>NC_069382.1:14055625-15372500 GCF_027475565.1 Acinonyx jubatus
ATAATAGGTCTTCTTTTTGACCTATGATGGTCCACTTACTTTCAGCAACTCATTCAAAATAGTCACAATCAGATACCATCTCATACCTATTGGGATGGCAGGAATGAAAAAGAAATAGTAAGGAGCGCTGGCCAAGATATGGAGAAACTGGGGCCCTCATATAGCTGCTGGTGGGAATGCAAAGTGGCACAGCCAGTGTGGAAAATAGTCCGGTGGTTGCTCAAAAGGTGAACACAAAGTTACCATATGACCCAAGGTTTCAGTTACCCAAGGTCAAGAGCGGTCTGGAAGCACATGATCCTCTTTCTGACCAAGTGCCAGGAGGTGAATACTATCCTAATGCCAGGTCACGCCTACGTCACTCACCTCACGTCATCTTGTCACGCAAGCATTTTGTCACCTCACATCATCACAAGAAAAAGAAGGGTGAGTACAGAATAATAAGATAGTTTGAGGTGCAAGAGACATAACTTTTATTATGGTATATTGCTATAATTGTTCTAAGTTATTATTAGTTATTAATCTCTAACTGTGCCAAATTTATAAATTAAACTTTATCATAGGTATGTGTATATAGGAAAAAAGATAGTATAGATAGTGTTTGGTATTATCCGTGGTTTCAGGTGTCCATTGGGGGTCTTGGAACGAATCTCAGGTGGGTAAGGGGGGGATGACTGTACACATCCAAGAGAACTGAAAGCGTGTGTTTGCACAAAATCTTGTACACAAATGTTCAAAACGGCATTATAATAATGGCCAAAACGTTTTTCTTTTCTTAAGTGTATTTATTTTTGAGAGAGAGAGAGAGTGTGTGTGTGTGTGTGTGTGTGTGTGTGTGTGAGTGTGTGTGTGTGCATGTGTGAACAGGAGTGGGGACAGAGGGTCCAAAGCAGGCTCTGTGCTGACAACAGAGAGCCTGACGCGGGGCTCAAACTCACAAACCGTGAGATCATGACCTGAGCCAAAGTCAGATGCTTAACCGACTGAGCCACCCAGGCACCCCATAGCCAAAAAGTTTTAACAACCCAATGTCTATCGATTGGTGAATGGGTTAATAAAATGTGGTACAAGGGAATGTTATTCAGGAATAAAAAGAAATAAAGTACTGACACAGGCTATGACATGAGTGAACCTTGAAAACATTATGCTCAGTAAAAAAAGTCAGTCACAAAGGATCACATATCATATGATTCTATTTAAGTGAAACATCCAGAATAGTCAAATCCATTGAGACACAAAGTAGATTGGTGCCTAGAGCTATGTGCGTGTATGTGTGTGTGTGGGGGGGTGCTAGTGGATGGGGAATAGGGAATGATGGCTAATGTATATCGGGTTCCTTTGGGGATGAAATGTTCCAAAACTATTTAGTGATGGTTGCACAACTCTGTGCATGTGTGAAAAACCACTGAATCGTGCACTTTAAATGGGTGAATTACACAGCTTTGCAACATATTTTTATTATTATAAAAAACAAATAATAAGGCGCCTGGTGGCTCAGTCGGTTAAGCCTCTGACTTCAGTTCATGACTTTGTCATGAACTCACGGTTCGTGGGTTCGAGCCCCGCGTCAGGCTCTGCAGTGACAGCTGAGAGCCTGAAGCCTGCTTCGGATTCTGTGTCTCCCTCCCTCTCTCTGCCCTTCCTCCACTTGTGCTCTCTAGCCCTCTTAAAAATAAATAAATAAATTTAAAATCCATACATTAATAAATGAAAATAAAAAACAATTAACAACCAGCTTTTTGAATAAGGGCTGCTTTAAAGACATGAAACATTCCACCCACCTCCCTTATAGAATCTTAAGGAATTAGAGAATGCCAAAGTTAGAATTGAGTTTTCACTTGTCTGGTCTTTTAATCTTGGTATTGTCTTTCCTATCGTCTTTTCCATTTCCTAAATTTTAATTAAATTGATGGGAGTGCCCCGTTATTAACTAACAATGAAAGATGAATACCAGGTATTCATCTGGTATATAGAGCCACCAAAAAGATCAAATCAGACGAGAAGGCTGTTTAATGAATAAAGATTTAGAAAAAATGATGTTAGATCAACCCATCTCCTGAATTAAGAATAGAGAACATAGGGGCACCTGGGTGGTTCAGTTCGTTAAGCATCGCTCGACCCTTGATTTCATCTCGGGTCATGGTCTAATGGTCCTCAGGTTCATCGGGCCCCCGAGTCGGGCTCAGTGCTGAGCATGGAACCTGTCTGGGATTCTCTCTCCCTCTGTCTCTGCCCCTCCCCTGTTTATGTGCAGGTATGCATATGCCCCCCCCCCCCAAAATAAATAAATAAATAAACATTAAAAAAAAAGAATGGAGAACATAAAATCTCTTAGGGCATAGAACAATGAGTTATATTTTTCATTTTATGACCAGTTTTATTTTATTTTTTTTTAAGAGAAGATGAGAAGGTGAGCTGGGGACAGGAGCGGCCAGAGAGACCCAGAAAAGCCTAGTGTCCGTTTTGAATCTTGGAGACACAGTGTTCCTCGGGCCCGAGAACACCCCTTAAAATATAATCAAGTCAGGGTGGAAGGAACATAAATCTGTGAAAAACACCTCTCTTGAATTTTTAGTCAGAGTTAGCATATAAAGAGAGGAGACTGTCCCCCTAAATGACACGATCTAGTGATTGATAACATACGACCATACGACCAAAAGCATTTTAAACTACAGAAAGTGAGAATTCGAAATATGGAACGTCAAATACTAAGACCTAAGACGGATTCAAAATGCAGAGGGAGTGCATGGACAAAAACAGATCTCAGGTTATTATTCAAAACACCAGGTGATTCAGAGGGAAAGATAGGTAGAAGGTTCTGCACAGGCCCTTTCTGATTTAGGCTGAGCTAGTGTTCCTTTGACTCTCGAGTGTCATGAGGGAAGGCAGGGCAGCAGAATGAGATACAAAGTCACTCTAGAGAGAGAATAGGAGTCCTCCCAAAAGTGAACCAAATACATGGGGCACCTGGGTGGCTCAGCTGTCTAAGCATCGGACTTCGGCTCAGGTCATGACCTCACGGTTTGTGGGTTCGAGCCCCGCGTCGGACTCTGTGCTGACAGCTTGGAGCCTGGAGCCTGCTTCGGGTTCTGTCTCCTTCTCTCTCTGCCCCTCCCCCACTCGTGCTCTGTCTCTCTCTCTCTCAAAAATAAACATTAAAAAAAAAAAGTGAACCATAAACAAACAAAAAGACCAGACAATGTTGGCTTTTAACTGATCTTGAATGGCTCATCACCTGGAAGGCTCATGTCCCGTTGACCCAGGATCCAGAGGCAAACATTGCTCAGAAAATGGAGATTCCTGAAAGATGGTTGAAGCTCCGGTTATTTCAAGAAGCAGTTTCAGATGCTGCAATTTCCATTAGAGAAACACGAGAAAAAACAGGAGTGATCAAGACGGACATTCACTGGCAGTATTCATTTTTTTTGTTTACAGTGTTATTACAGCAGCATTGACTATGTTCCCTGTCATAACTTTCATCCCCGTGCCTGATTCGTTCCATCTCGGGAAGCCTGGACCCACCACCCCCCTGCACTCACTAGCAGTATTTTTAATTTGTGACCTTTTAAGATTATGCCCAAAAGATTTAAAAGCCCCATTGTGCTTTCATAAGTAAAGGCATATAATGCCTTTGTACAGGTCCTAAAGGCTTAAATGAAGTCAAATTCCGCCCCCAAATTCCCACCACCTTTTTATGGACTCCATGAACTAATTTGTTCAAATCCCTTCCCTTGTTTTGGCCGAAGGCATGTGTTAGAGGACCTCTTCCATCTTTCCCGCAAGCAGGCAGGAGACCATGTTGTCCAGCCTCTCGAAGGCCTCGGTCAAGTCACTGGAGACTCCATTTAAATTTAACACGCTGCAATCAATTCTGCTGAAAGATCGTGCCTGACAGTTTAAACAGTGTTATGTAAGAAGATGGCGCTCAATTTGGTGTTGTATCAATTTACAGTCGAGTTAGCGTATTTTCACATGTGCCATAAATCTTGGGGATCTGCCAGCTTTCAGCTGGATTTCTAAGCCTGTTTCCAGGCACACGCCCCCCCCACCCCCACTCCAACCCCCCCACCCCCAGGCTTCACCTTTCCCCAGTGCTGGAACAGCCCTCTTTAGACCCTTGCTTCAGAATCGGACGACACATCAGGGAAGAGCCGTAGTAAAGTTACAGAGCAGGAGAAGCATGAGAACCGGGCTATTTATAACCTTGCCCTTCTTAATTGTCACGTTCGGTATTAGGAGCATGGTCTTAACCTAAAGTTATTGGTCTAAGTGGCCCAGTTCTGAAGTGAGACTGTTCTAATTTTTAGAGTTACATTATAATTTATAAGAAGCCGTTAATACTTTAAAACCCAAATACGAAAACTTTTTATATCTTTTTTGACAGGATTCACACATCATACAATCCATTCATTTAAAGCCTATGATTCAATGGTTTTTTTCGTACGTTCACTGGGTTGCTCAACCATCATCATACTCTGATTTTAGAATGTTTTTGTCCTTTCTAAAACGAAGATTGTTCTCATTAGATGTTGCTTCCCTACCCCCCAACCCCACTCCCACCCCCCCACCAACTCAAGCCCCCAGCAACCATAAATGTACTTTCTGTCTATATACATTTGCCCATCTGTACGTTTCATAGAAATGGAATCATACAATATGTGATCTATTGTGACTGACTTCTGTCACTGAACATCATGATTTCAAGGTTCATCCACCTTGCAGCATGAATAACAGTATTTCTTTTATTTTTACTGCCAAATGAATGGCATTCCATTGCGTGAATATACACATCAGATTTATCCATTCATCGTCTGGTGAACGCTCAATACAAAGAGCTTATATAAGAAAAAAACAGGGGCTCGGATATACCCACGGGAGTTTATCTCAGATATCTGGTACACATGTTCTGCAAGAATTTCTAAATTCTAGTTGAAGTGTAATTTCCCGGGAAGGCTGGCTCTGAGTTATTGACACAGAGAATGAATTATAGAATGTGTAGCGTTTTATTCAGATCTTTCTGGATTAGGAGAGCCTTTCCTCTGACGTTTGGACACCACACTCCCAACAATCTCTGGTCCTACTTTACTATAGCGGAGGAGCATGTTCTAAAGAGCACTGCCATGGTCTTGACAAGCCTGTTAGTGACGCTTCAGCTAAGTCTGTGCGGTTTTTGCCTGGTGAGGTTTCAACCTGGATGTCCTAAATTGCCAGGAACTTCCAGACGATCCAAAACTAAACCCATTCTCTGGAGTCCAGCCATTTGCCAATTTGTGCAGAGCCGTGTAGCTTACCTGCCAATGATCATTTTCAAAAGTGACGCTCTCTCATTGTCTGAAGATGAGTACTTACAACGCTGGCTATAGCAGCAACGAGAGCAGATGAATCGTCACCATTATAACCGCCAGGTGAACGTTATCAACCACTGCATGAAAGAAATGCCGCCCTCGAAGCAGTTAGAGGCTGATTGGACTAATTGGAAGGACTTACAAATAAAATATAATAGCCTGGGATATGGAGGCGAGGGTGGGGGGCTGCACAGCGCCGCTCAGACACAAGCAACGAATGCCCTGGAAACTCAAGCGTTCCGTTTTTATGCTTGCTCCGCTAATGACACAGTGACACCAAGCTGTCACGTCTGTTTACTCCCCTGTAAATGCAGATGGTGTCATGATCGTCAGAATGGTGAACTGAAATAATGTATGTAAAAGTGCCTGCAATCTGGCAGCGTTCTATAAACCATTAACTGCATCTGACAAGAGCTACATGAGTCCAATTTGGCTTATGCTGAATGCCAATACAGCTTCTCTATTTTATAGAAATGAGTTCTAAGTCCTGATGATTGCAGTGGTTTTCAACAGAACAAGGTCTGTACAACATCATCGTTTAGACAGACCCATGAATGTCACTAGATGTTGATATGTATGGAACAGCCAGTTCAACTCAGTGGCACCCTAAGGATACAGAGTAAACCGTGCAGGACACAATTCCTGTTCTCAAGAAGCTTCTGGTGTCATGGAGTCAGGGTTACCCCTACTATGCATGAGCTCTGGGCAAATATTTCTTGCAAGTCCCTCGCCTGTATAAACAATCTGATTGAAAGAATGTACTACAAAATGTATGGACCCATCTGAGATATAGTGATTTACAATTTAGAATAATAGAGAAGAGGTATTAAAGTATTGGTTTATTGTGTGATCAGGGCATGTAAAGATTCTTCTTTTTAAAAAAAAATTTTTTTTAACATTTATTTCTTTTTGAGAGAGAGCGTGAGTGGGGGAAGGTCAGAGAGAGAGGGAGACACAGAATCCGAAGGAGGCTCCAGGCTCTGAGCTGTTAGCACGGAGCTCAACACGGGGCTCGAACTCATAAACCGTGAGATTATCACCTGAGCCGAAATCTGACGCTCAACTGACTGAGCCACCCAGGCGCCCCTGTAAAGATTCTTCTTGGTGTTCAAGCACCACCTCTTTTGTTCATGTCCGGGAATCATCTTTCTGTGTTCTCTATTGCCAGACGCCCCACTCTTGATTACATTTACATCTCCCGTCACAAGACGTACTCGTACTATTAACACTTGCAATATCATTTGTGGCTCTTCAGAACTTGTATGTATTGAAACAACAGAGATCTTCTCGTCTCTGCAGTTCCCCACACTGTTTATTTCACACCAGTGGCATCCTTATTCATGATGCTGTATCATTTGCTGGGTTGCCTGTGAACGCTGGCTTCTGATGACTCAATGTTACTGTGCTTTACGGGCAGTGACCACAAAGGCAAGCCTTACGTGGAATATGCAGGAAAATGGGAACAATAATTTGTTCTCTGGTCAGGTAAGCTCTTCTGTTTGGACTGTTATGACTTCATCACACATCATCCAAGTATGTCTTCTCTTTGTTCTTCAGACTCTAATCCCTACATTGTTAAAATGGGATCTCTGTGGTCTGTACCCCTCCCTTCCAGACGCTGCCACCAGCAGGGATGCTGGAGGGGCATGGGTAGGAAGAGAAGAGAGGGCCAATTTGTATAAGGAATGTCAGTCCTTTACCTGGCAAAACGGGCCACATATTGATTGGAAACAGGAGAGGACATTGAACAGAAGGGTCCATTGCATTGGAAGGGCCCATTGGCATTGTGGAGTAATGGTTCTGAAAGCCCATGGCGAAGATAGGCACAGCCACTTCTAGAGGGAGGACTTGTGACATGTATCAGGCAGAAGCCTATGGAGAAGATGGGATGACTGCCATGAGCGACAACCTGGGTGAGGAGGGTGGGGAGGCACACGGGGTGATGGATGCCTGTACCATCCCCTGTGGCCCTCAGGTCCTGTTTTTTTTTTAATGTTTATTTATTTTTGAGAGAGAGAGAGAGTGAGCTGGGGAGGGGGAAAGAGAGAGGGAGACACAGAATCCGAAGCAGGCTCCAGGCTCTGAGCGGTCAGCACAGAGCCCCACGCAGGGCTCGCACTCACAGACCGCGAGATCATGACCTGAGCTGAAGTCGGACTCTCAACCGAGCCACCCAGCGCCCCCGTCAGGCACTATTGATGGCAGTTGGCACCACACTGGGAAACAGGCAAGTGAAAGCCGGGACTGGATTCCTGAGCTTATGAGTTGGTTTCATATAAATGAAACCACATGACAAGCGGTCTTTCATGACTGGCTTCTGTCATGTAGAGTGAGTGGGTTAATTTTCTTCTGTCTCTACCTTAAAATTCTTTTTTTTTTTTTCCTGTGTAATTATCTTAAAATTCTTACTAATTTTATCTGTGGGCGTGGCTGCGTGGCTCAGTCGGCTGAGCATCTGACTTTTGATTTTAGCTCAGGTCACGATCTCACGGTTCATGGGATGGAGCCCTGTGTCCGGCTCTGCTCTGAGCATGGAGTCTGCTTGGGATTCTCTTCTCCTCACTCTCTGCCCCTCCCGGGCTCACATGCATGCTTCCCCCCCCCCCCAAAAATAAATAAGCTTAATAATAATAATAAATAATAATAATTTTGTCTGTGAATTTACGTTTTGTAAGTGAAGTCCTATGGAACAACTGAGTATGCATGCGAGCAGCAGAAATATGCCAGGGCCAGCCGCTGACTATTGGCTTGATGGCCAGGCACACGTGTGTGTAGGAATGCCTTGAGGACAGTTGGGGCACCATGAGGGTCTCCGGGGGGGCCAGGCCAGGCCCTGGGCCCCGATCGGTGGTGATGACAGCTGCAGTCACAGGAGAAAAGTGGCTCCATGGTGGGGAGGGGGTGCGTGCCAGGACCCGGGTGGGAGGCAGCCGGACCCTCCGTCTCCAGAGCCCGTCCCTGCAATGTCTGCACAAATATTAACTCTCCAGCCTGAGCACCAGGACAGGAACCTCAGGTGCCCAGGCAGTAAAGTATGTCGGTAAACTACTGCAAAAGAAAAGCATAAACATGGGAATTGCCATAAAGCATATCAGGAAGTTATTAGAATTCACAGAGAGTTTCCGATCTCCAGTTTTTTAGACTGCTGAAACACTGCAAAGCAAAGCAAATATCCACAGGCTTGGAAATTAAATTTAAAGGTCATTGCTCTCAACCGAAAAGAACACTGCTTTCATAAGAAGCTTCAAATGAACCAATTATTAATGAGGAAGAAAATTTTTAAATTAAATTTTCCTTGTAATTGAAGATACAATTATAGAATGCATAAATAAGTGTTTTAAGTTGTGTAAAAATCATGAAGCCAATTTCAAACACCTCCACGAGTTAGAGGACGTGCCAGAGAAAACCTTTAAATGCCAGTGTGTAAATTTAATATTTAATATTTAAAATAGAATTCTGATTTGTACGAGATTGATTTGTAGGAAGAGTTAAGTCTTTTTTAGAAAAAAATACTCTGTGAGAATCACCTCAAGATGTGCTAAACTTTATATTTCAAAATAATTTAGCAGAAATTGATCCCAACATTGTCACACGCCATAAATGCTCTTAAAGGAACTCCAGAAGTAGTTCAACCTCCTCAAAATTGTTTGTGATCTTGCATTTGCCAAGAGGGGCTGATACTGCTTTTGATTATATCGATTGAAAATGAAATTGCTATAAGTATAACTTCTGGTGGTCTAATCAGTGGATATACAGAAAAGGAAGCGAGAAAAATCTTACGTTAAGTCAAGAGTTAGCGTACTATGTAAAATTATGTCAGACAATGGGATGTTATTCAGCACTGAAAATAAATGAGCCATTAAGCCATGAAAAGACGTAGAGGAAACTTACATGCATATTTACAAAGTGGAAGAGGCTGATCTGAAAGGCTGTATATATCCTGTGAGTCTGAAACTGCCTAAAAAATAAAGTCTCTTTAAAAAAAGAGGGGCGGGGCGCCTGGGTAGCTCAGTCGTTGAGCTTCTGACTTTGGCTTAGGTCATGACCTGACTGCTTGTGAGTTCAAGCCCTGCATTGGATTCACTGCTGTCAATGCAGAGCCTACTTCAGATTCTTTGTCTCCCTCTCTCCCTGCCCCTCCCCCACTCATGCTCCGTCTCGTCTCTGTCTCTCTCTCAAAATAAATAAACATTAAAAAAAAAAAAAGAGTTGGACGCTTAACTGACTGAGCCACCCAGGCGCCCCTGGGACAGTCTGTCTTTAAGGGACTGAAACAAATAGTTAAAAAGCCAAAATGATCTCTTAGTAGCTTTAATTAATTTTGTTTCATTAGTTCTGCACTCTTCATGCTCCTTCCTGTTGCATAATTATTTGTAAATTATAGTCATAACTGCTTCTTAATTTGTAGTAATTTTATCACTCAGAGGGTAATTGTTAATTATTTTCCCTATGATTATCATGGAAGAAAAACAAGACTTCTAAAAACTGTGAAATTAAATCGGAAGAGAATTTCAAACAGGCACAATCCCCTTTGCTCTGACATCCCAGATGGTGTCTGTGGTTTATATGCATAGTTATGCAAAATGACAGATGTCAGGAGCAAATATTTTCAGCATATTAATAAGAGCCATGCACCGGCCCCTTCTGTATTAGCAGGTATGACACTGATAAACGCTGAGAACTCTCAGATACAGCAGGGAAAAAAGGCTCAGGCACTGTCTTCAATTTGTTTAGTATCTGGATCTGTAAATGGACAATCAAAAAATTGAAGCAGTGCCCTCTCCTTCCCCAGAGACTTCCTGTGTGACTCTGGCTACGTTCCTTTTGGAATGAGCGAGGGTTTGAATTAACAAGTGCACTCTTGAGTCTGATAATAGTAACAGCTTGTGCATTAGGCATAATAATCAGGGAATGAGCTGGTACACACAATTTTCCAAGTATCTCAAGTTTATTTCTTCAAGCTCTGAAATGTCAATTGTATCAATTTGTAAGGAAATCCCGGGAAGCCTTATGGTGCAGATAAAGTCTGAAGGCAGTTTGCTGGATAATTCTCTCTTACCTGGAAGGAAGAGGGCTGATCTTTTTGTTCTGTCTGGGGCTTCAACTGATTGGATGAGGCCCACCCACATTGTGGAGGGCAATCTGCTTTACTCTAATGTTACTCTCTAATGACAGTAACAGAACAATGTTCTGGAACATTGGGTGTTCCAGAAACACCCAGAATAATGTTTGACCAAATATCTGGGCACCCCATGGCCCAGTCCAGTTGACACATAAAATTAACCATCACAAAAACATATGAAACAGATGGAACGAATAGAAAAGTAGCTTTAAACCCAAATACATCGGTAATTACATTACCCATACATGGACTATGTATTGTAGTGAAAGGAGATCCACAGTGGCCCAGAACTCCCTTCCTAACTTGACCATGTCCAAGGAGGCCTCCATCTGTTGGAGGAGCATCTATTCATGCTAGAGAAGCCTCCAGCCCCACTTCTCTCCCATAGGGGTGAGATTCAGTATGAATCTTGCTCCTGCAAGTCCCTTCTGGAATGTGCTGCTGGATGAGATAGGCTTTCTCAACACATGAAAGCAATGCTTCAGTTCCAGCACCTTTTTTTTTTTTTGAGAGAGGGAAAGAAGCAAGGGTGCGTGGGGGAGGAGCAGAGGGAGAGGGAGAGAGAGAGAATCCCAAGCAGACTCCACACTGTCAGCGAGACGCCCCATGTGGGGCTCGAACTCACAAACCGTGAGATCATAACCTGAGCCGAAATCAAGTCAGATGCTTGACCGACTGAGCGCCCAGGTGCCCCATCCAGCACCTTGTTTTAACTAGTGTGACTGTCCCCTGTTCCCTGTTTCTAATGGGAGGGAAAACGAACAGGACTGGTTTTCAAATACATTGTGCCTTGGAAGCATCAGACAATAGCAGCGACCTCTGTTCATTCATTTGAGCTCCCTCTGCTGTTCCAGCAACATAGATCATTAAAAAAAACAAACCAAAACAACAACAACAACAACAACAACAACAAAAGAAACCCACAATAACAAAAAAATCATACCACACGCGCACACACACACACACACACACATAAAACCTAAGAACTCTTACGAAGAGGAGAGGGACAGAAAATGATTTGGGGATTGCTATGGTCTGAATGTGCCTTCCCCTCACATTCAGATGTTTAGATCCTAACCCCCAAGGTGATGATATGTGGAGTGAGCAGGTCATGCTGGCAGGTGAACTGTGTCCTCACGATGGGATTAGCGCCTTTATAAAAAAGGCCCAAGAGAGACCCTTCACCCTTTCCACCATGTGAAGATATAAAGGCTTTCTCTGTCACCAGACACCCAGTCTGCCAGGACCATGATCTTGGACTTCCAGACTCCAGAACTATGAGAAGTAAATATCTGTTGTCTATAAGCCCCTCAGCCTATGGTATTTTTTTTTTTTTTATAGCCATCTGGACAGCGAAGGAATGGTAAGGAATATCCCTTAGATTTAGATTTTAAAAAGAAGCAATCTTCATGTGAAAGACTAAACAACAAGTACGAGATGTGCTTTTTAAAAATAGCTACTTTTTTCTTCCACTATTTCTTCGTTCTCATCATAACCAAACATCATGTGAGCAGCAATCAACATGACCAATGTGATCATCGTAATTCATGGCTTGGGGTTATTTATTCTTCAACAAATATTACTGGAATTCCCATCATGCATGTGGTGCTGGCTGCTGAGGATACAGCAGTGAGGAAGAGAGTTGTTTTTATAATGGCCTTTTATCTTATAAATCTTCAAGTCTTTGTTCTTAATACCTCCCACTGTCATACCCATTCCCTGCCTAATATAGAAAATCATTAATAAATATTAATGTCATTTGCTCTGGGTTTAGTTTTAAAAATAAGGCCCTCTAAAAGTCTTGTCTCCATGTGATCTTCAAACCCATCATTATGGTCAGTAGTGAGAGCAGCTTAAGAGCACGGATTTGGGCAGAGGACTTAAACCTTATGTGCCTCAGTTTCCCCACAGTATCATTGCGCTGATGATAAGAATATCACTACTTCAAATAGGACTGTTGGAAATAATAAGTGAGTTCATACATGTGAAGTGCTTAGGATAGTGCCTGCCATATAGAAAACACAAAATAGGGGCGCCTGGGTGGCTCAGTCGGTTAGGCGTCTGACTTCGGCTCAGGTCACGATCTCACGGTATGTGAGTTCAAGCCCTGCGTCGGGCTCTGTGCTGACTGCTCAGAGCCTGGAGCCTGTTTCAGATTCTGTGTCTCCCTCTCTCTCTGACCCTCCCCCGTTCATGCTCTGTCTCTCTCTGTCTCAAAAATAAACGTTAAAAAAAAAAAAATTAAAAAAAAGAAAACACAAAATAGATGCGAGCCATTAGTTTCGTTTGTACACGAAGTAACTGAGCACCTACCATGGGTTTGCTCTCCCTCTAAGCACACAGAGAAACAAAGGTTTTATACTTTGCTAATATCTTGTTTCCATACTGTAGGAATGCTAACAATACTGACTCCATTTTTGGCCCGCCATCTTGTTCATGCCTGTGAGATGATGTCCCTCAGGGCTATTACATGTTCCAGGTCCTGTTAATGCGTGCCCTGACGGGAATTCGGGAATTTGAGGATGTGGGAAGGCTTGTTCCGAACTTCCCTAAAGTTGTTTAGATAATAACTTTAGATCACTTGAGAGTAGAAATAACTAGTAGAGATAACTCTAGAGTAGAGATAACAGTTTCTTCCCACTCCCTCTGGTGCATAGATGGCGCCATGAGGTCTGTTAAGTATTAGACCCTTTGTCCTCCCGCAGTGACCTCTGCTCATCCCCTCGCTCTATAAAATCTGCGGACTAAGGTCCAGACTTTGCAGACAAAGGCTGTGCAGTTCTGGATTGTCGCACACCTGATCCCTTCCCCACTTGCCATCAGTAAGTTACCCTGAATAAAACTGTGTAAACTGTATGAAGTCACCTGCTTCATTTTTTTGGTCTCAAAGTGCCTTTTCAGTTTGGGCGATACTTTACTGCTGTCTCCCTTCTACCTTAAAACACTCTACCCCTTTCTCATTCTTCTCACCAGCAAACTGTTTGAAAGACAAGCCTTCCCATCAATGCCGCCTCTGTTTCCTCACTGTTGGTCACGCCCGAATTCTCTGCCCTGTGGATCCTGACTCTGGTTCTCTTCAGGACTTGTATTTCTGAGTCACTAATATCCCCAACGTTCAGTACAAAGTTCCCATGGAGCTTCTCCTTCTTGAAGTCTTGGAGGCATTTGGCCCTTGATGTGTATTGTTCTTGCTTTTCTGACCCTGTGTTTCAAAGTTCTCCAATCTTTTTCACCTTTTCCCTGTCTCTCTTGCTCTTTGTTGACTTCCAAGTACAAAGATCTGTACCCAGCTTCAAAGTTCTGTACCCAACTAACTTCTCTTCTTCTTTCTCTATTGCTTCCTTGGGACATGCCATCCATGTTCACAGGATTAACCATTACCACCAGGAAAGGGGTAATGGAAGCTTAAAACACCACCAACCCATCCTCTAGACACCAATGGGGTGTCCAACAATTCAATTCAATTTGGACATGAACTACCTGGAGTTAGTATCAGATTCCACAGATGTAAGGTTTCGGTCCCACAAGACTGCTCTCCCTTCAGTTGCTGGTCACAGTTCCTGGCCACCCATAATCTGACCAACCACTGTAAAGCAGGGGTTCCTATGACCCTCTCTTCTGGTCCAATAATTTGTTAGAATAGTTCACAGAACTAAAAAAAAAAAACCACTTTACTTAGGTTTACTGGTGTATTATAAGGGGTACAACTCAGAACGGCAGATGAAAGGCATGCAGAAGGCAAGGCATGCAGAAGGCAAGGCGTGGGGGCGGGGAACCCAGAGTTTCTGGGCCGCCTTGGATGCACCACCCTCCCAGCACCAACTAGGAAGTGTAGCAAATCTTGTTATTTAGGAGTTTTTCTAGAGCTTCATCCCTAGCCTCCCTTCCCCTCCCAGAGGCTGGCAGGTGGGGCCAAAAGTTCCAGCTCTCTAATGGCTTGGTCCTTCTGGTGATCAGCCCCACCTGAGCCTGTGTAGGGGCTCTACCCTAAGTCCCCTCAGTAGCATAAGCTCAGATGTGGTCAAAAGGGGCTCATCACGAGTCAAAAAAGACGTCCCTGTCACTCAGGAAATTCCAAGGGTTTCAGGAGCTCTGTGCCAGGAACCAGGGACAAAGGCCAAATATATTTCCTATTACACCACATCTATAGGGCCAGACTGCCTGGATTGAACCCAGGCAGGGTCATTTGTGAGCCGTGTGATTTGGATGCATTAAGTAATCTCCATGTACTCCTGTTTCTTTGTTCAATGGTGATAATAATAAAAGAACCTACCTAATAGGTTCGTTGTGAGGTTTAAATGAATTAACAGAAGCACTTAGAACAGTAGCTGATGCCCAGTAAGCAATCTGAAAATATTTAACCACTATTCACTCCCAGGCTCACCCGATGCTAACTCTTCTGTTATCTGCAGATTAAATTTCAAACAGCATTCAAGGCTACCTCTTTTGTAAAAACATCAAATCTGTATTATTCACAGTACATAGTTTTAGTGTTAGACAGCGGTGAATTTGGTTAGATGTGTCTTTTATTCTAAATGGGGACCTTGGGGAGTGTTGGCTGTGTGTGTGTGTGTGTGTGTGTGTGTGTGTACAAGTGCATGAGTGACATTTCGAGAACTCTATTCCCTGGAGTGCAAATATTTAGAAAAAGAACATTTAGGCTTTGAGTTAGAACTATTGGATAAGTTTCAAACCGCTGCCCTTGATAAGAATGAAGACAAAAAAATCACTCCAAATCAGAAGTTGAGGAGTAATTTTTTGGTTAAGATATTTTTTTAAATTATTGAGGCACCTGGGTGGCTCAGTCCGGTAGGCGTCTGACTTCAGCTCAGGTCATGATCTCACCGTTTGTGAGTTTGAGCCCTGTGTCGGGCTCTGTGCTCACAACTCAGAGCCTGAAGCCTGCTTTGGATACTGGGTCTTCCTCTCTCTCGGCCCCTTTCCCACTCATGCTCTGTCTCACAATAATAAATAACTGTTAAAAAAATTAAAATTATGGCATAATGTCAGTTATTTCCATTATAATATGTTAATTCAAATCCAGATACTATAGGGTAGAGTTCACTGTGTTGCCCTATAACCTTTGAATTCAAGGGTGCATGTGCCCTGATTCCTCTCAGGGCATTACACAATTTTCATTGAAACGGATGAAATTGGTTGATTCACTACATGGATCATGAAATGAGAGCATGTAATAAATTCACAGACAAATCCATATAGGAAAAGTCGATTTGCAAATCCAACTCATACACCCAAGTATTTTTCCTTTGCAGCTATTTTTGGGTGTATCTAAGAAGGCTCATAGAATCTTTATTTTTTTTAAGTTTATTTATATATTTTGAGAGAGAGAGAGAGAGAGAGCACGAGTGGGGTAGGGGCAGAGAGAGAGAGGGGGAGAGAGAGAATCTCAATCAGGCTCTGCACTGTCAGCACAGAGCCCCATGTGGGGCTCGAACCCACAAAACCATAAGAACTCACAAAACCTGAGCCGAAACTAAGAGTTAGACATTCAACCGACTGAGCCACCCAGGTGCCCCGAGGACTGACAGAATCTTTAAAAATCTGCTTGGAATTCACTCCTTTGGCCAAAAGAGTCTTATGCTCCCCCCAGGACCCACTTTAAGTCACACCTGTGATGCATCTTGTCCAAAAACTTTAGTTAGCACTACCCCACTATTCCTACTGGCTTATCATCATAATCACCCAAAGACTTTTGGGGGGAACAAACGT
This sequence comes from Acinonyx jubatus, assembly GCF_027475565.1. Classification (NCBI taxonomy): domain Eukaryota; kingdom Metazoa; phylum Chordata; class Mammalia; order Carnivora; family Felidae; genus Acinonyx; species Acinonyx jubatus. The sequence goes on from NC_069382.1 coordinate 14,071,823, forward strand.
CTCAGGCCATACTTGTTGAAATTCCCGTTAGGCAGATTTGGGGTAGGATCCCACAAACTACAACTGTGTAAGTTTCCTTGGGATTATGCTTATCAGACAGAAGCAGAATTAGAAGCCACAGAATTAGAAGCCAGTGGTCTATCTCAGTGACCTGTTCCTTGATATAAGTGCAGTAGATGAGGTTTGGAAATATCCAGGCTCCCCGAGACCCGCCCCCCCATCCCTTTTCTGAGAACTTTCCCGCTATCCACAAGGGGTGGGGCCTGACAGGGCCCGACTCTCTCCCATGCCACCGTGATTTGGTCAAGGGAAGTCATCTGGCATAAACTGGGCCAGATTTTTTTTTTCTCCCGCCTTATTTCAATTGAGAGACCCGGTCTGGCACAGAGGAGCTGAGGGACACAGAGGAGCGTCATACCGAAGGTCCGCACGCCGGCCGCCAGGTCCCTGGGGCTACCCTAGTTCCCCCCTTTCCTCAGGCCCACTGTGTCCATTCAACTTGTTGAATTCTGCAGGACTTTCTGTTGGTTTCCTAGGACTGCCGTGATGAACGACCGCCCAACGGGGGGCTTCGAACGATGCGAATCTACTCTCTGGCAGGTCTGCCATCCAGAAGTGGAAAATCAGGTGTCAGTCAGGTTCGTGCCTTCTGCGGGCTCTGAGGGAGAAACCATCCCTGCGTCTCCTCGCTCCTGGTGGCTGCTGGTAGGCGATCCTTGGTGTTTCCTCGTGTGTCCGTGCGTCCCTCCAAGGTCTGCCTCTTCTCTGTGTCTCTGTGTCCTCTCCTCTTCCTTTTCGGACACCGGTCACTGGATGTAGGGCCCACCCTAAATCCAGGAGGATTGCATCTCAAGATTTTTAACCAATGTTACCTGCAAAGACCCTATTTCCAATTAAGGTTGCATGCTGAGGTTGTGGGTGCACCTGAAGCTGGGGGGCGGGGGACGCTCTTCGACTCACAACACACACATTTGCTAAGAAACCAAAGACAAAATGCTCACAGTCACAAAGAAGAGAAGACCTCTCTTCCTCAGGGCTGACATCAGGGCCACAGAGAAGGTCCGGAGTCAGTTTAGGTCACATGACCTCTCCTGGACCAGTCACTGGGGCAAGGGAGGTGGGTGTTCTGATTGGCCAGCCCAGGCCACTCACTTGCCTGCACTGGAGAAAAGGGGTCCATGTGACTGATAGCCTCTCACTCCAGTGCAGTCCAGGTGCTCGGAACGGAAGGAAAGTTCCCAACAGGGGGTCCATCTGCTGTGTTCCTCCAGCAACTCAGCATCACTGCTGTTCTTTCTGGCTCCACATCCGAAACAAAAATAAACATTGAAATCAACGCTTCCAGAGTTCGTAAAATCGATCGCCGGGGATCTGCCAATGCCGTCTCTGTACAGGGCGTTAGCAAGTGTTAGAGTCCCCGCTGCCTGTGAGTTAAAGATTAAAATGATCAGGTAGGTGACCTTAGTTCTCCAATTTCAGTATTATTTTGTTGCTAGAAACAGCTGTCTCTGTCCAAAGAAATGATAGTTATTCACGTTTACGTAGCCCTTGGCACATTTATGTATATCATCAAAATTAAGAAGCACAGTAACTCTGGGAGGGAGACGTGTATTATTATCTCCATCTTAAAGATCTGGAAAACTGAGGGAGAGAACACTGAAGCGATTTGCCTGAGGTCACATGATCAGTTAGTGGCAGCATCAGAATTAGAATCCGGGTGCACGTGATTCCTGATCTAGGGGTTTCTGCACTTGTTGTAACGGCCCATTTCGGGTATTCCCCCTTAACGCTAGGACAGCACTGGGACGAACCTCACACCTTCCCTTCAACCAGCCTCTCCAGGACACATAATTACTTTTCTGCCGGGACGCTCTCTATTGCAAACATCTGAGCTCACAAATGAATTTTTTCTTCCCCAGAGGCGTAGATTTTCATGCGAAAGAGATGTAAAACTCAGAGGTTTTGGAGAGATCAACCTGTGCTCTCTCCTGGGAAAATGGAAAAATAGAGAGATTTGATATTTTCTTTTCTCCTTGTGATAAGAAAAACAACAAAATAAAGAATGGCCCTTCCTCCTCTGGAAGTTTGAGAACCGAGGCTTGAGGGTGACGGGCTTCAATCATGACAGCAGGGATCTGTCAGGAATCCGAACAGCATCTGCGTGTAGACTGGGCACATTCATGGTGTATGGCATCAGGTAATAATGTCAAATTTTTCACAACATGATCACTTCCCGGTGTTCGTTCTTTTTTTTTTTAATTTTTTTTTTGACGTTTATTTATTATTGAGAGACAGAGAGACACAGAGCGTGAGCAGGGGAGGGGTAGACAGAGGGGAAGACACAGAATCTGAAGTAGGTTCCAGGCTCCGAGCTGTCAGCAAAGAGCCCGACGTGGGGCTCGAACTCACGAACCCTGAGATCATGACCTGAGCCGAAGTCAGTCGCCTAACCAACTGAGCCACCCAGGCGCCCCCCACCAGTGTTCGTTCTAATGCGGGTTTTCCTCAGACCCAGGCGACAGTGGCAGAAACCAAATGGCATTTCTTCACTGCCTTTGAAACCGCCAGAAATCCAGCCCTCCCCATCATCCCAGATCTCCTGACCAGTTGAGGGAGAACCGAGGAGAAAGGTGTGTATGATGGTTAATTTTATATGTCACCTTGGCTAGGCCACGGTATCTAGATATTCATTTAAACACCAGTCTAGATGGTGCTGTGCAGGTATTTTTAGATCGTATCATGATAACATTTAATTCGGTAGATTTTGAGTAAAGTACGTTAATCTCCATGATGTGGTGGGCCTCGTCCAATCAGTTGAAGGCTTTAAGAGTAAACAGACTGAGGTCCTGTGAAGAAGAAGGAATTCTGCCAGCCAGCTACCTCTGGACTTGAACTGCAACATCAACTCTACTCTGGGTCTCCAGACTGCCAGCCTACCCTGCAGGCTTTGGACTTGCCAGCCTCCCACAATTGGGTGGATCAATTCCTTGAAACAAATCTCTTTGTATATATCTCCATGCACATCCCATTGGTTCTGTGTCTCTGGAGAGCCTGACGGACGCAGTGAGCACTGGGCGGCCTCGGTGTCCTACCGCAGGCACTTGCACGTGCTCTTCCGGCTGCGACGTGACAGCTACCCAACCCCGTTTCTTGTGGCTGGTTTTGTTTCCCCTGCCGTCCCATATGTGTGCAGCCTGCGGGCTGGTCCTGCGGGCTGGACAGATCATTCTCACATGTGCTGCTGTTCTCTCTCGTGTCTCTCTGTCCCCTGCTCTGACACGCTCCACGCCTGGGCCCGCCTCCCTTGTCCCCAACACCATCAAGCTGTGCTGACTTACCCGGGGCTGTAAGGGACATTGATGTCACGGCTCCTGCAGGATTCCCGTCTCCTCTTCCAGGGCTTTGGGACACATTTCTAAGGGAAACCATTGTGTCTAATTACTTTCAGAGGTATCATAAAGCTCTTATTATTGGAAAAATGACTACATTTTTATGTTCAAATAAATTCTCTAAGACACAGATATAAAGGCTCCATAGTGTAAATTCTCCTCATCGAGTTATTTCCTGAACTCGTGAACAGACTTTCAGTCATGTGCCTTAGTTTTAATTTTTGACATTCTAATCCCGATGTCAAATTCAACATCATTTGCAAATTTAAGCATTGAATCCTCTATCAGCAGCCCAGGGATGTTCACATTTAATTAAAAACGACTGGGGAAGACATTTTTTTAAATAACTTATTAGTCTATTATTAGCCACTTGAACATATGGGGACTCTAGCCTTTAGGAATTAAATGACTTTTATCTTCACTCTTTTCTGAAAAAATCCACAAATTTTTATTAGCTCTTCTTGGTATTTGAACTACTTTCCTTTGGGGAATGGGGGCAGGGGCAACATTCTATTCTTTTACTACTCTACTGGAAAGCTTATCCTTGACAATGACCCCAGAGACCAGTGGGAAATGCAGAAGGAGTTTCTTCTGCAGACGACATAGTCACTATCGGTCTTGATCTCCCCTCCCTGTGTCCTAAAATTCGATTAAAATGATACACAATATAGGCGCGCCTGGGTGGCTCAGTCGGTTAAGCGTCCAACTTCAGCTCAGGTCATGATCTCAGGGCTCATGGGTTCAAGCCCCGTGTTAGGCTCTGAGCTGTCAGCACAGAGAAGAGCCTGCTTCTGATTCTGTGCCTCCCTCGCTCTCTGCCCCTCCCCCGCTCCCGCTCTGTCTCTCTCTCTCTCTCTCTCTCTCTCTCTCTCTCTCTCTCTCTGTTTCTTAAAAGAACAAATCCATAACTGAGCTGGAAAAGAAGAAAGGGTGTCACCCATGAATCAGAATTTTTAGGGGGGCTTCTGGAATATTGAAAGCAAACAGCATCAGATTTATGAAGAAGGCAGAGGCAGACTCCACTCAACACAGAGGGGTGAGAGGACGGTTAGCAAAGAAGCCATTCTCCAGAGGGAGCCCCAGAGAAACTCCAAGTTTAGGATACACTGTAGCAAAGGCGGACATTAGCCTAAAGACTGCTTGCAGGGTGGAAAGACTGTTGGCAGACTGTCCCGCCTCCTCTTTGTCGCTTAACACATATAAGCCTCCTGCACATCACCAGGAAGAGGATAAAAATCGAGCAGAAATATATGCAAAGGATACTTACTAATAGCCAAAAGAAATACAAACGGCCTTCAAGTACATGAAGAAGTGCTCAAAGTCGCTAGGGGGGTCTGGTAAATACAGATGAGAATGACAACAGCACAGCATACTTTACTCATCTAAAAGCTGACACTGTTCTGCTTATGTGAGTGCATGGGTGAACGGGCTCTGAATTCTGTCGGAAGGAAGACTTTGAAGGTGTGGTTTATCAGCATCTAGCAAAATGTCCCATCACCCATGGCCTCTGGTACAGCAACTCTTCTTCCAGGATTCTCCTACAGAAACGTTGACACACGTGGGAAGATGTACTATGAGAATATACCAGGCAGCATCACTTGCAATGTCTGATGACTAGAAACAGTCAGTAGGGGAGTGGATAGATTGTGGTTTCTTCATGCTCTGAAATACTGTGCTTACCAGAACTGACATGGAAACATCCTTAAGACATATTGTTAAATAAAACATTAAAGGGGCACCTGGGTGGCTCAGTCGAGTAAGCGTCCGACTTTGGCTCAGGCCATGATCTCGTGGGTTGTGGGATCGAGCCCCGCATCGGGCTCCACGCTGACAGTGCAGAGCCTGCTTGGGGTTCTCTCTCTCCCTCTCTCTGCTCCTGCCCTGATTGTGCTCTCTCTCTCTTTCTCAAAATAAACATTAAAAAAAAAAAAAAAAAGGCAAGCAAGCAAGCAAAAGCTTTCCACGAGTCCTCAGCTTCTATCTTTTTGCCCAGAACCGAGCCCCCCTCTGCAAACGAGTCTGGGCTACAATACAGGTCTCCACTCTAAACACCCCCAGGGTTCTGTTGGGAAGGAAGAGAGGGAAACAAACACGAGGCGAGGGGGTGCACAAACGTGTCTCCTGCGGAAAGAAAATATTAAGTGTGTCCCCAGGGAGAGTGTTATCTCTGGGGAAGGGGGTACATTTCCTTCTTATTTGACATACTTCTTTTGTTGTTGATTTTAAAATAATTCTGAACATATGGAAAACTTTCAAGAATAGTAGAAGAAACTTTCCTGAACCATTTGAGAATAAGTTGCTGATATAATGCTCCGTCATCCCTGAATGTTTTAGTTTGTAATTCTTAAAAACAAGGACACTCTCCTCCCTAAGCGAAACGAGCACCATCAAAATCAGGACATTAGCAACGAAATTCTTTCTTACCATTTAATCCACAGATCTCAAAGGGCATTCTTTGATAATATGGACTCGGAGGCTGAGGAGAAACTTGTCCTTCCTTCATGCCCCATGTTGGTTTTCCTAAACCCAACCCGCTTTACTCTGCTGGCTTTTTGTGATCGCCTCGCGCCCGGAGGCTTTTAAGCATTCAGTCCCCGCTACGGTCTGACTCTCTTTTGATCACAAGGTCTGACTCTCCTTTGACACCGCACCACGGTGTCACATATGGATATGGATTGTTTTGATTAAAACTGTGTCCTTCGAAGGGCTCGAGCACACAATGGTGAGAGTCTTTCGGTAACAGGCTGGAACGCAAGAGCAGAGGTTGAACAGGTGCTCGGTGTCTGATCTCAGCACTCTGTGGACGAGCGCTCAGGCCGGGGTGGCTGGGACTCATGTGGATCTAGACTCCAAGGGGACTCAAGTCCCCCACCCCCCACTCAGTTGCTTTCCCATTTTAGAGAGTAAGCATGAGAGTGGCCTTGCCAACCGGGACACAGTGTCTGCTTGGGCATCGGGCAGTCTGAGGTTTAGGTGGCAGCTGTTGAGGGAGTTAGATGCCTGGAGCGCCTGCCGCCAGCACCTGTTGGCCTGGTAGGAAGTCCTATTTGGGCACAGCCCCTCCTGCTGGGAGAGGGAGGCTCTGTTCTCACTCAGAGTGTTGCCGGGCAACCTCAGTCTTCAGGGTCAGACCCTCCTGTTTGTCTTTCCACAAAGTATATAAACAAGTGTCTAAATACAATACACTGAAGTAAAATTTAGATGGTTGAAGTAACAGAACATAAGATTTTTTTTTTGTTGCCTTCCTCCTTTCGTCACTGCCCCCAGGTATTACTGATTTGAAATAACTTTTTGATGATGTGTGTACATGGTCCCTGAACGAAACAAAACAGGGATAAATATAGATGTCCCATAAGCTGATGCTTTGATGATGTGTCACAAATTAGGAGTCGCCTGGGTGGAGCATAGGGATTTTATAAGCTGCTATGTAAATAATGCCTAAATCCAGCTATTCTTATGGTCTGAGTTCAATACCTCCACAAAATTCTTTAATTGTAACTCACTTAGGGCTATGTTTGATCACTTCTCCTCTAGTATATTTAAATCTATTCTCTAGACCTGTGTGTCCAATAGGGTAGCCACCAGCCATGTGTGGTTATACAAATTAAAATTACAACGAACTGATTTAAATGAAGAATTAGGTTCTCCGTCACCCTAGCCACACTTCAAACGCTCCACAGCCACACGTGGCTAGCGGCTGCCTTATTGGATAATGCGCGTATAGAACATGTCCATCGTTGCAGAAAGTTATATTGGACAATGCTATTGACCTTTGCCAGGAAACAAAATGTGGGATCGTCTGATGTCCAAATCTTATCAAAAGCTGGTTTAGAAGACGCAGTGTTTATTGGAGATTGGTGGAAGACTGCCCATTCCTATGGTTTCTTTGAGTTTTAGCCTTGAATCAAGCAAGACCAGCTACAGTGTTTTTGGATCCCAGCATCTTGTCTGTCTATAGAACTGCTTTCATTGAGCCACATTTTGGGGTTTTGTCCAAGAACTCATTAAGAAATAACCTCGTGAATATTGCTGGGCCAGAAAATAAAGACTTGCTGGAGTATAATGGGGATCTGTCAAAAGGATATGGGTGCCAATTTGGTGGGGTGTTTGCTGGCCAAATCTGAGAGTAATTGAGCAGCACAGCAAATAACGATAAAATGGATTACAGAATAAATCCAGCATGGAAATGTTTCCGTGCTGATATAAGTTCATGTGTGGAGGAGAATGCCGGACCATAGAACGCCAACAAATAAATGAAGAAGGCCTGATGGAACTAGAACATCACCCCTTGGCCCTCTCTAGAGTCATAGTTGTTTCGAGCAAGAATCAGCAATAGAAACTATGGGTAAAGGCTGGATGTGGAACAAAACACTTTCATAATAGGAAAGTATCTCTTTACAAAATACTTGTTGATTATAAAGGTAAAAACTAGAAGCTTCACAGTGGAGGCACCTGGCAGACCCTACCTTCGTCCAGTGTTCAAAGTTGATGTCACCAGGCATGGGAAGAGTGGCTATCATGTGCCTCCTGACTGCACACGCTGAGGACACAATATTATTACTTCTGAGATACTCTTGCCAAAAAATACATGCCCCGGGGGCACCTGGGTGGCTCAGTTGGTTAAGTATCTGACTCTTGATCTCGGCTCAGGTCATGATCTCACGGTTTTGGAGTTCAAGCCCCATGTCAGGCGTCGCGCTGACCGTGCAGAGCTTGCTTGGGATCCTCCCCCTCTCCCTCTCTCTTTGCCCCTCCCCCACACGCACTGAATGCGCAAGAATAAATAAAATAAACATTAAAAAAAAGAATAAATAAATGAAATTTTTAAAAACTTAAAAAAAAACAAAACCTGACCTGAATCTAAATCATAAGGAAACACTGGACAACCTCAAATTGCGGGACGTTGTACAACTATCTGGCCCATACTGTTAAAAAATGTCAAGTTCTTGTGAGACAAAAAAAGACTACACAAGTGTTCTAGATCAAAGAGCAAAGAGACATGATAACAAAGTGCAAGTGTGATTCTAGGCCGGATCCTGGAAGAGAAAAAAAAAAAATTTTTTTTTTGTTTTGTTGCTAGAAAGGACATTTGAGAAAAATGATAAAATCTGAAAGGGGATTAATACAGAAATACATTATATGCATATAGAAATATATATGCATATGTATGTAAACATATATATGCATATGGAAATATACAATAAAATATATACAAAAATATATATTTTTTGTATAAAAATATATATGCAACAAAATATATACAAAAAATATATATATTTTTATATGTTTACATATATATGCATACAGAAATATACAATAAGAGAGAATTTTAATTTTCGCAACATAAAGGGTATTTCCCTGAAATTTTTATATAAATCGTTCGAGCCAATTAGAGTCATTGATGATGTTTTCATGAGTATAATGTTGGAGAAGAACTGGGTCAGGCTAGAAAAAAATCACTAGAGAGTCACAAACATGGCGACAGATGTCATGGTGGTAGAATGGGTGGTCTGAAATGTTTTACCCCTTGTTGCTGGTTGGGGAAATAGAGAATGATTACTTAAAACCATCTATCCGTCAGGCGAGAGGCTAAGTAGAGACATGTGATGTGTGGGCCAACCATTGGTAGCTACCAATGAAAATTGAAAAAGCAGATGTATTTACTAGCTCCAGGCTAGCCTACAGAGGAGGCTGTCTTCCGAGAGCAAGGATGGGTGGGCTGCCTCAATGCACCTGTTCTCTCTTCCCAGAATGCAGTTTCCCCATTGCCTCTCACCAAACAAGAGCGGGTCGCCCCTCTGTCGATCTCATAAAACCCTGTTTCTTCCTTTCATGAGATTTACTGTGAATTGTGAAAGTACTTTCATGTAACTCTCAACAGAAGAGCCGCACAGATGTAAACAGAACTATGCTCAGAACACCCCGGACCGAGGCCGGGCACAGTCCCATAGAGGGCGCCCGACAGGTAAATCTTCTGGTTTGATCACTGAAAGTCCCGTGGCTCAGAAGCTCTGCTGGTACATACAGGCGCTTGGTGCAAATTAGGAAACAGGCGCCCTTCCTTTCGACAGACTAAGCAGGAAACGGATTTCCTTCTCGCTGAGGTTGTCTCAAACTTGGGCATGTAGCTTGGCAATTAGCGGGTGACACGGCTTGTAGTCTACACCTGAGGCCCTTGTGCAAGGCACAAACTCATGACCCAGGGGCCTACTCCATGGCTAGGTTTATTTGGCTCATTTAAAGACTATTTTTGGGGCGCTTGGGTGGCTCAGTCGATGAGGTGTCCGACTTAGGCTCAGATCACCACCTTGCAGGTCGTGAGTTCGAGCCCTGTCTCCGGCTCTCTGCTGTCAGCGTGGAGCCTGCTTTGGATCCTCTGCGCCCCTCTCTCTGCCCCTCCGGGCGCACACGCGCCCGCCTTCTCTCTCAAAATTAACATAGACGTTTGAAAGAAATAAATAAAAAATAAGTAATGGTATTGTTTAATTGCCAGTGTTTTAAATTCAGGGAAGCCTGCATAAAGGTACGGACCTCTGGCTTTTCTTTAAAGCTAACATTCCGCCTTCCTTCCTCCATGGCAATGACAGGAGGCAGTCAGGCGGCGGTGCTAACTTTGCGCTCTGCAGACCTCGCGCTCCCGGTCACCCCAATTATCCTGGACTCGGAGGCTGAGGAGAAACTTGTCCTTCCTTCATGCCCCGTGTTGTTTTTCCTAAACCCAACCCGCTTTACTCTGCTGGCTTTTTGTGATCGCCTCGCGCCCGGAGGCTTTTAAGCATTCAGTCCCCGCTACGGTCTGACTCTCTTTTGATCACAAGGTCTGACTCTCCTTTGACACCGCACCACGCGAAACCCAGCAGCCTGTTGGCTGTAAGCAGAAAGGCCAGAGCATCTCTCCGAGTCTTGCCGAAGCTCCCTGCCCACGACTGTCTCTTCGAAGGGCGGGCCACACCTCGCAGCACGTGAACGCTGCATTTCTGGGCTTTGCATCTGTTTGCAAGCTCGCACTTTCCATGCCCGTGTGGTTATGGTGGGTTGCAGGAAAGACAATGGATTTCTGTTGCGTTAAGATTGGGGGGAGGGTAAGGCTTATGGGAAGGCATGTACTTTGGGGAAGGTGGAGGAACCCCAGCAGCTGGATAGATGCTGCAGATTGAGGGGGCTGGAGGAGGGAGAACAAACAGCACACAGGGGGAGGAAGAAGGAGCCGCCCGCACTCCTTAGGACTCTCCTGGCTAGGTCTTTCTCCCCCTTTCTATAGAAGCTGATGCTATTTGTGATGTGGATCTTTTATACGCCGTCAGCCAGAAACGCTTGCTGGAAGGAAGGCCATCTGTCCTGGAGGCTGAATGCCAAGTTGTGGGGATCTCCCGAGGAATGTAAAGCCAAAAAAAAAAAAAAAAGGAACTTATTGCAGAGAAGGAAGATCTGATTGCAGAGAAGGAAGATCTGACTTTGACAGGTAGGGGCTGTAGGGGCTTTGACACCCCTTGGCCTTCAGTGAACTTCCAGAAGCCAGGGAGGGCAGGGTTCCTCCACGGTATTCCAACGTTCCCAGCAGAGGAGAGCTGTCTAGTCAGTACAGGCCCTACTGTGTATGTTGATGTGTCTCTTCTGCAGCAAAGAAGCCACCTGCTTGTCAGCCCCGTGCAGTGAGCACCCAGTGAAGTGAGACAGTAGGTGTTCAGAGGGACCCAGTGCCACCAGTTTGTAATGCCCGGCAGACACCCTGGCCTGGGCAAGTGAGAGGCAACTTGGAGCAAATAGAACCACTGCAGAGGGGGAGGCTAGGGGTTTCTACCCTCCGTGGAGAGGGACTGGGCTGGCACTTACCCAGCACTCAACAAAGCTCAGTTATTGAGGAGAAGCTGTGGTGTGCAGGTAAGGAGACAGAATGGGCAGTAAGTGGAGTGGGTGGGAGGTTTTTCCTCCCGTTTGACAGGAGACACTGGAGCATGTTGGGAAGCTGAAGGGAATGATCTAGTAGATAGCAACTGATGATGCCAGAGAGCAAGGGGTAATGTCAGAGTCCTTGAGACCAGGGGAGGCAATGGGGCTCGGAGCTCAAGGGGGGAGGTGGGCAGAGCCAATGGGGTTTAGAGCCCAAGGGGAGAGGCGGTTAGAGCCATTGGGGCTTAAAACAACTCCTCCTCCCATCAGTGCAGCTAGCACCCTGGCTGCAGACGCACTCATGTCACTGCTTTTGCTGGACGCACTGAGTACCCTCTTCGCACCCAGGCCCACCTCTCCCCTTGGGCTCTGAGCCCCAATGGCTCTAACCACCTCTCCCCTTCAGCGCAAGTAGTATTCCTCCAACCTGAAGAGAGGCATTTAAGCAGAGGCATTAATATGAGTTTTCACGGCAGAGAGGGGACATGGAACTTGGGATATGACTGAGGGGCCACTGGTAAGAGGATGGGCCAGGAAGTGGCAGCTTCAGGGTTTCACGATAGCATGTAGACTCCGTGTCTGTGGAATGGGAGAGCGGAGAAAGGGAAAGGGGAACACCGGAAGAGAGCGGGTTCTTACTCTTCTGTAGTCTTACTTGGGCCGTAAAAAAAAAAAAGCGTTGTGCTCCAAAGAAGACATCCAGATGGCCCACAGGTACGCCAAAAGGTGCTCAACATCACTAATTATCAGGGAAATGCAAGTTAAAGCCACGAGGAGATAGCACCTCCCCTATGTTAGCATGGTTATTTTCAAGAAGACGAGAGATAAGAGTCATCAGGGACTCGGAGAAGAGTGCCCAGACCAACCTTGGGCGCTGTTGGTGAGAATGGAAATTGGTGGAGCCGCTCTGGAAAGCCGTACAATGAAAAATGAAAAATGAAAAATGAAAAATTACAACTACCATGGGATCCAGCAATCTCACCTCCGGGTATCCATCCAAAGGAAATTAAAACAAGATATCAAAAATAGGATCCCTGCACTCCCATGTCGACTGTAGCCATCTTCACAATAGCCAAGCTCTGCAAACCATATAAGCGTCTGTCAGTGGCTGAGCAGATAAAGAAAATGGTGTCATTATTCAGCCGTGGGAAGGAGGGAGGTCCTGCCATTTGCGACAACATGGATGGCTATTGAGGACATTATACCTAGTGAGATAAGCCAGACAGAGAAAAACAAATACTGTATGATATTATTTACATGTGCAGTCTAAAAAAAGCCAAGCGGGACGCCTGGGTGGCGCAGTCGGTTAAGCGTCCGACTTCAGCCAGGTCACGATCTCGCGGTCCGTGAGTTCGAGCCCCGCGTCGGGCTCTGGGCTGATGGCTCGGAGCCTGGAGCCTGTTTCCGATTCTGTGTCTCCCTCTCTCTCTGCCCCTCCCCCGTTCATGCTCTGTCTCTCTCTGTCCCAAAAATAAATAAACGTTGATAAAAAAAAGCCAAGCTTGTAGACACGGAGAGTAGAACTTACCAGGGGCAGCGTGGGGACGCGGGGAGATACACACAACCTTGCAACTAGAAAATGACGAAGTTTTAGAAATCTTTTTTTTTTTTTAAATGTTTTTATTTATTTTTGAAGGAGAGAGACAGAGCATGAGCCAGGGAGGAGCAGAGAGAGAGGGAGACACAGAATTCGAAGCAGGCTCCAGGCTCTGAGCTGCCAGCACAGAGCCCGATGAGGGGCTCAAACTCACGGACTGTGAGATCGTGACCTGAGCCGAAGTCGGACGCTCAACCGACTGAGCCACCCAGGCGCCCCTAGAAATCTAACACCCAGTACAGTGACTCAGTCAACAGTACTGCATCACACACTTCAACTGCTAAGAGACTAGATCTTACTGGTTCTCACTACAAAAAAGAAACGATCATTGTATGGCATGATGGAGGTGTTAGCAAACACTAGGGGGGTAATCATATTCCAATATATAAATATCAAATCAACATTTTATTTTTTAAAACAATTTTAATGTTGATTTCTTTTTGAGAGCGAAAGAGAGAGTGTGCACAACAAGCAGGGGAGGTGCAGAGGTGGGGGAGCAGGGGAGACACAGAATCTGAAAGCAGATTCCAGGCTCTAAGCTGTCAACGTCCCACGTGGGGCTCGAACCCGCGAACCGTGAGATCATGACCTGAGCCGAAGTCCGACGCTCAACCAACTGAGCCACCCAGGCACCCCTCGAATCAACACTTTAAAACCTACACACTATGTCAATGATATCTCAGTAAAAAAATTTTAAAGCTCTAGTGATCTTTTAAAAAGAAAAAAAAAAAAAAAAGGTAGAGTACGCACCAGAGAGCAAAGTAAAGAAGCTGTTCGGGAAGCTGCCTTGGCCCGTTGGCCTAAGGAAGAGGGGTGGGAGTCCGTGGCGCCAGATGCAGACACAGGTTCTCACACAAAGTGCTCACTTTGCAGCCCTCGGCCCATTGTCTACGTGGAGATGCCTGACAGGTCTTTCCTGCGAAAACCCTGTCACTCAGCATTTCTTTCAATACTAAATAAAATGACTGAATATGGAAAAGGGGAACATTGTGTAAGGGTTAAGTGTAGGAAGATGGAGGAAGAAATTTGAAACTGATCGTCAGTCGCTCCAGAAGGACGTCCTCCTGCTTGAAGACTCACAAGGTGGGGGTCAAATTGGAGTATTTTTTGTTTTTAAGGACTGACTCAACACAGTAGTAAGTCGAATTCCTGCCATACAGCCTGGTGTGTTAGGGTGACTCACAGGGACAGCTCAGGTGCCAAAACAAACGGGTTCTGCAGCTTACATTAAAAAAAAATAGGAGGTTTGAAGAAAATGCATGATTCTGCTCTAAATTAGAAGAGAACTAAAATGTTAAAGCAAAAATCCACGTGCTGCCAATAAAGTCTGTAGAATTCGGTCCTTGCGGTCTCTCAAAGTGAACTCTGGAGGGCTCTGTGAGATGGCTTGGGGTCAGGGATAAAGCGTCCTTGACGCTCTCTGGCTGGCTGACTTTTAGAATTCACCCCCTCTGACTTCCCGCCATCTTTGGTCCCATCTAACGACTGTTCTGGTTAAATCCAAGAGCATTTGATGTGATTCTCCTGAAACCCTCACAAATGTTCGAGGCAAGTGGCAATTTAGAATTTAGAAAAGGAGTTTTCAGTTGTCTCAGAAATAGAACACACAGTACCTTTTATACCTCGACCAAGTACATAAACACACTGGTTCTAACAAACAAGCTGAAAATGTTTCACAGAATGGCGTCTACTCTAGAATTTATATTGTATTCGGATCTTTTTTTATTCTACTCTGTTCACTTTTTAAAAATGCTGCTAAAGGCCCACTAAATTGAATTTATATCCGCTAACAGGTTATGCACCAGTATGAACAACACAGGTTTAGGAAATGCATTTTTCTCTATTTTAGTTACTTAGAGTGGAATGATAGAGAGCTAAGATTATAAACTAAAAAAAGCTAAAAAGCACCTGATGTTGACATTTAGGGACATCTGATTTAAAGAACAGAGGGGACAAGGATATTTATTTAAAAAAACAGTGGGGCACCTGGGTGGCTCAGTCAGTTGAGTGTCTGACTTCGGCTCAAGTCACGAACTCCGCAGTTGGAGAGTTCGAGCACCACATTGGGCTCGCTGCTGTCAGTGCAAAGCCCGCTTCAGATCCTCTGCGCCCCTCTCTCTGCTCCTCTCTCTCTCTTAAAAATAAATAAAGGTTAAAAAAATTAAAAAAAAACAAACAACGATCCAGTAGCTACCACTTACTTCCTGCTCTGTAACCCATTGCACCATCAGGCTCTTGGCGAACACTTTCTCTCATTTTCCCAACAACCTGGTAATTCAAGGTACTATTATTCTTGTCCAGGGAAGAGCCCCGGTCTCCTTATCACTGAAGTAGAGGCCGGGAGATGTCATTTCCTTACATTCACACACATGGTGCGGAAGGCTGATTCCGGGACGGGTGCTCTTGTCACAGCTTCTGACTGACCCCGGATCCTCCCTGGTGCCTTTCAGTCGGGGTGCACCCGAAGGTACCGATACTGGCCAGGGGCAAGTAAGAGTACAGGCTGCTATCCGTGCACATGGATCGTCGTGCACACTGACAGGTGTGGAAGTGGGAACGATTTCTCAAAGTGGAATTTCTGGGCCAAAGGCTTTGGTGATTGTGACAGATGTTGCTGGATTGTCTTTCATGAAGGTTGTGTTGATTTACTCAGAAAGCTTTGGAAGAGAGAACCTGTCCCTCACACCTTTGAAAATGGTGTGACCCACTTGGGGGACTGCTTTTCAGTCTTTGCCCACCTCATAGAAGAAAAAGAGAATCTCACTGAAGTTTTGGTATCTCTTGTTCTAAGAGTTCACATCGTTTTCCCAGTCGTTGATATTTCCTTTCCTCAAACTGTCACTTTCTGGGGCACCTGGGTGGCTCAGTCCGTTGAGCATCTGACTTTGGTTCAGGTCATGACTTCATGGTTCACGAGTTCAAGCCCCACATAGGGCTCACTGTTGTTTCAGCACAGAGCTCGATTTCAGATCCTCTGTCTCCCTCTGTCTCTGCCCCTCTCCCACTTGCACTTTCTCTCTCTCTCTCAAAAATGAAAATAAACATTAAAAAACCTGTCACAGGGGCGCCTGCCTTGAGCGTCTGACTTCGGCTCAGGTCAGGATCTCCCAGTTTGTGAGTTCGAGCCCTGCGTTGGGCTCTCTGCTGACAGCTCGGAACCTGGAGCCTGTTTCGGATTCTGTGTCTCCCTCTCTCTCTGCCCTCGCCCACTTGTACTCTAAAAAAAAAAAAAACAAAACAAAACAAACAACAACAACAACAAAAACCTGTCACATTCTTTGCTTCTTTTTCTATTATGTTTCTTCTTGATAACTTCTAAGAACTTTAGATACATATATGCATATTGAAAGCAATTTTTCTTTCAAAAATAAATGTTTCTTTCAAAAGAAAGATAAAGTCAGTTATCTTCCTTATGGGAATTTTTCTATGTAGAATGTTTTCACTTTTACTTAGCATTTTCTTATGGCTTTAGATTTTTGTGTCTTATTTACAAAAGGCCATCTCATCCTGAAATGACGCATTTAAGAATCTTCAACATGTTCTTTTTTCTTGATGTATCTACAAGTTACTAAGATGTGAAATGTGAGATAGAAATGCTTTTCCCAGGGCATCTGGGTGGCTCAATCGGTTGGGTGTCCAACTTTGGCTCAGGTCATGATCTCACAACCCGTGAGTTCGAGCCCCACATCGGGCTTTGTGCTGACAGCTCAGAGCCTAGAGCCTGCTTCAGATTCTGTGTCTCCCTCTCTCTCTGTCCCTCCCCCACTTGTGCTCTATCAAAAATAAATAAACATTTAAAAAAATTTTTTTTAAATGCTTTTCCCATGGGGTGCCTGGGTGGCTCAGTCAGTTAAGTGTCCGACTTCAGCTCAGGTCATGATCTCACGGTTCGTGGGTTCGAGCCTCCCATCGGGCTGTGTGCCAACAGCTCAGAGACTGGAGCCTGCTTCAGATTCTGTGTCTCCCTCTCTCTCTGCCTCTCCCCTGCTCATGCTCTGTCTCTCTCTCTCTTTCAAAAATAAATACACATTTAAAAAAAGAAGAAATGCTTTTCCCTTTCTTCCCCGTAGGTGGCTGTCTAGTTGTCCTAATGCCATCTATTGGAGAAATTATATTTTCTACAGACCTATCATACATTCAGTTCTTCTATGTGTGTAGGTCTATTTCTGGAGTCTGCTTCATGTCACTGACAGGAGCAGATGCCGCCTCCTTACTGATATATTTCCTGTTGCTTGAAAGATGCTTAACTGGTAGAACTAATCTCACTTTATTACCCTTCTTTTTCAACGTATCTTCTGGCCGTTCTTGTATGCTTGGTTTTCCGTAAGGACCTCAAAATAAGTTTGTGTCTTTCTTTAAAAAAGTCCAGTTGCAATAGCACTGAGATCACCTGAAACTTATGGAATAATTTTAAAAGAATTAATATCTCCATCAATTTTATTTATTGATGGGTTGATTGCAATTGCTCAGCTCAAAAACTTAGAGGGGTCATTTTTGATGCACGTCTGTCTCTCCCACAGCCTTCATCCCATCCAACAGCAAATCTTGGCAGTGGTTCCTTCAATATATATCCAGGAACTGACCACTGCTCACACACTTCCTGCCAGTTCATGCTGTCACCATTTTCCACCCACACTTCTGCCATAGTTTCCAAACTGGTCTCCCTGCCTTCCTTCCATCTCTTTTCAACCCAGAAGCCAGAACAAACCGTTCAAACCTAAGTCAGATCGCCTCACTCCTCTGTTCAAAACTCTCTGTGCAGCGGTGGAATACTACTTACCCACGAGAAAGGAAATCCTGTCATTTGTGACAACATGGATTGACCCGGACGGAGGACGTTCCATGAAGTGGGAGAAGTCAGACAGAGAAAAGCAAGTAGTGTGTGATCTCACTTGGAGGTGGAACCTAAAAGAGCCGACCTCACAGAAACAGAAAGTAGACTGGTGGTTACGGGGGTGGGGGCAGGGATGTGGGGGTGCTGGTCAGAGGGTACAAACTTCCAGCTAGAAGATGAGCAGGTTCCGGGGACCTGATGTCCAGCATGGTGACTATGGTTAACAATACCGTATTAAATACTTGAAAGTTGCTGAGAGCGTAGATCCTGAATGTTCTCACCCCACACACAAAGATAATTATGTGTGCTGGTGGGGGTGTTGACTGGTCGTACTGTGGTTATCATTTTGCACCAGGTTAAGTGTATTAAATCATCATGTTGTACACTTAAAACTTCTGCAATGTTACATGTCAATTATATCTCAATAAAGCTGGGGGGGAAGACCCCTCTGGAAGCTTTTTGCCTCACTCAAAGCAAAAAACAAACAAACAAACAAACAAAAAACCAAAAACAAAACCAGACTTGGAGCACAGATCTGCAGGTGAATGAGTTCACCACGTGATTATTTGAGGGAAAGAGTCCCAGGCACAGCCAAGAGCCGGAACAAAGGCCCTAAGGCAGGAACGTGGTGGAGAGTCTTGGAGCCGAGGTTACAACAGCAGCAGACCACGGACCAGGATCTTGTGGGCCAGTTTAAGTCGCAAATTATTGAAAGCAGTTACTTACATGGGGTGGGAACTGGGGTTGCGGGGATGCGGCAGGGAAAGTTGACTTTTACATTAAACGCCTTGTGGAACAATTTGACTTCTCAAAATATACGTGTGACATTGATAAAAATAAAAAAATTAATAAAGGATTTTAAAACACTGACATACAACAGAAAAATATAGAAACGAAGGGAAAATCGTAACAGATGGCATTTGCCAGCACGTGGTGGGAGTTGAGCTTTTCTGTTAGCAGATGGATGGACATTCTTGTAGCCAAACTCCACAATTTCTCAGTCATCATGATTTTAAATAACACCCATCGATTTAAATTTTTATCTTTGAGCAGCCCCTGCAAGGTAAGGAATATTTAGTTAGTGTATTCAGCACTTAGCAAGTGACATGTCAAACCGACAAATTCTCTAGATGTTGTGATCTTCAGAGATACAGAAACAAAGGAGAGAAAGGTTTCAACCGTTTTTAATTTCTTTCACTTTCGTGCTAAAAAAATCATATTCTTGGGTAGAGTTTGAAACAGGTGTGATTTCTTAAAAATGTTTTTAGCGTTTATTTTTGAGAGACAGAGACAGAGTGTGAGTGGGGGAGGGGCAAAGAGAGAGAGAGAGAGAGAGAAAGACTCAGAATCTGGAGAGGATCCAGGCTCTGAGCCGTCAGCCCAGAGCCCGAGGCGGGGCTCGAACTCACGGACCGCGAGATCGTGACCTGAGCCGAAGTCAGACACTCAACTGACTGAGCCACCCAGGTGTCCCAAAAATCCCAGGTATGATTTTTAAGGACACAAAACAGATGGTGAAAAGAACGTAGGAGCTGATAAAGTGACACCTGAGGGACTAACATTTCCTAGGGTCCGGGGTCCAAACTTAGTGTGTTCCTTCACAAACAAGGTGGGCAGTAAGTGACTCAGGACACCCATTGCCCTGTGGAAAAGCCCGGAGTCTCACCTCGCACCCCGGGCAGGAGACATGCAGTGCGGGAGCTCACGGGAGTGCGTGGTCATACTTTTCCCGCAATTGCACATGTTAAATCTCCTCACCTTTCTGTACTCCAAAAACTGTCATCATATGAGAATTTTCAAGGTTAATTTCTAGCCACTTAATAAGAAAAAAAAATGTTTTCATTTGTGTTTTTTTCCTTGTGAAGTTTCCGTTATATATACATATATGTACTTTTTAATTAAAATATTTTTAATGTTTTATTTATTTTTGAGAGAGAGAGAGAGCGAGCGAGCACACAAGTCGGGGAGGGACCGAGAGAGAGAGGCAGAATCTGAAGCAGGTTCTAGATCATGGCACGGGGCTTGAACCCACGAACTGTGGGATCATGACCTGAGCTGAAGTTAGACGCTTAACTGACTGAGCCACCCAGGTGCCCCTATATGTATATATTTTAAACTTTACTTATTTATTTTGAGAGACAGGGAGGGAGTCGGGGAGGGGCAGAGAGAGAATCCCAGGCAGGCTCTGTGCTGTCAGAACAGAGCCGGACGCGGGACTTGAACTCACCAACTGTGACTTCATGACCTGAGCGGAAATCAAGAGTCAGACGCTTAACTGACTGAGTCCCCCAGGCGCCCCAGAAGTTTCCTTTTATAAATTGCATTCTCCTTAATTAGCAAAAGGACAAAACTAGATACAGAGATTGCTTGTTGCTTAAAATACCAAGAATAGTGTCCCAACAGGCCAAATCTTTGTGGAAGCCACAGAAAATGATAGCTCCAGAAGGCCGCGGAGAGGTACACAAGGTTACTTAGAACTTCTCAAGTGTCAGCAGCAACAACGGGAGAGAATGGGCGCTGGGGGTGGTGGGGAGGGGGATGTTTCCTGTCTGTGTTATCACCACCATCAGCCTATTACAACAATTTATTTAAAAAAATTTTTTAAATGTTTATTTATTTATTTTTGAGACAGAAAGAGAGAGATGGGGCGCCTGGGTGGCTCAGTCGGTTAAGTATCCAACTTCGGCTCAGGTCAAGATCTCATGGTCCGTGAGTTTGAGCCCCACGTCGGGCTCTGTGCTGACAGCTCGGAGCCTGGAGCCTGCATCGGATTCTGTGTCTCCCTCTCTCTCTGCCCCTCCCCTACTCACGCTCTGTCTCTGTCTCTCAAAAAATGACCAAACGTTAAAACAAAAAAATTTTTAAAAAGACAAAAAAAAAAAAAAAAAAGAAAGAGAGAGAGAGGCAGAGAGAGAGGGAGACAGAGAATCCCAAGCAGGCTCTGCACTGTCAGCACGGAACCGGATGTGGGGCTCGAACTCACAAACCATGAGATCATGACCTGAGCCAAAACTAAGAGTTGGACACTCAACCGGCTGAGCCACCCAGGCGCCCCTACAACAATTTGTTTTAGAGACTAGATTTAGACGGGAAACCCAGGAAGAAAATGATTATTCCTCTAGAAATGGTGGGAAACTTAGAACTAATTTCCTTATGTTTGGTTATCAGTGAGAAATGAAAGCCGTTATTTACCCCTGATTCAGGCACTCGCTCTTACAGGTGCTCTTCAGCTCCTCATGCAAGTTCTTCAGCTCAAAAGTTGTCATGTCACCATCGCGCTGAGCCAGCTTCGCGGACAGTGTGGAATCACTAGGCGGTACATCTGGAAATAACGCCACATTGCGTGTCAGCTAGACTTGAGTTTAAAAAACAAGTATTGAAAAGTTTTCAACAAGATTTCTGAATGAGAAGGAAGAAGGAAAGAAAGAAAGAAAGAAAAAAAGAAAGAAAGAAAGAAAGAAAGGGAAAGAAAGAAAGGAAAGAAAGAAAAAGAAAGAGAAAGAAAGAAAGGAAGGAAGGAAGGAAGGAAGGAAGGAAGGAAGGAAGGAAGGAAGGAAGGAAGATGGAAGCATTAAGCCTATAAAAGACCGGGCCCTAGAACTCCTGACAGGGCAGCTCCTGGAATGGTCTCAGGGCTGGAGGGACTGGTGTGCACCATAGTAAATGTATTTTTGAATCTGAAACTGATTTTAGGTTTTTAAAAAATTTGCTGACATTATAGGCAAGTCCTGCATACTTCTCCCCCAGGTTGCTGTATGGTTAGCATCTTACTTTATTACCTGCTTACTTAATTATAAATCTTCATATAAAATCTGTCCCATATTTTGTATGCGCTGATCAGTGACTTTCATACTTTTTTTTTGCCATGACTCACTTTAAGAAATACATTTTACCTGGTACTCACACATATATACCCCAAACCCAAACAACTGTCACACGCACTCAAATACCCTTGTGTGTGTGTGTGTATACATATATGTATACACACACACACACACACACACACACACACACACACACACTGGTATTTTCTGTTGCATTCTCTTCTCTTCTATTCCATTAGGAAAATGGCGGGTAAAGACCCTCAATCAGTTTCTTCAGTAAATGGATTGCAAACTGCAGTTTGAAAAACACCTTAGGTCACAAAATTCCTTACTATTTTGTCACCTAATTGGAAACACTGAAATTTAGAGTTATGGATTACCAAGTAATCCCTACCAGATAATGCCTCTTTTCTGTTTTTACTCTGTGGAATATCTGATGACAAAACAAACCTGTTTTTACACAGCTTGATTTTTAAATTTATTATTATTGTTGTTGTTGTCGTTGTTGTTAATTTTTAAGCAGGCTTCGTGCCCAGCCCAGAGCTTAATGTGGGGCTCGAACTCATGACCCCAAGCTCAAGACCTGAGCGGACATCAAGAGTCAGATGCTTAACTGACTGAGCCACCCAGGCACCCCTAAATTCATTATTTTTAAAGCTATCGCTAATAGCCCTCTGGATACCCACTGACCAATTCCTTGTCATAAGGACAAGGTCTTCTGAACCAAGATCCAGGGAGGCACATGCGCGGTGTCAAGCTTCTGGAAAGCTCAAATCACCCAGCTAACCTAAAATGGGGCACGGGAGGGGCTGTGAAGAAATCATGTGGAGACAGATTCTAATGTTACCATCAAAACGAGACAAAACCCAACAACGCAACTGAGTACCGCTTTAATTCCAAAGGATATTTATACTTCACATTTGCCAAAGCGCACTTTGCAAGCAGTACTAGTCTTCATCTGTAACTTTAATTCTGTTTTCACTTTTCGAGAAGCTCTATTTGGCTCTTTTTCAAATCTGTTTGACGAGCCTTAATAGTTTCTCAATCCTGATTTAATTCCTCTTAACGTGTAAGAGTGTCTGTCTGATCAATACATCCTCGAAGTCCTCATTCCCTCAAATTCCCTGCTGTCACAACATCCTGTTTCTGGGTACTGTGGCTTTTGGCTATGCCTGTACATTTCAAGCACTCTAGGTGTGCAGCTTCTTTAGAGGTCTCTGGACGGTGGGTTCTTTCAGGGCCAATCTGTGGTCATTTCTACCAGTTGCCCAGAGGCTCTACCCCATTGGTAACACTTTTTCCTTTTATTTCTAATGTTTATTTATTTTTGAAAGAGAGAAAGCGAGCGGGGGAGGGGCAGAGAGACAGGGAAACACAGAATCCGAAGCAGGCCCCAGCTCCCAGCTGTCAGCACAGAGCCCGACGCGGGGCTTGAACCCACAAACCCCAAGATCATGACCTGAACCGAAGTCGGACGCCTAACCAACGGAGGCACCCAGGCACCACTAATTCTGCTTTCAGATTTTATTTTTTTAAGCAATCGCTTCACCCAACATAGGGCTTAAACTCACAACCTCGAGATCAAGAGTCACATGGTCTACTGACTAAGCCAGCTAGGCACCCCAGTTGGTACCACTTCAAAATCCTGGGTTGAGGGATTTTTTTTTAGATTGCTCATACGGGGAAGAAGTCGGGCTGAAATCCAGGTGTGAGGTGACGTGTAAGTCATTAGGAGGGCACATGTTTACATTTCACCCTTCCACCTAGAAAGAACCAAATTTCAAGACAGGAACTTTCCCTCAGGGTCCCCACCTCAGGCATGCTGTGCATACGTGCGTGTGCGTGTGACCCCTTTTACCCTGAGTTGACCCCAGACTTCATGTGTCTTCTGGGCCCCCCGACTCTGTAAAAACCAAAGCTGTTCTTAACCTCAAGCTTCCAATCTTCATTTATTGGACTCTGGGTACTCCCTACCTTCTTGTCAGCTCATTACAAGATGTCTTCTTAACCCAGCATTTTAAACAGTATCTAGTAGGAGGGCACATCTTACACCCTAAGTCTGTGCAAATCTGTAAAATCAACAATTCTCTCGCGATTTGAAATAAAACACATAGAAAAATGAGCGTGTAGTTCAGGTTTTATTGCTTATCAATTATGTCATTCCATACAGTTTCAGGTGAACAGACTTTGAGAAAATATACTGGGGTGTCAAACAGATGATGGCAATACAGATGAGAAAGTTCAAGTGTTTCACAGAAGGTAGTTAGAGGCACCACTGCCACCATCACCCCCCAGATTTGTACAGTTCGTATAAAAAGAGTAAAAATAGTTCATTGGCATTTAACTAGCATCATTCTTTGTCATCTAGGAGCCACAATGTGAGCCTGAACGATGTCGCGGTCTTCAGAGCAAAACACAGTTCGCCCCACTGGCGGATATAGCGGTTTCAGTTTCTTTAAAAACAAGCCAACAAATCAACACAACCAAAACCACGCACGCAAGCCCCCCCCAAAAGATGGCATGTTCCAGTGGTCTTGCCGGTGGTCTCGAATTTTACTGTTTCCATTACATGACGTCAAGATATGAAATGTGATTCAGCTTTTGAAAATCAGATTACACTCCTTCACCATGATTGCACAGTATTTACTTTGTAATTCAAACGATTGAACAGAGCCTAATATTAACCCAGGGAAAGCCAGGGATACAACTCAAACCGCTCTTATGCTGAAGACACATCTTTAAAAGTTAATTATTCGTTAAAAACTCAGACCCAAGCTGCACGGGTATAACTTGAGGAACCGACGGTCTACCGTTGCAGACAATACAGCAGCAGTTATTAGGGTTTTAAAGCCGGGGAGCAAATGCAGTCACTGGAAATCACACACACGCACGCACACACACACGCACACACACACACACACACACACATCAGTAACTTCCTGCTTACGCT
Organism: Acinonyx jubatus; assembly: GCF_027475565.1. Taxonomy (NCBI): domain Eukaryota; kingdom Metazoa; phylum Chordata; class Mammalia; order Carnivora; family Felidae; genus Acinonyx; species Acinonyx jubatus. Next base: position 14,096,307 of record NC_069382.1, read on the forward strand.
GTACTAATAGTTTCCCTATTCGGGGTTTTGAAAACAATCAAGCATGAACTATGATACAGCATTTGAAAGACTTCTATGTCTCTTATGATAAAGATGCTCAGGCCGAGAATTCCACGTAGATAGTTGAAGGGAAACAAGACTTGAAATGTGGTTTTAAGACCACTTCGAAGACCTCAGTTACCAGACAACTAGAAACACACAGTCGCAGATACATAGGAATTTATTAAAACCATGGTCTCCGACAATACAAAAATTAACTAGTAAGGCATTTTTACTTCCGTCCTGGCATATGCAGCAAAGAGAGACGTTTTAAATGGGAACCAGCACTTCTAGTCAAATGCTTTCGAGTGTATTTGGCAGATTTATTTTTATATTCTCCTATTCCACACACCACTGAGAACTCTCACGGTCAAACATCAGGACCCAAACCGAGAGAAAAGCGTAAAACAGAGGCTCATCTACTAAAAGGAAGCAGTACACCCTTGAGAAATAAGAAGAAACGACCAAGAACATTATGTGTAACGTTCAAATGCTAGTATTTCGATTTCCCTGAAGCCATTTGTGCTTCAGTAACTAAGAGAAAGAAGAGATAAAGACACTGTGAAGACGAGAAGTCTACTGGTAAGGACCATGCTGCAGAAACACCGTGGACTCGGCATTCTGCCCCACCGGGCTGAGAGTTTCCAAGGGGCTGCCGCCTCCTCTAAAAAACATCATAGCCACTAGAATAAGATCATATCAATTCACCTTGATTACTTATTTCCCATTTTGTCCATTTACGAAGCTCAACCATCTCTATAAGGTATACAAAACGGTAACATTTCACCTTTTATTAAGGCAAGTTTGTGAAAATAATTTCATACAACCAGATCTCTTCACGAACTTTCAGGTGAAAACACTTCTTCACGTAAGAAACATACAAAAAAAAAATTTCTGTTTTTATAAAAAGCCACCTCAATACCAGAAAAGAGTAACGAAGGATTTTGAACCCGAACCCAGTTTACTTTTTAAAGGACGCTCTTCCTTGGTCTCCAATTCCAAGCACTATTCATCATCTTTAGAGCCAGTTTTGCTTAACTATAAAAAAAGATAAAGGACATAGTCAACAAGGTGAAGCTATCATGTTATCTGATAGTTCATTACTTCCACTCACCATCAGAAATAAGTATTTATAGTTGATAGAACAACACACAACGAGATTCACGTAACTGACACCATCTACAGCTTTCACCATATTTAACTAGTTTTCATCTTAAGGCTCAGCTACTTTAAACAGGATTCATTAAAAATATAACCTCAAATAGATCAAGGGCGGCGGGGGGGGGGGGGAATCCCTCAAAGTTTTCCAAGAAATAAATTGGAACCAAAACAGGTGCCATTTATAAAATGAGTGATAGTCTCCTATTTTTGTTTTCTATCACAAATAATAAACTTTAAAAATTTTTTAAACTGTGGCAAAAAAAAAAAAAACCCACATAAATTAAGTACAGTTTTAAAAAAGTGATACAAATCTTAAATTGCAAGTCTTTTCTGTAACAATCCAAGGAAGTTAGCAAGCTGGGGGGTGTGGGGGGAGGGGGGATGTCCCCAAAGACTGACACACACACAACTCTGACCAGAATAAAGACCCAGCCACCAAGAAATCCCCACTGAACTCAAAGCCCGAGGCCCCCAGAGAATGTGAGAGGCTGTGAAAGGCAGAAACTGCTAAGAGCATCAGTTCTCAAACATTCTGGCCCCAGCTCCTCTTTCCACCTTGAGGATCTTAAAAAGCTTGTTTTCAATGTAGGCTATACCTACTGCATTTGAAATTAAAACTGAGAAATTTAATTCATGTAAAAAATAACAATCAACACATTGCATGATAACTGAATGACATTTCTTAAACGAAAAACTGCATTTTCTAAAACAAACTAATAAAACCTAATGGGAAGAATAGTGCTGTATTACATTTTTGTAAATTTCTTTACCATTGAGCTCAACAGAAGACAGCTGGGTTTTTGCAAATCTGCTTCTACTGTACGGCAGGTATCATGGAAAATGGCTAACGAGAACACGGTACAAGTATTAAGGACAAACTGACTTCATGTAAAAATGCACACACACACACACACACTTAGATTCTACACCGACTCACTACCTTAGAAGATTCTGGAAAACACAAGACTCTAAAATCGCACATTCTATTAGTGCTCTAACAGAAGAGTATTAGTGATGGCACCATCACACTTCCCGCAGCCTCCGGTAAATACCACCGTCCACTTGTGAGAGAATGCGGAAAAAGGACGAACAACACTTTAGTGTTATGATATAAATAGTTTTGACCTTGCAGACACCCAGAGAGCCTCTATGACCTCTAAGGCTCCGAAGACCACACTGAGAAACAACTATTCTCCAACACTTGGGCTAATGGCTTCTGAGTCCAGACCATGCCTCAGTGGGAACCTCCCTCTTAAGAGGACTAGATTATTTAAATCTTCATTTCTTTTATGTTTCCTGAAATTCTAATTGATATTAATGAGGACTCTCTGAAAAACAAACAAAAAACGAAATTTCCGGAGCTAGGGAAGGAAGGGTACTATCCCCCCCTCCGGGACAATTTTGGATTAATCGGACAATTTTGTCTCCCCAGTTTCCAGGGAGATCTGCTGTCTGAAAAGAGGCACTTCCGTTCTGAGTTAGGAGACAGCTCGTTCTCAGGCATGACGCATTCTGCAGAGGGAAACGACCGAGCTGGTGAGGTACCTACAAGCACACCTGGGACAACACGCAGTACCCAGCAGGCATCGGTGGAGGGGCCTGGGCAAGTGAGAGGATGCTGGAGAAGCTGCTCCCATACAGGTGTCTTGTGTACGGTCAGTCTCTGGCCCCGGAAGGGGACAAGACATACCGCTTCTTTATTACAATGGCAGCTCATGGTTCCCTACTCCCAGGGACTATTTTTGTACTAGATTCTAGAAGCACAAAGCTTCTTTTCAACAGTTTCTATAGAAAAGGTATCCCACGGCCCAGAGGACTGACTTTCACATAAACTTTAAGAATATACTGCTTATACATTACGTGTATTTGTAGGTGGTCACGAAAATCCTAACCTTTAACTACTCTTGAATCACATCAATTACTTCTCACAGCAGCAGTGGCACTAATTGACACGCGAAACTCATTTCACGAAGTCCTACAGAGAGAATTAACTTACTGTGCTAAGTATCACTTTATTTGAAACTACGAATAACTCAAGAAAAACAATGGAGAGAAGTTGGCAAAAAACTTCAAGGTGAAAAGTGAATGATTTTAAACAAGAAAAACATAAAATTCTTGTTGACAATGATGGGAAACCCCATCTAGGGTTTGCTCTAAACAAACAAACAAACAACAGACAAACCCTCCAAAACCCAAAAAACTCATTTCTATTAAGAAATCAAAGCATTCCTTTCTATGACTTGTTTCTTCAGCTTCCATACATGCTCCTGTAGTTCAGAGTCACAGTGAGGCACATTCATTATTCAGAGGTAGTTACGTAAAGTCATACTTTAGCGTATTCATAACTGAGTTCTTCACATTTTCCGTTATTTAAAAAAAGAAAATCTAAAACTGAAGGTGTAGGAAAGAAAAGAATGCGAAGGATATTTCAAAAATACTTACATGCTGAAGTAAAAAAGGAAACAGCCATCCCAGTAAAATTCAAAGGTGGAGGGGGGAAAGAATGGAAGATATGAGTTTCATTATTTGACGGCATAATCGTAACAACTGTCTGAAGCTTAGATTATACGCGTTACGTACCTTCACCACGTCAACCCAGTTCCATCCTCGGGGAAGCTGTCCTTTGTGATCTAGAAGAGAAAATAGGGACTTTACTTCCAAGACCAAGCAGTAATTTTTAAATTAATTACCATTTGAATAAATCAGCGTTTGCATACTATCCCATGCAACAAATTAAAATTTAAATCACATATTATGAAGTGAGAAAGCTAGTGTATCATCACCAGGAATTGGAAGCACGGCTCTGCCGGGGATACTGGCAAAGCAATTCGATGTACTCCCTTTTCACATTTACCCCATTTCATTCAAGACAAAACCTGATACTAAGGGGGAAAAAATATGGAGGTGAGTTGGAAAAGCCAGAAAGAGGAGCTAATCAATTTATTAGTTTCATGCACTTGTACAATTTTATTTGCTTTCTATAAGGTCACTGCTTATTTAAAGTAAGGAGTTGTGTTACTTTGCTGCTTCGGGTGTGTTTCACACTAGGGAGCTAGGCTCAAGACAAGAGACCTTGTAAACAAACGTCCAGCCCCAAGACTAAGAGGAGGCCCGGGCAACTTCTTTATTAACTTTTGTGGTCTGAGAAAATATGACTTATTTCATCTTTCATTGTTTAATCTGACAGGCCTTTAATCTATTGGGAGCACTTGAAAACAGGCTCAAACTTTATGTAAGAATTTATAGTTTACAAAGTGATTTCGTTCTTGTGACAGAATATTTAAACTTGAAGAATAGTTTAATAAATACAATATAAAAGTGTTTTAATTTAACATGGCTTGATTTCCTGTATGCTTGATATATCTATATACATCTCATTTTACGGAATCTTCAAAATCTGCATTCAAAACCAGTACATTAATTTTACACAGGGAAGTAGACACTAACCTCATGATTCTTATAAGACAGAGGCAATATTAGTGGAGCTCAACTTTAGATGCTAATACTTCTTTCCTCCTTCATGTCAGTAAGAATCTTATCCCACTGTTTATTGGTTATACGGGGCATGGGGGCAGGGCACCAATGTGGGTAACTAAAACTTACCCGTAGCGCCATGACTGTCCTATTCAAGTTTTACTTAGAATCCAGGTCCCAAACTCCTATACCATAACTATAGAAAGATAATCCCTTTTAGGTGGACGTCACCAAAAAGATGGAGATAGGGAACTATTAATGAAAGGGAATGATCATAGGTCATTATGTATGAAAACAACAGGTGATGAACCAACAGAAATGCTACAGCTTAAAAAAGAGATTAACTAAAATTCTAGAGAACAGATTACAACAGCTAACAATCCACTGCTTCGGTTGTTCATGCTTTAATTCTGCTCTGACATTAGGTATAATGGATTCCCTGATTTTTTATTTCACAAACCATTCCAACTTCAAAAATGTATCTTGAGGGCCAGCACAGGGTCGTGATCTTTTCATTCTGTCATGCAGGATGTTAAACAGAGCATCAACAACCAAAAAACTGCCATCACTTTGTAAAAGAAGGGGCATTATTTTAAACTTCCTCACCAAAGTACAAGGGTCAGTTCCTCTCAATGAAGGGCGACTTGTAACCTTATATCAATAACACACACACACACACACACACACACACACACACACACACACACACACGTACAGACATACGTACACATGGACACACTTGTATATATGTATACAAATGTTTATATGCATCCACGGTAATGTCCTCATTGTTCTGGACCAGAAAAAAGTTTACCGACTGATACCAATCTGCAACCTTTCAGGTTAAATAAAGAGATCAAACATTATTGATGGTATGAGCTAGAATTTAGAACTCTCTTCTAAAGGTGCATACAAAATGACTCTGCTTTAGAAAAAACAGGAATTCTGTTCTTAAATCTTACTGTAGCTGTAAAAAATGAATTGAGTACAGACAAAAGCATTAAACCATTTATTTGTGCAAAGACTGAATGGTATACCAAACTTCATTTCAAATGAAAGCTAGAGTTCAAAATAATTTGAGTAATACACGTGTCTCCCATAGAGATAAGCAAATAGGAAAATCCCAACATGCGGAGAAGGGTACGAGTTGGACCCACTTTGCTATGCTATTCTGCTGTTTCTCAGTCTCAAGACTCATTTGTGGTTATTTTGCCGCTCAGTTACCTTCTCCTCACGTGGTGATGTCTGGTGGTGAATTAGTGGTAAATATTTTCAATATATATCCGTGACCCAAGACAGTGTCTGATCCAAATGTTCCAAGAATGAAGAGACGAGACCTTCTCTTCTAAACCTAAATATACTGATTAAACACTCATATCATATTAAAAAGCAACCTATTTATCTGTGTTATTAAAAAAACAAAAACAAACACAAACCTGTTTTATCTGCCAGCTTACGTTTCTGAGCTTTTGAAAGTTGTTCTTTTTTGTCTTTTTTCTTACTTGATGGGGCTGTATTAGGAGTTTCAACGGAGATGATACTGCTTATGGGTATCTAGAAAAAAAAATAATTCCTATACCAATGCCTTAAAACTTATTGAATTACACTAAATATGGCCACATCCACAAGTGAGTTGACAATTTTTACATTTATGAAGTAAAAGAACCCTGTATTATAAAATTCATTTATTAGGGTAGGTGTCATTAGCACATTGATATCACTCTTCCAAAAGTTCACACAGAAGGGCTTACATAAGATTAGCTCAATTATTATAACCAGGTCCCTGAGAAAGAAGATCTGACACCAGTATCACATTGAAGCTCTAAAGTACTAAGGTAACTTCACAATTCAATTGATTTGCTTTATTTGGAAATTTAAATAGGTCTTTAGGAAAATCGCATGTGCCTACCTACAAAATCCTGATTCTCTGAAGAAATGAAGAAAAAGATTTCAATTTGGATTCATGCAGTCAGAGTGTGATCCACACAATTTAAAATGCTTCCTAGTTGCCAAGCATTGCTGTAAATGATGTACGTATAGTACTCATCTGATCCTTACTGCAATCTTACGAGGTAGATGCCATTATAATCCCCACTTTTACAAATGAATAAATTGAGCCTAGTGAAGTTAACACATCTGCCTCCTTCCTCCCACCGAGAGAAGTCACATCACATAGCAAGCAGTGCAGGGAGGGTTTTCCAGGCCACGTGGTCTGACCCGCAGGCCATGAGCTTTGCTGCCCTGCCCGATGGCCTCTCTAGCTGCCCTCCGTGTTCTTCCGTGTTCTGTTAGGAATGTGGAAGCCAGGATTGCTCAAGTAGAAGACACGCAGCCTTTGTTGTCAAACAGCTTACAGTTTGGTTCACCAAACTCGACGGATCCCAACCCCTGAAATTCTTTAAGCACATGACTTGGTGCAAAGGGATCTAATATGTAGATGCCCAAGGTCATGAAAGATGATTATTTCCTAAAATACTCTTAATGAAGTCTCTTTAAGCTTGCACCAACTTCAAAGTGAACTGTGGCAAGACTATCTACAACTAAATTTGCCTCATGAAGAAAGTAACTTCACATGTATCTTAGTGCTACATAAGAATCCTCTATAAGCTTTATGAAAACATTAAATAAATTAAAAAAAAAATACATGGTTCAACAATGTCTCTCTCTTTTTTTTATAACGTTCCTTTTTTTTTTAAGTTTATTTAGTTTTGCGAGAGACAGAGCAAGAGAGAGAGAATGCAGGAGGGGCAGAGGGAGAAGGAGACATAATCTCAAGCAGACTCTACACTCTCAGGGCAGAGACTGATGTGGGGCTCGAACTCACAAACCGCAAGACCATGACCTGCGCCCAAGTCAAGAGTCAGATGATTAACCGACTGAGCCACCCGGGTGCCCCAACAGTATCTGTTTGGGCAGGCACATGAAGTATTCTAGTCTTAAATGAAGGCTAAGATCTAGGGGATACAATTCCATTTTTGAAGTTAAATAAATACCAAGAAATCTAAAATTCATTATTCTTATTTAACTCAGGTGTAACTCATTTTAAATCTAACACAAAATCGGGGCGCCTGGGTAGCTCAGTCGGTTAAGCGGCTGACTTTGGCACCGGTCATGATCTCGCCGTTTGTGAGTTTGAGTCCCGCGTCGGGCCCCGTGCCGATAGCTCAGAGCCTGGAGCCTGCTTTGGGTTCTGTGTCTCCCTCTCTCTCTCTGCCCCTCCCCAGCTCGCACTGTGTCTCTGTCTCAAAAATAGATAAAACGTTAAAAAAAATCTAACACAAAACTTCCTTCCAATTAAAAAAAAACAGTAACCGGTAAAGATTAATTAGTAGCAGAGTGAAACCAAAACAACAACAACAAAACCTGACCCAAACTAATCACAAGCTCACCGTAGAATTAATGGGGTGGTGATTCTCCATGAACTGCTCTTTATTGTCCTTGGCATATTCAAACAATGTGTAGGTCATGGCGGTCCCGAGATGAATTTCCACTGCTTCCTGTAACTTGGCTAATATGCTCTGCTTTACAGCTGATGATCTACAACGCACAAGAAATACACTGCTGAGAAAAAAGTAAGGGGGAGCGTTACAAAAAAACAATGAGAACAAAACACTACTCACATGGTGTTGTTAAAAAAAGCGTTCATAGATATAATTGGAGGTGTTTGGGGATATGTTTCTGTCCAGGAAATCTCTATTAAGAAGGCTTTGGGATCGCCATTTTCACCTATCTGAAGAAAAGGGAAATCTTAGGCTTGTAAAACGTGATACAAAGACAGAATATTTACTATGACTTTTTAAATGATGAATTATTGCCAGTGCTCACGATCAGGTCAGAAATGTAGTATTTTGAAAAGTTCAGGAGTACGGGCTAAGACTCAGAGGAGTTGAGGGCCGTATGAATAGTCTGACTTTTGATGTTCACAGCCTGTCTCTCCAGACAGCCCTTCAGCTTTTCCCAGTACCGAGACTGTCTCACATAATTTTTGTCTCATCAAAACTTTTTGAAGGCAGACATCAACTGTGGGGGACAGGAAGGGAATGGACAAAGATAATAAACCAACCTGAAACCCTTCATCTTTGTCTGAAGTTTTCTAATTGCCAAATCATAAGAGGCATCAAGAACAAGTGAATTGCTACACATTGGCCCAATTCCAAGAGACCAGAAAATGAAATGTAAAACTTAGAGAAAAAAGGCAAAGAGATAAGGTTTAGGAATGCCTTAGGCTGGATGAGAACTTTCAAGATCTACTCTCTTACCAACCTTCAAATATATAATACGCTACTATGAACTAGAGTCACCACGCTGAATGTTACATTTCCCTTACTTACTTTTTTCTAACTGGAAATCTGTAACTTTTGACCCCCTTCACCTGAATAAAGATGTCTTTTTTATTTCTTTTGCTCGCCCCTACTTTTCACTTGGAAAAATGTTAATCTCGCAGAGAAACTAGAATAAGACGACGAGCACTCCTTGACATGTACCTTATTCACCAAATACCTCTGCTTCCATCCATTTCCCTTTCTTCCTTCCCACTACAGAACCAACCCCTGGCCCCAGGCGGGTGGCTTGTTTTCCTTTGTTTTTTGTTGAACTCTTTGAAAGTAAGACATGGTAAAACGTCCTGAAATATTTATTGGGTGGGTAGAGTATCCTAAAAACAAGGACATTTTCCTTTATAACCACACTACCATTATCACACCCAAGAAATTCAACATTGATACAGAAATATCATCTAATTCGTAATCCATCTAAAAAGTTCCCCAATCATATCTAAAGTGTCTTTAATGAACCACCTCCTCAACCCGTAAATCTGTAATCCATTAAGGATCATGGATTACATTTGGCTGCCAAATTTCAAATCCTGCTTTAATTTAGAACAGTACCCAGCCACCCTGTCTGCCTTTTAAATATCTTTCATGACAAAAATAACCAAGGGCAGTTTTCTTATATAATGTTCCCAGATCAGGACTGATGTTTCCTCTATTCCAAGTCCGATTAAATATTTTGGTAAGGATACTGTGCAGGTGCTGTGGTATATTCCCATAGCATCACATAAGGAGGCACATAAGATCTTCTGGAATCGTCACTGGTGATACTAAGCTTGATCACTTGGTTAAGGTGATATTCTCCAAATCTCTTCACTGTAAAGGTATCTTTTCCATTTTGTAATTAAGAAGTAATCTGTGGGGTGACACTACAAAACCATGTGAATATATTGTCTCGCAACATCTTCTCACCCAAAGTTTTAGCATCCATTAATGATCCTTGCCTGAAACCATCACTGTGCTGGCAGCAGCAAAATGGTGATTTTTAAAAATTAATTAACTTATTTATTTGAGAAAGAGAGCGAGTGCACATGTGCACAAGTGGGGGAGAGGGGCAGAGGGAGAGACACAGAGAATCCCAAGCAGGCTCCATGTTCAGCACAGAGCCCCACACACGGCTCGATCCCACGACCCTGGGATCATGACTTGAGCTGAAATCAAGAGTTGGACACTCAACCAACTAAGCCACCTAGGTGCCCCAAAATGGTGATTTTCTAATACAACTATGGAATAACTCACAAATCTGCATCTCCTTGTGCAAAGCTATGCTAATTTCCACTGTAATACTTTTAGTATATACGTTGGGGGTTTTTTAATATTTATTTTTAGACAATAGCAACAGATTAAAAAAATTTCATCCCAAATTGTTATTTGATTTACCTTTACTCTCTCTGACCACTACATTTTTATTCCCCTCATCCTCAATCACAAGACACAGCAATATAAGGTGAGGCTTAGAAATTATGTCTAACTTAGGGCTCTGTTGATATTCACCTATGTAAGTTGATTACATACTTGGTTTATGCTTGTGTTTCAAATGCAGAGATGATAAAAAAAAGTGATGAAAATTACTTGCTTTATGCACTGAGTCCTTTTTCAAGGTGCATGTAAACAATGTGCCACATGCCTTCTGCAGCGCTAGGTATGGAAGATGCAGAGATAGAGACAAGACCACGCCTGTCTTCAAGGGGGGGCAGATGTTTAGGTAATTCACCAAACTGCATCATGATTAAACGTTTAAGGGGATGGAACAAAGTATGAAGACACGGGGGATGGTCAGTTCGGCTTTGAAGTCAACGGCTAGGAGACATGGCCCAAATACATCACAGAGGAGCCCGAGATAGGGATTAAAGGAGAAGAAGGCTGGATGAGGGATGTGAGGTGAGGGGAAGAGCAAATGATGTGTCCATGGGCACGGTATTAAAAATGCAGGAGGAGCACCTGGGTGGCTCAGTCGGTTAAGCGTCTGACTTCAGCTCAGGTCACGATCTCATGGTTCACGAGTTCCAGTCCCGCGTTGGGCTGTGTGCTGACAGCTCAGAGCCTGGAGCTTGCTTCAGATTCTGTGTGTGTGTCTCTCTCTGCCCCTCCCTCGCTCGCACTCTGTTTCTCTCTCTCTTTCTCAAGAATAAATAAACATTAAAAAAATTTTTTTTAACGCAGAGTAATGTTCCAGAAGCTACTATGGCTAATGGACAGTGGTGGCTGGGAAAATGTGGAGAGGCAGTGTGGGGCAAACAGAAGGGACTTGAGTGTCAAGCTAAGGCATTTAATCCTTATTCTATAGGCAGGAGAAACCTTTTTAAAAGAAGGGCGGGGGTAACTAATTACATGTCTCAGGGAGCTGACTAGTAGTCTGAGAAAGGACTAGTGGGGAGGTGCTGAGGGAAGCTGAGGACAGAACCAGAAGGGAAGAAATGCTCAGCAGGCTACTAAACCAGTCTGCACAGGAACTGAGTGAGGGGTCCGACTATAACCCGGCCAGGGCTGTGCCCTTGTCCTCCGACTGTCACAACAGACAAGGTTTCTAAACCCCACTTTTTATTCCCTTTAAATCCATCCTGTAGGACGCACGCACATTCTACTACATTCTGCACACTGCTCAACGAGTAGCTGCTGTTGTTAATACGGATGTTTAGGAAAGGATGGGGCAATTCTCAGTCTACCATTTGCTAAGGGGACAGTGGCAGTTATTGGGGAAGTCTGGGCAGGCAGGCGGATTCAAATTGAAGGTCTAGGACTTAACTCCATTGTTAACCTTGGCTATTCAAAGTCTTTCGTCTTCCTATCCATGGAGTGGCCTAAGAATTACTGAGCTTGAAAGGGAGTCAAGAGGAGTGGAGCAGAGGGCAGAATATCTAAAGAAAGTAATTATAGATGATCTATTTCCTGTGATGTCTAGAATTATGTATTTATTGTCTTAACTTACTTTAGATGATGATGTAAATAACTGTAAATCTTTTACAAAAAAACTTTCTCATATTACTACCATTTATAATCATCGGGATAAGTGGTTTTTACATTATTTATTTACAAAATAAGATACTGGTACTGTTTCATGTTGAAAACAGTTATAAGCAAACTCCCTTTTAGAGAAAAATTGACATAACACATAATGTAAAAAATACTCACACATATTGATTATATGGAATTAGGAAAATGTCAACTTTTCTTGACTATATCATAAGGTAGTAAAAATAATTCTAGATTTGGATTAGAGACCCGGATTTTAAATCTAGTATTTATCAGGATCAGCTTGGAAAGCTTAGGAAGCTATGACTGAGAAAAATTATCTTTAAGATTAGAAGGCAAAATTATATAATTTCCAAGGTTTCTTCCATTTCTAACATTTGATGATTCTGTCACAATAAAAACAAATTTATCTTGATTTTTAAAAGTTTCTGAATTGGGGCGCCTGGTTTGCACAGTTGGTTAAGCCTCCAACTCTAGATTTTGGCTCAGGTCATGACCTCAGATTCGTGGGTTCGAGCCCCTTGTGGGGCTCTGCGCTGACAGCATGGAGCTTGCTTGGGATTCTCTCTCTCTCTCTCTCTCTCTCTCTTTGCCCTCTCCCACTCATTCCCTCTCTCTCTCTCTCAAAATAAATAAACTTGAAAAAATAAAAAAATTTTAAAAATTCAGAAAAAGTTTCTGAACTGTTTTCAAAAGTTAGAAATAACTGATGTCACGGTGTGAAGCTTTCATTCAAATGCTTTGGAAAACCCAAAGATGTAATAAATTTAAACCACTAAATTCAAAATACAAAATCATTAAAAAAAAAAACAGCATTTTTAGCAAGCTTCAATCTTTTATAAAAAAAAATTTTTTTTTTTTTAATGTTTATTTATTTTTGAGAGACAAAGAGACAGAGTGTGAGCAGGGGAGGGGCAGAGAGAGAGGGAGACCCAGAATCCGAAACAGGCTCCGGGCTCCGAGCTGCCAGCAGAGAGCCCGACACGGGGCTGGAACTCACGAACTGCAAGATCATGACCTGAGCTGAAGTGGGAAGCTTAACTGACTGAGACACCCAGGTGCCCTTAGCTTCATCCTTTTCTGAAACAGTCGCAAGGGCTCCAGTCTGTGCCGCGTCTTACCCTGTACTGGAATGAAACTGGACTCAATTCCCGGAAGCTTTCGTCTCCTTCATAAATAGAACGTAATGCTTCCAGTTCCATCTGAAAAAAAAATGAATCAAGTGAGTTTTGCTTAGTGGTATAAATGGATTCGTTTCCATTCAAGACCACTCCACTGTGTAAAACTTAGCTACCTTTTGCCGCCTTCCATGTTTATAACATTTGTATACAAGGTATATAGTCCATGTGCAACATAGTAACACAATATTAATACTAATAGTTACTTTAATCTTTCCCCCAGAATACCAAACTTGAAAAAACATTCATGGACAACAGAACGAACTTACAAAAAAAAAAAAAAAAAGATGGTTAGGAACAGGTTGACAAGGATCTACCCAAGGCGCAAAAGGGATTGCAAGAGAAAATGTCACTAATAATCCTTGCCTGGAAATATTTCTGAGAGCACTGTGGGCTGACGGATGAGGACTCCATCACACTTGTGATGACTGATGACCGCCCGAGAAGAGAAGCAAGGAAAGACATCACTTGGGTATGTATTTTACTTTTCAAAAAGGTGCGTGTCATGAATTCTACAGACTAAGATGGACAAAATTTGAGAACAGATTATTAAAGAAACGGTTCGTGGGGTCCCAGGGGAATAAAGAGTAGAAGTCCCTGAGCATTGGCAAGCGGACGAACAGCAAGATAAATGGAAGCACCCTTTCCTAGAGAGGGTGACTTGGCTGGCACATCAGGAAAAGGCCCACATGAGTTTCGGCAAGGCACCTCTTGCTACCTTCACAGGAAAACAAATACAGGAGTTCAAACTAGATTCAAGAGCAACTGAGATTAGATCAGAAACAACAACCTTATTTCAGATCTAGTACTCCTCCTCGTGCCCTTAATCCTTTCACATATTTTAACTAAGGAGTAGGACGGGAACAAAAATTGAAGGCAGGCTTAGCAAGTTTATGAATGACAATTTGATGGCATAGTGAATCGCGCTGGTAGCAGAAGAATTCAGAATACCCTTGCAAAACCATCTAACCACATGAAATTTTACAGGGTGGCAGGAAGAATTTATCTCAGATACCTAAACAAACGAACAGCGGATGAAAAACTAATTGCTTTGTACACGGCACTTAAAGGGTTGTAGTTGACAGGAACTACCCGTAGAAAACAGGACACAAATAAACGTAATCTGTGCACAGACACGATTCCAGGAGGGTGAAAGAACAAAAAGAATGGACATATGGAGAAAAGCTAAAAGGAACCACTGCGTATGAGAACAGGACATCGGAAAAACTGGGCAGAAAACTGTCTTCAAAGATGTGGAAGTCAGTCATGTGGAAGAAGCATGGAATTCTATTATTAAAATAGAGATCTCTGGGCTCCCCAGGAATTCCAGGTCCGTAAATTCCAGGCAAAGTACAGGCTTCCGTTTGTCTAACAACCACCCCAAAGGTTCTAAGCCTTGCTCCCTGGGCCAGACTTGGAGAAACGTTACATTTTATGCTCCATGGTTCACAGTACCAACTTGTTCATGCCTCCGCTTAGAAACTCACCAGGCAAGAACGGTTTCGAAGGGATTCACGAATCAATTAGCTTGTTGGACATTGGGGTCCTTTACAGGTAACTTCCAGTCCAGAGAGACTACCACATCTATCATGGAAAGTGCCACCTTTCAAGAAATATATTCTAAATGAAGAGTGAATTGCGTACCTGGGAGACTCGGATTCCAGTCCTGAGTCTACCCACAAGCTCACTGCGCAGCCCTGGGGCGTTCACTTTGCCCCCGCCAACTCTTTTCCATCTGTACACACGACACCGCTAGAGAAGGTTCCCCTAGAGATGACCTGTGTTACTCCCTGATCATATGATTCAACGTCAACGTGGCATTTCACGAGAGAATATCTGAGCACAAACCCTACGATTCAGGTGGCACGTGTGTGCTCAAAATAGACTTCGTTTCCACTGGACAACCACCAGATGGATAAATGATGCCACCAAACAATAAGGCCAGAAACCAGTGTCATTATCTTCCTCCACCAGAAATTTAACTAACTCAGGGAAGCCTCTCCCTACCGGCCAATAGACTTGAAAGTTTAAAAGTGATCAGATTCCAAACAATGTAACTCAGTACACAAGCGCTACAACAAGAACCTTGAGGACTGAAGGTGAGCCGAGAGCACTGGCTCGCCAACCAAGGACACTCATCCTTGTTATTAAGGAGGCGTGGGGCCACCCCCCGGGCTTGCAAAACTGAGATGGGGTGGGGGGAGCGGAGGCAGAAGCTAACCCTTCCCCTTCCCGCGCGCCTGCAGCCCCCTAACCCCCCCACCAGGACACCGGTCAACTTGGGGCACCCCAGCCAGGCTCTGTGCGCAGCAGAGGGGCGAAGGCACGTGCGGGGGCGCTCGTCCCGGAACCGGATCGCAGCCGGGCCTTGCGAGGTCAGTCGCCCTCCCTTGGAGCCAAGGCACCGCGCCAGCGCGGGGGAAAGGGGAGCCCGGCCAGGGGGACTCACCTCCTGGTCCTCGTTGGCGCTCATCGCGCCGGTCACGGGACGCCTCCCGGGAGGACGTGCGCGACGACCAGAAAGCGAGAGCAGCGGCTCCCAGCCCCGGGCGTCCTCCCGCTTCCGCGCCCTGGGCTGCGGGAGGCACACCCCTCGCGCGGCGGACGAGAGTCACGCGCGCCCCCGGCCTTCGGGCAGCGTGAAGCAGCCTGTGGGGGGAGGGGGGGTCTGTGGGCGGGGAGCCCGAGGCCGCTGAGGGTGGGGCGCCGGGGAGACTGGGGACCTGCTGCAGGGCGGTAGCGGCAGAAGCCCCGCCTCCCCCCCCTCCTCGCTTCTCCTATTGGCTCCTTCTCTCCCCGCCCCTATTTCCTGCTCCCGTAGGAAAGGGAGCGTCTTCCTACGTTCCGTGGAGCAGCGTGAAGTTTCCGGACCGCCGTTGGTGTACGGCGCTGTCGCTCAGGTCCGGAAAGTGCTTCCTGTGCCTGCGAAGGCAGTGCCGGGAAGTCTTGCTCGCGGGGACAGGCTCTGGGGCGGTAGCGGTAGGGACGGGCCCCGGCGTTCCGTGACACCCGGCCTGCTTCCCCTCGTCCACCCCCGGCCGGTGGCGACCGGCCACAGCTGCTGCGGGCCCGGGGCGTGCGGCCTGGGTGAGTCCGGCCCCGGAGACCTGCGGGGCCAGGCGAGACCGTCGAGGGAGAGAGCTAGCTCTTCACAATGCTAGTTGTGGGGGGGCCTGCGTTTTCCTTCGGCGTCTGCGGGTGCAATCCTGGCGTGTCCCTTCTAGTCCCTGAAGACCAGACGCACCTGTTCCTAGGGCCTCCAGGTTTAAAGGGGAGGGGGAGGAGACGGGGAAGACAGCCTCTGCCGTGAGGGCTGCAGCGTTATTTCTCCGCCTATCCTCTGGATCTGCTGGGGTAGAATACTGAGAGCCTTGGGGATGGGAGCTTCTTAAGTCGGGTTGTTGCTTCACGTTTTCAACATCTGCCCCCGTCCCATCCTGGCCCCCAATTGTTATTCCTTTTAGGATCGTTTCGTAATTGGACTTCTCCGAATCTCATCCTTACTAACCTTATGCACTACACCCCGAACCTCCGTAAATTAAAAAATAGTGACCACCTTGGGATATTTTTGTTTTGTTTTGTTTTACCTGCCACTTTGCTGAGGTCGCCTTTCTTTGCAGTATATCATCCTTTTCTTATTATTATTTTCTTCTTCTTCTTCTTCTTCTTCTTCTTCTTCTTCTTCTTCTTCTTCTTATTCTTCTTCTCCTCTTCCTTATTATTTTCCACGCCAGCTTCCAGATTATTTCCCCTTGCATTACATGGTCTCCCATCCAGAGTGTTCTCATTATGACTTTTGCATCTCCTTCCATGTCACAGTTTATTAGTTGCTTCATTGGCTTCTTCCAGGAGATCTGGAAATTTCTACAAGCTGTCACTGAGATCCAGACAACCTCTGCACCTGTCCTTTGCCAGTGTTGTTCCCAGTCCCATCCCTGTGCGGTAGAATAAGCAGTACCGTCTCAAGTGCCAAAGGCTTTTAAGGTAGCAGGTGGCAAGAATTGTAGCACGGTTTCCATACGGTAGTTTTTTTGGGACAGAATTACAACAACATAAGCTGGGCTGTCCATTATGATAGCCAGTAGCCATATGTGGCTTCTGAGCATTTGAAATAGGCTAGCCTGAACTGAGATGTGCTGTGAGTGTACATTTCAGATAATGAAGACTTAGTTCAAAAAAGTGAAATACCTCATTAACAATTTACATTAATGTCGAGGTGATAATATTTTGGACATATTGGTTAAATAGAATATTATTAAAATTAATTTCACCTGCTTCTTTCTGTTTTTTAATATGAGTAGAAAACTTAAAATTATTTATGTGGTTCATGTTCTATTTCTCTTGGACCCACACTGTGATTTAGAGCTTTCTAACTCATTTCTAGTTCCCCTTAATTCTCCATATTCAAAGACCACAGCCAATTCTCTGGAGCCTCTGGCGATGTTAAAGGGAATGGCCCTTTTAGGGTTCTAATCTAGATTGTTTGGTGCAAAGCAAAGGCCTCCATGTCTCCAGATAGTGTGTTTTCGCCGTCTCTTTATTTTTCACCTCCAAATTCCCTAGAACTAGTTTTTCTTTCTCTGAACTTGGCCCTCATCACTTAAATCCTATCTGGAAAATGTCTGTTTAAATAATTCTAAAACTTCTGTCTCTTGTAGACATTTATCATTTTTGGTAACCTTTCCAAATCATCTATTCAATACCCCTTCTTCCTTCAGTACCTAAATGTGAGAAGCTTCATGATTTTTTTTTTTTATTAACTTTTCAGTTAAAATTATTTGGTTATCAGGTGGTGACGGCTTCTCACTTTCCACAAAAATTGTGTTTGAGTTCTGTATGATATACAGGTGAAGATTACCCCTTAAAAGAAACTTTTGATACGTGATTTTGGAAATGAGAAATTATCTTTAAAATATAACGGCCATTTTGTTTGGAGTAAATGTGTTTTTATATAATTGGTTTTCTTTTTTTTTTCTCTAGATTTAAAATTTTTTCTTTTATTTTTAAAAATTTTTTTAGGGGCGCCTGGGTGGCTCAGTCGGTTGAGCATCCGACTTCAGCTCAGGTCATGATCTCATGGTTTGTGGGTTCGAGCCCCGCGTCAGGCTCTGGACTGATGGCTCAGAGCCTGGAGCCTGCTTCTGATTCTGTGTCTCCCTCTCTCTCTGCCCCTCCCCCATTCATGCTCTGTCTCTCTCTGTCTCAAAAATTATTTTTGAGAGAGAGAGAGCGAGGCAGAGTGTGAGCAGGGAAGGGACAGAGAGAGAGGGAGACACAGAATCTGAAGCTGAGCTGTCAGCTTGGAGCTCGATACCGGGCTTGAACTCATGAACCATGACCTGAGCTGAAGTCGGTTGCTTAACCTACTGATCCACCCAGGTGCCCCTAAATTTTTCATTTTAGAGAGAGCATGCACGAGCATATTATTTTAATCATTTCCCAGGAATTCAGAAATTAGATGTTAGCAGTTACAGAGAAATTAGAGTTGTATTTATCGTATATGTAAGTCAGCAGTTATTTTTCTTCATGTCAAAAATCGCTCATGAAACTGATTTTAATTTGATCACCTTCCTGCTTTCTTTGTCTGCTCATCCCAAAGTTCTGTGTGCATTTTGAGATGTTACTGAAAACATCGATTTGTCATGAAGTTGACTACAACCTTTGTAATAGGAAAGATTTTCTAAAAAATATGGTACCACTCGTTATTCAGGAATTGAAGTTTTCCCTTTTGTTTTCATATTTGGTATTTGCTTGACAGTTTGCAGACACTTGAAAAGACTCAAAGTCTTTGGCCTTTTTGTAACATTTTTTAAATGGTGGAGGCTCCTATATTAGATATGGGTGTGGACTTTTAAAACATTTTGAGTGTATTTACATTTGTATTTCAGATTTTTTGTGACACCTTGAACATGAGCCCCACACAGTGGGACTTCCCTGTGGAATTATGTTGTCGGCCTATGGCTTTCGTTACTCTTACGGGCCTGGATGTGGTTTATAATGCTGTCCATCGAGCTGTCTGGGACGCTTTCTGTGCCAACCGGAGGGCTGATCGGGTACCGATTTCTTTCAAGGTGCTCCCTGGTGACCATGAGTATCCCAAATGTAGACCTAAGGTAATGACGTTATGATTGAGTGAGGGCTTTCCTTCTCTCCCTCTCTTCCTCTGTGTGTGTGTGTGTGTGTGTGTGTGTGTGTGTGTATCTTTTTTTTGTTCCTGATGTCTGTGCTGGAAAAGCGATGGTTATACTGATGCGTTAAGAAAACCCAAGGCTTTTTGTATGTATTACATTATAGGTATATTTAACGATATATTTTTTAACCCCAGGGGAATAATTACGTTATCATTATTAAGCTTTCTATCCTCATTTTTTTTGTTTTGTTTTTGTTTTTACTTGCTTAAAATCACCCCTAGTCTCCATAAAGTCCTCTCTAAAAGTAAGGTCTCACATTCTCCATTTATCATTACCTGTTATCATTATAGAATCCATGGCTTTCACAGTTTGGTTCAATTTCACACACATATTTTTTGAGCACTTGCTTTGTGTTAGGTACTAGGAACTATGCAATAGGCTGGTGACAGAAATTTAAATAAGACATAAAGACATACTTTCTGTCCCTGGAGACTTCTACATAAAATAAAACAATTTATATAGTATGGAGTGAGAAAAGGCATTAAGTTCAAAACTGACTTTTAGGTTGAATATCGTAGTGGAGACTCTGATTGACCTAGAAAAATAATGGGATGATGTTAATAATAGCAGCTAATAAAAGTGCTTACAGTGTCAATTTACTTTTTAAAGAAAATATATATTCACCTGTTATTATAATCTTATGAGTTGGTCTGGTCTGAAAGTCAGTTAACAAGACATCAGAATAAACCACCTGTTCTGTGTGTGTGTGTGTATGTGTGTGTGTGTGTGTGTGTGTGCGTGTGTGTGTGTGTGTGTGTGTGTTTGCCCTGGAGCAGTGTTTCTGACAGACTGGTCTATGGACCAAATATATCATCATCACTTGGGGGTGTTGATTAAAACACGAATGTAAGACCTCCTTGATGAAACTGTGGATCTGGTCACCAGTCAATTCTTTTGCTTATGTGTAGGAGAAGAGTGGAGACACTGTTTTACGTTCCGGGCTGTAGAAGCCGTGAGCTCTCTCTGGACTTGTGCCAGTCACGGCACCCTGGCGCTCGCATGTTTGTTCTTAGTTGGTGTTTGTGTCCAGGAGGGCCAGTGCCCAGCACAGCTGTCCCCCGTTTGTCTTGGATCCATTCTCCAGGGCAGGGAGCTTTTCATTTGCCCATTCCTTGTTCCTTCCTGAGTCCCTAAGCTTTTTGTGTTGGGCTTCCTTACTGTCCTCATCTTTCCTCACTTGAAGTGGATGTTGGATCAGCCTGAGTGGAGCAGTCTGAGTCGGCGCGGGTCCTTAGGAAGTCATTAGAGGTTTCCACGAGTTTCTTCAGGGCTAATGTTCACATCTACCACCTCTTTCCTGTGATGTGGCACTTAGCGCTGACCCCTGAGTGACTGTTATGACATTTCTGTATTTAAGTTGTCCTGCATTTCTTTCGTCATGCACAGTAAGGCGAAATGCCATCCTGGTAATATGTCTTTGAAACAAGCAGATCCAGGGTTGAGATTCTACCTCCGCTGCTTGTTAGCTCTTATTTTATCTCTGTAAACCTGAGCTTCCTCATCTTAAAAATGTGTCGTGTGTATGTTGAATGAGATGAAGGCACGTAAAGTGCCCGTCACTCAATAACAGGGGCTTCTGCTGCTACTTTATCAAAGAAGTCTCTTCAGCTTTTGCCCCTGTTCGCAGAGGACTTCCTACGAATGGTACATTCCTAAGGGGATCTTAAAGACGGGTTGGATGAACAAACATCTGAATCTGGTGCCGGCCCTGGTGGTCGTGTTCTATGAACTGGACTGGGACGAGCCTCAGTGGAAAGAAAAGCAGTCCGAGTGCGCCACCAGAGTGGAAATTGTCAGGTATGGGTTTCCCCGTTTTCCAGACTGACCACATTAGCTGCACACGTCTGTTATTTACCAGCACTTACCGAAGGCAGCCGAGCGAGAGCTGTTCAGGCTGCACTGCCCTCCAGGGAAAATTGTCCGGTTCCTAATGGGCAGCTTCACATTAACTTGTACAAGGCTAAGCTGTGTGAAGAAATTTAGAAGACACATTAGTCCGAATTTCCAAATGCTTTCCTCTTGCATTTATAATATTTTGGGGAGAGAAAAACTAATTTGCTATTTAGTCTCACAAGACACTTGTTTTATCACCACTGCTGTTTTAAAATACTTCTTTTGGATGACCAGTCTATGATGTATCGCTATAGAGAAGTTGTGTTATGACTTTTACACGAAAGTGTTTATTCAACTTTGCTTTTGAAGCAGCTTTTTGTTAGGATTAGAAGCTCGATACAAGAGTATACTTTTAAAACCTCAATCATTGTAGCATAGAGGTTTCTTTGTGTGCAGGAAAAGATTTCCTCTAATCTTGGGTGTTTTTAGTTGAAATTTATCTTCCTTCACCTGAATCATCAAGCTTGTACTTTATGTAAAGTCTTGAATACATTGTTTAAAAGTTAAAAGTTATGTTTAGTTAACTTTATTATTTTTCCATTGCAGGCAAAGTTTACAAGGGAGAAACACAAAAGTTGCAGTGGTTCTGATTCAGAAGAAAACTCCATTGCCCCCAGGTAACAAAAGATTAATTAATAACGAATTAATTGCTTTATGTTTCCCATCCATGTTATCAGGAGGTGTAGTTTTTGATGTTAAAATCTTTTATGTGTTCAGTTACGGGAAAGATGGTGTGTTCACTTTAAAAGGTACAAATAATGCATGAATAAATGCTTATTGTAAAAAGAATTAAAATATATTAAAATGTTTTTAAAAATTGATGTTAAAATGTTAAATATTAAAATATTCTCCCCCAGCCCCAGTTCACTTACCTCACCATGTAAGCATATATCTACCAACTGATGAAACAGTTATTCACTTGATCTTTTAAAAAAGAATGTTATCTGAGGTCTGTTTGAAGTTATATTCTTTATGTAATTTTTTTTCTTAACATGCAATGGGACAAAGAAAAATGCCATAGGATTTCTAATTTCTTATAAGAAAATGTCTTAGTTTCAAATGCTTATTTCTTCTACCTTCTAAGACTTTGAGAGGCCAGAATGTTTTTTGTTTCTCTTTTGAAACTTGTGGCATTTTGGAAACCACTTTCCTGGATTATTGCTTCCATTTTTAGTTACGGTTTTTGAAATAGTTATGTGGCATCTCTGTTGGCATAACTTGGCCTGTCTATCTTGGCTCCGTAGAAAATTCCACAGGGTTTTCCTAACAGATATGTACTGTGTAACTTCTGAGGACCCCAGAGAGCCCTCAAGGATCCCAGGAGACCACATGGCATGGTGAAAGGGGGTTTGAGTTTTTCTTCCTAATTCTGTTGTTTAGATTTGGGGAGCCATTCATTTAGAAAAAACGCACCAATCATTTTATTTCTCTATCTTTATGGGATTTGTTAACAGGAGAAGATGTCACGGCCTCAGAAAGGGCTGCGGCTTTATGTAATGCGTGTGAACTCTCAGGAAAATCTCTGTTTGTGCTGCCCCACACTGACCACCTGGTGGGTTATATTATAAGGTAAATCAAGATCTTAAAATGTTTCTTCTTTAGATTGTTCATGAAGCATTGAAAAATTGGTTGTGTAGATTCATTTAATTAACAAAAACACGTGTTCATGGGAAAAAATATAAACGGTGCACAAGCTATAAGGTGAAAAGTCCCCATTATTAACGTTTTCCAGTTCCTTAATATAACCACTACAACAGCTTCTTAAGTTTCTGTCCAAACATGGCTTTTAATATGAAAATAGATGTAATTGTACAACACATGCTGAACTGCCACTTAATGTTACCTCATTGACACCATATATACATCTAGGTCAACTGCAGTTTTTTGTTTTAATTTTTTTTAATGTTTTATTTATTCTTGAGAGAGAGAGTGTGTGTGAGCAGGGAAGGGGCAGAGAGAGAGGGGGAGGCACTGAATCTGAAGCAGGATCCAGACTCTGAGCTGTCAGCACAGAGCCCGACGCGGGGCTCGAACTCACAGACCGCGAGATCGTGACCTGAGCCAAAGTCAGACGCTTAGCCGACTGAGCCACCCAGGCGCCCCTCTTAAATATTCTTTATAAATCCCTTGTATCTAAAAGGCATATGACTTGGGGACACAGCAATATCTCAAAATATGTGACCATTATCTGTTGTTTTCTAGCTTTCAGTGTTGCAGAGAAGTTTTATAATATTACATTTTTGGCCAGGTTGTATTTTAGACTTGAACCTTTTCACTGATTTTGACCATAAGATGGTTTTCCTTTTCATTCTTTGTAAGTGTCCCTCTTAAACTCAGGAACAGTGTAGTTGATCTTTGATTATTACTTCCCTTCTGTTTGTTCCTGTGTCTCAGAAGCAAACTTCTGGAAGTGATGTCCTATAGGAAGTAATAGGTCATTCCCGTTGGTGTGTAAATGACACGACTTTAGGAAAGAGAAGTATAAATTCCACAGTAGAGAGCTTGAAAAGGCAACAAACGAAAGGATGAACCGCGAGAAAACTTAGATGCAGTCAGCAGGTAGAATCTCCGCACAGAAGGTGATAAACAGTAGGTAGCGTGGATACTCAGATCAGCGGTGCTGAGGCTGTAATTGCCATGATTGCCCAGAACGCGGAAGGAGAGGGCGGTGCGTTTTGTGTTTTCAACTGTGAACGTTGACCTCTGGGGAGCAGAGGGGGGCGGATACCTAGGAAACTGGTAGCACACCCGTACTGCTTTTCCTCCACCAAGGCCCATCCCAGCCCCCCAGCTGGCCTCGGACTTCCTCTCCAGGCTTTTGACAGTTCCTGCCCGTACGGTGCAGTATTTCGCCGTTCACAGCACTGTTTCCTGTCACCGTGCTTTCGTAGGACTCCTGCCTTCCAGCTCCCCTTTCTGGGCTCTCTTACTCCACTTCTGTGGCTGGGTTCGCATGCAGCCTCCTTTAGAAAGCCATTGTCCTCCATCCATCCTGCACCTTCATCCACTGATTCCTCACTGTGGGGATTTTGGCCTCCAGGGAACATTTGGGAATGCCTGGAGACATGTATCAGGGCCCCTACTGAGGCTTCCTAATACTGGCATCTACTGGGTAGAGTTCAGGGGTGCTGCTCTCCACCCTTCCGTGCACAGGAAAGCCCACAACAAAGAATTACCTGGTCCAGAACACCAGTGGTGTTGAGGTTGAGAAACCCCGCCTTAATGCCCTCCTCAGCTTTCAATTTGAGTGCTATCGTGGGTGCAAGAGAAACAGAAACTGTGGCTTCTGCCCTTAACCACTGTGGTCTTACTGGGGATAATGCCACATTTGAGTAAGGAGGGCTGTATCGAAATTACTGATATAAAAAGCAAGTGCTCTGGATCCAGGACCTCCAAAATAGAGATGCGAGCGCCAGGGGTAAGACCGTCCACTGGACGTGAGGGAAGACATTATTACACCTTTCCTCATATTGATAGTTCATCTTAAGAGAGAGGGTAATGCTGAATATCGGTAAATCTTCATATTCAGTGTCTGATCCGGGAGGGAGTTAGCAGAGTTCCTGGTGGCATCCTCACTCATTTGTGTGCTTTCAGAACATTTTGATGTACATATTAAGTATATAGACTACAAGATTAAGTGATTCAGTTTTTTTTAAATATTCATTTATTTACTTATTTTTAAAAAATGTTTATTTTTGAGAGAGAGAGAGAGAGACAGAATCTGAAGCAGGATCCAGGCTCCGAGCTGTCAGCACAGAGCCCGACGCGGGGCTTGAACCGTAGAACTCTGAGATTGTGACCTGAGCTGATGTCGGATGCTCAACCGACTGAGCCACCCAGGCCCCCCTGGTTAATGTGTTTTTTTAATGTCAAAGAAACAGAATGTGTATAAAACTCCTGTGATGTGTTGAGTGATCAGGAGACTCTTGTGCTTCAGAGGTTCACTGATCATTTCAAGTGAAAATACTTAAAAGAATTGTCAAGCTTCTCATGAGTTAAGCATTTTTCTTTTATAAAAATGTGTTCTAAGTCCAAAGGCCTTCGTCTTAGGACAATAGACTATCAGTGTCATGCTAACCAGCAGATTTTTTTTTTAATCATATTTTGTCTTTCAAAGCAAAGGTTACCCATTTATAAGACTTTATAGTTCAGCTTAGGTTCATATGTTCTTTCAAACTTAGAACCTAATTTTAATTATTTTCATATTTTAACATTTTAAAAAGTGTAGTTTTAAAAATAGAAAATCTTGCCTTAAAATAGCAAATTTTTAAAGTTTAGGCTTAGCCATTTTTTTTCTTAGCATATTTTCCTCACATGTACCTAAACGCTTTGAATACAGCTTCAAAATTGTGTTTTATTCCGAGGAGGAAAGCCTTGAAGTCCAGCCTTTATCTGACTGTGAATTTAGCTTTCTTTCATGCCGTAGGCAGATACTTCTGATACATACTTATTTTCACAAAAGGAGCTTTGAGTTGTTTATCTGTCTGTGGTCAAATTTTCTTTGTTCTTATGTTATCCCAAAGTTAGGGAACAAAGTGGGATTTGAATCCTGTAAATGCTACTCTTCTGTCAATTGCCAGTTCTCATTTTTGGTCCTTTCTTCCATCAGTTTTCTTATCCTTTAACCTTAAATATTAAAATCAGAAAAAATAGTCGAATGAATATTGTATATCTGTTTCTTTCACACTTCTTATAAAATTATAAAATAAAAGTGAATTATAAATAACTAAATGGTTTTGGGGGTCTTTACATTTTTTATTTAGAAATTAAGGATATTTTGCTTTTTATCTTTATCATGAAGTAAGCTATAGACATTATCTCTGTCATGATTTTACTTTTAGGTCTTACAAATATGACTCTTGAGAATAGTTTGGTTTAAAATAACTTTAGTGTTTGAATGTTGATTTTTTTTAAACAGATTAGAAAATGCCTTTTATGAACATGCACAGACTTATTACTACACTGAGATCAGAAGAGTGAAATCTCATAAAGAATTTTTGAATAAGACAACACACCAGGTACATTATTTTTCCTAAAGAGGGAAATAATAGAAGCATTCATCATTCATTATTTTAGAGGAGTTTTTTAAATGTCTGTAATACTTTGATGTTTTTAAATAGCTTCTATGCTTTTAAATTTTTTTAAAAGCTTTTAAAAACTAATTTCTCTTTCTACTTTTTGCCCTTAAAGTTCTTAGAGATTTTTATAGCTTCCTTAACTATACTTGTTTGTTGGAGTAATTCTTGATCTTTAATTTTGAATACTTTTGTGTTTCCTCTTAATAAACATTATTGTAATTTTTACATTAGAAGAGAGTATGTGTAATGATATTTTTTCTATTCTTTTTTTTCAGCTTTTATTTGTTAGACATCAGTTCAAAATAGCTTTCTTCAGTGAATTGAAACAAGATACACAAAATGCCCTGAAGTAAGTTTTTAATGGTTGTCAAACTAAATTTTTCTTATCTTTATGTTAACAGTAACATATTAATGACAGTGTCTGAATCTCAACAAAAGTTTAATAATTTTAAAATGTTTATGTTGGTTAGATTCGTGTATGTAGTATTTGATTCGTTTAGAGATGAATGGAATATAATATTTTGAGATTTTAAAAGAATTTCCGTTTTATTATCAGAAGTAAATTTCATACTCTCATAAAGCTTTCTGATCTAATTTGATTAAGTTTTGTGATCTAAAGAAACATTAAAATTCTTCCCATCCTGTTGACTACTTATTTGTATAATCAGTAAAATCTTTGTGTTGACTGACTTCCACCGTTAAATATATGTTAAACATTCCTTATCTAATACGATGAATTTCTGAAGATGTATAGTGCATTTAGTTAGTTAATCTATTTTACTTATTTAAAAAAATTTTTTTTTGGTTTATGTATTTATTTGGAGAGAGAAAGCAAGCAGGGGAGAGGCAAAGAGAAAGGGAGAGAGAGAATCCCAAGCAGGTTCCATGCTGTCAGCAATGAGCCTGATCTGGGACTTGAACCCACAAACTGAGACCGTGACCTGAGCTGCCCAAACTATGAGATCGTGACCTGAGCTGAAACCAAGAGTCAGACGCTTAACCGACTGAGCCGCCCAGGGGCCCCTATGATTTTGTTTTTAATTAAATTTTTGTTAAAGTTTATACATCTCAGCATCATTTTTCATTTGAAGGCTCTGCTTAGAGCTTTGAAGAGTAGTTGTGTATGTGTTGTTAGTGATTATGCATTTTATTCCTTTGCTTTTACTAAGCACAATTTAGTAAAACATTTTTTTCTAACTTTAACTCAGTTTTTAAAGGTTGAGTGTGGCAGTGTAACATAGGAATAAAAACTGAAGAGAGGCTAAGTGTGCAGGGCAGAAGAATAAGAGAAACAAAAGTCAATCTACTATTCAGAGGAATATTGCAGAAACATCTTTTTTGTTATTGTTGAGGTGGGGAACACCAGATTGTGTTGTGTAAATGTCAGCAACTCCATGGGATGGTAACTGGCTTTAACGTAGTTCACTTTGTACCCATGGTACCACTTCTAGGTCTTCTCAAAGGTAATTCTGGAAAGACAAATTTTACTGGGGGAAGTTAGGAGCAAAGAGTTGTCTTTGGAGAAGCCTGGAGATTTTCTCATCCCCTTCCATCCTCAGGGGAGGCATTCTTCTAGCAGGCTCTCCTGTCTCAGCCCACTCCCCCTTCTCCAGCCGGAGCCCGAGATCGGCAGTGGCCACTGAACTTGTAGACATACTTGGGTTTAAAAGCTGTTGACCTGTGCCCTGTCTCGATTAGCACCTTCTGTGCTGTTACAGTTTCTGTTCATTGGAGAAGCTCATAATGGTGCTTTTAAAAAAAAAGCTTATTTCTTTTTAAGAGAATGCTGACTTTTTAACGTAATTCTGGACAGTTGTCCACTTTCGTTTTCAACTTACTTTCTATCAGTTATTGACAGACGTTAATGACAGAACAATGCACTTGCAATGGTTCTATTCTTAGTGAAAAGTCATTGATTTCTCCCACATACTATTAATCAACATCATTTTTCAGAAGGATATGTATAAGTTATTCCTACACTGTTCAGTGCTAAGAAATGTTGAGTAACGATTGTTTCCTTTTTCTAATAATTTGTTCTTGGGAATCTTTTCTTAAGATTTACTTATATCATAATTAACCATGTTCCCCATGTTTGCATTAGGAATTATAGGACCGCCTATAATCTTGTGCATGAATTGAGAGCCCATGAAACTAATATTCTGGAAATTAAGACAATGGCAGGATTTATAAACTACAAGGTAATGGTTCTACTTCCAAATGAAGAAAACATGTCTTTAAATATTAGATTATCTTTTTGAAATTTGGAAATCCATATTAGTTACTTGCTCTGAAAGTGAGTATTTGATTAATTAGGCTCTCCTCTTGCAATGGTTCTGTAGCAGTACCGGCTGTAATGCTTGCTTTCGAGTTTATGGGTCCCAGAGTTCTCCCTTAGGGCAGTTTTATTTTTGTAAGACTCCTTTAGGAGGGGTTTTTTTGTTTTTGTTTTTGTTTTTTAAGTTTATTTGTTTTGAGAGAGACAGAGCGCAAATGGGGGAGGGACAGAGAGAGAGGGGAGAGAGAAAGAATCCTAAGCAGGCTCCACGCTGTCAGCACAGAGCCCGATTTGGGGCTCAAACTCACAAACCATGAGATCATGACCTGAGCCGAAACGGAAGTCAGACGCTTAACTGACTTAGCCACCCAGGGGCCCCGAGGGGCTTCTGTTTGTCAGTGGGAATAGGAGGGAGGGAGAGAGAAGAAAGCTGCCTATATTCGTGAATTTTTAAAAGGTGCAGCACATTCAAACTTTGTAAGCCTCCCTTGGTTTAATGGCACAGCCATAGAAAAGGCGTATCTGTTCACCTCGGAGGAAACTTTTATACCTGTTATTTGAACATTTTCAGATTGTATGTGGTAGAAATAGATGCCTGCAGAAGGCAAGCGAGCGGTTTTTGTTTTGCTTTTAATCTTTCCATATTCATGTTTTAAAGACGGCTAACACCGGGATGGTGACGTGAGGGCGGATAGACACTTTGATTCCTTGTGTAAATGTAAATTGGTACAACATCTATAGAGAATGTTTTCGCAATAACTATATACGTTGAAAGGGGGTGTTTCCTTTAACCTAGCAATTCCATGTCAGGAAATTTATCTGATGTATGTGCTAATGATAAGACTTGTAAGTCATGCATGTGAGGATATTTATTCCCTTGTGATAGGAGGAGATTGGGAGCAACCCAGCAATAAGTGAGTGGTTAATATAACTTATAAGTCCAGACAAGGGAATATTCTACAACTATTAAGAATGAGACAGCTCCACTTGTTGATATGGAATATTAGGTAAAAAAAAAAAAAAAAAAAAAAGTGAGTCACTAAACATATTTATTGTGAAACTATTTATTAAAAATGATAAGTTATATATAAATGACCACACACTTATCTGTGCAGAGGACTATATTCTGAAACATACTGGGAGCTGGCTGCCTTGGAACAGGAAATTGGATGGCTGAGGGGCAGGGATGGATGAGAGACTTAACTTTTCATGTATTCCTTGTACCTTACAAATAAAACTGATGATAAGCATATGGAAATAAATTTAGGCCGTGTTTCTTCTGTTTTTCCTTTTACCTTATGTCGATGTAGATTATTACTGTTTTGAAATAGCATTCCAAATAAAAAGCTTTCAAGAATTTCTGTGATCCTTATTTGATATGGAGGCCATTGTGCTGTAATTGTGGTACAGAAAAATCTTTATAGCTTTCTGACAGTTATAGTCTGTGCTTGGGGAGGTAGTATTTAATTTTCACCAATCTTTGTGTTCTTCATTGAGTATAATTTTTGTGTATTCTACACTTTTTTTGTTTTTAATGTTTATTTATTTTGAGAGAGAGAAAGATAGGGCATGAGCAGGGAGGAGCAGAGAGAGAGGGAGATACAGAATCCGAAGCAGGCTCCAGGCTCTGAGCTGTCAGCACAGAGCCCGACGTGGGTCTCGAACTCACAAACTGTGAGATCATGACCTGAGTCAAGTCGGATGCTTAACTGACTGAGCCACCCAGGCGCCCCTATTCTATACTTTTAAGAAGGTTTTCTAAGGTATACGGTGCAAATATGGAATAATTTTATTTCATTTATCAAGGAGATATAACGATTTTAGCATAACGATTTTAGCATAACGATTCTAATAGAGAAAATCAATTCCGTTGCCAAGAACCTGAGAGGAAATTTCATAGCCTTTTTAAAGTGCGTCTCACGTTTTACATATTTTTAAATGAATACACCTTTTGACCTTATTGTCTTCTTTATTTTGGGGTTGATTCCACATTTTGCAGATCTGCAGGCTGTGTTTTCAGCACAACACCCCACTGGACGCAATCGCTCAGTTCCGAAAGCACATAGACTTGTGTAAGAAAAAAATCGGAAGCGCAGAGTTGTCTTTTGAGCATGCCGCATGGATGTCTAAACAGTATGTTTTAAATTGTACTTTTGGAATTTTTTTTTTCTTTCAATACTTGGGATTTGGAGGAATGGAATTAGCATGGACTCTAAGTTCTACATGGAGCTAAGCTTTTTGTCAGTAAGTGGGCTTTTAGAGATCTAGCATAAGTATGTTTCCAGTAATGGTAGATATTGATTCATAGAATTCCTTAGTGGAAGTCACTTAATTCATGGCACCATCTCTCTCATTCAACGTGTATTTACGGAGTTTCTGCCACATGTCTAGGTACTGAGCCTATAGCAGGGAATAAAACAAAAGCCCTCCTGGCCTGGACCTTGCTATTTGAGAGTGATGTTTAACAATCCCCAAATGAAATTGTTCCCAGAAACATGGATGTTTCTGACTGGTGGGAACTATGTTGACATAACACTTTGATGGTATATTTATCAAGGTTTGCCAGTACAGAAGAGTTGACTTAAACGCAGAATTTATAGCCTATAATCAGTGTGTGTTTGTATTTACAAAGAAACCCCCAAAATTTGCAGTTCCTCATTAGCATTATTTTAACACAGTCTGCTGAGGTTATGGTTTGAGAATGAATAATTATTAGAAGTAAGCTTCTTTTTCTTTCCTTTTTCTTTTTCATCTTTTTTTTCCTTGATTTTTTTTTTTTTCTTTAAGATTCCAGGCCTTTGGAGATTTATTTGATGAAGCTATTAAGTTAGGGTTGACAGCTATTCAAACTCAGAATCCTGGTTTCTATTACCAGCAGGCAGCATACTATGCCCAGGAGCGGAAGCAACTTGCAAAAACCCTCTGTAACCATGAGGTAAGTTACCAACTCCTGGCTTACGTGGCATTTAGGAAGTGGATTAACCTTCTCTTGAAGGAAGATAAGACTGATTAATGTTGATCATTTTTTTCCAAGCCTTTGAATACCATCAGTTTTTATCTTTAATAGTTTTAGGGATTATGATTATTTTCAGTTTTAGCCTGAAAATAATTTTCACCTGTGGATTAAGCAGAAGTTTTTCTGGTGAAGAACCAGTTTATGATTGACACTAAGTTAGTGATTTAGACAAGAGCAGATTACTTTCAAATAAAAGTCACAGTTTAAAAAAAAAAAAAGTCACAGTTGAGTCTGTGCCGTAACATAACTCCATCTTGTTGTTTCCACTGATCACGGCTGTAGGAGTTTGAAGGACTTTGGAGGAATGTGCTTTATTTTGACCCACCAGAGAGGATAACGTTGGACTTCTTTCTCTTCCTGGGGTTTTTCTTTGTGGAAAACTCCTAAGAATCTGTGGCAGAATTTTAATTGCAGTTTCTTAACATTTCATTTTGCCTTTCTCGTGGGTGATTAGAGTTAGATACCAGTTTCCCCAGAAGCACTTTTAAAATAACGTGGCGCGTACATGTATAAATACATCTACATTTGTATAGTTGTATCAGTTTTTGTCCTCTCTTCTCTGAAGACAGATGAATATTATCAACAGTACTACTTAAAAAACTAGTCCAAAAACAGTTTGCATATCAGTACTTAAAAGGTTGGATTTTTTTTTCCCTTAAACCATGATATAACCAGACTATTTTCCACCATGTTATTTGCATATGATTTTCATTTTCAGGAAGTCTAAGGCAGATAAGGGATCCTAAGAGATAAATACTAAGATTTAATTATAAAGTTCTTCGGGCAGACTTATTAATTATAATGTGAAATATAAATAACAAAATGAACGATAGGGAATTTGTTAAAATGTAACAGCAGGCAGCCAGGAAAAATAATGTTTTAGAAGAATAGTTAATGATGTGAAATTTACAGAATGTATTTAAAGGAAAAAAGCAGGTTGAAAAATTATTCCAGTTAATAACAAATAAATGTTTGTGTACAAAATCTGGAAGACTAATGTATACGTTGTCAACAGTGGTAATAGGTTTATAAGTAATTTAAATTTTTATTCATTTCCTTTCGGATGTTTTCTGTATTTTTCAACAATGTACTTGCATTATATGTCTGTGCCGTTTCAGAGGGAAAAAATTATATAAAAAAAGTATAAATTTGTAAATTCTGGTGCCAAAAATATCCCTCCCCAGACAATACCAGGATTGAATACACAAGTGATAAGGAAGGAAAATAGTGTCTTTTTAAAACTCCTTGTCACATTACTGTATTTTCATTTGCACAAAAAGCACTTATATGTGTGGAATAAACATCAAGCATAATTTGTAACACATTTTTATTGGTTTATTTTAGCAAAGATGAAAAGGAAATGTAGAAGAGTTAGCTACTATGAAATCATTTGTCACAATCAGACTGATTTATTCAATTTAATTTTTATGATCCTGCCTAAATATTAAGTGAAACATTTATTTCAATTTTTGTGAGAATTTAGTGTATGTTGAAGTATTCACAACTATGATATCTGAACATGTATTTGGTATTTGTATTTTTGGAAATGTTTTTATTCTGTCAAAGACTGAAGAGAGTTGGTTTGCGAGAGGCTACATAAACTCTTATTTAGGGTTGTGTTTTACTTTACAGGCTTCTGTGATGTATCCCAATCCTGATCCGTTAGAAACACAAACAGGTGTTCTTGACTTTTATGGACAAAGATCATGGCGACAAGGAGTACTAAGTAAATAATTTTTCCCTCCTTTCTTTTCTCTCAACCTCAAAAGGCACAGATTGCTATCACAGTTTTTCCATTGGCTATATAGGCCATAACACATTATGTTGAGGTAAAAATGTGTTTTTTAAAGCATCTTCTTAAAGATTTTCAGTTCTTTAGTTTTTAGAATGTTTTATTTATATCACTACATCTTAGAATAACTTCTAATTAAAGATGTGAGTATGATTAAAACATTCGGACATCTCTTAAAGTCACAATTAATAAGCCACTTTAGGCTATTTAAATATTTTAATTCCAGTTAACTTTAATGATTTATTAGATTTGATATTTTAAAACAGTATTAACTTGTATCTCCTTAAAAATTTCTCTGTATCTTTTTTGCATTTGATAGATACTTAATTTAGCAATTTTGTGGCAATCACACTTTAAGTGTTAAGCAATTATATACCTTAACCTCCAGAAAGTATATTCTGTATTGAGAATGATAATTGATATTATTCATCAGGTGGTTGATATCGCTAGGCAAGAGAATGCTGAATTCAGTAATGTTCTCTTCAGAACAGAGATCACAGAGAAGTTCCCATGCTCATAAAGCTGTCTCTTAGGATCTTTAAAATTCTAGAATGTCTAAGAATCTTAAATACGTTATTTTAAAGTAAAGGATTCAAGGAGTGTACACATCCAATGTGCCTATGAAGGATTTATGTTAAATGAGCTATCCAAAATGGGTTGCGTCTTATCTTACACAGGTTTTGATCTTTCTGATCCTGAAAAAGAGAAGGTGGGAATTCTTGCCATTCAGCTGAAGGAGAGAAGTGTTGTTCACTCTGTAAGTTTTTTGTTTCCCAATCTAAACTATGTTTTGGAATAGTCGAGGAAAACATGAGATTCTATTTATTGGAATGTTTCACACTTTTCTCTCTTCTAACAGGAAATAATAATAACTCTTCTGAGCAATGCTGTTGCACAATTTAAGAAATATAAATGTCCAAGAATGAAAAGTCATCTAAGTATGTATCCATAATATGCCACAGTTTCATGCAGCTTTGAATAACTTAAAATTATGCACATACAAATCTTATTTCCTTTACAGTGGTTCAAATGGGAGAGGAGTATTATTATGCAAAGGATTATACCAAAGCTTTGAAGTGAGTCCTGTTCCCTATTTATTTTTCTAAGTAATCCGATTACCTTACAGCAAAATTAGAAGAGAAATTTGTTTTGAAGGATGGATTATTTCCATGTTTCTATTTCTATTAAACTCCATTTCTGCGGTATTTTTTTCAAGTACTATCTGTTGGTACAATCATTCTCAAAGTCTTAGGAAACCTCACGTTTAGCTAAATGTGAAAATACCTGTTAAACTATTTCAGTAAGTTTTCTTACATGGATATAACATGGGTAAGGCACGTTATTTTCTCCACGGAGTCTTTAGGCCCTTTCTTGTGACTCCGTTTCAGCATGTCTGACATTTTGCCTTCTGACAGGTTGCTGGATTACGTGATGTGTGATTATCGGAGTGAAGGGTGGTGGACCCTGCTCACGTCCATATTGACTACAGCTCTGAAGTGTTCCTACCTCATGGCCCAGTTAAAAGATTACATTACTTATTCCCTAGAACTCCTTGGAAGAGGTAACTTGGTGCTCTCACAGTAAAATTCTGATTCTTTAAAATTATGCAGCATCGTTAAGCTTCTTCAAACTGAAAGAATAATTCTCAAATCTTTGATAGTACTTTTACCATGTGCAGATCAGTTTGCCAAGCGAAAGGACTCTTACTTTCATGGAACTTACTGTAGTCGAGGTCTCATGATAGTTGAGAAGAACAAAATTCTTCTTCCTATTTTTTTTTTTTTTAAACATGGCATGAAATGATTCTTCATATGGAGTTCAAAGGCAAGTATATAGAGCATTGGGGCTAACATAGAAAGCCGTGCTGTTGTATGTTGTCTGGAATGGTGCTTAGCCGTCTTAGAAGACATATTTTTTCTACGGTATTTTGATCCCTTCAGTGGGGCTAGTAGACTTACTTGCTCATCTTACAGTTGTAGCTTTTTTTCCTTCTTTCATGTCAGCTTCCACTCTGAAAGAGGACCAGAAATCTCGGATAGAAAAGAACCTCATAAATGTTTTGATGGTAGGTTGGAGTTCTTTGTATAAAATATGTCCTGGGGATATGTATACCTAGATCTGTATCTGTGTATTTTCTGTAACTGGCTGAATGAATTGTGCTCTGTGTTGGTGCAGAATGAAAGTCCTGATCCTGAACCTGACTGTGATATCATAGCAGTGAAAACGGCTCAGAAGCTGTGGGCGGACCGAGTTTCTCTGGCCGGCAGCAATGTTTTCACAATAGGAGTGCAGGACTTTGTGCCATTTGGTGGGTAGCTGACATCTACAGTGTTACCTCAGAGAGGTACACTTTTTGCTACAAAATGAATAGATGGAGAATAATAAATAAGAAAGTCAAAGAAAGAATGCTCAACATACGTCGTTCTATAGATAAAAATTGTGATTTTTTTTTTCCCCTCACCATTGACTTAAAAAGATGTTCAGAATTTTAAATAGTTAGTTTACGTATTAAAATCTACCTTGCCTGTTTGTACTTTAGGTGTGATTTGAAATGCATTTGAAAAGACAGTTATTTAAAGAGTTTATTCTGTAATGCCTGGGCAGGTATTTTGAAATAAGTTAAAAAGAACAAAATGGTTTTTTCCCTTTAAAATTCTATGTTCGTTACATTTCAGGAGCAACTATGTTTTTAGAATTAAAGGTAGTTTTGGAGTTGTATTTTATTTAAATTTGTTTTGTTTTAAGTGAACTACATTTATGTGTTGAAATGCTTCAAGTGCAGAATTCAGTAAGAATGTCCAGTGTAGGGGCGCCTGGGTGGCCCAGTTACTTGAGTGTCCGACCCTTGATTTCAGCTCAGGTCATGATCCCAGGATAGTAGGATCAAGCCCTGCATCAGGCTCTGCACTGAGTATGGAGCCTGCTTGGGATTTTCTCTCTCTCTTTCTCTCTCTCTCTCTCCCTCTCCCTCTCCCTCTCCCTCTCCCTCTCCCTCTCCCTCTCCCTCTCCCTCTCCCTCTCCCTCTCCCTCTCCCTCTCTCCCTCTTTCTCCCTCCCTCCCTCTTCCTCCCTCTCCCCCTCTTCCCCCCCTCCCCCTCTTCCCCACTCATTCTCCTTCTCTCTCAAATAAATAAAAAGAGGAAAAAAAAATTTAAAAATTAAAGAGGCACCTGGGTGGCTCAGTCAGTTAAGCATCCGACTTTGGCTCAGGTTATGACCTCACGGTTCGTGAGTTTGAGCCCTGTGTCTGCACTGTCAGTACAAAACCCACTTGTGACTCTGTCTCTCTGCCCCTTCCTCACTTATCTCTCTCTCTCTCAAAAAAAAAAAAAACAAAAAACAAAAAAAAAAACAAAAAACGACTTAAAAAAAAAAGAGAAGGATATCCCATGTAGGTGTTTCCTTTCTGAAGAGTAAGTGCGGATCAGAATAATTTGTGTGTCTAGACGGTCTTGTACTGTGTGACTCTGCTCTCTCTGTTTTATTTCTAGTTCAATGCAAAGCCAAGTTTCACGCCCCAAGTTTTCATGTTGATGTTCCTGTGCGGTTCGATGTCTATCTGAAGGCTGATTGTCCACATCCCATTAGGTTTTCCAAGCTCTGTGTCAGCTTCAATAATCAGGTAACGGTCGCTTTTAATGTATTTTTACCCTGTATCTTTTAAAACAAAAGTTTTTAATGTTTGTTTATTTTCGAGAGAGAAAGAGAGCATGAGCGGGGGAGGGGCAGAGAGAGAGGGAGACCCAGAATCCGAAGCAGGCTCCAGACTCTGAGCTGTCAGCACAGAGCCCGACGTGGGGCTCGAACCCATGGCTGTGAGATGAGCTGAAGTCGGACGGTTAGCCTACTGAGCCGCCCAGGCACCCCTAGCATGTGTATATCTTAATGTAGCTTATTTTAAATTAGATGAAATGAGCTTAGTGAATTTTAGGTCATAATGGTTTCATAGTAACAAATGGGCTTTGGTAAACTCTATCTGAAAATAAATATATTTATAGTTCTCACTTCTGTATCAGCCATTCAAGTTTTACTTACTCTTACACTTTTCTTTAAGTTTTGTTATTATTCCATCCTTATGAACTATAAGAACTTTATCTTTTGTGATACATAACTTGAATTTCAAATGAGATCTATTCAGGATGAATGTAATTTAATTTTTAAATCATTTGTTTTGTATTCTAACAACGGTATTGGTTTTTTATTATAAAACTACTAAACGGTTGGTGTTAAAGTAAAGTGGACTGGATGGATATAAAATGAAAAGTAAGCGTGCTCTGTCCAACTCCATTGCCCAGAAGTCATTGCTAGTAACTTCTTGAACAGTCTAGACGTTTTCTGTGTGTGCACATATAAGCAGCTTTTTCTTTCTGCAGGGCCAGGATTATATACACTTGCACATTTTTGTAGTGTGTTACAGTGTGGTCAGCTACTTGATTACATTCCAAATATTCCAATTAGAAGCTCACATAATAGATAATTATCTTCTGGTCCCCCAGAAAGCACATGGAGCCTTTAACCAGCAAGCGTTTAATGAGAGTTACAGTGTTCTTAGCATCGAGGTGAGCCTGCGAACGTTTAGCATATGTCAGCTCTGTTAAAATGGAAGCGTTCTGGGGGCAGGGGCCAGGACTGACTCACAGATTGCCCTAGTAGGTAGGTAACAAGGACTAAATTACGTGGCGTAAGCCAGAAATACAGTTAGAGTAGGCGTGCCAGAGAAGAAGAAGGAAGTTTCAAGAATGAAGATGAGATGAAGGGAGCTATAAAGAGATGAGAGGGGGAGCAGGCTTGGCACTTGCAAACGCCGGGTGGAGGCAGGCGTTCCCGTTCCGGGCGTGTGGGCAGCGAGGGGCCCGTGGGAGGCAGGGCTCCGTGGCTTACAGGAACTCGACCTCAGCGCATTTAAAGGTTTCTTTATTCATTCACTTATTCATGTTCTATTTATTGGACAGTGGTAAAGAAAGAGCTTCACCTGCTTTACTAGATTTTTCTATCTTCACAACTGAGCAGTAACCCCGTAAGAGAACCGGTTGGCTGAACCTGGGTCACCCGCAGACCGGTGTGCTTCATTCAGTTTTGAACGATTACCCAAAGATTCCTTCTGAGTAGTTGGAGAATTTCATTTATTTGTATATGAAAAACATTTTTTTAATGTTTGTGTTTGTGAGAGAGCATGAGCAGGGGAGGAACAGAGAGAGAGGGAGACACAGAGTCCGAAGCAGGTTCCAGGCCCTGAGCTGTCAGCACAGAGCCCGACACGGGGCTCGAGCCCACAGACCGTGAGATGTTTAACCGACTGAGCAACCAGGTGCCCCTAGTTTGAGGATTTTAAAGCAAGAGCATGAAACTTAGAATTTAAGACACTTTATTCCAGTGACAAAATAGAAAGAAAGGATCTTCTGGAGACCAACCGGAGCCTCTTTAGTGTGCTTCCCAGTACTAACGTGTGAGGACTTGGATGAAGACACTGTTGGTGGGGATGGGAAGGAAGAAAGGGCTACGGGAGGCGTCTATGAATAGAGAAGTCTGGATTGCTGGGTGTGTGTACAGGGTAAAGAATAAAGGACAGCCCCTGCCCCCACCCCCACCCAAAAGCGATTCATTTCTGTGTGTATTTTATAGCTAAAGTGTACCTACAAGATGATTTGAAATGCATATACTGCAGAATATGACCACAGTTACTTAACATCCATCACCTTACATAATTACCTTTGTTTTGTGGTGGGAACATTTAGGATCTACCGTCTCAGCAACTTTCAAGTATGTAATACAGCATTATTAATTATAGTCGCCATGCTGCCCCTTAGATCCCAGAACCTATTGTCTTGTAACTGGAAGTTTATACCCCAACCCTTCGCATCCACCATTTTCCCCTGTTTCTGTGAGTTACAGATTCCACATGTGATTGAGATCACACTGTAGTAGGACAGGAGTATGTGATGTTACTTCTTCTTAATTTCTTTTCATGTTTTATCCCCTTAAAAGTCTTACTTCCTCAGGGACACCCCCCCTGCCTAGCTGATTTTCCTGGCCGTAGCCCTCTTTAGTACTTACCACACCTGTGGTTTCATTTTTGTCTGTGTGATTCGTTGGTAAGTCATTTGTTTCCCTTGTTAGCATGTAAGCTCTCCCAGGTCAGATACTTTTTTTTTTTTTTTGCTCAATGGTGACAGTTTTGGGGAGATATTCTAAATCTGGAATTAGAGGATGAATAGAGATATTCTTATTGTACTTCTGCTGTTAATATCCTACTATTCCATTTCTTTCCCCCCTTTTCTTAAACAACAAACAGACTAATTAAAAACTAATTTAAAATGTTAAAATGTAAAGCAGTTCATTTTTAAAGTTAGATTATATTCTGAATATGTGTTATTTGAAATTCAAGATCTGAATCAGAAGAAAAAAAAAGTAGTCCTTAGGTTTCAGAAGCATGGAATAGAAATGAAAACTCGAAGGCAAGTATTAAACTTAACTAATAAGAATTTTCTGTAAGATAACTCATCTGCTGGGATAGAAGACAGCTCTTGGGAAGTTCTTACTGTTTACTGAATGGATGAGAATGTTGATTCCATAGACGTGCACACGAAAGAGGTCTCCCTCTATTTATCACAGAAGGAGTGTGCTCTTCTAGGAAGGTAGATGTACATTGAGTTTGGGACATGCTAAATTTGAGTGGTAGTGGAATTAACCTCTTGACATTTGTGGATATGAACTTTTGGTTAAGGAAATAGGACAGAGTTAGTTTTTAATGTGGGAAATATTAGCATAGAGGTACAGAACATGTAAAAATGGATAAACTCTGCAATGAAATGAACATAGAGTAGAACTGAAAGCTGAAGACTGAGCCTGTGGAGCCTCTGAATTAAGGGGACAAGAAGAAGAAAAGACCTTTGAGGGAAAAACAGGAAGTAGTCAAGAAGGATGTCACAGAAGCCACGTAAAAAGAAAGCTCTTCTTAAAAAAGATAGTAGATAGTAGTGTCCAGTGAAACAAAGAATAAATCTTTGCTTCTCTGGGATTTGTAAATGTTTTCAGAAATCAGCTTGTATGTGGTGAATTGTCTCTACCTTGTGGCAGCAGTGAGTGGATAAGTGTTTCCGTTTGGCGTAAAATACCTCCCATTAATCACCCTTCATAATGCTTTAGTTATACTGCAGGTAAATTTACCAACCTCCAAATCATTTTTGTTTAGTGTGAGCAAAACATGTGACACTTGCTGTGTATAAACAGTGACCCTTGCTGACCTCTTTTACAGGAATATAACCAGTTCTGCGTAATCGAAGAAGCAACTAAAGCAAGTGAAGTTTTAGAAAATTTGACCCAGGGAAAGATGTGCTTAGTTCCTGGTAAAACGAGGAAGTTTTTATTTAAATTTGTTGCAAAAACTGAAGATGTGGGGAAGAAAATTGAGGTTAGTGATGAAATTTGTTTAAAACATGCTTTAAATGACAAAAGTAATATGTGTACGTCAGACAAAAATGTCAGTAATGCACAAGTTTATTAAGTAAAAAATGAAAATATTCCACCTGGACTTCCTAAGGGAAATCATTCATCATGGTTTGGTAGGTTTTCTTTTTTTGAGACTATACTGTACATAATATTCTACAGTTAGCTCTTTTTACTTACTAGTATATATGAGGCATCCTTTCTGGTTAGTACATAAGACCAACCTCAGTTTTAATGGCTATGTAATCAGTTAAGGAATTTCAAACAAAATACTATATCATACACTGTACCAATTATATTTTATATAATGACATAATTCACACTAGAGATATATATCATTTTGATGTCTAAACATTTCTGAATGCTTTTTTTTTAAAAAAATGTATATATTTAAAGGATTCCTTTAATGTACATAATTAAAATGACTTTAGAAATATATGATAGAAGTAATAATTTTATTGAGCGTAAATTCTGGAGCCAAACTTCATGGGTTTAAATTCCATCTCTCCAGCCTACTGATGTGGGGCTCTGGGCAATTACTTAACCTCTTTGTGTCTCAGTTTACTCATCTTGTAAAGTGGGGATAATGATGGTCCCTATCTCTTAG
This sequence comes from Acinonyx jubatus, assembly GCF_027475565.1. Taxonomy (NCBI): domain Eukaryota; kingdom Metazoa; phylum Chordata; class Mammalia; order Carnivora; family Felidae; genus Acinonyx; species Acinonyx jubatus. Next base: position 14,137,758 of record NC_069382.1, read on the forward strand.
TGTTTTGTGAGGATTAAATCAGTTAGTTAACATAAATTGCTTGGAATAGTGATTAGTATATGGTAAGCTTGTTTTCCATGGCTTAAATGGCGATAGTTGGTTCATCTAAACTTTGGGCCATTTCTAAGATAGAAACATAAGACTGTACTACCGATATTCCCATAACAGTATCTGTGAATCTGTTGATTTTATTATTAACCAATATCCAGAGATTTTGCTTATTCACTTAAAGTTTTTTTTATGATTTTGACTAAATCCCTAATTACATATTTTTTATAAGATACTAAGAAAGCCTACCAGATGGAAATCATAATTAGTAATACTGTTTCGAGTACATTTGTTAATGGATTTTGTTGAAAGGAATATTTATTCAGTTAATAGTATTATACGTGTCTTTGGGGAAAAAATGTGTGGAATTAGGAATTCGGTTATGAGTGTGCTAATGGTCATGAAAATATTCATGTATCTCACTCAGCAACCACTAATTGAGCATTTGTTATGTCAGGTTATTATCTCCGTTTAAAGGTGAAGCGGGTGGAACCTAGTCAGTGTCATAGCTAACAGATGTCGGAGACAGCTGTACAGCAGGTGTTCTGACTTCACCCTGGGGGGGTCTCTAGATGAACTCCACACACCAGCAATTGCTGTGTAACTCGTCGAGAGGGGATGGTGACAAGTATGAGGTGGCATTTCTGACAACCCTCCGTCTTTCAGATTACTTCGGTCGATCTAGTTCTGGGCCACGAGTCGGGAAGATGTGTGGTTTTAAATTGGCAGGGAGGAGGAGGGGACGCTGCCTCCTCCCAAGAAGCCTTGCAGGCCTCGCGTTCTTTCAAAAGGCGACCCAAGCTCCCTGACAATGAGCTTCACTGGGACAGCATAGTCATTCAGGCCAGCACGATGTAAGTCGACCTTGCTAGGCAGATTGAGGAAGGTCATCTTACTTCTTTTAAATACTTTGAAGAACTTTTTTTTTTAATCGGTTGCTTAGCTAAGGTTTTGGGTTTTTCTCCACCCCCCCCCCCAAAGGATTATTTCCAGAGTTCCAAACATTTCCGTGCATCTGCGGCATGACCCTCCTGCCCTGACGAATGAAATGTATTGTTTGGTTGTGACTGTTCAGTCCCATGAAAAGACCCAAATCAGAGACGTGAAGCTCACCGCTGGTTTAAAACCTGGTAAACATTCCTTTTCCACATTTGATCAGTGTTCATTCAACAGAAAATAAGTATCAGTGGTGTCAACCACAGGAAGTTTGTTTAAAATACGGTCGTGAGAGATGCTCTCTATGCAGTAGTAATTGTTAGGATAATGTCCGAATGCTCCGTATTTTAAAACACTGATATTAACACTTTCAGGACAGGATGCCAATTTAACTCAGAAAACTCATGTGTCTCTTCATGGAACAGAACTATGTGACGAGTCCTATCCGGCTTTACTCACTGACATTCCTATCGGAGACTTACATCCAGGGGAACAGGTGAACTTGGTCACCTATGACTGGGGAGGAAATCAACTAGATTGAGGTTTTAAATATGTAGTGAGTTTTAGAGAACATTGTAACAGCATATTCTGAGACTACAAATGGGATTTAACTAATGCATGTTTTTAACACTTAAATGCGTAAGATGTTTACACATATTTAGATGCATAAGATGTTGTAAGCAGTTTTATACAAGGGGTTTTAGAACAAATGGCCCTGATGTGGAGAATTAGTTGCCTGATAAAATAACTGAATAACATTAAGTTTGTAACTTTGTGAAATAGCCTTTCAAGCAACTTTTACTTCCAAACGAAACACAGTTCTTGGGCAGTTGGGAATGATAATAAAAAAGGTGGGATACTACTGGTTGGTCCCACATATACTGTGGCAAGAACAGCCTGTAAACAGGGTTCAAGAATTTAGTCAGCTGGTATAGTAAACTCCAAAAGGTGGGAACATTATCCTAGAGTATATACCAGGAAGAAATCTCTAAATTATTAAATTAAAATACTTTTATTTTGTTACAGCTGGAAAAAATGTTATATGTTCGCTGTGGAACAGTAGGTTCAAGAATGTTTCTCGTGTATGTTTCTTACCTGATCAATACAACTATTGAAGACAAAGAAATTGTTTGCAAGTGTCACAAGGTATTACTTCTCATGGCTACTTCGGGAAGCGTCATACGTGGGGCGTTCCCTATTTTATGTTTTTTTTTACCTGTAAAATAAGCAGCTTAGGTGCTTGTAGTCTATTACAGATTTTAATTAAACATCTTGGGTTTTTTTTTTTAATCACTTATATTTGTCATAAATGATGTACTATGGCATTCACTGCTCAAACATTAGAAAACTGGCCTCCATGGCTTTTTGTACAATCAGCAGGTTTAGGATCTCATGCAAAAAAGTTTTGAGATTCCAAACCTGTGTGTTTCTTTATAAAGTCGCACATTAGGTAAAATCTGTAAGTTGATTATATGCTGAAGATTTGAGGGGATGGAAGGTCTCCCTTTATGAGATATTTTTTCTATTAAAAAAGATTCTCATGAAAATTGTGTCTATTTAAATGCAGATAGAAGAGGATGAGAATAGCATGGTCATAGTCAGTGCCTTGGAGGCAACTGCTGTCAGCTTTTTGGAGTGTTTTCTGTTGGTTTTCTATTTATAGTGATTTGGGGGCACTGTGTTTTTATTTAGATTTAACCATATTATATATAATTGCTTGTACCCACTTTTAGTAATGGAACATCATGATACTTACTGTCCTCGTAGTCTTATCTGTATTGTTTCAGCCCGTTCTCAGGAATTGATTGATTCCTCAGCCAGCAGAGGAGAAGGCCAATCAGTCTGGGGATTTGTAGTTTGGTCATTGCCCAGAGTCTGGGCCGTCCGCCATAGTACGAGTCAGTAGGAGGCAACACTCATCCTACAAGAGTTAGAAATATTTCCCAAGTGGAAGGGAGGAAGGCATACAATGTATCAGAGATTTCACATAGCCTGACGCACTACAGTGGATCATGGCTGGTGAACTAGGAGGGGAGGGTGCCAATCTCAGCATGGCCTCCTAACGTGTCCACTCAGCCTAGCCATGTAACTGTTTGACCTGAGTTTCCTTATCTACAAAATAAGAACATTCAAGTTCTATACAGCTTTGGAGTCCTATGCCTTGGAAAGGACTTCTGATAATGAAGCTTCTAGTAGACTTGGAACATATCTTTTTAAAATGATTGTTTGCTATGTAGTAACTATCCTGGAATCAAGCTACAACAGTGTGTAATGCTCTCTTTGCCTCAAGACACGATATTTTTGAGGTGCATGCCACTTTTTTTTTGATCCCTTCCATCTACTTCACCCATCCCCCCCACGCACCTCCCCTCCAGTAGCCACCAGTTTGTTCTCTGCAGTTAAGAGCCTATTTTTTTGTTTGTCTTTTTTCCCTTTGTTCCTTTGTTTTGTTGCTTAAATCCCACATGTGAGTGAAGTCATATGGTATTTGTCTTTCTCTGACTTATTTCGCTTAGCATTGTGATGCCTAGCTCCATCCATGTGATTGCAAATGGCAAGTTTTCATTCTTTTTTATAGCTGAATAATATTTCACGGTATATATATACCCCGTCTTTTTTATCCATTTATCTGTTGATGGACATTTGGGCTGCTACAATTTGGCTATTGTAAATAATGCTGCAGTGAACACAGGGATGCATATATCCTTTTGAATTAGTGTTTTGATATTCTTTGGGTAAATGAATATTCAGTAATGGAATTACTATGTCATATGGTAATTCCATTGTTAATTTCTTGAGGAACCTGCAGACTGTTTTCCACAGGGGCAATGCCAGTTTGTATTCCTACCCACAGTCTACAAGGGTTTTGTTTTCTCTACATCCTTGCCAGTACTTGTTTCTTGAGTTTTTATTTTAGCCATTCTGACAGATGTGAGAAGATATCTCATTGTGGTTTTGATTTGCATTTCCCTGATGATGAGTGATGTTGGGCATCATTTCTGTGTCTTTTGACCATCTGTATGTCTGTCTTCTTTGGAGAATTTCTGTCCATGTCTTTTGCCCATTTTTAAATTGGGTTATTTGGTTTTTTTGGTGTTGGGTTGTATAAGCTCTTTATATATCTTGGATACTAACCCTTTATTGGCTGGGTCATTTGCAAACATTTTCTCCTGTTTAGTAGGTTGTCTTTTAGTTACTTTAGGGAGGGATACTAGTTCTGAGGGATAGAAATAGATGTTACACAAAAAAGAATGAGTTGGTCAAATATGTTTGGAAAATATGGGTTAAGAGGTATTAAATGGATATTTTGACTTTAAGACTTAGCACAGCATTGAATTTGCTAATGTGTGTTGAGAATTTCACAAAAGGCTGTGGTGATTATCTTTCAAGATTATTGTACACAGAAGCACTTTTCTCATGGAATATCTATCTTACAGGTCCCAGTGTTACTTGTAAGACATTTTTGGAAACTTAAATGTAAATTATTTTCCCTTCACTGGATTGAATCTCATTTTTACCTTCATGTGTGGAAATTTAAAGTAGGCCACATCTGATCTAGCCATTGAGTTGTTTCTTCATTTCCTTAGATCTTTTCTGTGGGGAAATACTGAGGCCCTGCTTTAGATTCACAGACCCAATGCAGGCGTTTTCTACCACTAATATCCTGCTTATTACACTTTCTTAAAAAGTTAGCTTGATGGTATTGAGAGGAAGTCATTTGAAGTATGTGATAATAATGAACATGGTTTAGGCATTTCACTAGTGCTTTATATATGTTATCTCACTTCATTGTTAACAGCCCCACAAGGATTATGAAACTGAGACTCCGAAACCATGGTTCTTCCTCAAGGTTACCTCACTAACCCCAAGGTCTGCATAGCTAATAGGAATGTGTCCTCCAGGATTAAAACCCACATCCACCTGGCATTATCACAGCCTGAGTTTTTAAATCAACGTGATTTTTAAAAAAGGGTTCTCACTAACAGGGTGGGTGGTTTGTTTCCAAAGACATAGTAAGCCCATTGCTTCTTGAACAGACTGAGGGAGGGATGTAGCGTGTAGGTTAAGAGTACAGACCCCTACGGTCAGATCCAGGTCTGTTTCTGCCTTTGTCACTTACTAGTTATGCGGGACTACTTCAGCTTAAAATAGCGAGTATAATGGCATCTGTTTCCTTGAGTTATTACAAACATTATATAATGCATTAGTTATATAGCGATTATAGCGCTGTTATATTATTATTGTCATTATCATTATTATTAGTCGTCTTGACTTGAGGTGAAGTAAAGAACTTAGACAAAAAGAAAACCCAGATTCTAGGCTTGGCACCACTAGCTTTGTGGCCCAAGGCCAAGCATTGAAACTTCCTTAACTTCTGCTTCGTCCTCTCTAAAATAGTGACATTGCCTGTCCTGCCCACTTTTACTAGATCCTGAGATAAATAACGTGTTAGAAAGCACTTTGCAGTGTGAGCTGTTTTAAAGCCATAAGATAATTTATTAGAAATTGTAGTCCGGTTTCTCTCTATAGGTTTTTATAAATATTATCTGAGGGAAAGCTTCTAGCTTCTTAATATATAAATTGGGATTATTTCTTGATCAGTTACAGATTGTGTTTTGCATGTCTGCTATTTTTAAAACTATTTTTAAGTTTAGAAAAGCCATTGAATGTGCCCTTTAAATTCTTACAGGATGAAACTGTAACTATAGAAACTGTCTTTCCATTTGATGTCGCGGTTAAATTTGTCTCTACAAAGGTATGTTCCTATGAAGCATTTTGGAAATCATTTCAATTATAGAAATTAACAGAAAAAGCAAAATGAATTATTGTAGTTCCAGACAGATCTTTTGTCTTCATTTGTGACAGTTTGAGCACCTGGAAAGGGTCTATGCGGACATCCCCTTTCTATTGATGACGGACCTCTTAAGTGCCTCACCTTGGGCCCTCACTATTGTATCCAGTGAGCTACAACTTGCTCCTTCTATGACCCCAGTGGATCAGCTAGAGTCCCAAGTGGACAAAGGTGAGAATGTGGACCATCCCACTTAATTAGAAGACCGGGGTGTGTGTGTGTGTGTGTGTGTGTGTGTCTGCGTGTGTGTGTGTGTGTGTGTAGGCTAGCAGGGTAAGAGTTAGCTTTTTGCTAATGGAGGGCACTTGAGACTGATAGAAAAGTAAATACATTTAGAATTAAAGTAGAATTAGTATCAGTTACCACCTGTTTGAGTATACCTTATTTTAAAAGATAAGATTTTTGCTACTATAAGGAAGTTACTCAGAAAAATGTACTTGAAAATAAAATAGTATTTTTTCATATTTGGATTTTTTATAGATTGTTTTTTCTTATTGATTTTTAATTAATGTTTACCATATCTTATAATTTGAAATGGTGAAAGACGGTTATTAAAGAAAGTTGGGAAAATATAGAAACATAGACAGTAAGTTTTCTAAATCAACTAAAATAGTTTAGAGAAGAGATTTAAACCCAGGATATTACTTTTCTGGTGCATTATACCTTGGGCTTATATGCTTCTTGAGCTGTTAGAGAAAAATAAAAAAAATTAGTTTGAATGTTAACCCAAGCAAAATTGTGCTCAGCTCTATGATAAGGATAAAGATTGTATGAAAAAAATCACGATGTATTTTTTTTTAAGTTTATTTATTTATTTTGAGAGAGAGAGCACATGCTTGCAGGAGGGGCAGAGGGAGAGGGAGAGAGAGAGAATCCCAAGCAGACTCTGTGCTGTCAGCATAGAGCTCAGTGTGGGGCTCAGTCTTACAAACTGTGAGATCAAGACCTGAGCTGAAACCAAGAGTTGGACGCTTGACTGACTGAGCCACCCAGGTGCCCCCCACCCCCACGATTAAAATCAAATATAAATGAGTCATTTATTTGCTGTATCTGTTTATCTATCTACTACTTGAGTTCAGTGTCGTAAGTCATATAGTTGATTTGCAATACAGATTAAAATTAGATGAGTAGTTTCAGAATTCCAGTATATTTTTTGTGTCCGGCCTGTGAATAAGTTTCAGTATCTATCAATAAATAATCAACAGGTATTTATCAAGTTCACTATCTGGCCCCATGCTAGGTTCTCAAGAAAACGCCAAGAAGAGTTTGTCTCTACAAGAGACATAGTCTTCATAGTCACTTCTGTGCATTTTAGGAAAGTCATCATAAAGGAGGAAAAATAAAATAGATTAAAAAACCTCTTTATTTAAATGCTACAAATAGGTCCTACGTCCTGTAAAGTAATAATACTAGAAAACAATTTTGCTTTCAGAATGCCTTTATAAGTTTTGTTTTTATCTTTTGAAACTTGGTTTTCTCTCATGGTTTTGGAAATCAGTCTGTGGTTCTGCTTTGTTTCTCTGTCCACACTTCTTCCTTTTCTCCTCCCTGGCTAACGTGGAATGATCACGAGCTGTGGAGTCAACGCTGAACTAGATTCCATTCTCTGACCTTCTACCTGCTCTTAGGTTACGTTGGACGGTTCACTTTGTTTCATCACTTGTCAGAGTTAAAGATGATAACATACGTGAAATAGCGTGTATGAGGTAGTCTGTATGAAGTATCTCAGCCCGGTGTTTGTCTCCTCACAGCTCAACCCAAGCTGGCTATCTGTCCATTCTTTGCTGATTCCTTTTCTTACTCCCTAAATGTGGGTCGCTTCCAAGATCCTGACTTTGGCTCATTTTACTTTTTCTACAAGTCTTCACCTGCCATGCAACCTCAGGCTCCCCGCAGTCCCCAGTCCAGAGAGAGGAGTCAGTGTATACTTGGCCCCAGGTAGAAACCACAGAAACAGACCAGACTCCCTCTTACGTGCGCATCCATCCTGGCGCCACGTTCTCCCTTCTGCACGTCTCTCGAATCCAGCTTCTCTCCATTCTCACCGTCTCTCATCTGGCCTTCAGAAACACCTTCTTAACCGCTTTCCTCTTTGCCATTCTCTCCCCTAGTCTGCCTTTCATATTGCTGCCAGAGACTGAGTTCTCAAAAAGCAATTTTGAACTTGTTTTTCCTTCTTAGAAAACCTCACGACCTACCAGACCTTTCCCTGGGAAGCTTCCCTTTCTAGCTTCTTCTGTACAAGGCTCCCTACTTCCTCTTCCTCTTTCCCAGACTTTGGCCAAGCCCAGATTTGTACATTCAGCAAACACTACCTCCATATGGTTTTGAACATGTTAGTACGTCTGTCCAAAACCCTTTCCTTTTTCTTTCCACCTGATCAACTCTTGTTTGCTCTTTCGGTCTCATGTAAGCTTTGACTTTTTGATCTTCCTAAGCGGGACTAGATAATCTTCTTTCTTTGCTCCCAGAGTTTCTTTACATCTGTTATGACACTTATCCACTTATATTGTAATAGTTTACTTACTCTTATGGCTCCCCTACTACACTATGTGCTCCTTTAGAGCAGGAGCCATGACTTACCCCTTTTTGTATTGGCAGCCTCAGCTGCATAGTAGTTGCTTAATAAATGTTTGTTAAATGAATGAACAAATACCTACCTTGAATTTCCCATTACTCGTTTCCTATTGCTGCTGTAACACATTATCACAAAGTTAGTGCTTAAAACAACACAGATTTATTATCCTAACGTTCTAGAGGTCAGAAGTCCTAAAATCAAAGTGTTGGTGATGTATCCCTTCTAGCTCTGGGGAACACCCTTTTCCTGCCCTTTTGAGCGTTCAGAGGCCATCTGGATTCCTTGGCTCATGGTTCCTTCCTCCGCCTTCCAAACCAGCAGTGTAGCATCTTCAGATGTTTCTCCTTCTGACCTCTGCTTCCATTGTCACATGTTTTTCCTCAGATTTCCTCCTACCTACCACTTTCCCTCAGAACCCTTGTGGTTACATTGGGCCCAATTGGAGAATCCAATATAATCTTCCTATTTTAAGATCCTTATCTTAATCACAGCTGTAAAATCCTTTCTGCTGTGTAAGGTACCACATTCACAGTTCTGGGAATTATGGTGTGGATATCTTTGGGGAGGGGGTGGCATGGCTTTATTCTTTCTGCCACCTCCAAGGACACCAGCACTAATACATTACAAACTTTGTATTTGACACATTAAAGATGACAACTTTCCTAGGTCATAAAGTTGACCCCAATGTTAATTGTTAATAAACGTTGTGATCATTTTTGTTAACTTCTTAGAATTAAGGAAGGCTTGAGCTGGGGAGAAGCAATATGAATGTCCTGGGTTTTTAAAAAAGGTATCTTGGGGCGCTTGAGTGGCTCAGTCAGTTAAGCATCTGACTCTTGGCTTTGGCTCAGGTCTTGATCTCTCGGTTCGCAGGATCAAGCCCCATGTTCGGCTCTGTGTTGACAGCGTGGAGACTGCTTAGGATTCTCTCTTCTCTCTTTCTCTGCCTTTCCCCCGTTCTCTCTCTATCTCTCTCTCTCAAATAAACTTTAAAAAAATGAAAAGAAAACGGGGCAAGGATCCTGAATTAAAAAAAAAAAAAAGGTATCTTAAGAGGTTTAAATTGATGTATGTTTTACTAACTGGGCTACAGTATCATTTCCTAGTCCTTAAAAATTACTTAGAAGTGGTTAGAGATTGGCCCAGCATTTTCCCCTTTGACTTCTAGTATCTGCTCACAATCGTAACTAGTAATTTATCACAACCTTCTTCAGTAGAGAACCATGAAAACAATTAGTTAATGTTTAGAGACCTTGTTATTACTGTTTGAAAGTTTCACCCACAGATTTGCCCAGGTCAGTTGGGCACTGTTGCCAGCTTGCATCGAAGGCACTGCAGGCTGGGAGGTGCTGATGGCAGGGAGGGCTTGGTTCAGACGAACCTTTATCTTGGCGTCAGGAGTTTAGGCTACAGTTGGCAAGAGGAAAGCAGCCTTGTATGAGAGGTAAGTCACCACATTAGGCAATAATGAGGCAACATGTAATGTATTTCCATTTGATGGTATCGCTAATATGTGTTTGTCAGAGAAAGCCAGAGTTGCCTGGAATGACATTTTGAGTACCTAAAAGGTTAACTAAAAATTTCTTTTTCCCTACTGTGAAATGTTTCCTTTAGAGACATGAAATAATTTGTAGAAAGAAAAATAATCACCAGATGGTATTATTCCAACTCCAGACTTTGCCCTGTCATTAGTTCCTATAGGATCTTGTCACAGACCTACAGCTGCTTTGCTGAGTTTTATTATAATGGAATATTGATATATTAGAAAAAACACTGGATAGGGACTTTGTGACCTTGAAAAAGTCATTTAACATCTCTGAGCCTTAGTTTTTAAGTCTCTACAAATAATGTATAACTGATATTCTTTTTTTGTTATATTACTTAAAGGTAAAACTCTTCTTTCATAGAGGAAATCGTTGCATAGGATTATAAAGATTATTCCTTATAGTTGTCTTACAGACTGGAGAGAGTGCTAGTGAATGCTTTTGTCTTCAGTGCCCATCTGTTGGAAATGTTGAAGGTGGAGTAGCAACTGGTCATTATATTATCTCCTGGAAGAGGTGAATCAGCCCTATCTCTTATTCCTTCTCTGTCCTATTCTACTGCCTTTATTATTTGTCATTGTCATTTAATATTTGAAAGCTTCTGTCAGTCCTGGAGAGAAGACTAGAAGTCACATGCTATCACTAAATGTTTGTCAAGAACACAAAGATTAAAAAGGATAATTAAACTTTTATTTGTATTTGTCACAATTTGTGACCTGTATACTGATGAAATTTTAACCAAGCGAATTCTCATGACAGGACCATTAAAAACATCAAGAGAAACTGTTCTTATTTGCATTCAATAGGATTGTCTACATACAAAACCCAAGGGAATCAACAAATTATTTCCATTATAGGAGTTCCAGCAAGGTTGCTGGATATAACATCAATATACAAAAATCAGTTGGCTTTCTATATATCAGTAATAAACCTCCAGGCAATATACTTGTAAAACAGGTATCATTTAGATGATAACAACAATTATAAGGTAAGTAAGAATATATCAAATAGAAAATGGGTATTGCCGTTATGGAGAAAATTATAAAACTTTAAAACATTAAAGGAAGTCCCTACATGGGACATACACATAATTGTCTTGGGTAGGATTTGGATAAGATCTGATATTGTTTGTTCTGTAAGTCACTGCAATTTGCTTCAGGATCTCAATAGCTTGTTTTAGTTTGTTTTTGTGGAGCTTGACACTGTTGATTTTAAAGCTTATATGGAAAGGCAAAAACTCAGAAATAGTCGAGATACTTCAGAAGAAAAACTAATAAGCAAGGATACTTGGCTCTTCTAAATTCCCAGACTTAAGGTAAAGCTACAGCAGTCATTGCTGTGGTATTGGGATGGGAATATGTAAATAGGCCAGTGGAACAGAAGAGAGAGTCTAGAAATAGATCCACACATATGAAAATTATGTTTTAGGGAGGTAGCATTGCAAATCAGTGGAGATCTGGTAATTGGTGGTAAACAATTGGGTATCCTTGTATCTCTACACTGTGTATAAAAATTAATTCCAGGCATATTAAAATTCTAATTGTGAAAAGCAAAACGTTACTACTTTTAGTAGAAAATAAGAGAATTGTTTTATGACTTTGGAATAGGGAAGAGTTTCTTTAAATAAGACATAAAAAGTGTAAGCCTCTAAACTTGATGAATTTGATTTGTTAAAATTAAGCTTCTTAGTTCATTAAAAAATACCTATAAAAATACAAATTGGGAAAAGCTATTTACAACATGGAAAACTGAGAAAGCATTAGAATTCATATCAAGAACGTATACGAATCATAAGAAAACCAAGTCTCCTAACAGAAAGTTGAGCAAAATCTTGAGTATGCGGTGTTAAGAGAAACAGAAGAGGCCAGATGGCCAGGAAACATAGGGAGAAAATGTGCTGCCACTAATTTGGAAAAATAAAAGGGGTTAACAATGCAAAGTTTGTCAAAAAAGGTAGAGTATAAAATAGAACAGTTACTTTGGAAATCCATTCAGGAGGGCTAGGTGAAACTGAAGATATCTATATCCCTCATAGAAAAGGTCTCAAACAAGTACACAAAGATATATGTAAGAATGTTCATAGCACCTCTGATTATAGTAGTAAAAAGTTACAAACTAAATATCCATCAACAGGAAAATGGACAAACTATGGCATGGTCATAGAACGGAATGCTATGTATCAGTGAAAATCGATGAACCAGAGCTGCTCCTGTTAACCATTAGTATTAAGGGAACAAAGCAACTGCAAATGTTGAAAATATGAACAAATTGCATGTATGTAATATTGGGAAACATGTAAAACACTGCACATTTCTTAGGGCTACTTTCATAATTTTGAAAAGTATAAAGAAATACGTAGCAATGATGACTCCCAAGTTAGTACTTCTAGGGCACAGGTGCAAGCAGGAAGGGGCACGTGGGGAGGTTCAACTATATTGTGATGTTTTCTTAGGCTGGGAGGTAGATATGTGATATTTCATGTGTGAATTTCTTGGCTCAATTTTTTCATAAATTTAAAAACTGCGAATGAGACATGAAAAACGAGAAAGGAAAAATCATGGACTTATTTTTTTTAAAAAGCTAAGATCTTTCTTTCTCCCACTTCTGAATTTACCACATCGAAGTTTAGTTTAATTTATGTTTACAGGAATTAAAATAGGAATTTGAAGGCACTGCTTACTCATCCCATCACGTTACTGTAATACCATAAAGACCTACTAATGAAGAGGGGTTAGATGTGTTCGCCTGGGGCTTTTGTGGTGTAATAATTTGTACCCAGTGTCAGCTGTTCCACATCTTGATCCAGACTCTCCCCAAGGCCAGTTCTCGGGAGCCAGCCAGCCGCCCTGTGGTTCCCGTCCTAACTGTGACACAGGGGAAGATATTTGACAGTTTCATAATGTTACTCACTTTATCTCCGTGATGTCAGAATGCTGCTTTTTTATTGGTAGTAAAATACTTTTTGTTCTTTGGTTTCTATTCTGTACTTTGGGTGTAGCTAGGACGGTACACTTGGAAGTGGTCTGGTGCTCGGCCTCGAACTGGCCACAGGGGGAGAAGGTCTTTGTCATAAGGTCAGTCCGCGTGCTCCCACCCACGCTGAGCGCTCTGCTACCACGCCCTGTGTTAAATGGTGGGTTTCATGGTATGGCTGATTCACATTCTGGCCCCTGGACCAAACAGCAGCCCTGGGTTATACCATCGATTCATTGGAAACATTCAGAACCCAAACGGGATTCTAAAAGCCTTTTCTTCACTAAACCACTTCCAGGAATAAAGTTTTAGGAGATGTTTAAGCCCTTTCTGTTTCCTTTGAAACAAGTTTGTGAGTATATACGTGGCCTGTTTTTGATTCCACGTTTCACATAAAATGCGGATTTGAAAGATTCCCTTTTCTGTCACAGGACCTCCGCCATGGGAAACGTCCCTGTCATCAGTACTGCCATCACTCTGCCACACGTGATCGTAGAAAACATTCCCCTCCATGTGAATGCAGGTAACGGCACCAACTTGTACTTGGTAAAAAGAATCTAGTGAGAATACTTATTTTAGCTTCTAAGATTTAAAACTACTTTTATTACAAAAAATGCCCAATGTTTACAGAAGTAGATTATGATCAGTCTTGTTTCATCTGTACCTCAAGCTCCTCCTCCTGCCTTATTTTAAAGCAAATCCCAGATATTATTTCATCTATCAGTATTTCTGTATTAGTGGCTCTTTTTCTAAACATCATCACAATTCTATTGTCATCACCTTAAAAATTAGCAATAATTCCTTAATATTAATTGCCAAATTCCAGTGTCGCAGTTTCCCTAGTTGACTTTGAATGTTCTTTATTGTTTTAAGGTCTCATCACTGCAGCTGGTGGATGTCTCATACTTTTGAAATCTCTGGGCGGGCAGACTCCCTCCCCACTCCCTCACCTCCTTCACCACCCCCCCCCCCCCCCACTTCTTCCTTGCTATTTATTGAAGAAATGGAGTTAGTTGTCCTGTAGAGCGTCCCACAGTCTGGGTTTTGCTGATTGCATTGTATCATTTTTAAGTGTCCCTGTAAGTTGGTGGTTACATCTGTTGTCTTGATCAGATTCAGGTTCAAGTTTTTGGCAAGAATACTTCATAGTTAATGGTATGTGCTCTCATCAAGAGACACATGATGCCTGTTATTCTTCTTGAACCATGATGGATAGTTAGGGACATGTTTTATAGATTCAAAAAATTATTCCTAAAGTATAATTCAGTTCCTGACAGCCAAGACCCTTTCTAAGTCATTCAGCTTTAGAAGGAGACTTGATTCTGTTTAGCCTGTTTTATCACAGTCCCATGGCTGTTGTCCAGACCAAGAATGTGCTTCTTTAGCAAGAGTGCAGTATTAGCACTAATTTAAATAACCTCATGTCTACAGAATGAGATTCATTTACAAGAAGAACTCATAAATGGTACACCGTTTTCTTTAACCAAGAGAAATGTGTCGTCTTTCTCTGCAGATCTGCCATCGTTTGGGCGTGTCAGAGAATCCTTACCTGTCAAGTATCACCTACAGAACAAGACTAACTTAGTTCAAGACGTGGAGATTTCTGTGGAGCCCAGTGATGCCTTCATGTTCTCTGGACTTAAACAGGTATAGGGCCTATCGCATTGGGCTGCTTGTGTAGACACAGAGGTGTGGCCAGGAAATGGAGAGCTATGTACTTAGTTTTTACAAATGAACTGATAAGGCTGATTATGGTCCCTGTTATTTTGATAATAGGAAATTTTTCATCACCTTTAAATATTAAGTACAAGTTGTGTAGCAGCGGATTAAGTGGACAACCCTTTTCACACAGAGATCATACATATAAGTTCTTTCTTTCTGTAAAACGAGAATGCACAAATCCTCAGAGTATAATAGACTTTCTGAAAATTTTAGATTTCCCTTTTATTACCACTGTGTGTGTGTCTGTGTGTCTGTGTTTGTCTTTTAACTTGAGGCCTAGAAACCTGACTACCCATATTAAAAGCCTGATTCTCTGGGGCGCCTGGCAGGCTCAGTTTGTAAAGCATGTGATACTTAATCTTGGGGTCATGAGTTCAAGCCCACACTGGGCATGGGTCCTATTAAAATTAAAATTAAAAAAAAAAATAAAAAAGCCCGATTCTCTTCTGAACTATCAGTGAAATTTTTTAGAGATTTTTAACCTTGCATAGAATTTACTTATCTTTGGCGCATTTAGACATAATTTTATATTTACACATAAAAATAAATTATTCAGGTGTTTTGATTCACCCATTCAAATCAGAGGTGGACTCCACATTTTTTGAGTGGAACATACACTTTCAGGCAAAACCAGTTTCCATGAGAATACTGTTTTCTGTCAAAGTTGATAATAGATGCCCCTCAAGAGTCAGTAAATACGTTTTGTTAACAAGGGCATAATTAGAGGAACAAACATGTCATAATACTTAGAAGTGTCTACCTTGACTAGTCATTTTTGCTGTGCATATTCTGGGTGCTAGGTTTGTTGTGAAATGTAAAATAGAATTCTTGGGGTGCCTGGGTGGCTCAGTCGGTTAAGCGTCTGACTTTGGCTCAGGTCCTTGAGTTCGAGCCCGGCCTCGGGCTCTGTGCTGAAGGCTCAGAGCCTGGAGCTTGCTTCAGATTCTGTGTCTCCCTCTCTCTGCCCCTACCCCGCTCGTGCTCTGTCTCTCTCTGTCTCTCAAAAAGAAATAAAAACATTAAAAAAAAATAGAATTCTATACGAAGTAGACTGTAAGTCCATACACTAATTTAAGTTTATAACATATAGTACATGTCGTATTAGCTGTTTTGTGTTGGGTACACACACGTTATCTTTGACACGTATATAACGTATGTACTCATTTGCAAATGCGTAAGCTTTTCTTGAGTGTCCTGATCCTTTTCACATACTGACTTACAAATAAATAATGCACGATACCAAAATCTTACCTTTGTGATCTTTTCTAAAGTATCACTAAAATTTTCCAAACATCTTTTTTTCCCGATAGTATTTACCTCACTACAAAGATAAAATCCCGAAAACACCAGAAACAACTAGCTTGCCTTCTGTTGACATAGTATTTACAAAGATACCTTCCTACAAATTATCTCATGGCATAAGTGACTATAAAATCTACATGGTTGAGACATAGAAAATGTCAGTCCATCTAGCGTTCCCCTTTTTAAGCTGGTACAAATTGCCATTTAGATCTTGGTAGAAACTGTAGAAGCTGAGATGATCACGCACGTATTTTTTGCATATTTATTATGTGTGTGGTCCTAGTCTCATCCTAATTCAGCCCTATTAGTAGCATCTGTCTGGAAAGTGGAATAGGAGAGACAGCACATTTCACCAGAAAGATGTGGGTGTCCAGTGATTTCTAAATAACTAAGGGGTGATACCATGAAGATGCTGTAAGTGTATATACTGATTATCTTTCTCTACCATTTGTTATGATGTAGATTCGACTGCGTATCCTCCCAGGCACTGAACAGGAAATGTTATATAATTTCTATCCTCTAATGGCCGGATACCAACAACTGCCATCTCTCCACGTCAATCTGCTTAGATTTCCTCACTTCACAAATCAGCTGCTCAGGCGTTTTATACCTACCAGTATTTTTGTAAAGGTAAGTCTTAGGACTTCTAAATCTCCTGTCTGGAACACAGACCAAAGGTGGCTTTTCATGTAAGCTTCTCAACGATATTTTGAGACTGATAGTTTTGTTTTGTTTTGTTTTGTTTTTTAACGTGTATTTATTTTTGAGACAGAGAGAGACAGAGCATGAACAGGGGAGGGTCAGAGAGAGAGGGAGACACAGAATCCGAAACAGGCTCCAGGCTCTGAGCTGTCAGCACAGAGCCTGACGCGGGGCTCAAACTCACGGACCACGAGATCATGACCTGAGCCAAAGTCGGGCGCTTAACCGACTGAGCCACCCAAGCGCCCCATGACTAACTGATAGTTTTGACGTGTATCATATGAATTTGGCAGTATTGCTTTTCGTTTCTGTAAAGTTGCTATTATTTTACAGAATCTAATTTCCAAGGTTTTTATTCCCTCAGGTAAAAATGATTTACCTTTACAGTATCCTTAGACAGGTTTTTCTCTTTGGCTTATAAGTAAAGCATATTTTTAAGTTGTGGTTAGTTTATAACTAATTTTTAATCAAAATGGATTAACTTTCTAAATATGACCCTTGAGCTTTCCTGACTCTCTATGTAATACTGGATTGGGGTCTTTTCTGAAAATGGTCCTGTGTTGGAAACTGTAGTCTGGTTTAATGTTTTGATTTTTTTTTACAATGGTACCATTTCCAGGTTCCTGCAGTAAAGGAATGTGTAGGATGGTCGTGGTCAGTGTGGGAAGGAGTGAATCGGGCCACACAGGTGGTTTGTTTAGCACAGTGCTCACCTCCAGTGAAGCCGTTCTCGATGCCTAAAATTAAGGCTTCCCTCCAGGTGGTTGTGGTTTCCTCAGTCACTCAGATATAAAAGTTTGGAGGAACTGTCCCTTCTTTGTATAATCTGGGATTGGGTACATTTTACATTACTCTGTATTAATGTAGCCTTCATAATCTTCCTAGCTTTTATCTTTCCAGACTTACACTACTTCTTATTTACATTTGCAAAAAAAGAACTTATTAATGTTTCCAAGCACCATACTTTGATTAAAAAAACCACTTTTTTTTAATGCTTATTTATTTTGGAGAGAGAGAGACATACAGAGAATCTAAAGCAGGCTCCAGGCTCTGAGTTGTCAGCACAGAGCCCGATGCGGGGCTCAAACCCATGAACCGCGAGATCATGACCTGAGCTGAAATTGGACGCTTAACCGACTGAGCCATCCAGGCGTGCCCTAAGCACCATACTTTTAAACTATAAAAGAAAAATCTCATAATTCTAGATCTGTTTAAAAAAAGTAGCTTTTTAAGAGACTTTATTATTATTTTTTTTTTGAGCAGTTTTAAGTTCAGAGTAAAATTGAGTGGAAAGTACAGAGGTTTCCTGTTCACCCCCTGCGCTCCCCACCCCCCAATAGCAGTGGCTTTTTTAACATCTCTGCCCATTCACATTCTGAAGCTATGTCTGTTGCTCTTCCTCCCTGCCATGTCTGAGGTCACCTCGTGGGGAAAAAAATCTCATGACAGGGGTGGGGAGCACTGGGGAAGTGATGGCCTCTGATGTCCTTTTCGCCGTTGACCTTCTGAGGTCTGCCGTTCCCAAACTCAGAAGTGCAGCTTAATAAGCGTGAGAGCGTGTATCAACGTAGACAGAGGTGCACAAACACAGCCTGTTTGAGGTGTGAGAGTGGATTGATTTGAGGAATCAGGATTTCAGGTCCACCAATTAATCTCCTCCATTCCTTTCCCTGTGGGGCTCCCTACACCCCACCCAGTCCCAGCTCCTGCTGGTTCAGTCTTCTCATTTTCTTCCACAGTAAACCTCTTCTGGGTAGTCCTTTAATCTAAGGAAAGGTTCCAGAACAATAAACATTTGCAAGGTTTAACGTAACTAACGTGCCCTTTTGAACTGCCATGCTCTTTTTTCTAAATCCATGTACTACCTTCTAGTAGCTTGACTACTGCCAGAAAAGTTGGCTGGGATCCTCAGAGCCAGCTCCTTTATCAGGGAGAGTCAGAACTACAGTTGTTTTACTTGTCACACTAAGGACAGTGACTAAGGGTTTCCCTTTTCCCACTTAGCGAACAGTCCTACTCGCGCTGTACATCCCTTCACATCTTTGCTAAACTTGAGCGCCGTGCTGTTCAGTATGACAGCCACTGGCCACGTGTGCCCTGTCAAGATTTAAATTAAAATTAATTATAATTTAATTTACTTTAAAAAGTAGTTGCACCAGCCCCCCTTGAAGTGCTCAGGAAGTCAGCGTTCTGGTGGCTACCACGTTGGACAGCACTGACACAGAGCATTTCCATCATCACAGAAAGTTCCGTTGGACGGCGCTTCCCTCCTTCGAAGCTGGATGAATATTTTTCTTCCTTTGAAAAGTACATTCCAGTCTTCTCGTTGCATAACGTTCTTGTCTTCTGTTTCTGTTTGTAAAGCTGTGTTTCATAAGGATTTAGCCACGTTGAGCCATTATTCTTTTTCTAAAACTGAACATCCTCTGTCAGTACTAAAGATGACATGACGTATAAAAAAAAGACCAGCACCTATGCTTTCATTCCTTCCGTTCCTGCCTCAGATGTCAGAGGCCTAACTTATACAAGCACACACGTACATATACGCACACACATGCACACATACACACACACATACGTGCATAAAACGCACAGCAACAAAACCGAAGACAGGAGTGCTCCCTTCCTTACCTCAGGGAGTCCCCTGGGGATCATTCTGCATAAAGCATAGTAAATGGCTTTTGGTGATGACATTATCACACTGTTCTGTTTCATGTCTTGAATGCCATCTCTGTCGTGCATTACCACAAAGGTCTGCTGACATACATCTGCTTGATCAAATTATTTGCAAGAATTTCACTTTGGGGGCTAAGAGTCAGTCGGTTAAGTGTCTGACTCTTGATTTCGGCTCAGGTCACGATCTCACAGTTTGTGAGTTCAAGCCCCAAGTTAAGCTCTGTGCTGACAGTGTGGAGTCTGCTCATTCTCTCTCTCTCTCTCTCTCTCTCTCTCTCTCTCTCTCTCAAAACAAATAAGTATTTTTTAAAAAAAAGTTTCATTTTGTCAGTTACTTGATGACACCCTGAGGTGTTGCTAACCTGTCAGAAGTTTGATACCCTAAGTACAGTTACAGTATCTTTTCTTCCTGCTTAGCCTTTACTCTGCTCATGTGATGGTTTAAGTTTTTCCAGTGACCTTGGGGAAGGGGAAATTTTTGTTTTCATCTACTGCTTCTATCCTTGCACTGTTCATTGTTAGACACCGTAGTTCATCGCGGATTGCTCTTTCTCAGACAGGAGACTGGGAGACCTTGAATCCCCAAGAACTTGTCTATCAGCTCAGGTTTGTCGCCTGCGTAAAGCTTGAGGTGCAGGAGGGCCCTGAGCAAGAGAGAATAAAGCTACCACTTAAGCGGGAATGGTAACTAGGTTCCCTCTCACCCACTCCCGGTGATAGAGTAGCTGCTAGAAAACAAGGTGAAGAGAAACAGTGCCTGCGGCGGATTTGGCAGGTGGGCGTGTGTGGCCAGCAGGTGACGTCTGTGGTGTCAGAGGGAACGAGGGGGGAGCACCTAGGCTTGCCGTCGGCCATCCCCAGGTTCAAGTGCAGAGAGACTGGGGTGGGAGAAGGAGAAAAACAATGTGATTCTGATACTTGTACGCTTTATTCTGTTTTTGGGACACAGTTCCAAGAATTTCAGAATCTTTTCAATTCATAGAGCTTTTGTTGTTACTGTGTTGTAAACCTGTTTTGTTTTCCCACTTTAAAGCCACAGGGTCGACTCATGGATGATGCCTCTATTGCCGCGGCATGATGCTCAAGACTGGCCGTCGGTCGTTCTTACAGAGAAGGTGTCCAGAACTGTATGTTTTTCATTGTGAACTATATCTTTGATCATGGTAAAGTTAATCTTTTCTATTTTTTGATGGATGTTATACCAACTGTTTGGAGGAGCTCATGCTTAAAATATTAGGAAAATCTATCCTCTCTTCTAGTTTCACTAATAAATATTTGAAATCTCTCAGTGCGACATGGAAGGATGTCAGACCATTGTTATTGTTAGAAGCCATTTTATGAATAGTAAGTTCTCTTAAAAGTAAGTGATTTGCATGTGCAATATTGGAGGAAACGTAAGCATCCCAAATACGAGTGGCCAAGGAGAGGAAAATGCCCTAGTGTCTGCCCCAGCGAAGTTCTGAATCCCCGTGAGTCACTTTGAGAGTTGACTGAACTGGAGATACGCCCATCCTCACCGACTGGATGTGTGCTGAGAATACATACATATAAACTCATAAGCAGCTGTATGACTGATCCAGAAAACTTCCAGAAAGTTTTAATCAAAGCAATTTAAAAGCTGTCTAAAAAAAAAAAAAAAAAAAATCTTTGCTTGGCACCAAAACATGTGAAATAGGTTGAGCTTGTAGCCCAAATGTGGATCAGTTATGAAACAGGTTTGTATTTGTAAGTGTGTTAACAAGATTTTTGTCTGTCAGGATCTAAACTATAAGGATGTGATTATAAGCTGAATTTCTTAAGCAAACCGTTTTTGAAAAAGATACAAGGTCTAAATGAGAGCTTTAGTTATATTGGGCCGTTTCAAAAGGAACAATTTAAAACTCTTGGAAATTCATGTAAATAAAAATCATATTGTGGAAATTTTCTTCTGTTAAAATATCTTAATTTAAAACTTACCAGATTTCCTGGAAAATTTTATTATTTAAAAGTGTAGGAGTTGTAAAAAGGAAGCAGTGATGTAAATAAATATGTTCTCTTCTCTTTCAAGTATGCTCGTCTATATCTTTTATTTATTTTGAGCCTGTTTGATTTCAACTTCACAAAGCATCTTTTACTAAGAATACTGCTGCCTGAGGTCTAGGGAGAGCATAGGATTGGAAATTAGGAGCTCTGCATTCCCGAACTGACTCTGCTAACCTTCCAGGAGACCGGACAGTGGGATTGGTGGTCTTAGGAGGACGTGAGTTCCCTGCGGTCTTGGTTTTTCAGATAGAGGCCACGGGGAGCTCGTCTCCACAGTCAGGTTGTCCGGGGTCAGATCCTGGTTCTGCTGCTTGCTTGTGAGGTCTGTTCCAAGTTACTTACCCTCTGTGTGTTTTGGTGTTCTTATCTGTAAGATGTAGGCGGTGGTACTACCCATCTCCTAGGCTTAGGAGGAGAGTAACAATTACTGCATGAGAAGAGCTTGGAAACAGCTGACACACAGGAGTGCTCAACCAGTGACATCTATCATATTATTATCATTATTATTATTAGAAGACTGAAGATGATATTCATGCACCTCCTGGAGGGTTCATGTACAGAATTTGTTGATGTTTATGTAGTTCAGTTCTACGTACATGAGCATATATGTGTGCACATATATATAACATATGTAAGTGTCTAAAACCGTGAGCAAAAATGCCATGGAACAATATATTCTATATACTCTTGTATTATATATCCTGTACTTCATGACCCACTAATGGGACATAATCTGCAGCTTGAACCATTCACAGGTTCCTTTGAATTTGAAGATGGTCTGATGCAGAGCTTATGTAATAAAGATCTCACGTGTTAACACTGCTGTCGTCAAACACGAAGTAGGTGTTAGAACAAATGAATCACCGGCACTCCTGTAAAAACGGTTAACGTTATTGTGAGCGTGATGTGTGCAACTCTGTGCTCCTACAAACGCACCAGACGCACAGCTCCGCGCCTCCCCTCATCTTCCTTGGAGCTGGCAATAGAGTAACCCTTCCCCAGCCAGGAGTTCTCCCAGACCAGGAGTGCTCCTGTTTTCTTATTTTCTACTCAAAAATACATGAGATCAGCAGCTTCCCCGGGCCCCAGAATCAAAACTGCCGCAGTGTTTTCAGAGCTGCTGATTAACTCAGGTTACAAGGGTCAAAGGGGACCTCACGGTCTTTCCCTTCCTGCCTCCGTGCCATCAGCCACAATCATCTGTGTGCGTGGAAATCTCTTACTTTCTGTTTTTTACTGGGTACCGTTTGGTTCTCAGTATTGCTCTCCACCAATTCAGGGGTATACATTTTTAATTAAAGAATTACATTTTGGGGGAGGTATCCATGGAACTTTGACTCTTTTTTTTTTTTTAATTTTTTAATGTTTATTTTTGACACAGAGAGAGACAGAGCATGAACGGGGGAGGGGAGAGAGAAAGAGGGAGACACAGAATCTGGAGCAGGCTCCAGGCTCTGAGCTGTCAGCACAGAGCCTGATGCGGGGCTCGAACTCATGGACCGCGAGATCATGACCTGAGCCAAAGTTGGACGCTCAACCGACTCAGCCACCCGGGTGCCCTATGTCATGATGGCGAGCACTACTAGAGATGAGATGATCAGTGTCAAATGTCACGAGGAAGATGAGGATGATAATGTCTTGGGGAGGAAAAATTCAAATTTTTTTAATTAAAAAAATTTGTTTTAATGTTTTTATTTATTTTTGAAAGACAGAGCACAAGCAGGGGAGGGGCAGAGAAAGAGGGAGACACAGAAGCCGTAGCAGACTCCAGGCTCTGAGCTGTCAGCACAGAACCAGATGTGGGGCCTGAACTCACGAACCATGAGATCATGACCTGAGCCGAAGTTGGATGCTTAACCAACTGAGTCATCCAGGCGCCCCTTTCAATTCTCAGTTTGCCTAAACCCGTATTTTATGATCCTAAAAGTTCAGTTTGCAATTTAAACTCAGTTTTCCTCAGAAAAATCTTAGGTTCCTTATCCTCAAATTCTTTAAATGATTTTATGGAGCTTGACTCTTAGAGTAGATTTTTAAAAATGTTTTTCATGTTACTTGAAGGAGGGATTCTTTAGTTTTAATTCACTCATGTCTTTCATGGCCCAGGTTATATCTCCATCCCAAATATAAAATGTCTTCCAGTCGAGATACTGTCCCTAATAATAGCTGTTAAGAATTTTGGGGCGCCTGGGTGGCGCAGTCGGTTAAGCGTCTGACTTCAGCCAGGTCACGATCTCGCGGTCCGGGAGTTCGAGCCCCACGTCAGGCTCTGGGCTGATGGCTCAGAGCCTGGAGCCTGTTTCCGATTCTGTGTCTCCCTCTCTCTCTGCCCCTCCCCCGTTCATGCTCTGTCTCTCTCTGTCCCAAAAATAAATAAACGTTGAAAAAAAAAAAAAAAGAATTCTGAGTTGTGATTTCTACATTGGCACTGTAATGAGAAAAGGGCCACTTGTAAGTGGAAAAGTCAGGCTCACCCTTTTAATGGTGTGGGCTCATGCGGTCCCAGGTAATACCTTTCTGAAGCTCCCCCTCTTGACCTAAAACCCCAGAAAAGGCACCTAAAGTGTTCCAACTCCTAGAGTAGAAACTACTTAGGAGTTGTATTACTTAATGGTACAGTGAATAAATCGTAGTATATATTATATATATATAATAAATATATATAATATATATAATCTTCAAGAAGCAGGTATGTGCAACATTAGTGATTAGAGGTTGTTAAATGACTTCGTGACACCAGATGGAGATGTGTACTCTCTCCTGTTCCCCTCTCTTTTTTTCATGCCGTAAGTCCTCTCCAACTAAAGTGTTATGAATGGACGCTAAGTAAAAAATCATTGATCCTGTGCATGAAGATATATAAGAAAACAAGCTTACATTTTATTTTATTATCCTAGCATTTCAAATACCTTTTTTTTTTTTTACACATACGGATTTGTTTGGAAATATTTTTAACAAGTGATACTCATGCTGTCCTTTGGTGAGCTCCAAAAAATATCTTCCTTTTACTTTAGCAGACACTGCCATTCTCAGACACATGTACTAAAGAGCTCCATAAAATTCGCTACATGAGTACAAAATCCCGTGTTTTTAGGTTTTCTTCAAAGATCGTATTTGTGAGAAACTTTCTCTTCCACTCGGCTTACTGTTTCTGCTTTCTCAAGCATGTTTTGCCACACAGGGAAGTAGAAGCACAGTCAAAGCATCTTTTCAAAAAATTCTGTTTTCTCTTCAATTGCCGAAAGAACTCCTAGCAACCTTGAAGTTGATTTTTCATTTATGTAGTAACAAGTCTTATTCAAAGTCTTATAGCAAAGGTATCAGCAGGCGTGGCAAATAGAAACTTGCAAATACTATCTTTATTAGGTTGGTCAAGATTTCTAAACGATGTATGTTTCCCAAATGATGATCGCCAACATTTTTTGAGTGCTATAATGTGCCAGTGATGTTCTTACCTCAGTTAATACTCCTAATAGTTTACTGTGTAGGAAACATTTTGGAGAAGTGGAAACTGAGGCATAGAGACCGGTGGTCTGGTTTTCTCTTCAAAACAGGCCACTGCAATAGTTAAGGGGTTTTTTTGTTTTTGTGTTTTTAAAGCCTAATTTTTGTTATTTTTTTGTTTATTTTTGAGAGAGAGAGGAGAGTGAGCCCACGAGCAGGGGAGGGGCAGAGAGAGGGAAACACAGAATCTGAAGCAGGCTTCAGGCTCCGAGTTGTCAGTACAGAGCCCGACACGGGGCTCGAACTCATCAACTGTGAGATCATTACCTGAGCCGAAGTGGGACACTCAACCAGTCGAGCCACCCAAGCGCCTCTAGTGGTTTTAAACAACAGTGATTATCTTTCATGGTTACAGGGGGTGAGGAATTCAGGAGGGGTGGGCTGTGCAGTTCCCACTGTAAGGCCGTCGTGGTCCCACAGTAACTGGAGTTAGAACGGCAGCGAATGGAACAGGATTCTGAAGTGGCCCGGGCCGGCCGGGAATCTGTGCTCATTGAGTCTCCGCCTTCCCAGCCGTCTGCGGGCCACGGACAGTTTGCAGGACCGCGCGGTGCTCCAGTGCGTGTGCCCTAGGAAACCGCATCGCCTTTTGTGACCTCACCTTGGATACCACACGACATCACTTCCACTGCGGCCACCAGCCCACCCGGGTTCAAGAGGAGGGAACATAAACTCCACCTCTGGAGGGGGAAACGTGGGGGACAGGAGATTCTGCAGCCATCTTTGGAACCCACCATCCATCTGTCGTTCCCAGTGACATCCACCGCAAGCAGCCAAGGGCAGGGATTCAAGTCCAGGCACCCCACGCGCCCACCGTCGTGAGGCTGCCGGTGCCGAGTCCTAAATACTGAGTGTTTGGATGAGTATGTTTTTGATGACCGAGGCGTCGTGCATTCTGTGAGCGAAGACCTGTGTTCTGAATTCTTAAGTCTCCGGCAATAAAGCTGCTGCCCTTAATCGCACGTTCAATTCCAAGTGTTTCCTGAGCACCTACCGTGGGCCAGTTTCCATGCTGCTGCCAAAGCCATATAGGACCCCCTCCTCCTGAAGAGCAACAGGGGAAAATGTCATGCACACAAATTCCACTACGAGGTGAAAAATGCAGCAGTGGGGAGGAGACTGGGAAACTACTGGTATGGCTGCGATTTGTTTTAAAATGCTCGGGGGGGGGGGTGGGGGGTGGGGGGAGGGTAAGAAAATTAAAAGAAACCGGTCTGAAAGGAATGGATAAGATAAGATTTTGAAAAGTTCTGATAATTGTTAATGGTGGGCCAAAGGGTGCCTGGGGGTTCATCTCACTCTATTTTGGGATGTGTCTGAAAATATCCACGATTAAGGAAAGAGTAAAAATACAAGGTAGAAGGGAGCCACAGTGGAGGTGAGCACAGGGCAGGAATGAGGAAGCTTCGGTGAGGCAAGGGCTTCCTCCAGGAGCAACATCAGCTTTGTTTTCATATTTGCAAGAAAATCATTGTGTCTTTCTTGTATGGGAATTCATTTCCATTACCCTTGTACAGATAATGTGCGAGTGGGCTTGGGAGGACATATAAAAGTTTGTAAAATCGACAAATCCATAGAGAGCCTTCCAGGGGATGAAGGATGTGCTGGCTGGCACCCATTCCTGCCAGCATGATGGCGTGCCAGGTGCTTTTAGCATAGACTTGTTGGCTATCAGGTAAGCTAGTGCTGTTTTCCTATCCAGGGGGTTCATACTCAGTGATAAGAGAAAGAAGGGCCATGAAACTCACTTAAAACTGAAAGAATGAAGCTTTGTCACCGTCACCACCACTGCTACTGGAGAGCGGGGCTTTTTCTGTTGAAATTCAAGGATTTGGGGATGACGCTGGTCTTTTTTGGCTTTGTCACGCTCATCAGATTGAAGACCTGTAGTTTGAGAAATGTTTGCTCTTGGATGATCATCAACAACCGTTGTCTCCTCAAAGGACTGAATCTGAAATGGCAAATTTAACTGGAAGAAATAAACAGCTCTCTATTCAAGATGAAATACGGAATTATTTAAAGACAAGACAGGAGGAGCTCTGTGATACCTCATTTATCAGAGGTGTTGATGACCAGCAGGTACTCAGATCGCATGGACACTATTTTCTCCACTTCTGATGGCTATCCCTGTATTTCCTTTTTTCTTTTTTAATCGTAAGAATTTCCAAACATACACGAAAGTAGACGCTGTAACACCCTTCCATGCTTGTGCTCATCTTCAGCAGCTATCAGTACTTTGCCATGTACTATTTAGTCTCAGCCTCTTAATTTCACCCATAAAAGGCCTTTTAAAAATAAAACCACAATGCATCATTACTCTAAAAAATTACCAATAATTCCCTGAGATTGTCTAATACACAATGTGTATTCAGTTTTCCCTGATTGACCAAGTAGTCTTTTTATAGCTGGTTTGGATCCTAACAAGGATTGACCGAGTAGTCTTTCTATAGTTTCACCAGTATCCTAACAAGGTCTTCCATTATATTACGTTTCTTAAGTCTTGTTTTTTTGTTTTGTTTTGTTTTTGTTCACATATAACATAGAACAGCACCCCCTTTTTATCCCTTACGTCAAAGGGAGGTGTTGAAGAAATGGGGTTGGTTGGCTTAGAAAATATTTCACCTTTTGGTGTTGGCTGATTGCTTCCCCAGGGTGTCATTTAACCTGTTGTTCTGTCTCCTGTATTTCCTGTGGTCTGAGGGTTAGAGTCCAAAGCTTGCCTGAGTCCCTTCCTGCCTTGCTTCCCACCCCCCTCCCTTTTTTTGTAAGAATATCTCAGATGATATGCTGCACATCCTATTGCCACCATGTCTGGTTGCCTCACTTTTGGTGATGCTGAGATTGATCAGTGGGCTTAGAGGATGACAGCCTCAAACTTTTAGTACACGCTGTCAGCGAAACATCTGTCAATGGCAGTTATCTGAACCAGAAGTTGCAGAAGGAAAATTTTAAATGCTATCCTACATTTTATTCCTGCTGGCTGGGATTATTCTGTATTTTTTCCCCACATCGACTAAGTCTTTTTAATTACCCTAAAACGTAAGAGAGAATTTTTAATAACTTAATTCTCTTTATAATATTCAGAGTGGTAAGTTGGTGCCTTCACTAAATCTCTAATGTTATGCAAGAGCTTTGGTTTTTGTTTTGGTTTGCTCTCCTCCTTTTGGCCCTATTCTTATGAAGTAATCATGTAAATGAAAAGCTGGAGGACCTGGAAGACCGGAATGTCAGGCTGGTGTGATGGCTTTATGACATTTTTGGTAGCAGCTTTCACCTTCTTTAAAAGAGACCCAGCACCCTCCATCTGGCTTCATCAACTCAGAGGGATATTTGTGCCTATGTTCACCCGTGCAATGCTTCTGCTTTGAAAAATAAAGCTTGCAAGGAATCTTCAGCTGTACAGATAAAATCAATGAGATCACTTCTTCAAACTGATACTGATACCAGACTTTCACTCCTGTGAACCTTTTTCAACTATGCACTTAAAATCAGTATTATATGATGTTCTAAATTATTACCTTGGAAAAGCACATGAGCTTGACACGGAAGCAAAATGAAATTGTTTAATGAATGTATTTTATACTAATTGTTTAAAGATGTAATCATTACATGATGGATCTTTTACCACACACACCCACACATGCATGCATACACCATTAGAAACCTGCTAAAAAAATTATTCAGGACATGTTAGAGACAGGCAGCCTTTCTTTATTCAAGAGGGGCTCCTACAATGGGGTTTTGTAGGGAAGAGAGGTTGGACTCAATTGTAAAACAGACAAATGGGGATGTACAGGCAAGGCATAGGGTGGGGGGGTCAGTGGATGGAAAATCACCAAGAAGGGGTTGGGGGATTCTTGCTAGACCAACTCCACAGAATTTTTTTTTTTTAAGTTTATTTATTTTGAGAGAGACAGAGCATGAGCAGGGGAGGACCAGACAGAGACAGAGGGAGAGAGAATCCTAAGCAGACTGCACTGTCACACATGGGGCACGAACTCACCTACTGTGAGATCATGACTTGAGTTGAAACCGAGTGGGACCCTTAACCGATTGAGCCACCCAGACGCCCCGTCCACAGAATTTTTGCTGAAGGCAGCCCAGGGGGATCAGATACTAAGGCTGGGGGTCGGGGATCCCCCCAAACTGATTTAGCAGGATTCTTGCTCAAACAGGATTCTCCAAAGTCAGAGAGAAGCCCAAGGGCAGGCCAAGTCGGTGCATAAGAAGTCTGAAGAAAGTGTGGTCCGAGAACACTCTTGTCCATGCACACTTGCTTACAACCACTTCCCACAAAATTGTAATTTCAGGTCAATAACCACCACCCCTCCCCCCACTCCGTCAAGTAGTGGAGTGTTTACTGTTCTTAAAGTTCGAGTGCGCTGGGAGAGCAGAACTTTTCTTCTCAAGCGTTGCTTTCCCTGCCTCGTGGAAAATTAAACCACGGTCGCCCCTTCCGAGAGAGGTTTGCTGGGTAAAGCTCATGCGTCAATAATCCAGTGGCCGGTGGGACAACTGCCTCAAGTTCTGCGGAGCATAAAGAAACTTCCAAAGTGGTCAGACAGGCTGGGTGACTTCAGGACAATGAACCTTTCTGTTCTAACAGACCGGCTGCGGCCAATAGAGATTTCCATGCGCTTAGCGGACGTGAGCAGCCGACTCACTGCAGGTGGAGGGCGTCCCAGCGCCGCGCATGCAGTCGCTCTGGTCTCGGGGTTCAGCGACGCCCCCACCCCGCCCCCGCCGCGCACGCGCACGTGTCCCCGCCGCGCACGCGCCCATGCCCGCCGCGCACGCGCGGACCAGGTGTGGCCATCGCAGCCCCAGGCTGCCGCGACACTCACGTTCCCGCCGCCGGTGCACGCCTGCCTCTGTCTGAGAGACGGCGCAGCCACTGCCAACAAGCTGCACGGCCGCAGTTCCCGGAGAGGCCCCCGCTGCGTGTCTGAAGCATAACGCAAAATGCCTTCTAGGGACTTTGCAAAGGCCACCTAGGAAGTGAAGCCGTGTTAAGTCGACCTTTCCTCTCCGGGAGCAGCACGGTCCGGAGAGAGGACACGTCTGATTTATACCACCCCCCACCCCTACAATCCGCTCCGGGTGCTAATCCCGCCCCTCACCGCACGCCCCCTCACCCCACCTGTCTCAGAAGCCCAACTGAAGAAAAGTGAGAGCACAGCGTCCAGTATCTGAAAGGGAGGCAAGGGCGGGAGAGCCGCAAGCCGGTTGCAAGGCCTCCTGGCAGACGCAGGGAGGTGCTTCTGGGATTTGCGCTTCCAGAAGGGAGAGCGTCCGCGAGGCTGGTGCCTGGCGGTGTTACTCCCCCCTCCCCCCCCCCCCCCCCCCCGGGGCCTCCTTTCTCCTTCCTGTCCTGTCTGTCGGGTTTGGCAGATCTGGGCGCCCACCCCAGTGCGGCCCGAGCCTGGACAGACGAATCCTTCTTTGTGACAAGGGCCCTCCTCCCTGGTGAAACCACCTGTCTTCCGGATATATCGATCTGGTCGTAGAGAAATACTCGAGGGCACGGGAAAACCCTCACTCGATATCGTTGAGGAAGAAAGCAAGCTACAAAACCACGTGCGATAGGATCCTGAGAGGACAAAACCAACACGGCCCACACATACCCAGGGGGTTCCAAACGACCGGAAGTATACACATCAAACTATAGTTTGGAGTTACTGGATTATAGGTGATTTTAATTGTCTTTGTTTTATCATTCTGTTGTGTTTTCAGCAGATGTGTTTTTTTCTAACGAGAATAAATGATAAATGTTATTTTTAAAAGGAAAGTATCACAGCCACCAGAGGGAAGAGAGTCAGTGGCCGGATCCTGGCGTGACCTTGCTCCTATGTGACCCATGACAGTCACCCTGGAGGTAAGGTGTGTGAAGGCTGAGTAATATTCTAGGATGAGGATGTGATTAAGCAGTTTATATCCCCACTCACAGCTCTCTCTTCCTATTTGAGAAAGTCTCCCAGGAGTAGTAGGTGGATCTTTGGCCATTTGATTTTGGGAGAAGGTGAAAGGTTCTACACGTCTAAATGTAACGCTGCAATTCCCTTTGGGTGAAAGAATTGTTAGATGTCCGAGACGAGGAACATTCTACTCAACTCGGAGGCACAGACATGTCTGCTTGTGAGCTGTGACTACAGACACCCCCCTGAGAAGCATCCTGCCCTGAGGCACAGGCCTGGCTAGAGGGGCCCCGTGGGGAAGAGCATGAAGGGAGGGAGACTAGCAAGGTAAAGACAAAAAGATACATTTTTGAGGGGTCATTATTTCCTTCTTCAAGGCTAAGCCTGGAATGTTCACTTACACATTCCAGTGGCCAGAGGAAGTAAGGAAATGCCATCTCCCTGGGTGCCCAGGAAGTAGAAATGGTGTGATAGAGCAGCGTCTCTGCCACAGGGACCCTTCAAGGCTCAGTTGCACCTCGCCCTCCTCCACAGCCTTCACGGTCCTTCCATCGCCCTCCAGAGCCCTCTAGCATTTCCTATACATATTGTGCATCTTGTGACTTTTTAAAGGATGCATTCTGCCTCCCGACTGGACAGAAGCTCTTTGTTTTTCACCTCTTTCTTCTCCAGTGCCTAGTATGGGGCTCCAGAGGGAGTTGGATGCAGCCATAAATGGCCAGGAGGTGACTTAGATGCCCAGAAGTGTGTCAGCTGCGCTGTCTTTGTACATTACTAAGAACAAATATGCAGATGAAGTACCAAAGTTAACAACCAATTGCTTGTTACTCAAGTTACTGAACTGGATACAGAGAAGAGAGAGAATCCAAAACTGAGGCCAGCTGCCTTATTGATTTGGTCAGGAGGGAGAAAGTTCTCTCCACCAGCACACCCTGGAAGTCTAGCTAGCTGCCTTCAGGAACTTCATCCCACAAAGTGATAGGTCCACACCTATTACTTTTTGAAGTTGAACAACGATTTATTTACTGATCAGACAGAATTTTTTAAATGTATATTTCCTGCTAAGAATGCAATTAAGGGAGCTAATCTTTGTAGAAATTGCTGATTCCTTTTCTGAAATCAAGATATGTAAAGATGAGTTCAGAACATTTTGTTATGCCAGAAATCAGGGAATAACCAAATATTGCTAGAGTCATGCCAAAATGACCTTGGGGCCAACCAGAAGAGGCTCCCAATGGATCTATAAATTCACAATGGCACTCAAATAAAAGAAACAAACAAACTTATAGGCCATGTTGGAAGATGTTAAAGAACCACCTTATTTTGTTTTTCGTTTTTTAAAGTTTATTTGTTGAGACAGAGGGTGGGGAGGGGCAGAGAGAGAGAGAGAGAAAGAGAAAATCCCAAGCAGGCTCCACGTTAACACTAACGTGAGGCTCAATCCCACAAAATGTGAGATCATGACCTGAGCTGAAACCCAAGAGCAGACGCTTAACTGACTGAGCCACCAGGTGCCCTGAGAACCATCTTACTTTGAAAACTGACCAAAAAAAATTTAAGTGTTTGTTTTGCCATGCCTAAATGAATTGTGCTTTAGGGTAACCACATAGTTGATAGAATAATTTTTCCTATGGGAGCATTCCAGCTAGTAATGACTCTTGGTAATGATTATCAATAGCTTGTGACATCTCAAAAAAGAGAAACAACTTGACACTATATGCCTCCTGATGGAAATACACAGTTCACTGAAGTAATTTTGCTCAAAACTTGATTCTGATTCTGATAGTGCTTCTAGATGTAACTACCAATTTTCAGAAAATATGGTGAAGTATTAAGTGACACTATAACTAAGCAGCAAAATCCACACTATAGGTAGTTTGGGGGGACAACAGCTCCTCCAACAAATAGAATTTAAAGAACAGAGCAAGTGGTAGGGAAAGAAGGAACTTATACACTGAAAGATACTTGAGAAACCTCAACTGCAGTGTATGAACCTATAAAAATGCATTTTTGAAGCAATTAGCAAAATATGAACACTGAAGGCTAATTAGATAATTTAAAAGGAGATGTCAGCTATTTTAGACATGACAATGACACTGTGGATGAAATAAAATGATATTGAGATAAAATAAAATTCGCTTCAAAATAATCTGAGGTTCTTGGTTAGTGGTAAGTGAAATGAGATTGGCTTTGAACTAATCACTGAAGTTGGACCTTGGGCGCCTAGGCACTTCAGTGTGTATTTTGATTTTTTTATTAAAATATTTTTAATATAAAAAGGCAGCTAGATTCTTAGTGATTTCTTTTTTTTTAAATTTTTTAACGTTTATTCATTTTTGACAGAGAGAGAGTGAATGAGAGACAGAGCACGAGCAGGGGAGGGGCAGAGAGAGAGGGAGGCACAGAGAGAAGCAGGCTCCAGGCTATGAGCTGTCGGTTCAGAGTCCAACACGGGTCTCAAACCCATGAACCATGAGATCATGACCCGAGCCGAAGTCAGATGCTTAACCGACGGAGCCACCCAGGCTCCCCCATTTTTTCATTTTGCTACCTGTTGTCTCTGGGGGAAAAAGTGCCTCATTGAAAGAGATTGTTTTATTCCCCCTCATTATGCTCTACCCCGCGTGAATATGGTGGGTTAACACTGGTCACAACACTGTAGGAGCACCTGGGTGGCTCAGTCGGTTAAGTGTCTCACTCTTGATTTCAGCTCAGGTCATGACCTCACTGTCATGAGATAGAGCTCTGCATCAGGCTCTGATGGGGCATGGAGCCTGCTTGGGATTCTCTCTCTCCCTCTCCCTCTGCCTCTCCCCCACCTCAAAAACCAAACCAAAACAAAACAAAACACTGTAGAGTGTGCTACCTAGAAGGAATTTAACCTAATGCCATGAATTGGTCAGGATTTGACTTGCCTTTTTCTATTGTAACAAGATTTGGCAGAGATCCTGGACCTTAAGAGAATTTAATGTTTAAGGGCACATTCTTGATTCAGCCAATGCTAAGAAAAGCTGTTTGGCCAATTACTAGCGGATCCTGTCTTTTGCACAACCAGTTGCTGGATTCTGTTCAATCCAAGGGGCATGGCAGAGATGAATGTCTCTGAACTGTGTGTAAGAGGGAGGATCTCCCTTTCTGTTTCTGTTCTCTGCGATGAACAGCAGTCTTGTCATTCATTTGTCTCTCAGTCCGGTGCAAATCCCATGGGGACAGGCAGGAACTTGGTGGAGCAAGCTGGTAGGAGAATCACAAGAAACAAGTGCCCGTTGCCTAAAGGGCAACTTCCCTGGAAGTTGACATGGTACTGTATCTACTCAGGTATTCCTTACCACCCGCTGGAAGACAACAAAGAAGAAACCTGCTGGATATTTCTGATCATCTCAGCCTAGAGTCCTAACTGCCTGTGACTAGAGATTGTGAATATTTTTATTGCACTCTGAGTTGCTCATTCATCCATTCAACAGATATTTACTGAACACTAACTATGTGTCAGGGGCTCCTTTAGGCCCGTTCAGGTACATCAGTGAATGAAATATACCAAGATTCCTGCCCTCATGGGTCTTAATAGGAGTGCAGATAATAAACTATAAACGTCATCAATAACTAAATTATAAAGTGTTTTAGAAGATGATAAATGCTCTAGAAAAAGAAAAAAGCAGAGTAAGTGATTGAGCAGCTAGGGTGGGGCTTCAGTTTTAAATAGGAAGTTATAGAGGGCCTCACTGAGAAAGGAACATTTAAGCAGACTTGAGGTAGAAGAGGAGGTTGGAAGTGAGCTAGTTGGAGAGACAGTGTTCCAGGCACAGAGAAGAGAAGAGAACAGAGGAGACGAGAGGAGGGGAGGGGAGGGGAGGGGAGGGGAGGGGAGGGAAGGGGAAGGAAGAGCTAATTCCAATATTCTGCAGCAGGAGCACACTAAAGGTTCAAAAACAAAGTCAAAATAGCGTGGGGAGCAGGGCAAACAAGGGGTTGAGTAGTAGGAGATGAGATTAGGAGTAGGAGATGTCTGATCTCGTAGAACCTTCCAGGTCATTGCATGGACTTGGCTTTTCCTCTGAACGAGACAGGAACCACTGGGGAGATGGAGCAAAAGAGTGACAAGATCTGAGAGCTTCTGCAGGATTGTTCTGGCTTTAGTGTTGATTCTAGACCATTGGGATGTGAAGATAAGACTAAGAAGCAGACGTTGCAATGGTCCCAGTGGCTGGAGAGAGTAGTAGCAATGGAACTGGTGAGAGGGGATCAGATTCTGGCTAGAATTGAAGTGACTTGCCCAAGATCACATGGCTAGTTGGCAGAGCCGGGTGAGAACCCATTTTTCCCAAATTACAATCTCAGGCTTAATCACTACCCCTCCCCTAGATCCTCTTGGTCTTATTGCCGTGTAGGGATGCAGGTTTCTGCATGTGATTGTTAGTTGTCTTGGAACTATCGATGCATATTCGTGTGTATCTAGCTGCCTATTCACAGCCCTATTCCCTCAGAAATGTTTTGGGTCAAGAAGGTAGTATATCAGATGTCTGCTCGTTGTCAGCTACTGACATTGTGTCAGGTTTCTAGATAATTGTTACAAAATTTCTGGGGCAAATTCTGCCTTTCAAAGGAATGCCTCAGAATGCGACACCAGTATGCCAACTGGAAGCCCCATGTGGATTCCATGTGGAGAGATTCTGCCCTGTGTATGATAAACATCTGCTCCTGTCCCATGGCTACTCAAGGAAGAAGGAGATGAGCCACCACTGTAATTAAAACCATGATGCTTTTCTCTTACCCAGAAGACGTCTGAGGACTTGGTGACTCTGATCGGTTGCTTGGCAACCTACTCACTGAGTCGGTTCTCTTTCCCAACTTCCAATCCTATGTGGCCGGGGAGAATTCTTATAGCAGGCACTCTGCTGTATCTTGACTTTTAGATTGTCAGAGGCAGATCTGGATTCAGATTTCTGACCTAAGGGATGATGCCAAGGGACCTGAAGACATTCAAAGTTTTAACTAAACAGGACGTAGTAGCTTCAGCCTTGCCACACCTTCCTAAATGGGCCTTCCAGCAGGACCACTAGCATGTAAGTGCCAGAAAGGCATGTTTGATTCACTGCTATGTCTCCAGCTCCTAGAACCATCCTCGACACGTTAGAAGGGACTGGTGAATATTTATTGCATATATATAGGTAAACTATAGACTTACTCTTTGGAAATGTTTATCTCCCAGGACTTCAGATTTCTTTTTCCTGTTCTTTTTTATTTTCTTGACCTTTCTTTCTCCCCTTCTCCTCTTCCTCCTCCTCCTCCTTCTTTCTGACTTTTATACCTATACTTGAGAACGCCTCCCTCCCCCCGACCCCTGCCCTTTTATCATTTGCCTGCTATCATTCTAGTCATTCATTCAAAAATTGGCCCGTCTGAATGACAACTGAAATCACAAGCCACAACCATGTGATTCCTGGAAGCTTCCCAGTCCCAACACAACAACGTCTTGAAGCATTTAAGAGGAGAAACCAGAACCCAAATGATTCCAGCTGTGCCCTTCATTTTCATTTCCAGCTCCATAGAAATTTGGTACTGACTGGAACATAGGGTAATGTGCATTAGTGATGCCAATGGTTTTTGTCAACACATGAGAATGAAAAGTCTTATCAGACACTGTAGGCAGATGGGCCTGTGAAATTTGTGTATTTCAGCCAACACAGGACGACTGACCCTGTTTCCCTTTGCAGCAATCCTTTTGCCTCTCACCAAGCTGTGTTTCTATGTCCCGTGTCCCGTGGAGTGAAAACTCCAGACAGTGTTTTCTAACTCAAGTTGAGTGATCAAGGGATGCCGGGGTGGCTCAGTTGCCTAGGTGACCAACTCTTGATTTCGATTCAGGTCATGATCTCACGGTTTCGTGAGTTCAAGCCCTGCATCGCGCCCTGTGTGCTGACCTTGCACAAGTGCTTGGGATTCTGTCTCTCCCTCTTTCTCTACCCCTCCCCCACTCAAGTTCTGTCTCTCTCAAAATAAAGAAGTAATTTTTTTTAAATGTTTATTTTTGACAGAGATAGACAGAGCATGAGTGAGGGAGAGGGGCAGAGAGAGAGGGAGACACAGAATCCGAAGCAGGCTCCAGGCTCTGAGCTGTCAGCCCAGAGCCCTATGCGGGGCTCGAACTCACAGACCACGAGATCATGACCTGAGCCGAAGTCAGCTGCTCAACTGACTGAGCCACCCAGGTGCCCCAAGAAGTAATTTTTAAAATCAAGTGATCTGGGGACGCCTGGGTGGCTCAGTCGGTTGGGGGTCCAATTTTGGTTCAGGTCATGATCTAACAGTTTGTAGGTTCGAGCCCCACATTGGGCTCTGTGCTGACAGCTCAGAGCCTGGAGCCTGTTTCGGATTCTGTGTCTCCCTCTCTCTCTGCCCCTCCCTTGTTCACGCTCTGTCTCTATCTCAAGAATAAATAAACATTAAAAAAAATTGTTTTAAGTAAAAAAAAATCAAGTGATCCACATTGAAGTGTACATACATTTGCTAAAAATGCTAGGGTTGAGTTAGTAGGTTGTCAAAATCCAGGATAACATTCAAATCTCTGACCTCTCCTGGACTAAATGTTCAAACACTTGAGTGAATTGCTTCATTAGGCGTCCTCACACTGAAACAACTTCTCTCTCCAGCTTCTCCATTTCTATCAGTTGTATTGCACTCTTGTGGGCTCCCGAGCTCCAAACTGGGAAGAAGGGAAGAGGTGTCTCCTCCATATTGTAACTCAGGAATACCAGAACGTTGTTTTCTCTTTTCCTCGTCCTCTCCACTCAGATTCTTCCTGGTTCACTGATGCCTGAAATTTCACAATTTACTGTTTTGGCTTAAATCCAGGAGGAGGAAAAAGATGTAAATTTCTTCTTTTCTAGTGCTGACTGTGTGTCAGATACAATCTTATTTATTCTCCATATCAATCTTATGCTTTAGACCCTTTTATAAATGAGGGAAGTTAAGTGATTTTTTTCAGGGTCACAAAGCAGGTAAATAGAAGAGATTATAATTGAGCCCAAGTTGGGTTGACTCTAGAGTCGGATTTATCTACTACTCCAGGGTAATATTTCTGTGAGCCTCGCACTGTATTAAATATTTGTCTTATTAGATATATATATTCTGAAAGTAAACAATTTTATCAGTGTAGTTCTTGATGAAGGTGTCCCACCCATGCCTCCTTACAGTTTATGATGGTAATCACCCTGTGGGATTTCTGATGCCTGAGGTCTTTCTTTGGCTACAGAGCCTGTCTCCTCAGAAATGTTAGTATAGCAGACTAAAAGTACATAATCAACCCCTCACCCCAACCCCACCAATCCTCAGTCAGTGACTGATGGAAATGGTGTACTAAGATCAAAGTTCCCTTGCCCCTAAGGTGGGCTAACCCTCCACTGAGTCCCAGAACTCTCCACTGGCCTTAACCTCCAGTTGTCCACAAAGAGATGTGCTTCATAATACACCTTTTATTGGCTGCCATTCTTTTCGTTTCTCAGTTTCCAAGTTACCCACAGATGTTCCTGGGATCCTTTCCAAAATAAATAACTCACACTTGAATACTTTTCTCAGGATTCTCAGGGTCTACTTCTTTGGAATCCAAACTAAAGCAATCAGTAACTGTCCTTTTTTTTTTTTTTTTTTTTGAGTTTATTTATTTATTTTTGAGAGAGAGAGAGAGAGGGCATGTACATGGGGCAGAGAAAGAGGGAGATGGAGAATCTCAAGCAGGCTCTGCACTGTGAGCACAGAGCCCAACATGCGGCTTGAACTTTCAAATCATGAGATGATGACCTGAGGCAAAATCAAGAGTTGGACACATAACTGAGTCACCCAGGGCACCCCACAACTGTCCTACATATAGCTTTTCATGAGAAGAAGAATCAGCAGACTTTAAGATCATCAAACATTAGAAGGAAAAGAAGAACCTGTCAGCTCTCATTTCTTCCCAAAATAGTCTTTACTAAGTCAGCTGTTTATTCGTTATCTCATTAGCTCCAGCCAGGGAGATGAAGGCGTGTATTTGTCTACGAACAAATATCATTCCAGTTCTAGGAAACAGGGATAAAGCAGGGCACTAAGTGCACTAAAATGCCCTACCCTTCTGGTGGTTATATTCTAGTGCCTGCAAGGAGATTTTGAAAAAGAGCCAAATAGATCTCCTGGAATTAAATAATACATTTCTGATATAAAACATTGATTTGATACACTTAACAGCAGAAGAAAGAATCAGTGAATTTAAAGACAGATGGATAGAAATCATTCAAGCTGAAGCAAATAGAATAAAAAGACTTAAAAAACATAAACAGAGCCTCAATGATCGTGGGACAATATCTAACATGGGGTCCTAGAAGAAGAGGAGAGAGAGAAAATATGGCAGAACAGTCATGTGAAAAACAATAATGGCCCCAAACTTCCAAATTTGATTAAAAAGTATTTCAACCTATAGACCCGAGAAGCTCAGCATATCCCAAGCAGGATAAATTCAAAGAAAACTATCATTGGGTAAATCATCAACAAACTGCTAAAAACCAAAAGATAAGCAGCCAAAGAAAAAAGGCACTTCACATCTAGAAGAACAATGATCAGAAACAGTGGAGGGAGAAGACAATGGAAAAACATCTTTATAGTGTTTAAGGGAGAAAAAGATTGCCAACTTAGAATTTCATGTCCAGTAAAAATATCCTAATCATCCAAAATGAAGCTGAGTGAATTATCTGGATAATTTACTCTGTGAAAACAACAGATTTGGTTGATTTAAGCTCCAAAGTGCATCATATGTGCAGTAGAGCATGATTCTGGAACCAATACACCTGAGCCCAACTTTTTTTTTAATTTTTAAAAAATGTTTATTTACTGTAGAGAGAGAGAGAGGTATAGAGTGCAAGCAGGGGAGGAGCAGAGAGAGAGGGAGACACAGAATCCAAAGCAGGCTCCAGGCTCTGAGCTGTCAGCACAGAGCCTGACGCGGGGCTTGAACTCAGGGACTGTGAGATCATGACCTGAGCCAAAGTCAGACGCTTTACCAACTGAGCCACCCGGGTACCCCATCCAACTTCTTATTGCAACATTCACTAGCTTTCTTCACACATTCAAACCACCTCCGAGGGTCATTGTAAAGATTAGATGAGTTGACCCATGCAAAATGCTTAGCATGGTGTCTGCAAAATGGTAATCTCTCAACAAACCGCATGTATTGATTTCAACAGCAACTGTCTAAATTGACTGAATGAACCAGGCAGAACAGGACCTTGAATGAGTTACCCAGGGCTGCCAAAACTAAGTACCACAAACTGGGTGGCTTTAAACAACAGAAGTCTCACAGCTCTGGAGACTAGAACTCAGCAATTCAGGTGCTGGCAGAGCCATTCTCTTTCTGAAAGCTCTAGGGGAGGATCCTTTCTTGCCCCTTCCAGCTCCTGGTGTCTGTTGGCACTTCTTGGTGCTCCTTGGCTCGTGGCATTATTGCAATCTCAGCCTTTGTTGTCACATGGCCCTCTTTCCTCGTGTGTCTATTCCAAGTTCTTTCTTTTTCTGAGGATAGCAGTCGTTGGATTAGGGCCCACCCAAATCCAATGGGACCTCATGTTAGCTTGATTACATCTGCAAATACACTCTTTCAAAATAAAGTCATATTTACAGATTCTGGGTGGACAAGAATTTTGGGGAGACACTATTCAACCCAGGATAGACCTCAACTGTCCTCATCTCTTGACAACTTTATGTAGATAGGCAAGTTTCTATTTTTCTTCATCCCCTTTGGA
This sequence comes from Acinonyx jubatus, assembly GCF_027475565.1. Classification (NCBI taxonomy): domain Eukaryota; kingdom Metazoa; phylum Chordata; class Mammalia; order Carnivora; family Felidae; genus Acinonyx; species Acinonyx jubatus. The sequence goes on from NC_069382.1 coordinate 14,178,296, forward strand.
CAAAATATTTTCAAACTCCCTTGCTTACTTTTCCACATTTTAAAATCAGATGTACTGATTGCAATTGTGCCTTTTTTTTTTTTTTTGGTAGATTTAGGCCATCAAATGTGTGTCACAGGGTCTGTGATGAGGGTTGAAGTCTGCTATGCTCTCTGGTAGTTGGGTTGGCACTAGAGAGTTTATCTCTTTCCTTTCCCTTTATTTGTTATTACCTGTCACTTCTTGCTGATGTTAGCGTTTGTGTGTGGGTAAATAAAGCCTCTGTAATTTCTAATTTCTGTGAGTTAGAAAGCCAGAACTCCCAAGTTTGCTGTAACTGTAGAATTTAGCCTTAAGCAGTCTCAATAACAGGCTGAGGGGCTTCCCTTGAACAGAATAGATTATATTGAATGCAAGTGTTGTTTGCAGCACTCCCAAAAATAAGCCAGGAATCTAAAGGTTTACTAACTTGGAACTTGTTGAGAAAGCTTGAAATCAATGAGACAATATTATAGCCCATTTAGGCAGGAATATAAACAGTTGTAGGTATTGATATTGCTTGCCTATTCCTTGTAATTAGGGTCAGCTGCTAACATTTTATCCTCACAGCTAAGGGCAGAGATCCTGTCCCAGCCATCTAGGGCACCTGCCCTCTTTGCGTTGTCCTTGTGTCTGGCTCTTCTCTTCTGTGTTGAGTTGCCCCTCCCCTTTTTTTTAATGCTTGTATCACTAACCATGGCTCAGTGCACTTGTTCAAAGCAGTCTTGAAGCATACAAGTTTCATTAATGGATTTCTTTAGAAAACTTTGCTTCCCTCCAAAATACTCTACAAAATGTGGGCTGCCTGCTTTGTGGTTTAGTAGGAATGGCTGCACAGTTCTCTGTCTGTTTGTCTGACTGATTGTCCCTCTGTCTCTACCCCAAGCATTGTTTTCCAATGCCTATAATCTCTACTCCATCACAAGCCCTTGTCTGCTTTCCTGGTTCCCCCTTATGCATTTGCTGTATAGTTGGGTTGTAGATGAGTGAGGTGTTACTGTATTTATTCAGTCTGATAATGTGTAGAGGTTCAAGTGATGATGGAATGCACAGTTCTTGTATCACTGGGCCTTGGATTCCCAAGTCCATTAACCTCTGGCCCCTTTCTGCGAGGATTCAACAAAGAAGTCAGAAGTTTAACTCCCGGGTAGGAGAAAATTGACTGCGTAAATGCAGATTCTTCTAAGCATTAAAATGAAGGCTCAAATACTGACCCCATTGTGTCTTGCAGTAGTCTCTTCTGAGAAGAGAATCAGCAGACTGTTTTCATTGAGCGTATTTTTAGACACTCTGCATTAAATCCAATTTTGCAGGTATAGGCCTGGCTCTGGGTAAAACATGGCCACGTTTGACTTTGCTGCCTTTGCAGCTCCTGTCTGATTCCTCTGCCTGTCTGATAGCCCTTTCTCTGCCCCAGGTCCCCCACTGGAACTCGCTCCTGTAGGCAACACCCAGTGCTCCAGACCTTCTCATTTCTAAAAGCATAGGCCTGTCCTATGTTCTGTTTCCTCAGGGTTGAGGTACATAACTAATGCAATGCGGAATCCTGGAATATTCAAGCTAGAGGAACTCTAGAGGTAAATTAGATGGATTAATTTTAGTTAAGAGCTGGACAAAGGATATATGTATATGTGTATATACATATTTATATGGGAGTGGGTAGGTGCATATGCATATATATATACATATATACACACAGAGATACTATAGAAGTATAGTGTAGTACTAGGATGCTATGAGGGGAGTCCTCCCAATGATTCCACGTCAAAGATTTACTCTCTCAAAAGACCTGCCCAGTAAATGATACACAGCTGAAATGATCTTATCTCTTTGGTTCATTGAGCCACCCAAGACATAGCATTATACCAAATAGGAGATATTAGTGAGCCATTATCTTCCTGGAGAATTTTTGCCATGAGAGTTCATTCTTTACATATGAGGGTGCAAGTGTCCTTGAAATCTTGGAATTCAGTAATTTTTTTTAATTAGAATTTTTATTTTGAGCTAATGAGCTGATCACGTGCAGTGCGAGAAATGTATTCAGTACTTTTAATTTAGGTAACGATTTCACAATGCCTTACATACTGTAGGCGTGCTCAATGTGTAATGACTGATGGATACATTGATGAAACAACTATAATTTGTGCCTTACAAGAGGTCTCTTGAGGGAAATATGCTCGGAAGTTACTGGGCCCAGGGATAGAAAGTAAGTCTCCTGGATCATTCAGTGGCTTTGTGTTTTGTTTCTTCCACGTTTCTCACTCTTAGGGTAGTTTGATTTCATTTCCGCACATGCAGTATGCACTTAGTCTCACTGTGTTTAGCTATTGTTAGTGGGCATGAGGAAATCTAACCTGTGAAATGCTAGTATTCTCTTCACTGAGTTGGTCAGGGGGGAGAAAGAACTGAGGGGCGCAGTGGCCGGGTAGAGCCAAGAGCTGGATAGCAGCACCTTCCTGAAGGCCACGGGCATCTCTGGTTGTGCGGCTCCGAGGAACAGCCTGGCTCACAGGTCTGTCTCCCACGGCGCAAAAGGAACATCACTCCCTTTCGACCCAACTCACCCACAGTGGATTCTATTTATCATTCTTTTTCTCTGCCTCTAGAATCCTGCCAGGCAAGAATGCTGCCTCAGGGCCACCAGGCTGCAAAGTACGACAGCCTGCTCTCAGGGAACCATAAATATTTGGAATTTGAAGGGCATTGCAAACTGAAAGAAAGAAAGAAAGAAAGAAAGAAAGAAAGAAAGAAAGAAAGAAAGAAAGAAAGAAAGAAACAACACCTTAGGAAACTAAAGTTTGGGAACAAGTTAGCTAAACCCTGGATTCCTTGAAATGCATGTGATAAACATTGCCTTAAAGTTGACCTTTTTGCAAGAGTTTCTGGAAAGTGATGGTTAGTGGGTTTTTTTTTTCTTTTAATGTGATAAGAATTCACTCTGCCAGCTGAGCATGTACTTTGGGGTGAGAGCAGGTTCCTTTCTCTGTGGGAGACAGAAGCGTTGGAGTGAGGCCCTCTGGGGGAGTTCTTGATGCTGGCTACAGCTTTGATGAAGGCTTAAGCTGAAAGATACATCAAGTTTGAAATACATATTTTACAAGTGGAGGGCGTGGGGCACTGTCCTGGATTCCATCAGGCATGCACAGAGCATCCTGTCACGCAAGGCAGAGGGCGGGTTGGGCTTACTGCTCAAGTCCCTGAGGAGACAAGGTCCCCTCACTCACCCTCAGGAGCAAAGTCACACAACTTCTTCTGAGATCTGTCTAAACTAGGAAAATGAAATTATCTAATTCTGAGGAAGGCAAAAAGCAATGTTACACAAAGAAAGAACAAAGTAATCATTTGGCTAAATTGTTTGGTGAAGTTTTAATGCTTCCTCCTCCATAGTCCTAAATGGGAAACTCCCGGAGCCGTGGTTTACTGTGCATAGACCAGAGTTCTCGAGGCCATGAGCACAATGGACTGTCAGGGTCAAAGGCAGGGCCTTGTATCCTAAACCGCCACATCCTTTTGGGGAGCTATCACAACTGGAGAGGGAACGGTGGTAGGAGTCAGGGCTGGGGCTGGGATCTGGGACGTGGGGAGAGGGCAATGTCGGCAGATAGGAAATCAGACCCTTCAGACTTGTGCAGTAGGACTGTTTTCAAATCATTTCCCTCCTTCCACCCCAAGACCGCTGTCACTGGCGGTGGGGCTAACCCAAATTTCAGCGTGAGGGTTAACCCCCTGTGTTATTTATCCTTCCTCTTGACGTCTCACAGAGGGAAAATCTGGTGATGGCCTACATCGAGGGGAAAGCTAAAAGGAAAGAAGGACAGAAAGCATCATCAAAGGCCCCAAGGTGTGGAAGGCAGACACTCAGCTCTGACCGCCCTCGTACTTGGGGCATGACTGGCTCAGACCCTTTTACCACCAACTGGAGCACCAGCTCCTTCTCCATCCTGTGCCTCTGACCCCTGCCAGCGTCACCACCCCCAATCCTGTCACCTTAAGCTTAGTTCTGATCCCTGGTCTCCAAATCCAGAGTGGCAAATTCTAGGAATCCGAAGGAGATGTGAGAATTTGATAGAATAGCTCCAGGGATCAGTTTGGATCAGAGTCTGGTAGTAAAGAACAGTTTTTTTTTTTTAACCTTATATTAGGCAAAATGGTTCTATTTCATATTGCCTTTTGATTAGCGTTGCCAGATGTAGAAATAAAAGCACAGACGCACTGACATATGCTACAACGTGAATGGACCTTGAAATCAGGCTAAGTGAAGAAGCCAGTCACAGAAGACCCCATATTGCATGAGTCCATATAGGTCAAATGTCCAGAATGGTCAAATCTGCAAAGACAGAAAGTAAATTAGTGGTCGTCTAGGGCTGCAGAATAAGGGGACCCTGGGGATGGGGAGTGACTGATAATGGCTACAGGGTTTCTTTTTAGGGTGATAAAATGTTTTAAAATTAGGTTGTAATAATGGCTGCACAACTCTGTGGTATACTAAAATCTATTGCCTTGTATAATTAAAATGGTGACATTTCATGGTACATGAATATCTTAATAAAGCTGTTTTAAAAAGTATAAGATAAGAAGTTAAATTTGAATTTCAGATAAACTATGAAAATAAATTTAGCATAAGTATATGCTATGCAGTATTTGGGACATATTTATACTAAAAACATTTTCATTATTTATTTGAAATTCACATTTAACTGGATATCCTGTATCTTAGTTGGCAACCCTACTTAGGATTTGATTAGATGTCTCAGAAAGCACCAATCAACAGCAAAAGTAAGAAGAAATAGTTCATGAGATGTCATTTAAATGAGATTTATGGGGACCCCTACATACTACTTTGGGGCATCAGAATGCTTAACAATTAACCAAGGCCAAGAACTTCTTGATTTAATAATACTTATTTTTAAAAAGTCTAAATGTAGCTGCCATTGTGAAGAAATCCATGAAGAAAAGAAATAGCCTTGAAATTCTACATTAAAAAATTTCTAAAAATTATAGAAAATGTTTAGAAGTGAGAAGAGCTGGATATTTTATAAGAGCCTTCTGATCTTTACATTTAATGAATCTTGCCATCAAATTAGAAACATTTTGGGGGAAGTTCATCAGTGTGGATCTTAAAAATTTTTGACTTGTTCAAGTAGATGAAAAATTATTATAACATATTTACTATACAGTGTTCTTACACGGTAAGATTTGCTATAAAGTAAATATTGTTATGCTTATGGAAGAAAATGAAGGCAGCACCTCTGAAGGTGTTACATGTATATATATCATACACACATGTATATGTATATACATGTTATATATGTGTATATCATACACACGCACGTGCACACACATATGTGTATGTACATATATATGTATACGTGTGATACATGTATCTATATCATACACACACCCACTCACGCTGGTACATACACATTCTTTGGATGTTTTGTATTTGTTTTAATGGGATGTCTCGGGTTGCAAATTCTGATAAGCAGAATTGTTTAAGTTGGCACTCGCATAATGGTCATCTCTACAGAATGACTACATCCCTGCTTTGATCCTAGAAAATCTAGCATAAAATTGCTACAGTGGTATAAATCAGTGCTGGATTGGGGCACCTGGGTGGCCGAGCCAGTTAAGCATCCGACTTCAGCTCAGGTCGTGATCTCATGGTCCGTGGGTTCATGCCCCATGACGGGCTCTGTGCTGACAGCTTGGAGACTGGAGCCTGCTTCGGATACTGTGTCTGCCTCTCTCTCTGCCCCTCCCCAGCTCATGCTCTACCTCTCTGTCTCTCAAAAATAAATAAACTTAAAAAATCAGTGCTGGATTATGTAGCAATTATTAGCAAGTTGTGCTTGCAATACTCGTATTCAGGCTCTTAGGCCAGTGGTAACAGCAGCCAGTATTATTTTTCTTATCTTACAACTGAGAATACATAAAATTGCAATACATTTTTCTGAATTTAATAATTTTATAAATTGAAATTCCAATATGTTGGGGTTACATGGCATGGCATATAACCAAACCTTAGATTTTTGATTACATATTTTGAATAAGTAATAGGTGTTGAGTTAATTCCTTATACTGTGAAAGCCCAACTTTCCCAGTGATATTGGTGAGATAAAGGATACCATTTTCTAAATAAAAATTAAAATTACACATTAAAAGATACTAAAATTAAATTAAATTGGCAAGTTCCACATAAGTTCAGTGGAAGAGACCAGTCTTGCCCCTTGAATAATTTCAAAGCGCATAAGTGATGGATGTTATACGTGATCTCAACAGTGGGCGATGATTTTCAGAACACTTTTCCTCTTCCTACTTACACCTGGAGTTTTAAAAAATCATTCATTTAGGTCACATCTTGAGAATTAGATCCCTAAGAGGCCATTACATAATTGTTCTCTTTTGCAAAAATTCCTTTTAAGGGCTGAGGTCTTTATATAAGAAAGAGTTTTCAAAAAGAGAGAGTGTGTATTTTTTTTTTTCAAAATAAGAAGCAAAGAGTACAAAGAGCATTTGGGGATTGAATCTGTTTAAAAGAAGAAAAATTCAGGCAGCTAATGTTGTTCCTTAGATTCATGAGGGTGCTTTCTGCTGAAACTTTCCAGGACTGGGGTGTTTCTGGGGACCGGAGCAGGGCGAACGCTGAGCACCCCGGAGCTGGCACTGTATCCGGGCGTCTCCCTTTTCCACCTTATCTAGTGCTGCCTCATGTGGGCTGTTGGATTCTGGCCCCAGCCATGTTAATTAAGGCCACAATACAAATGAAGACGTTCCAACTTCCCTAACATGCCAAGATAGGAAATTTGGGGTCGTAACTGAAAAGTCACAGAACTGGTGGACTCAATAGTCCCCTCAACTGGAGAGAGAGCTCGCTAGATTCAACCAAAGGGACGGATACCACAGGAGAAGGAACAGCTGGAAAGAGAGGAAGGTTTTTGTGCTTGCATGGCTAAATGATTTAATTAGAATCTCTCATTAAAATTAACCACATCGCCCAGGCTTTATTTAGCAGGCAAGAATATTTGCAAATCGCAGTGGTACACAAGGCTGGGGAAGAAAATGACCCATGATGTTCCCACTTGGGATTAGTGTAAAAAACAGAGATGAACTTCACAAGGGTTGAATCTCTTAGTCGTGAATCACAAAGTAACCCATTCCTTTTCATTCATTCCTAAAGACGGAATATATTTGAAGTCGGTACTACCATTTTCCATTTTCTTTTCACCCAGTAGCAGACACTTTCTCTGCTATCTCATTAAAGTCTTAGTGTCATATCTGTGGGTCCAGGTAACCAAGTTACCAGGTTTCAGTCAGCCAAATAAGGAAAGTGTTAGAGCCACTACCTGCCACTTGGCTAACACATTGAATCAAGAACACATTGAATCTCTGTTTCAATTTATATTATGTTAACATACATTATTATATATTTCCATAAACAAATTCAAAAACCCAATTCAACATTGTATTCCTTCCACTATGCTCCAACATGTTTACTGGGTTCACAAGCATGCCCTCAAAGTTCCTATTGATATAAAGTGGTAAAATCTTGCAGTTCTTCTGATGTGTATGGCATAGGTCATATGTTGTACCTGTTGGGGCCTGCTGGAATTTGAATCTGGTCTAGAATGAATAAGTTCACCCTGAGGAAGGTCACCAGTCTCTTGTGTATGGCCTCAGAAGAGACCGTGTCAGGATCTTCAAGCACAAGGATGAAAACTTCCTCAGACATAGGAGAAAGAATTTCTTCTACTGGCAAAGAAGACTCGGCAGAACTTGGGGACTCAAGGTCCCTAGCTGTGTTGATTTCTATATCTCCCCTTCCCAGTTTTTAGGCTCCTCCTCCTTTCTAATTATTGCCTTAACTTTAGCAAAAGAGATCCTGTAAAGTTGGAAATTCAATTGGATTGGACTTTAGGTTTGGTTTTCAGAAACCTTGGCCCCATAGCTACAGGAAAAAGGTTCAACTTTGGGGAAAAAAAGCATAGATTTCTTGTCCCTTAGTCAGAACTTGAGTTAGGAATTTAAAGCCCTGAGCGTGTCATTTCCCCCCCCCCCCCAAGTTCTCCAGAATGCAACTAAACAACCCCGTTATATATACGAAGGTTTTTATGGAACAAACTACTTCATCACCCAAAGCTTTGTTTGCTAGAGACATTTGATTGCCAGTAACCATTAAAGTAACTTTTGCTGTGCATCTCACAGACCAGCATTACCAATTATTACTAATGATCCTGGTCATTAGTGCCTTTCAGTTGAATAAGGTCAGAGAACCAATTTCAGATAGTCTAGAACTGGTTCAGAGAACATCCTCTGACAACAGTTGCCAAGTCCAGGCTCAGTCAGAAAAGCCAGATCGCTGTAAGTGATGCAGAATAATGGGATTATTTTAGGAATCAGAGCTTACACAGTTGTGGAAGCTGCTTGGGGACTCTGTGCAAGGCTGTCGCCCCTCCGTCTGGTGATGGTCCCGAAGTCCTTATAGGTTACCTAGACCGGCTCGTGGGGAAGGAAAGCTAGATGTGAAGTGGGGTCAGCAAGAGCAGATCATGACCCATGAGAAGAAACCAGAACCCGTCTATCAGTCACTGCCTGTAACCCTGATAACACAGGGAACCTGTAGGAGGAGCTGGTGGTCTTCACCATGGAGCTGTGCGCATGCCTGGCCCAGGACTCAGAGAAGCCGAAGAAAGAGATGTGGTGGGAAGGAGAGGAGCACCAGCCTGGGTGAGCCAGCAGATCCGTGACCATGCGTGCCAGCCAGCACACTGCCGGGGCCCTGCACTGACCTTCAGAGCATAAAAATATGGCAGAGGCTTCACTTCTGACTTCCAAGTAATCGTGCAAATTTCTCTTGTGACCAGCCCTAAGCCAAGAATATGCAGGGAAGAGAATGCTGGAAATGTAGTTTCAGTTTAGCTAAGTTGATACAGGACAGTCACCGTAGCAGCAAACAATCAATATTTCCCATTGTTATGCAGTTTACATTCTAGTGTGAAAATAGACTGAGAAATAAATACACGCATATACCTATATCTATATCTATACCTATATCTGTATCTATATACACATCCCTGTGGGTGTGTTTGTACGTGTGTATTCCTTATTACAACCTTCTGATAAAAGTGCTTGTATTATCTCTATTTTACAGATGAGGAAACTAAGGCAGAAATAGCTTAAGTATTTTGCCCTACAGCTCCAAGCATTTGTCCTATAGCTCATAGGTACTGGGGCAGTTCGCAGTCAAAACCCATGGCAGTAATTGTTCCTCTGTTCTGTTTATTCTGCATGAAGCCTTCCCCAGGCACTCAAACTGCTTTCAGGTGATATCACAGATTGTGGCTGTTTATTGCATTCATACTGTTTTGTCCTGTAATTTATTGTTGCATTTATTGATAATCCTCTCCAGCTGGACATAAATCTGAGCGATAATATGACTTTTATTTTTGCATGCCGGCTCAGCTGCTAATAGCGTGCATTTAGCGGGCACTGTTACTCTTTGTTGCGCTTGCTTAATGCCGTTGATGGTCGGAGCAAGGCGTGTGTACCTGTGGCCTGAGCAACACTGAATCCGAAAGAAATCTTTCCTCAATTGCTTTTGTCAGTTCTTTGAAATGTGCTGAAGAAAAGAGAAAACAGTCAGGGCTCCATCAAGGGTCCCCCTGTGTGCTGGTCTTGTGATAATCACATAATCCAGACAAGTCGGGGCAAGAGAAGAGCCGGGGAAGAATGAGGGGTCAGCGCAGAAGCTGGTCAGGTGGTGCTCTGTGCTTCCATCTTCCACGAAGAAGGATCATTCCACAGGATTATTAAATGAATTCCTGTAGTTCACTCAGCCGATGGAAGGTCTCAGAGACTTGAACCTTCAGGACCGGGCCCTGCAGTTTTGTATGTCCCCGGATGAAAAGGACCTTTGTTGACTCTCGCTTAGATTGATTTAACATTCGGCCCACAGAAAACGGAAGGTGGTGTATGACATTGAGGGGAAAGGGGCCCCCACCCAGCTCCCATCACTTTGGGCATCAGCTGTTATTGGCCTCCCATGAAAACACTGGAAGGGAATTTGTTTTGTGGTCAGGTTTCCTTTTTAACATCATTACAGTTATATCTGCAGTATTTCCTCAAATATGTGAGGGGAAGGGAGCGGTGACTTCCTAAAGGAAAGTATTTATATTTTTAGACTGAAATATGCTTTTATAAAGCTTTTCTCAAAAAAAAATACATTAAAAAAAGAGAGCTCTGAATAACAAGAAAATACCTCTGAAACCATAGTTAAGGCAGTGTGGCCTGTAAAATATAGTTTAATGTAACAGGGAAAAGATGAGCAATTTTGGTTTATTTCAAAGGACGAGCAGAAAGAAAGTGCTTCTGGATTGTGGAATATCTGCCTTGACCCCACTGTATTTTGCATTGTCTTGCTTTAGGCTCACAGGCCGGCAGAGTCAGGAGAGCCATTCTCTTTGGGGTGATAGGGTCCAGCTCGCGCTGTGAATGATGGAGGGGTGTGAGTGGGGAAGTGGGGGAAGCCTGGGAGAGACGCTGTCTTGTGAGGACACAACCCATGCTGTGTTATAAACTCCCGTGGATTATTGCTCAGGAGGGTCCTAGAGGGCATCCAGTCCAGTGTTTTGCATGTTGTTAACCACGTCTGCCGGGGGGAGGAGGGGAGCCCAGGAGTCCACATGCTTAGTGTGCAGCCCAGAGGAGCTAGTCCAGCACCTACTGGTGCGGTGGCCTCATTTCACAAATGAGCAGGCTGTGGTCTAGAGAGGTAATGGGACTCAGAACAGCAGCCAGTTTAAGACAGAACCCACTTGAGACATGTGGCTTAAAGAGGGACACTGTGTCGTGCAAGCATGGGTATAGACGGGCAGACAGAGCCTCCATGATATGCTTTATGGGGCTCTGGGAAGACAGCCTCCCTGGCCCTCCAATCATCTCTTACTTGCTCATGCTGAATTCCTTTAAAGAAGACACAAAATCTTGGGGCACCTGGGTGGCTCAGTCAGTTAAGCATCCGACTCTTGATTTCAGCTCAGGTCATGGTCTCATGGTTCTTGAGTTTGAGCCCCACATCAGTCTCTGTGTTGACAGCATGGAGCCTGCTTGGGTTTCTCTGTCTCCCTTTCTGCCTCTCTCTCTCAAAAATAAATAAATAAGCATTTTTTTAAAGACCCAAAATCTTTATGTCACAGTTAGAGTAACATATGAATGCTCTTTTAAAAAGTAACCAGAGTGTGCCCTGAATTAGAGGGAAAGTCACAGGTCACAGATGGAAGACGGTTGGAAGGTAGGAATTTTGTTTCCTAAAATTTTTGTTATGAAAGTTTCAAACATTCATAAAAATTAAAAGAATAGTATAGTGATCACCCAGATACCTATCATTTATATTAAAAAATTTTAAACATATCCCCCATATTTGTATATTTGTATCACCTATCCATGCATATACGTGTGTGTGTGTGTGTGTGTGTGTGTGTGTGTGCGCGCGCGCGTGCTCCAGGATGAGCATTTGTCTAAGAATATGGAGTGCAAGATAGAGGAAAATACCAAGATCCACCGCATAGACATTTAGAATTTACTCAGGGTCATGGAGTCAGAGGAAGGAACTAGACCCAAGATTTCTGGGATCTCAGACTCTGCTCTTTCCTCTGTGCAAAACATCCTATTATTAATCATGATGATTCATACCCAGCACTTTGATCACGTGTTAGAGCCTTCAAGTTGCTTTCACATAATGCATATTATGTTCACTGCCACTCGACCTAGTGTTAGGGAAAGAGGAGAATGTCAGGGGAAGGGGGATGACACAGGGTGTGGGATGTCCTGAAAGCCCAGGTCTTTCCAAGGAGTTAAAGCTCAAAAGATGAGGCACTGTGTTTTCTCTTGTTGGTTCTTTTGAAGTTTCAAGCGGGAAAAGTTGGAAAAACTAACTGGGAGCTGTCAATACGTAAGGAAGAGGCCGCGCATTTCGCAGGGAGACAAATGGGGTGGTGACGCTGGGATCTTGGGGACACACACCTGCTTACACTGTGTGTCGGCACCTGTCTCTCCTCTAGCCTTCTCACCTGAGACTGCTTCTTTCCGGGATTCCCTTCTTCCCATCTTTTCAGCTGGGTTGGGTGCCCCTCCCCCCCACCCCCAGCCTCTGCCCGCCACCCCCACCCAGTGCTTAGTCCTATGCTTGCATTTTCACTCTGGGCTGTGATTTCCTGTTTATTTATTTGTTTCCCCTGCTGACCCACAGACATCACAATGGCTGAAATTGTGTCTTCATCGCTTTTATTGAGCTCCATCCCTGCCACCAGCAGACGCACAATAACATTTGTTGAACAAATGACCAGAGACCATAAACGTGTGAAGGTTTGAACTTAAACTCGGTGTAGAGGGTTTAACTGCACGTGGAATAACGTGGAGCGGGGTTTGTTTTCATTTCATTTTATGCTTTGTTTTTCGAGAGTGAGAGGCCAGTGAAAGAGTTCAACAAGTATCTGAGGAAGAGAGGAAACAGAGTTCAATGCAGTCAGGACAGAGGCTTAAGCAGGTTGGCAGGTACCCCACGGGAATATTTGAGGAGCTAATGACTCATTCTTGGGGACAGAAAAAAGTGAAGAGTTTTTTGAGTCCTGTGCTGTAGTCAGCAGGGTTGGAGGGTGCAAACCGCAGGTGGAGGAAAACACCAGGGGCAAGAGAGGGACATGGATGTGGCCACAGCACTGCCCCCTGGAGCAGCCACTGCATTGCTGGGGTTTCACAAAGGGCAAAGGTGACTAGTTCAAAATAAGCTCAAACGCACCCTCAGCAGGTCTTTTCTAGTCTCCAAAGGAAGAGGCTTAAGTTCCCAGAAAAAATTTTAAATGTATATTTTCATTTAAAATACGTGTAACATAGGGGTGCCTGGGTGGCTCAGTCGGTTAAGCGTCTGACTTCAGCTCAGGTCATGATCTCATGGCTGGTGAGTTCAATCCCTGCGTTGGGCTCTGTGCTGACAGCTCAGAGCCTGGAGCCTACTTTGGATTCTTTTCCCTCTCCTTCTGCCCCTCTGCCGCTCGCACTCTGTCTCTTTCTCAAAGATAAATCAACGTTAAAAAATTTAACATATACATAATATAAAATGTGTCATTTTAACTATTTGAAAAACGTTTTAAAAATTGTGGTAAAATAGGGGCGCCGGGGTGGCTCAGTCAGTTGAGTGTCCAACTTCGGCTCAGGTCATGATCTCGTGGTTTGTGGGTTCAAGCCCCGCATAGGGCTCTGTGTGGACAGCTCGGAGCCTGGAGCCTGCTTCGGATTCTGTGTCTCCCTCTCTCTCTGCCCCTCCCCTGCTCATGCTCTGTCTCTCTCTCCTTCCAAAATAAATAAACATTAAAAAAATTTTTTTAATTGTGGCAAAAGACATAACATAAATTTACCATGTTAATCATTGGAAAGCATATAATTCAGTGGCATTAAGTACTTTCACATTGTCGTGCAGCCAACAGTGCCATTTATCTCCAGAACTTGTGTCATCTTCCCAAACTCCATACCCACAACAATAACTTCCCACTCACCCCTCTCCCTAGTCCCTGGCAACCACCACTGTACTAAATCTACCATAACTATAATTACTATCACTGCCATATCTATGAATTCAACTCCTCTGGGTGCACGTATAAGTAGAATCATACAGTATTTGTCCTGTTGTGATTGCCTTATTTCACTTAACCAATAATGTCTTCAAGCCTCTTCTATGTTGTAGCATGTGTCAGAATTTCCTTTCTTTTTAAGGCCAAACGATGGAATAATATTCCATTGTATGTATGGACCACATTCTGTTTATCCATTTATCTGTCGATGGATACTTGGGTTGCTCTTTGGCTTGGGTGAATAAGGCTTCTGTGAACACGGGTGCACAAATGTCTCTTCGAGAACCTGCTTTCGGTTCTTTTGGATATATATACCCAGGAGTGAAATTGATGGATTATATGGTAATTTTATTTTTGATTTATTGAGGAACCACCATGCATTTATAGTGGTTGCACCATTTTACATCCCAGTAGCAGAGTACAAGGGTTCCAATTTTTTTTCACATCCTCACCAACCCTTCTGTTTTGTTGTTGTTTATGTTTGTTTTGTTTTTGATAATAGCCATCCGAATGGGTATGAAGTCGTATCTCACTGTGGTTTCGATTTGTATTGCCCTGATGATTAATGATGCTGAGCATCTTTTCATGTGCCTGTTGGCCATATGGATGTCTTCTTTGGAGAAATGTCTATTCAAGTCTACTCATTTATAAATCAGGATTTTTTTTATTGTTATTGTTTAATTATAGGAGTTCTTTGTGTTCTGGACATTAAATTTCCAGGAGGTTTAACCAATGTCCTCTTAGTATTGGCCATGGGTTGTTCCTGATCAGACATATTCATTTCCCCTTTTTGCCTATTGACAAGTCTAGATTCATCAGAGTGACAAATTAGGTCCTCCATGCACACTCTGGTTACACCAGCTCCCCATAGATTCACCCCACCACCTGGACCTCCTTTTCCCAGCACATCCAGCCTGCAATGTTCAACTCACTTTTCAAGATCCATCTGAAAGGCAAGTCTTCCCAATTTCCATTTAAAATTAATAATTTCTTTTTTAATTTCTAGGGTACTTGGTCTTCAAACTTTTTGGTCAAACACCCCCTTAAAAAGATTTTGGAAGACTGCTTAGCCCTTATAATATGATCAAGTTGAGGGGTGCCTGGGTGGCTCAGTTGGTTAAGCACCCAGCTCTTGATTTTGGCTCAGGTCATAATCTCATAGTCGTGCGATGGAGCCCCACATTGGGCTCTGAGCTATCAGCGTGGACAGCTCAGAGCCAGCTTGGGATTCTCTCTCTTCCCCTCTCGCTGCCCCTCCACTGCTTGCACTCACTCTCTTTCAAAATAAATAAGCTGAAAAAAAAGATAAAGCTGACGATACTCCCAAGTTTTTTCATTGTAAGTTTAAATAGATTTAAGCGAGATTTAATTTCCAGAGTATTATAAAACTGATAGTTTAAAATACAATTATTGTGTTTCTCTTTTAAACATATCCGGCAGTGGTACAGTATTCCCTCTGAAGCCTCTTGCTGTGTGACCTGGAGCATCCCGTGTGTGTGCAAACCATTTGCCCCTTTCAACATGGAGATTTCATCTCCACCCTTACCCATTAAAAAACATACAAGAAGAGCTTTTTTCCTAGTAAGAATGGAATGAAAGTGATAGAAGGCAGCGAGAGTGTAGACGTTGGTCAGTTCCAGAAGGATGAGCCCCACATCTGCTTCTCCCATCACGGTTAGCAAAACCAGACAGGTTGTATGTCAGAGGGCAGAGAGAGTGTGTGTTTCCTGCCCTCCTCGTGCCCCAGGAAGCCACCGGATCCTGGAGAAGAGGTGACCATGGGATGAGTTAGACATCCTGCACCTCCACATGTCACAGAAACATCTGGATGATTCTCGGGGCCCCACAAGGAGCCCAGGATTCAGGGAGAGAACCCTAAAACTCAAAGGAGCAAGTGTATTGAAAGGGAACTATCTCTGTGATCACGTGTATAGACCAAATACTAAGGGCCAGGCAACGCATGTCTAAGCAGATGCCGGTGTGGACAGATGACAGCAAGGGACTGGTTCACTCTTCTCCACTTCTGGACACCTTGGCATGACATATGACCCCCACTCCCCCCCACCCCAAAATGTAGAGACAACCTCGGGTAAAGAATGAGATTTTGTTTCTACCACTCTGATGTAATGGTGATGGTGTAATGGTGGCCTGAAAGATAAAATACTATGAGTTGAAGAAAAGTAGAGCTGTATTTCTTACAGATCTGGGGGTGCAAGAAAAAATATACTGAGATATAGACTAGCTACAAATGTATAGAACATATTATTCTTGCTTCTCTCATTAGACATATGCTCTGAGAATGGAGGTTGTATCTGCTTTACATTAAGTGTTTGCACACTTGTGCTTGTGGAACGTGTGTGTGTGTGTGTGTGTGTGTGTGTGTGTGTGTGTGTGATGGTTAGGGTGGCTGTGATGTATGAAGAAGAACCATCCTGATTCCAGACAACTCAACCAATATTTCCACCATTGAATTTGATTGACTTATGCCTTTTTTAAATCTTATTTTGGAATCACAAAGTCTCTCATGAGTGTTGGGAAGTAAGCATTTTCACTGAGGAAGAAAATGAACATTAGAGAGCAAACGAGTAAGAAAAAGCAGAAATTGGAGAAGGTAGAAAAGTACTAATGAGAATGAAGGAAATTGTGAGAATTTCTACCCGTTGGGGAACCAGAAGAAAGCAAGAGGTCGGGTCAAGTTCACTGGGCCATCCAGACAGCAGTCTAGGGGGGCCTCCAACTAGGCACAGGATGGCAGTCTAAGGTTCTCAGATTTAAATCCATTTCATAAATGGGCTTTCAAATCCAATTAAACGGGGCCGGAATTATAATAGCTTCAGGTTAAGCTGTTAGCTGAAATCTGAGGCCTGGAAGTTGACTCATTCCTGTGCTTTTGATCAGAGCACGAATAGATGGTTAGACACAGCAAAAGCAATAGTAAAGCAATTTTATATCTTAAGAATGTTGCCGTTTACAACACGCCAACCTGTGCTGTTCATTCTCTCGGGTGAGGAGTTTTGGAAGGGCGCTGTGCGAAATTCATGTCCCAGACTTGAAATAAGGGCTTAGATGAATAAGGTGCCTTGTGTTGGAAAGGTGCGTGGGTAATGTAAGCACCATGAGAACGCACATCATGGGCTTGATCTTAAAAGGTCACTGGGGAAAAGAGGCTGGCTAAGAGTTTCCTTCACTGGGAGAGGCGAGGTACTTGAAAAGATACATATTCGAATGGGAAGCATGTTACAAAAAAGAGGAACCCTTGTGTGCATGTGCATTTAGTCACCGAAGCAACACCTACTCATTTTTAAATATATAAACAATTACACAGCAGGGTAAAATAAAATGTTAAACCGTTTATCAATTCCTCCTAATTGCACTCACCAATGGTAGCTCCTTTTTTATCGCTTGGATTGTGGCAGGAAACAGATGGCACTCTCAAAACCGGTCATTGAAGACAGTCTTATGAGGGGAATATTAACAAAGGAGTGGGGAGGGTTAAGGGACTCTAACAAGGGGAGTGGGGCGTCCTGGGGCTAGCTGCCGCAGGGACTCTGCTACTCTCTCCGAGGCCTGAGGAGCAACATAAGGGATCGGATGCTGGCCCAGCCAGACCGGCCATCGTAGACAAGGGCCCTGGAGAAGCACTCGGGTAGAGGACCACACTATGCTACTGTCACCCCAGCTGTCTGACCAGGAAGAGCTGGGGCGAAAAATACCCCATTGTCTCCCTCCCACGTCTTCACCAATTTCTGTTCCTAGGCCAGACACCCGGAAGTAAGAGGGAAGAGAGCCTGGCGGTGGAGTATATGGCAGTCCATGTCTCTTGGCGGAGAGCAGGAGAGAGGGAGGTGGAGAAGGAGTCTGGAGGGGAAATGGAGAAAACCAGCGGGTAGCTTGCCCACGGCCCCGGTGAGTCCCCATCCCTAAAAGTCTCTCCACAGCCCACGCTCGTGCAGATTTCCCCGGGCTTCTCCTTAGGGCAGAGGCAGCCTCCGTGGAGGATGACCCCTTAGAGAGGAGGGCTGGCAGGGGAGGGGCAGAGCCTGGGGACCTGAGCCTCCCACACAGTTAGGGTCTCCAGCCTCGAAAGGGCAGATCTGAGCAACAGACATGGCCTGCGGTGATGTTTTAATATTTAGAGTCTGACTCATCAAATCCAGGTGGTAATCACTTAGATCCTTGGGCCACCAAGCAAGGATCTATGAAAGAGCACTTTGCTCTTAATTAAGGCATGACAGAACACTGAAGCATTTTCCCTTTCCGCGAATACAATGCTCGGGCTGGTCTGACCACATTCACCAGCACAGCCTTGCTTCTGTTCAGATGCCATGCCTTCCCCAGCTCGCACTCTGTTGTTCTTTCAGATATTGGGCAATTTTGCATAGATGCTGAATTATATCGAAATGATGACTGAGTACGCTATTTTTATTTTCGACATGTTGTTTTCCCGTGGCGTTGATTAGGACAGACTTAAAGGGGATGATGATGTATAAAATGGACCATAAATTGAGTGCTAGGAGTTAGGAGCTGTGGCTTAGAGGAAAATTTATCTGTGAGTTTCATTGAACTGTGAATTGAAGACTAGGCTAGGAGAGGATTCAGTGATAGGAAACTTCTGGAGGAAATGGAGAACTCAAGGGTAACATGTTCTCAGCTTGGAGTGTGTACTTTCTCGAGACCGTGCGGTGACTAGCAGAACTGTGGAGTGAAAGAGAACCCTAAGTACTTTAAAGTGGTAGGGTCTAATGTAGCCTCCATTAGCGTGACTAGAACTTTCTAAATCCCTGTGCATTTTCCCCACTCTCTTTAGCATGGTCCTCAAGCTAGTCACCCACTTTGTGGGGCTTGGTTCCTAGTGTGAACACAGCCCTGTGTGCCTGGTCTCACTCGTGACCATGACAGGCTGTCCCTCACATAAATGGAGACCCACTTACTGCACGTTTACATAGTCTGCAGTTTTGTGTCAAGCTAACAAAGTATTCAAATATGTTCTGAGAAATTGGGGCACCTGGGTGGCTCAGTCATTTGAGCATCCAAGTCTTGATTTCGGCTCAGGTCATGATCCGTGGGTTGTGGGCTCGAGCCTTGCGTCAGGCTCCATGATGACAGAGTAGAGCCTGCTTAAGAGTCTCTCTCTGCCCCTCTCCCCTGCCTGTGCACATTCTCTCTCTTTCTCTAAAATAAAATTTAAAAACTATGTTCTGAGAACGTGCTTCATTTGCCTAATTGATTGTTTTTACTTTATTTTTAATTTTAGCTGCTTTATTGAGATGTAATTTACATAGCATGACATTCACCTCTATCAAGAGTTTTAGCATACTTAGGGATGTACATTTACTACCACAATCTGAATTGAGAATATTTCCATCACCCCTAAAGAGAAACCCACTGCCCATTAGCAATCACTCCCCATTTCTACCCTAGCCCTAGGGAACCACTAATGTACTTTTTTTCTCTATAAAGTGATCTTTTTTGGAGATTTCCTGCAAATAAAAACACACAGCCTGTGGTATTTTGTGTCTGGCTTGCTTCACTGAGAATTGTGGTTTTGAGGTTCTCCCACTTTTTAGCATGTATTAGTACGTCGTTCCTTTTTATCGCCAAATCCATTCCATTGTATGGATATATGACATTTTGTTTTCCGTTTAGCAGTTCTTGGACACTTGGGTTGTTTCCACTCTTTGGCTATTGTGAATAACGCTGGTATGACCGTTGTGTACAAGTGTTTGTGTAGACATATGTTTTCATTTCATTTCTTTGGGGTAGATAGTGAGAAGTGGAATTGCTAGTCACACATAAGTCTGTATTTCACCTTTTGAAACACTGCTAAACTGTTTTCCAAAGTGGCTACACCATTCCATTCGACATTCCCCCCAGCACTACGTCAGGGCTCTAATTCATCCACATCCTGGACAACACTTGTTCCTCCTTGTCTTTTTCATCATAACCACCGAGTAGGTAAGAAATGGTATCTCACTGTGGTTTTGTCATGTTGACAGTGTGCATTTTCCTAATGACAAATCACGTTGAGCATCTTTACTTTCTTAATAAGTTGTTTTAATGTTTATTTATTTTTGAGGCAGAACAGGACAGAGTACCAGTGAGGGGGTGGGCAGAGAAAGAGGGAGAATCCAAAGCAGACTCGAGGCTCTGAGCTGTCAGCACAGAGCCTGACGTGGGGCTCGAACTCACGGACTGGGAGATCATGACCTGAGCCGAAGTCGGACGCTTAACTGACTGAGTGAGCCAGGTGCCCCACATCTTTTCTTTAAAAAAAAAAAAAAACAAAGTTTATTTATTTTGAGAGGGAGAGAGAGAGAGAAAGAGCGGGAAAGAGAGCGAGAGTGGGGGAGGTGCAGAGAGAGAGGAAGAGAGAGAATCTCCACACTGACAGTGTGGAGCCCCATGTGGGGCTCTATCTCACTAAACTGTGAGATCATGACCTGAACCAAAATCAAGAGTCAGATGCTTAGCTCACTGAGCCACAGGTGTCCCCGAGCATCTTTTCATGTGTCTGTTGGTCATTTTTACATCTTCTTTGGGAAAATATCGATTGAAATCATTTGCCTTTTTAAAAAATTGAGGTATAATTGACATGCAACATTATATTAGTTTCAGATGTACTATATACACCCTTTTTTAACTGAAATTTTTATTGAGGTAACTGTAGATTCATGGGCCTATGTAAGAAAAAATTCAGAGACTCTGTACACTTGCCCAGTTTCTCCCACTGGTAACATATCGTAGAATATCATGACCAGGATATTGACATCGATATAATCTACCAATCTTACTCAGATTTCTCATTTTGTTAGTACTCGTGTGTGTGCATGCGCATGCACGTGTGCTTGGTTCTATGCATTTTTGTCACCGGTGAAGGTTTGAGTGCCCACCACCACCGTCAGAATCAGAACATGATGTCTCGTGTGGTTCTTTATAACCATATCCACCTACCTACCCCCGCCGTTCCTAACCTCTGGCAACTGCTAACCTGCTCTCCATTTGTACAATTTGTTATTTCAAGAATGTCACATCATGGAATCCTAGAGTATGTGACCTTTGGAGATTGGCCTTTTTTTCACTTCGCGTAATTCTCTGGAAATTCATCCAAGCTGCTGCGTGGATCAGCGGTTCCTGTTGAAGCACATTGAGCTGTTGTGTTTTTCGCTATTGTGAAGAAAGCCTCTGCAAGCATTTATGTACAAATGTTTGTGTGACTTGAGTTTTCATTGCTCTGACATAAAAGCCCAAGAGTGCCGTTGCCGGGCTGTGTGGTAACCGCGTTTACATTTATAAGAAACCGCCACACTGTTTCCCAGGGTGCCTGTACCATTTTGTGTTTCCACCAGCAACATATGAGTGATAACAATTTCTCTGCATCCTCATCAGCATTGCTATTGTCCCTCTTTTAAATTTTCGCCGTTCCAATGGGTGTATGATGGTAGCTTATTGTGGTTTTAATTTGCATTTTCCTGATGGTTAATGATGTTGAACATCTTTTCATGTGCTTCCTTGATAGCTGTATGTCCTCTCTGGTGAAA
Organism: Acinonyx jubatus; assembly: GCF_027475565.1. Taxonomy (NCBI): domain Eukaryota; kingdom Metazoa; phylum Chordata; class Mammalia; order Carnivora; family Felidae; genus Acinonyx; species Acinonyx jubatus. The sequence goes on from NC_069382.1 coordinate 14,199,474, forward strand.
TATCTCTTTATGTCTTTTGCTGATTTTCTAATTGAGCTGTTTATCTTTTTGCCATCGAAATTTGAAGGTTATTTATGTACTCTGAATACACATTCCTTATCAGATGCATGATTTGCAAATATTTTCTCCCAGTGTATGGGTTGCTTTTTATTTTCGTGATAGTATCTTTTGATGTACACAAGCTTTTAATTTTCATTCAGTCCAATTTCTCATTAAAAAAAAATTGCATGTGTTTCTGGTGTCGTGGGTAGGAAGTCATGGCCTAACCCAAGATCATGAAGATTCATTCCCATTCCTTGTAGGATGTTTATAGTTTTAGCTCTTACATTTCAGTCTGTGATAATTTTTTTTTAATTTTTTTTTTAATATTTATTTTTGAGACAGAGAGAGACAGAGCATGAATGGGGGAGGGTCAGAGAGAGGGAGACACAGAATCTGAAACAGGCTCCAGGCTCTGAGCTGTCCGCACAGAGCCCAACGTGGGGCTCGAACTCACAGACTGTGAGATCATGACCCGAGCCGAAGTCGGCCGCTTAACCGACCAAGCCACCCAGGCGCCCCGAGAATGAGATTATCTTAAGCAGGCTCCATGCCCAATGTGGAGTCTGACATGGGGTTCAATCCCACAGCCCTGGGATCATGACCTGAGCCAAAATCAAGAGTCAAACACTCAACCGGCTGAGCCACCCAGGTGCCCCAAGGATAGTTCTTTCTTATTGCTTTTTTTTTTTTTTTGGCATGCTTACTGAAAACCAGTTAACTATAAATGTAAGGCATTTATTTCTGGGCTCTCAGTTCTTTTTCATTGATCTACATGCCTATCCATATGCTAGTACCATACTGTCTTGATTACTATAGTATATCTCTTTATTTTGATAAATACACAGTTATGATCTTCTGTAGAACCTTTTGATCCCTTGGCATTATACCTGAGGACATTCAGAGACAGGCCCTTGCTCCCAGCCTTCCCTTCCCCCTTCTCTTTACACTCCCATCTCTGTCTCATAGTGCTAGAAGTCTCCTGTGCACATGTTCAGATGCCCCAACCCTCACACGTGGTACTAGGTTCTGTTTCCGTGCTGCCTGTCCATTGTGGAACACCATCAGCTCCTAGAGGCCTCTCTCTCATTCTAGCACATAGGCTTGCTTATCTCAGAGCTCACCATGATGCACTGAAGTCTCCCTGACCTTCCTTTCTGCTATATCTTTCTCCTGCCTTTCTCTTCACCTTTGGCTGTAAGGAAACTCTGCTTGTAAGGGCTCATATGATTGTGCATGGTTCACTCAGATAAACGAGGGTAATCTTCCTATTTTCAGGTCAGCTGGTTAGCAATCTTAATTACATCCTCAAAGCCCCTTTTACTATGTAATGTAACATATTCATGGCTTCTGGTAATTAGGACGTGGAAATCTTTGGAAGGCCATTATTCAGTCTATCGCATGGGGGTTAGAATTATTAAGTTATTGCTATGGTTTTGATGGTCTGAAAATATTTTTAGTTCACCTTCACTTTGTAAGAGTGTTGTCACTGACTATAAAATTGTAGGTCAACAGTTATTTTCCTTCTGAATTTAAAGAGGAATCACTCCATTGTCTTCTAGATTCCATCATTTCTACTGAGAAGTCAGCTGTTAATCTCATTATTACGCTTTTGAAGATAATGTGCTTTCTTTTCCTTTGGCTTCTTGTAGGGTATTGTTTTTGTCTTTGGTTTCCAGCAGTTTTATTTTGATATGCCTGTGTGTGATTTTCTTTGTGTTTATTTTGCTTTAGCTTCTGAAGTCTGTGAGATGATGTTACACATTAGTTTTGGAAAATTCTTTGTTGTCTCTTCAAATATTTCTTCCGTCCCATTCTTACTTTCTAATCGAATTCGAATTAAACACATAATTAAACTTTTCCAGTATATCCTTCATATTTCTGTGCTCCTCATTCTTGTTTTCCTTTGTGCTTTAAAACATATATTTCCTGTGGACCTATTTTTCAGTTTGCCAATTCTTTCTTGTACTATATATTGTTCATAGAGCCATGTATTCAGTTTTAATTTTGGTGATTGTACTTTCCATTTTAGAGTTTCATTGATGTTTTTAAAAAAGATTTCCGTTCTGGGGTAAAATCCTCTAATGGTTTATTTTTCTCCATCTTTTCCTCTATTTTCTTGAACATATTAGTTATTTTAAAAATTCTTGTCTACTGTGGGTCTGTTTCTAGTACATATATTTCTTCCATAAGGACTCAGTAGAGTTGTTTTCCTTGGCATGCCTTGTAATTTTTAAACAAATAGAGTGTGTGTGTGTGTGTGTGTGTGTGTGCACGTGTGTATGTGTGTGTGTGTGTTTCAAATATCATCTTCTTCCAGAGAGAGTTCACCTTTTTCCTTGCTAAGTAAATAGACTGGGGGCTGATCATGTTAGTTCAATAAGGGACTAAACTGGACCGTAGTCTGGGTTGCAGTTTGGGCACAGCTCAGTTTACATTTGGTTCACCCTCTTCACATCCTGATGTCTCCTAAGGCTTTTGGCTGACAGCTTGTTGTGTGTGCTGGGACTCCTCCCCCTGGCAGATCAGGAACTCCAGTCTTTGTCTCATCGTTACAATGAGGTTGCCAAAAGCTTTACTTTACTTTTCTGAGGGTTTCAGCCCAGCTTTTCTTTGTCCCATCCTTTGTGGCTATCTTGAAGAGAAAACTTCCTCATTTGAGGTCTTTCAATTATGTCACTGAAGCTGCATAAAACTGCCGTAAGTCTGTTGGCTTCTCCATCAACCAGAAGCAGCTCTTTCATTAGGCAAAGACTGGGTTTTCGGCTTATTGCTTGCACCCAGGGATTGAATTAACCAGTTTCCTTTGGGGAAAGTGGCTGCAAAAAGATCAGCTCCCTGCTTTATGGGTTTCCCCTCTGAAATGTTATTACTTTATTTCCTTCTTGCTTCAGCAACTATGTGATGCATTTAAGCAATGTTTGTATTAAAATTTTTTTTTTAATTTTTTTAATGTTTATTTTTGAGAGAGAGAGAGAGAGGAGCAGAGAGAGAGGGAGACACAGAATCTGGAGCAGGCTCCATTCTCTGCACTATCAGCACAGAACCTGACGTGGGGCTCAAACTCACAAACTGTGAGATCATGACCTGAGCCAAAGTCAGACGCTTAACCTACTGAGCCACCCAATTGCCCCTAAAATTTTTTTTAATGTTTATTTATTTTTGAGAGAGGGGGAGAGAGACAGAGAGAGAGAGACAGACAGACAGACAGAGCATGAATGGGGGAGGGTCAGAGAGAGAGAGGGAGACACAGAATCTGAAGCAGGCTCCAGGCCATGAGCTGTCAGCACAGAGCCCAACGTGGCCCTCGAACTCACAAACTGTGAGGTCATGATCTGAGCTAAAGTCAGATGCTTAACCTACTGAGCCACCCAGTTGCCCCTAAAATTTTTTTTTAATGTTTATTTATTTTTGAGAGGGGGAGAGAGAGAGAGAGAGAGAGAGAGAGAGCATGAACGGGGGAGGGTCAGAGAGAGAGAGGGAGACACAGAATCTGAAGCAGGTTCCAGGCCATGAGCTGTCAACACAGAGCCCAACGTGGCGCTCGAACTCACAAACCATGAGGTCATGATCTGAGCTAAAGTCAGATGCGTAACTGACTGAGCCACCCAGGTGCCCCCAGTGTTTGTATTTTATATAGCTTTTCTAGGTTCCGGGAAAAATCACTGGTCTAAGTAAGCAACTCCATCCTACTTAGAAGCATAATGTCAGTGCTAGAGGTGGTATTTTTGATACACATCACTTTAAATGCTTGCACTAAGGTTTAGGATAGGTAGTGTGCTCCATTGCCAGAAAAGGAAGGTCTAAAATGCACTTTTTCCTTTTTAATCAATATGTTTTCTATTAAAATATGTCTTTGTTGCATGTATATATTTAATTCTTTTTTAAAAAATGTTTATTTATTTTGAAAGAGAGATTGTGTGCGTGCATGAGCGAGGAAGGGGCAGAGAGAGAATTCCAAACAGGCTCCACACTGTCAGCAGAGAGCCCGCCGTGCAGCTCAATCTCATGAACCTTGAGATCATGATCTGAGCTGAAATCAAGAGTCAGACACTTAACTGAGCCACCCAGGCGCCCCTGTATGTATTTAATTATGATATGAAATACAATATTTAGACATGAAATGTTTATGTAGTTGCTTTTCCAAATTATATTTATACCTTTTAAAATATTTAAGTAGGATAAATAGGACGAATTGAAAGTGGTGAGCTGAAAAGACACCAGGGTTTGCACCAACTGTCGCAGGTGGTAGACAGTTCTCGTTGATGTGCCACTTACCTTGTGCTTCTAAATTATCAAAACAACCCCCATTAAGAGTATAAAGGAAATGGGAACAAATTGCAAATAAAACTACTATTTTTTGCAAGAGAAGGTATTTATAGTTTTTCATCTGCAATACATGGGTTAAATATTTAGAAGTTAATAACTTTATCTAGAATCATTAAGAGTAACCAACTACATTAAATATCTTTTCTAAACCCTTTGGTTAGTCACATTTCTAAAGTAATTATGTGTAAAAACAGCCTAAGAACCTAATTCCATTTATAATTGAATGCCCAAGATACATGTTTTGAAGTTCCACTTTTTGACAATTACAACACGAATTAGATCATTAAGCTTTATCTTGTGAATGCCTGTGTTTCTGCCTTTTAAAATGTTTTGATATCTGCATGTTTCAGATAGCAGTTATCTGATTAACTATAGCATTTTCCTAAAACCGTCTATTTTTAGTTGGCCCTTCTCTTGCCTTTGGAGATCTGCCATCTGCAGTGATCTCAGAGGAGGGAGGGAGGGCCTGTTTACTGGAGAGTATGTACTTTGGGTGACATGGCAGGGTCCTGGCAGGTTATAATTTCCACTGTTGGAGATCTCAGACACTGAGCACTTCCTTATTTGGGGGAGACATAGTCAAGGGTAGAACTTGGCAATTACATTAAAAAAAATCAACAGATAAGGAACTTACTGCATTCTAGCGAGTAGGAGAAAATATACAAAAATTGTGTTTGCTTTATCATGTTGCTTTATTATTAATATTAGCTTTTGTCATTTAATGAAACATCAACAAAGTGTTCTATATGTTCATCTATATACTTATAAAATTAATGACACTATAATATGTATTATAGTAGTACTTTGCCAAGTTTTTTTTTCTCCCACACAGCAGCTTTTGTGGGAAATGCCATTTACATGAGGGTGACAGCCCCATGGGAAAGCTAGTGAAATGCACAAATTCTGGCAAAGTACTTGTAACTCCACTCTTTCCTTTCCCTATGTAAGGAAGCCTAGTTATTTGCAAAGGGATGAGAGTAAACTTATTGTTGGAGGAACTTTGAATCTACCCTAACTTAAAAACAAATAGAAAGGAATCAATCCCAAACTGATACTCTGTTGTTAATAACCATTTTCTAGGACACATCTCCCAGTGATAGAAACTCACTAGATCATATCCCTTAGTTTGGAAAGAGTGTGCATAAATACATCAACATCATACAGTAAATACTTCCCTTCCAGGTGTTAGCTCAGTATTTTCAAGCTTCATACCTAATGTATGAAATCTTATTCTCAATGTCACCCACTTAATGAACTTCCCCTTCATTTTATCTTCCTCCCTCTTTTCTGCTCACATTGATAGGTACATGTTTCTACCATTGCACCAATAAGGCATAATTTCATTTTAGGGAGATTATTTGTTTCCTCTTATAAACTATGAGAACTCCCCCTTCCCCCAAATAAAGACTAGGTCATATTTATCTAGTACTCAGCACACTGCCTAGAATACAATAGTTGCTTGCTATATGATTGTTAATGAACGGGAACAAGGTTTAGTAACTCTCAATCACTCAGAGTTAAAGCCTGAGGCATGCATGGTAATGATGTGGACATCTAGTATTATAAAACACTTCATGAAAAAAGGAAACACACTAATTTTGTGTGGCTGATGGAATTTTTGTTCAAATAAAAATGATTTTAGCATGAAATTTAGGGAATATTGAATTGGGTTTACAATAATAGGCAGGAAGATTGTAAAATACTTTAATGCGGGAAAATATATTACTCTAGACTGGTTTCTACTCTTTTTTTTTAATGTTTATTTATTTTTGAGACAGAGAGAGACAGAGCATGAACAGGGGAGGGTCAGAGAGAGAGGGAGACACAGAATCTGAAGCAGGCTCCAGGCTCTGAGCTGTCAGCACAGAGCCCGACGTGGGGCTTGAACTCCTAGACTGTGAGATCATGACCTGAGCCGAAGTCAGACGCTCAACTGACTGAGCCACCCAGGCACCCCTAGAGGTTTCTACTCTTAAATGCTGCCCTGCACAGCTATAGGAATTGAACATGAATTAATAATTAATAGAAACATAAGACAGAGAAAAATATATTTTGTACACTGCTCTTTGAAAATTGGTTTTGATTAGGATGGGCTTCTGCCACTGTAATTGAGATGCTATGGCTGATGTCATATGAAAGCCACAGTATAGAGGGGTCATGGCTGGGTGATTGTCAACAAAGCATTATTCGGAAGCATCTCAAGAATCATCTAGATGGACCATCTTAACTTTTAGGTCATATGAGTCTCTCAGTTATGGTGGCAATAATAAATTTTGTCCTAGAACAGATTAATTCTTTGGGGGAAAACTGAGTGAGGAGTCAGAGGAGCATCTAGGAGCACTTTGAGTCATTTTGAAAAGGTGTGGCAGGCAATGAAAAAGTATTCCCTATAAGGAAGATCATTATAGGTCTTGAAGTAAGGTATAGGTCAGGTAAGAATCTTTGGTAGGTTGTTGGGAGAAGGGAAGCATCTGTGATACTTTTTCAGTCTTTTCAATCTCAGCTTAATTCTAAACCACAAATACAGCCAATATCCTCCAGCAAGTGATTCACACATGTGTGGCTACAGTAACAAGATGATCGCTATACTCTTTGCAGAAGAGTGGAGGGGACCTTAAAGTACAGTTGTCAAGAGCACAGATGCTGGAACCAGACTGCCTGGATTTGAATCCTGGCTTGATGACTTGGCAACTGAGCCCTTGACTGTGTTGCTTAACGTCTCTGTGGATCAGTTTCTTATCTATAAAAATAGAGTAACAACAGTATTTACCCCACCGGGTCATTGCGTGGACTAAATGAATGAATATACATAAAGTGCTCAGCATGGTAAGTGATACATATGAAGCACCATATAAATGTTAGTTATTTTTGTTATTAATCTAGGATAAGCAGTTACAGACATGTCATTCAGGGCATCAATGATCAACGTATGTTCTTCTTTCCAGCTAGTAGGTAAGCATGTAGCCATAAGGGTCAAACAAAATCATTAATACTGCATAAATGGTGTGATACAACTAAGGATGTAGGTTGATTACCCTTGAAAGAACTTTTAGGAAGCTTTTTTTTCTTTTTAAGTTTATTTATTTATTATTTTTAAGTAATCTCAATATCCAATGTGGGGCTTGAACGCATGACTCTGAGATCAAGAGTCACATGCTAGCTAGCCAGGTGCCCCTCGTTTTAAAAAGTTTGTTTGTTTGTTTGTTTGTTTGTTTGTTTATGAGGCTTTATTAGAACAGGTGATTACTGCATGGTTATAGAAGCTCTGTGGAAATTCTGGACTCCTAGTGCAGCAAGATTTTATTAAGTGTTTTGTGCAGATGCCATGGTTTCTGACACATTCATTAATTGGTGCCTTAAATTATTAGTCTAAATCCAACTACAACACTTGTGACATAAACATAACATAGCAGGACTTCCTTTTTCTTTATACAAGTTGACTTTCCATAGATACCACACTCAGGATGTCATTGAAATATTATTTACTGCCTGGATTCTTATACATTTGAATTCCATAAGAAGTATGCAAAAGCATTTGCAGGAGCCAACAGTGGCCCAATTATCTATTGCTTTGTAACCAATTACCTCAAAACTTGGTGATGAAAAGTGGCTGCCATTTTATTATGCTCACAATTCTGTGGGTCAGGCATCGGGCAGGGCTCAGTGGGGATGTCCCCCCCCCCCCCGCCCCCGCCTGCTACACTAAGTTGGAGGCTTCGGTTGGGATAACTTAAATACCCAGAGATGTCTCTATTGGGGTCCCGGTTCTTCTAGATTTGGTGTCTGCTGGGGATAGAATGTCTCCTTTACTCACATGTCTGGTGCCTATGCTGACAAGAATGGCAGGGAGTTGGTTGGCTCTGCTCTCTCTCTCTCTCTCTCTCTCTCTCTCTCTCTCTCTCTCTCCATACTCTCTTCGTGTGGCTAGCTTGAATGTCCTCACAACATGATGACCTCAGGGGAGTTGCACTTGTCACATGGTGCCTGGCTTCCAAGAGGCAGGAGTGAGAACTATGAGGCCAATAACACCTAGGACCAGAAGTGGCACAGCGTCAGTTCAGCTCTGTTGTATTGGTCAAAGCAATCACGGCCTGGTCAGAGTCCAGGAGGTAGAGAGAGAGAGAGAGAGAGAGAGAGAGAGAGAGAGAGAGAGAGAGAAAGACTCTATCTTGTGATGAGGGAGTGGCCAAGTTATATTCCAGAAATGCACATACACGGGTACTATTGTGCAGCCATCTTTAGGCAACACTATCTGCCACCAACAGAAATTCCAAAGCAAAGGCCCTCAGACTGGAATGCACCTCCCTGAGTGATGATTGTCTGAGCTTCTGTTAATCCCAGGGGACAATCAGCAATTGATAAGCCTGGACAAGAGAACGTTTAGCGAAGCCCACTTTCCGCATAGGTATGGTAGGCAATGAGAAGAAATACTGACAGAGAATTCATTCACAGGGCTCTCTCATCCTGCCCCAAATGCCACTCGATCTCGAACTTTAGGATGGAGACAACTGAGACAGGTGTTCCCCCCATGCTATTGGAATTGGGGTTTTTATTTGATTAGTACTCAAAGCATTCTTCATTGTTTTTCTTGAGTGTTTTCAAGTAAATTGGTGCAGGAACTTCTTCTGAATGAAGTAACACTGTCTCTCTCATGGGTTCTTAGTTCCCTTGGAGGCTGCAGTGAATGCTGAAGAAGCATGGGTTCTGGAGTCATATAGATCTGGTTCGAATTTGGGGTTCATCAGCTACTAGTTGTTTGACTTTGGGCAAATGACTTCACATCTGTGAACTTTTCTCATTGGAAACACTGAAATAATCATTGTTCCTCCTTATTGAATTTTGTAAAAACGAGGCATTTGATCAATGTTGAGCACCTTTCCTTGGAAAATAACCAGGAAATCTTCATGCTATTTGGGTCAATACAAAGGTCCTGAATACCGAATCTAGGGAAGGAAACAGTTGCTTGCCTAGCAACAGCTGCACCTTCCTTTGTGATGACATACACAAGTGCCCCTTTGCAGGGGATATAAAGCACAGCACGACATTTCTGGAGACATGACAGATGTGATCTTGGCACTCTTGGCAAGGCGGGCTCCTTCTCAGCTTTTGGGCCAGAGTAATCCCTGCCTCTGCCGAGAGGCCTCCCCTACCTGTCCTGTCTGGTGTAGTGCTCCCTGTTTCTATCACTACACCTGTGTGACACTTTCAAGACTTAATCTCATGCTGTAATTATACTTGTGGTTGTTACTTGGGTATTGCCTCCCCTATCTCAGTCTTTTTCCCCTCGATTGGTTTTTAGTTCATCTTCAGAACAGCATTTGCAGGAATGTTCACTTCATCTCTGTCTTAGCTCCCTGCTGCTGAAGCAGCTAGGGATTGGGGGCCACAAGAAGAGAGACTGGGGCTTGGGAGGGGGGCAAAGAGAGAGGAAGAGTGAGGAAGAAAAGAAAGCTGTATTCATGGATGGATTTTGGCAGAGTGTCCTGGAGCAAAAACAATTGAGTTCATGAATAACTGGGAATTGAGGATTATTGAAAATGAAAATATGTTTGATTACTTATCTAAAACCTATTCTGGCCATTATAACTATCTTGTGAAAAAAATCACAATAATATCACCACATATAAAAAAGTTACTAGCACATTGCCTGGCATTTTGTGAATAATCATAAATGGCAATAATGACCTTAATGAGGTTGATATTCAGGTGATAGTGGTAAGAATTGCTTAGGTAGCTCCTCATATTAATTCCACTGAGTTCTGATGGTATATACTCTCACATGGGCTTTACCTGTTCAGAGGATCAATACTATCTGTGAGTGTGTGTGTGTGTATGTATGTATGTATGTAAAGAGCTTGCTATCTGTATGTGAGAGAGAGCATTTATATTAGAAGTTGCTCTTTTGTCACATTATTACAAACGTTGTAAACATGGGACTTTTCATTGGTTCATTTTAATATGGTAGACAGACTCTAAGATGATCTCAAATGATCCCTACCTGCTGGCCTTCATACCTTTTTGTAATCCTCTGCCTTTGAGTTGGAGTTTGGCTTTAGTGAATCACTTCTAGCAAATAGAATGCAACAGACATGATGGGATGTCACCTCTGAGATCAGATTGGGATTTCAGACTTGGGTGATCTAAAGGAAGCAGCCTTATGTAGATGTTCATACTGGAGTGGGTCTCCAGAGAGTGAGGAACTAAGGCCAGTCCAACCATGCTCAAGGAACTGAACCCTGCCAGCAACTATGTGAGTGAGCTTGGCAGTGATCCACACCCAGCTGAGCCTTCAGATGAGACTATAGCCCTGGCTTGACTGTAACTTTATCAGACACCTTGAGCTAGAGGCATTCAGTTGGACTGTGCCTAGATTCCTGACCCACAGAAAGTGTTTCTTTTAGATTTTTAAAAACATGTTTATTTGTTCTGAGAGAGAGAGAGAGAGAGAGAGAGAACATGCATGTGGGGGAAGGGACGGAGAGGGAGAGAGAGAGTCCCAAGCAGGCCCTGCACTGGCAGCACAGAACTGGATGCGGGCTCAGTCTCACGAACTGTGAGATCACGACCTGAGCCGAAATCAGGAGTCGGATGCTCAGCTGACTGAGCCACCCAGGCGCCCTGTGTTTCTTGTTTTAAGCTACTCAGTTTGGGGGTATTTTGTTATGCCACAATAGATGCCTAATACAGATGTCAAATGCCATTTATTCAAGAGGCACCATTGAAGGACTTTTCTGGAAAATGTTACCTGCCGGTGGCTGATCAGTTTAATGGAACACATGTAAAAGCATAGGACACAGATTGTCTAGGTGTCGATTCTAGTTCTACCACTTCATGACTGGGGAACCCTAGACAAATGACTTACGTTCTTTTTGCCTTAGTTTCCTCATCTATAAAACGGGGACGGTCATACCTAACTCAAAGGGCTGTTGTAAGGATTGAAGACCTTTGCATACTCTAAGCACTGAATTAATTTTACTCTATTATTATTACCAAGGGGGACTGCTGCCCACAGAAGACCATTAGCCCTGCCTGGAACTACATGTCGAAAGAGTATGTCCATAGAACTTATCCAGACATCTCAGCGCTGAACTCCTAAGCCTTGCGTTTGGGAAAAGGGGCTTTCTTTTTGCAGATGCAAAAAGTCTTACTTTTTTTGTCTTACTCTTGGCTAAAACATGGCCCTAAGACCTTCGAGCCTAGAGAAGAGTAGCAGAAGATGGAACGCCTGTTATTTCAAAGCTTCAAGCAATCTTTCAAGAGTTAGCTATTTGAATATGCTATTCCTTTGTACATTCTAGGAACCATTCTTTATTCTGGGAAAATCATTCACTCAGAGCATTAACTCCTAGTGCTTCTTCTGATAGTCATCTGTCTAGAAAAATGACAATGTAATTTTTTCTCAATGGAAAATAAGCAAAACACAGTTTTACACAACAACAACCTTAATGAAAGTTTTCTTTTTCTTTTTTTAAGCATAATTGTTATCTTTTCTAGTAATATCTGTATCCTCTTCGTAGACGGATTTTTGTGTAGGTAACACCGGGAATTACTGGGTTTCTTCTGTAGCAGGCCCACAGTACTTGATGGAGATATGACAGGAGAGTTCCAGAAGAGTTTTGGAGGAGGGACTGATGACACGTTTTCGTGGCTGACTAACTTTTTAAAAAAGCCACTTCCAAGGGCCCATCAACCAGTCAGCTAATCCACTTGTTACGGGGGGGGGGGGGGGGGGGGGAGGGGTGGAGCGTGGGGAGGAGCGACACAGCTCGGGAATCCTTGCCTTCCAAGTGTAGTCTTGCGTGCCATCCCCCCTCTGAGCCAGGCCACCTAAACGCACCCCCCCCCCCCCCCCGGCCTTCCGGGCCACCTCTAAGACCTTCCACCCCAGACTCCTGGAGATTTCTCTGGGCCGAGTCCAGCCAAGAGCGCTCCCGGGACTCGGCGAGATCTGCCCTCCTCCTCCCGCGTCTCCGCCCCCTGCCGGGGCCGCCGGGCGCCGAGGGAGGCGAGGGTGCAGCAGCTGGAAAATGAGCGGTGCCCGGAGGGTGGCCCGGAGCTGCAGGTAACGCGCGCCAGAGCCCGGGCCGGAGCGGGCTCTGCGCACCCTCTCCTTCCCGGCGCGGAGACCCTGGGTCTGCGCGGGGCGTCCCGGGGCGTCCGGGGCGTCCGGGGCGCGGGGTGGGGGGCGGCACTAACGCTCCCCGCCTGTCGCACAGCGACGTTCCGGCGGCTGTTCCCGGGAGCGGCGGGAGGCGGCGGCGGCGGTGAGCGGGGGCCGCGCGGCGGGCGCCCGCCGCTTCAGAAGATGGAGAAGTTTCTGCAGATCGCGCCTCACTCTCTGGCCATCGTCCTGGGCCCGGCCGAGGGGCCACCGGGGGAGAGGTCCGGGGCCGCCCAGCCTGCGCCCCCGGCCCAGCCCCGCCAGCTCGCCCGGCACCACATCGGCTACGAGATCTTCGCCGACTTCAAAGCCGAGAACATGCAGCACTTCTGGAACAAGAAGGTCACGGCCGCAGTGGCCGAGACCTTCTTCCTGGGCTGGATCGACGAGCAGGTCCTGCTGATCCAGGGCAAGGAGGAGCATCTGGAGGCGCTGCGCGAGGGCTGGACGCGCCGGGCTCTGCGGCCGCCCTCGGGCTTCCACATCCGCTGCCTCGGTGAGTCTGGCGGCCGCCCGCCCCGTCCCGCCCAGAGCCCGCGCCCGGCACCGCGACGGGGACGGCCGGTCCCCCCCGGGCGCCCCGCGCCTCCCTCCGCCTCCGCGCCCCGGCCGTGGGAGGGGCCGGCGGGCCTCCGCGAGCGCGGGATTGGGGAACTTCCTGGCACCTAAAACGGGGATTCGTACCTTTCCCCACACGCCCCCCCGCCGGCCCGCCGGAGCCTCCCTGGCGCGGGCCGCGCGCTCCAGCGGGGCGGTGCCTGGGGCCGGCCAGGTAGGCGGCGGCGCTCGGCGCGGGAGGCTCGGCGGTCGGCGGCCGCTCGCGGATCCGCCTGGCTCACCTTCTCCGCGCTGCCGGGATCGGGCCGGGGACGCGTGCTATCGAGGGAGAGAAGTCGAGAGAGGATTCAGGTAGCGTCGGGTAGCCACGGGCTCTACGGCGGGAGGCGGCGGCGGGCGGTTCAGGTGCGCTGTTGTCCCCCCCACCCCCGGCCTCCGTCCCCCGACGTCCTTTCCGCCCGCGACCACTCTGCGCCTCCGCGCGGCTCCTGGCTGCTTTCGCCTCGGGGACCCGTCCCGCAGTTCTGGTGCAGGGTGGGGTCCAAGCGCCGAGGTTTGTGTGCAAGACAGAGCTGTGGATTTCGTTTTAAATATCTTGCCTCCCGTACATCTTTCCGAAGTCATTTTGTGTGTTTGAAGGGAGGAAGGGACACGAGGAAAACGGGAAACTCTGATCCTCAACAAAAGAAGATAGTGGTGCCAGGGAAGAGAGGCCGATAGGTGACATTCGCTGCGCCCTTCCAGTGTTGCTTGACCTGCTGCTTGTTTGTTTGTTTTTAAATTGCACTCCTGTATTCTTAACCCAGATTGCATCTCTTTTTAGAATATACTTCTTAGTTTTGTACCTTGGGCCCAGTGGTTAAAAACGTATATAGTAAATAGTAGTGTTTTATGAAACGATTTCAAGAAAGAAGGCATTCTTTCTAGTACCACGGGTTAGAAATTCTTTCATGACATTTTTGGGAGGAGGTCAAAAGTTCAAATGCTAAAAGACTGTATAGCCGCCCTTTTCGTTACCCAGTTGCTATGCCGCCTTCCTCTGAAGGATAAGCTTATACCCGCTAGCGTGTCTTCCTGTATGCGTATGGCAAATTTATAGCATTCTTCATTTACTTGTATTTTGTCTGTTTTCGCACTGCAGAAATCTTTACAAAGATTCCTTTGAATCGAATGGACAAAAAACCAGGAAGGTTTGCATCTTGTGTGTTTTGTAACCTGTGCTAAATTTCAAAAGGTCCTTTAATTTTTTTTTTTTTTTTTTTTACTTTAGCGAAAACCTCAATGGACTACCTGTAATTAAGCTGCCTTAGTAAAGGGGCCAAGGTTAATGCCTCTGAGACTTGATCTGGTCTCGTATGTAGGACTGCAGCACATCAGGAAGCAGGGATATATGTGGTTATTTTTCATATCCTGTATAGATTATAGCACTTTAATAATTTTCTTTTGAACTTGACTTTATTCTTATTTTTTACTTTTCATTTTTGAAAATCTCAAACATGCAGAAGTAGCATATTTCAAAAACCTTATATTGAATTCCCGTGTACCTGTTATCCAGCTTTGAAATTTATCTGCACGTGGCCAATCTTATTTCATCTCTACCCTTGCCCTCCCCACCCCCATTTTGAAATCCCAGCTATGGTATCAATATCATTTGATTTGTAAATATTTCAGTTCATTTTTTTTTTTTTTTTTTCATTTCAGCGGAATTTGTAAACTCATTGGAATTGACGATCTGTCATGTTAACCAAAGAGAGCTATTTTGGCAACTTGAAAGGTTCCAAATTGCTGTAGTTTGACCGACAGTTGCCCTGGTCTGGCTGGGTAGCTGGAGCTGTCTCAAGCTGACTGGTAACTGGTGGGTGGAGCTGTTGCTTTGCTCAGCTCAGCCCTTAACTCTGTACCAGGATGGGAAGTAAAGAGACTGCCTCCTGGAACAGAAGCATCAGGTAAGGGAGCGGGAGTGATGCCTGCTGGGATCCAAGCGGTAGCTTTCTTTTGAACTACTTTGGGGGTTCATACTTTCTACTAGAATTCCAATCGTGTTTCCGTAATGATAGTAAAATGCAGAGTAGTTGGAGAGAGTATATCTACTGTGAGAATTCTCTGTGGGAAGCTCAGTGTCTGTGGCAGGCTGCCATGTGCTTTATTGAAGGTGCAAGCAATTCCAGATTTCTTCTGCCTGTAATTCCAAAAGTATGTAAATTTCAGGGGCGAATGGGACAATGAGGCGATGACTGTGGAGTCAACAAGAAGCAGGGAACTAAGGAACTCAAAGGAAGAGTTTTGATTGGGAATATTCAAATCCATTCCTTAGAAATTACCTACTCTGGGCATGTAGAAAAAAGTTCAGACTTTGGATTTCCAGGACCCTTAAAAGGGATATGTGTGTTCAGGAAACTAGGAACGTTTCAAAATGGTGCTGTAGATTTTGAGTAAGTTAAATCCCATACACGTTCATTGAGTGCGTACTAGTTCCAGTCTCCATGTTTCTCCTGAGATTGTAAAGACTGGTGAGGCATGCGGTCATTTTGGGGGAGACTTCCACAAAACTGGGAGGTGCTTCTTTGAAGGGAGCAAGGAGTGCCTTCTGCCTCGTGAGCTGGTGGAGAGGTTTCCCAGAGATTGGACCCCCCTCCCCCCCCCCCCCCCCCAGCTAGACCTTGTGCAGATGTGGGCCTCAAGGGGCTTGTTCACAACAGGACAGCTTTCCCACCCAGGCAAGAGCAAAGTCACCGGGTTGGGGAGCTCATGACACATTTGGAAACTGGCTGGTTTGGGTGGGTGGGGAGAGGGTTGTGTTCCGACAGTGCAAAAGGACGTTAGGCCGAGATCTGAAGACTCAGAAGCCACTGGTGAGTTTTGAGCAGGGAGGGGGGGACGTGATTTGGTTTTTGGTATAAGGAGAATTCTGGGGCCAGTGGGAATGGGGGAGGGGATTAGACACAGGAGCCCCGCTTGAGTCCACTGACACAGTTGTGGGCAAGAGGTAATGGGAGCTGCAACAGAGCGTTCAGTCTGGAAGGCACATCCCATGGCCAACGGGTCGTTTCCTTAAGGAAGATACCATTTTAGCTGGGCTGTGTCTGGAGGGTTTTCCAGCCCCGGCTCTTACCCTGTAGGAGTTGTGTGGAGCCCACACGCTCCTTCTCCTGGGGCTCATGGGGTTTTCCCACCCACCATGATCCAGCAGTCCACACCACAGGGTCTCCTGACTTCATATCTCAGGGGGCATGGGCGGTTCTCTGTCCCTGCCAGTGGTTCTTCCTATTTCCCCAGTTTATCCTTCCGTATTCAAATGCTTAGCACCAAATACACTTTTTAGACTTTAAATCAGAACTTATATTTTATTTGTTTTTTATTTTTTTAGCGTTTATTTATTGAGAGACAGAGAGAGACAGAGCATGAGCATGGGAGGGGCAGAGAGAGGGGGAGACACAGAATCTGAAGCAGGCTTCAGGCTCTGAGCTGTCAGCACAGAGCCTGACGTGGGGCTCGAACTCATGAACCGTGAGATCATGACCTGAGCCGAAGTCAGATGCTTAACTGACTGAGCCACCCAGGCGCCCCAGAACTTATATTTTAATTATAAAATGGTTTAGAACTTAATGGGCATTGAGATTTTATTCTATTTCAGTATCTTTATTGGTTTTCCTAAAAGGAGTTACTTTCTTAAAGTGGTTTCTCCCAGGAGTAAAATTTTAAGACATAATTTTTTTTTTTTAATGCCTTCTCTTGGGGCAAAATGGGAACCCTCTTACACTGTTGGTGGGAATACAAACTGGTGCAGCTGCTCTGGAAAACTGTGTGCAGGTTCCTCAAAAAATTAAAAATATAATTACCCTATGACCCAGCAATAGCACTACTAGGAATTTATCCAAAGGATACAGGAGTGCTGATGCATACGGACACTTGTACCCCAATGTTTATAGCAGCACTATCAACAATAGTCCAATTATGGAGAGAGCTCAAATGCCCATGAACTGATGCATGGATAAAGATATGGTTTATATAACCAATGGAATACTACTTGGCAATGACAAAGAATGAAATCCTGCCATTTGCAACAACATGGATGGAACTGGAGGGTATTATGCTAAATGAAATAAGTCAGTCAGAGAAAGACAGATATCAGATGCTTTCACTCATGTGTGGAATTTGAGAAACTTAACAGAAGACGGTGGGAGAAGGGAAGGGGAAAAAACAGTTTCAGAGAGGGAGGCAAACCCATAAGAGACTCTTAAATACAGAGAACAAACTGAGGGTTGATGGGGCGGGGAGGAGAAAATGGGTGAAGGGCAGTGAGAGCACTTGTTGGGGTGAACACCAGGTGTTGTGTGGAAGCGATGAATCATGGGAATTTACTCCTGAAGCCAAGAGCACGCTGTATTCACTGTATGTTAGCCAACTTGACAATAAATTGTATTTAAAAAAAGTGTCTTCTGGGTATCTGGCTGGCTCAGTTGGTAGAGCATGCGACTTCTGATCTTGCAGTCGTGAGTTTGAGCCCCACGTTGGGGGTAGAGTTTATTTAAAAACAAAACCAAAGAAATGGAAAAACCCAACCAAAGCAGAAAAATATACTCTCCAAAACAATTTGTATATGCTCCTCCAAAGGTTGATTTATTTAAGTCAACTTTGAATAACATTCCTAGAAGGAGGGTTGGGATTGATTAATGAGTGTTAGGAAGCTTTCTGAATGAGAAATACTGATTCATTCAATGACCGGAAGCCTGCTGTGTTGTAGGATTTGTTCTGGGAGCTGAAGTGGAGGTTCCATTCTCATGGGGCAACAGGTATTTCAAAAATTAAACACAGAAAAAAGAATTTCAGATTGTTGCAAGTGCTGTAAAAGTTATGCAGGAGATAGGATAAAGGGTGATGAGGAGAAATGGGATAATAATCGACATCTATTGATCATTTATTATTTTCTAAGTACTTTATTTTTATTTATTTTTTTAATGTTTTTATTTATTTTTGAGACAGAGAGAGACAGAGCATGAGCAGGGGAGGGGCAGAGAGAGAGGGAGACACAGATTCTGAAGCAGGCTCCAGGCTCTGAGCTGTCCGCACAGAGCCCGATGCGGGGCTCGAACTCACGGACTGTGAGATCATGACCTGAGCTGAAGTCGAACGCTTAACTGACTGAGCCACCCAGGAGCCCCAGTACTTTATTTTTATTAACTAATCTTTTTTTTTTAATTGAAGTATAGTCAACACGCAATGTTACATTAGTCTCGAGTGTACAACATGGTGATTTGACAAGTCTATACGCTTTGCTATGCGCATCACAAACGTAGCTATGATCTCCCACCACACAACACTCACCATACCATTGGCTGTATTCCCTGTGACATACTTTTCATCCCCTCCACTTACTCATTCCTCGCCTGCAAGCCTGTGTCTCTCTCTCCCCTCCATCCCTTTTGCTCATCCCCCACCCGCTCCCCTCTGGCAACCATTATTTGTTCTCTGTATTCATGGACCCCCTTCTGCTTTTTGTTTGTTTGTTTGTTTTGTTGTTTAGGTTCCACATGTAAGTGAAATCCTATAGTATTTTGCTTTTTCTGTCTTATTTCACTTAGCATTTTATTAACTAATCTTTAAGATAATTATCCTCTTTAGGTATCATTATTTTACCCATTTTACAAATGAAAGAAGTGAGGGACAGAAAGGCAAGTACTTTTCCAAGGACACCTAGGTCCTAAGCAAAAGAGCTAGGATCTGGGTCCAGACAGTGGGTTTTCTTTAAAAGAAATTGTTGTTTTTAAATGTTTATTTACTTTTGAGAGAGAGAGAGGACCGAGTGTGAATGGGGGAGGAGCAGAGAGAGAGGGAGACACAGATTCCAAAGCAGGCTCCAGGCCCCGAGCTGTCAGCGCAAAGCCCGACACGGGGCTCAAACCCACGAACCTTGAGATCACGAGCTGAGCCAAAGTCAGACGCTTAACGGACTGAGCCACCCAGGCGCCCTTGGACAGTGGGTTTCCTTTCCTTTCGTTTCCTTCTCTTCCCTCCCCTCCCCTCCCTTCCCTTCGGTCAGGTTTTCCTGACCAAAATTTCCTTCCCAGCCCCCAATACACACACCCTCCCAACAATTTAGGGGCCAGGTGGCCTAGTTGCAACTGGTTTGGTTGGCAGTGGCTACGTTCTTTTCTCTTAAACACAACGGAAGAGAGAATCAGTGCCAGGGTCCAGGATGTTGCATCGGAGCATCATGTTTGAGCTCCCTTTGGGCCCAACAGGTGGGTTCCTTACTTTGTGTGCCTAATACTCTTTCCGCAGGGCTTATGCAAAGCAGGGCACATTCTTCACTTTGGGCCCCTCCCCACCGGTGTCTTGAGTGCCTGCCTGTCAAACATCTTGTTTCACGTCCGCTTGACTGATGATCAGTCTGCCAGCGACAATGGAGGAGCAGATGGAAATCTGCTTGACGTGTTGGCGGAACGGAAAGAGCCAGGGAGGTGGGGCGGGGGGCTTGTGGAGGCGGCCAAAGAAGGGAAGGTGTGACAGGAGATGAGGTCAGAGGGGCCCCAGGCCATGTGGGGCCTCCTGGGATTTTATTCTGTGGTGAGGAGGCATCCCCATCCTGCAAATACGGAGGGGAGCCCCGGGTTGGGGTCTGTAGGATGTACAGAAAAGTTTCACGCCTGGGCCTCTCTCTTAGAGAACCTCACCTCTCATGTTAAAATCTCAGGATGAAGTCTAAACAGTGAGCGATGATGTATTTCAAGTTTTATTAATTTCTGGCCAGTCATAAAAGATATTTTTATGAATTACCTCACTCTGGCTCAACGACATTTTCAGTGAAGGTGTGTCAGTTTCATTGTAATAAAGCATTTAGAATGCACTTCTGAGGCTCTCGGGCTTGCCGTGATAACTGAGAGGCTTGGCAGAGATTTATAGATTTCACCTCTTAGGGCTTAATTCTGATCTTGAGCATGTGTTTTTTTTTTTCACTCTTGCATTAAGAGGTAAATTTGCTGGTTATCACCAAGTTCTTTCTCCTCCCCTCCCCTCCCCTCCCTCCCTCCTTCCCTCCCTTCCTCCCTTCCTCCCTTCCTTTCTCTCTCTCTCTCTTTCTTTCTTTATCAAAATTTTATTTAAATTCTAGTTAGTTAACATGTAGTGTAATGTTGGTTTCGGGAGTAGAACCCAGTGATTCATCACTTACATACAACACCCAGTGCTCAGCACAAGTACCCACCCTCCTTAGTGTCAGTCACCAATCTAGCCCATCCCCCACCCACCTCCTTATTACCAAGTTCTTTTCCTTAAAAAAAATTTTTTTTAAGTTTATTTATTTACTTTGAGAGAGAGAGTGCGTGAACAGGGGAAGGGCGGTAGGGGGAGGGACAGAGAGACAGGGAAAGAGGGAGAGTCCCAAGAGAGGAGGGGCTTGATCCCAAGAACCATGAGATCATGACCTGAGCCAAAATCAAGAGTCAAATGCCTAACGACTAAGCCACCTAGGTGTCCCCAAGTTCTTTTTCTTTTCTTTTTTAAATTTTTTAATGTTTATTTATTTTTGACAGAGAGAGCGTGAGCAGGGGAGGGGCAGAGAGGGAGGGAGACACAGACTCTAAAGCAGGCTCCAGGTTCTGAGCCGTCAGCACAGAGCCCGATGCAGGGCTGGAACCCACAAACAGTGAGATTATGACCTGAGCCGAAGTCGGACGCTTAACCGTCTGAGCCACCCAGGCGCCTCTAAAGGAGCATAAAACTGAAAGGTGTCTGTCTGTGTCTTTTGTACTGGAGTGAGAGCACTCAGATGCTTTGGGGTAAAAAACCCAGAGAGGTTTGTTGTATACAAACTACTTGCTACAAATAATTTTAAAAGTTTCATTCCGCTTAAAATATCTCACACAGGGATGTGTGGTCACCACGTGTATGAGATGGGCTTTGCGATAGTTGCTGGAAGTTTGGAGATGTGCCTCTGTCATTATTCTTCTCAGTGTGTGCATTTGTAAAACAAGTTTTGAACCCTTCCATTCTGTATTATAGCTGTAGGAATAGTATAATCACATTCATTCTTTTGCTTGGGGAAACTAACGATCTGGTTTACTTGAATGAGGAGGTTAAATAGATGTATTGTGAAGGAAGGTCCAAGCTGTGAATATCATTAATATATAAGTATTATATATATGCGTATACAGAAGGAACTTTATCTTTGAGAAGATTCTGTGCCAAGAACTTTTTAATAAACTTTAATCACACTAGTCTCAGAGGATGTTTAAAGCAGCTTTGGATATTTTGATATCAATCAGTTTCTTGATAGAGAACAGTCAACTGGGACACTGTCAGGGACCAGAACTAGAGGACTCTCTGAAGAATTTGATAGGTGACTTAGGTAGAGAGGATCCATCAGAGTCTTTGTGGGTGGGGTTGAAGGTCAACCCTCCTGGGAGGGCAGACCCAGCTCATGAGAAAGTCCACAAGGTGGTGGTGGGCACCGTGTGGAACAGACCGGGTCGTAAGATGTTCTTATGACGTTAACAGCATGAAAGCATACGTCTGTGCTGTCACTTTGACTCTTAAGACGCAAATAAACACAATACCATCCCTCTGGGGGTTTTTTTTCCATCTCTTGTGAAGGCCCTAAAATACAATTTTCTAAAGCATCTGTTGTTGATGCAAAAAGGACTTGTCCCTGAAATCAGGATGTCCCCTTCCCCTTCCCCAGGACCAAACATGTGGGAAGCATATAAAGTCCCTCGGTGTGCGTGAATGCTGGCTGATTAGCGGGTCATCCAAAATAACCTTCTTCTCATGAATCTGGAGGTCCCTGGCAGCACCAGTGCCTTTAAGGGGTGCGGTGCACTCTGGTGGTGTTCCATTTTGGTACCACCCGAGATCATTGCAGCAGGTGCGTTCACAGTCAGCCTTGGGGCTGAGGGGGTGCTGGCTCCAAGGACGGCTGCCAGTCTCCCGCTTTGTTGCTCCCTGGGGAGAGTTGTTGTCTCTGAGCGTTTTCCTTCTGTCCAGGCCAGCCTTCCTCCAGTGCTGTGTCAGACACCCTCCTCCCATGTCCCCCCCAGGGTTTGGGCAGTTTTTCCTTTCACACCTTTGCAACAAAAGATGATGATTACATCTCAGCCTTTCTAAGTAGTTTTTTCCCCCCAGATTTTTTTCTGGAGACTAAGGTTCCACCCCCCCCCCCTCCCCTTAGGTATCCATTTACAGGACAATAGAGCTCAGCACCTGCTCCTCTAAGGAATGTTATCTTAAGAAATTCCAGTCTACCCCTTCCCTCCCCTCACTGCTGTGCCACCCTTGAAAGTGACCTTCATAAGTCCCAGATAGTTTTCTGACAGCTTCATGCTGGAAAAGAGGGGGAGAAGGGTCTACACATTTAACCCCTTAGAGGGTCGATATGATTCTCGCGACAAAATTTTATGTGTTTACAGATATTCCCAAATCTTTGACTCTTGCCCCGGTAGCCTGTGTTCTGCTCCTGGCACAGTCCTGCAGTTCTGAGCTGACCTGTCAGCCCCAGGCACCTGCAAGTCCGCCCCAGGGAGCTGTGGGCGATTGGAGGCACTCCTGCGCACCTTCTCAGTTCCTTCCCTCTTCGACTTCAGCTTGGTGCAGCCTGCGTGTTTTTCATAAAGTCACGCACCCGCCAACCTTCCAGCTCAGTTTCCTAACACTTCCTGCCTGTTCGGTGATGGCCCTGGGTGGGTGGCTTGAGCTGGAGAAGCTGTACCAAAGCCACGTGGGATGGGGCGTGGGTGAGGGGAGAAGTTGGTGGTGAGAGGAGGATACGGGTCCAAGATCGACATGTGAAAAATGCAGGGGGGAGAGAAGACAGACGACGAGGAGAAACCGGGGCACAGGGATCACAGGGGAACATTGGAAACTGGTTTATGTGGGCTGCAGAACGGTTCGGGCTGGAAAGAGTCTCGCTTCGAACGAGGTCCCCCTCTCAGAAGCCTTCTCTCCCTGTCTGACAGGGTGGGGGGGCCCTGAGCTCTGTGCATCATGGCTGCCATCTTGCCCAGGCTTGGAGGAGGCCTATGGGCTCAAGTGTGTGGCCTGCAGAGGACAGCTTTCCCCCTTCCTGTGTGAAAAGAATTGTGCAGTCTGAACAATTCACCTCCATTTTTTTCCTTCAACCTCTGCTTCTGGTCAACAAACCAGGCGCTTCTAGACTTCTCCTGAGGCAGTGAAAGCCTGATGCAGCTCAATGAACACTGCCATCCTTCTGGGAAGAAATGCCAGCTTTTGTTGATCTCGTTGATTATGTATGCCGTAATCTCCTTATATGTCCCGTATTTACCCAGATCCTCAAACCTTCTTCCTCCAGGATGACCTCTTGCCCTCTAGGCTCTAATGACCCATCCCTTCCCCGCTGCCTATTCCCTTTTGGTCTTGCCCAGCACGGGAAGCCTTGGAAAGCCTGCTGACTTTGGAGTTAATACGGAATCTCAGGAGAGATTAATGATTTTTTGTTACGGGGGACTTTGTGACTGGCACGATTTGTCTGGGTTGGTCACTTTCTTTTCATCAGAGTCTGGTTATTAATTTGTTTAAAAAAAAGAAAGGAGGCTTTAAGTTAGTAGACTGTGAAATACTAACATAGAACAAAGAAATCAGTACTTTAGAAACCATGTCTCTGAATGCTCCCACATAGTTGGGGGTTACTCAGGCATCTTTTTCCTCTTTCGTGTATCTTCAACATTTCGTCTTACGCTTGAAGAAGGAGCATTCTAGAAGACAATCTATATGCCACATGCTCCTTCATTTTATGAAATGTTTACTGACTCTACTCCAGAGTTGATAATGTGGGTCAGGAATTGTTCCAGGCACTTTAATACATGGGCTCATTTAATTCTTACAGAGGTAATGGTAACATTATTTCCATTTTATAGAAGAGAAAACTGAAGTTCAGAGAGTAACTCTGCATGAGCAAGCAATCTCAAATTTCAACCCAGTAATCTGATTCCAGAGTCTGTCAACCTTTTTATTTAAAAAAAAATTTTTTTTAATGCTTATTTATTTTTGAGAGAGAGAGAGAGACAGAGCACAAGCAGGGAAGGGGCAGAGAGGCAAGGAGACACAGAATCTGAAGCAGACTCTAGGCTCTGAGCGGCCAGCAGGGCTCTATATCACAAACCTCGAGGTCATGACCCGAGCCCAAGTTGGATGCTCAACCAACTGAGCCACAGAGGCGCCCTAACCTTTTTGTTTTTTTTAAATGTTTATTTATTTATTTTGAGAGAGAGAGAGAGCAAGAGAGCGAGAGCACAAGTGGGGTAGGAGCAGGGGGAGAGAGAGAGAGACAGAGAGAGAGAGAGAATGAATCCCAAGCAGGCTCCACACCGTCAGCACAGAGCCCGACTCGGGGCTCAATCCCATGACCGCGGGATCATGACCCGAGCAGATACCAAGAGTTGGACGCTTAAGCAACTGAGCCACCCAGATGTCCCAGAGCTGTCAACCCTTTTAAAACCAATTGTCGTTTCTATTTTTCTTTCTTTCTTTTTAATCAGACCATTTTAATTTATTGAACTTTGGCTTTGTCGGATAAATGGAGCTCCTAACCAAGTCCACCTTAGTAGAAAGTCAGATTACTCTGCAACTACTTCCTAGTTCATGAGAGTGGAGTTAGAATTGACGTTCTCAGCAACTGAGAGAATCTCCATCCAGATTGACTTCCTGACCCAGTAGGGACGGTTTTGATGGAGAGGGCCACGTGGCAGTCCCGGGTTTCCCCACTTCCAATAAAAGAGTCATAAAATGTCTTGTGTCTTTGGAGAGGCTCACAGAATTTAAGACTACATCAGAGATTTGAAAGATGCAGGATAGAAATTTCTATCTCATTCCCATTTAACTCTGAAGCATGACAGGTGCAGAATGAGAGAGAATTGCAAGCTTAATGAAGTAGTGACTAATGTCATAGCTCCAGATCTGGATGTGTGGTCTTAGAACATATCAGTACAGCCATCAGCACAGTGATCCCCAACTGATAAGTACATCGAATTTGTGAAAGTTTCCAAACACAAACTGGTACACATAAAAAATTTCCACATACAACATACGTACGTACGTAAGTACACACACATACATAATCATATTAAAACAAAATATATGTAACCATGATCCAATTTAAGAATAAAATATTACAAGAACCACTGCAGTATCTTTTGTACTTTCCTTCCATGGGATCCTCTTCTGTCTGCAAGAGATAATAACTGCCCTGAAATTTGTTACTCCCTCCCTTGATTTTCTTTCATAAGTTTACCCCGTACGTGTTCTCTCCTATTTTGAGCTTCATAGAAGTGGAATAGTACAGCGAAACTGATTGTCATTTCTGCTGATCGAAGGTTTTGGTTTTGTTCACTATCACTGATAATTGTTTTCTCTTGGACTGTAATTTCTTATGAATGTTAAACAAAGTAGACTCATTTGTATGATGAATCCTGAAATGTCCTTAAAACATACAACGATATCTCACCGAACAGGTGAAGCAGAGTCCTGACAACAGTACTGTGGTCTTGATCTTTAAAATGCAAGGTCAAGAGGGGCATCTGGGTGGCTCAGTCAGTTGAGCATCTGACTTCAGCTCTGGTCATGATCTCGCAGTTCATGGGTTCAAGCCCTACTTCGGATTCTGTGCCTCCTACTCTCTCTCTGCCCCTCCCCCACTCATGCTGTGTGTCTCTCTCTGTCTCTCAAAAATAAATAGATGTTAAAAAAATAAAAAATAAAATAAAATGCAGGATCAAGAGATGGTGGCAGGATAGTGGCAGGTGTTAAATGTATATTCATAGTGTTACCAAACAGGAGCCTTAGGAAGTAATTAATGATAAAACTTTGCTACCAGGTGAGAGGTATTCCTTTTTAGAAAAATAAAAGTTCAGTGTGTAAAAGGTCTTGAGAAAATTGTTATAAAATGGAATACGTGCCAGAATTTATCACACGTTCTTCACTGTTTTTATTTATTTATTTATTTATTTATTTATTTATTTATTTATCATTTTATTTATCATTTTATGAATTTTAAATTTTAATTCCAGCAGAGTTATCATACAGTGTCATATGAGTTTCAGGTGTACAATATAGTGATTCTACAATTCTGTACATTATTCAGTGCTTATCCTGGTGAGTATACAGTGTTTTATTTTTCTTCTTCTTTTTTTTTGAGGTTCCAGAATGAAAAGGCATTCGTGTTTTCAGATTGTATAAGCAAATTATCAACTCTTTTACGTAATCTAATAAGAAAACCTTGCTTCTCATAGTCAATTATTTCTATTTTCCTAGTCAGGTATTTTTATTCTCTGCATAAGAAGTTACACTAACAGTTTTAGGTCTGAAAGAATTATTCCTTTTGAATATTCCTAGCTTAGAAATTAACTTGATATGATAAAGTGTATTTCAGTTACTTTTGGATATGGTGCCAGAACACTTTCTCTTTTTTTAAAAAAATTAACAACAGAGATATAGATTCTGTGAGTGACTATATTGGGTAGTATGATTTATATAGTACATGTGTGATTGTTAAAATATAGCCTTTAAGGCTGTGAAATTGCTTTTGAGTACAGCTTTGGCTATATCTCGTAAGCTTTGATATATGATATTCTCGTTGTGATCACTTCAGCAGTCTGTAATTAGTATTTTCATTTTTTTAACCTAGTAACTATCTTGGAAAAGTTTCTTTTTCCTTTTTCCCTTGTAGAAATTGTGAGTTTTTTTTAAACTGCTGTGGTTGTGTTCTCATATTATTTTATAGTTGCCTGAATATTTATTCTGTAATATGTATTTTTTTTTCAAGTTTGCTGACATTTTTATTGTTACCTAGTATAGCTCAAGATTATATGCTCCATAGAAACTTGAAATAAGGGATTTTTTATAGGAAGTGTGTGTGTTATACTTTGTTACTAAATTTATATTATATTGTTTAACTCCTCTGTATTCTCATTTTTTTGTATCTCTTATTTGTCAAAGACTATGATAACTGTGCTAATATCAAGTCTTCAAAATTGTGTGATTTCTTTCACTCTATTACTAACAGTTTTAACTTGATATATCTTGATATTTCAATATCCAATACATATCTCTATTGTTAATTTTTTTCTTTTATACACATATAAATGTACATATAATCATATATTTATACATATGCATATAAGTGTATGAACATTTATATACACATATTTTAAATATTTATTTTTGAGAGGGGGGGTGGACAGAGACAGAGAATTTGAAGAAGACTGAGCCCCATGTGGGGATCAGATTCATGAACTGTGAGATCATGACCTGAGCTGAAGTAAGATACTTAACCAACTGAGCCACCCAGGTGCCCCTGTACATTTATAATTCGTGTAAATATGCACTTAACACAAATTTCTCTCTCATCCTTTTTACCTTGAAATCTTTTTCCAGAATTAATATTGCCACGTCTCCATTTTGCTTGGCATATCACCGCCACCTTTTTCTTTTTAATCTTTTGTATCCTTCTGTTTTAGTGTGTGTTTTATAATAAAGCAAGATGTAGTTAGAGTTTGAATTTTAACTCAATGTGAAGAGTATTTTAGATATATTGAACCATTAAATGTACTGTAGTAACTATATGTTTGCTGTTGTTTGAAACTTTTTTTTTTTTTTACAATTTTTCAACGTTTATTTATTTTTGAGAGAGAGAGAGAGAGGCAAAAAGAGAGAGAGACATAGAATCTGAAGCAGGCTCCAGGCTCTGAGCTGTCAGCCCAGAGCCTGACCCGGGGCTCAAACTCGTGGACCATGAGACACGTCAACTAGATTTTCTTGAATCTGAGAAAACGGAACTCAACAACTGTCATAACAGCTGAATCAATTTTCCCAAGTAAGGCAAACATTTAAATTGTGGCCAATTAAATAATTTCTTGGCTTTGCTTCCAGGTCTTCTTTATAAATATTTCTGCTCTAGCCTCCCATCAGGGAGACCCCCAATCACTTTTTGGTTTTGGTAGTGCCCAATTGGAACTGTTTTCTCAGATAAATTTTTAAAAATGTGACGTGTCTCAGTTCATCTTTTTATACATATTAACATTGGGAAAAAAACAACTCAGGTCTGGTAAAGGCAAGATAAGTCTCATACCTTAATATATTGACAGTGGTATTGTAAATTGAAAAAAATGTTTTTGGAAAGCATCTTCTCAATATGTATTGAAAAGCCATCTAAATACTCATATAGTTTGATGTAGTAATTCTACATTTAGGACTACATCTAAGATAGTAATCCAGAATATAGAGAGCTATATGTAGGAAGCTATTCATTGTACAATTTTTTTGAAGTTTATTTATTTACTTATTTTGAGAGAGAGAGAGAGCATGTGTGTGAGTGCGGGAGAGGCAGAGAATCCCAAGCAAACTTAGCACCGTCAACATAAAACCTGATGTGGGGCTCGAACTCACACTGAGATAATGACCTGAGCTGAAGTTAGATGCTTAACCAACTGAGCCACCCAGGTGCCCCTCATTATATAATTTTTAAGAAAGAAGAATTGTAAGTAACCCAAATATCATGAGTACAGAGTAAATTATAGTCCTGTCTACTGGGTGAATACTATATAGTCATTAAAGTGACTACGATGGTTATGAAACCACATGGAAAAATTCTTACGATACATAGTTTACTTGAAGCATGTGTGTTATTTCATAGCAATACAAATCAGAACAAAATCTCAAACCAGATGCATAGGAAAAAATGGGAAAGGATAACCATAAATATTATGTACTGAATAACGATTATGTTTTGAGCACTGTGCCAAGTATATTTTCTCATTGAATTTTTTTTTTTTGAGAGAGAGAAAGTGAGAGAGTGTGAGTGGGGAACAGAGGGAGAGACAGAGAATCTCAAGCGGGTTCCATGCCCAGTGTGGAGCCCAACTAGGGGCTCCATCCCAAGACTGTGAGATCATGACCTGAGCTGAAATCAAGAGGCAGTTACTTAACTGGCTGAGGCACCCAGGCTCCCCTTCATTGAATTTTTATAAATGGCTCTTCGTGTACCCATTTTGTGGATGAGGAACTGAGCTTTGAGAGGTTGGATACCTTTGCTCAGCCTTGTTCAGTGATGGGACCGGGTCTGGACCCAGGTCTGTGGGATCAAAATGTGTGCTTGAAACTGGTGATTCACAAAGTTGACTGTGCATCAGGATCATCGTGGGACTTTAAATAAATACATGAATTAATAAATGAATAAATCCTGAATGGCTTACTCCATTCAGACCACCAGTCAGACTGCCAGAAGTCAGACTGGGCCACCAGTCAGATTGCCAGAAGCCCATATTTCTTTAAAAAAAAAAATTTTTTTTTAACATTTATTTATTATTGAGAGAGAGAGAAAGAGCATGAACATGGGAGGGACAAAGAGAGGGGGAGACACAGAATCTGAAGCAGGCTCCAGGCTCTGAGCTGTCAACCCAGAGCCCAACACGGGGCTGGAACTCACAAACCGTGAGATCATGACCTGAGCTAAAGTTGGACGCTTAACCAACTGAGCCACCCAGGCACCCTGCCCCATAGGAGCCTGTATTTCTAATACACAAGGTGGGTTCTGTGGCCAGTTGATGGCCAGCATTTAAGACCCTCTGCAAATTCCACTGTTTGTATATAAAAATACACTATTGATTTGTGAATGTTAATAGTGGTTGAATTTAGGTAACAGGACTAAGGGTGATTTTATTTTTTCCCTCCATTTTTCAGATTTTCTTTTGTGAGAAATGATATTACTTTGTTTTAAAACAAAAAATTTTTTTTTTTTTAATGTTTATTCTTGAGAGGGACAGAGACAGAATGCGAGTGGGTTAGGGGCAGAGAGAGAGGGAGACACAGAATCTGAAGCAGGCTCCAGGCTCTGAGCTGTCAGCACAGAGCCTGACGCGGGGCTCAAACTCACAATCCGCGAGATGATGACCTGAGCCGAAGTCGGACGCTCAACCGACTGAGCCACCCAGGCGCCCCAAATGATGTTACTTTGAATATAAACACTTAATGAAGAGAATTGAATAAAATACTTCATTTAAAGAGTCTCTTCTTTTGGGGGAGGATATTATATGCTGCTTCTTTTTAAAAGTCCATTCTGAGGGTACATAAATGAAAATGGAGTGATGTCCAAAAGAGACATAATTTTCATGAGATATTGCAAAATAGATCAGTCTAATGATGATTGCAGTTAACGGCATATGTTAAATTTGTTTGTGTTGTAACAGTGCCTTAGGAAATAGGACTTAGACTATAGATTTAAAAAATAACTTAGGTGGTATAATAATTATATTTTAACGAAAAAAAGAAAATAAATAAATTGGATGATTAGACAAAGCCCCAGAGAAACTGGTCTGTTTGGCTCTTTGACGAGCAAGGGAGACTATGATCATGGAATATTTTTGTTGTCAAGCAGAGGGAAAAGGGTTCTTTTTCTCATAGTTTGGAGGAAGGGGTGTGAAATGAGATCATAATTACAGGAAATAATGGACTTTATTGTTAACATGCAATCATGTGACCCTAGTGTCGGGGAGGTTAACACAGGGCCTTTTTCATGGGGTGTCTGTGACACTGCACATTGCCATGTTGGGTCACCTTAAGGAAGGAATAACCATGTGGCACCTTAAATCAGATGAAAGCAATGCCAGGACACCTGGTGGCTCAGTCCATTAACTGTCAAACTTCAGCTCAGGTCCCAATCTCACGGTTTGTGAGTTCGAGCCCCGTGTTGGGCTCTGTGCTGATTGCTCAAGCCTGCGTGGGATATTCGGTCTCCCTCTCTCTCTCCCCTTCCTCTGCTCATGCTCACGCTCTGTCTCTCTCTCTCTCTCTCTCTCAAAAAGAAACATTTGTAAAAAAAAAAATATGGAAACAATGCTGGCAAGTTTCTGTTTTTTAGGAGGACAGAGAAAGATGTCAGAATTGGACAAATCATATGTACATATCCTAAAAAGGAAATGTTCACAAAATTATATTTTTGTATTTATTAGGATACATGAAATGAGAAAATTTGCTTACTTGATTGGATGCCTGGCGTAGCCTCAGGCTCCAGTGTGCAAGTTCAACATCTTCCTTTAAAGGCCTGGCCAAACAGTCTTCAGAATTTCTGGGTGAATTACAATTGCAGGAGCTATAAATCATGTATGGATTCATGAATGCATATTGTAAAGAATAAGTTGCATAGTGTCTATATTTTTAAAAGCTGAGTGATGATGTCACTTAGCCTTAGTTGTGAAAACCTTATTTGAAAAATGGCAAAGTTTTTTCTTCCTCGGAGCACTGACTTTTCTTCTGCACAAGAGATTAGATGGAACTGAAATAGGTAGATAATCAGAAATCCACAAAGACTGAAAGTTTTTTTTATTAAAATTTTTTTAAGCGGTTATCTATTTTTGAGAGAGAGAGAGAGAGAGAGACAGAGAGAGAGAGAGAGAGAGAGACAGAGCATGAGTGGAGGAGGGGCAGAGAGAGAGGGAGACACAGAATCCGAAGCAGGCTCCAGGCTCTGACCTGTCAGCATGGAGCCCGACGCGGGGCTCGAACTCACAAACCATGAGGTCATCACCTGAGCCAAAGTCAGACGGACCTTTAACTGACTGAGCCACCCAGGTGCCCCCCCCCCCCCCCCCCCCCCCGGCTCAGGAGTGATTTTCAAGAAGTGACATCACATTTAGTCTGTCTGCTGGGTGAATCCAGACAACATACTTTTATCACTGGTGGAAAGTCAATTTTCTTTGGAGGGGAGATCTTTTCCTCGCTGATGTTCTTGAAAAGAACACTCCAAGAGGAGTTTTGGAAAAGGGATTTGACACAAGTGTCAACATAGTTTACATATCGCTGCGGTGATCTCCTTATTTGTACTAAAACAAGCTTTTCCAGGTATGATGTTATTTCTTTCATTTGCATGCGTTAGCTGGGCTGGTTTTCTCTTTCACTTCTGCGTCTGAAGGCAAGCAGAACGCTTTGATGATGCAGCGACTCTCATTGTCCTTTCGGTGAGCAAGCATCCTCCTCGGTCTTTAAAAACATTGTGGGATGGAGAAAAATATGTATATTTCAAGGTTACTCTAAGTATTTTTCTTCAAAAATATCGTTGCCTTGACATTGTTCATTGATCAAATTAATTTTGAAGCGTCCAGTACAATTCAAAGAGAACATGAGATTTTTTTCCATTTACCAAAAGGAGGCGTGGTTGAGAAAGCTTGGCCATGGTAGAGCACAAGTGGGAAGATAAACTTCTGACCCCCGTTGCACTTGCTAGTTTTTGCGTTGTGTTTTGTTTTTCTTCCCCTCCAGCCCCCCCCCCGCCCCGCCCCTCAGGTGAACTGTCCCTGGAAGAGAAGGTGTGAAGTTCATGCTCTTAAATAAGAGTGAGCAAATATTCTAGAAATAGTTTTTTTTATTTTTTTTATTTTTCAATATATGAAGTTTATTGTCAAATTGGTTTACATTCAACACCCAGTGCTCATCCCAAAAGGTGCCCTCCTCAATACCCATCACCCACCCTCCCCTCCCTCCCACCCCCCATCAACCCTCAGTTTGTTCTCAGTTTTTAATAGAAATAGTTTTACAATGTAGTTGAGATTAGGAGTGCTTAGAGAATGCAGCCTGTGGCATTAGTACGTATCAGAATTAAAGTTATACCCCACTCCATATTAGCGGTTAAAAATGATTTGCATACTTCCCTCATTAATCTGTTTTTGAGGTGTTTCCCAGTTGCACAGCGAATAAAATCTGAAAACTCCAGGTTATTTTTATTTTGTTACTAAAACAATGTTCTCTGTCCAGGAGACTGACACCTGACTGTTTATCATGTCCCTCACTTTTTTTGTTTTAACCATTAGTCCCAATTATTAGGGTCGTATCTAGTAAGGAGGAGGGTCACGGTGCCTTATCCCAGCACCCTTTCCTGCCCCGTGTGGGAAGGCTTTGGGATACCGCAAGCCGGCCACCTTGCTCTCTGGGTTTGGTGCAGGTAAGCCTTTGTCGGGTGATAAACCTGGATGTGAAGTCAAGTACTCTACGTAATCTGGGGTGACGAGTCACTGTTCTCCTGGAGGATTGAAGGAAGTAAAAAATATAAATGTAGCCGTTTATTCTTTTTTTCTTTCTTGTTTGTTTATTTGTTTTTTGATTTGTTTGCATGTTTATGCACAACAGTGTATTTTTGGGTTCCGTATCTTGCAAAGGGCTGAATGTTTCATACCTGGTTTCAAAGTGGGCTGGTTGAATAGCAGGCTGCTGGTAGAGTAAAATTGGGCTGATTCCAATGGTGGTTTTTGAGAAGATCCAGGTAGCCCTGAAACGAGAAATATAAAAAACAATGAAGCCAAGGAGAGTTGTTTTTTTTTTTTTTTGCTCACGGCTCTGTTGACTTCCTGGCCCTCCTTTCTGACACTAATCCAGTATAGTGTGACAACTCTATTTTGGTTTTGAGTCGTACACAGAGGCTTGGTTAGAACCCTCCCTTGGCCGGAAGCCCACGTGTAACCGTATGGTGCTTCACGGAAT
Organism: Acinonyx jubatus; assembly: GCF_027475565.1. Taxonomy (NCBI): domain Eukaryota; kingdom Metazoa; phylum Chordata; class Mammalia; order Carnivora; family Felidae; genus Acinonyx; species Acinonyx jubatus. Next base: position 14,233,036 of record NC_069382.1, read on the forward strand.
GCAGATAATGGCTCCATTTTCCTGTGTGTTGTAATAGGCAGAAACCTGTGCCGGCAGGTAGAAGGGCTTTTATACAAAGTACACACGAGAGCGTTGCACAGTATTATTCATGCCGGAGCACAGCAGACTTCATCTGTTCAGAAATGGTGATTCTCTTCTTTCTGGACATTTCACGCAGGACTCTGAAGAGCGTTGAGGGTGGCCCGGCTCCTTGCTTTCAAGGTCACACGTCCCAGCTTCAGCCCTTTCTAGGTTCCTTGCTCTGATGTCACAGGTGCTGGGCTTGGGGCTGCTCAGGGAGGCTGCTAGGCAGGTAGGTCACGGTGGTGAGGTCTGCAGTGCCAGGAAGTACCAGTTTCGCTGCTGGAAAGTACCAGTCCCCCTCCCACCCCCGGGGCGCCTCGTGGAGCCCGTCCAGGCCGTGACTAGAGGGAAGGGGGCCCCCTGCTCTCTCAGGCAGCCCCCACCTCCACAGCTGTCCCTGTCAGGCTTGACTGAACCCTTGTCTCAGGGGTCTGTTGTTGAGTAGGCTGGAGGTCTAGGTCACAGAGGTGGAGCCTAGGATGTTAGATCGGGACAGGACCTTAGGATTCATCGTGTGACAGCCCGCCCTTCACTCAACAGGAAACAGAAGTGCGGGAAGATCTGATTTGTGTAGCGTCTCACAGCCAGGGCGTCCCAGAACCAGGTCCAGAGCTCTCAGCTTTGTCCTCCTCACACTCCCTTCCGTCTCTGTCCCCGGCAGGCTTTCAGGCTCCAGACGAGAGTGTCTTTGGCACCCACGTGCTGGCAGTGAAATGGCTTTTCCACCCGTGGCCCGGGAGGGTCAACCCCCATACACTGTGCGCCTGGAGGGGATTCCTGTGCCCTTGTGGAGATGGCAGACCCCACTGTTGCTTAAGAATGAGGTTGAAAAAAGCTGTTCTTGATTGTATACATGCCGTATGTTAGACTCGGAAGCAGCCCGTGTGTGTACGTTACTGTATTTCATCTACAGTCGAAACCCGGTGAGGTGCTTCCTATCTCCATCTTACAAGAGGCTGACGTTCAGAGAGGGTGTCCTCTCCGCTGTCCGGCAGATAAAGAGTGGCAGTACTGAGACCCTGGCCCTGCTCGCTCCACAGCCCAGCGTTCCCCCGTGGGGCCTCCCCCTGGGTGCACCCCTGCTCCCACGCTCCCCTGCTTCCAACCTGGTCATTTTTGTTCTCCTGGAGCCTCCGGGCGCTCTTCAAAGCTTATTCAACCAACTTTTCCTCCAGTATACATTTTACCACAATAATCTCATAAAGGTCCTCTTTCTTTTTAGCACTCTATTATCAGGAGGCCACGGCTGGCCAGAAGTAGATGAACAAACCCAAGAGATAGCCATTCCCAAAGGTGTTTACTGCCCCTCAAGTCCGTGGAGGGGGTGGTCAGCTTCGACAGGAATGAAAACTTGCCTGATGAGCAGGGCTTTCCATTCCAGTGACTTCCACAACTTTCCCGGGGTTTTTACTTGGCTCTTTCCATTGGTGCCTCCAGACTGTAAATGCTCCGGGGCAACGAGTTTGTTCTTTGGCACGTGTTAACTGTCGTAAAGTTGGTGTATACTGTATGTTAAAAAAAGATACAACAGCAATACAACCTCGTCCTTCAAATGCAGCCTCGGGTTTCGATCTTTTCCCCAGATATGCAGGCGTGTATAGCCATGTGTCTTGTAAAATCGGCTACCGTGCTTTCCACGAGAGGTGGTTTTTAACAGGGTACATTTTGCTGTGTTCTTGCAAACTTGAGAAGTCCTGAAGTGTTAAAGCAGCTTGACAGTTTTATGTAATGGTTTTGTTTAGTTCATCCCATAAGCTGTTACCTACCTGAAAATAACTTTGGGATTAAAACAATCTCGTGATAAATTTTGACTGGCCAGAATAGGAGAATTTAAACAGGGATACTGTTATATTAAGCTTGACGGTTTTTTTCCCTGCATCACAAAGCTCATAAAATATTTTTATTATTCCCAAGATTCCCCATATTTTAATATGCATTATTTCTCACCTACGTTCTACTTTCATTTTAAGCCTAGTTTATTTTCCTAGGCATGGGCCTTGGGTAATTTCTTTAGATACATTTCAGTTACACCTCATATGAAAAACATACTAGAGAGAGTTACATGGCACCTCCAACCATCTTGTTAAACTTTAACAGCTTCTCAGGGCGCCTGGGTAGCCCTGTCTGACTCTTGATCTCGGCTCAGGTCATGATCTCATGGTTTGTGGGTTTGAGCCCTGTGTTGGGCTCTGCACAGTGAGTTCTTGGGATTCTCTCTCTCTCTCTCTCTCTCTCTCTCTCTCTCTCTCTCTCTCTCCTCCTCCTCCTCCTCCTCCTCCCCCACACGGTCTCCCTCTTTCTCTCAAAGTAAGTAAATAAACTTAAAAAAAAAAAAAACTTCAACAGCTTCTCAAGTAAACAACCACAAAAGTATTATATTGTGTGAGTGTTAAAAAAAAGTTCTTCTTGATAAGCTAGTTAACAAAAACTTCTTTTATTTGACTTGTGGGCTAAACTTGAGAGGGAAGCAAAGAGAGAAAAATGTACATATTTTAAAAATAACAGTATTTTGGGGCGCCTGGGTGGCTCAGTCGGTTAAGCGTCTAACTTCAGCTCAGGTCATGAACTCGCGGTTCGTGAATTCGAGCCCCGCGTCGGGCTCTGTGCTGACAGTTCAGAGCCTGGATCCTGCTTCGGATTCTGTGTCTCTGTCTCTCTCTGCTCCTTCCCTGCTCATGCTCTCTCTCTCTCTCTCTCTCTCTCTGTCTTCTGTCTCTCTCTCAAAAGTAAATAAACATTAAAAAAAATAAAAAATAACAGTATTTTAAGCAACTGAGCATTTGTTTCATGCATATTAATCAATACACAGGTACTAAGCGCCATTAGGAGAAGCAAAGTCACCATGTATTTGGCCCCAGCTCTAGGGGCTTCTGGCTCCACTGGGAGCACATGGAATAGTAGACTGGCTGCTGGTGAAGAGCCAAAGCGTTCGTTGCTGGGCAAGCTCCATGGGTTCATGGAAGCGGATAGATCAGTATAGCTAGACTATATGACCCTTACCTTCCTGAGTGTGGGATTCCAAGATGGCTTTCTTCCTGGCCTGTACATCCAGAATGCCTGCCACGTCCCCTTTCTCCTCGTATGGTCTTAGGCTTGGGGACAGGGGGAGCAATGAGGTGGCCGATCCTTGGTTCTTAGAGACTAAGGAGGATACTATCAAAGAGGCAGAGTTGAACTGGGGGTCCGGGAGGACTCCATGGTGTCAGCAGGTCAGTGGTGGGGAGTCCAAGGTAGCTGGGACCTTCTCGCAACTTGTTGTGCTTTGAAGATCCTGAGTTAATTATTCACGGAGGAGGTGGCGAGGCTGCAGGTGAGAAAGAGAGGGAGCGGGAGCGTTCTGAGGTGGGAGAAGAAGCTTGCCCCAAGGCCTCCGAAGCAGGAGGGAACAAGGCAGGTCTAGGGGGCCATCAAAAGCTGATTCATCCCTCTACCTGTGTCAAGCTTGTGTTGGGGCTGGCAGAGGTCAACCCCTGGCGTCTCCGAGCATCTGTGTGTCAGTGAGCTGTGCTTGCACTGGGCATCCACACCATCTTAGAATGGAGGGGAGCCCTCACCCCAGGGCTGTATGCAGCCTCGGGGGAGGGGGCAGAGTTGGCGCCAGATAGAAGCCTTCATTTGCAAAGGCATGGGTTGGAGGCTGCCACCCCTCCTATCCCCTTCCTCCCTGGGCCTCCCTGTAAATCCCAAGTGCTTGCTTCCATTGCTGTTCTCTGAGGAGGCCTTGAGGTCTAAACCCAGTGGCACGTCGAGGAGTGTCGGAGATTGGGAGGGATTTGGGGCCTGACGTCATTGGGGAGGGAAACAAGCAGAGGAGTTTGGACTTGATGCCGTAAGCAGTGGGAAGCTGCTCCGGGTGTGATAAAAGCAGTGTTTGGAGAAGACTAGTCTGGCAGTCGGGGGACAGATGCAGGGCAGAGGGTAGGAGCCACGACAGGCCAGTCGGGTGTGTGCTGAATATTGACATCATTTCAGTCACTGAGCCCTTTGGCTTCTTCCTCTTCTGTTTCCTGTTTGCCTCACCTGGAAATTCTCAATTTTTAGTGTATACCAGACTCACCCAGGGAACATATTAAAAATAGAGATTCCTGGGGTACCTCCCGACCCCTACCCCCGCCAGCTCTGGAATCAGTAGGCCAGGAGCGGGCCTGGGAATCTGCATTTTTATTTTGCATCCCAGATGATTCTAGAGCAGTGGATCTGATGACCACCCTTGAGAAAAGTGAGCCAGTTGGTCAATGTTCGGTTCTCAGGTTTTGTTCTTTTGTTTTCCATTCAGGCCCTCAGCTGCTTCCTCTAGCCTTGTCCTCACTGTTCTCTTCAGCGAGCCTGTGCCTCTCACTGAGCCCAGGGCATACCTCGGAGTCCATCTCATTCCTCTGGCTCAAAGGCCTCCTTGTCCCCGTTAGTGGCCTTGGGGGCACAGCTCCTCATTCCTCTTCCTGCAGAACCTTCTGCCGTGGCCTCCCCAGCTGAGTAATGGAGACCTCCCTGGCTCATTTTATGTGAACTCCAGGGGAAGGGTTGTAATCAGGAGGGGCACAGCCAAGTGGCTCAGAGACCAATGTCCATATAAAATTTAAAATGTGTACCGTTGGGAGGCCTGGGTGGCTCAGTCGGTTAAACATCTGACTTTGGCTCAGGTCATGATCTCACAGTTTGTGAGTTTAAGCCCTGTGTCAGGCTCTGTGCTGACAGCTCGAAGCCTGGAGCCTGCTTCAGAGTATGTCTCTCCCTCTCTCTCTGCCCCTCTCCACTCACGCTCTGTCTCTCTCTCAAAAATAAACATTAAACATGTTTTTAATAAAAAATAAAAATAAAATAAAATGTATGTTGTTACTTACACTACTTAATCATGATGAAGGGTAAGCCACCAACCAGCCTGTCGACAGAGTGAGGGCTTTGAATCAGCGAGCCCTGTGACCCTGGGCAGGTCGCTTCTTCCCTCTCAAGTCCACTTTTCCTGGCTGCAGAACCCGCCCCACAGAGCGTGGTGGGGTGTAGATGAGATGCTTCTACATCTTAGCTCAGTGCTTAGTACACTGGATATGTTAGGTAAGTGTTGTTTCTCCTGCTTTTCCTGATGTGTCCTGAATCCCCAGCTGGACCAAAAGACCCTCAACAGAGAAAGACTGTGCCTTATGTTCCTCTCGAGTCTCAGCACGGAGCTTATGGTTCACTAGGTAATCATAATGCAAAGAGTAGTCATGGTAGCAGTAATGGTAATAATAGCAACAGTAAATTTATAAAGTATCTGTGATATGCCAGGCATTATATATAGCGTTACTCATGTAATCTTCTCCGCCAAGCTCTGAGGTAGGCGCTATTATTAACACTAGACGAGGAAGTCGAGGCACAGAGTGATTAAGTAACTTGCTCAAGGTCACCCAGCTGCTCTGTTGCAGAGCCAGTATTTGAACTCAGGAAGTTTGGGTGCAACCTCTGTACTCTTACAGCACTTTTATTTATTTTATTTTTTACAGAATTCTTAGAAACACTTTTTTAAGTTTATTTATTTACTTTGAGAGAGGGAGAGAGAGAGAGAATCCCAAGCAGGCTTCGTGATGTCAGTGCCTGGCACGACGTGGGGCTCGAACTCACGAACCGTGAGATCCTGACCTGAGGCTAAGCCAAGAGTCGGACACTTAACTGACTGAGCCACCCGGGCGCCTCTGCAGCACTTCTGTTACTGGGAAAAATGTTAATCGTATACTACAGAAATAGAAGAAAAGGCATAATGATTTCCTGTTTACGCAGCTTCAGTGATCATCAATACATGGCCCATCTTGTTTCATCTGTACCACCACCTACCCCGCTCTCCACTTTGGATTATTTTGAAGCAAATCCCAGACATCATATAATTTCACTGTAAATACATATGTATGTAGATCTAAAAGATGCCTTTTTAAAAAATGTTTATTTTTGAGAGAGAGAAAGAATGTGCAAGCAGGGGAGGGGCAGAGAGAGAGAGGGAGACACAGAACCTGAAGCAGGCTCCAGGCTCTGAGCCGTCAGCCCAGAGCCCAGTGCGGGGCTCAAACCCATGAACTGCGAGATCACGACCTGAGCCGAAGTTAGATGCTTCACCAACTGAGCCACCCAGGTGCCCCTGAAAGACGCCTGTTTTAAAAGGATAACTGCAGTGCCATTATCGCGCTTAGAAATGTTATCAGTTGTTCCTTCATATTGACTATCCAGTTTGTGTTTAAATGTCTGTGACGGTCACATAAACATTCTTTACAGTTCCCTTGTTCAAATCACGATTCAAAGATAGCTTATTTCTCGTAATGGTTTCTGAAGCAGAGTCCCTGAAAACTTGCACGTCTTCAACTTCATTCAGCACATATTTACCGCGTGTCTGCATTCTGCAAGGCCCAGTTTGAGGAGGTTGAAAGGTGTTTCCAAGGGGCTGTCATTGGCGTGGTAACTGCCTGGCTTCAGAAAATGGTGGAGGGCACTGGCTCATCGTGCCCCCAAGGTTGTAAGCTTGGATGAATAATGCAGGAGTAGAACTCTTGCAGAGATAGGGAAGGTGGAAGGAAGAAACAGCCTCAGGAAAATATTGTGGGTTTGGCTTGTGGTTAGTATTTAGCATCTAAAATCATACTCTGTCTCACCTGGATATTTCCTGCATTCCATTCTTCATCTCTCTCTTTCCTCCTGATCCTTCTTTTAGTGGCAACTGGAAAGTCATTATGCTGGCTTTTTCCCCCCTTTAAAAAATCGATAGAAATTTGGAGGATGTGCTGAACAGCAGGGTCTTTTTGTAAAGTTAATAAATGTGGTGGGGTAAATCCGTGCATGTCAGTGGCATAATCCCAGTGGTGACAGATTTAAGTTTTTAGATATGCGCTTTTATTGTTCAGCCTGGCTCGAACGTACTGGAAAATGCCTTGTCAAATGAGCAAGCATTCAGAGAACGGGAAAGGTGAAATTCTGTGAAATATTTCTGTTTGCTTTGAAATCATTCATCTTCTAGTTTGGGGGACCTTGCTAACTTCAAAGCGAAGTATTGCGATTTACCTTGAGTTTGATGGAATTTTTTTCTGTGTTTAACCAAGACCACACTTTAAAAACTAAACGGAGAATCATGTACCCACTGTAAAAATCTACTGCAAAAGCCTGCCGCTGACAGACATATGAGTTTCATCAAGTAGATTTAAGCTGAAACAGGCATATGAGAGAAAGCAACTTGACTTTAGTGCCAACCAGGAGATTAGAACAGCGATTTGCTTATTTCGGCTGTTTCATATAGTATTTATAAAGTCGACTAATTTCCTCCACAGATATTCTGCTAGCTAGCACTAAGAAACCAGAGATTTTAGAAACAAACTTTTTTTTTCCTGTCTAAAGAGATGGTATTCAGTTTTTTTAAATCTATTATGTTTTTCTTTGGTTAGAGATCTTATATTTGATGCATGTCGGTAATTTTTCATACTCATTAAAAGTTATTTTTGAAAGTGAATCATGAAACCACTGGAATTTGGGGTGAGCTCTTTGGGTCCATCTGCTGTGCTTTGAATTTAACTTCAAGCCTACAAGTTCTTGTTTTCGAAATATTAAAAATACTAATCTTTGTATTCAGTGTGCCTTAAGGCTGCCGTGAGATTGTGAGTTGCAGTGATAGCAGATAGGAAAGAGGCGGAAACACGGAAAAAACCTGTTCTCTTCTCTTTCTGTTAAAACTTGTAGTCCATTGTCATTTTATTGTCTTCCCCCCTATGGTAGATCTTTCTAACCTCAAGAACCCACCAGTACAACATAGAACTAGAGAATTATTTATAGATAGAAATTTTTTGTAAGCGAGAAGGTTATTTATTGTTCCTCATTCTCTTGTGTTTTTATGTTATAAGTCACTAGTGTAAGTAACAATACACATTTTATTTTTATTTTTTATTAAAAACATTTTTAATGTTTATTTTTGAGAGGGAGACAGAGCATGAGTGGGAGAGGGGCAGAGAGAGAGGGAGACACAGACTCTGAAGCAGGCTCCAGGCTTCGAGCTGTCAGCACAGAGCCTGACACAGGGCTTAAACTCGCAAACCGTGAGATCATGACCTGAGCCAAAGTCGGATGCTTAACCGACTGAGCCACCCAGGCCCCCCAACAGTACACATTTTAAATTTTATATGGACGTTGGTCTCTGAGCCACTTGGCTGTGCCCCTCCTGATTACAACCCTTCCCCTGGAGTTCACGTAAAATGAACCAATAAATTTGCGTAATTTTAAAGCAGTTTGACTTGGGGTGTCTGTTACTTGCAACCAGAAACACATAACAAATTCTAATTGTAATGCACTTTATAAACAGATCTTCTGTTTCCTGTTGAAAATGAAACAGAGTCATTCTTCTCTGTGGGCTGAGGAATTTATACTCCCAAAGAGATAAGAAGACAAGTGAGCAATTATTGAGCACCTGCTGTGTGTCAGAGCAGTGTGAGGTGTTTTCATATTTTCTTAGTTAGTCTTGGAGATGGGCATGATTGTGCTTGTGTACCTGCACAATTAATATGCACTTGATCATGCAATTATGAGTGATATGGATGGGATTGGCAACTCCTTTTTATTGCTTTTCCCACTGTTGCTAGAGTGGTGCTGACTGGGACCATTTCTGGGCTGTCGGTGGATTTTTACCTGATTCTGGGCACCGTGCCACAGGGAGATGGTGCTATTTCCAATGTCTGTGTGAGAAGAACTAATCTCACTCTGTTTCTAATCCAGTATTTTGGGTCACCTGGCGCATTCTTATTTGTCTTAATGCCAGTTTGTTTTTGGTGCACATGGTAGAGAATTTTAATGTTCTGACTATAATTAAAAGACTTTCCTCCTGGGTTGCCTGGGTGGCTCATTCGATTAAGCATCAGACTCTTGATCTCAGCTCAGGTCTGCAAGCAGATGTGGTTTATTAAATTCTCAGTTGGCTGGAGTACATTCTAGATGCGCTGAGAGATTACTACTATGGGTGATGACATTGTTTTCTAAATTCCGCAGGGCTAGAGTGGTATTCTTTGTCCTTGGGGAGAAAAGAAGATGTCTAGGGGAGGCCTAAATGCCAGGGATTGACAGAAGCAGTTATGAAGGTTCTTGACCTTGGGGCTGGCTTCATTTTTGACCCTGCTCTCTCAATGTGTGCAGAGCTGGTGTGGCCTGGCCATTTGTCATTCCTCAAGTGGAGTTTAGCTGAGCATATTTGAGGGTGGTATATATAGGGCATACCTGTTGGTTGAACTTAGCTGGAGTGGAAAATAGATCTTTCATCATAGGCCGGTGGCACAATGAAAAGAAATTAGTCACGAGCTTCACTCACACCTGAAAAGCAATAATTAAGTGTCCTCCTCCAAGAATAGGAAATTTGTCATGGTTTCAGTGTCACCTGATCCACGATGAACACATTTGGGAAAGTCACGGTAATAGGGGACTATTACTAAGAAAACTATGCAAAATGTTTTAAAAGGTGGTTGTAACAGGCAGTTCTGTGTTTTTAGAATTTCGTTTTTTTGTTTTGTTTTGTTTTGTCAGCTGCATGTAATTAAATTGTTCTCAGTTTAGGGCACCTGGGAGGCTCAGTCAGTTAAGCATCTGGCTCTTGATTTTGGCTCAGGACATGATCGCACGGTTTGTGAGTTCGAGCCCCACATCGGGCTCTGTCTTGACAGCATGGAGCCTGCTTGGGATTCTGTCTCTCTCTGCCCCTCCCCTGCTCATGCTCTCTCTCTCTCTCAAAATCAGTAAATGAATATTAAAAAAAATAAGTTGTTTTGAGTTTAGAAATTGTACCTTCTCCTGTTTACATCACTCCTAGGCCAGCCTTAGGAGGATCATGGGATTCTGAGTCAGGCCCTCTTCGTGTAAGATGCCCAAACGCTGGGCTGACTTTTAGGCCTGAACAGCTGGGTTGGAGGGTGTTGGCTTCTTCTTTCTGGGGGAGGGGCGGGCAGTGGAGGATTCCAGTGGGAGTTGTTTGCTGCCAGAGGTCTCCGGGAGAGGCAGGATATAGAAGGTTAAAAAGGTTGTCCTGTAAAAAACACACCCACGATTGTACAAGCGTAAGGAAAAGTTTGACAGGACAGAAGCTTGGCTCCTTTGCCGGCGCTCATTTCTGCCCCCCGGGTCTGCCTTGAACTTGGAACCTTGCTTTGCTCACACTGCCAAATGCAGCCTCTGTCAGGAAGCAGGTGGTCACCCGGTTCCTGAAAACGCTAACGATCGTGTGGATCATGAAAGTTAGTTTTTGATGACCCTGCTGGAGAATTTAGAAGAGGTTTTCTGAGTGTTTTGTGAATGTCAGACTTACATTACGGGGCAAAGGGTGGTCTAGAAATGGGTTGGATATATTGTCATATGGTTGGAATCTGGTGGTGCGGCCAAGAATTCATGTACTACCCTATGACAACTATACCGTGTGGTAAAGGAGAAGAGAGTTTAATACGTTTTGTTAACCCAGTTCTTTGCCACTTTCTCTCTGGCCCCGAGCGCCTCTGAGTCTGTGCTCTGCGTGTTTCCTCACTGCTCTGCCCAAATCCTCCCTGGCCCCTGATCCTCTCTCGGAGCCAAGTCTAGCAATTCTGGAGCTTGGTGGTTTCTGTTTGCTTTTGAAAGCAGTGGCTGCACCTATTGCTCCCACCCATGCTGACATTGAATCAGCTTACATCACTGTACATAAGGGGTGTAAGAAATCATGCACTTTTTTTTTAAACTCCAGAAAACTAGATTCTACAGGTCTTTAGTAGCCCATTACTTGATTCTTACCTGTATCGTGACTGTATTTTTTCCCTGCGTCCTTCCAATTAAAATGAAGGCAACGTCAACTTCATGCGTTAATATCCTTACATATATATATGTAAGGGATAATAATACCTCCTTTTAATTGTACCTCTGCAGGGGCCCCTGGGTGGCTCAGTTGGTTGAGCATCTGACTTCGGCTGGGGTCATGATCTCGTGTGTGTGGGTTCGAACCCCCACATCGGGCTCTGTGCTGACAGCTCAGAGCCTGGAGCCTGCTTCAGATTCTGAGCCCCCCTCTCTCTCTGCCCTTCCCCTGCTCACGCTCTCTTTTCTGTCTCTCAACAAAATAAGATAAAAAATGTTAAAAAAAATTTAATTGCACCTCCGCAGACCAGACATGACAGTTTCAGTTACTTTCAGCTTTTCTGCTTTGCCATACTGTCTCCTTTTAATCTTAAATGACTTTGGCAGATTAATTAGTCCTTTATTAAGACTATTTTGCTAATTTGCTGCCAGATTTAGATAACCTGCCCTGACAGGGTACCTAAAATTTCTCCCTTGTGGTGGATATGGTCCAGTGAGCTGTAACAATGATGAGTTTAATTCTTAATAATCTTCTACAATTTAGCTAAAGTTCATTTTGCTGCATCTAATAACTGCCTGCAAAAAGTCAAGTCCAGGCTAAAGGGCCAAAGTCTCTTTTTGACTTCATGGGAGCTTCTGTGCTTCGCAGCCGGGTCCGTGTTTATGTGACGTATGAGGTCTCTCTTCCAGGTTCCTCAGCAGAGCGCTCAGGTCTAGAACCATCCAACAGTGTCACACTCCATTTTGTGACGATGAAGCTGGCGGGGTGCTGTCAAATAACTCTCACGAAGTTGTTTCCGCAGGTTGAGTCCCGTGGAATAAGACCGTTTGTCAAGTGTCCCTTCCGCTCTCCTGGGCCACCCACCTTCTAACAACCTTCAGGTTATGCAGGACGGATCCTCAGGAAATCCAAACCCGGGCAATGGTGGACCGGAAACGGTTGTTCCAGATGGCCACAGCAGAGAGGTCGCAAGTCAGGGAGGGGCCGGAACTCAGCCAAGTGTTCCAGGCTGAAGAGGACCTTTGTATTTCTGCCGGATTTTGTGCTTCACCCCAGCCGTGCAACCGCGTAACCAAAGCAGGTAGAAGGGATGTGAGGACGTGTGGTGACAAGATCTGTGAGTGTGCTTCCTCCCCCTTAGGACCAGCAGAGCCTCCTCAGGCACGCCGTTTGATCTGGTCGAGCCGCCGGCTTTCCCATCTGTAGAATGGCCACAAGAGCGTTACTTGCCAGCCAGGAGCGGAGCACTTCCTGGGCAGTAAAGCATTCGCCAGCCTTCGTTTTAGTCCCTCCCTGCCTGGTAGGGTGCCACACTGTCCACACGTTTGGAACTCATGGGCTTCTGAGTTCTTCTTTCATCCGAACCAGCTGGGGTCTCCGAAGGTTTACGAGGCGAAAGCCGTCGAGCGGTTGGCCAACCCGGGCCTGTGTTGGTGACTGTTGGTTCCCTCTGGACCAGGAGCAGCTGGGGTCAGCTGGTCATCCCTGGGCTGCGAGGCCAGAACGCTTCCTCCCGTGTGCACAAGCTGGGAGGCAGAGGGGAGCCAGGGCGGGTGGGGGGCTGGGTGCCCCCTGTCTGAAGCAGCACCAGCGTGGTCCTGGGCACTCACACGAGGGAGCGAAGGCCAGGGGCTTCGGAATTCCTTACAGCCTTCCGTGGTGTCTCCGAACAGTCCTGAAGATCCCGCCGGCGCCCCACGTTCTTGGCGTCTCTCGGTGGTTTCACTCTAAGGCAAGGAGAGCTCACAGGCTCTTGAGTATCAGCTGCTTGCTTGGAATCTTAGTGTGAGATATTTCTTCACTTCTTCATTCAACAGACCAATGGAAGCACTTGCTTTGTGTCAGGCACTGTGCTAGGGCCTGAGGGCCCTGCCCCCCCAGGAGGTTCAAGTTTATGGAGGAGGAGGCACGCAGTGCTTACGGTCCGGGGCAACAGAGGCGGTGGAGAGCCCACGGGTGAACCGCGAATCCCCTCCTGTGAGGGCCGGGGTGGAGAGGAAGCAGGTGCAGAGCGAATGATCTTTGGAGTTTGATGCAACACAGTGGCGTGGAGATGAGATGTGTGTCTCTAAGTAGAGCGTAGTTGAGTTTGAATTACAGCTCCTTGTAACGACCGTGTGCCTCTCTGGCAAGTTTCTTCTCTCTCTCTCTCTCTCTCTTTTTGTAATTAAAAAAACAATGTTTATTTATTTTTGAGTGAAGTAGGGGAGGAGAGAGAGGGAGACACAGAATCTGAAACAGGCACCAGGCTCTGAGCTGTCAGCACAGAGCCCGATGCGGGGCTTGAACTCACGAACCACGAGATCGTGACCTGAGCCAAAGTCAGATGCTTTACCAACTGAGCTACCCAGGTGCCCCTCTTTTCTTAACTTCCTTCCTTCCTTCCTTCCTTCCTTCCTTCCTTCCTTCTTTTCTTCCTTCTTGCTTTCCTCTTTCCTTCCTCCCTCCCTTTTTTTCTTTCTTTCTTTCTTTCTTTCTTTCTTTCTTTCTTTCTTTCTTTCTTTCTCTCCTTCTTTCTTCCTCTCTTCCTCCCTCCCTCCCTCATTCCCTCCCTCTTTCTTTCCTTCTTCCTCCCTTCCCCCTTTCCTTCCTCCTTCCTTCCTTCTTCCTCCCTTTCTTTCTTCCTTTCTTTTCATTTTTCTTTCCTTCTTTATTTCCTTCTTCCTTCCTCCCTCCCTCTTTCCTTTTTTCCTTCCTTCCTCCCTCCTTCCCTCTTTCTTTTTCTTCCTTCCTTCCTTCTCATTTTTCTTTCCTTCTTTATTTCCTTCTTCCTCCCTCCCTCTTTCCTTCCTTCCTTCCTTCCTTCCTTTTCTTTCTTTCTTTCTTTCTTTCTTTCTTTCTTTCTTCTTCCCTCCCCCTTTCCTTCTTCCTTCCTTCCTTCTTCCTCCCTTCTTTCTTTCCTTTCTTCCATCTTTCTTTCTTTTTCTTTCTTTCTTTCTTCCCTTCCTTCCTTCCTTCTTCTTCTTTCCTTCCTTTCTTTCTTTCTTTCTTTCTTTCTTTCTTTCTTTCTTTCTTTCTTTCTTCTTCCTTCCGTCCTTTCCTTCTTCCTTCCTTCTTCCTCCCTTCTTTCTTTCCTTTCTTCCACCTTTCTTTCTTTCTTTCTTTCTTTCTTCCTCCTTCCCTCCTTTTTTCTTTCTTTCCTTCTTCCTTCCTCCCTCCCCCATTTCCTTCCTTCCTTCCTTCTTTCCTCCTTCCTTCCTCCCTCCCTTTTTCTTTCTTTTTCTTTCTTTCTCTCTCTTTCCTTCTTCCTTCCTTCCTCCCCTTTTCTTTCTTTCTTTCTTTCTTTCTTTCTTTCTTTCTTTCTTTCTTTCTTTCTTTCTTTTTCTTTTCTTCCTCCTTCCCTCCTTCTTTCTTTCTTCCCTTCTTCCTTCCTCCCTCCACCCTTTCCTTCCTCCTTCCTTCTTCCTCCCTTTCTTTCTTGCTTTCTTTTCATCTTTCTTTCCTTCTTTATTTCCTTCTTCCTTCCTCCCTCCCTCTCTTTCCTTCCTTCCTTCCTTCCTCCCTTCTTCCCTCTTTCTTTCTTTCTTCTTTCTTTTTTTCTTTCTTTCTTTTTTCTTCCCTCCCCCCTTTCCTTCTTCCTTCCTCCCTTCTTTCTTTCCTTTCTTCCATCTTTCTTTCTCTTTCTTTCTTTCTTTCTTTCTTTCTTTCTTTCTTTCTTTCTTTCTTTCTCTCCCTCTTTCCTTTCTTTCTTTCACCACAGCCTTTTCATCTGAAAACAGGCCAAAAAGATGCTAACATCTGAAGACCTTAGCACAGTGTTTGGCAACCAGTAGGTCTTTAATGTATTAATTAAGAATTAATCAGTGTCCATTTGTTCTCACTTCTTTCCTCTTACTTCCTTCATGTTGTTTCTGGGGAGAAAATACTGTGGGAGAAAGAGCGCTGGAATTGGTGGATCGGGAGTCCTGGCTCAGCCAGCAAACTGCCATCACTGTGCCACTGGCTCGTGGAGTGTGGATCTGGTCTCGCCCGCCTGCACACATTGTATGGGATCTATGAGAGATGAAAGGATTCCGGGTTGTTTCCCCTCTTTGGCTGAAGGAGTGATGCTGCTCTGAGCATTCACGTACGAGTTTTCGTGCGGACATATGTCTTCCCGTCTTGGGTATATCCCTAGGAGTGCTGAGTCGTAGGGTAGCTCTGTGTTGAACGTTTTGGGGAGCTGCCAGATTGTTCTCCAGAATGGCTATGCCACTGTATATTCCCACCAGCGGTGCATACGTGTTCTCATTTCTTCACATTCTTTTTTTTTTTTTTTTTTGAGAGAGAGAGAGAGAGAGTGGGTGGGGGAGGGGCAGAGAGAGAGAAAGAGAATCCCAACCAGGTTCCATACGTCGGCACAGAGCCCGACACGGGTCTCAATCCCGTGAACCGTGAGATCGTGACCTGAGCCGCAGTCAAGAGTCGGACGCTTCACTGACCGAGCCACCCGGCACCCTCACTGTGATCTTATCCTGATTTGCCTTTTCCTGATAACTGATGATGCTGAGCATCTTTTCCTGGGCTTATTGGTCATTTATATGCTGTCTTTGGAGAAATGTCTATTCAGGTCTTTTGCCATTTTGAGAGCCAGTGATTTTTAATATTTGTTGTCTGGAATCCTCTTAGTTTGTTGGGATTGGCTTTTACCCTCTGAGGCTGCATGGCAAATCCTGTTCTTTAAGTTGGTGAAAATGGTGGTGGCATAGAGGCTTCCAGCAGCAACAGTACCTGAGGTCAGCATAGGCACAGAGTCTCTGCGTCAGTCAATGTCTATTTTATGGTGTTGTAACAAACAGTCCCAACATCTCTGTGGCTTTAATGCCTTAAGCCCTATTTCATTCTCATACAAAGTCCATGACCCAGTCTTATGGCTCTACCCTACTTTCCGTGAAGGGGAACAACTAGAAAGTTGTTCAGGGACTTCCCGGATGTGACAGACATCTGTTCTGTTCGCAAGCCAGTGGTGAGCCCTGGCACGTGGCTGCATCCAGTGGCGTGGTATCTAAGAAGTATACAGTCTTCCACGTCCAGGAATCGAGACCTGATGTTAGTGAGTGCTAGTAATCTCATCTAAACAAAATGACATCGCAGTGACATCTGGACTGGTGTTCGACCATCACCCAGCCAAGTGGACACCATCACATCGATCTAAAATGTTTGGGTACCACAGAGTTTAATGTTCTATGAATCTGCAAAAAAAAATATATGTATATATTTAATTACTTGATTTTTCCTGGGAGCCACTGGAGGGCACTGTGAACAAGGGAAACAGAAGATGTGGCTCATTTGCTGTTTTCTTTTACAACAACCAACATCAGCACTGCAGGAAACCCTAGGAGAGTTCTCCATTCAAGTCCCTAATTTTACAGTTCAGAAAGTTACTTTCACTGCACCGCAAGGCTGCAGAGAAAATTAACGATGGAGGCTAGAGTTAGCACTGCGGCTTGTTGACTTTACGTTTCCAGGTCATTCTAAAAATTTATACTAATTGCATAATAATCTAAATTGATAATTAATGACGATTAGTAATTAAGTGGAAAAAATTTGAAATATATATGAGTTTTTTGGTTCTTATAAGTTACGTCTGATGAGGTGGCACGTATATATGTTATGCAGGTTGTATGAGTATTGAATCCATACAACTTTTTGGTATGAAATATGAAATGATAAACTTTCAGGATACCCAAATTATGTAGGTATTGGGTCCATAGCTAGTTTTGGTGAACACTTTAAGGGTTTTGTTTGTTTTTCTTTTTAAAAAATATTACCTTGGAGGAACAGAGGAAGCTTGTGGTATAGGAAGACAGCCCGCAAAGATTCCTTTCTTTTTCCTGATGTGGTGTGTGTGTGTGTGTGTGTGTGTGTGTGCACGTGTTTCTTAGGGATGGGGGGTTTAGGGGAAGGGAGGATGCCAAAAGATAATTTGACTTTTTGGAATCAAGTCTTTTGTACCTAGATTGGAATGTTCTAATACTTTGTTAGACTTAGGCAATGCGGGGCGCCTGGGTGCCTCAGTCGATTAAACCTCAGACTCTTGGTTTCAGCTCGAATCATGATCTCGTGCTTCATGGATTCATCGAGCTCTGCAGCCGGCAGCCTAGAGTGTGCTTGGGATTCTCTCTCTCCCCCTCTCCCTCTGCCCCTCCCTTGCTCATGCTGTCGCTCTTTCTCTCAAAATAAATAAACTTAAAAACAAAAAGAAGTAGGCAATGTCTATGAAAGGTGGGATCTTTAGAGAATGGACGGGTGATTTAAAATAATGATTCCCACTGAGAATAAACTGTGGGTTGATGGGGGGTGGGAGGGAGGGGAAAGTGGGTGATGGGCATTGAGGAGGGCACCTATTGGGATGCGCACTGGGTGTTGCGTAGAAACTGACTTGCCAATAAATTTCATATAAAAAAATTAAAAAATAAATAAATAAATAAATGAAATAGTGATTCCTAGCCTGTTTGGAAAATTATGTTTGTCTCAAATACCTTTTCTTTGTCCTTGTCCTTTTATATCCAACTCTTGTTATCTGAAGGATGAATTTTCTTGGCTAGTTTTGTTCCCCTTTAGCAAGCTGGCTCAGGTTTAGTTTCCCCACCAGGGGGCAAGCGAAGAAAGGCAGAGTCAGTCTGACATTGACTTCATGGTTGCAAAGGCAGTGGAGGCTTGCCTAGCACACGTGTGAGGTTTCCTGTGCGAGTGTGTGTGGCAGGTGGGGAGGGGGGACGTTATTCGCCGTATTTTGACTGTATAAAATTGCCACAATTTTCACTTGGATTCTTGGAAATCCTTTAGAAATGATTGCAACATGGGGGCACCTGGCTGGCTCAGTCGGAAGAATGTGTGTGACTCTTGATCTTAGGGTCATAAGTTCCAGCCCCACGTTGGGTGCAGAGATTACCTAAATAAAACTTGAAAAAAAAAAAAGATTATGACACAATAGCAGTTTCAGTGGAAACTGTAATACCGTGGTGCTTGGCTAATCTGCATATTTCAACCTTGCCAGGACCCCTCTTCCATGCCCTGAGACGTGGTCTTAATCTATTTATCTGGCTACAAAAATGCTTAGGAATGTGAATACAGTGTGTTCTTAGAGACATTGCATACTGTAGATCTGTGGGAGAGAGTCTTTAACGCAGCATTACTAATAATCAGAACCCTCTGTAGCTCGTCTCTCCCCAGCCTCTTTCTGCCCAACCTGTTTCTTATTTTAAAGTGAGGTTTACTTGGAAGTTGCCTCCCTCACTATTTTAGAACATTTGGAACAACTTTTTATTCATTTATTTATTTAGTTCCAATTTTAGCGAGATGTAATTGACATACAGCCCTGCACAAGTTGAAGGAAGACAGTGTAATGATTTGACGTATGCATAGTGCGAAGCGTACAACTTTTTAGAACAGGTAAGAAGTTTAGAAAACAGGAGCCGAGAAAATAAACAACTAATTAAGGCATCCCGAAATCTATACCAGATGATGACGGAGAACAACTCTGTTTTAAGACGTTATTATTGGGTGAACGGTGAAAATAAATACAGAGTTGACCTTGAATTAATCAAGATATTGAAAAATAATGGGCGAGATCAACACTTGTATCGGGCCGTCTGTTTTCCCATGAAGGCATACGATTTCAGAGAGTCATTCATATGGAAGAAAATTTGACTGTGGAATTATGAATATTGGCATTGCTTTCAGCAAGTACTCTGTTCTTGCCAGTGTGTGGCTTATGTAATTAATTTCCTCGTATAATCCCTGTTTAAAAAAAAAAAAAACTAGATGGATAATGAAGTCACTTGATCTTTTCATGCTCATTACAACATATAGTCATTAAAATATAACACACAGGTAATTCCCCGTTTCCGTAGTAGTTCTTACTGCCTTCATTGATTCGAGTATTTAAGAAGCCAGTTTTGCAGTTGACCACCCTGGGCATTCTGCAAGCCTCCGTCTTTCTAAGAATGTATGAGAACTGCTTTTTTAGATGGAACCTAGCCCCTGTCCGTTTACTAGTTGCATACTACATGACTAAACTAATTTTTCAGATGCTTTGAGTGGAGCGTAGAAGACTATCGGTTTACTAAAAAAGCAAACCTGAAAACTCCAAGCCTTACAGTTAACTCCTATCAGTTTACTTTTAATTACCTCCTGAAGTACCTGTTAATGATTCATTACTTATAAAAATAAATTATAGGTACTCTGCAACCCTGTTTGTAGTTTCTTTAAAGTTTTTGATTTGGCTGCCACCGGGAAGATGGGTGTGTGGCAAAAACACGGACATGTGAACCAAATTGCTTGGTAATTTTATATATTTAATAAAGTCTACCACAGGGCTCCGTGCCCATGGGCTTGAGCTGAGGTGGAAGAAAGTGCTCTAGGAGAAAAATCATGCCTTCTTACACCGTGTTGGCTCCCTACATTGCGATACACGACATGGTCCCTCAGCAGAGAGAGGGCTGATTGGCTTGTGGTCCTAGTCTGTGGGGTTTTAGATACACAATGGCGTTTTCATTCATGGCCTTTGAAATGGCTTGAGTTTTCAGTCATTTCTCAGAGATAACATAAGTCCCGGCGAGTTTTAAACTCTTTTTTTTTTTTTTCAAGAAAACCGTTTCTTTCAAATAAAATTGCACATGGAAAAAAATTACACATGGTATCCCAATATGTAAGGACGGGGAGGTGGGATAAGAGTCTCAGAACCTCGCCCACGTATCTCCCAAAGGGACATCACCTTGACCTAGAGGACTCCTCAGTACTCAGTGTGAAAAGCACTGAAATAGAAAATTAAATTGTTTTTGCATTTAAGTACTGTATATCTTCCACTCACTGTTTATACTTGTTTAGTCACATATGTGTACAGAAGCGTTTATGTGCCTTCGTGGGAACTAACTTTAGATCAAGGATTGGCAAACTTTTTCTATAAAGGGCAAGATAGTAAATATTTTCAGCTCTGTGGGCCATATGGTCTCTGTCACAGCTACTCCACTCTGCCATTGTAGCACCAAAGCAGCCATAGACATATGTAAACGATGAGCATGGCTGTGTTCCCGTGAAGCTCTATTTATGGACACCAAAATTTGAATTTTAGATAATTTTCACATACGATGAAAAATTGCCTCGATTTTCTTCAACCGTTTGAAAATGGACAAAGTGTTCTTGGATCGCGGGCCACGGAGCCACGAGCTGGATTCGATCTGTGGGTCCTAGTTTGCTGTGACATTCAATAGATATTTTTTGGGGGGGAAGAAAAAGAAAAGAAGAAGAAAGGCAATTATATGTGTTTAGCTGAAGTCCAGATAAAGGGGTTTGCAGTTTATTTCAGCTTTTCTGACAACCACTTTCCCCTTTTCTGAGATTACTGTAGATTCTGCTTTGTGTTTCAGAGGCTGCTAATTCCTGATACAAATGTTTTCTTGAGTACATTGCTAAGAGGCAGTTAAATATAGGGGCGACTGGGTGGCTTGGTTGGTTAAGCGTCCGACTTCGGCTCAGGTCATGATCTCACGGTCCGTGAGTTCGAGCCCCGTGTCGGGCTCTGTGCTGACAGCTCAGAGCCTGGAGCCTGTTTCAGATTCTGTGTCTCCCTCTCTCTCTGCCCCTCCCCTGTTCATGCTCTGTCTCTCTCTGTCTCAAAAATAAATAAACGTATAAAAAAAAAAAAGAGGCAGTTAAATATAGGGCAGGGTGGTAGGCCATCGGGCATAGGCTTCAAAATGGCTAAACTGCTGTGTGTAAAATTTAAAAGCTCTTATTTTTGAGTGAATATTTGATTTCTTCCCAGTGTCTTAGGTTTCCTTCCTAATAGACATTTTCTCAGGAATAGATGTAAAACCCAGGCTAGAGAAATGTATGCCTTGGTCCCCTAGGTCTCCCATCCCGATGCACTTGTTCCTGTCACAGCCTGAGCATGTACAGGTTGAAAAGCGTAAGGAGAGAAAGAAAAACACCATGCCCCGTGGATCTGCACACACGCACAGATGTGCTTTATGACCCAGAGCACACATGCTCTAGGACAGGTACAGCTGAAAACAAGAATAATGCTCTTAATACATGCAGTGGACTCTGAGATTTGGCATTCTATTCTCTCCCAACTTTTTTGGTTTTTTTCTTTACCCCTGCCAACCAATGAAATCGATGCAATGACTCGTGAGAGGATGCCAGGTCGACGAACACAGCCTTATGGCCCGCATTGTAAACAATTTGAATCCTCTCCTTATGGCTTTGCAAAAACAGTTAAGACTGCTAAGCCAGGGCTGACGCCTTCATTTGTGTGCATTTTATAAAGATCTCTCTGGTTGTACCATCCAAGAGATCAATGGGACTGAGAGCAGACTGAGAGGCCGGCAAGGTAGCAGTTGCAATGTCCACCAAGAGATGGTGGCTGTGGAGATGCAGAGGGAATGGGTACTCTGGACATGAGGGAGGAGCCTGAGCTAGGTGTAAGGTGGAGAAGAAGGCTGTCAGGACACAGGCTCAGTTTCCATGTGATTCTCCCCTTTGAGTCTCCACGCCTTACCTATAAAGTGGGTAGCAGGGCAGGTACCCACCTCCTGAGTCTTGTGAGGTCTTCAAAGATGGCGAGATAGGGTAGACACTTTCCCCTCTTGCCCGCCACCCTGCCACCCCCCCCCCCCCCCAGGCAGAGGTGGACCCAGATCTTTGCAGCTTAATTCTGGAAAGACTCCGAGCTCTCTGCTGAACCCAGCTCTTCCTTGGTTCCCTCATCTGTCATGTGGGGACAAGAACACTTTCACACAACAGCTGTGAGGATTAAATCAGAGGATATTTGCAATGCCTTTAGTAAGTACTCACTGAGTGGCAGATAGAGAGGAGGAACAGCATGTGGCATGTCCTAGGTTGTCGCAGACTATGAGTCTGGTGTTCTGTCCAGCAAGAGAGCAGATGCAGGATTGAATACAAGAGAGGCTAATGTCCGGGAGGAGACAAGAGTCCCGAACAGGGGTTTCGTTGAGCGCTCAAGATCTTACACACGTGGTGAACATGAAGAAAATAATCAGATAGTAATCATTAACTTGTGTGAGTAAGAAGCAAAGGGTCTGGGAGGCAAGTGGTGTTAGTGATCAAGGTACATTGGCACCAGATGGAAAGTAATTTCTTGAAGGTGATATAACAAGTTTCTCATGATCCCATCACAGTATCTCGCTAACTAACGTTGGGCACTTTTGCCCTGTGGTGGCAGCTTTACCACCCTAAACTTTTTTCTAACCCGCTTATGTAAGTATAAGGAATTCTTGAACCTATTTCCCCACACTAGGCCTTCTACAAATGCCAGACCCCTCCCCTTTGAATCTTTTCTGTTAACAATGCCTCCTTAAAAAAATCATTTCTGTTTCTATTTTTTGCATCAGCTCTGTATTAGTCTGCCATAACAAAATACCATAGACTGAGTTGTTTAAACAACAGGAGTTTATTTCCCATTGTTCTGGAGGCTGGGGAGGTCAAGATCAAGCTGCTGGCAGAGTTGGTTCTGGGTAAGAGCTCTCTTCCTGACTTGATGATGTCTGCCATCTTGCTGTGTCCTCATATGGAAGACAGAGAGCCAGCTCTGGTCTCTCTTCCTAGTCTTTATTTTTTTAAGTTTTATTTATTTAATTAATCTCTATACCCACCATGGGGCTCAAACCCATGACCCTGAGATCAAGAGTCACACACTCTTCCGACTGAGCCAGCCAGGCACCCTTTCTTCCTATTCTTATAAGGACAAGAAGCCTCTCATGGGGGGCCCCACCCTCATGACTCCATTTTAACCTAATCAATTCCTGAAGCCCCTCCTCCAAATATCATTATGTTGGGAGTTAGGTCTTCAACATAGGAATTTTTTTCTGGGAGGGGAGACACAAACATTCAGTCCATAACACTCTCTAATTTCTTTGTTTCCATTTTTATAGAAGTGCAAAACTGAAATTAATACTCTCAGAGGGTTAGTGAATTCCTGTATTTTCTCTTGTCAAGACCACACATCATCACCAAAAAGTCAAATCCCAATTTGTTTCCCTCTGAGCTGAGCAGTAGGTTTTAAAGACAAGAAGAGGAACTGAAAAGGAAAAGACATGCGGGAGACCTGGGTGGCTCAGTTGGTTGAGCATCCGACTCTCGGTTTTGGCTCAGGTCATGATCTCACGGTTTCATGAGTTTGAGCCCCACATCAGGCTCTGCACTGTGAGCTTGGGATTCTCTCTCTCTCTGTCTCCGCTCCTCCCCTAGTTATGCTGTCTCTATCTCTCTCAAAATAAATAAATAAACTTACAAATTTTTTGAAAAAGAAGGAAAAGACTCGGAAGCAAGGAGAATACAGTAAAACCTTGGGTTACAAGTAACTTCTTCAGCGAGCGTTCCGCAAGATGAGCAAACATTTCTAATAAATTTTAACTTGATAAATGAGCAATGTCTTGCAATGCAAGTAGTACGTGATGCAAAATGTCACATGATCACAACTGAGACAATGGTTCTTGAGATTTGCTTTGATATACGAGTGCTTTGGATTACAAGCATGTTTCCGGAATGATTTATGCTCACAAACCAAGGTTTTACTGTGCCTCAATGGATATGCAGGTTGAAGTTTACTTCTGTCAGTAAATACCCATGCAGAATTTTGCATCTTATGACTTGTCATGTATTCGTCCTGTCCAACCACCCCAAGCACAGCTATATTCCCATGATGGTAATGATGTTTGGCAGTCGTATAGTGTGTGTGTGTGTGTGTGTGTGTGTGTGTGTGTGTGTGTGTGTGATAACTGCTGTGTTATTTGCTGTTCACAGCAACCCTGTCAACTGGCCAGTTTTGTTATGGTAAGATGCCTCCCCCGCCCCTCATAGTGATAAAGACTGGAAGCATGGGGAGTTGGGCAGACTTGCCCAAGATCACATCACAAGTTAGTGACAGAGTTGAGATTGAACGTAGGCCTGTCACTGAAGTCCCGTGTAACTGTCACATCTCGCTACTTCCTACAACCTCCTGGGTAGTTGAAAAGCACTTGTCTAAATCTTATCTTGGAGGCTGGATAACAGAGTTTGCTGTCTCAGCTTCCTATATCCTGCCAGCTGTGTCATAGTTGATCTTGCTATTTTGTGTCTGGGTTTAAGTGTTGGGGAGATTTTAGGGGGTAAATTCTTTTTCCTTCTTCTAGAGGTGTCACCATTCTCTCCCAGTCATTTAATGTTCAATTCTGTAGGACGTTAGGGACGAGCTTATATCGGTTAGGAAATTAAAACTAATTCTTCGGCGCACTGGCTAGATTTGTCTAAAATAAAGCATCTTAAAATTTAAAGTTTGCTTTCTTGAAATGGTGTTTGAGGCAGAGACTCATGTAGGGAGACTACAAGATATGGCTGATAGAAAACAACTTTTAAAAAAGCAGGAAATTGGGCATCTGGGTGGCTCAGTCGGTTAAGCATCCGATCTGGGCTCAGGTCATGATCTCACAGTCCGTGAGTTCGAGCCCCGCGTCAGGCTCTGTGCTGACAGCTCAGAACCTGGAGCCTGCTTCACCTTCTGTGTCTCCCTGTCTCTCTGCCCCTCCCCCATTCATGCTCTGTCTCTGTCTCAAAAATAAAATAAAACATTAAAAAAAAAAGCAAGAAATTCCGAAGTCATTTTCTTAACCGACTGAGCCACCCAGGTGCCCCTCTGAAGTCATTTTCTGATCCTAGCAAATATTCAGGATAAGCCTTCCATTCTTTTTTGAGACTTGCATCTCGAGAATATCTCCACATTTATGAAATGGCATTATTCTTCTAGGCTGTAGCTTCTTACGGTGTTTGGAGTTTGGGAATTGCTTTTGTAGAACCACTTCCTTCAGGTCAAGTGTGTTTATCTCCTCAAAGCTTGGAATACAGGTGCCTGGACCCAGTGGCCACTTGGCCTCTACAATTCAGTTCGATATGGGGAAGGACATGGGGAGGCTGGTCTGGGAGCAGCCTTCTCATTCTTGCAGGCTCATAAAAAAGGGCTGACGTAGGTCCCCAAGAGTTGCTTAAACTTCCTGAATGGAGGAACTCTTGGGGCACCCCCCAGTCCCGGTTCCCAGACCTGAATTTCAGTTTCAGCCCCATCCCTCACTGCCACTCATCCCCTATAATCTTTATTTTCCTTATGCATGAGAGGGTGACACAGTCTGACAAAAGTTTGAGGATTAAAAAAAAAACAGTTTGAGGATTAGAGAGAACAGTGTAGACCTTTCTCAGTGCAGTTGCTGGCACAGAATAGGCGTGCGGTGTCAGGGACTTCTGTTCCTCTTTCCTTCCCATCATCTCCCTCCATGTGGCACCAGGAGAAGTGACCTGGAGGACAGAGGAGGCGGAAAGATGGCAGAACTGGCCAGCGCGTCAGGAGTGTGAGGCCAGCGGCCCCTGGGTGGCCGGGTCCATCTCCCTCCATCCCCGCCTTCTGGGGAGGTGCTAGATTGGGGCAGGAACCCGGGGAAGTTGCCAGATGAGCAGGACCATCTGCCAAAGAAGTGACAGGATCCTGGATCCCAACTTGGGCTTCTCCACTCACACTGTGAAAGTCGGCACGTAAACATCCCTGAGTTGTAGAAGTAGACGTTTCCATCATGTCACTGGTTCAGTGCACGTTCATCAGTCCTGACTGCGATTGTTTAGCCCCCTCGTGTGACTGTCAACGTGGTGAGAGCAAGGACCATGTTAGTGTCAGAGATGCGTGGTCAGTGCCTCACATGTAGTCACAAAAGCAGGTGACTGGGGAGTGAACGTGGAATGCAGTGCCTTTCCCAGAATATAATATGGTCCCGATTAATGCCTGTGGGGCAAATATGTTTTTTTCTTTTTCTTTTCTCTATTTTAGAGGGAGAGAGTGTGTGAACGTGTGCGTACCGCATGTGGGGGAGGGGCAGAGGGAGAGAGAACCCTAAGCAGCTTCCATGCTCAGCTAGTTGTTTTTATTTTTACATACTTTAAAATTTTTTTAATCTTTATTTATTTTTGAAAGAGAGAGAGAGAGAGTGCAACCAGGAGAAGGGCAGAAAACGAGGGAGACACAGAATCCGAGGCAGGCTTCAGGCTCCAAGCTGTCAGCACTGAGCCTGATGCGGAGCTCGAACTCACAGAGTGTGAGATCATGACCTGAGCCGAAATCAAGAATCTGATACTCAAACGACTGAGCCACCTGGCACCCCAAATATGTTTTTTTCTTACTTTTAAGTTGTGTTTATTTGCTTAACAATTGAGGGCTAACATAATACAGTAAAACACGTAAAGTGCACTAAACTTAAGTGCACAGCTCGGTGATTTTACACACACACACACACACACACACACACACACACACACACACACCATGTAAAACCAACCAAACTGAGATATAGAAATTCCTGGCACCCCAATGTTCATTTTTAAGGGGGGGTGTCTGTATTATATATTGTTCTAATAGGAAAATTCATTCACTCAGCTTTATTTTCTAGAACACTTACGGCATACATAGCATTATGCTGCATTCCAAGGGACACCTACAAAAAATAAGGTGCATTCTGCCCTTTAGGAGCCTCCATATCTGGTTTGCAAGACAGGACTAAACATGAAATAATCCAGTAACTGATTGTTTACCAAAATTAGCACCGTAGACCAATGGTTTCTGGATTTTATCCTTATATTTATTTTTTTAATGACAGAATCCCTTCTTCAAATTAACACCTACTTGGAGCCTAACCTATAAAACAAACAAGCAAAGGGATGTTTGGGTTGAAGCTGGAGTAAGGAGCCCCTCCCCGCTCAGGAATAAGTTCAAAGCAGAAGATTCCTGTGGCTGGAGCGGATAGGGAAGATCCTGGGGTTGGAGCCGAAAGGTGTATACCCCAGGGTTGGAAGGGTCAGGGCTGCTGCAGGAGAGGAAAGGGGTTCCCCAGTGTGGGAGAGACATGGGAGGAAAAGGGGCCTGTGGTCTGAACTGGTGTCATTGAGAGAGCTCCTGTGAGGCTGGTCCCACGGGAGGGTGCCAGTCAGTGGGCAGTGAGGACCCAGAAGCCACACCAGTGACAGGACAGCCAGTGCCAAATGGTGAGGAGATGATCCCCGGGAAGAGAGTTACTCCACCCAATATTACATTAGATTTCCTCACGCATTTCATTTAAATTTTGCTCCAAATACAGACCTTGGCTATTTCTTTTTTTTTTTTTTAATTTTTTTATTTATTTTTGAGAGAGAGAGAGCGAGAGCAGGGGAGGGACAAAGAGAGAGCGAAACACAGAATCCGAAGCAGGCTCCAGGCTCTGAGCTGTCAGCACAGAAACTGACCGACGCAGGGCTTGAACTCGTGAACCGCGAGATCATGAGCTGAAGTCAGACGCTTCACCGACCGAGCCACCCAGGCGCCTTACTGTTTGTCTTTAGGTAGCCAGATCGAGCTCTGAGAATAATTTGAGGGAAAGGAAGGGGAGTTCTGTCAGTGGTCTACTGGGGTCAGGGGCAGAGAATCTACGATACCAAGTGATATCATTTCCTTGAGCCGTTTGGAGACTTACAGGGCCAAGCAAATGTCTTAGGACTTTAAGCTGGGAGTTGCAAGTAATGAGGGCAGAGACTGAAAACAAAAAAAGGGCACAGGAGGCGCATTTCTATTTATAGAATCTAATGACACCACGATGGTGTGAGTACTACTAATTATAAACGGAAAGGCTGTTCGAAGGCTCAAATGTACTGAGTTTGTTTCTGCCAAGGCGAAGCGAACTGTCATTTACCTATTGGAGCGGGATGCCCTTCTGCAGGTGAAAAGGTTGTCACCGAGTGTCATTAAATGACACTTTACTAAATGGACTCTACTACCTGAGTTGTGCTTCGCAACAACCCCTGTGTGCCAGCAAGGTGAGCTAGCCACATTGACTAAACGATGCTTTATCTGGTCCTGTGAGAGGCTCAGAATTTAAGAGATTCAACCTCAGAAAGTAATCATGAAAAATCTTTTTTGTTGTTGTTGTCGACAGCAAAATGCATAACATTTCTATTTGCAATTCTTTGACCACGAAATCCTTGTGATTTAGTTCTACAAATTCAACAGATACGTGACAGACATTTATTGAGTGTCTACTGTATACCCGGCATTATAGTGTGAGGTCAAGACATAGCAGGGAAAGGAATGGCCAAAGTTCTTGCTTTCGTGGAACTCATATTTTCGTGTACTAATTCTAGGGTTTTCTACAGTCTCATCAACAAGGTGGAAGAATTGCTTAAAGCAACTCATTTGGCTGAAGTCTCAGTGGATTTCAATGTAAAATTTAAGAAGGCACTTTTAAGAAAAAAGCATGTATAAAGGTGAATTCCAACTCACCATGCTAATACCCACGGAAGTCCACTGTTTCGTGACATTGTAGAACTTTTTCTCCGTGTTAGTATTCTGGGAGAATTCTTGAAGAATTACTGACAGATATTTTTAAATATTTCATTTCATGTGGAAAGTAAATAGAATTTGACAGCTAACAGCTAGAGCCAAGTATATACGTGGACAAAGAATGTAAGTATCAGTGATGCAGGAGTGGGTCATCCGTAGACCAGGAAGGTCTTGAGTGAGTTTCAGACTTAAGAACAAATGTATCTGTGAGCACTTTAGCCATTTCTTTTATGCTTAACCATTAAAGATGTATCTTAAACCACTAAACATTAAGTGACACAAAGAAACATTACAGGGCATTAATGTGGTCCGGGGGCTAAAACATTCTTAGTTTCCTGATTTCTTGAGGGAGCAGAAACACATAAACAAACAAGACAAATGACATTAAGTGAGTGTCTTATCGGATTGTCCACCTGAAAAATCAAATGAAGTAAACCTGTTAAAATAATCAGCACACATGTTACTCTTCTTTTTATAAACAGCAAATGCTTCTAGGGGCACCTGGGTCACTCAGTCAGTTAAGCATCTCACGTCATGATCTCCGGTTTGTGGGTTCGAGCCCCGCATGGGACTCTGTGCTGACAGTTCAGAGCCTGGAGCCTGATTCACATTCTGTGTCTCCCTCTCTCTCTCTGTCCCTCCCCTGCTCATGTTCTGTCTCTCTCTCTCTCTCTCTCTCGCTCTCTCAAAAATAAATAAACATAAAAAAAAACCAAGAAAAGCAAAGCAAATGTTTCTTAGAGAGCGTTATTAAAAAAATGCAACCCAAACTTATAATCCTTTCCTTAAATAGAAGAGCACCAGTATTAAAAAGAAAAAGATTAATTACCCAGTGTTTTATTTGGAGTTTTATTTCAAACACAAGGATTCTTGGTTGTTTCCAAACTTGGTGCTAAGGAATTCTTCTGTTCCACATTTAAAAATACAGACCATAATTTGTCAGTTATTTTCACAGTTCTTAAATTTTGCAAATAAACTACAAACTGTGTATAACGTTAGCAGAAGAAAAGTAATTTTCCTGAAGGCCCCCTACAAATATATTCCTATAATTTTTTTTGTATTCAAAAGTGGAGACCCACTGAGTACACTAGGTTGAGTGCTTGAGTGGTTTTTATTTTGTTTGTTTTGTTTTACAAAAAATCTGCTCCCCCCCCCACATAAACAAAAACTCTAAATTTTCTTGTCTGAATTTTAGTTACTATAGGGTAATAACATGAGAGAAATTCAAAAAGGAAAAGCCGATCCATTACTGCATAATACATTTATTCCGCATTCTTCATATGCCAATGTATTTTCTAATAATTGTAATTATAGTTGACTCATAGTTCTGTACATTTGTTTTCCCTCAGTGTATATCAATATATATTAATGTATACACTGACATATTATAAAAATATATATATAAAATAAATTTGTGTTAATATATGCCGATCTATATTTGCATATACATATGTAGGTAGATATATGAAATCATACTGTAATAATCAATTTTACGGAGTATTAAGGTATAAAATTTTGAGAAGAAATTGTTTGGTTCTTGAATTTCATCTATCCCCCTCTGCAATTCCTAATCTAAGCCTACAAAATTATTATTCAGTTTGGTGAATTTATATTTGTTGTGTATTCAGGAATATCAACCTCTGGAAAAGACACATACCTTCACAAGTAGTTACTAGGATGGCGGCCAGTTTTTTGGTCTTCTTCCACCCTCTTTTTTGTTTGTTTGTTTGTTTAGAGAGTGCGGGTGGGAGAGGGGTAGAGGGAGAGAGAAAGAGAGAGAATCTTAAACAGGCTCCACGCTGAGCGATCCTTCCCACGACCCTAGATCATGACCTGAGCTGAAATCAAGGGTCAAATGCTCAACCGACTGAGCCACTCAGGCGCCCCTCACTTAATCTTTCTGTGTTAAAAATCTGTAAAAAATATAAAATTGGGTATTCACTATACCTGATGCAGTCAGTTTTTCTTCTCTCACTTTTGTTTGACAACTTGATTGCTGAATTGTGAAAAATAGCTCTGGGTTCAGAAAGTTTTTACCTTGAGGGAGACTAAAAAGAGTCATGTTCATAGTAAAATAAGTTGTTGCTATGTTAAAAGTCAAGGTGAGTCATTTAACTGCATCTATTAAAAAAAAAATTCTTGTATTGACTACCTCTGGTAGAGATTGTGGATAGGATGCTAAAATCATTGATAAAAACTCCTCTAAATTATTTTAAATTATTCAACTACATATCACAGAATTAGCATGTTTGTTCATTCCACAAAAATTTATTGAACATAAATAAGTAAGTAAGTAAGTAAGTAAATAAATAAATAAATAAATAAATAAATAAATAAATAAATAAATAGTTTGGGCATAAATGTGACTGTGGACTCTGGCCCCAGGCTAAAATGTTAACTTCACAGATAAAGTTCATCTGTAAAATGAACTTTAATGATTACGAATAACACCATTAAATTCTCACAAGAATCTCATAAAGCAGACGTTGTTTCATTTATGTTAATGATGAAACTGAACCTAGAAAACAAAATAGTTCACCCAAGCCTGTCTCTAATGCAGTTCCTTAGATTCCCAATCGGATGACCTTTGTAAGCTGCAGAGATGACTCTCTGACAATCTAAAAAGAACAATAAGAAATGTCCACCACGGCTAAATACAAAATAGAAAGCAGTACATACAATCAGAGAAGTACAGCAGAAGTGATACAGGAGTCCAGAAGAGGGAGAGGTGGCTTCTGGATGGGGGATGGACAGAGGAATACCATTGGAATCAGGCTGGATGGACTTTACACTTATGGAGCTGGGGAAGGTCTTTCCATCTAGCCCTGGAGAAGCTTCAGTAAAGTTTAAGCCGGGTAGGGAATGGGCATGGGAAGATTGGAAATAGGACTAGTCAGCAGTTTTGTTTATCTGTAATATAGAATGTGCCATGTTATAGTAACAGAGTTATTAGAGGTGAAGCCAGAAAGACGGAAATGAGACAAATACTTCAAGTCTATGATGTCAGATCAAGAAGTTTGAATTTGGGGCGCCTGGGTGGCTCAGTCGGTTGAGCGTCCGACTTTGGCTCAGGTCATGATCTCGCGGTTCGTGGGTTTGAGCCCTGCGTCGGGCTCTGTGCTGACAGCCGGGAGCCTGGAGCCTGCTTCAATTCTGTGTCTCCCTCTCTGTCTGCCCCTACCCCACTCGTGCTCTGTCTCCCTCTGTCTGAAAAATAAATAAACATTAAAAAAAAAAAAAAGAAGTTTGAATTTTATTTGCCAGGAAATGAAGAACCATTTGGGGTCCCTATGCAGAAGTATGATTCATCTAGGAGAAGTTTTAAACACGGGAGTTGCAGATTCAAATGCCTGTAAATACCAACCAGGTAACAAGTGAAGCAGAGGGGATGTGGCGAAAGGAGAGGATGTCTTCCCTTGGGGATTGTTATCATTCACTGCTTTAGGAACACAGCCTCTCACCCTATTGTGGGTTTATTCTTCTCTTGTGCACATGTGCTTTATTGTCACAAATTACATCTTTATACCATGTGTGCTCCTTGGCATAGATTATGATTATTGTATTATACATTTGTCTTTTAGGTGACAGAAAAAAAGGAAATAAGTGAATATACATTAATACTGACTTTTATATTTACCTGTGTAGTGACTTTGCTAGTGTTTTTATTTCTCCATGCAGGTCAGGTTATTGCTGGTCCCCTTTCATTTCAACAAGAGGGACTGTGTAACATTTCTTGTAGGGTATTTCACTAGCGATAGACTCTCCTAGTTTTTGTTTGTCTGGGAATGTTTAATTTCTTGGTCATTTTTGAAGGATAGTTTTGCTGAATATAGAACCCTTGGCTGATAGTATTTTTTTTCTTTTAGCCCTTAGAGGTCATCCCGTTGCCTTCTGATCTCCATGGTTTCTAACAGGAAAAAAAATCACATGGCGGATCCCTTGTATGGGACAAGTCTTTTCCCTCTACTTTTGAAATTCTGCTTTTCAATACTTTGATGGCAGTGTGTCTCATTGTGGACCTTTCTGAGTTTTTCATACTTGGGGTCCATTGAGCTTTTGAATATATAGATTAACATTTCCGCCATTATTACTTAACGTGTTCTTTCTACCTCTTTTCTTCCTTTCTTCCTGGGACTCCTATTATGTATATGCTGGTATGCTTGTGGTGTCCCTTCAATTTCTTAGGATCTGTTCATTTTTCCACATTCTTTTTTTTTCCCCCCTACTGCTGAGATTGGGTAATTTCAATTGATTTGTCTTCAGATTCACCAGTTCTTTCTTCTGTTTGCCCATATCTGCTGTTGAACTCAGCTGCAATTATTGTACTTCTCAGAATTCCTCTCCCTTTTTTTTTTTTTTTACAATTTTTGTTTATTGATATTTTTTATTCAGTGAGACATTGTTTTCATGGTTTCCTTTAGTATTTTTTTTAATTTATTGTTTTGCAAGAGAGAGAGTGCAAGTGGGGGAGGGGCAGAGAGAGAGACAGAGACAGAGAGAGAATCCCAGGCAGGCTCTGCTTTGATAGTGCCTAGCCCAACGTGGGGCTTGAACTCACAAACCGTGAGATCATGACCTGAGCTGAAGTCAGATGCCTAACTGACTGAGCCACCCAGGCACCTCTCCTTTAGTTCTTAGTGTATGGGTTCCTTTAGGTTTTTGAGCATATTTAAAATAATTGACTTAAAGTTTGTCTAGTAAGTTCAACATCTGAGCTTCCTCAGAGATAGTTTCTGTTAATTTCTTTGTTTTCCCTGTGTATGGGCCATACTTTCCTGTATCTTTGCATGCCTTATAATTTTGTGTTGAAAACTGGATTTTTTGAATACTTGTAATGCGGCTACTTGGGAAATCAGATTGTCTCCTCTTCACAGGTTATTCTTGCTTTTTGTGATTTAGTGACTTTTCTGAACAAATTTTGGGAAGTCTGTATTTTTTGTCACGTAAGGTCACTGAAAGCTTAGCGATCAGCTAGCAGTTTGACAGAGATTTCCTTAAATACCTCAAACAAGCCAAAGAAATAAATAATAAGGAGGAGGAGAAGGAGGAGGAGGGGGAGGAGAAGGAGAAGAACATTTTAAAAAGGAAAAGAAGAACACATAGTAGGCCGTGTGTGTTGGGGCATGCCTTCAACACTCAGCTGTGCAAGGCTACCTGGGTGGCTCAGGCAGTGGAGTGTCCAACTCTTGATTTTAGCTCGGGTCATGGTCTTACGGTTCCTGAGTTCAAGCACCGCATTGGGCTCCGCACTGGCAGCGGGGAGCCTATTTGGGATTCTCTCTCTCTCTCTCTCTCTCTCTCTTCCTCTCTCTCTGCCCCTCCCCTGCTTGCGCTCTCTCTCTGTCAAAATAAATTAATTAATTTAAAAAAACACTCAGCCGTGCAGTTTACAACTCTGCCTTAGCCTTTGTTTCCTGTTGGTTTGCTCAGAGCCTGGAAGTCAGGTAGAAGTGAGAGATCAGGGTCTTTTCTGAGCGTGTACCTTATCCTGGGCATGTGTATGAGCTATTTGATTTTCAGTCATATGTGGGAGCTTTTCAAAGTCCTTATTTCCCAAAATATCTCACTCCCTGCCTTTTCTCCTAGGCTTTTTGGTGTGTCTGTTAACAAAGAGTATCCCTTTCCCCTAGTGGCAGCAGATAATTCATTTGCCTTTAATATATTTGACAAATGCCCCTTGGGTACTCACTTCTTTACCCAGGGAGGGATCTGGATTAGGTGAAATAAAAATAAGCCCTTTGCACCAGTCCTCAAGGATCTACCAGACAGGCCCAAACAAATGACCATAATTATTTGGAAAGAAGGTCTGTGCCGCTCCCTCCAGCACCGGGAACCCACACCAGGCAAGTGGGTTGCGTCTTCAAAGCCACCGTTGAGCTAGGTTGGGGGACGTGGAGCTAGGGTACGTTAAAACACCACACATCTCTCCTACTGATATTTATTTTTATATTTATTTATTTATTTATTTATTTATTTATTTATTTATTTATTTTTTAACGTTTATTTATTTTTTGGGGGGACAGAGAGAGACAGAGCATGAACGGGGGAGGGGCAGAGAGAGAGGGAGACACAGAATCGGAAACAGGCTCCAGGCTCTGAGCCATCAGCCCAGAGCCTGCCACGGGGCTCGAACTCACGGACCACGAGATCGTGACCTGGCTGAAGTTGGACGCTTAACCGACTGCGCCACCCAGGCACCCCTCTCCTACTGATATTTAGACACCTTTTTCTTGATTGTGTGTTCACCTGATTACTTTAAACATTTAACTAGTTTCCAGGTTTGGGATGAAGTTGATTTTGACAGTTTTTATTAGCTGTTCCTGGAGGGTCCAGCCCATGCAATTCCCCACTCCACTGTTACCACTGATGTCACTCATGTGCCTTTAAAGTATTGTACATATAAAAGAAAACACATGTATGAGCGAAGTGCAAAATGCTACCTTACTACTACCTTTGGTAGAAAGCAAACTGGAGAAGAGAGAGATTGAATGAGGTGAAGGGAGAAGGAAGTGGGGGATATTGAACAAGCCAACCTGGGCCCTGACACTGAGTACAGTCTTTCTAGATGGTTATGCCACTCATGTGTCTGTTCTATTAGGGGAATGGTGTTTGGTCACCTTTAACAGCAAGCCTGGCTAATACTAGCTCAGACAGATAGGGATTTATTTGACTCACATAACAAGAAACCTGGGGTGGACAGCCAGGAGCTAGAGAAATAGCCCAATGATGCTGTCAAGAATGCAGGCCCCATCTGTCTTTCTCTTCCGGTGTCATTAGACTGTTGTCTCCTACATCCTCCCCTGTTGCCTTTTAATCTCAAAGCGGCTTCTGTGGCTCCAGATATTTCCTGTGCATTCAAGGCAGAGGGTTGGCACGGGCCTTTTCCTGGCGATTTAGAAAAAAATGTTGGGACAGAAATCCCTCTCAGTAGACTTCTTATATTTAATTATCCATGAATAGGTCATACGCCCTCTCATATCAGCCACTGGCCAAAAGAACTGAGATTTACCATGGGACCCTTTCCTTAGGACCCTTTCCAAGGCCTATCTGTTGAGAGATCAATGGCTCAGGGTCCTGTAAACTAGGAGGAAAAAAGAAGGGTAGATTTTAGGTAGGCAGTGGATAGTGGGTGGTCATAGGCAGGGACTGGGAGAAAAAGGTGGGGAGTGGCTGCTTTGTCCTAGACCATGCCCAGATGGGAGCAGGCTGCCATAGTTACTGGGGGAATTGGAAGGTTAGGGATGAGGATCGGAAATACAAAATGTCCAGACGGTCATATAACAGGGGTAAAACCAGTCAACTCAGAGCCAAAAGAAGCCAAAGCCTGTGGTGTGTCCAAAGCTAGGACAGGAGCCCAGAACCCGTGTCAGGGCCCAGATGGAGCAAATAGAATTCTGCTGAGTGCCTGGTTTCCGGCTCTGGGTTTTGCTTGGTGGGAGTTTACATTGTGTTTGAGCCGACAGGTGGTTTCTGTCTCGTGTGGCAATCTCTAGGCCCTTCGACGACTAGTTCACTCTGGGTAAGAACACGGTGTGGCAGAGGCCGGCAGGTTCCAAGCATTGAACTAGAGGTGAGGGAAGGGGTTTTCGGGGCCAAGCCAGGAAACGGGCAGGAGTCCCAGACCCAGGAGGAGCCTAATGGACTGCACAATCACCAAACCAAAACAGGAGCTTGGGAACGAGGCCTGGAGGTGAAGCCCTGTTACTGGAGGGTCGGAGGCAGGCTGGGTTTAGGGAGCCAGGAGCTCTTGGATTAAAACTGGGACCTTAGCGAGGGACTGTCAGTCTGTGCCACCTGCTGTAGGACTCCGGGGGAGAGCTGGCTTCAGCTGAACTAAAGGTCTTCTGCTTTAGGGTGGGATTGGTGTGGGAATGCAAGAGTGGACCACGTCTACTATGCCCCGGGGCCAGCTGGTCCCAGTTGGGGACGGAAGAAAGGATGTAGCTTCATAGGAGATAGAGACAGGAAATATTTTGGAGATAGCATGTACGGGACTTTGCGAGAGGAAGACGGTGTTGGCGCTTGAGTGGATGTGGCCGGCCTTATTATAAATATGGAATGTGGAGGCAGCAGTCGTTTTTGAAGCTAAAACCCCTCGAGCCTGAGCCATACATATAGGACATCTAGGTGGAGATGTTCGTGATGGGCCATATGAGACTGGAACTTGGGAGAGAGAGTAGAATAAAGGCTGCAGTCATCCACATCGGGATAATGATGCGGAGAGACGGGAGGGGGAGAAAGCATGGAGAGAGTTCCGCACGCCGTTTGCTTATGTGCCACAAAGGAGAAGCCCTTCCCTCAAATGGCGGTGATTGTTTCTTATTCATTTTACTGCCCCATGAATTCGTTTCCCAGATCCCTCAGATTTCTGATGGATTTTTCTTTCCTAATGTTTTCAGTTATTCCCGATTTCCCCAAATATCTGCATTTTCTTATGCTAAGAGGTTTATTTAAATTCTTCAAGGACCGCCCCCCCCCCCAAAAAAAATTGGAGACTATCATCTTTCCCAACCCCCAGGCAAGGATTTCTGTTTATTATTCTTTAGGACTTCCATTTACAGTAATTGTTATTTATGGAAAACCCCCAAGATTCCATACTGAGATTTCTTTTAAAAATGTCAAAAACAGAATATGTTGCTACTTTCTCCTTCATGTTTTACTCAGGCAGCAAATGGGAGAGAGGAAGGTGCTGCCTTATCATACCCACAACAAAATTATTCTGGACTAACAATCATACCATACCTTGTGCCTTGGAAGGAACATTCCAGTAAGGCGTGAAGGAGTCTTCTGTGTAAGGTGGATTGTTAAGGACTTATATGAATAAGGAAAAACAAATATACCTAAATGTATACAGTAAAATAAATGCTTTTATAAGTTGATGTAAGAGGCCTCAGTGTCAGTAAAAGGTAGGAGCAAGGTGTAAGTTTTCTTCTTCTTCTTCTTCTTCTTCTTCTTCTTCTTCTTCTTCTTCTTCTTCTTTTTAATGTTTATTTACTTCTGGGACAGAGAGAACACAAGCAGGGGAAGGAGGAGAGAGAGAGGGAGAGAGAGAATTCCAAGCAGGCTCGGGGCTTGATCCCACGAACTGTGAGATCACAACCCGAGCCAAAATCGAGTCAGATGCTTAACCGACTGAGCCACCCAGGTGCCCCTACAAGGTGTAAGTTGTAAACAGTCACAATGGCTAAATAGTTACTTAAAACTGTGATTTGGAGGGTAGAGGTGTTTTTCAGACACATGTGGCAACTGTAAAGAACTTTCCAGAACTGAGGTCAAAAGCTATAGACAAGGTAACCAAGAATTGATGAAAGCAGGACAGTTTTGGGAACGGAAGGCAGTGTCGGGGAGCTATTCTGGGCAGCATAGGACTTGGGGCCACCCTAGTTAGACACCGCGACTGTGGTTCACTGTACACAGACTTGAAGGTGAAATGAAATAAAAGTAAGGCATTTCCTCCTTGTTCTGGCCTCAGAGCTGAAGCACTGCTTTGTTATATGAAATACAGGTGGTTCGAGGGCCTGGCAGAGCCCAAATGAGATTGTCTTAGTTGTTACAATTCTCCAGTTGCTTTTCAAGTCAAGGTGACAGTGTTTGGAGGCTGTGCTGAGTGGATTTCAGGGCCCAGCCCCGTAGGTACTTAATGACTTCAGTGTGGGCTTTTAATCTCCTGCCCAAGTGTTATCTGACTTGCCCAGACAAGCCCTTCACCATTACAGGAGAGTGTGGGAAAATTAACGCGGCCAGAGCAACCAGGGAAGGAAAGAAATGTCTGAAGGAAGAAATGAATTGCATTAGTATTTATTTTAATGTGGTCTGGAAACGTTCAGCTTTAAACCTCTGTGCTGCTTAAGGAGAACCCAGCACCCTTCCATCGAGGGGGAAAAAGAAAAAAAAAAAAAAAAAGAAGAAGATTGAAAAATACACAGAGCATGGCTATCTTTAATGTTTGAGTTAGCTATCAGGAAGCCTGAAATGCTGAACGAAATAAAATGTTGACAGCAGCTTCAGTTAACGTGCGGTAACTCTGGAAAAGAACGACATCTTTGGCACCAAAGGAAATCAAGAGAATAAAGCAGCAGTCGTCAGGATTTGAAGTAAGCCACAGATTATTACCATCTGTACGTTTTACAGACCCCTTGCAAAACCAGAAACCAGGACCCGCACTGGAGAGTAAGTATATTGAACTCTGGGGTATGTTGCTAGACAGAAGAAACTCAGGGATTGGTCTGAATTTTTAAATACAATACTTCATAAAACATGACAGTTTTTTTTTTTTTTTTTCTGGCGACAGTGGCACTAAGAGTTCATTTGTCCAAAATCCGGAACATTAGGGGGAGTTATGTGGGCGCCTCACGTAGGAGATACGATTGCTGTAAACTTTTACTATACCAGGCCTTCATACTTTCATGATTTCCCTGTAAATGTAGAATTATTTGTCAATTGCTCTCCACTTTCAGATGGTTCTCATAAATGTGTTTTTGTGTTCTTTCCAGAAACTTGTGGAAAGGTCATCATGAAACACCTTTAAGTGTTTGGAAGAATGAATTGGTCCATCACTGTCATAGTTCACTTAGCTACGACTTTGCTATTTATTATCTAAAGGAAGGTACTTCCGGATGGGCCCGCATGAAATATCTTCAGATTAATTTTTTGCCCCATGTTCGCCTGACATTATAATTTGGGCCAATGGCAAAATTCCCTACAGCGGAGACCTACATAGAGACCAAACATAAAACACACAAACTTCAGACGGTGCGTGTATGCATGCGTGTGCTTTAATTAGGATTTCTATTTGTTCTGAGAACTTAGACCTAAACTTCTAAACCGTAGCCCTTGAAAAAAACTAGATTCCTGGGGGGCGGGGAGAGGGTAGAAAGGGGAGAGAGTTTGTTCTTTTCCATACGGAGTGAACGTTATGTTTTAAAATAATAAGCAGTGCATAAGACAGGCTTACTTAATCTAAAATGTTTACATAAAAAGTTAAATCCTATGTAAATGGAACCATTAGGTAAATTGTTTGACATCTCACTGGGAAATAGAAACGTTCTTATAAATGAGTTTGATATAGAGCCCTGGAAATAAATTTAATGGAATAATTTAAACTTGAAAATAGCAATTAACGACAGATTGCAGAAGTCAGACAGTTAATGGTAACTTAGTACTTTTCTGTCCAACGCATATGGAAGATTGTTTATAAACAGGGAGTGTTTTTTAATGTGCATATGAATTTAGTATAATACTTGGCAATTCTTGGCTAGTTTGGCAACATTAACATCTCAAATCTTCGAGGCTCAGACGAGTCTTGGATGTGAAATGTTCCGTGGATAGATTTGTTCTTTTCTGACAAGCCCAGAAACCTTAATGTGAAGCAAGAAATGCTTCACCCTGATGTTCTTCCTTTGGTGATTAATCTAAAACTCACAGAATAATTCACGATGGAACATTTGGCCAAATTAAAGTGAGGGAGAGTGGAAATAACACAACCAATTCCCACACCTGTTGTACAAGAAGGTTAAGCAAGTAAGTTGAATCACACACATTAGTTTTAAGTGCTTAATTCTGGAAACTGCTCATCCCAACTGTTTACCTTGTAATTAAAGTGTGCGTTCCGGTCTCTCCTACAACAGGGTGTTCTCAAGTTAGTACAGTCCGTACCAGTTCTTTAATTAATGATGCAGATTCTTACTCCATAGACTAGTCTTGGGGGAGCCGTTCAGCATATGTGAAAGGGGCCATGCGGCCGGACTCTGGGGTCCCATTTGATAAATTGTTGCTTCAGTATATTAAATGGACCCCAGTGTCCTGAAAACGTTCATGTAATATCCACATGTTCACTTTTTTCTTGCTAGAAAGTGTAACTTTCCAGCAAGGGTAGCTTGGAAAGCCAAGCTCGTTACTGAAGAAAAACCAACGTTCGTACTTTCGGCATACAGTTTGAAACCATCTCAGCGTGGGAAAACCTCTGGCAAAGTTTGTTATGATTATGTTCACGATACAGTTTTTATGTGTATGTGAGCATCTTCGGGCTTAAGAAACAAAGTGCTCCATAGGCATCGTTGGTTTCTCCTATTGCAAAATACCCGTGAGCAAGCCGCGGGTTTTCCTTCAGCAGGAGGTATGGCTGGAATTGCGCACTGAGGCATGTTCGGGGTTTGCCTGGAAGCGTGTGAGTGGGGGACAAGTGCGAGCCCTTCACCTCCATCCTGCCTGCTTTCTGAGGCGACATTTGGCACTTTGGCTGCCTTGTGGCGCCAGCTCCGTAGGAACCTTGAGGTCAGCGCACAGATTCTGGGAATGCCGGGTGCTCCCAGCGGCTCCAGTGTGGGTCGGGAGCCGGGCAGGCTCAGCTGAGGCCCGCAGCTGCCTTGGCAGGTCTGTTCTGAGTCAGCGTCCGGTCTGGGCTTTCCTGCCCTGCCTTGCCGGGAGCCTCCCTGACCAGTTCCCGGAAAGTCTTGCCGCACAGGTGGACCTCGCATAGAACCGTTCCGAGCGCACGCCCTGGGACCCCAACCAGGCACGGGGTTCTGCCCACAGACGCCTTGACTGAGGCTACCCCTGCTCCCAGCCACGTGTCCCCAGCTGACTCACAGCTTGGAACGTCACCTTGCAGCTAGCTGGCACGGACGGTGGGGGGCGATGACCCTGGCCCAAGTGTCGTGGGGTGTCATAGGGGAGGAAGACGTCAAGGTGCTCCTTGACAGAGTCTTTTTTGCAGCCGTGTGGTGTTTAACAATTATTGCATGTGTGGACTGATGTCTGTGGCCCTCTTCTCTTTGGCACTGACCCAAACCGGCAACTACCGAATCCCGTCGGGAACTGTACTATGGAAAGTCCCCACGGTTTGGCCTGCCATCTGAATGAGGGGAGAGGACATAGGAAGCAGCAGCGAATGATCTGAGCGTGTAATTAGAGCTAAATGGTGCGGTGTAAGCTGGGAGCCCCTCGGGCGTTCGGAGCACAGGGAGATCACACAGGGGTGTCCCCCTGCCTCCTGCCTCCTGCGGGTGCTGGCTCCGCCCGGCCAGCCCCCGCTGCACCCTGGACGACTGCCTCCTTTCGGTTGTTGGAATAA
The DNA here is from genome assembly GCF_027475565.1 of Acinonyx jubatus. Lineage (NCBI taxonomy): Eukaryota > Metazoa > Chordata > Mammalia > Carnivora > Felidae > Acinonyx > Acinonyx jubatus. Next base: position 14,274,322 of record NC_069382.1, read on the forward strand.
TTGAGATTTAATTGAACTGAGCACAGGAGGAGAAGTTAGAAACATGGGAATCACTAGGCAGATTTTGAAGGATTCTGCCCTGACTCAGCTGCTCCTTGAGCTGTGTTATTTTACGTCTTCTCTACACAACCTAAAAGTGTGTGTCCTGCTTTCGTTCCTTTTTTTTTCCTTCCCGAAACCGTTCTCCCTCGAGTCACCAGTAACGTCGTAATTGGTCACCTCTCCTGTTCCCTCGGACGGTCTACCCAGCGGTCGTCGTTAGTCTCCTTCTCTGTTTTGCGACTCCCCTCTGGTGCTTTCCGGAAAGTTGCATTGTCCGCGTTTTGCATCCGGGTTCTGCATCTGTTCTGTAGGCAGTACTGTCCCTCCCACGCCTCTGCGAGTATTTCCCAAGCGTCTGTCCACCAAGCTCCTCATTCTCTCCCTCAGACGTGTCACTGCCTCTCCCTGCTTCAGCTGTCCCCGTGGGGGATGCAGCAAGCCACTCCTCCTACACTTCTTGGGCACAGGCCATGCCCCAGGCATTGACCTAGGCATTTAGGGTGGAGTGCTGATGGGTCAGCTGGGCCCTGCCTCCTGGAGTCCATGGTCTAGTGAGGAAGGGAGACCGGCAGACAGCTCAACTCCGCACGGCCCGAGGGCTGCCCTGCCGGGAGTACGGCTCCCGTGGGCCCCGTGGAGGGGCCCCTGCTCTGACCCGGGGCGGGGCGTGACTCCTGCATCCACGGCCACCTCGAGCCCTCCCTTCCATCTTGAACCTCCGTCTCTCTTGGAAGACCTGTCACGCCTTTGAGCAGACATGTCCAGGGGAAACGATCTTTTCCTCCACACTAACTGCGCTCCGTGCTGGTCCCCTTTCTGTCAGCTCTTCCTCTGTAATGGCTCTCAGCCCGGCCTCCTTTTCCATTCCCATCCCCACTGCCTGAGGCCAAATCCTTGCCACCTCCTTCCTGCACTCTTCAATATTTATAAACGGGCTATTTACTTATTCAGAGGCAATTTTAAAAAATTACCCGTGTGGTTCGTGTTCATGGGAGAAAAGAAAGTTAGAAAATACAGATAAAGAGAAAGAAGGAAGAAAAGAAGGAAGGGAAAAATCGCCTATTTCACTGCTCAGGTAACATCCTCATTTAACGCTCTGATATTTATCCTCCTGTATATCTAGATATTCTCATATATAAAAATAAGAAAAGTATCGTACACATTGTATTTTTTTATCTATATGGTTTTGTAGCCTACTTTTTGTACTTGACCTCTGTGATTGCTTTTCCACATCTATAAGTATAATTATTTGTAGTGATTTTTTCATGGCTGTGTAATTATTGGAAATAATTTGTACTTTAATCTCTATGCCACTTCAGTGTATTTATATATCACTGCTACGTATCCCTCTTAAAACGCTTTTTCATTTTGGCTCTTCTTCCGTGGAAGAAAAAACATCAGTGGGTTCCTAGTGCCTGCACACACACACACTCATGAGCACGCACACATACGCATGCACGCACATGAGTACACACACGCACACCCTTCTTTTTATGTAGGAAGATCTTTCTGACTTTCTCAGTCTTCAGAATTCCTTCCCTCATGAGGGATAAGATTACTTAGACCACGTTTTGGTGGTTATTGTACATTCACGCCGTCATATGATGCATCCCTGAGGAAGGTGGGGTCTCAGGATGATGGAGATCACTTCTTGGGATGTCCGCAGCACCTCGCTTAGCACCATGGTTGCCCTTTGTCCATTTTCTCTCTTTCTCCACTGCCGTTCGGGTGTTCTGGGGCTACAGATGTGACCCTCTAAGGCCTCTCTTAACTCTGGTCCCTGCAGAATTGAGAGCAGGAGGCAGCTGTGTAAACAGGCAGATACAATACGGCAGGACCGTGGTGCTGTGAGAGTGTAGGGCTTTGAACGGGGTGACATCAGAGCTAGTCTAGAAGTGCCACAGGCACTTACCCAGTTAAGTTGGTTGTGATCGAAGAGGATAAGGACGGCCAGGGCCCACAGGGACGTGGGATGTGGGAGGTGGGGGCGCTGGGCGAGCCAGACCTGGAAGTCCACAGAATGAGATTCGAAGGGCAGCCCTTGGAAGGACGCTGGGGGGGAGGGGGGGGGGAGAATTGTGAGTGTTGGTGTGGCGGTGTCGAGAGAGAGATGGCCGGCCCAGTGGGTGGAAAGCCTTTATGGCGAAGTCTCAAACCGCCCAGCAGACAGTTTAGACTCTGAAGGGAATAAAGCCAGTATGGCTCCTGCTCTATAGGAGCTCGTAATCAAAACGAAAATCAATTTCTGTGTTTTTACGACTTTGATATTGCAAGTCAGATCCTAAAACCCAGCCGTTACTGGGCAATCCAAATTATTTTATCAAACTGACCGGCCTTTTTTTTTTTTTTTTTCCTAGTTTACCGAAAGACTAGAACATCTTTTTGATATCCAGGACTTTATTTTAATTGCCGTAATATTCCTTCAGGCCAGCGAGTGTGTGCGTATGTGTATTTACATATTTGTCAACATGTTAAAGCTAGGTGGAAACACCCGTACTCTTCTCTAGGGGGGAAGCAAGAAACCTTTTTGCCATTCAAAGGTAAAGCATAACTTCACAGTGAAATGTCTGTGTGCCTTTAAATCACATCCCTTTTTGCTGATGTATATACCTATTTTCTATTTAGCTCACTGTGAAATTTTAAGTCAAAGAGAATAACTTGCTCCCGCTTTTGGATAAGGAGACAAGGGAGAATTCAAGCTTCACAAATAGGATCATAGTGTTTTGAACCGTGGGGGGCTTTCCGTTTGGCCCAACCTCCTCCCTCATCTTGCTGAAAAGGAATCCGAGGCCCTCCAAGATGAAGCAATTTGCCTAAAGTGACACAGCTAATTAGCAGCCCAGCCAAAACCAGAATCCAGGACTGCCGGCTTCCAGTCCTGTGACCTTTCCGTTCCAAAGGGGGAAAAAAAAAAAAAGAAAAAGAAAAAAAAAAACAAACAATGGAACGACTGAATGGGCACCTTGCTTTAATTCTCCTCCCCCTTTATAGAGTGTGAAAAATCCTGATGTACTTGAAAAGAAACATTTAAAAATGTATCCGAGCTTGTCAAGAAGATCGGGAATATTCGTGATATGCTAATTGGAAAGTATCTCATTATGGAAGGAACAGGAAGCTTGGCAGAAGGGTGCTGTTCAGAGTTAACTTCAGAAAACCTCAAAAGATAGGACAAACGCATGTGCTTTATTTATTTGATATCGTGTGGCTGCCATCAAATTTCTGATAGGGTCTGACACCTTTATAATAAACCCCACAGACACTGGGGGAATGTGTGAGACACATGGAGGGAAAAGCGAACAGTCTCATTTCCGTGTGAGTTTCCTCCGGTGTAAGTCAGGGCCTTTCCCCCACAACTCGCCTGCCAAGCTTCTTCCTGTAGAAGCAAGTCAGTGCCACCATTTGGTGTTTGCCGAGGGATTATATTTTGGCAGTCATGCTAATCGCTCCAAGGTGACCCTCTATTTGGAGAAACAAATCCTTTTCGGTTGTTACGGTCCACTAATCCAGCGATGCAAGTAGTTATTTGGGGGGAAAAAGTGAGTTTTCCCCCCACCGTGGCTTACTCCCACAGCTCCCTTCTAACTAGAAGTGCTGCTTCTTCCAAAACGTTCGACATGACATAGAGAAAACACCAGAACCTGGTCAGATTTGAAACTCAGGACCGGACCTGCAGCCCCCAGATCAGATAAGAACCTGCCTCCACCTCCGGGAAGTCCTCCAAGTGAGAGCGGGCCGTCCTGCTGAGAGCTTGGTAGGTCGTCACCTCTGCGGCTGGGGCTGGCAGTGCCCCTTCGGCCCACTGCCTGCATTTATGCCACATGAGACCCTTTGTGGTGCGTTTGATGCGAAGGTGAAGTCCGTGCGGCCGTGGTGCTGGTAGGCACCCGAGAACGTGCTGGGTAAGGGGCCGCATTCGGCCTCTGTTGGCCTGTGGCAGCCTCTGGGGAGGAAAAGGTATGGGGAAGGATAAGGACATTTCAGAACCAGTCCTGACTTTATTTTTATTTTTTATTTATTTTATTATTATTTTTTTAATGTTTATTTATTTTTGAAACAGAGAGAGACAGAGCATGAATGGGGGAGGGTCAGAGAGAGAGGGAGACACAGAATCTGAAACAGGCTCCAGGCTCTGAGCTGTCAGCACAGATCCCAATGCGGGGCTTGAACTCACGGACCGCAAGATCATGACCTGAGTGGAAGTCGAACGCCCAACCGACTGAGCCACCCAGGCACCCCGAACCAGTCCTGACTTTAGACGTGACTTTCAAGCAGGGCTCAGCAGAATGCATTTTGCGTTTTAGAATTCGAACAAATTGGTTTGGGGTCCCGGTTGGGCTGACTTACTAGCTGTGTGACCACGAACAAGGTACTTGTTGTCTCTGCGCCTCGGTTTCTCCATCTGTAAAATAGGTTGTGGTGATTACTTAATAGGATTCTTTTTAAAATTTTTTTTGACGTTTCATTTTATTTTCGAGAGAGACAGAAGACAGAGTGTGAGCAAGGGAGGGGCAGAGAGCGAGGGAAACACAGAATCTGAAGCAGGCTCCAGGCTCCGAGCTGTCAGCACGGAGCCCGATGTGGGGCTCGAACTCACAGACCGTGAGATCACGACCTGAGCCAAAGTCGGACGCTGAACCCACTGAGCCACCCAGGCGCCCCTGGGATTTTTGAGGATTTGATGTGATAATCACCCCTAGCAGGGTGTAGGGCTCATCACGGGGTCCTCAACAATAGTAACAGTTACTCTCATTCCTATATTCATGATTATATAAACACCAATACATCAAAAACCATTTTAGTGTAAACCGAGACCCGGAAGAGAGCCGAAAGACGCACGTGCAGCTCGATGAATGATCACGAAGCGAAGGCAGCCCCGTTAAGCACGATCGCTTAAGTGAGAACACTGGCGGGATCATCGTTCACCCCGTCTGCAGAACGTCCTCCTCTCTTCTCGCCGGGGAACCATTTTCTTAAACTTCTTGCACTCAACAGATATTCGGTGAGGGGTCTCCTAGATTCCAGGCATCAGAGCACCGTGGACACAGCAGCCGGGCTTACATTCTAGAAGGAGGAGCCAGGCCTGAATAAATTAATAGGTTGACTCAGGTAATGCTAAGAGTTACGAAGAACATGATGGGTTGGTGGGCTGGAGGATGGCCATCGCCGAGGTTTTCTGAAAGTGGGGTCAGGAAGACACTTGTGCGGAAATGACATTTGGGAAGAGCGGCCCACGCAGAGGGAGCGGGCCAGAATGACATGCGAAAGGGTCCACGTCATGATGGCCTGATTGGCCATGCGAACAAATTGGGTTTGTCCTAGTTTCAGTGGGCTCCAAGATCAGTTGTAACTGGTGCCGCGAGAGAAGTACCGAGGAAATTCAGAAGAAGCAGAGATGCTTGTCCTCCTTCCAACAGTGTGTTGCCGAACATCGGAGAACGGGTGTTTCTTTTCTAAAGCGTGCTCGTGCGAAGGGTCTCCACCGGTCGCCATGACCGCCATGGGAGGTGCCCAAGAAAGGCAGGATTATTTCCCGTCAGAGGAGGACCCCTGAAGCCGTGAGGGCTTCCGGCCTGTGGCAGGACTCCTTCCACCGCACCAACGAGCCCGCCGATCCTCACATGTGGGTTATTCATGTCGTAATGGCTCAGCACCTTCCTAAGAAACGAATTAACTCCTGCAGGCGACAGGTCGTCTTGTGGCCTTCCAAAAGGTTGTTAGTGGAAAATCGGGGGACATACGGTACTCGTGAAAGAAGGGGTCCTGGGTTGAGTGAATGTGAACACAGTTTCAGTACCTCCTCCCGCCAGAGGTTCTCCAAGTCGAATGCTGTCAAGGCTCCGAGAGGCTCTGCGGTGAAGAAATGTATTAACCTCGCCGTTCCCCACACCTGGCCATAGGACCCCCTTTTCTCTGCAACATCTCGAGGAATATGAGCTCCGGACATGCCATTGGGGAAAGACCAGACCAGAGAGTTGCTGTTTAGTGTTTACTAAATGGTGCCTTGGAAGAATTCAGTTATTTTCTGAGCGTGAAACGCCCCTCTCTTTGAAAGGATTAGAAACCACATCTGTAAGGCACTTCCATATGCTTCACATGAAGAACCTGGATAAATGGAGATTCGAAGTGATGAAAATCCCAAATCCACTCCTGTTCTGAACGCTAATGTTAATTACTTCGCCCTTTGGACTCACAGCATTTCCATTAGTGTTGTGCCACGATTGGCTTACGCTTCTGGATTCTAGGATGTCGAAGCTGGAGCCAGTTTCATCTGGTTTAAAAGATAAATGCTCCAAATCACACATGGCTTTGATTTTGGATTATTATCTATAAGAATATATGTTTACAAAGGAAAGAGTCCATTTATAGAGACTTGCAATCTTCTGTACCTGTTTCCGTACGGATTCCCCTCTTAATTGTTTTTTTCTTTTTGTTTGTTTGTTTGTTTGTTTTTGTTTTTGTTTTTCTCCTCTTGCCTAGGGGGTGGCACAACCATATCTGTACTTACGGGTAGGTAGTGCTTTTGAGAGGTGTTCACAGGAACCCCACTGAACTCTGGCAAAGTTTGTGGATAAGTGCCTGATTCACTTCTAACTTCAATTTTCGAATTCCTCACAGATTTTCACATCTCTTCACACCTTTGTTTCTCCCTATTTGTTGGTTCCAGCTCCATCTGTGTTGTCTCCTTCATTCTGCTAACTCTGTGGTCTACACTTTTAAAAAATGTGAGTGTTACTTTATTTTAATACTCTGCATTGCCTGGAGTTCAGCATTTCTTAAATTAGGGTTCTCAAAACAAAAATTTTGAAGGATGTGAAAACCCAGAGTTTGTAAATGGGGCACTTGATTGCAGGACTTCTCAGTGCCTTTAATATTCTAATACGGGTCATTAATCTCCAGAAGGGAGACCAAATAGTGTTTTCCAAACTTATTTAGCTACCTCACCTCCTTTAATAGCAACTTGTAGGGATGTTATTCTGCAAATCCTGCCTTGGGAAACGCTGTCCTAGGATCCACCCCAAACCTTTCAGCCTGCATTTCACTGCATTATGCCCCATCGCCCCTTGGATTATCTGTCCCAGCCAAACTAATTATTTTATAATCCTCCTAAAACACTTCGCATTTCTCCACTTTCAGTCTAATCTTGTGATATTCCCTCTCTCGTCTCCTTAGATCCAATGATCTTTCCTCACAAATCGGGAAGGCTTTATTTTCTTTTCTTGGCACCTGTGTGAGAGATCACAGTTCTTCAAATCCCAGCTTCTCTGCGAAGATTTTCCTGACCGCCGCAATCTACAAAGAATCTCTCTTAGAATTGTTATCATCTGTATCACACCGTCAACCAGTTTTATAAATGTTTACTGCCTCGTGGTTTATCAGATTTCTGCCTCGTGGTTTATGTTCTCTCTGCTCCTGGAGGCTGAAACCTGTGTGTGTGTGTGTGTGTGTGTGTGTGTGTGTGTGTGTGTTTAATCTCTAGTTGAGCTTTGCACACAGGGAAAACTCCATTGAGTGAAAAGGACAGTTTATATTTTGTTTTAAAGACTAACACCTCATTCTCTCACTTCCTGGATAAGGAGCGGGGTGGGGTGGCATTGTCGTTTACCTACTGCCTGGTCCGTCAGGTGGACAGAGGCTACAGAACAGGAATGAATAATTGCTGTGGAAATTGCAATAAACAAACATATTCAGCACACAGAGGGTGCCAAGCTTTGTGAATAAAAGCACTGTTATTTTCCCTGAATGAGCTTGTAGTCTGTTGGGGGAGATATATACAATTTAATAAAAGGCCATGCTCGTAGCACCAAAAGCCATTGTAGGAACGCAGAAATCAGGACGGTGGTTAGTGTCGGGTGAGGAGGGCTGCCGGAAGGCAGATACAAGGAATTTAAGAAAAAGATTCATCAGGGAGGAGACAGTGATGTAGGCAAGAAGAGCAAATGGAATTGGGAGCGTGGAAGGTGGGGAGGAAGGAAAAGAGATTCCGTGCAGAGGAAAAAGAGCATGAAGCAAGTCCAGCAGACCCGAAAACCTTGGCGTGCGAGGTTGCTCGGGGAAGCGTCACGGAGATAAGGGTGACATTTTGGGAGGGTCGTACCGTGGCGGGCTCTTTACCACATAGGCACAGAGAGGCCGTGAAAACAAAGTTTAAGCCACGAAGGGATGTGGTCAAACAGATGCTTTGGGAACAATGGAAGGGGGAAGTGACCGTACATGAGAAGGATGAGGGTCCAGCTGGGATGGTCCTGGATGCAGTCCCGCTCTCCTGGTTATTCCGAGATCTGGCTCTAAGGACTAGAGAAAACCTCCAGCCTAGGTGGGGGACGGAAGGATGGACGTGCGCCGGGCCCTTTTCTTTCAAAGGGGGTTTCAGTTCGAAGTGCACAGTGCAGGCACCTGAAGTTCTTGCCGTCCACCTTCAAGCGGCCCCACTTGGCAGGTTCTCTGATCCGAAGGGCTCAGCCTGTTCAGGAGGATAAGCTAACCCCTGAGCCAGTGCTTGACTTGCCAGAAACCTGATTGCTGGTTTCTCCTGTAGTCTCTCTCCAGCTTTCTCTAACCAGCAGCCTCCAAGATATCACATTGTAACGAGTGAGGAAAGAATGTTCTCCACGGAGAACCAGTTCTGACACTCTCAAGATCCTGTTTCTCCCGGTGTTATGAGTAGGATGGTTCAGTCTTCAGAGCTCCGGGGTATGATTTAAGAGCCATCTGTTTTAATCAGGCCTTTTCTGTGATTTATGGGGAAGAGGAGGATGTGGGAGAGGGGCTGGTATATACTATATTCTCCTAATTAGATCAGAATTATTATGCAAGTACCCGAGGCCCAGGCCACGGTGTGTTTACATTATCTGATGCCATTGTTGTTTTTCCTCTCATTGCTTTTTAGCTTAAAGTTTCAAAGCCCTTTGTGAAGGTTTCTAAAACTGCAACAATTTATAATTTTGGAGCTCCCGGACTTTGGATTTTTTACAACATTTTTTTAACATTTATTTTTGAGAGACAGAGGGAGACAGAGAACGAGCAGAGGAGGAACAGAGAGAGAGGAGGGAGACCCAGAATCTGAAGCAGGCTCCAGGCTCTGAGCTGTCAGCACAGAGCCCGACGCGGGGCTCAAACCCATGAACCTTGAGATCATGACCTGAGTGGAAGTCAGTTGCTTAACCGACTGAGCCACCCAGGCACCCCGAGAACTTTGGATTTTTAACGTAAAAATAACTGAGTCTTTCTCACAATATTTCTTTATGTTATGCACATACTATCTCCCTGCATGAAGAACTAGGTAACAGTTGTATAGCATTTACTATAGTTTGAAGAGTTGTCCTATATTCCAGACATAATGCAAATTCATCTCATCTCCTGGTAACCCCCGAGGTAGATCCTGGTGTTATTACCAGCATAGGATGGGTGAGGGAATAGGGGAGAGAGAGAGAGAGAGAGAGAGAGAGAGAGGTCATAATAGTAGGAGCGGCAGAGCTGGGATCTGAACCCAAGCACCTGATGGTTAAGTGTCCGACTCTTGGTTTCGAATCAGGTTGTGATCTCGCGGTTTGTGGGTTCAAGCCCAGTGTCGGGCACTGAGCTTGCTTGGGATTCTCTCTCTTTCTCTCTCTGCCCCTCCCCCCCAATAAATAAATAAACATGAAAAAAAGTTGCAAGGTGACTTGGTTTTCAGGATGTGATCGAGTCAGTGAGTGACTTAAGGTCAAAAGAAGTGAGTTGCACTTCGGACAAGCACGGACTCGTCAGCACGGACTCCGATGAGCTCTGGGACATTGTATGGGTTATTTTGTTTTCCAAAGTCTGTTCTTTACGTGTGAAACGATTCCAGCTTTAGAGTTCCTTGAAGCCATTAACAGTGGAGAGAAGGTTCTATCTTTGAGAGAAACGTAGGATGAGTGCTAGTTCCTTACAGCATGACCAGACCTCATAGACTTTTCTGGAAGGTGTGGGGCTCGGTGGAGGGAGGCTGGAAGGGGTCTGCCACAGAAACATCACCTTTAGTTAAGATTCATCTCGTACTAGTGTTTTATCTTTTCTGGCATGCTATTTGTCACTTTCAAAGAATTATGGTTTTTTTTTCCCCCTAGATTATAAATCACTACCATTTGGAATTCTGTCACTATTTCTTGTTAGCACAAGCATATCGTCACCAGCAGAAGGAACAAAAGGTCAAGGAGTTTGCTTTTCTTTTTTTCTGTTGGTAGTTTTATTTATGAATCCGATTTAACTTGAGCCCAGCGTCCCAACAGCACACCGGGTTTAACTGGGTGGCCACGGGGCTCAATGGCGATAATATTCGAGTGGCTCTGACTTTTGAATCAGATGGTTATTCCCATTCTGAATGTCGTATTTGATCCACAGGATTTTGCATAGCATTGTTTCATTTATTAAAAAAATGTTTTTAATGCTTATTTATTTTTGAGAGAGACTGACAGAGAGACAGAGAAACAGAGCGTGAATGGGGGAGGGGCAGAGAGAGAGAGGGAGGCACAGAATCCAAAGCAGGCTCCAGGTTCTGAGCTGTCAGCACAGAGCCCGACGCGGGGCTCGAACTCATGGACTGCGAGATCATGACCTGAACCGAAGTCAGACGTTTCACCGACTGACCCACCCAGGCACCCTAACTTTAACTTTCCTTTAATGTGATTTGAAAAATCTAGGAATAGAGTAAAATTTAGGCACACATAAACATTCAGTCGCCTGGGACTTCAGTAGTAGGAGTCTTTGAAGTTTGTTTTCTTACGACGAGTATATCTGGACTGCCAATGTGGTCAGAAATTAATGCTTTTTTTCCATTGATAGACTCAAGCTGCACTCACTTTAAAGCATATGAAATATTCAGTCATGGACAGCTAGGGAGAAGTAGGGAACAGAAGTGTAAATACAGTAGACTGAATGATCAGGGTTGTTTCGTCTTGTAAATGACCACGTCTAGAAGTTAAAGTAGTTCGTCCTCACATTCGATGTCTGTGGTACAAATTAGAAGACAGAAAAAAAGAGCTATCTTAGCTTTATAGTTTTTATTTCCACCAATGGGGGCTATTTTGTGTGTCAAAGAATTGGCGGCTGAACTTCCTCCCACCGTGTTTCACCTCTAGAGCCACCCGTAAAGCCCTTTATAGATTTGAGCAGATCAGGAGGAATTTCTGTTGAGCATCCATCCATAACCCCATGCGCGTGTCCCACGGATGTTTAGACAACAGCCTAGGGGCGCCTGGGTGGCTCAGTTGGTTAAGCGTCTGATTTGCCTCAGGTCATGATCTCCCAGTTGGTGAGTTCGAGCCCGCATCGGGCTCTGTGCTGACAGCTTAGAGCCTGGAGCCTGCGTTGAATTCTGTGTCTCCCTCTCTCTCTGTCTCTCCGTGGGTCACATTCTGTCTCTCTCTCTCTCTCTCTCTAAAATAAAATAAAATAAAATAAAATAAAATAAAAATCAGCCTAAATTTCTACTCTCATTTGTTGACAGGTCTTTAAAAAAGTTCAGCAACGTTCTGATTGGTTTTGAAACTCCCAGACTGCCTTTAAAACTTACCAGGACTATTCTCCTATGTAGGGTTTAGAGAGAGATTTTTTAAAATGTGACATAGTAAGGGAGGGTGAAAGAATAGAACTTGTTAAGTCCATGAGCCCAGGGAGCAAAGGCTGCCATGGTGAAGAGTAGACATGGTCACTTTAGGGACAGAGCCACTTGTGCGGTGGTGCCCAATGAGCTTTCAGTGAATGCTAAGTCTCACTTTTGTCCTTGGACAGATTATCATTAAAAGTATATAAAACTGTCATAGTTCCTTGGAGAGGTAGCTCATCTAGCCACGGTCCTGCTTTACACGCGGGAATCTGCCCCCCATCATCCCGAGAGGGGGTTTCCCACCCAGGCTCTTATCCCAGACACTTGTCCTGTGCGACGACTTGCGGTCTGTTGATATTCACCGAGTCCCTTTGCTGGTCCAGGTTCGGCGCTGGGGTCGGGAGTTACAACGGTGAACAGCTTCTCTTGAAGGCTGCCGCACAGCCCCCCAGAGGGGAACTAGCCAGGGAAGCAAATTGTGACGAAGCGCCTGGTGTTAGACCAGAGCACCCAAGGCATGCTAGGGATGCGGGAGGAGGAACTGATTGCTTGGGAAGGTCAGAACTCCTTCAGCTCTTTATTCGTGTAGTTTGACATTTGTGTGATAGGGAATCAAATTAACACGCTGTGCCAGCTGATGCCTTTCAGACATTGGAGTGCATCCGAGGTCAAGGATTTGGGCTCTTGCTCAGCAAGTCTGTATTTACCCTAAATGCCTCTCTTCAGCATCATCTCCATGACGGCAGCCTCCCCCGGTGGCATCTGAGGTGAAATGTTAAGAAAACATTTGGACATCGGGCCAATAAATCACAGAAACGATTTTGCTAATAAAGCATCGTGACATTTTTAGAGAAGACGCCAGAACCCCAGCTAGCCATGGACGATCGTGACTTCAACTCCTTCCAGTGCCTGTGGGTTGGATGACGGAGGACCTGTCTGAGTCCTGCTAGGTCGCTGGGTGGGCCGGTGTCGGTTCTGCCACCCAAGACGAACGTCATGGCTGCGGCGAAGGCTGCTCAGGTGTACAGGAAAAGTCTAGGGAAATAAGGAGCTGATACTTAAACTCCAAGGTGGCATATCACAGCCCACTGCATCCTGCCTGCTGAGAAGGATTCAGATGCTCAGTTTTGCCCTGAATGATAGTCTTTTACCCCAGTTAAAGACTCATACTGTTGGAGTCATTAAATGGGGCTAGAAACTGACTTATCATTGAAAGCCGTTCAGAATTCTTGTCTTTTGTCAGTGGTGCATGTGGATTGATAGGTAGAAACAGGTGTCCTTAAGGCATTTCTTTTTTTTTTTTTTTTTTTTTTACTGTAGCCATAGGAATCCCATGAAAGGTTAAAACTATAATGTATTCACCTTTTCAACTTGCTAAGTTAGATTTTCATCATTGGAAGTCATTTGTATTACTGTAGCTGCGTACCACAGTTTGAAAACAGGGAATGTTTCCCTTTCTTAGATTAAGTCAGTAAAGGTAAAATTTGGCATAACTGTCAGAATACTAACACTCGTCATTTATCACCCTGTTAATTTGTTAACTCAGAGTTTCCCTTTATCAATTTTTGCTTTCCCTAATTTTAAATGTGATTATTTGGATACAAACTGGACTAGGGTTACCTTTGCAGGATTTGTGAAAGGCTTGTTAGATTCTATAGTTGTGTAAATAGAGACAATCAGCGACTCTTTAAAGCTACTTAAGACCATTCTTTGGGAGTTCCCCTATACTTGAAAACATTGATAAGCTATTTAAAAATCTTTCCTTGTAATCTAAAGGAATCCTGGAGACAGTTTGCTTTTCCTCGCTTCTTTTTCGTGATGTGTTAATTCCAGGCTTTATTATGCCAGGACCAAGGGATGGGCTTCTGATTAATGGAGGCCTCCTTCAAATAGGCAGCCCATGATGTGACACACGGATCTTTCCCGAAATTTGTTTGTGAGTTGACTTGAAGCATCTCAGAACTCAGATTTCCAAAGGGAAAAATCATTTAAAATAGTTAAGGTTTTAGACTAACCCACCAACACCCACTTCGTTCCTTGAGCAGCTATGATGTGTATTATGGTACTAATATCTCCAAACTTTAGTAGTTGGTCTGCCTCAACAAGGTACCAGAACCCTTTATCATTCAGATGGTTTGTTGAGCCAGTTCCTGAAGTGGTACATTAATCCTTGCACAATCTCACTAATTATCTCACCCACATTAGGGATTATGTCGGCCTTCTGTACTCCAGATTGCGACGGGAATTACCATCGATGATATTGTTTCTTGGGACAGTGGATTCCACCACAGATCGTGGTTTATAAATTTTGAGTCAGAGAACACCTGTGCATATATTTGGATCGTAAGGACTCGAGCAAACTCTGTTTAATAAAAAGAATCTTTAGATGAAAACTCGTTCTTTGAATAGTTACTGCTTACCCTGTTAGGATGCTCATAGCGTTTCTGTCCTTAGAAGGTCTCTCAGCATCAGAATTAGGAATTTCAGCTGTTACACTGAGCAGGGTAGTGACTTTCAGTTACTACTACGGTAACCTTGGATTGCGAGTAACTTGTTCCGCGAGTGTTCTGCAAGATAAACATTTCTAGTAAATTTTAACTTGATAAACGAGCGATATCTTGCATCACGAGTAGTACGCCGAACGTCACATGCTCACAAGTGAGCCAGTGGTTCTTGAAATTCGCTTTGATATACGAGTGCTATGGATTACAAGGATGTTTCCGGAGCAAATTATGCTCATAAACCCAGGTTTTACTTACATGGAAATTGGAAGTGCTGGTTAATAGAATCTTGTTTGTCGATAGAACTATATTCTTAAAAATACAGAAGTGTATTTCCGAAGAGGGTTCTTTATTTCACAGTTTTTGTTCATTCCAACTATACTTCTGTTAGCGAGCCCACATTCATGGAGTTTACTGAATGTGAAAATGTTCTCACTTGAAATCTTATATGATTCTATCCTTTCGAGTTAAATTTAAGAAACCTAGAAATCACACAGATGCTGGTTCTATGTGACTTACCTAACGACTGACTAAAATTATTTATGAGCTTTCCATTTCTTGGATTCTCCTCTCTGGTTTTTTTTTTTTTTTTTAACATTTATTTATTTTTGAGACAGAGAGAGACAGAGTATGAATGGGGGAGGGTCAGAGAGAGAGGGAGACACAGCATCTGAAACAGGCTCCGGGCTCTGAGGTGTCAGCACAGAGCCCGACGCGGGGCTTGAACTCATGAACTGCAAGATCATGACCTGAGCCGAAGTCGGACGCTCAACCGACCGAGCCACCCAGGCGCCCCTCTCCTCTCTGTTTTGACTAACATGGCAGCACAGTGACAGTTATTCTGGTGAGTGGGCACCATTTCTGGTGTAGGAGGGATGCGATCCTTCCATGGAAACCACGGTCTTTATGCCTTGGGGTCCGCTCTGCTGCTCCAGATTTGCCCACAGTTTTTTGTTGTTATTTTCTTTCGCAACTGTCTGTCTCCCTTTAATGACTGTGACATCTCTTCAGGGACTAAAAACTTGTTGCCCTCTCCTCGGCCCTCCCTTCAGAGGGCATGTCTTTTTTCAGTGCCTCTGATAGGCATTTCCAGGTCTGTTTTCAAATCTTGCTAAACTTGGGAACGTTTTTGAACCTTGAAAAATGTGTATCCTGGGGGCGCCTGGGTGGCGCAGTCGGTTGAGCGTCCGACTTCAGCCAGGTCACGATCTCGCAGTCCGTGAGTTCGAGCCCCGCGTCGGGCTCTGGGCTGATGGCTCAGAGCCTGGAGCCTGCTTCCGATTCTGTGTCTCCCTCTCTCTCTGCCCCTCCCCCGTTCATGCTCTGTCTCTCTCTGTCCCAAAAATAAATAAACGTTGAAAAAAAAATTTTTTTTTAAATAAAAAAAAAGAAAAATGTGTATCCTGATCTATTTTCAGTACTAATGCCAGTGAGTAAAATTACACTAATTGCCTTTAATCCCCTAGTCACTTTAGTTTTGGTATGAGAACATTCTGGTATTTGTGAACAGGCTTTTGTGCCACAAAAATAATATAAAACCATTGCCCGGTAAAATAGTGCCATTAGGAGTCATCAGCAGCACATAATAATGGCAATTAATGACAATCAGGGCCAACATATTGCCTGCCATGTCTGACATTTTTTTAAAGGAGCAAAGCATGTGAAGTTTATTTTATTATTATTATTTTTTTACTTTGTGCAAGTATTTTTACATCTGCTTGTGATTATTCTGCCTTGTAACTACCACCTCAGGCCCAGTTCTTTTTAGGGGAAAAAAAATGAATTCCTTATGTAATAAGTTATCGTTCAGAAAATTTCTCTGACAGACCGTGAGCTCTTCTTATGAAACATTCAATCCGGAAAAAAAAAAAGTGCAGCTATAATTCACTGCAGAAATACGGGTTTATAATGGAAAGATAGTGGATTTTATGGGTCCAACTTAGTTATTTTTGTGAGGATGAAAATTTGTACCTCATACGTTAACGTGATAACGTAATACGAAGTGTTGCGGGATAAAATTTTAAAAACCCTATCATGTGGATGAACTCTAGCTTGTACCAAGACAGCATGGCATCATGGGGAGTCATTTGGATCTTGTTCAAGATGACTTATGTATTTGACATATTTTCAATTCGGGAAGGGCGCCTGGGTGGCCCAGTCTGTTAAGCGTCCGACTTCGGCTCAGGTCATGATGTCACAGTCTGTGAGTTCGAGCCCCGCGTCGGGCTCTGCACTGACAGCTCAGAGCCTGGAGCCCGATTCAGAGTCTGTGTCTCCCTCTTTCTCTGTCCCTCCCCCGCTCGTACTCTGTCTCTCTGTCTCTCAAAAATAAAGAAAACATTAAAAAAATTTTTAGAAGTATCTTCAGTTCAGGATTATCCTGAAGTGTATGTTGAAAAGGAAGAGTCGTAGTCAGATTCCAGAATATGTATAAGCATTCTATGTGCTTGAAGAAAACACAGGAGCGTTTAAAAAATTTAAATATAAGAGAGAAATACAAAGGCTATGTGTCAGAGGCTTGAAATAGCATATTTAACCCCAATAACAAAAGGAACTTCTTGCAGATTGTGAAGTGGTGGTTTTTAAAATTAGAAGCTGGGTATGTTGTAACCTAAGAAGCATATGATATAGCTGTTGCTAGGGGAAGGGTACCGCTTTTGCCAAAATCTGAGTAAATAAACAAGATAAACCCACATAAATTGATGGCTCTGGTCCTCATAACTCATTGACCATCTGCTTATTTGTTTTCTTTCTTTTTTTTTTTTTTAATCCTGTGTTTTTTCACCCGGCAATATCTGTGTATCTGACACTTTGGAATTCAGATCAGCTATAATGAGATTAGTCAGTCATCTTTGTGGTTCCGTTGTTTGCTTTTCAGTGAAAGTTTGAAGAACCGTGAAAACCCTGGAATCAACCGTAAGACGTAAAATTTTCAAAAAGTCACGTTCTGAGACGTGTGTATAAAGCTCTGGATGTTGCTTCTTAGATTTGGAAAGTGTTACTTATTTTTCAGAAGCCGGCTCTTTACTTTGAATATAAAGGGGGTCTTAAGTCTTTCCCTTACATGATGCGTCCTGTTGGCACGCTCTGATCTGTCTATACGCATTTTTGTACTGTGCGCCTGCAGACCTTTGGAGGATTGGTCTGGTTCTTTGAGCGTTCTGTCGAGATGTCTAGGAGAGTGTGGAAGACTGCCTGAACGACTGTTAAAGGACAACTGTGCTGGTAGCACCCACCACATGCACCCTGTCTTCTGGAACACTGGGGTTGGGGGACTGATTTCGCAGAGAGAGACCGTGGGCATAATAAGCATGCCGCCCTCTTACCATCTCACAGGTATGCTGGAAGGATAGTGAGACCGTGTGTGCGCACAGGCTTTGAGTTCTTGGAAGAGAGCTCTTTCAATCAGGAATGTAATTCGTTTCAGCCCCATGATTATCTGTGCTTCTCCTAAAAATTTCCCAGGGAAGCTCCACGGTGACTCATGTCACTGTTGTGTTCGCACGAAGCTGCCTGGGCTGCCCGCCTGTGGCCGGCTTTGTTTTCCCAGGACCGTCAGTCCAGTGCTCGGCAGCAAGTTTGAAATAACATCTTCTTCTTTTAAAAACAAATTTTTTAAATATTTATTTATTTTTGAGAGAGAGAATGGGGGAGGGGCAGAGAGAGAGGGAGACGCAGAATCCAAAGCACGTTCCGGGCTCTGAGCTGTGAGCACAGAGCCCAATGCCGGGCTCGAACTCATGAACCCTGAGATCATGACCTGTGCTGAAGCCGGACACTTAACCAGCTGAGCCACCCAGGCACCCCTGAGATCACATCTTCTCACATGATCTCACTGGGGAGTGTGGATGAACTCCATTCTCCAGACTTGACTTTCTGTCCCCTGCCCCCAGGCACGTGCCATTGGGTGCACAGGGGTCCACCTTTCTTTGCACACGGTCTGGACATTGCATTCTGTTTGTGGTTCGTAGGCAATAAATGAGTGGACAGTCATTGCATCTTTCTTAGGGAAGGGATGTTCTGACTCAGACGTGGTTGTACCCAGAGCCTAGCAGATGGCAAGAAACAGATTGCAGAGACTTGGAGGGAATAAATGTGGCATTGGGTGCGTCCAGCCCACGCTTGGAGCCACAACTCCAGTTGAGCTGATTTCTTACCAGTGACGTCGTGAGAAGGTCTTCCCGCCCTGGCAGAAGTGACCCTTTAGTCGGTCATGTTCCCTTGGGTGTGCCTGTGAATGTCCTGCCATCCTCTTCAAGCCCAGCCCTCCCTGCAGTGCTAACGGAGTAAGAGTCTTTTTTTACTTACTGTCTCTCAGAGATGGGGAGAGCCATGTGGTCAGAGCTTAGATGTCCAGAATTCTCTTTAAGCAGCTGCACTCTTGGGTTGACTGATGGACATTTCAGAGTCTCAGGAGGACTGGAGATTATTAATGAGCTTTTATCACTTTGTTGAGCGTTTTAAAATGTACTTATTATTATAAGCAACTGTACAGAACTCTCTCCACTGGTATTTTTTTTCCTGACCGTGGAACTGTGCACATATTTATGCAGAGACTATACCCGTGTATTTTAGGGTTTTACAGCATAAAATGTGCACGTTGTGGAATATTTTGGTTTGGGTGCATACTCAGGAATAGAGTCCCGTCCATCTCAAGAGCTCCCATTCTTCAGACTTTGAGTGGCTCTCTCCTTCCTCTTTCACTGGCCAACATTCTGCCCAAGCAGTGGCCAGCAAAGCCAATCATTGGGTGCTCGAGGCCCTGGGGATTATGGAGAAACTGAATTCCAGTCCTTCTTTGAAGTTCTTCTTCTTCTTCTTTTTTTTTTTTTAATGTTTGTTTATTTTGGGGCGGGGGAGAGAGAGGGAGACACAGAATCCAAGGCAGGCTCCGGGCTCTGAGCTGTTAACACAGAGCCCAATGTGGGGCTCGAACTCACAAACTGCGAGATCGTGACATGAGCCCAAGTCAGACTCGTAACCCACTGAGCCACCCAGGCACCCCTGGTTCTCACTGTCTTAAAAACAGAGGCTCTTTTCATCTTCCCTTCCTACAGGCTTTAATCTTCGTGAGGTAGTGGTGAGTGTCAAGGTCAGAGTTTTCGAGATGGGGCAGAAAGGAGAGGCATTGTGGTTCTGCTTTCTCCTCCTTGCTGCTAGCTAGCACTTTTCCCCTGGTCGGGTTGCTTTTCTAGGGAGTCTCTGCACCTGCCCAGAACCGGGTCTCCTTTTGTGGGAAGGGCCCGGGACGGCCTCCTGTAGGGCTGTGTTGCCTGGAGAGTTCTCTCTCACATGCCATGGGACCAGCAGCCCTGGGAAGCCAGGCTGCCAGCCTGCACACGGCTGCTCTTCCCTTGCCTTTCACGAGACAGTAGCTGGTGCCTCTTTGCAAAGCCCTCTGAGAAGCGTGAGCGCCGGGATGTGCTTTACCAAAAGATGAAGGGGAGCCTGGGTGGCTCAGCCGGTTGGGCGTCTGACATCGGCTTAGATCATGATCCCACGCACGGTCCGTGAGTTCGAGCCCTGCGTCGGGCTCTGGGCTGACAGCTCAGAGCCTGGAGCCGGCTTCCAATTCTGTGTCTCCCTCTCTCTCTGCCCCTCCCCTGCTTGCGCCCTGTCTCTCTCTACCTCTCAAAAATGAATAAACGTTGAAAATAAAAAAAAATAAAAAGATGAAGAGGAGAGGGTCGCCTTAAAACCTGGCTCTCGAGAATGATGGAGTTTTGCTTCTTTTAGTTGGACGCCAATGCTTCGGATAGTGTTGACCCAGAGACCCCCTAGGTCAGCTGGAATTTTTATGGGAACATTTTGCCCACGCTCACCTTGAACTTCGTGTCCTCCCCAAGAGGTACGGATCTCTCGTTGACCCCAATTCTGTTTCCTGGGGACACCTGAACCCTGTCCCTGACACACACACTTCTTTGACAGAGACCATGTCTATAATTTGAACATTAAGGGGAGACTCCAGGGAGTCCGAGTCATTACCCCCGACTTGGCCAGGCCCCAAGCTCTTGGCAGCTTCCCAGACACGCCTGCAAAGGCTGTGCCTGCCGGCCTTCCAAAGAGTATGCAGCAGGTCTGGGAAGTCTGGGCTTTGTTTCCTTGGGGGAAATGCCAGCTTTGGCTCAGCGGCCTCCCCGGTTGGCTCTGACCAGTAAGCGGCTGATGAATAGGCTTCTTGGTGTGCCTTGTTTATAGTATTAATATCCAGAAATGGAGCTCCACCAGAGAGGAGAGTTTTAAAAATGAAAGTAGTTAGTCACGTTAAGCCAGGGATGGGGAGGAGAGGTTGGTGACTCGAAACGATTTGAGAGGTGCTAAAAGGCCCCACCTGCACAAAGGCCGCCCGCCCAGCTGCTAGTAATTCTCAGCGTCCAGTAGGGGACTGACCAGCTGTGGCCTGAGCCAAGTCGCTTAACTGCCATGCCCCTGGCTTTCTCGTCTGCAGACTGGAGGGGATCAGGGGTTGCTAGGCAGGTCATGTGAATGAGCGCGGTGAGCCACGTAGACATTCTTGTCCGTCATTTCTTAAAAACACGTGGTCCTCTGAGTGCCGTTGTGACTCGAGAGTTGAGACATATATCTCTAGTGTGAGAAAAGTTTACAACAGTGCATGTATCACGATACGCAGCCACTGACATCTGGCCTCTGTGTTGGGAAGGACCGTGGTGCTTTGGGGTCCTGGAGAGCGTGTGGTCCGTCCCAGGGGCCATCATTCAGCTCCCATGTTCATTGCCATTCAAGAATAAAGTCTCTGGGTTATGGTATCTTCGGGGTTTTTTTTTTTTTTTTCATGCCGTAAATCTGTGAAGGTTTCCCAATTTCTGAGAACAGTATGAGGACAAAAAACAGAACAAAACAACACACACACACACACAAAACGACAAAATAACAAAACAAAACACAAAACCCCAAACCCGCATTGATGTGTGAGTTGAATGTGACCAGTTTTCCATCTTTGGGATGAAAAACAATCTCGGAGTTCTCTTGTAGCTCAAAGTTCCATGAGTCTTTGATTCTTATTACCCTGAACTAGAATCCAGTCATTCCAAATGTGATCTGGGGACCAGCCGATCAGCCTCTCGTGGGAGCCTGAGAAAAATGAAGAGTCTCAGACCCACACCCTAGTCTACAGGGTCTGCATTTTCACAAGACCCCAAATACTGTGGTGGGAAAAATGGCAGAGCAGAACATCATCTCGGGGAAGGTCCTGCTGAAATATTTCAGAGTAGGGGAAAACACCAATGCTCACTGGTGTGCCAACATGAATCCAGACTTTACATTAATTTACTGTCTGAAATAATGAATAGGTCAAACATAGGAAAATTAATTTTGATGAAAGGAGACGATAAGGCTTGTGATTTGGGTTGGAATGTTTTGAATTCTCTGGGCAGCCCAGTAGGATGTGTAGAAACCTGTGTATGACGATAGGGTTGTTTTGTTTTGTTTTGTTTTGTTTTTTAACTCTACTAAGAATTCTAAGCACCTATCAGATGCCACACTGTGCTTCACCCTTTCCCATAATGTATCGTGTTAAGTCCTGATAACAGTATTTTGAGGCAAGATTATCACTTGAGTGTTTTAGATGAGGAGACTGAGTTGCAGAGAAGCTTAAGAAACCAGCCAAGGCCACTTGGCAGGAAGATGGAAAGAGCTGTGCTTTGCACCCAGGGGAGCTGTATCCCCAGAGAGCTGTACAGTTCAGCCTTCTTTTTTGTAACTCTGGCAATGGCCTGGCCTTGCTGGCAATACTCTCAGATTCAGTGGCCCTGCCCCCTCACGGTACCACCTGTAGAATTTCCAGGAAAGAGACTACAATGCGGGCCTTAGAATTCTGCCTCATGTTGATGCGTTGCGTTTTATGTATTTATTTTTTTTTAGTTGTTTTTGGGAAAGACTGTTTCTTCGATCTTCAGTGGCCATAAAAAGTGAGAGCAGTTTCAGGATAAGAGATATTTGTCACTTCATGAAGACCCATTATTGTGTTTTCACAGTGGTTTCCTGGGGCTTATTCGATCCGGGAAAGTTGGTTCCTGATTTAACTTCTGAATTAGAATTGCAGACAATAGCTAATTTGGAGCACACACACAGTTCTGGTGTTGGAAGAAAACTGAATGAGTATGAATTTAAAAAGCATGTTCTTTGTGCACCTTTTATGAAAAAGTTTCCTCTATAGAGACCTCTTCGATTTAGTATTTAACATTTCAAAGGATTTTGAAGAACTCTGCCTTCTCAAAAGTTGCCAAAGATTTTAGCTGTTGTCCTCATTAGACTTCAAAGCAGACACTGCAGGGTATTTTCAATGCGGATGCTTTTAATCCTCACCTTTGTATTGAGATTAGGAACACAGAGAGTAGCCAGTAAGGGGCCAGCTGAGTTTTTTTGTTTCGCTTTATTTTTCTTTGTCCCAAAGAGTTACAATGAAAACTCCACTTTCTGGATTCGTTCTTTACTCATTGATAGATTTTTTTTTTTTTTTTTGAGTTTCTAAACTATGTTGAGATCTGCACAGTGGGATCTGTGATTAAAAAAAAATAGTTGGAGTAACGGAAGGACTTGGCACTTACAGATCAATGTCATGTGCTCGCAGCCTGTTTCTGTAAAAGATAAAAAGCCAGAAAACTCGCTCAAATTATCTTCTGTGTGTCGTTAGTTTAGCGTTTGAAGGGTATATATGTGCATGGGGGGTGGTTGGTATAAATGAGTTGCAGTGACATCAAGCAGCCTTAGCCCAGCCTCCATGGACCCTTTGCCCAAGAGCCCCCTCCCTAAAATAGCACCTGCCCACCCTACCTCTCACCGTCCCTATCTTCCCCACCAACGCACGCTCCGCACATAACATTCACACACCTTCCTGCTCTCAGCCAATATGTCATGCTCGGATGTGTTACGCAGTATCTCCTCAGAATAAAAATCCCCCAGAAGCATGCCGTGGAGGGAGCCACAGAACTTCAGCGTGGTTTCACAAGGTCTTGTACATCTTGGGTAAGTTCAGAAAGTGGCTGGACAGAGGCGCCCGGGAGGCTCAGTCAGTGAAGCATCCAACTCTTGGTTTCGTCTCAGGTCACGATCTCACGGTTTGTGAGTTCGAGTCCTGTGTCGCGCTCTCCGCTGATGGCACGGAGCCTGCTTTGGTCTGTCTCTCTCTCTCTCTCTCTCTCTCTCTCTCTCTCTCTCTCTCTCTCTTTCTCCTCTCTCTCTCTCTCTGCCCTTTTCCCGCTTGCTCTCTGTCTCTTTCAAAATAAATAAACGTTAAAAAAAAAAAAAAAGAAGTGGCTGGACAGCGGGCTACACTTAGTTTTCTCTTCTAATGGCAACTATGTAGGAAGGCTTGTGTAGCCACAAGTCAGAGTGAGCTACATCTCAACTACGTTCTCATGGGCAACAGTCGTGAACAGCTGCATCTGTTACCTTGGAGGAATCTGGGCACCGTTTTAGGAGTTACAAGTGGTGTGGCTGGTTTGCTGTTGCTGGGAGGAGAGCAGGGACTGTTTTAGGTCTATGACCGGCTTCACAGGAGGCTTTGGAGGTAGATAGAGCAGGAATCGGTTATACTTGAGAAGCCTGGGAGGCGAGGCTGTGGAAAAGGGCTGGCGTGTGTCATATGGCAGAAATAGAGCTGACTCCGTGGTCGGAGACCTGGGGCCTCGTCCTACCGTGTGCCGCCAATGAGCTGCAGAGCCTTGCGGAAAAAAACGTTCGCTGCCTCAGTTTCTTCATCCAACTGACCAGGCCAAAGGTCTCAGTGGGGAGGACCAAAGCTTGTGTTAATTTTGCAGAGGGATTGAAAGATACGGTTAGAATTTTAAAAAGCGAATGTCATGGCCAGATCAGGAACACCGGTAATTTTGTCATCTACGTTAAATGAAAAAGTGTGTCCGGAGGCCGGGAAGATGGAAAAGATAAAACCGAAACGCTTAGGTTAGACTTAAGTTGGAGGTCTATGCCACTAGCGACGAGACGGAAAGAAGAGGAAGGAGACGTTCGAAAAGGTTGTGAAAGAGAGAGCAGAAAGATTGGACAGATCGCTATTCATTATTTTCCTCTCGTTTTAGTATTTGAGCAACCAGTGCGTGAGATTTGGGGGGGGGGTCTTACCTCTGACAGATAAAGAACACTGCAGGGTAATCATTTTGGCTGGTAACTCCTTTCTGAATAAGATTTAGTGGCTGTTTAAAATCTGTGTAAAAACTCTCAGGAGGAAACTTTTCCAAGGAATATATGTTATTGTTGGATATTTAAAATTTAGAATACTGTGTATGGCAATCAGCTTTGTCTCATTGGTTGGATGATTCGTGCTTCAGATACCTAGCAAAAGAATGGACGTGAAAACGTTCTCCTAATATGACAAGAGATACTGTTGCTGGCTCAGGTCCCTTCCAGAGCCTTTCTGCCTTCAATGAGACTGAAGTAAAGTGTCATCTCTGAGCTCCAGGGACTGCTGAAGTTGCCTATACGCTCAGAGATTGTCCAGGAAAGAAGTACAACCTCAGATACCAAGAGGGAGGTGAAATCTTAGGCCCAATCATTGAGAACAAGCAAAGGCTTGGTCAGCAAACTGGGAGAATGTCACTGTGGCACATCTTTGGGTTCAGGTAAATGACTAAACGAAATCATTGGTTTCTGAAAACTAGAATTCAACATGAATTTCTCGCTGGGGATACATAGAAAAACCTGATGAAGTTATTGGAATCTCTGTATACGATGATTTTTAGGCAGAAATGCACAGAAAGAATAATTTTTCTGTGTTTCATTATGCTATTCGCATTTCCACTCAAGCCTGTTTCATACTGCAGTTTAAAATTTCTGTCTGATTTCATTCTGTGTGGCATCTGAGCCATCCTCTGTGTGGCTCCGTAATGCTGACGAATAATGACCAAAATTATTTCTGATCGAGACATCTTTAGACACCCTCCATTCTAGAGTAGAACTAATTTGAACCAGTAACTTTAAAATACCTTATTTCCACTGGTTGGATCTTGAACTGACCTAGAACTGAATTAAGTACAGTGATGAGGGCCCCAGCTAAAGCACCACTTCATAATATGCTTTGTGACCAACAGTGTTATGTGAGAAGTATGGGTAAGTGACAGATATTAGGACCTCAGTTCTAATGTACATAAATACTCAACTCACTGTTCTGAAAAATTACAGTGAAAATGTTTGTTCTAAAACAGATCCTGGCCTGTTCTTTCTTTATAAGGACTCCCAAAATGGAATTTGGGAAACTGAATCCCTGAGATGAAATGCTATTCCCTTGATCCGAGTTAGAGTCTTTGTTTTTCTGTATATGGAGTTTTCTATTCATTGACCCTTTACTCTGCATACACATTGATCTTTATGGGTTCCTGAGTGCTGGGCTCCCACTTTTTAAAGCAATTATAAAAGAGAAAACAGGGAATTTCCCAGACATAAAACTCTTTCTCACGTCCCAGTGGGTCAGTTAATCCTGGGATATTGCAAGAGTTCAGCGAAACCTAATTCAATTAAATTCTATCACTTCATTCTATCCGGATTCTGGAGTATACTTCTGGCTGCATAAAGAGGAACAAAGCCAAGACTTTGGTCAATGTCAGAAAATATCTTTCTTCCAACATTTAGGTGGAATGCTTAGTTTTTGTAGTTGAGCAAATGTACTGTAGAGTTTTAGCAGCTGTTGGGATTTACTATGCCTGGGTTGCACTTTAAACTGCTTGTCTGACATATTTTGCTGCGTATTTTTAAGTGGGCTTCATATTTCATAGAATCTTATAGCTGGAAAACACCTTGGAAAACTTCTCGGGCTTGACCCATTTGTCTTAGAAATGAAGCAACAAACCTGTGGAAGTCAGGAGACTGGCTCAAGGTCACAGAGCTGGTAAGTGACAAAGCCCAGGCTAGAACCCATATCCTGCCCCAGTATTTTCGGTCACTTATTTCCATGTGGGATTTAGTGATTATTTTTCACCTCTGTCCAGAATCAAGAGGAAAATGTCTCAAGGAATGTGTGTCATTGTTGGAGATGATAAAACTTAGACCATTTTATATAGTTGTGAGCTTTTTTTTTAATATGTTCAATGTCTGATGTATATAAAAGTAGAGAGAATAGAAACACAAACCCATAGTCACCTTCCACGATTCTCAGCTTATGATTCACCTTGTTTCATTTATGTCCCTACATACTCTCCCACTTAGCTTATTTTGAAGCAAACCCAGACATCGTATTATTTTCCCCATAAATATTTCAGCATGAATCTCCACAAGATTAAGGTGCTTTAAAAAAAAACATCATCACAATGTTATTACTAACTTAAATAAATTAGCAGTGGTTCCGTGAAGTCACAAAATATCCTAGAGCCCTTTAAAGACTCTGTCATAAATACCCTATGACCATTTTATTTTCAAATATGTTTTTTCTTTGAAAGGAGAAACAAACTGTTAAGGATGGTGGGTGTTTTAAGTCAATGAAAAGAGAGAGGAGCTGGTAAAGGACTCTCAATATCACTGATAAACCGTGCCATGACTTTACAATCTTGGAGGAATTCGCTAGATTATTCATTTGATTTGGGAGTGTTTTAATTCTCCTTTCTACCTAAAATAGTCCATTTTAATACGACGTTTTCCAAAGACATTGCAGCTATTTTCATATCGCTTTGAGTTAAGTACCAGTAGATTGAAGAAACTCATCGCCACAGAAAAAGGGAAGGTTGTGGTTATTTCTGGTGGTGGGTCTGTAACGGGTTTTTCCTTCACGTCCACAGATGTGAATGGCTTGAGCTCCTAGAGGTCCAGTCTCCCAGGATCAGGATATAAAATGTTTTATGGTTAGAGACGTGTTCTGTTCTCTGCAAGCTATATTCCAGGGAAGCATTTTAGGGGAGACGGGTTGAAGCTTTAGGGGATCATGGTTGATAACTGCATTTCTCATTTCTTCGACTTCGTTTAAATCTCTTTAGTGATAGAAGCCAAGAGCAGGTTTTGAATGGATGTCCCATCTCAGTAATATATCCAGACTGGCCTGGAATTCTGTGTTACAGGATATGGAATACAAAACAAAAATTTCCTCCTTGCCCGTCTTGTGTAATGAGAAAGCTATGAATTTTGTCAGGCTGGCTGAAACCAGACGTTTTCTTCCTTAGAGAAAAGTTAGGGAGAGTCGGGTCCTGGGAGTGAGAAGCAGGAAGCAGGGTTTTCCTGAACGCAGCAGTCATGAACCTGGACACCGCAGTGTGTGTGTGTGTGTGTGTGTGTGTGTGTGTGTGTGTGTGTGTGTGTCTGAGCCAGAGAAACAGCCACTGCAGAGGGGACAGTGTGTGCCCAGGAGCCTGCCGCTGTCACCGGACCCCTGAAAGCTGACAGAGAAGAGGTGTGATCTGAAGCCAGTTTTAGACTTGCTCGATGTAGGTCAGGCGGACTTCCAGGAGGGAATGAAAACCACTGTCCTGGGGTGATCAGAGCCACAGACACACTTGTGATTTGCTTATGGTTTTGTCTCTCACTGTCCCCTCAAGGTTACCAGCCTCCCCACAACCTTTCACACAGTGTTTGTTGTTGTTGTTGTGTGTTTTTTCTCCCTGCCACTGGTTTTGGCTGGTCTCAGAAACACCAGGGTCTCAGGGAAACAAAGAGAGAGAGAGGGATTATGCAGTTGACAGGTTCTGTAGCTGGACCAGGTGTTGGTGAGCAGGCCCGAACTCTTGGGTCTCCAGGACCTGTGCTCTGGGATCCGCAGCTCCTGTCCAGGCCTCTCGGCCCTGTTGGAGTTATGGCCATGCTAGTTCTTGTGCGGGAGACAAATGAGTCTCTTCCATCCGGGGGAGCTGCCCTGGGCCCGCGGCCTCGTATTTGCCTTGTTAGTGGTGCTAAGGGAGGGAGAGGAGACGCCCCAGCTTCTGGAAGGTAAACAATGTGGACCTCCAGCCTGATGGGTGAGTAAAATTTGTGTATCTCCCCCCCCCACCCCGACCCACTGCCAATACTTCATTTATCCAAAGCCCTGCTCTTTAAACCTGTTGCTGTGCAACTCTGACTGAAGGAATTAGCCCACCTTTAATGTCGCCTATTTGTTTAAAGTTTATTTATCACAATTGGCCAATTGCCAAGGGCCCAGACTAATAGAGCGCACCCTGCAAAGGGAACCTCAGCCCCCTTTGTGACAACGTTTGCGTGGAAACTGCCGTAAGGGTTCCAACGTCTACCTGTCTCCTCGGCTCCTGTCATCCGAGACCGCCGGCCAGAGGGAGTGAACTTCCCCAGCCCAGAGATCCGGCTCCAGGCGGCAGGATGGACACAGAAGATTCTAGAAGTGAATAAGGACTAGGGGACAGAAGGAGGGGGTCCCAAAGTGTATGGAGGCTAGAGGGTGTGCTGGGGTTTCAGATGGTTGCTTGACTCTTATGCAAGATAAGCGTCATGAAGGTTGGATGTTGCAGGGCAGAAAGAATGGAATAAGGGCCAGAAAGCATCTTTGGAGATGGGCCTCGTACTTAAGAGATGCTTTGTGGTTTCGTTTGGTTTTGCTTTGCTTTGTAATATTTTTTTTGGTGTTTATTTATTTTTGAGAGAGAGAGACCGAATACGATGGGGGCAGGGCTGGTGGGAGGGGCAAAGAAAGAGAGGGAGACACAGGATCCGAAAAAGGGTGCAGGCTCTGAGCTGTCAGCACACAGCCTGACGCGGGGCTCAAACTTGGGAATGGCGGGATGATGACCTGAGCCTGAGGTCGGATGCTTAACCTACTGAGCTACCCAGGCACCCATGTTTTATTTTGCTTTAAATGTTTATTTTTATTTTTGAGAGAGAGAGGGAGGGAGGGGCAGAGAGAGAGGGAAACAGAGGATCTGAAGCAGGCTCCAGGCTCTGCGCTGTCAGCAAAGAGCCCAGTGCAGGGCTCGAACTCACGAACCACGAGATCATGACCTGAGCTGAAGCCGACGCTCAACCGACTGAGCCACCCAGGTACCCCTTAAGAGATGCTTTGTGAATGGACTGTTTGCAATGGGGGCCACCTGGATTTTTCAGTAACACAGACTTGGTGAGTAAATCCTGCTGCCTGTCTGTGAGTCCTTGGGGTACATTCGGACCCAGGAGAAGGGGAGGGGAAGAGCTAAGGCCTGGGCAGTCAGGGTGTGTCTGCAGCAGTGAGCACTGTGTCACAGTGCTTCCCACGTGTAGAATGAAGACAGACCCAGCCCCGGGTGAGGCAGGTGTTAGCGGGGCGAGATACACAGGAGAGGACAAGCAGCGGCCGTCTTTCTCTTCCAGCTGTCTCTCTCAGATGCCCTTTTACCCTCTGACAGCAGGTCTTGAGCGCTGACACCCATCAGTTGAACACAGGACAGTCCTTAACGACAACTCCCTCCCTCCCCCTTTCCCCTCCCCCCTTCCCCTCCTCCTCCCTCTCCCGTGTGGAGAATCCTTTCCTGTGGCACATCAGCTCATACCATTCTGCAGACCCGCCCGGCACCAGGATGGTTTAACTACGAGGGTTTCATTTTGGCGGGGGGGGGGGGGGGGGGGAGATGAAGTAACGTGGTGTCCTGAGACAG
The DNA here is from genome assembly GCF_027475565.1 of Acinonyx jubatus. NCBI lineage: Eukaryota > Metazoa > Chordata > Mammalia > Carnivora > Felidae > Acinonyx > Acinonyx jubatus. The sequence continues at coordinate 14,303,958 of NC_069382.1, forward strand.
GACAGTCTCCCCCACCAGTTGTCACAGAGGCACCGTAGAAGCTAGTTGAGGCTCTGGATCCACCTGCTTTCCCCCCTTTATGGTCAGACGCACTGCTGCTGCTGATTGGACGCGTACGGAGTTATTAGCAGGCACCTGCTGAGCCCTTTACCTATATTTTCATGTTTGTTCTTTACACCACATTAGGAGGAAGCTATTTTTCCCACTGTTCCCTTGAAGGAAATGGCGGCTTAGCAAAGATTTTGGACTTTGCTCAAGGTTATGCATCTAATAAATATTAGATCCAAGCTCCCAAACCCAGGCTCTTCTTAATACCTTAGAATGGTAGGCGAATATCTTAGACCCGTCCGTATCCTTCTACCCCGTGGGAGAAAAATATGGTGCTGGAGACCTCCATTATTCTTTATTATTCCTGAGACAGCTTCGTTTTTCGAAGGATGCGGATTCAAGGCTCCAAGCAAGAACCTCCCCTTAGACTCTGCCCCTCAAGCAGTGATAATAGTAGCTGATATTTACAATGCTTAATTCTTTATCAGGCAGGGTTCTAAGCAGTTCATGTGCACTCATCTATTTCACCCTTACAGCAGATGTGAGAGTTCCATTATTATCCCTGTTTTACAGTTGAGGAAATTAAGGCACAAGGGACCCACGCAGGAGTCATCCATCAGTGGCCCAGTGCATTTTACCTGGGCCGGCTGGCTCCAGCTTCTGCACCGACGGCCTCTCTGGATCCCAGGTACTGTTGAGGCCCTGTCCTGTCTGTGTCCTCCTGGCCTCCGCGGACCCTGAGGAGGAGGCCTTGGGGAGGTCTGACTGCCGAGACAGAGGTCTGCCTGAGACAGCACGGCCTAATTGGGATCTGGATGTGTTCTCTCGCCAGCTCTTTGCCAGTCCCGTGGTTCGTTCTTATTCTGACTTGCTTATTTATGGGCCCTGGGGCTTGGCACGGAGGAAGCTAGAGGTTCACAAAGTCTGCAAAGGAATGAGACAGTTTCTTGCTCCTGTTAATGAGAGTTAAACATCTCGAGTGCTACTTTTTTTTCCCACCCCTATCTCCCACTTTATTTTTTTTGGATAGTGCTCAAATCCTGCAGTTAGGCCAGTGACTGGAAAGCAGAGTGATTTACCACTTTGTTCCTTGAACTCTTTCGGTTTTATGCAAGGAAAAGGGGCAAACGCTCCCTTTCTCTAGAACACAGCAAACAACGTGACTTCTTCCCTGAGTAAGTGATATGCACAGGTTGACCCAAAAGGCAAGTTTTGCTGTTATAAACTGCCAGAGCAGTACTTGAAGCATTGTTGGGTTATCTTTTTTTTTCCCCCCTTCTTCTTCATGACTAGCTTTGGTTTAGGACTTTGAGGGAATGTCAAAGGATTGTCATCAAAAACACAGTTATGTGTTGAATTGTGCCCTCCCCCCCAAAAGTCATGTGTTGAGGTCTCTAAGACCTCAGAATATGACCTCCTGTGGAACTAGGGTTGTTGGAGATGTAATTAGTTAGGATGAGGTCACAGGTAGGTGGCCCCCAATCCTAAATGACTGGGGTCCTTATGAAAAGGAGCAAGTTGGACACAGATACACACACAAGGAGGATGCCACGTGAAGGTAGGGGCGATGCCCCAGCCACGGAATGCCAACAGTTGCCAGGAAACCACCAGAAGCTGGGAGAGGGGCCTGGAATGCGTTCTTCCTCGCGGCCCTCCATAGGAGCCAACACTGCCAATGCCTTGATCTTGGACTTCTGGCCTCCAGACCTGGGAGATAATTTCAGTTGGTTAAGCCACTCGGTTTGTGGTATTTTGTTACGGGAGCCCTTGCAAACGAGTACAAATTCTTTCCTTAAGCAAACAAACAAAACAGTAAACGTGAAAATGCTTGATGGATGTGAGCCCTTTGCGAAGGTGGGCTTTCCTTTTTCCAGCGTTGCCACAACTTAGAAGCAGAGGACCTCCGTGCTGGCGGGGACGTGCACGGGAGTGCGGGGCACCTGCTGGGTTCGCTGTGAGCCCAGGCACACCACTCACTGCGCTTCCCCACCCCCGCCTCTTTCCCTTCACTCTTGTCAACAGGTCCCTTGCACAAGCTCCGTATCCCAGAGATAGTCTTCTCCTCTCAGCCCCCTAACCCCTCTCACTTTTCCTGCCTTTTCCTTTAAGTCTTCCTTGTTTGATAAAAATACGCTGCTTCCTTTCAGCTTTCCCTGGTCTGGAAGTGAAATCACCACCCCCCTGTATTGTGGAAGAAACACCACCCTACCTTTACATTTGTTCCCACCCTTAACCCCTCCAGTGCCTTTACCCTTTGCCTGTATATTTGGATGCCATATTCTGTGCCTAACTGTCTGGTACCTGCCCTACTTCTGCCACGTGTTAGGTAAAGTTGGAATCGACAGGGAAGCCAACGACCGGACCGGGTTGCAGTTGGAGGTGAAGGAGGGTGTTAGGGCAGCACCCACGAACCCTGAAGGGGAGGCAGACCATGGTTAGAAACACAAGCCAACACATAGGCGACTTCCCAACGGGGGGATCTGGCCAAGAACCAAAGACAGAAGGGAAGAGAAAACACCAGGCAGACTGAGAGTATGGGTTTAGGATCCACGTTGAGTGCGCAACAGTGTAGACCGTCTCTGGCGGCAGCGTGAAGTATATGTGCACGGCACTGGGCAGTGAGTAGGGCTTGTGGAGGTTGGAGCCCTACAGCTGAGGAGGTGCAGAGGCTCATGGGACCGTGCCATTGTGTCGCCTAAGATGAAAATCTCTTGAATTCACGGACCCAGGCTGTGGAGGGCTTTGAGTATTACACTTTCTATCCTATCATGTTTTACTGACAGGAATCATTCTTTCTAAAAGTTTACTCCCTTCCTCTTTGGAACCCCAGTGGTGTCCAAATCTGCTCTGTATGGGAGAGTGGCCAAGAGCTGTACCAAGGGGATGGAAGAAAGTGAGCTGTGCCCTGGCTGGACCCCGGGGGGTGGGAGTTCCTGACTCGGGCGGTGTTGTTGAGTGGTTTGTGCAGATGTGGAGGATCGTGGGGAAGATGGCAGAATTCTTGGGTGTCTCGTTTGGTGGGTATGTTCTCCCCCCGCCCCCGGCAAATTTTCTTTTCCCTGAGCAGATGCCAGAGTAGAGCCAGGTTGCTACTTCTGTTTTTCTATTCTCTTTGGTAGATAAAACAAGCTTATCTTCCCCCCCGAAGACTTAAGGTATTAACCAAATAAATACTAAATGGAAATCCTTGACTTGACTAAGTTTTGCCTCATTTGCTCATCTTCAATGGCAGGGACTTCCTGAGTGTAAGCCTGAGCCAAATGCTTCACATTTATTATCTTGAAATTTTTATTTTATCTTATTTTGTTTTTATTTTAGAGAATGAGCTGGGGAGAGGGTCAGAAGGAGAGAGAAAGAACCTCAAGCAGGCTCCAGTATCAGCACAGAGCCCAAGGCGGGGCTCGATCCCACGACCCTGGGATCGTGACCTGAGCTGAAATCAAGAGTCAGACACTCAACCGACTGAGCCACCCAGGCGCCCCACATTTATTATCTTCTTTAAATTCACCACTAACGTAATATTGTTCTCATTTTAAAGATGAGACGGCCGAGGCTTACAGAGATTAAATAAGTTGTCCAGGGACACAGAAGTAGTGAGAGGCAGAGACAGGACTTAACTGAGATCTGACTTCAAATTCTGTGTTAAGCATTGCTCTGGCAGAACCAGTCAGATCATACATAGCAATTCTGGGCTCCTAAGAATTCCTTTTTACTATTCCTGTTGTTTCAAAGTAAAATTTTACCATAACCTTCTGTATTATTATCTCGAAATCACAAAGAAATAGACAAATGACTTACCATTTATTTATTGTTAACTCCAGCCCTAATCAACTCCTCTGTATAGAGATACAGTGCTTATATAGACCTCAGAGCATGTTCATATTAATCATCTCATGGTAAGAACGTGCGATGGAGCTCAAGCCAGGAAGGGGGCCTGGCAGCTTCTAACACGCTCCCCGCCTTTCCTAAATGAAGATGTCTACTCATAGAGGCTTTGTGATCTGACTGTTATGGGGAACGTGAAAGCCTGGCGTAGGACTCAAGTTTCCATATGTCTGTTCTAGTGTTCTTTCCCTACACTCGCTGTCCCGCCCAGAGCCCTGATCTTTCCCAGAACCTCGCTGAGGTTGTTGGGTGAGAAAGCACAGGCTCAGAGAAGTTAAGTGATGCTTGCTAAAGAAGCCAAGCAGAGTTAGTGGCAGAAGCAAGCCATGAGCTTCAGAACCCCGATTGCCATCTTAGCGTGCCTTCCATCACCCCACCCCAGCTCCCCAAGCCTTGCCACGCTGTGCCTGGTAAGGGCTGCCCTCTCCGTAGGTGTCAGAGTGGGCCATGTTGCCTTGAGCCCACTGAGAGGCAAACGGAGACAAGGAGCGAGAACCATAACCATAGTATATCTCATTGTGACTTATTGTGAAAATACTAAAGGGTGCCTGGGAACTTTTGTTCCATGAGTGTGTGTGTGTGTGTGTGTGTGTGTGTGTGTTTTACCCCTCTATTTTTCTTTTTCATGTGTGTGAAAAAAATCAGATTTTATAAATACTAAGGGATTCTTCCTGTTTAGAGACCACAAAAGAAAAAAAAAGAAAGAAAGAAAGAAAAGAAAAGAAAAGTGAACTGCTTGCTTCCATTTCAAGCAATATAGCTGACTCTCTATCCTGGAAAGCCCCAGATTAGAAAAAATAAATCTATAAATTTCCAGGTGAAATATTTCATCGTATTTCTTGGCTCTTTAATCTCCTAAAACAGAGATCTCCATCCACCATGAAACTAGCAACTCAGACCCAAGGGAACTGGTTTGTTCATGCTGTGCAAGGAAACTGGTAGACAGGGCCAACTGCAACAAGGTCTGACTATTTAAAACAGCAATAACAAGATGGAGGGAAAAAAGAGAGAAAGAGAAAGGGGGAGGAAGAGAGGGAAGGAGGGAGGGAAGAAGAAGGAAGGAAGGCAGGAGGGAAGGCAGCAAGGAAGGAAAAAAGGAAGGAAGGAAGGATGGATGGGGAGGGAGAGGGAGGGAGGAAGGAAGAAAGAAGGAAAGAAAAAAGGGAAAGAAGGAAAGAGGGGGAGGGAGGGAAGAAGATGGGAAGAGGGAGGAAAATGAAGCAGGAGGAGGGAAAAAGAAGGAAGGAAGGGAAGAAAGGAAAAGAAGTAACAACAATACCCTGGGAGCCAATATGTGTTTTGACAGCGTTGAATCATTCTCGGGTCTTTGTGTTGTTGGGGAGAATATGGAGATAGTGGTTCACTTTAGATTTTTTTTTTTAAATTGAGAATGTTTGCTAAAATAGGGTAATCACAGAAAGAGTAGAACGAGAGGAAGCGATGGAATGAAGAGGACAGAGGGCACTTTGATGATCTAATGTGGCACAGTAAAGAGCTTTGTGAGCTTTCCAGGGATCGACCCCTTGCCTTGGCGGGCAGAAGTTGTCTCTGTGTCCAGCCCCGGACCAGGTGTAGGGTGTCAATTAAAAATCATTAAATTAGCATTTACTGAGCACTAATGAATGGGCAGGCACTATTCTAGGCTCTTGATGTGTATCTCACTGAATCCTCTGAATAACCCCATGAGATTGGCGCCTTTGTTTCCCCCGCACATTACAGAGGAAGAGCTGAGGAAAAACAGTCACCCGGCTGGGAAGTGGAGATACCGGGATTTGGACACTGACCTATGAATTCCAGAAAGTTCCTTGTAGCTCCTAAACCATGCTGCCTTGGCAAAATCCTTGCAGGGAAATCCTTGCCCTGGCAAAATTCCAAAGAGGGGATCCGGGAAACCATGCCCTCGAGATGGCTCAAGGCCTCTCCCCTCCATTCTCGTGTCTCAGCAACCTTCAGCTGCACACCGCGGGGACCCATTGTCCCGATTTCCTGGGTACAGTCCAGTGCTGCGTTCTTGAACTCGCATCATGTATGAACTCTGACAAGTGCACAGAATCACTTTCTCTTAAGCTTTTATGTTTTGGTGGCTGGGGTTGTGGTGGGGGTTACAGCAATCTGTAATGACATGTGGAAGCCCACTGGATATCTTCTCATAATTGATGCATACATAGGGCGAATTTGGCCTCTCACCCCAAGCAGTTATTTTTCACTCATTACAGCATCTAAATTTAAAAGATCACACTTGGAGAGCCACCAATTCATTAGCATATGGGTGATGACTCCGGAGACATTTATTTGTTAATACCAAACATGGATGGGTTCTCTTATGCCTAAAACTTACATAATGTAGGTTTAAAATTGTATAATGGGTCTGGAAAATTCCGTAGAAGGCTTGCTTCCAAGGACTTGGAGATGTTTAAAACACAGTGTCTGGAGCTAGGAAGCAAGATCAGATATCCTCTGGAAATAAGTCCTTGAGATTTTGGAAGAAAACCGTGCCGCAAAACTGTGACCCTTTCTTATCTCTGGGCTCAATATTCTCTTTCCTTCATTGCCTTCGGTCTCTTTCTGGTAGCCTCGAATTTGGGTTCGGCCTTTTCCCACTTCTGGGGTATTTTCTCTCCTTTCTTTTGAGAAGCCACCTTGATAGACAGGTGAAGTTTCCTGACTGGCACAGAGATGCGTCCGCACGAAGCCCGAATGTAGGCTGAGGCCAGGGTTCGACCGTCGCACGTAGTCTCATTTGTGTGCCAAAGCACGTTCCACGTGTAAAATGTTAGGAAATGTGGCATTCTGTCCCTGTCCTCTGCTGCCAGTCTCCTCAAGTTGGTGGCCCACAGGGAGCCACCACTGGTGTCTTAACACAGCCCCTCATTCTCTGTGGGAAGCGGGAGAGAGCCAGAGAGGAAAATCCGGGAATGTGCTGGGTTCACGTTCCCTTCTCAAGGAGCATTTGCCATCATGTGCCAGTCACCTGAGCCAGTTGCCATTATGTTTTTTGGTAAATGGGGTCATAGCAGAGCTGATTCAATCTACATCTTGGCCCAAACTAAACTTTTGCTACAGGCCTTCGGATCCTCACCATTTTTACAAATATACTTTACAAATTACAAATATACTTTTATTTTACATTTACAAATAACTGACCGTCCTGGAGACTCTACTTGTCCCCCCACTTTAGATTTATTTATTTATGGGCTCTTATAGAGCACAACTTAACATTTTTTGACTGACCTTCCTGAAAGTAGGGTGACCAGATGTCCCTGTTTGCCCAGGAGGGCATTGGTTTAAGTGTTTTGTCCTAGTCTAATTAATAGCGTCCCTTTTACTTTAAAAAGTGTCCTCATGGAATAATAAATAATACGGTAACTCTAATGAAAGCGGCTGCAAATGATTTTTAGGTTATAACTAATCCTTTGTGTTTGAACTAGAGGGTCCACAGCACCTTGAAAATACCAAACAAAGAATCATAGGAAGATTGAAGATTTTTATCCATAAGCCCAATTACTTCAACTCGAAACAATATTTCAAGTGGACTTAGCAGAATGTATTAAATAATCGCATCTGTGTGTTTTTCAGTCTATATTAGGGTTGAAAATGTTGTTAGTCGTCATTACGTGCTATTACCTAGAAGTCCTATATTTTGCTGTAAGTTGAAGTACTTATTCTTTTTTTTTTTTAACGTTTATTTATTTTTGAGACAGAGAGAGACAGAGCATGAACGGGGGAGGGACAGAGAGAGAGGGAGACACAGAACTGGAAGCAGGCTCCAGGCTCTGAGCCATCAGCCCAGAGCCCGACGCGGGGCTCGAACTCACGGACCGCGAGATGGTGACCTGAGCTGAAGTCGGACACTTAACCGACTGAGCCACCCAGGCGCCCCAAAGTACTTATTCTTAAATAGAGTCTGGAATTTCCATAATCTGGGACCTTTTTTTTTTTCCCTTTCCAATTTTTGTAATTTGATAGAATAGGAAACTATTGGGGCTTTGCTTCTTTTTTGATATATGATTTTAATTGTTCATGTATAACATTTCCTTAAATTACAGGAAGCCACATGTTGGAAAAAAGATCCATCCGTTACAATCCATCTGGGGTACAGTGTGGGTTTTCACTGGCTTGGGAAACGGGTCTGTGGTGACCTGTAAACAGAACTGAGAAAAGAAAACTTTCAAGATTGATTAGTCTGAAGGAGGCGTGTGGATTTAACTCTAAATCTCATGCACCATCTGTACAAACCAGCCGAGGGAGTCATTTGAGTCATCTGAAGAAATTCGTCTTCTGTTTTACATGCACATCTATTCATAAAAACTTACTAATAAGATTACGAATTTGGGGGCTGTTCTGGCAGTATAAAAATGTGTATGAACTTCATTCATGCTACGGAACAGCAGTTAAGAGAGAACCCTTGCAAGTGCTCCCATCAGTCATTCCAGAGGCAGAGGCGGGGCGGGGGGGGGGGAGGGGGGAATCCTGGACAGGAGCAGAATCCCGGTTCTTCAACCTCTGTACGACATTGGGCAAGTCACTTACTGCCTTTGGGCCTTCATTTTTGCATCTTTAACGATGATAACTCCTGCCTTGCTCACCTCTGACCTTGGACACTCCATAAACTGTCAAGTCCTGTGCAAACATAAGGCAGCATTTACTATCCCTTAGCTGTAAAATGGATCTGTGGGAAAACGACGTAGATATGGTAGCAGTTCCTTTACGACCAAAATCCACTTTATGTATCCATGGCATTTGTTGCATTTCTGCTAGGACTGCAGTACTGAAGAGGGTCTAAAATTAGCACAGCACGGCACACATTTATTGAGGGCCTACTTCTGGAAAGGCACGAGGCATCACTGATGAGTAGAGTGAAGCTGTCCCTGGCTACCCCATTTTAAATCGCAAACCATCAGCCTCAGTGTTTGTCCCTGGCTTTATTTTCTCGCATCACACACATCACTATTTCACGTCCTCTATAACTTGCTGCTCTCTTTGTTTATTGTTATCTCTTCCCATTAGGGTGCAGGCTCCTTAGTGACAGAACGTTTTGTTCTTACTGCTGTTATTTTGTTATCCCAGAACTTCTGGCCTTTATGAGCACAGAGCAGGTGCTCAGAGCACATGGGTTCAGCGCACAAAACGGTCCTTGGTCTCAAGGGGCAAACAAGCCAGGGAAGCAGTGGGAATCTCTGTGCCATATTACGTTGTGTTACAATGTGGTGAGTGCCGTAATCGGAGCAAAACAAGGGCTTCTCACGCTGCAGGAGAACAGAAGGGCTGAGGGAGGGAGAAGGTGGAAAGCTTGTCAGAGGACTGACCACAGTTGGAATCTGGAAGGATGAGTGAGAGGTTTTAGGAAGATAGAGGGACCACAGGCATCTCCGGGAAACAGGACAGCTTCCAAGAAGGCCAGGGGACGGAAAGGACGTTGTTGAGGAGTAGGAATAGTTGAGCTAGTTGGGCACACCGCAGTGAGAGCCCACAGTGATTTACTGGAGCATCAGGAGAAAACGTGAGGACTTGTATTCCTGTTGGTCTTCTAAGTAAAAAGTGCAACAGAAATGAAGACTTACAGATCGATGCCAGGGCCTGTCCTGGGTGAATGTGTCACCGGCTTGGAAATACATGGTGGAGAGGCCATTTCTGTGTGGCCCCGTGTGTTTAACTTTTAGGATATTACTCTCTGTTGCAGATTATTTGCGCTCAGAAAGTGGGTTTACAGCTCCCATGATCTTCAGATCTTGTCACGGGATGAGGAGTAACCGTGAAAATAATTGCTACCCCGGCCAAGCCCACTGGTCACCTCGTGGCAGGATGCTTCAAGGAATTGGTCAACACAAAGCTATAGTATTTTTCGTTATAAAATGATGGGAGGTAACAATTTTGCTGACCTTTTCTGAGGACGAGGTTGGTACCACTCACAATAATCTGAGGAACCCACCGATACTGTGATTTTTAGCTGGTCGTCTGTGGTTAGTCAACTATGACACTGTGTTGGGTTGTGACTGATGTCTGGTGGCCCAGTGGAGAACTCAGTCTACCTACTAAAGCTGGGCAGTGGGAATAGACATTCCTCAGTCTTACGTGCACGGGGTAGCCCTGACATGTCTGAGGATAAATGGAAAGATTTCCTTAATGAATTGTTGATATTACCATTTGCGCCAGTCTATTCTTTTCCCTCTCAATCTATATAGAGGCGAGGTGACTCGAGATTTTTCATTCGCTCAACTCACTCAGATTGTTTCCTTCGGAGGCTTGTTGGATTTCATGGAGAGAACTCAGTCTTGGTCTGTTTGGATTTCAGAAAAGTATTAGGCCTTTCTAGAGGATGCCTGTTCTCTGTGAGAGCGTGCCTAGCTGCCCCTGGCTTTGTAAAAGGTCATATTTTGGTGCTATCTTTAATGACTCGAAGCCTTGTGAGCATAGCTTTAGGGTCTTTACATGAATGAATACAGCCGCGCCATGTGCTAATTTGCAAAGACAGATCTTCAGTGTAAGGAGGATTGTCAAAGAGGTGGTTACGAAGCTGGACAGAGGGACTATGCACCAAGGTTAAGGTGAACTGGATTCTTTCGCTCAGCTGACCACCCAGGTGAACTCTTCTGATTTTACGGAAAATATTTTAAGCATTTTGAAGAGAGACTTGAAAGCCTGACACAGGATCCTCATGGGTACTTTTCCCAAGAAGAGGGCAGTGTATCTTACTAAATATGTGGCATATTCAGAGTAAAAACCGGCCACGAGGTTTACCTCAGGTAACAAAACTTGTTGAACAGAAGTCAGCCGCTTCATGGTCAGTGTCAAAATCTTATCAGAGAAGATGGTTAAACGGTTTTATGCTTTCCAACCGCATTCATGTGTGATTTGGGGCTTCTCCATGCTAGTTAATATAAAGACTGAAATATGTAATCTTTTTATTACTATGTAGTCTGATTTTTGCCTTAAACTCTTTAATATTGAGCCAAATTACTGATGATCATTTTCCATTTTTAATTGAAAAACTGGTTTTGAAGTGTGTATTTAGACAAATTAGGCATACGATTATATATATCTTAATTTTTGACATTTAAATTTATAATGTAGTCTTAGTTCATTGAAGATTTTAGGTTACTCTTTATCTTTGGCAAGTTAACACTGATTTTCCATGTATGGCCAGCTGCTCCGTCCTCATTGCCTTGACTCAGGCCTTTGGGAGGTAGGAAGGCAGTGGAGACACAAGAACGTGGTGATGATTGGGTGGAGTGAGGGGCATGGGATGGATGGGAGGGAGCCATGGAAGAGAAAAGCACAGGCTGCCTCATCCCCATGGTCTTGCTGTATGACACAAGATGGCCAGAGTGTCATTCACGTATGGAAACGTGTGCCGGGAAGCCAGAGGCCAGGAGAAGGGGGATAACAGTGACTCATTTTGTGTAACGAGCAGCTCAAGTTTGATTGTCCATGGAGGATCTGGGGAACATACTCAGTTGGGGGAATAGGGATTTGGAGATCAGGGGAGAGGTCAGATGGTGAGAGTTGGGGAAAGCATTCACTTACAGGGGTCAACACTAAGTGGAGGGTGTTGTTGAGGTTGGCTAGGGAGACTGAGAAGGGGAAGGAAGAGTGACTAGGGACAGATTCCAGAAAACGCCAGCGTTTCATGGGCAGGGGAGAACTGAGAGGTGGGAGGAGAGCCAGTGGAGAGGGACAGCAAAACAGACAAAGGAGAGACACATTTTAAGAGGAGAGAGTGGGCACCAGTGCAAACAAGAACCCAGATAAGGACCACAGTCGTCAAAGGATTTTGCAAGGGAGAGCTTGTCAGTTACGTCAGCAAGAAGAAAAATGTGTGTGTATCATATTTAGGAGTTATGTATATTGGAAAGTATGGGAATAAGGGCCAAAATATGTAGCATAAACAATAAGTGCCACAAAGTTCAAGAAAGGGGGGGACCCAGAAGTAAAATGACTCCCCGCTTCTGTGTGCGGAATCACCAGTCCGTTAAACCTTGGAGGTATCCGCGATCCTCTCCCCTTGGCCTGCCCTCCTCGCCCATCGTCTCATACATCAGCCGTGTAGATCTGCAGGTTCTAACCTGGCGGTGTCTCCTATCCACACTCCTCCATGCTTCCAGGAAGAACTCAAATTCCAACTCGCATCGTGTCAACCACACTATTGCAATAGCGCCCCAGCTGGCCTTCTGGGGTGGGTGTCCTTCTTTTCCAGATAATGTCCCACTCTACGGCTGGGCTAACAAAAAAAAGAAAACAAAACACAGCATTTAAGAAAGTATAATTCATATACCATAAATTCACCAGTTTTTTAAAAAAATATTTTACATTTATTTATTTTTGAGAGACAGAGAGCGAACGGGGGAGGGGCAGAGAGAGGAGGAGCCACAGAATCCAAAGCAGGCTCCAGGCTCCGAGCTGTCGGCACAGAGCCCGACGCGGGGCTCGAACCCATGAACTGTGAGATCACAACCTGAGCCAAAGTCGGACGCTCAACCGACTGAGCTACCCAGGCGCCCCTCACCAATTTTTAAGCGTTGGATGTGTTTTGATACATCTGTGCAATTGTGCAGCCATGGCCACAGTTCGGTTTAACCGTATTTTCATCGTTCCAAAAAGCTTCCCCCTGCCTATTTGCAGCCAGTTTCCGCTGGATTAAATTTATAACCACTCAGTTATGTCTCTCCTTTGCTTGGTAGTCACGGTGCCCCCGTTCCTTGTGAGTTATGCACAGCCTAATCGGCCTAAGTCTCAAGCCCTCCCTGCACTCACTGCCCCAACATGCGTTTCCACCCGTCTCTTACGATTCCCTGTATCTCCCTGCCTTTCAGCCGGACAAGACTATTAGCTGCCGCTGTTGACATCTGACCATTGTGTCATTGATCAGGCTACTTTTGCCAGCTGGCAGACACATGGAGTGTTAGAATGGAGTGTTTGTTAATTGTATATATTTATGTATGTATTTATTTATTTATTCATGGCAAACGCTTCAGTGTCTGCAAACTTAGAAGAAATTTAAAAATTGTTTCCTCTCCCTCTCTACAAACTCCAGTGCAGCCTCGAAGGGCCCATTTTCCACTCCGATTTTGGTGGCACGTGACCCTGCCCGTTTACCTTTGAGCTTGTTCTGGGCCCGTGGCCTACCTGAACTTAGCCTGCGTTTTCAAAGCTGATAAAGGAGAAGATGTGTGCGGCCGGCGTGTGCGAGTATAAAGACCGACTGGCAACGGCACGGCCTCACACAAAGCCACTTCTTGCCTGTGGCTTTTGTTCCATGCAGTCTCTTCTTTTTATCTTTAAACGTTTGACAAAATGTACATTTTAGTTAATTTTGAGTTCAGTGGCAACAAGTGGATTCATATTGTTGGGCAGACCATCCCCACCATTTACCCAGAACTCTATACTCACTGATCACCAACTCCTCCTCCCCACCCTACCTAGGCCCTGATGACCAGGATTGTTCTTTCTGTGGGCTCAGGTTTGTCTACACTAGGTACCTCATTTAAGTGGGACCACACAGCTTTTGTCCTTTTGTGTCTGGTGTCTTTTCGCTTCGCTTGGTGTCTTCAAGCTTCATCATCCACGTTGTGACCTGTGTCAGAATTGCCTTCCTCTTTAAGGCTGAGCACTGTGCCATTGTATGGACAGACCACATTCCTTTTGTCCTTTTGTTGGCGGACCCTTGGGTTGTTTCCACCTTGTCTGGACTCTGTTCTTGACCCCAGGAATTTCTCCACTTTAATCAAGGTGTGCTGGGTACCACTGAATGCCCCGGCTCCCGAGTATGCGGTAGCTGGGCTGGGTGCTGTTTTCTTCTTTTGTTCTAAAACCGGTCTGTGGATGCTATATATTTCCACTGTCCAACTCAGCAGCACCCATCAGGGTCAGTGAGCTAGCTGGTAGCATCCTTGACCCCCACTGGGATTCAGCCTCTTTTGTAAATTTGATACAAAGCAGGATTTATAGAACAAAGGGATCTAGAAGGGACTCAGGTTTTAAAAATGCTTTCCCCTCTCAGTGATCAATACTAACAAGAAAATTGGTTCTCTTTTACTGATGCCTTCTACTTGTCAGCAGTGAACTGGGACATTTGTGTATTTACCTCACATTCTTGCTGCAACCCTTTAAGAGAAATCTTACTACCATCACAATAGAAAAACAAATGGAACCCAAAGATGAACTTCTCCCAGGCCCCCAACAAAGATATGGATATAGTACCTTGGACCTCACCATGCCTCCCTGCTCTCTGTTTCTCTGCCTGCGATTAGTCTGGTCTGGAGGTGGGCATCACAATTATGCCAGTTTACTCCAGCAACAGTCCTCCAGATCTCAGGCCCTCTTGAGTTACTTCTCTTTGGTGAACCCCTCTGTCCCCAAACATTGCTGTCTTTAAAGGGAGCATTCATTGACAACCGTGACTCATTATGGCCCTGTTAGGAGTAAATGACAGGTGACAATGTACCTAAGTGGAGAATAAGAGAAATTCAGCTTAGATTTTGATAACAATGGAAAGAACAATATATACATGCATTCTCCTTATTCTTCAGAGCTCTCTTAACCATGTTTCCTCCTATGGATCTATCACTTCCCAGGGTGTTTCAGCCACCACCTGTCTAGCATCTTTTAAGAAAGACTGTAAGTACTGGAGCTTTCTGTTAAAATTGTTAACTAGCAGTTTGGGGCCTGGGTTAGGGAGGACAAGATGTGGATAGACTTGCCCTGGGGACAGAGCCTTGGTCAGCTACCTTAGCCAGCTGCCTTCTGGAGGCCAGCATATCCCAGGCCCTACAGACATGCGAACATATATACATATGAACATACGCGTGTAGATATGTGTCCCATAAGAGACTCCTCCGGTTTTCCATTTCACAAGCCTCTGAAAAAGCCCTAGTCCTTCAAGGGCATGCTCTTTTCCAACTCGCATCTAGCTTTATGACCAGGGTCACCCACCTGCCCAACTTCAAGGTGTGCATTTATGTCTCTCTTTTTTTTTTTACTAATCAGCTCATTTGTCAAATTAACCCATTAATCTCATCTGCAAATCATGTTTCAAGAAGAAGCGGAAAGATAAATTATTCTCAGACTCAGAATTCTCATTTTTATTTAACAGGTATTTTAATCACAATATTCGATGCCTCTATCACATAACATACATAAATGCAAGAATGCCTATTTCCTTTCTGCACATTTAGGTCGCTTACTGTACTATAGTCGCACTTGGGCAGAGAAATGAGGCCACGGGCAACTTTGGTTGCAGTTTCAATGGAATGTCCCCTGGATATTCTAGTTTGGGGAGTCTAATATGCCATTGGAAATTGCCAGTGGAATTGCAGTGGGCGTCCCTGCATCCCAGAGTATTGTGAGCCTAGGAGGTCCTGGATTGAAATTCCTCTTCTAGGTGACAGGGTCAAGGCTCAGACCTGTTACCACTTACGTTTATGCTTGTGTTCATTTTTCACTCATATCAACCTTTTCTTTACTCCAGAGATTTTTCTCCCTGATCTATTATTACATGTTCAGTCTGTAGTCAGGGTGGGCTTTCTAATGTCTGAGGGGGGCTTTCTGTGCACAGCAAAGATCATTTACAGATATTTAGGTCTTTCATTAATGCTCAGTATACGAGAGATACAAATTCAAAAAATCAGATTTTCTTTTACAAGAGATACAAATGGAAAAAAAAAATGCCCTTAAGTTTTTAGATTCGGTTTACTCTGTTTGTAAATTTAAAATGATAAAGTGAAAACTATAGCTCTTGGGGGAATGTTGAAAAAATATTTGATTAATTCAAGTTAAAGACTATAAAGTCCCTTTACTCAACAATTAGTTCCATTCAGAAATACGGTTTAGTCCATTCCCTTAAAAATTTAAATCGCATTTATAACTTTGGTATATTTAACTTTTAAAGATTTTATTTTTTTTCATTAGTTCTTTTTTAATTTTTTTTAATGTTTATTTATTTTTGAGACAGAGAGATAGAGCATGAACAGGGGAGGGGCAGAGAGAGAGGGAGACACAGAATCTGAAACAGGCTCCAGGCTCTGAGCTGTCAGCACACAGCCCGACTCGGGGCTCGAACTCACGGACCGTGAGATCATGACCTGAGCTGAAGTTGGACGCTTAACCGACCGAGCCACCCAGGTGCCCCTACTTTTAAAAAAGCACTTATTACGTCTGACTGGGAAGGCTTCAAACCAGATCTTCCAGAATACTCACTCAGGCTTCATTAGTCATCAAATACATGCCAGGCATTACTAGCCACTGGAGATACAACTCTGAATAAAACAACAATGAACAGCGATGAGTAAAACAGAAAAATCCCTTGCCTTCATGGAGTTTATATTCTTAAAACTCTCAAGTTCATTAAACTCTTAGAAACCTAAAAAACCAGAGTTTTAAGTGAGAATTTCAAAGTCAAATTTCTTACACTTTTCCACTTAGAATCAGAAGTCTAAGATCAATTATACATTTGAGTTAGAATCACAAAGCAAACGTGTATCTAATTATCAGCGTCTATAAGCTCATATGTAAATACCAAATGTACAAATTATGCTGGAGCCTGATTTTAAACATTACACCGTAAAATTCATTTGCTTTATCATTTTTCCATTGAATTCTAAACTTGCCTAGTACTGAATACTGGGTTATGCAACTGAACTTCCTTGAGAGACGATGGGTGACCCAGATACAGGACAGTCTCATTTAGGTGGAGAGACTTGGAACCAGTACTGAAGACCTACAAGTTGGGTGTGAGCGGAGTGAATGTTTGCACAGGACACACTGAGTCTCATTTTCACAGTGGCTACAATCACAGGGGTTTCCACGTCCACTTTCTTCCGAGAGGATTGGTTTCGTAATGTGCTATTTACGAGATTCAAGCCTTACCTTCATAACGTTTCTTGATGTTGCCACCTGATTCGGATGGATAAATTACTTAACTGTCCCTAACTCTCCTACTCCATTTACTATCCGATTCCATTCAGCTAACCCCACCTATTTGCTCTTTGATGCTTCTGTGTCTGGCTCCTTGGCCTTGCCTCCAAGGGCACTCTGTTGGGTAGGTACACGGGACAGTACCACTCCCCTCTAAGGCCCACACTCAGAGGTGGCTGAGGATAGCTCTCCTCCCCAAACCTCCATCACCCCACCCCATTTTTTTTTTCATGTGAACAATGAATATTTTCTCAGTTTTAAGTCAAGGGCAATTCAGACTTACTCTCCAAGAAATTCCTGGCTGACCCCTCCCTTCAAACAGATTCCCTCTTCTGAGCTCCTCTATTGAGAAATTCTAAAACTATCTGTGCGTCTTTGCTCAAAACCCTTCAGCAGTTCACACTGCACTGGGAATAGAATACAAAATCTTTAATACAGCCTGCAAGTCCTTGCACGATCTGGCTCTTGCCTTCCTCTATGACCTCATCACACGCGTTCCTCTTCTGCTCCAACTCCAGCCCCACTGGCCCTCCTTCACTTCTTCCAGCAGAGGCCACACTCACTTCCTACCACAGGTCCTTTGTATGTACTGGTCCCACTTTCTGAAATACCGTGTTCCCAACTCTTTGCTTGGATGACTCCTCATTCCCTAGGTCTCAGATGAACATTTTTTTTTCATAGAGGTTATTCTTCTTTCTAGAACTTAGCACACTTGGTGCATTTATCTGCTTACTACCTACACCATAAACTGTGTGGGGCCATGTGTGGTATTCAGCGCCCATGACAGGGCTGGCATATTCTAGATAGTCAATAATTATTTGCTGAATGAGTAAATATCACATTTGCCACAGCAATCACCATTAGCCTTCAGTCAGAACTATTATAATCATTCACATCACCACTTTTGGCTCATGGGAGGTACTGAGTAATTGTATGTTGAATTGGACTGAGAGATCTAAATGTCAATATCTCATGCATTTTTATTTTATATTACCTTTATGGTTCTTTACACATTTAGTCTTCTGTAGCTTCTAACACTGTGGTCTTTCTGTTCTTAGAAGACCTCTTACAGTAAAGAAGTCATCTTAGCAAAATGTGCCTTCTGGGGGAGTCTCTTTTCCTAACTTTTAAAAAATGTCACTAAACTGTGGCTAATTGGTTTACAGTTGTAGTAAATTTTGATTAGTGTAAATATAAGTTCCATATGATACTTAGTGATTTTATTTGTTTGCTGGCTTGTGTACTCCCATTATCCCAAGAGATAGATTAGTTACGCTGACTCCTTAGAGGAGTTCTGGCTCTTTAGAGAGCAGCCTTAAATTACTGAATAGAGGCTCTGGTTCTAGATTATCTAATGCTTGTGGCTTAAACCCCGCCCCCATATGCATAGTTCTTCAAGAACCTTGCTGCCCGCCCCCACCCCCAACAAAGAATTCAAGCCTCCGAATAGCACCAAATCATACTAGAACTCTTGAATCTTAACCATTTAGAGCCTGCTGTTTTTCTGGTTTTGTTTGTTTGTTTTTGTGGCATCAGCCTAAGGTCATAGCCCCATAACATTTCGTATCCTTGTCTCTGTAACTTGGCACCTGTGTCTACGAAACAACAACATAAAAATGATTCTGAACGTTGCATCGTCAGTAATAAAAAAGCGCAAAAATGTACAATAAAGTATACTGTCGAAAAAAAAAATCAGTTTTATTTTTGTTGTTTAGAACACCCGAGCATTTCTGGAAACCCAAATGGGGGTATAAGCGCTTTGAAAACAAAAAACCAAAAACAAAACTGGCAGCCCACACAGCGTCGTCGGGGTCCGCAGCGTTGTGACCGCGCGCCTTTAACTCGGCGTGACCTCGGCGTCCCGGCCCCGCGCCTCGGCCAGGGCGGCGCATCCCCCTCCGCCCCTCCCGCGTCGCGCGCATTGTTGTCCTTTAGCGATTGGTTGCTGGACCAGAAGCAGCTGTGCAGAGCCGTGCTGTGTAAAGGACCTGAATGCAGGTTAGCGGGCTGCTGGTGACTTACACGAGGGATCCAGGGAGAGAGAGGAAGAGCCGGAGACCACCTCCACTGCGTTTCCCAGGCGGCGTGGACCAGGTGCCCCGGCGGTTGCGGCTGTCGCAGGAGCTCCCGGTGGCGCCCCCTTCTCCGGCTCTAGCTGACTCCGGGGTTGGCGCAGGTGGGCAAGACAGGGCACCTCAGATCTCCCTGTTCCCACCGAGGGGGTTCTGTCTCTTCCTGCGAGGGGGAGGGACTATCCTAAAAATATGTAAATATCCGAGCACGGACTCCGGGCTGGGGCTCCCGCCGAGGTCCCCGCGCCGCCGCAGGGTGTTTTACATGAAAATGAGAAGCCTGACAGGATCCGTGCTCTAAGTTAAGGCAGCTCGGTGATTAGCATGAGACTGGGCGGCTGCCCCGCTTCCTGCCCTTCAATAGCCATTCTGCGCGCTCGCGACCGGGCGTTGGTGCCACCGTGCGGGTGTGGATCGGCAGGCTCGGCATCGCTGGCAGCCATGGCTCCAGACGCCCCCTCGGCCAGTAAGTAGGAGCATGCATGTGTAGGGGGGCACATGCGTGTCGGCGCGCGCGCGCGCGCACACACACACACACACACACACGCGCACACACGCACACCACCCTGAGCCTGGGAAGGAGGAAGATTGACGAGGCGCTGCAGTTGCGAGGAGGACTCGGGCTCTTCCTGGATTCCTCAGGAGCCCGCCTGCCGCAGCTGCTGTCTGCAGAGTCTGCTCGGATCCCTGTGCACACGCGCCCCCCATTCGAGCCTCTGTAATGAAGACTGCCTCCCGAGGACTGCAGGGGAGGCCGAGCCAGCCTGCGCCCGGGACTGCGGGCCGCGCGGCCGAAAGGCCCGGGGGGACACGACTCGGACGCTGTCATCCCCACGCCTCGCTCTGAGCCGCCGGGTGCGGAGAGGGTCTGCCGCCGCCCCTCCGCCTTCCCGGGCGCCCGATCCCGGGTCAGCCCCGGAGGAGGCCTCGGCTTCCTCATTTGTTTGGGTCTTTTGTGCCGTGGCTCACAGTTGGCTAAGCACTCCTGCGCTGAATCGGGCCATTGTCTGCGCTCCCATTGCTTTCACGCTGCAAGTCTCGGCGCCCCCACCCCGCCCGCCCCCTCCCCGCCTCCTCCCGGCCGGGGAGCCTCCTAACGTGCCTTTCCCCCCCAGGAATCTGGAAGCTATAAGCCGGGCGGATTGCAAATGAAGTGTAATGCATTGTGGGACGTGTGTAAAATCGGAGCCTTCGCCGTGGGGGTGTGTGGGGGCGTGGGGAAGGCCGGACCCGCCGCTGGCGGTGTAGACGCCGACGAGGAGGGGCTGGGAAAATGTGCGCAGAGTCCGCCAGGGTCGTGCCCGCCGTAGACGGATGAAGCAGCGCGCTGCGCCCCGGCGCTGAGGCCCCCAGGATCGGGGCGGCAGGTCGCGCTCCCCCACCATGAAGAAGACCCGGAGCACAACCTTGCGGCGAGCCTGGCCTAGCTCGGATTTCTCCGACCGGGCCTCGGACCGAATGAGGTCCCGCAGCGAGAAGGACTACCGCCTGCACAAGCGCTTCCCCGCGGCCTTCGCGCCCCAGGCTTCGCGGGGCTACATGACATCAGGTGGGTAGCCGCGTTTCTGCCCCCGGGCCGTGTCCGCGGGGCGTGCTCGGTGCGCCGCCGCCGGGGTGCTTAGGTGGGAGCACGGCCGGTGATGGATGCGATAAGTTATGGGGAAAGCAGGAAAAATTAGCTCACATCCACCATTTTGTACCTCCGCAAGATCCACAGCAGGCCCTCTCAATATGGGGTTTGAGAGCTATTAGTTAGGTAAAATAAGGGAGGGGGCCGTGCCTGGCGCTTTGGCTGCAGGAGATAAATGACTGCAAGGCTCCTGCGCGGCAGCCTCCTTGAGCTTTGTGGGAGAGCCTGCGTCCGGGGCCGCCTGCAGTAGCGAGCTGGCCGGCTCCTGCATGGTGGCCAGTTATCCTGGTGGGTATTTAGACAGCCCCTTGTGCCTACAAGGGAACAGGTTCCGTGCACAACTCTGGATGGTTGGAGTCCGGGAAGAGCCCCGCAGACGTCTCAGAGCTCGTGTGATTTGCACGCAGACAACTCTGTGGGAGCTCATTGCATGCATTCCGTGGGGTAATGGTGTGTATGCGGATTGAACGCTCACATGATTCTGTGTGGATTTAACATATGTTGCCTCGAATTAGGTTGTATGGAAAGAATGGAGGCTGTATTTGCATGTCAGACAGGAAGGACGAACAAAACGGTGAATGGAAACGGAGGCTTCAGAAAGGGTTTCATCATCGTAAAACGCAGGGCTGTTAAGAGCATTTCGGAAGGAGCCGGTTCCCTTTGGCAGCACGACGGAATGGCTTTGGCTGTGACTTGGGAACCCAGGGGATAAAATACTGGAGGAAATGCCGAAGGAGGCAAATCCTGGAACTCTTTCCTTGTTTTCTCCTTATTGTTGACCACTTGTGTGCAATGGTCAGACATCAATTTTTGTTCATTTTTTTCAGTTTGAAAGAAGTGATTTTCTACCAAACACAATGTGATGGAAGAGATGAGATTATATTTGAAACCACATACTATTCCAAGTCATCCCGAGCCCTGTCTTCACTGGCGAGGTTGCTTTAAGCGTGTGGTTGGTGCTCACAGGGTAGCTTTGCTATGTTTCCCCTTAAAACAGCAAGTTTTTTTTTAAATATGTATTATCCCTGGGATTAGTACTTCATGCTTTAAAAATGTCTTATGACCACATTTCCATAAATATAAAACCTAAATAAAATAACCATCTTTTTTATCGCAAAATCTGGCTACAGAGGATGTTGTACTGTTTTGGCAGTAAGGCGCCCTCAATTCTCTCTCATGAAAAGCCAGATTTGCAAAGTGACAAGTACAGTTTATACGTTAGTAATTCAAGCCAATCACTGCCGTGGTTGCTACAGTCTTCAGACTTGTGATTGTAAATTTTGAAATGCACCTAAATCGAAATCTAACCTCAAAACACATATGTACATAAACTCATGTCTGCACCGAGTGTTTTGATAATCCCAGGTCTCAGATGCCTGGGTTTGAATGTCTTCATTCCACACTGAATGGTTCCTCTCTTTTTTTTTTTTTTTTTTTTTTTTTATCCCTCTTCAGGAACCAGTACTGACACCAAGTGTGAAGCTATGGGAGGGCAGGTGGCCATAATTTCTTCAACAAACCTGTGAGATTCTTTAACGATTTCAGGCATATTCCCATAGAGCCTGTTTTTATCTGTCTTTGGCATGGCTTCATTATGATCACATTTTCGTTATTTGCTGAAGTACTTCTCTGCGTTTGCCAGATCTGCGAGGTGTTTCTGAAGGCGTGGGGGAAGAAACTCTTAATGTTATTTGATTCTCTTTTCTTATTTCATTTCTTGATCTGCACATGGTAAGCAGGTCTGACAGTGATGTTGAGGGATAAGCTGTTTCAGGATAGTGGTTTTCTATGCAGATTGAATGTTAGGTAACTGCTGACAAAAAAACAAAAAAACAAAAAACAAAAAGCCACCAAAAAACCCAAAAGGTGGGGGACGAAGAGCTGTGTCAGTCATTCGGTATTCTCTGGAGCGTCCCTAAGGGCCAAGTGCCTTGCTAGATTCTCACCTATCTGTTAGGTTGGATGTAATATGGTGTGCCCAGCGAGGGAGGGGTATTATTTATCCATCCTTAAAACGTTAGCTAAAACACGTAATGAGTGGTGTTGGTGCTGATGGAAGGAAATGGTAAATATTAAGACAGACACCTACAATGAGCATTGGGAGAGTAGATGGAATCGCTCATATGCATCTTTTGTGTGTTTGGGGTGGGTATCTTATCAATTTCCTTTTCAAAAATGGTTCTTTTCCAAATATGAAACTTGATAGGAATAGATGGTATATTGAAACACTCAGAGATCATTTACAGGAAGTTCTTTTCCTCTTACGAAAGGTAAAGGAAATCTACTTGTATCAAGTTAGTGACTCTGGATATAAACAGAGGCTTTGTCACATAAAATGAAATAGGAAATGAGGCAGCTGAGAACATGAGTCTTTTCATATTCTGTTTGTCCAGTCATTTGGCATAATAACGACTGGTATTATCATACTTGATTTTCAGTAGAAAGAGTTTTTTTGTTATTGAGTTCAAAGGACAAAATAAGTTAGAGAGTTACTTAAAATAAGGAACTTAAAATAACTTCACTTGAGACTCTTTTTAGAAATCCACCTCCCCCACCCCAACAAATGTTCCTAAAAAATATGGGGGGGGGGAATCACTTTTTTTTTAACTTTAGGAAAGAAGAGAGAGAGAGAGAGATCCTTGGGAATTTTAATAGCAGTTGTTTTGGTCTGGTATACGTGTCACACAGTAGACACTTGAAGTTTACCTCTGTTTATTAAGGCCGAATTGCAGGCGTCCGTAATAGCTTTCTAATGAGACAGCACCATTTCAAACAGCCTTCTCTCCACTAATAAGTAATTACCAGTTTGAAATGTGATTTATAGCAGTGGGCTTGACATTTAGCCGTGGCTTTTTCGTATAGCTTCAGGATAAACTACACTTAAACTCGAGAGGTTAGAACAGGCGCATATAAAACTTAAAAGAGATCCTCTGGAAGTACAGAGAATTCTGAAACTTCAAATCTTGACAACCATGTCTTTTATGACTGTTTAAGCTCCCAATTCATGCTACCAAATCTAAAATAACCCTAAGAATTCACAGGCCTCCTTCTGGCAACCAGCAAGTTCATAGGCCATGAGATGAATTCCTTGTTCATCTTGACTATTAATTTCCCAATGGTAGTTTCTGGGCAGAAGGGGGAAAATCTTACCTTTTGTTCAAAACAAGATGAATAACTCAATGCCCAGGCATTATCTGAAGAAGAAAAGAGGTTAGATCAAACGGATGTGGAATCATTCTGCGTTTTCTAAAACTAGATATTATGACATCAGTTAACTAGAAATAAAAGTCTGTCTCCCCCCAGGGAGGGCAATAGCTGTATAATTTCTAGCGCTTTCCACGTGAAAACATGCTCACATACTTCCATGAAATAATTTTCAAGACCGCAAACCTTTTGTCGGTGAAGCTATTAGAGCCTTAACTGTGTGACCTCTTTGCACAAATGTTGCTACTAACTTTACATTTTCTTCACTCTCTTCTCCCCCAGTCCCGGGGAAGAGTGAGTCTAGATGTTCCACGTGTAATGCCATCAAGTCAGGGGTATTCTATTGATCAGGAGTTGGAAAGTCAGTTTCCCACATAAAGGTTCTACAGAGCATGTCCATCAAAGCTGTTGCTTAATGCAAGATATCTCCAAACTTAGGGTGCTTTTAGATTTTAAAGAATGGCAAAGCAGACAGTTTACCACTATGACTTTAAAGGGTTGGAAAAGAGAGATAACACAAAAGGCCCAAATTGGCATCTGAAGAAAATTTAAATCCGTTTTGTCTGCCGACCCAACTGATGTCATTGGTGGGGCGGAATGACCAGCACAACCACCATGATGACTTTATTAAGTTTTAATTTTATAGAAACTAATTCTGGGGCACAGCTGACTGTGTGTCCCAGATCCTTCTGTTCTGTTATTTTAAGAGACGTGAGAGTTTCCTGGGAGTGGAGGATGGACACTCGAGGTTCCAATCTGGGCCTGCCACCAACCGGCTGTGTCCCTGGCGAGTAATATGACCTCCCTCCCGTCTGTAACGGGTCCTTCTGGTCCCTGCTTCCATTACAGAATTGGGCCCCGCGGTGACTCTGTAATGAGCCATCACAGGACTTGTGAGCACTTACACAGAAATCGTTAGAAATAACCTTTGCCCTTTCTACTTATTGGAGTCACGTGCTTCCCCGTATGTGAGGTGTGTGGGAAGTGTGCTCATTTTGCAAAACAGTCCTATTTCCTGCCGTCCTCAAGCATTGTGTTAAATGTGCGCGCGGCTTGTGCTGGCCAGCAGAGTGATGCGGGAGGGAGGTGATGGACGAAGTTATAATCACATGCAAGTTTTAATAAATAACATCCTGTCACCTCCTTTCCCCTCTTTGGAGAGATCCATTTTCAGCCAGCTACTCCAACTGTGTTTTAATTTGAAACTACCTGTGTTGACTCCTTTCATCAGGCAAGTGGAAGTGAGGAATATTACACTTGGTGGTGAATGACTTTATTCTTTATTTCCCAAGAGAACACGAATGCACTTACAAAAGGTCACCTCTCTTGGTGTTTCAATATCTTTTACGCTCTCGTGAATGTTTTTATTTGAAAAAAGGAGTATGAGTGTATTGTATAAAAACCTTAGCATTTTTACACCTCCGGAGCAATTCTGGCTTAAGTTCCCAACACCCCAGAGAGTTAGGAGAGTTCAGACAATAGCATGTTCTTTGGTAAACCATTGCTTGTGCTGGGTGCAAATATAACCAAGAAACAAAATCTGGTTAGGTCCTTGCTGGTGGGATAATACGTTGACTTTTCAGTTTAGGACAGGCTTTTGTGGATCAGAGACGCTGTATGGAGCCTAATCTATAAGGTGTAAAGGCTCTTGCATGTTATAAGACTGTAGGCTATAGTCAACTCTAAATTAACCTCAGCCACCGTACCACCGGAAAGAAATGTCATGGGTAAATTTTTTAAGTAGACAGCAAACCTTTCCTCGAGTGGTTAATCCCTAGACTGTTTCTATGTGACGTTAGAATGTACAACCAGTTGGTCAGAAAATCCAGTGTCTACCACCTAAATATTTCTAAAATCTGCCCTCCTTCTCCATCTTGTGTTGCTTGAATCTTCTTCTGTTCTATTACGGTATCTTCCAAACTGACCTGTCTTCAGGTACAGTTCATCCTCCATGGGTCCCCAGAGGGTTTTTGTGTTAGGGTCACATCATTTCTCTTTTCAGTGTTTCTCATGCCTGTGGATGAAGTCCTAGACCAAGGCTCTTCTTGGCATGCCTCTTCTTGGCATGACTACCTTTTCCACCCCTGCTTCCCATTCTTTCCCCACCATCCTGTGTTCTAGGCTCCTGAAAATACCTTCAACAATACTGTATTGCCATTTTGTGCCTTTTGTAATGTCTGTTCCACTGCTTAGACTATGCTCTCCATCTTTTATTTTTTATTTCTTAAAATTTTTTTTATGTTTATTTATTTTCGAGAGAGAGAGGGAGGGAGAGACAGAGCACGAGTGGGGGAGGTGCAGAGAGAGGGAGACACAGAATCCGAAGCAGGCTCCAGGCTCTGAGCTGTCAGCACAGAGCCCGACGCAGGGCTTGGACCCACGAATTGTGAGATCATGACCTAAGCCGAAGTCGGACTCTTAACCGACTGAGCCACCCGGGTGCCCCATAGGCTCCCCATCTTTAAAGGTCTGAAGGAATACTTTTGAACCTTCCAGAACCAGCTCATACACCATTCTCTTTCAGTTGACCTCCAGATCCTTTCTAGAGCAAATCCCTCCTATGACATTTGTTCTGTACTTGTGTTACAGCAACACGGTCATCTTTTGTCATACCACGAGTTCACACGTGGGTCTCCAGTACAAGGCAACGAGTTCCTCAATGGCACTACGTGTTTTATTCACATCTCTACTTTGCCAGCAACCACAGGGCTTGGCACATATCGGGCACTCAGTAAATGTTTATTGCGTGAATGAATAAAATATGACTCCTCTTTAAAAATTGGATAAAGACATGACCAGCTGTCAGTGAATCGACCATTAGAAAGTGGTAAATAATAGGTAGGATATGATCAAGAGTCAGGTGGGGAAGTTGATACGGTTGGTGTAAGGGGAATAGGAGTTCAGAGAAGGATATCAATTAGAAAAGGCTTCCCGGAGGGGAGGCTTCCTTGGGTCTTGAAAGACTGGGTAGGATTTGAGGAGACAGGGAAGGAGGGGGATGGAGGGAAGGAGGGAAGGTTGTAGAAGCAGTAGCAACCAAGGATGAAAGGAGCGTTTCAGGAGGAGTGTCTGTGGTGGCCTGCAGGACAGATGGAAAACATGAGAGTCTTGAGGCCAGGAAGACAGCTGGGATGTGGCTGAAGGGGCCGATGCGATCAAGCCATATGATGCTGAGCGACCACCACAGAGGAGGGCTTCCCAGCACTGCCAGGCATTTGCACACCACCCCCAAGATTTTAGCCATGTCTGTAAACTACCCATATCAGTTACTTAATGTTTTCCCTTAACCTGAGCCCACTGTTTGATTGAAATGAATTAAGAAGAAAGTTTTGTATTCTGTGTGACATTACAGGGTTCATTTGCTAATTCCATTTTTCTGATCTCCATTAAGATTAATATATTACTGTATCAATTAAAATACTCAACTAAATACCGCCTAAAATGACCTTGCGTACCTGAGCGGTAGTCATGCCACATCGTGGAAAGCTTGTATCAGCCAAGGAAGGAGGGATGGGTCCGAAGGGGAAGGGGAGAATCTTCAAGAACAAAGAGCTGGCCATTCCTTATAACTGGATTTAAGATGTTAAAATAAAGGGGGGTTGTAAACCAGATTTTTGTCGGAAGAATGCAGTATACAGCCAGAAAGCTGGGACAGTAGAGCAGGCGACGAGTTCCATTTTGAACCTAATGGGCTGGTTGGACACACGAGGAACAGTAAGAGTTAGAGATACAGTTTTGGGGGTCATCCAGTTAGCAATGTTGGTTGAGAACACAAGTCTAGCTTAGCTGTTTTTGTACTCGGTGTTCTGTTTCTTAGAGGGGAGCAGATGACTGACTTATTTTTATTCCCGGCACATGGGGGGGTCAGTTGGGTTCTGTGAACTTTCAGTCCCACTTGGGTTTTTCTGAAAACGTGGGGGACCAAGGACAAGGTTGCTTGGAGATCATCTGCTCTCCCGTTCCTAAATGTCAAGTGCTTTGTAACGCTAGGATTTGTTTTATTGGTGTTGGCCTTTATTCAGAAGCCACTGTGCTGATGATAAAAGGGACATATGTTTGGTGAGTATGGTCAGGTGTGAAAAGGCTTAGAGTAACGGGTGTAGCAACCCAGTAGACTAGACCAGCTATGTAAATAATGTACATTTCAAACATCTGTCATACACCTATGCAGTTGAAAAATTATGGCTTAGGTAACTCATACACACAGTTAAAATCTCCATTTATCTTTCTACTCAAATCCATGATGGCCCCTCCAGGCCAAGTTTTCTCCTTTTGAAGATAAAAGAGAGATACTTGGCAGATGCCTGTGGGCATTACTGGTGGCAGGACCTATGCCTGGCCCTATCCTGCTGATGGCCATAGTTTCAGAGGGAGGAACCATCCAGCTTTGCAATTAACGCCCCCACCACACCCCAACTGCACATTCCTGTCTCGCTGATTCCCCGAAGAGAGCTAACAGGCCATTAATTGCTTTTGGCATATCCAACTTTGGCTTTGAAATCACTTATTTCATCCTTACATGAGATGAAGGGCCCTCATAGCAATTGAGATACATTGGATATTTGTCATTTTTTTTTTTTTTTGGCTGCCCAGCATCTGAACCCTCCACTGTCCTGCGTTGAATGAGCGCCCCCACCCGCCCCCACCAAAAGAACCGTTCACGTCCTAACCTCTGGTACCTGGGAATATGAACTATTTTGGAAACAGGTTAGATGTAATTACAATGTGGTCATACGTGAGTAGAGTGGGCCCTAAATCCAGTAAGACTGGTGTCCTTATAAGGAGAAGAGAAACAGACGGCAGGCACAAGGTCATGTGAAGACAGAGGCAGAGATGTGAATGATGCGTCTACAAGCCACAGGCAAGGCCAGGGTTTGCTGGCCACCAGGGCCTCCTGAGGGGAAATGGTCCTGCTTCTGTCTTCTGGTCCCCAGAACCCTGAGAGAATAAACGTCTCTCATTTTAAGCCATCTGGTTTACGGCGTTTGGTTTTGGCGGCCCCCGGGAATTAATACAGCCGCCTTATGAATGTTGGAGGGAGGTGGAAGTCTCCTTTCTCTCTGTGTTGCTGCTGAACTCGCCATGGGATTGCCTTCCTGGCCTGCCCAACGTGGAGGGCCTGGGTGCTGACCTAGGCTTCACCTGTTACCCACGCCCTTCGCTTGTGCAGAGCAGCGGGGGCTGTGAGGCACGTTCCCTTCACAGGGTGGCGCTGTTGTGCAAGACCGCGCTCTGGAGGCTGCTGTTGGGGGTGTGGGGGGGGGATAGCTGGCAGGTGGTGTGCATTGTGTGGCCGGGTTGGTGGTGCTCATGCTTGGTAGAAGCTGCTGAGGAGGCCTCACGGAAGCGGCTCTGGCCACAGAGCTCCAAGCCTGGATCTCCAACACCCCGCCCCCCGAAATTCTCCGAGTTACTCAAAATAGCCCAGTAAATATTTCAGCCTCTCTTCTCTGAGAGGCTGTGTAGCATAGCAACTTCGAGCAGAGATACAGGCCACGGGGCTTCATAATCCAGCCTTTCCAGCACTGGCTGGGTACACATGGATAAATTAACGTATTTCCTCCGTTTTCTTACCTGCAAAATGGGAATAATAATGGTATGCAGCCATGAGGTTTGGGGTGAATTATGTGACTTATTATATACATGAAGCACTTAACACCAGGTACAGCACACGAGAAGCATTAAATCAGCATTGCTTGTCATTAGCATTATTAAAAGAGCCAGCATTTGTTTGTTCGTTCATTCTTTCTTTCTCTTTTTCTTTCTTTTTCTCTCTCTTTCTTTCCTTCTTTCTTTCTTTCTTTCTTTCTTTCTTTCTTTCTTTCTTTCTTTCTTTCTTGTTCTTTCTTTTTCTTTCTTTCTTTCTTTCTCTTTCTTTCTTTCTTTCTCTTTCTTTCTTTCCCTTTCTTTCTTTCTTTTTCTTCCTTTTTCTTTCTTTTTCTTTTTCTTTCTCTTTCTTTTTCTTTTTCTTTCTTTCTCTCTTTCTTTTTCTTTCTTTCTCTTTCTTTCTTTCTTTCTTTCTTTTTTTTTCAATCTTTATTTTTGAGAGAGACAGAGACAGTGTGAGCGTTGGAGGGGCAGAGAAGAGGACAGAGGATCTGAAGTGGGCTCTGTGCTGACAGCAGAGAACCTGACTTGAGGCTCAAACTCATGAACCGTGAGATCATGACCTGAGCTGAAGTCAGACGCTTAACCCACTGAGGCACCAGGCACCCCAAAAGAGCCCGCATTGGTTTCTGTGAACCCGGTGAACTCATTTGAATTTTCATTTTGGTTGGTTCTAAAATAATTGAAACAAGTATTTGAACATTTTTTTTTCCTTACACTTGCTCACTGGTTATTTGTAATGAAGACAATGGTCGGCTGCTGATAAACAGAAAAAAAAAAAAAAAAAGATGCTTTACCAGAGTTTGCTTCTCCAGGGACCGAACATGCCCAGAAGAGCTGAACGGGAAGATGGTCGTCGTGTCAGATGGGGTTTTCCACCTTTGTAATAGTGGCTTCAGTCTTACGTTTGTAAAGTGCCTTTAGAGAGCAGCAGAGCGATGGGACTTAGGGCTTTGAAGTCAGAGGGTTGGTGTCCTGACACCCACTTGCTGGCTGTGTGATCTTGGCAGTTTGTGCGATCAGTCTGTTCTCTGTTTCTCGTCTGTAAAATGAGGATAAAATAGTATCTTCCTTACAGTTGTTCTGTGCATTAAAGGAGCAAATGCACACAAAACAACTAGCATAGTTCCTGACACACAGTAAGAACTTAGTACGTTCTTGCTACGATATCATTATTTCTCTGGAGGCATAACTACGGGGCGGACTCGGTCCTCAGTGTCTAACGAAGAAGGGTGACAACAGGTAGTGTTGTCCATGATCCGGCAGAGTTAAAAAACAGCTTTAAATATTTTTTCTTACGCTTGGTACTCATTTAATCAGAAGTCAGACATTCCATTTCTTCCTGATTTTGGTATGCGATCTTCTAAGAAATCTGCGGAACTGTTCACGTACCTACGTGGGCTCGCCTGTCCTCGAATGTCCGTCTTTGGAAGAACGGTAGAGCATCATTGTGCATTCAGTGCACCTGCAGGATATACATCTGAGAGAACTTGGCTTCACGGAAATCAGAGAGACAGTGCCCCATATGATCAGACTCCGCTTAATCTGAGATATATGCATTGACTTTTCAGTTGAAGGCAAAGGGGAAAAAAAGCTGCTTCTGAGCTGAGGGTTGAGCTGTGTGCTTGTGTGTGTTTGTGTGTGCAGTTGAGCATCGCAGAAATGGGGTGTGAGGTAGGAAGGCAGCGTTGAGGCCAAGGTCCATCTATCAAGGGCACTTTTGAAAGTGAGGCGCAATGGCTTCTCTCCTCCAAGCCAAGCCCATTTCCCCTCCTTGGGGAGTTTAGTGATGGTCCCGTGGAATCTCAGGTCAGAAGTCCCGCTGAATGGTGTAGAAGGTAAAGGGGTGCTGAAGGTTGGGGTCCACTTGTCAAATATGTTAATATTTCGGCAGCTTTCCTAAGAGCAGATGGGATGCCAGCCTGAGCTGGGGGATAAAGGGCCCCCCTCCTCCGCAGCTTTCAAAGCAGTCACTTCCCCCCTTCACCCCCCTTTCCAGGCAGACACGCGAGCTGCATCCACTGGGATTGGGGGGAACGCCGAGCTTTTCATTTTGCCTTGTTTACTCCTGAATTTCCATTTTACCTATTTGTTTTCAACACTTCTGCCCCTCCCGAGACCCTCCTTCCTTAAAGTCTAGGTAAAAATACCTAATGAACCGGAAGGGTACTGAGGACCTTGCTTTATATGGCCGCGGCCAACTGACTGAACCTCAGAAGCCTCCTCCATCCCAAATGGGACAAAAGCATTGGCTTTTGTTGGTTAAAGCATCGTTTGTTGGAGCATGCAGATCCTGTTTCCCCATAGGTTGTCCTGTCCTTGATGTGGGTAATTTAAACACGTGTGAATTTCAAGGGATGTGTTTGGGATGCCAAATGCAAAAGAAGACGTGATACACCATCCTGATCTCAAGGCCCAGAAACGGAGGTTTGGGTCACCAAATGCTGCCAGAGGTATGAAAGTATGTCCTCTGCACTGAGGCCCTGCGAGTGTCCTCCCTCAGGCTGGAGTCAATGCTGTGGGCTTGTGGAAGGTGTCTTTCGCACCACTGTGTGTATAGTCCGGCCCTGCAAGGTTTCTGTTCAGCTTGGTGGAGGGAAGCCAGAGGTCAAAGGCCCTGGGACATGAGCACAGGCTTCCTCTGTCAGTCTGAGAACAAGTTTCCAACAAGATAACAGACTTCCCCCCACTCCCCAAAAAAGAAATGTCTAAAAAGATAACAGAGTTCCCATGTGGTCCTGACATGTAGATATTCCGGGGGAGCCGTTTTACCCCCAGTCCCCTTTTCCCCCAGCGGAAGGGAACCATTGGTTATTAGGCACAACTTGTACCAGCCAGTGGGTAAGAATGATCTCGGGGCGCCTGGGTGGCTCAGTCAGTTAAGCGTCTCGCGGTCCGTGAGTTCAAGCCCCGCGTCGGGCTCTGTGCTGACCGCTCAGAGCCTGGAGCCTGCTTCCGATTCTGTGTCTCCCTCTCTCTCTGCCCCTCCCCCGTTCATGCTTTGTCTCTCTCTGTCCCAAAAATAAATAAACGTTAAAAAAAATTTTTTAAAAAAAAGAATGATCTCATTCACTGACCCCTCACACAACGGTCTTGGGGGGCAGCCACTAATTACTGCTTAAGCAGTAAGATGACAAACCTGAGATTTTATATACTCATACACATACATACACACGTACTCAAACACACATACATAAAACATATACACACACTCACACACACACTTTAAACCATGTACATATTCAACTATTAGTTTCTATGTTAAATGTTAGTAAAACCAACTTCTTTAATGGGTCGTCTTGCTCTTACTCTAGGGCCCCCTCTTGCAACGCCTGTGTTCTACTGTGAGGACAGATCTTAGCCTTTCCTGCATATTTTAAGGAATCTAAAGTCAAATATTTATGTATGATATTTGAAAATTATCTCTACTCTTGTCAGTGAATGTTCTGAGCGTGACCTTGACTTGCCTAAAGGACAGTTTTCTCCTAAAATCCGGCAAGCGCTGGGGTGGGGGACAGTAGGGGGAGCCGTTGCTGGACTCTTTCCTTGCTGACTCTTTCCCTTAGCACCTTAGACAGGGTTTCCTCATCCACATGATCTCCTCTGGTGTCTTAATTGGCCTAGCATTTCCATGTGGTGAACATCCCTGATTCTTGGAGGAGAGGAAGCAGTTGGGACCACACACTTCCTGGGTCTCAATTTGTTTGGCACAAAAGGACCTGACAACAAAATTGGAAACTTTATGTGTTTGTTTATTCTGAGAGAAAGAGAGACGGAGGGGCCGAGGAAGAGGGAGAGAAAATCGTACGCAGGCTCCACACAGAGCCCGATGCGGGGCTTGAACCCACGAACTGTGAGAACATGACCTCAGCTGAAACCAAGAGTCGGATGCTTAGCCGACTGAGCCACCCAGGTGCCGCCAAATATGAAACTTGAAATGGAAAGAAGTCTCCCACAGAAACATCATTTCATTTATTTGGTAAACCATTTTCTTCTGCAGGTTCATTTTGTCTTGTATTCTCCTTTACTTTTTAGTTACGGAAAATCACCGAGGAAGCATTAGTTTAGCGCATCAAACTTTTGCCATGTTATTGTTCAGACTGAGCATGATTCTGAGCATTACAATAGGCTGGCATCCAAATAATGGCATAATTGGGCAGTACTCTGCACAATCATTTTAAATGACAGTAGCAGGTGGGGGGAGAAAATAAGGAGGAGTTGTATGGGTCTGAATGGTCTATGGTAGGATTAAGTACAAGGTAGTCAAGAAATTAATAAACTAGGAATTTTGGTGAATATTGCAAAAAAAAAAAGTACAGATGGCTAAAATCAGGTAAGTGGACTATATTTTTGAAAAGAATCAGTTAACTGATTTTGAAAGCATCAGATGTATGTTCTAAAATCTTCAGTTTGGGGGAAAATGAAGAAAAGTGTCCTTGGGATTCCCTACAGGAACCACTCTGAGAAAATACTGTATAGTCTCTCCTACTTTGTCACTGGGCAAAGAATATGAGCTCAGTAACCCACGGCAATGGAGTGAATGTCAATAATATGAAAACATAATCTAAAAAAAAAACAAAAAGAAAACATAATCTTCATTTTGTATTTCTCCTGGTCAGAGGACTTGCAAAATCAAGCACCTCCCTAACCCTTGGAGTGTATAATTTTTTAAAAAAGGCTATTTTTCAGTAATCTCTACACCCAACGTGGGGCTTGAACACACAACCTGAGATCAAGAGTCACATGCTCTACCTGTTGAGCCAGCCAAGTGCCCCTGGAGTGGGTATAACATTTAAAGTAATACAAATGAGGGGGCGCCTGGGTGGCTCAGTTGGTTGAGCATCTGACGTGGGCTCAGGTCATGATCTCACAGTTCGTGAGTTCGAGCCCCGCATCGGGCTCTGTGCTGACAGCTCATAGCCTGGAGCCTGCTTCGGATTCTGTGTCTCCCTCTCTCTCTGCCCCTCCCCTGCTTGCAGTCTGTCTCTCTCTCTCTCTCTCTCTAAAGTAAATAAATGTTAACAATTTTTAATAAAATAAAGTAATACAAATGAAGCAAACTCCCCTCTTCTTTAGAAAATTAAAGAACAGTCACAAAGCTGTATGATACAGTGTATTTAAAAAAAAAATAAACAAATTGCTTTTAGACATCTACTCTGTACCGGTTAAAAACCGTATCTCTTATCAACTCTTCCCCTGTTTTATGGCTAATCAGTGAATACGTATATTCTGTATGTATCAGATTTAAAAATACTAAACAAATATAACAAAATTGCCAGCTCTTAAATTAAAAAAAAAAAAATGTGACTCACAGTTTCTCTGTATTGTTAACTTTAGAACCAAGGCACCAAACCGGATAAACTCAAAGAATGAAAAAGGTCACTTGCACTTATATTCAGTTTCCTTAGATTAGAATTTCTTAATATTTGCATATCTTTGTTTTAACTTCTTATTGCCAGGCAGGCAATGTGGGAGAGGTTTGATTAGCCAACTACTTCTTTAAAGAAAAGAGTTTAACGATATGCAGGAAATTAAACGTATGGAAATTACATTCATCTCAGCCAGAAGACGTCTTACAAATTCCCTGTACCCTGCTGCTTTGAGATGGATAGTTTGCTCCTCAGGTCAAGTGTATTTAATTCTAAAGACTCGTTCTTTAGTCATCTGGTTGGTTTGTTTGTTTGTTTTTTTACCTTTTATTTTTATTGTGGTAAGATAGACGTAACATAAAATTTATCATCTTTTTTAAAATTTTTTAACGTTTATTTATTTTTGAGAGAGAGATAAACAGAGCATGAGCAGGGGAGGGGCAGAGAGAGAGGGAGGCACAGAATCCGAAGCAGGCTCCAGGCTCTGAGCAGTCAGCACAGAGCCCGACGCGGGGCTTGAACTCACGGACCGCGAGATCGTGACCCGGCCGAAGTTGGACGCTTAACCAACGGAGCCACCCAGGCGCCCCTATCATCTTAATTCAAAGTGAACAGTTCAGTGGCAGTAAGGACGGTCATGTTGTACAACCATCTCGCCCCATCTGTCCGCAGAACTCTTTTCATCTTGCAAAACGAAAACTCTGTTCCCATGAAATGGTAATTCCCTGTCCCCATCGTCTCAGCCCCTGGCAACCACCGTTCTTTCTATCTCAGTGACTGTGACTAACTCTTAGTACCCGATACATGTGGAATCATGCAATGTTTGTCCTTTTGTGACAAGTGTGTCCTTCGGTCCTTTTCTTTCACTCAGCACGATATGCTCAGAGTTTATCCATGTTGTAGCACATGTCAGGATGTCCTTCCTTTTTAAGGGTAGGTAATATTCCATTGTCTGTATAGACCACGTTTTGTTTATCCATTCATCAGTCGGTGGACACATGGCGGCTTCCACCTTTTGGCTGTTGTGAATAATACGGCTATGAATATGGGTGTAAAGGCATCCGTTCAAGCCCCTGCTTTCAGGTCTGTAGGATAAATACCTGGAAGTGGAATTCCTGGATCATATGGTAGTTTTTTTTTTTAAGTCTATTTATTTATTTTGAGAGGGAGAGACCGAGTGCAAATGGGGAGAGGGACAGAAAGAGAGAGAGAGAACCCCAAGACGGCTCCATGCTGTCAGTGCAGAGCCCGATGCGAGGCTCAAACCCACAAACCGTGAGATCATGACCTGAGCTGAAACCCAAGAGTCAGTCACTTAACTAATCGAGCCACCCAGGCACCCCACTGGAGCATATAGTTCTATGGCTAATTTTTTGAGGGACCGCCATACTGGTTTTCAGAGCGGCTGCACCAGTTTGCATGCCCACCAACAGTGCAAGAGGGTTCCCCTTTCTCCGCATCCTCACCAACACCTGTTCCTGTCTTTCCCTCTTCCCTTCCCTCCCTTCCCCCCTCACGTCTCTCTTGACAGTAGCCATGCTAACGGATGTGAGGTGATCTTAGTCATGTATTTTAGGAAGTGCAGATACTCATAGCCTCGCTGTGTTCCGGATGATCTTTTTTCTCTGGGGGGTTGGAAGGAAGGTGGAGTGATCTCTGTGTGGGAGGTGACCATACAGAGAGACGTGATGAGTGTCAGAGGCTGGGTTTTTTGTTTTCTTTTTTATGTAAGAAGGCAACAGTCTCCTGGTTAATGGGCACAGTGGAAGGTAGAGGTAGGGCTGACGTAACCAGGAGCTTCTAGTTTCTTCGAATACTATTTTCTTATTTTTCCCCCCAAATGAGGGACGTACTTAAATGTGGGTAAAGTCAACTTCTAGTCATCCAAATGCTATTCCTGAGGTGGTGCTATGGGATGGAAAGACATGAGCCCTTACCCTCAGGGTGCTTGAAACATATTTGAGAGCCTGAAATATACGCAGAGGTGAACTGCAAAAAAGCCGGATGCTGGACGGTGAGAAGTGGCAGGTCTAATCAAGGGTAAAGAGAGGGTGATGGCATGAAGTTGTGTGCATTTGGCAATGTCGGCACAGAGGTTCCTATCCTGGTATTCTGGATACACTCACCCCGAGATAGCCAAGACGGGAGCATGTTGTGTGGACGGTGGCTTCTAGAAGCCATCTGTGTGGCTCAGTGTTGAGTTCATTCCTTTTGCAGAATCATCCGGGGAGCTTGTGAAGCAGACCCCTGTCTTGGCCTCATTCCTCAAGTATTTAGGTTTGTAAGTTTGGGATGAGGCCCAGGATTCTGTAGTTTTAAAAACTCCCTAGGTGATCCTGAGGCACACTGAGGTTTGGTGACCACTGATTTTGCACTCCTTGCCCAGTGCGTCTGTCAGTTCATTCCTCTCTGTGTTCATCCCGGTCCTGTCCTCTGTCCAGGAGCCTGAATGCCTGTACCTGTTGTGGGGAATGCAGACCGCTCTGGCCTTCAGGAATCCTGCAATTTTCTGGAGACTTCGGGGAGGCAATTCTAAGATAGGATAACGCAGGCTTGGGTGGAGCCGAGGGAGGCGTACCACACGGCAGGAGCACCTGGCAGAAATCAGGGAGACAGGAGGGGACTTGGGAAGAGGCACAGCGGTGGCAGTGGGGGTGGGCAGGGGAGGACAGCTAGAGGGCGATTCACACAAACAGCTCTCTCCTTTAAGAGGCCAGCTAGGGATGGTGGGAGGTAAAGGACAAAGACAGGAGAGGTAAAGATCTAGAAGGGTCTTTGAGTTCAAACCAAGGACCTGTGACCGAGTCACAGAGGAATTGTGAGCAGGGTTGTGACACGTTGTGATTTGCATCGGAGATCATCCTGGCTCTGGGCAGGGGAGGGGGAGGTGGGGGACAATGGATTGAGGGACCTGGAAGAAGTGCCAGAGAGGAGAGTGGTCATCAATATGCCTGTAAGGGTCACAGGGACCAGGATGTGGAGGGCTTTCAGTCCCATGGTGTCGGTCTCCTCCTTGAAGCAGGAAGTTGGCCATCGGCTGTGAGAGGTGGGAGAGGAGATGGGCAAGGTAGTGAAGTCAAAGTAGCCGTGCTGCTACCAGAAGAGGGTTGTGTAGACGGATTGGTGAGCAGCTTGAAGAGCCCAGCTGAGGCCGATACCATGAATTTGTGGTGACATTTAATTTTTAACTTAGTTTGATTGAGTGGTCTCCGTAATGAGCGCTCCGTAATCTGAGTGCAAGCGTGGAAAAACCAGACGTTCAGATTTTTCTCGGATTGGCACTTTGCCGAGCAGAGGGATCAAGAGTCCTAAGAAATCGAGGTGGCTTCTTTGTGTCATCACCTGCCAAGTGAAACCCGGAGCTGGTGTCTCATTTAAGGTGTGGTCTTGGAGGCACAGGTGTGGCGTGTGACTAGGGATCCGTGGACTCTGCTTCCTCTTCCAGATGGCTCTCTGGTGGTGGTATTCTGAATACTCAAAAGGTGAACCCAAATTCGACAGAAACACAGTAGGCCGAGATCTGAGTCCTGTTCTCACACGGAGGCATCCAAAACTCATTTTGAAGTGGTTGCAAGAATAATTCAGATCTGAGTGTGGCATCATGAAGAAATTTTTCTTCAGGACCAGTGGTGTTCGTCTCCAGCTCTAGTCAAGAAAAATTGATCATCTAATTAGGCCTTTGTCAGATGGGACTCGCTATGTATATAATGTCCCACT
Organism: Acinonyx jubatus; assembly: GCF_027475565.1. Classification (NCBI taxonomy): domain Eukaryota; kingdom Metazoa; phylum Chordata; class Mammalia; order Carnivora; family Felidae; genus Acinonyx; species Acinonyx jubatus. The sequence goes on from NC_069382.1 coordinate 14,342,399, forward strand.
AGACAATGTAATAAATATAACTAGGGCTAGAATTGCACTAATTTGGCATAATTAGGAGGAAGACTTGTCTAAATAAGTGAAAGATTTAAATTTTATAGAATGTTAATGAAATGGAGTCATTACTTTCATGTCCTCGGGCTATCTAACGAATGGATAAATTATTTATAATTAGCATATCAATTGTTGCCGTATAAGAGTTTGCTCCTTTAGTGTTTGAAAACAGGTTATTTTTCCTTCTTCAGTAATTGATATGGTCCGTTGAAACTGTATTTATGCCACTTGATCCATACTAACTATCCATACTAACGTAAAAATGACCTTCAGCCTAGCCCTGTTCTGTAATTTTTAACTCCGAATTGGTAGGTTACAAATTAAAATGATTTTTTTTTATATGGGAGGATGAGATAATTCTGCATTCTTAAAGACATCTTAGGTTTTTTGCTTTCTTTTTAAAAAGAAATACATAATCTCAGCTGTTTATATGAGAACAGATATGCTTCTCAAATTCATAAGCAATACACTAAAAATGCATGTTATGTAAGTACATAATGCATAAATACATATTCAAGATAAATGAAGAGTTTATTCAGGATAAATTTAAAAAGTAAAATTGAGGGGCGCCTGGGTGGCTCAGTCGGTTAAGCATCTGACTTTGGCTCCGGTCACGATCTCACTGTTCGTGAGTTCAAGCTCCGTGTCGAACTCTGTGCTGACAGCTCAGAGCTGCTTTGGATTCTGTGTCTCCCTCTCTCTCTGTCCCTCCCCCGCTCACACTCTGTCTCTCTCTCCGTCCCTCTCTCTTTCTCAAAAATAAATAAACATTAGAAAAATGAAAAAAAAATTGAAAAAGATAAGATAGTGAACTTAAAAATAAGTAAAGCGTACAAGATAAACACTCAGAATAATAAAGATATATCCCAGAAGAAATAAGTAATAAACCATGTTTTTTTTCCCAAAGAATTTTAGAATTTTGTGCTAATAATGTCCTTCATTATGGAGGGTCTATGAGATGTTGGTTCCATAGATACTTAACAGGACAACCAATCTTTTGAGGTTGGTACTATCATTCTATCAGTCTGAGGTTGAACTTTACATAGTCCATGAACATCAGAGCTAGGATGGGAAGCCAGGTCCAGGTTTCCTTTGTAAAAACGCTTAGCACTTCATGCTCCGGTTTAGAATCAGAGCAAATGGTGTTTTTAACCAGATCTAACAGTATTAAGAGATGGAACCTGGGCAGTGAGTGAGGTTATCAGTGTACTGCCAACAGAAAGAAAGAAAAAACTGTTGGTAAAAGAAAGGCAGCGTACCATGAACATCACAACAGTACATCATGGTGGACATTACTCATTGACCCTCATCTTTTTTTCTGGCCAGTTACCGATTCTTTACACACACAGACTTTTCAGTTGGTTTTCCAGGAGAGTCAATTGTAGCCTGTGGCCCCAGGCCCAGGTTTGGGAGAAGGCTGCCCAAGTCTGGACACGGGTCGTGCACGTAACCAGCTGGGTAGCCTGGCCTTTCTGTGTCTCATGTGTAAAATGGGATAATAACAGCACCTGCTCACGGGGTTGTTTTCAGGATTAAATACCTTAATAAATACAAAACTGTGAAAGTAGTGCTTGGCACCTAATTTGTGCTCAGTAACAGTTAATAGTTATTATTATTAGTAATAACCTTACGGTCTGAGGATAGCAATAAGCAGCTTTGGGTCTCTAAAAATGGGTCATTTATTTCTTAGAACTGTTTCCTTTTTTTTTTTTTTTTTTTTTTCTTAGGGGTAGGAAAGACTTAACTGCCAGTAATTACAATTTCCCTGACCTATAGGGAGCAGTTTTAAACAGTGTGTTTAAAATAGATTGGCTTTGCGGGATAGACGGGGTGCTTTTTCAGTGCACGTGTTACTGATCTGGAAGTAGCAATTAGGACTTAATAGTCATGAGGTTGCCAACTGATGTATTTGATAGGAGGTAGGAGTGTGCGTGTATGCTGGTGTGGCATCCTAATTACCGCCTTGTTTTGCCCTTTCTGGGACTTACCCAGGGCTCTACATCTGTGAGGAGCTACCACCAGTCTGTTCCCTCCTCTCCCTTGGGACATAACCCCACTTTCTGTCTGCAGTTCGCTGAGCAGACCCCTTAGCAGGGCACTGGCTTCCCCTGCAAGTTGCCCAGAAGCGGACTTGGCTCTGTGCCTGTCCTTGCTATGGAAGGACTGTCTTACAGAGGCCGTGATGGGACCATCCTGGCGCTCAGGGCCCTCTACGGAGAGCACAAAATTGCATATGTGTTCCCAGATGAATAGAGGCCTTCGGGATCCACAGTGTGTTATTTCATTTGTTCCATTTTGCACTGTTTGCTTTTGTGGCTGCTGCTTTTTGACACATCCGTTTTCAGCTGGGGCCATCTGTCTTGAATATGGTTGTTGGTTGCTCTTCCCTTGGTGTGGAAGGGGGCACGGCCCTAAGGATTGGACATGTTTGCATCTGGTCTGGCCTCCCTGTGCCTTGTGGCGTCTTCCCAGAGTTGTCCACTGAATGCTGGTAGACCCGGTTGCTGCCTTTATTTGCAGAAGATAAGCGCTTGGGATTAAAAACAGGAACAGTCCCAGCACACATACATATAAGGGTGCCTCCGTGACTGAGGGCTTTGGGATTTCGCCTTCTCGAGGATCTTGAGAAATTTCTGTTTTCAGGTAGAGAACACCTTGGAGAGAACAGCAGGGGAGAGCCTTGGCGTTCAGGGATTTATTTATTAGAGGTTTCAGTGATTGACCGGTGATCATGAAGGAGGTCTGTAATAAACTCGTAGTTGTGCAGAGGCACAAATTCAATCCTGCATCCTGTCCACATGGGTGTGGGCGGCTAACCCAGTGAGTGGGTTGAGCCTGCTGTCCAGGGTCCAACCCAGTGTGGCCTGAGTCTTCTCCTAAGGTTTCTGAGACAGGAGGGAATTGCCTTAGTTTCCTTTTGGGAAAGGTCCCCGAAAGAACACTGACCACTACTTTTACTGATGAGAATTGAAAGGAAGTGAAAATGTCTGAGAAAGCCACAGTTCTTACACAGAGAAACAGAAACTTTGGATAAAGTGTGAAATACGAACTTTGGTGATGGTTTGGATCTGTGATGTAGTTCAAGCCCAGAAAGAGCAACTCCTCTAACTGTCCCAAGATTGCACTCAAATGAACATTATATATATATATTTAAAACATTTTAATGTTTATTTATTTTTGCGAGAGAGTGTGTGTGTTTGTGTGTGTGTAAGCAGGGGAGGGGGAGAGAGAGAGGGAGATATAGAATCTGAAGCAAGCTCCTGGCTCTGAGCTGTCAGCACAGAGCCTGATGTGGGGCTTGAACTTATGATCTGTGAGATCATGACCTGAGCTGAAGTCAGACACTTAACTAAGACACCCGGGTGCCCCTCCTTTTTGGTTTTTTTTTTTTTTTTTGGAGGAAGAAGCCATATTTTTTTTAATGCCATCAGTCAGTATTTCTGAAAACCTGGTTCAAAATGCTGATCCAGCTCTCCCGTGTTTTGTTTTGTTTTTCTTGCATGATGCTTCCAAGAACCATACGTGGCTTCTATAGAGATGTCTTCAAATCAAAGAGACTGAGCATAAGCCATAAGAGAAATTTCTATTGAGAGATTATGAAAAGGTATTCGTATCAAAATAGCCCTTTATAATAGTCATCTAGAAACTAGAGGTCATTGTTGAAATGATTGCATTAAACCCAGATCCTAGCTTGCTGAGTTATTTTTTCTTTTAATTTCTCAAAAGATCTTCATCAGTCATCTGCTACAATACGCTTGTTATGGAACTACTGTATTCCCAGTACTCTCTTTGGTTGGTTTATTCAGTGATACCTGGTGTCTGTGTGCAAGCAGGATATTAGGGGTCAGGTGCCTCAGGAGAGTGAAAGACACAGGCTCCTGTTCTCCCAGTCTGCAGACATTGGGAAAGAAGGGAACTGAAAGAAATTCACTATGCCTGGAAGGTGGTGGGCAAGGTAAGAAGCAGCCAGAATGGACTTTGGAGAGTACGGCAAATCAGAAGGGGCTTTGTCGGTAGGGTGGCCATATAATTTATCATCCAAACGGGCACCCCTGGGCTGGTGAAAGGGGGCACTATTAATAAATACACTAGAATAGCAGGCATGGGGTCCAGCCATGCCAGCCAGCCAGAGACACATGGTTACCCTACTTACAGAGTTAAGGAATTTGCATATTATTCAAGAAGTAGTAAACAAGGAGCCGTTGGCAGGTTTTTAGTAACAAAACTGCGTCATGGAAGGCAAAGTGGAAGGCACAGGGACCAGTGAGGGCTGTTCCAGAAACCCAGGCCTGAGAAGGTAACAGCTGGGAACTTACAAAGACAACACAGAGGCAGAGTGGTGGACAGACCTCAAGTGTCCACTGGGGACCCAACTGAAGGATCTTGGTGATCAATCAGACACTGCGACTGGGTGGGAAGGAGGAAGGAGTAGAGGATGGCACCCAGCTGACTGGGTGAGGTGGGGATGGCCTTCACTGAGAAGGACACACAGGAGAGGAGCAGGTGTGGGGTGGGGGACGATGGCGAGTTCCATTTTGGCTTTGTTGTGTTCGAGGTTCTTCTGCAGACGTGCAAGTCAGAGATGTTTGATGGACATTTTCCCCTTGTGTTAACCTGGAAATCGGCCTGCGCCGTATACTAGTGTCGGTACGTATAGCTTTCATTCCCTACAGTATCAAGATTTTGAACGCGCAGACTTACCCTATTTCTCACAAGGGATCATGTCGATCTTGAAAAAATCTAGTTACTGTTTTGAGCCTCGTCCAGAGTAGGTAGTATGGTTGCTCTTCCTGCAGCAGCTTCAGTTTGGCTACGAAACTGGGGAACCCGGCTTCCTACAGCAACAGTGTTTCCCCTCTCCGCGTCAGAACTGTGCAAGATGCGGGTGCTTCTGCAGCTTCGGAACTAAAGAAATGTCCCACACGAGAGCTCCTCATCTGAACAGTATTTACAGCCTCTTGTAGAATCCTACTTCAAAAATGCCTAGTATTTATAAAGCACTTCTTCTAAAGAGCTTTTGCTGGCATCTCTCCATACATCCTTAGAACGTGCATATGACGTCAGCTGGAGTCCGACTCGCATTCTTTCTTTTTTTTTTTTTTAACTTTTCCCCTCAGTTTTATTGAAATATATTTAACATATAACAGTGTATCAGTTTAAGGTGTACAACATAATGATGATATATATGTATGTGTATGTGTGTGTGTGTGTGTGTGTGTGTATATTGTAAAATCGTCCATCACGTCTCGTTTTTTTTTCTCATGAGGAGAACACTTAAGGTCCACTCTTTTAACAACTTTTAAATATACAGTGGAATATTTTTTAGCTGTAATCACCATGTACGTTATATCCCAAGAGCTTATTACTCAACCTTACCACCTGAAATTTGTGCCTTTGGCCACTTTCTCCCGGCTACTCCTCCCTACCAGTAATCACCAATCTGTTTCGTTTCTACGAGATTTTTTTTTTTTTTTTTTTTTTTTTAGATTTCACACATAAGTGAGATCATACAGTGTTTGTATTTCTCTGTCTGATTTATCTCATTTAGCATAACACTCTTAAGGTCCATCCGTGTTGTCACAAATGGCAGGATTTCCTTTTTTTTTTTTTTAATGGCCGAATGTTCTTCCATTGTATATTTATTTATATAGCACATTTTCTTTACCCTTCATCCGTCAGTGGACACAGATTACTTCCCTGACTTGGCTATTGTAAATAACGCTGCAGTAAGCATGGGGATGCAGGTATCACTTCAAGATTGTGATTTTTGTTTCCTTTGGATATATACCTACAAGAAGAATTGCTGGATCATAGGGTAATTCTATTTCTAATTTTTTGAGGCACCTCCATACTGGTTTCCTTAATGGCTGTATCAATTTACATTGCCACCAGCAGTGCACAAGGGTTCCCTTTTCTCCACATCCTTGGCGACACTTGTTACCTCTTGTCTCTCTGGTGACAGTCATTCTGACAGGTATGAAATCATATCTCATTGTGATTTTTATTTTCATTTTTCTGATGATTAGTGATCCTGAGCCTCTTTTTGTGTACCTGTTGGCTATTTTGTATGTCTTCTTTGGAAAAATGTCTATTTAGATTCTGTGTCCATTAAAAATTTTTTTTTAATTTAGTTTATCCATTTACCTATCTATTTATTTTTTAACGTACATCCAAGTTAGTTGGCATATAGTCTAATAGTGATTTCAGGAGTCCATTCCAGTGATTCATCCCCTATGTGTAACACCCAGTGCTCATCCCAACAAGTGTCTTCCTTAATGTCCCTTACCCATTTAGCCCATCCCCCCACCTACAACCCCTCCAGCAACCCTCAGTTTTTTCTCTGTATTTAAGAGTCTCTTATGTTTTGTCCCCCTCCTTGTTTTTACATTATTTTTGCTTCCCTTCCCTTATGTTCATCTGTTTTGTTTCTTAAATTCCACATATGAGTGAAGTCACATGATACTTGTCTTTCTCTAATTTCCCTTAGCATAATACCCTCTAGTTCCATCCGTGTAGTGGCAAATGGCAAGATTTCATTCTTTTTGATTGCTGAGTAATACCCCATCGTATATATATACCACATCTTCTTTATGCATTCATCCCTCGATGGACATTTGGGCTCTTTCCATACTTTGGTACTATCGATGATACTTCTATAAATGTGGGGGTGCATGTGTCCCTTCGAAACAGCACACTTGCATCCCTTGTATAAATACCTAGTAGTGCAGTTGCTGGGTTGTAGGGTAGTTCTATTTTTAATTTTTTGAGGAGCCTCCACACTGTTTTCCAGAGTGGCTGCACCAGTTTGCATTCCCACCAGCAGTACAAAAGAGATCCTCTTTCTCCACATCCTCTCCTACATCTGTTGTCGCCTGAGTTGTTAACGTTAGCCATTCTGACAGGTGTGAGGTGGTATCTCATTGTGGTTTTGATTTGTATTTCCCTGATGATGAGTGGTGTTGAGCATTTTGTCATGTGTCCGTTGGCCATCTGGATGTCTTCTTTGGAGAAGCGTCTATTCATGTCTTTTACCCATTTCTTCACTGGATTTTTGTTTTTTGGGTGTTGAGTTTGATAAGTTCTTTATAGATTTTGGATACTAACCCTTTATCTGGTATGTCATTTGCAAATATGTTCTCCCATTCCGTCAGTTGCCTTTTAGTTTTGCTGATTGTTTCCTTTGCTGTGCAGAAGCTTTTTATCTTGATGAGGTCCCAAAGTTAATTTTTGAGGCAGATTCACATTCTTAATGACAATTAAAAATATATAAATATCACAATGCTTTCTGAATGCTTTATTGAATGCTTATATTATAGTAATATTTACATTTTTAAATGTGCAGCCATATAAAGGCTTCTCCTTAATCTCTTGGATAATTTCAGAAGCAGATTATCTAGTTCACGTGAAACATTTAGTTCAGTTTATGGACAGATACAAATACTGTACTTTTCCTTAATGTATTTGAAATGACAGGGATTCATTTTAAATTTGGGAATGGCTTTTCTTAAGCATATTTAATCTTACCGAAATTAAAGTGATTATATAAAAACCTATGCGAAAAGATGAGGGAGTTTTAGGGCATAGAACACTGCCCAACCTGGGTATCCCTGGCCACTTCAGTTGGGATGCAGTAGTTAAAATTGTAGTATCTTATATTTGGGAAAGCATTTATTATTTATTTGTACTCCACCTCATCCTCCCTCTCTCGAGAGGATTTAAGATGTCTTAGGGACATATTTAAATACAACACAATTTTAAAAATTAAATAAGTGGAAAATGGACCTAGGGAGAATAAAAAGAAAGTAAACTGAAGGTAGAGTATTTAAGGATTCACAAAAAGAGGATGCATGGCTGGAAGTGACTTGCAATTCAGACCTGACTCTCACCTATTTAAAGATGAAGTATAAATACGATGTTTAATCAAACCATCTCCGCCCCTCTCTCCCGATGTCTTACCCCACCCCCATTCTCTTGAATCAGGTAAGCACTTCCTCAAACACCTTCAGTTAAGTGTTTAGTCATTTCTTATTTTTATGGAGCTTATCTTTTGTCTCTGGCTCCTTTTACTGACTTTTCTAGTAATACGGTAATTAGTTCATTAAAACAAATATCCAAATTCTCTTATTCAGTATTTCTTTGATTTAAAGCAGTGGTTTTCAGCCCCCTTAGCCTCAGCAGACCTCCTTTGTTACAACAAATACTTTGGTAATACTTCCTTTCCTACCCAGAAATATAATCTTACCTGCACGCATAATTTCAAAAAACCAATATGTTTACCTAGTTGCCAAATCAGTGGGAAAAAAGAAGAATGTAATGTGTAATAAGATAATGGGTTCTTTAATATGCAAGTGCGTGAGTAGGCTTTACTAGAAGCCACCCTGAAGCGGTCAGACGCCTACACCTGTCAGCAGAGTCCTCCCGAATGCAAACGCTGCCCAACCCAGCTGAGTTGTGGGGTGGCTCAAACGATAATTGCCATTGCTATTATTGGCACAATTTTCGGCAGTGAGGAATCACTCAAGGCAACATTTAAAAAAAATGTTTTTAATGTGTATTTATTTCGGAGAGAGAGACACAGAGCACGAGCAGGAGAGGGGCAGAGAGAGGGAGACACAGAACCCAAAGCTCTGACCTGTCAGCACAGAGCCTGATGTGGGGCTCGAACCCATAAACCGTGGGATCATGACCTGAGCCGAAGTCAGACGCTTAACTGACTGAGCCACCCAGGCTCCCCTAAGTCAACATCTTAAACAAAGCAAAGTTTATTCCGTGTCCAGTTGTAATCTCCTGGAAAAGTCAGTGCTTATTAAAGGTGGTTGAAACAGTTTTGTGTTGTAAAGTGGAATTCTATTCTAATTGCCAATGAGTATCTCACAAAAATGGATGTCCAGCAGGACGTGGAGAGCCCATGCAGGATCATGCACTCTAGGGGTCTGCCCCGTGCCCTCCAGAACCTCCGGCATCCCTGGGACCTCTGCCACTGAACACAGTGACACCCTGTCTAGTGTTGTGGCAAACAGAACTGCCTCACTCATGTTCAAAACTTCTCTAATTGGTATCAGCCTGCTGAAAAAGAGGAAAAAAAAAAAAAAAGAAAGAAAAAACAACTGCAAATTCATGTTTAGGGTTGTCTTTCCCTTAGGTTTGGGGTGCAGCATTCAGGGATCAACTCCTTAGAGAATTATAAGGGTGAATATATCTATCTACCTGTCCCAGAAAAACTAGAAGGCAGACAGCTGAGAGGGTCAAAAGGTGGGTGAGCAGTCACAGGCAGATCAGTTTGGTAGCTGGTGGAAGTCAAACCAGACTGAATCCAAGCCCTGGCACTTGGCTATATGATCAGGAAAAATCCTTTCAAACTCTGAGGCTTCTTCCGTAACACAACTACTTATGCCTCATTTGTAGGTTGGTTATGGGAATGAATGGCATGGTAATATATCGAAGTAACTGACATTGTGCGTAGGACCCAGAATGTACTCACAAACTGAGATTTATAATACTGGTGTTTGCATTCCAGAAGGGGGATGTAAGGATAATAATTAGGTGACATTTTTCTAGGTGCTTAGGTTTTTAGATTCTTAATTTCTTAGGTTCTTAATTTTTAAGGTCAAAAACCTCGTATATGGTATATTGTATACCTTGAAGCACTTTGGATTTTTGTTGAAACAAACCCTCTCTATTTCAGGTTTGGGTTTTACAGTTTAAAACATTCCTTGGAGGAAGAAAAAGGGGGTATTTTTTTTTAAGATTGCAAAAGAAATACTTTGCTGTAGAAACTTCAAATGAAACACTTGTAAATAAACTTAAACTTGAAATCCTTACCACCCACTCCAACTCCCGAAGGGTAGCCAACGTTAGTAGAATTTGAACTCGCGTGCTCCTTCAGTCCCCTTCCTGGCCTTGGCCAAGGCTGTTCTCCCTTCTGGAGTCGCTGCACTGTCCATGTGACTCTTCCGCACCTGTCCTAGAGAAGCCACCCTGCTGTGAAATGCCCGCATGATTGCATTCATTCTAATTGCTTCAGCATGGCTTTTCTTTGTCATAGGGTTGTGATGGCTGTACATCACTTTATATTTCTCCTGTACAGGTTTTCCTTTTTCTTTTCTTTTCCATTGGATCATGAGTTTATTGAAAACACTCTTTCACTTTATTATATTATTTTACCTTTTTATAAGTCCTTATGGGGTTGTTGTCGTTGTTTGCTTTTCTGCTTTTGCATATGAAGGTTGCTAAAAATGGGAAATACTGGGTGCCTGCGTGGCTTAGTCAGTGAAGTGTCCGACTCTTGATTTTTATCTCAGGTCATGATCCCTCCATCATGAGATTGAGCCCCATGTTGGGCTCTGTGCTCTGGGTAGGGGGCCTGCTGGGGATTCTCTCTCGGACTTCCTCTCTCTGGGCCCCTCCCCCACCTCTCTCTCAAAAAAATAAAGAAAAGAAAAAAAAAAGGGAAATATGGACCAAAGCGTTGCTATTTTGATCATATGCGAACATTCTGTAGGAAGAGCTGTGTCTGAGGACCATAAAAGAAAAATCTAGAGTATAAGAAACTAAGGACGTTTTGAGTACACTGAATCATAAATAAGTTTATTTAAAGAAGAAATATAAATGCATGGGGTTCTTTAACATTTGGAATTACCAGCCTGCCTGTATTCCTAGAGGTGCTTTGTGCTGCATGGCACTTTGCCTACTTTCCTAACTCCGTGCGGTATCGTCTGTTGTAACCACCTAGAGGTCTGGTAGATGCTGTGTTACCTTATTTCCATCCTAACTGGGGTTGAAAAGAGTGTCATAAGAATGATTAATTCTTAAAACAATTTGAGGCCTCATCTTGTGGCCAGAGGATTGACGGTTTTGTGCGTTATGAATTTTCTTTACGAAGGCATCATCTTACTCATTTAATTTTCTCTGGAATAGGCACCACAAGCAAGGAGGAAAACAATCATGACGGTATCTTAAGTTTCCATGTGCGTCTATTTTTATGCACTGCGTGGTGTCTTTGATGCACACTTAAGGCCTCCCTCGTTTGGGGGGGACTGTGATGATCTTCACTGCATCCGATGGACAGTCACTGGGGTTTTCCTTTCCATTCCCTGCCTAAGAGAAAGCTCAGTAACATGCAAGGAAGATCCCAAACATATTGCAACTAGGGTTTAACATATGTGATGCTTCAGCTGGGATAGAAATCTGTCATTTTTTTAAAAAAAACTATGAATTCTCCTAGTTAATTTCAACCCCCCATGGAGACATAGTTTTCTTAAAAGGCTGTAATGATTTTTTCATCTGACTTGAAGGAGAGAGTTCCCAGTGGAGAGAAGACTATGTCTTTTCACCTTAGGTCATGCACACAAGAAGCCATAATAAGCCCCCTCCTTTATCGTATGAGGCCACGGTGCTTCCGTAGGGATGTTAGCAGTTTGTTTGAGGGCTACTCTGAGTGGCGTTGATGGACAGGTCCACCAGGACTTACATTCAAAAATTAAAACTAGGCATGTCATTATACCTCAATAAAAGAGGGGGGGGCAGTCTTCTTTTGAAGGTAAGGCTATAAGTTGTGTTAGTTATGGTCATCTAAAACATATTCTTTTCTCTTGGTGTATACATAAGTTTTTACTCAGTTTGTGAGTTGCCTGCCTATAGGCTCTAAAATCAAGTTATAGAAATACGATTATATCCCATCGTCTCCAAAAGTTTCCTCCTGGCTTCTTTATTATTTTGTGGGTGTGCGTGATAAGAAAACTTAACATAGGATCTACCCTTGTGGCAAAATTTTAAGTATACAGCACAGTGCTGTATTGAGGGGCACCTGGGTAGCTCAGTCAGTTGAGTGTTCAACTCTTGATTTCAGCTCAGGTCATGATTCCAGGGTCCTGGGATCGAGCCCTGCATCAGGCTCTGCACTGAGCATGGAGCCTGCTTGGGTTCTCTCTCTCTCTCTCTCTCTCTCTCTCTCTCTCTCTCTCTCTCTCTCCCCCCCCCCCACCCCTCTCCCCTGCTTGTGCACATTCTCTCTCTCTCTGTCCAAAATAAAAACAATTTAAAAATTTAAGAAATATATTGAGGGGCACCTGGGTGGCTCAGTCAGTTAAGTGTCCGTCTTTGGCTCAGGTCAAGATCTCACAGATGGTGAGTTCAAGCTTCACATCAGGCTCTGTACTGACGGCTCAGAGTCGAGCCTGCTTCGGATTCTGTGTCTCCTTCTCTCTGTACAGAGAGACAATCTGTCAGAGACAGAGACAACAATCTGTCAGAGACACAATCTGTCTCTCTCTCAAGAATAAAGAAACATTAAAAATTTTTTAAAAATTAAACATATATTGAGAGTAGGCATCTAAACCTGAGAGGAGATTGACATTTTAGCAACATCCAAATATACTGTTAGTGGATTGTCCACGTTGTTACTGTATACCCCATCTTAAGATTAATTTCTGTAACCCAAAAGGCTACAAAATCTGGAAACCACTTTTATCGTGGATCGATGATTTAAACTTAGCTCTGACTTTACTGGATAGATTGTTGGCATCGACTACTGATGAAGGATTAAAGATAAATTTTGAAAATACAGGATCTCTGGCTTTGAGTAAAAGTAAAAAAAAAAAAAAAAAAAAAAAAAAAAAAGCCCAAGCTTGTGGAATGGCTTTCACATCTCCTCCATTCCCATTAACATACCTTTTTGAGAGGTATGTTAATTTCCCTACTAGGACTGTTAGTAAAACAAAACACAGAAGCATTTGAGATATGCATTGTCTCCTGTAAGACCCTCGCCATCCATCCAGTTTAGATTGGTAAATTAACAACCAAGACTCAAGCTCAGTTGTCACATTAAAAACCTTATTGATACACTTGTTTGTTCAGAGTGTGCATATTGACGTTGAAAATGACGAATACTTTTTCTCCTATAAATTTTGTCCCATTACAGTTACGAAAAGACAAAGAATTGCGAGTATAGTAACATTTCTTGAAATTAATTGTCTGAGTACACTTTCAATGATCAGTGTGTAATGTTTGTCTTTTATTTTTTTGCCTGTGTCTTATTTGTTGTGATTATATTTGTTGAAATATAATTTGATAGCTGCATATAATAAAAATTTGGAAAAAATAGAAAATGGAAAAAATTTGGATTTCCCTTTTTGTTTTTTTTTTAAATTTCCTTTCCCCCAATAATTCATTTTTATTATATTTTATAGAAGTGTCCTTGGCACAGGTAGTGTGGCACGGGTATAATGAACCCATCTGACGTTGAGGAAGCCAGCAGTTACTTGGTTTTATATGCGCATCTTACAAACATCCCTTTTTCTAAGAGCTTTTAGTGATTGCTTGTACCTTGTGAGGTTCCTGTGACACATAGGGTCCCCATCATTTTTTTTTTCTGCTTCTTTAAAAAAAATTTTTTTTTAATGCTTATTTACTTTTGAGACAGACAGAGCATGAGTGGGGGTGGGGACAGAGAGAGAGGGAGACCCAGGATCTGAAGCAGGCTCCAGGCTCTAAGCTGTCAGCACGGAGCCCGACATGGGGCTCGAACCCACGAACCGTGAGATCATGACCTGAGCCGAAGTCAGATGCTTAACCGACTGAGCCACCCAGGCACCCAGTTTTGGTTCTTTTGTTTGTTTGTTTTTAATTTTTTTTTAAATCTTTAATTATTTTTGAGAGAGAGACAGAGTGCGAGCGGGGGAGGAACAGAAAGAGAGGGAGACACAGAATGTGAAGCAGGCTCCAGGCTCCGAGCTGTCAGCACAGAGCCCAACACAAGGCTTGAACTCACGAACCGTGAGATCATGACCTGAGCTGAAGTCTCATGCTTAACCAACTGAGCCACCCAGGCACCCCTTGGTTCTTTTTAAATAAAGGTAAATTGTTTCTTTCTAAGTTATTTTTGTTTGTTTATAGGAGGAATCTATTTTATTCCCAAAGTTTGTTCTTTCAAATGCCATGGCTTCTGTGTGATAACTTTGGTTTTTATAACTCCTCCTTATCTTGGAGACAACATTCTGCCTCATTTTAGGATGATTGTTTTTGAAATGCATTTTAGATGTCTTTTCTAGCTGTGTAACATCAGTTGTTACACTCCGTCAGCTCTGATTTAAAATACCAGTCTTTTAATAGGCTACTAGTTATGAACTTTTTTTTCTGAAAATGAATTATTTTTAAAATGAGAGCCGTGTGAGGAAATCGGTCGAGTCAGTTCCTTGACATCTACTGAGTGGGAGACTGCCTTCAGAGTTTGCACTTGTAAAGGCTGTTGAGTAGTTAGCCGGATAATTTGGAATTTTAAGTGATTTATAATCAACTTAGTCATGTGGTAGCTTGGACCTGTGGATGGTGTTTGAGTTTGCTAGCGGTGCCCTGGCAAAGTACCATAACCTAAGTGGCTTACGATCACAGAGAGTTCTTCTCTCAAGGTTCTGGAAGCCAGAAGTCTGAAAGCAAGGTGTCGGCAGGCCCTCCCTCCCTTCAAAGGCTCTAAGGGGTGGATCTTTTCTTTCCTCTTTCAGTTCTGGTGGTTCCACAGCTTCCTTGGCCTGTGGCCACATCACTCTGATCTCTCTCTTCATGTGGCCTTCTCCTCTTCTCTTCTAAGGACACTTGTCATTGGATTTAGGGCCAGCCAGCTAATCCAGGATCATCTTCTCATCTTGAGATCCTTACCTTAAAGACCCTTTTCTAGGGGCGCCTGGGTGGCTCAGTCAGTTTAAGCGTCCGACTCTTGATTTCAGCTCAGGCCACGATTTCAAGGTTCATAAGATCAAGCCCCACATCGGGCTCTGTGCTGACAGTGCTGACCTCATGGACCCTGCTTGGGATTCTCTCTCTCTCCCTCTCTCTGTGCCTCCCCTGCTCACACGCTCTCTCTCTTTCTCTCTCTCGCTCTCACACACATACACACACACCACACACGCTCTCTCTCTCTCTCTCTCTCCCTCAAAAATAAAGAAATAACTTTAAAAAAAGACCCTTTTCTAAATAAGGTCACATTCGCTGGTGCTGGGGGTTAGGGTTTAGACGTATACTTTTGAGGGGACCATCGCTCAATGTGCTGCAGATTGTAACACATTCTTTTATGATTACTGAGCATCTCTTGAGTGTTTTATAGTAGGTGCCAAGCTGGAGGGCTGGGAGCAGTGCCAGAGTGAAAAGGCTCAGTCCCGGGTCCGAGTTCTGGTTCTAGCACATTCCTAGCTCTGTGACCTGGGGGGGCCTGTTTCTTAAATTCTCTGCACCTCAGCTTCCTCATCTGCAAAAGACATGGCGAGGAGACATGCTATTCCTGAAAATTCTGAGCAGTGTGAGAGAGACGGAATATCTCTCATATTATTATCACAACGATGGTATTTCTCTTATTTGAAGATGCATTTTTTTTTTTTTTTTCATTTCTGAACTCAGGGCATCCCTGGATGTGAACCACTGGTTTCCTGGCTTGGTTGATTCATCGTACGTTTCATGGCTCAGTAATGTTGTCGTGGCATTCCTAAGGCAAGAGAAATACCTCGTCATCCTGTTCAGTAATTAGTTCGGTCCATTTAAGTGATGCCCTAACAACTTAGTAACAATTTTAATAATAATAAGTTACATGGATTTTTTAATAAACATATATATTTTTTATTCTTAAGTAACTCCGGTTACTTACCGAGGAGATGTGTGCATACTCAGAACACTGTACCACTTCCCAAACCTGGGAATTAGATTGGAGGCGGCCCCCCTTATTCGTGTTCCGCACTGATGTTCGCACAGCACTGCTTTTTATCACAGCCATCGAAGAGCCAGAATCTCAGAGATGTTGTCGTCAACAGGAATGGAGCACAATCTAATTTGAGGCTATACGATAACCCCAGCTGGTTGTTGGCATGAGATCAGACAGAGGTCAAATACTGTTTTCTAATTTGGTTCTACTACATTTACAACCAACTCGGCGACGTTAAAGCGTACCTTACATTTTCTCTAAGAATTTCCTACTCTTTATTACCCTAAATAATGTATATGTATATCATCATACCCGAAACATAGTACGTTTTTCAGAATTTCCAACCCTATTGATTTTAGTGTTTTAATTTTTTTTACTGTTTTATTTATTTTTGAGAGAGTGTGTGTGAGCGGGAGTAGGGGAGGGACAGAGAGAGGGGGAACCGAAGATCTGAAGTCGGCTTTGCTCTGACAGCAGCAAGCCTGATGGGGGGCTCGAACTCACAAACGGCAAGATCATGGCCTGAGCTGAAGTCAGATGCTCAACAGACTGAGCCATCCAGGCACCCCCATTTTACTGTTTCAAAATTTTGTTTTATAATTCCTGCATAAAATAATTGTTCAGGAAATGCTTTTTGATGAATACCATGTCAAAGAAACCGTTTTGTTGTTGTTGTTCAGGCTAACAGAGATAAACATGGACGATACAAAGCTTGCTCTGTGTTTTTTGATCTGTTATGGCTGACCAGCCACTGTTTACGAAGCAGGCTCTGATCTAGCCTCTTTGACATGGGCCAGAGATAAGCATGGTGTAGTAAAAATGCACGAGGTTATCTTCAGTTGATCTTCTCATGAACCAAATTAACTTCTCTGTGAAATGGCTGTACTCAACTACGGATTCAGTAGACTGATGGAGTCTTTGAGTAATCCTTGTTCGTCATATTCATTTTGACCCATTCTTCTGGTTCTCTTCCTACTCTTCCGTTCTTAAATTCATTCAAAAAATATTTTTTTTATTTTTTTTTAAATGTTTATTTGTTACTGAGAGACAGAGAGAGACAGAGCGTGAGCAGGGGAGGGGCAGAGAGAGAGGGAGACACAGAATCCGAAGCAGGCTCCAGGCTCTGAGCTGTCAGCACAGAGCGTGACGCGGGGCTCGAACTCACAAACCTCGAGATCATGACCTGAGCCAAAGTTGGACGCTTAACTGACTGAGCCACTCAGGTGCCCCTCAAAAAATATTTCTTGAGCACCCCAGTAGTTGTGTAGTGGGCATCTATACCTACTAGGACCCGCTTAAAGTACTTAGCACGGTGCCTGGCGCATAGTAAGTCACTGGCAAATGGCAGATAGAATTAATGTTAATATTATTAAGTTTATGTATTATGCATTGAAAAGCTCCACCAGAAAGAACACAGAGATGAAATATAAATCAGTAGATCGTGAATATTTTATTGTAAACTTTGGCTAGAGAGAGAATTTGAGACTTCTCTATGACAAGAGACATAATGATTCCCTTGTCAACATTTGTCACATCATCATGCCTCGCTCTTCAGTTATTAGATTGCACATGTGTTGAAGGATCTGTCCTCAACCCATTAAAAAATATGTATGGTCCTCAGGGGTATTTAGTACATCAAAAGTGTTTAAAACCCTCAAGGATTAGTAAGTAATTAGCCTTCATGCCTAATGTGTAAACAGCAGAGGAATCTTTGATTTTGGCTCAATCAGTGTAATTTTGATGTTAACAGATCAGCAGCCAACAGTTAAATAAACTTTGACACCGAGAGCAGACATGTCAACAAAGGCACAGTCAAATCTACTATTGATTCATCAACCAGCTAATTTCCTTTTAGTTTAGACATTTGTCAACGCTTTTCTTACACATTTGCGATATGCATATGTGCAAAGCTTCTTGCCTAAAAAAGCAACAAAACAAAAATTTAAAAAATAGATAATTGTGGGACACTCATGACTCACCCCGTCAACATACCAGATTTGAGATTGTTAGGTTTGGGTCTCCATGCACCTGCTGAAAAGTCACTGAGAGGCCTCTGATTCTTCGGAGCTCCTATCTAGGATACAGCTACACCTGCCCTCTTTCATTTTGGTGACCTATATGCAAATCCTGTAGTCCCTCAGCTCCCCTTCAACTGTATTTTTCCTTTTCTCAGGAAAAAAAAAAGGAATTCTGTATTGCCTAATTTACATTTATTAATGTTTATTTATTTTTGAGAGAGCGAGAGAGAGCGGGTGAGCAGGGGAGGGGCAGAGAGAGAGGGAGACAGAATCTGAAGCAGGCTCTAGGCTCTGAGCTGTCAGCACAGAGCCTGACTCCGGATGGGCTGGAACTCACAAACCACAAGCTCATGACCTGAGCCGGAAGTTGGAAGGAAGTCGGAAGCCTAACCAACTTA
The DNA here is from genome assembly GCF_027475565.1 of Acinonyx jubatus. Classification (NCBI taxonomy): domain Eukaryota; kingdom Metazoa; phylum Chordata; class Mammalia; order Carnivora; family Felidae; genus Acinonyx; species Acinonyx jubatus. The sequence continues at coordinate 14,360,551 of NC_069382.1, forward strand.
GCCACCCGGTGCCCCTGCCTAATTTACATTTGTAAATTGACTTTGTAGGCACTCCGCAAAGAGGGGGGAAAGCTCTTATTTGTAAAATATAGGGCAACTGCTGTTTCAACTTGAGAAAACAAAACAGGACCTTTGTAGACTACAGAGCTAGGACAGGTTCAAATGGAGAGACACATGACTTTCTAAGGATTTTTCTCTCTCACATGGTCTTTAGAAAACGTCTTTTTAAAAATAGTTTCCTTTGGGGCGCCTGGGTGGTGCAGTCGGTTAAGCGTCCGACTTCAGCCAGGTCACGATCTTGCGGTCCGTGAGTTCGAGCCCCGCGTCAGGCTCTGGGCTGATGGCTCAGAGCCTGGAGCCTGTTTCCGATTCTGTGTCTCCCTCTCTCTCTGCCCCTCCCCCGTTCATGCTCTGTCTCTCTCTGTCCCAAAAAAAATAAATAAACGTTGGAAAAAAAAAATTAAAAAAAAAATAGTTTCCTTTTTTGGGGCACCAAAAAGGTGTTCGTGAGTTCAAGCCCCCCCATTGGGCTCAGTGCTGACAGCTCAGAGCCTGGAGCCTGCTTCAGATTCTGTGTCCTCTCTCTCTCTGCCCCTCCCTCCCCCACACTTTCTGTCTGTCTCTCTCAAAAATAAATAAACGTTAAAAAATTTTTTTAATAAAAAATAGTTTCCTTTTGAAAACAATTCTTATAGAAGTGAGATTGATTACTGTTACTCTCCTAATCCAATAGTTTCATCTCATAAAAAGGTACTCTTTGGATCACTGTATGAGCATTACTTAACCAGTCTGTCTAATTGCCAGCGCTCTGAATTCCAATTCTGGAAAGAGTGAGTTAAAACTTTTCTAGAGAAATGTGTCACTCTGGGATGCGAACGGTTTTCAGAGTGATGTACAGAAGAAACTGGGAGATTGCAAATGTGATACAGTTCACTGTTGCAGATGAAAGTTTAGGCTGGGACGGAACAGTGGTCCTTCATTATTAAATACATGTAATCAGTTTAACTAGCATTAACTGTTGGTGCAGCATATTATAGGACCATGACCCTGTGTCTGCGAAGTTGACAATCCAGAACATGTTGTCATGAACATGACTGGTAGCTAGTTGTTTAATGGATGAACTTAGCTAAAGCAGGGAGTCATTTTTTAAAAAATCCAAACTATTTTAACTGAAAACACCTTTTTGATATAGGGCCAAGGACACTTCTTGGCATGTGATTTTGCATAGCTTTTCTTTCATAAGCATACCTATATCATCTATGATATATCCAGTTTTGGTTTATGTAAAGAGGGATAAAAATGAGTTAAATAATGGGGCACCTGAGTGGCTCAGTCGGTAAGTGTGTGACTTCAGCTCAGGTCATGATCTTGCGGTTCGTGGGTTCAAGCCCCACATCGGGTTCCAAGCTGACAGTGGGGAGCCTGGACCCGGCTTCAGATTCTGTGTCTCCCTCTCTCTTTGCCCCTCCCCCATTTGAATTCTGTCTGTCTCTCTCTCTCTCTCTCTCTCTCAAATATTAAAAAAAAATTTTTTAATGAGTTGATTATTGAAGCTGGGTGATAGGTACGTGAATATTCAGTATGCCGTTTTGTCAAGCTTTCGAACTTTGGGAATTATCCATGTTAACATTGTTTTCAAAAGAAAAGTGATCAAGAATTTAAAACATACGAGGAGATATGGAAGCGCAGAATCGTTCTTGAGTTTTAAAATCTACAAGATCCAGTTCACCGAGGCTACAAGTGGGTATTGAGCTCAGTGCTATGGGTGCAAAGATGGCCGAAAAGAAGCACTACCCTCGAAACCCGTGGTTTGATGTATCGAAGACAGACGTGTAACTCCCCAAAATTACGTTGTGGTGTCCTACATGCTGTAACGGAGGGTGCGGAGCAGGGGAGAAAGAAGCCATGCTAGGGATTTGGAGAATACATCACAGAATAGTCATCAGTACTAAGTCCGAAAAATCAGGTCATTCCTGTGTATCATGGGGGCTGAAGCTGCTATACCCTTCCACATCCTGGAAAATAACGTCTTTCTTTGAGCACCAGTGTTTAACTCACGTGGTCCTGATATGCGTGGGTGCTCCAAATTTTAGTGGATACTCAAATACTACATTAAGATGATGTCATTATCCAATTGGGTATTTGTGGAGCATGCATGTGAAATGTACGGGGGAAAAAGTTGTGTGAGTTTTGTGTTTGCGTTTGAGATTGATGTCTGGAATGTTTGGAGGAACTTCACTTATTCAGCAAAATGATGGTACTGCCCTATTATAAACCTATCTTTCATTCGTTCAACAAATATTCATCTAATATATACCATGTCTGCACTTAGTGCTAAATACTGGGTTCATCAACAGAGAAGAGAGACACAATTATGGAACAATTAATAATATGGTACCATTTGGTTAAGTGTTTTATTAGGCACACGAAAATACCAATATCACATGGGGTGCCAGGGTGGCCCAGTCGGTTAAGTGTTCAACTCTTGATTTTGGCGCAGGTCATCATCTCGAGGTTCGTGAGATTGAGTCAGGCATCGGGCTCTGCGCTGACAGCACGGAGCCTGCTTGGGATTTTCCTTCTCCCTCTCTCTCTGCCCCTCCCCTGCTCATGCTCTCTCTCTCTCTCTCTCAAAATAAATAAATAAACATTTAAAAACAAAACAAAAAGCCAAATATCACATGTACATACATTTCCATATGTAAAAGCGTTTTAAGGATTGGGAGGACTGGGGCTCCTGGGGGTGCTCAGTCAGTTAAGCGAACTTCAGCTCAGGTCATGATCTCGTGGTGAGTTCGAGCTCCACATCAGGCTCTGTGATGACAGCTGTCTTCCTCTCTCTCCGCCACCCCCACACCCCCCCCCCCCACTTGAGCTCTGTCTCTCTCTCTCAAAAATTTTAAAAAATATTTTAAGTATTGGGTGGATTGACATCAAGTTGAGAATGATGATCTGTGGGTAGGGAGACCTTGTATATATCACCTTCCCCCGAAAGATTTCATTTCTTCTATAGAAAAGATTATGACAACATTTCAACAGTTGCCAATGTGAGGTGGTGGCTATACGTGTGTTCGTTAATTTTTAAAATTTCTCCAAGAAGGGAAAACACAGGAGAATATCAGTCACAGGACTTGGGGGGTGGAGGTGGAGGGCGACAGAAGACCGATCTCATTTTCGCTGGAGAGAGAACTGTCAAGAGTATAGCCATTCATTGGTGAGAAAGCAACAGCAAAGGGACTTATTGGTTAGTTATTGATAAACAGTTTATCTATTTAGAACAATAAGTAATTTTGTCCTTTGGATTTTATAGACCCTTTCCAGGTAGTATTTTTTTTTTATCATTCTTCTTCTTTTTTTTTTAATTTTATTTTTTATTTTTTAAAACGTACATCCAAATTAGGTAGCATACAGTGCAACAATGATTTTGGGAGTAGATTCCTTAGTGCCCAGTTAGCCCCTCCCTCCTCCCAGGACCCCTCCAGAAACCCTCAGTTTGTTCTCCATATTTATGAATCTCTTCTGTTTTGTCCCCCTCCCTGTTTTCATATTATTTTTGTTTCCCTTCCCTTATGTTCATCTGTTTTGTCCTTTAAAGTCCTCATATGAGTGAAGTCATATGATTTTTGCCTTTCTCTGACTAATTTCATAATACCCTCTAGTTCCATCCACATAGTTGCAAATGGCAAGATTTCATTCGTTTTGATTGCCGAGTAATACTCCATTGTATATATATACCACATCTTCTTTATCCATTCTTCCATCGATGGACATTTGGGCTCCTTCCATACTTTGGCTCTTGTCAATAGTGCTGCTATAAACATGGGGGTGCATGTGTCCCTTCGAAACAGCACACCTGTATCCCGTGGATAAATGCTGGGTCGTAGGGTAGTTCTATTTTTAGTTTTTTGAGGAACCTCCATACTATTTTCCAGAGTGGCTGCACCAGCTTGCATTCCCACAGGTTGTATGTTTAGTTTGAGCAAAACTTAGTCGTGCTCAAGTCAGTTCTGAGGGGCACAGGGCGCTCTGTGTGCCTGAAGGCATGATTTAAAAATGGTACCTGTGGCACTTGTTACGAGAAGAAGTTTTGCGAAAACCAAGAAGGTTCAGTTTTCTTGGGGGTTTATGTGTGTTGCCAAGGGTTGAGGAAAACCACGTAACCGGTACAGCGATGGTGTTTTACAAACATCCCTGAAGTCAAAGCACATTTTTGTGGCAGCTAAAAGACACTGTTAACTCAGGTTCTGACTGAGACTTTTTGGAAATGAGCTCTTGTCCTCATTCAGTCTGTTCTTTTATCTTTGGTTTGTTTTGCTAGGACGCATCACTTCCTCTCTCCTTGCCAAGAACCCCAGTCATCTTGCCCTCCCTTTAGAATGTATTTCTTTAAGCTCTTTAAAAAACTTCAGTCATGAAATGCTTAATGTTCTAAATCTGAATAATACATTTTGAATGTAGCTGCAGAGCTCCCTCAGGACTACAGTTTTTTAAATGGAACAATTTAAAATATTTTCTACGTAAATGGGCACTCGGGGTAAATGATTTTGGTAAGAACGCAGTAATGTTTCCGTATAACTGGTCCTATTCTAACACAAATAAATACAAGGTATTGGCTGAATCTGAGATAAAACAAAACAAAACAAAACAACCTTTTAATTGTTTCTGATGACCTGTTCGTGGTTAATCAAATGGCAGCATAGCATAGAGGTTAAAAGCATGGGCTTGCTAGTCAGACTGACTCGATTTCAAGTCCTGAATTCAGCATTTATTTGCTGTGTGATCTCAGGCAAGTTACATACCTTTTCTTAGCCTTAATGGCCTCATTTGTAAAATGGCTGTTGTAGGAATAACTACTTCAGAGATCACTGTTGGAAGGATGGAGTGAGGTTATGTAGGTGAAAAGTGTCAAGCACATAACAAGAACTTAATAATTAGCAACGCTTACTTACCTGTCGGCCTCAGCATTTACTGGTGTATTAAGTGTGTGGTTTGTGAAATGCACCCGCCTTTTGCTTCTCAATTCCACACACATCCCATAGTATGCTCTTTGGTGGTACACAGAGCTCCACTCTTCCATCGGGTGTAGACATCGCTTCTGTTGCCCTGTCTGTAAAAAGGGAATGGTCCTAGTACCACCTCACTGGGTTGTTGTGAGGCTCAAATAAGGAAGGGAATAGCGACCTTACTCTTCTTCAGTATGCAACACACGTTTGCTGATTTTGTATCATATGCATCACTTTCTTTGCTTGAAATGTTCGTCCCTCTTACTCCTTCCTGAAGACTCTGTGGTTGTCGCCATTCTCTGCTGCATTTTGGGGGTTCTCCCAAGCAGAGTTATGGTCCCTTAGCATGTCCCGGCACCATTGGGTAGATACTAACAAAGCGGTTGGCGTCTCGTGTTACGAGTTGGCCAGTTACTTGATTCTGTGCTATCCTAAGTTGCAACCAGGTACTGTTGTAATCAGCCTCCATCTCAGGGTGGGAAGAGAGTGCGCGTGACAAGTAGGTGGAGCCTTATTTCCTTTCGAAAGTAGAAGCCGGGAGATAGACTCTGTATTTTCAGGTTGCGCATTTATGTCTTGTCCTTAAACTGGTAGGTGGCATTTCAAAATAGGCAGGTGGAGGGTTTTCCAGTTTAGCTCCCCATTACCGTTGGTCAGTTAAACACATAGTTTGGGTGTTAATCATTCGGTGGGGATCCGGGTGTGCTTGGGGCTGTTGCTGTAGTGACTGGACAAGCTGTGAACTTTTTAATGCTTTATTCTTAAAATCGAGATAATGAAACCCAACTCACTGGGTTGCTGTGACAATTAAACGAGACGACGGGTCAAGTACTGTCCCTGGTACTCGAGGTGGTGCTCACTGAACGTGAGATCTTTTCTTCTTGCTCCGGGTTCATCCATTGCTGGAGTAGGATGCTAATTCTTAGAGATCGTGAGAAACATGATGGAAGCGGTATCTGCTTATTACAATTCCACGCAGTAGTGGAGTCACAGTTTCGATAATTATTTGCATGTCCTAATGGGAGATTGACGTTATCGGTGTCATGGTTGGGATATGACAGTGTTCACAGCCACCGACCAGACCCAAAGATCAGGCACCAGGGGAAGCTGGAGAAGTGTACGAGACGAGAAGGAGCTGTCAGAAATAATCTCAAGTTGGGAAAACTCAGGAGCCACCTTGCTAAACAAGTACTCAAATAGGCAGGTTTTTAAGAATCAGAAGATTAATTCCTTAAATACAGGAGCTCAGAGGTCTCCTTTTCCTTCTGTTCTCCTTTAATTTCAGTGAACTGCCATTAGCGTTGCAGTATTTTGGATTCGTGATTTGCTGTACTTGAAAAAAATTTAGTATTAATTTATTTCACCTTTTCACTGAATATTTTTATATTTTTAATTAATTAATTAATTAATTTATTTATTTATTTGTTTAATGTTTTATTTATTTTTTGAGAGTGAGAACGTGATGGGGGAGAGGCAGAGAGAGAAGGGGACAGAGGATCCAAAGCAGGCTCAGCGCTGACAGCAGAGAGCCCGGCGCTGGCTTCGAACCCACAAACCGTGAGATCACGACCTGAGCTGAAGTCAGACGCTCATCCAACTGAGCCACCCAGACGCCCCAGTTTTTATATTTTTAAATCATATTTCTTTATTTAGTTCTTGTTGTTGTTTCAGGCTGAGGGTCTTAGAAATTTAGAAATGTAGCTAAGTTATGCCTCACATTTTGTGCATTCACATGTGAATGCCTTGTTGTGGTCGGCATTTACGTTCTGCCTCATCCCGTGTCTCCCTGAGCCACTTTCCCTACATCGTGCACCTCTGAGGGGTTTGAAGTCTCCCGGTGAAAGTTAACAGCTTGAATTACAAATCACAAAATTTTCATTGTAGACATGCTCTGGTCCCCATCGTACAGCATTTTTATGATACTTGATTAATGTGCTAACTGCATTGCACTTATTAAATTACGTTGCCGTTTCATAAAAAGGGTAACTACCGCTGAAATTCTTCTAGCTTTGTTTCTGCAGGTAGATCCAGACACTTCATTCCTGCGTTCATTCATTCAGATGCTCAGGACACATTTACGGAGGCTCACTGTGGCCCTGGTGCTGGTGTGGGTGCTAGGGATTATTTGAGGATATCTCCTGGGAAGTGAAGGTCCTCGGTGGGCCAACAGGTTAGTGAGAGCGACAGCATCAAACACGGAGGCCGTCATGAAATCTAGCCTCGGCAGGACCCAGGGGCAGAGCGTCAGGCAGCGAAGCAGCCGGGAGGCCCCTGTGGCTGGAGCATCTGAGGAGACAGGATGGAGAGGCCGCGTGACCCAGGAGTCCCTGGCTGTCCCCAGTGAGGCAAGTGGCCCGATTAGGCCGAGTTCGTAAAAGATCACAGTGTCCCAGGGAGATGGAACGGCACAATGGCACACGGCTAGATTGTTGAGGGTTCCTGGTACCCCAAGGAACTTCCAGGGTGCCGGGGACTCCAGACGAGTAGACAGGCAGCTGTGGAAAGCGCAGAGAGGGCTGATTTCAGAACTCAGGGTCCCGCGGGAGGACAGGACAGGAGAATGGCTGCCAAGAGCTGTCAGCTGGGGTCAAGGTGTAGAGCACCCTCCAGCCCATGATAAAGAGTGTTTCGTTCCAGTAGGAAGAGAGAGGGTGCAGCTGGAAGGCTCCCGTCGGGGACTGGCAAGACCATATTAAGGCACCTCAGAAAGCCCCTTTCCTTCGGCATGGGGGTGGGGGGTGCGGGTGAGGGCTGACGGTGGGGGAGGAGGAGCTAGACTGGGGAAAGGCCGGTCATTGTTGACTTGGAGGAAGACCATCTTCTCTCCAGTTTTAAAAAATTAGGTGATTGGCTGTTTTCAGCTGACCAGGGCGTTTCCTATGACGCTTCTCAGGAAGATTTTAGGCGTGAGAGTAGTTGTTTGGTCTGATTTGGTTTCTGTGAAATAAACGACACCGGATTTCCAGACGCGCTTTCTCAGAAAATGCCGGTAGTACTGAAAAAAAATGTATTTTTGAGTTTTCTCAAAAGGCAAGAGAAGCAAGTGAATATAAAATAATCCAAGTCATGCATATTTCAAAACAGGAAAACGGCAGAACCCACCTGGTACTTTTTTTTCTAAAAAAGCGTTCTCACAGAGGCCTTGTGATGCAGATTTGTTACAATATGCTTAAAAGCCATAACATATCTCATTTTTCAAATTACCCATGATTCATAGTATTCTTCGAAACGTAAGAGTAGAGAATCTATTAACTGCTTTTACCTTTGTTCTAAAAACTTACTGGAGCTTTTTCTTGTGTGTGAGTTATTTGAAATCGACTATATGATCATTTTCAAAAGTATATGCGGATCTCATCAACACCTATTTGATTGCTTTTCACAAAAGGAATTTAATTAGGGGAGCTGTCTATTAAATCATATTTTCACCACTTTTAAATTTGTCAAAATAATCGCGGCAAAAGAAAAGGGAATTTAGAAGGCTGTGAAAAAGGAGAAGCAGAATAAAAGGACAGCCTCAAAATCTAAGGCCGTGGCTCCCAGAACGTCTCACTGGAGCACCATTGTTGTGACGCTCGGGCCTCTTGAATAAAAAAGAGTTCCAAGGTCAAATTCGTTTGGGAAATACTGGATTTCAACCCAGGGAAGGGACAGGGAGGGGGGAAAGAGAGAATCCCAAGCAGGCTCCGCACTGTCAGCACAGAGCCCAACGTGGGGCTCGAACTCACGAACCGTGAGATCATGACCTGAGTGGAAGAGTCAGACGCTTAACTGACTGAGCCACCCAGGCACCCCAACCGCACAACTTTTTTAAAAGAGTGTTTTCAGGAATTCACATTGGAAACACTGATCGTTCATGCCAGGGTGTTGAGGGGAAGTGGAGTACAGGAACTTGTCTCCTGTAGGGCCCCATATGTTATCCCTTTGTGACCTGGCCCTGTCACTGCCCACTTTACTGCCACGAGGGCAGGTGCTGTGTTTTGTTCATGTTGTTCCCCAGCGGCAAGACCAGGATCCCATTCATAATAGTATGAGTAATAGTTTCCTTGATTCAGCACTTTTTCTGTGCCGCTATTACTGAGATATGTATTATTATTATACCCATTTTACAGGTAAGGAAAACTAAGACACAAGGAAGTTAAAAACTTTGCCCAAAGTCACACAGCTAGTAAGTGCTGGGCCCACAGGAGGTACTCAAAAAAGGTATTACTAATGGACTGGTTTCTACCCTACCTGCGCCTAGGCTATTCATCACAGTTTTGGTTTTATAACTTAATTTTTACTTTTACAAAGATAATTTGGTAGAAAGTTTAAAAAGTCCAATGATACAGCTATTATAGTAAGTACACACGCATACACTCGCACACTGCTGCTCGCCTGTCTAGTCTAACGAAAAATACCTGTCACCTGTCAACCCTCTGTCCCCCCATCATTTCTGATTCTTGCTTCCTACAGGTAATAATCCCTGCCAACCCTTTTAGGTGTTTCTTTGGTATTTATTCAGTTTTTAAATAGTGTGCTTGTAAGGCTGTATCTCGATTTATTAATGTTAGGTTTTATCTTTTGTCTTCCTGGGAGAGTAAGTGAACATTTCACTTTCCTTATAAACTCACTTCCTCTCCGCTGATCTTTCCAATGCAATTGTGTAAGAATTTAAAGATACATCTGTAGTCAGTGTTCAGGTTATGATGACTGTGTAGCTTTTGTTTTACGAAGGGCCCAAGAAGTGTATTGTATGTACATTTACTTATTTAAAGAAAATTTTTTTAATGTTTATTTTTGAGAGAGATAGACAGGGCATGAGCAGGAGAGGGGCAGAGTGAGACAGAGAGACACAGAACCTGAAGCAGGCTCCAGGCTCTGAGCTGTCAGCACAGAGCCCGAAGTAGGACTTGAACTCATAAACTGTGAGATCATGACCTGAGCTGAGCCACCCAGGCGCCTCTCGCCTTTAAAAAGAAAAAAAAAAGTTTATTTTTTTATTTTGAGAGAGAAATCGTGAGTGGAGGAGGGACAGAGAGAGAGGTGGAAGAGAGAGAATCTCAAGCAGGTTCTACACTGTCAGCACGGAGCCCGACATGGGGCTGGAACTCGTGAACCTTGAGGTCATGACCTGGGTCAAAGTCAAACGCTTAACCCACTGAGCTACCCTGGTGCCCCTTACACCTCACCTTTAATGATACCTGCATTCTAGAGACTTTCCAGATTTCTTTCCCCTCTCCAGCTTTGAATTTATTTCTTATAACATAGAAGTTGCAAAATAAGTAAGATAGATACCAGTATACCCTTCACCTAGATTTACTAATTACCGACATTTTGCCACGTTTGTTCATTCTATCTATCTGTCTCTCTGTCTGTCCGTCCGTCCTTCCATCCATGATCTGTCATGTATCTGTCTTTCGTACCATTTGAGAGTCAGTGCAAACATCATGATACTTCCCTTGTAGAGCACATTTCTCATAAACAAGGACATTCTGTTATATAATGAAACCAGAATTACCAAATTCAGAAAGTTGAACATTGATACAATGCTGTTATCTAGTGGGCAACTCATATTTAATTTTGTCCTGTTATCCTAGTAATGCCCTCTATGGCTGTTTTCTTTGAATTTTTATTTTTATTTTCATTTTTAAAGGTTATTTATTTTAAAATAGAGAGAGCAGGGGAGGGGGCGGAGAGAGAGAGGGAGAGAGAGAATCCCAAGTGTGGAGCCCCACCCAGGGCTTGAACTCATGAACCATGAGATCACGATCTGAGTTGAAATCCAGAGTGGGACACTTAACCAAATGAGCCCCCTGGGCGCCCCTGGATTTTTTTATTTTTTGGTTCCAAGCTCTAATCAAGCACCACATGTTGCATGCTGTGATTCTCCTTTAAGCCAGAACGGTTTTCCAGCTTCCTTTTGTCTTTTATGACATTAACCTTCTTGAACATTACAGGCTGGTTTTTCAAAAAATTTTTTATGTTTGTTTTTGAGAGAGAGAGAGAGAGAGAGAGAGAGAGAGACAGAGTGCAAGTGGGGGAGGGGCCAAGAAAAAAAGAGACACAGAATCAGAAGCAGGCTCCTAGCTGTCAGCACAGAGCCTGACATGGGGCTTGAACCCATAAACCGTGAGATCATGACCTGAGCAGAAGTCGGACACTTAACCAGCCGAGCCACCCAGGTGCCCCCATAGGCTGGTTGTTTTATAGGCTCTTCCCCGGTTTGAAGTATGTCTGATTATCGTTTCCTGATTAGATGTAGATTAAACTCTTTTTTTGGTGAGAGTATTTCATAGGTTGGATTGTGTGCTCTTCAGTGCCTAACATTAGGAAGCATGTACTGGCTCTTTGCCTTATTGGTGATGCTAAGTTTGATCACTTGGTGATGATGGTATCAGCCCAGTTTTGCCATTGTCTTCTTCCTTTTGTAATTAAGAAGTAATCTGTTGGTGCGTTGAGACTGTATGAAGGGCTTGTTCTCCAACAGCGTTTTACCCCATATTTTGATCATGCATCGGTAATTATTGCTTGCATCACTTTGATTTCGATGGTGGTTACCAATGCAGATTCTAACTCTCGAGGTTCGTCTGGGGTTATGAATTGGTGTTCATTTGTGAACACAGAAAAGCTTTATTGTTTTCTGCACACCCTGTATCAGCGTGTTTGTTTCGGTATCACAATGTACTCATGGCTTCTTTTCTGTTCAGTGTGTTGTATAGTATTTTGCCTACACGCTATTTGATGTTCAACTTGTTCCTGATTTGGCCAGGGAAACCCCTTCAGTTTGGTTCCTGAGTCTTTTGAAGTGTCCCCATCAGGTTTGGGGCCTTCTCTTGCTTTCTGGCACAGAAAGATGTTCCTCGTTCACTTGTGTGTTTCTTGCCTCAGACCTGGGATCAATCATTTCTTTTATTTGTTTTTGAGAAACAGAGAGAGACAGAGCACGAGGAGGAAAGGGGCAGAGAGAGAGAGGGAGACAGAATCCGAAGCAGGCTCCAGGCTCCAAGCTGTCAGCACAGAGCCCGACGTGGGGCTCCAACTCACAAACTGTGAGATCATGACCTGAGCCGAAGTCGGACGCTCAACCGACTGAGCCACCCAGGCGCCCAAGATCAATCCTTTCTCTAAGAATCCTTTTCTCTTTCAGTGGGGAATGGTATTTAGAACCCAAGATCATGAGTGCCGTGTGAGTTTGCTGCTGTTGGGGTGGCACGGTGACAGAGCTAGGAAATGGGACTCTTCCTCTCCTCCCCCCCCCCCACCGGCGAATGTGTATACTCCTTCTCCCACGTTGTATTTACTCACTTCCTCATCTCACCATACACACAACATCATTTCCGAATTACTCTGCCCACACTACCATCCGCGGTTCGCTCTTCCCCTTGTATGTATATTTAAACTTTCTTTACTGTCTTCATTCAGCTACCTCTCATCCATCTGTTTTTCCAGCTTCCAAAATTGTTCGATGGTTTCATCTCTCCTGTCGTTCTTTTCTTCCTCGTGCTCTTACTGTCCCCCTATGGGAGTCAGGAAGTACTGTTCACAGCCTCCCATGTTTAACGGAGACCAGCCTCATTTGTTTGCTATCTCCTGCTTACTTGAAGTCGGAAGTCGGGGACAGAGGAAACAGTATTTACCTCTAATACCCCAAATAGCCCTGCCAATCACCTCTCCTTCGCTCTCCTAGGCCGGCGTTGCTCCCATATCCCTCACAGACAAATTAGAATTCTATACGGCTTCTCTGACATTTCTAACGATCTCCGTGGGTGGGACTTCTTTTCAGTGGTATTCGGTGGTAGCTGTGAAAATTCAGAGATGAGGGGGGAGGGTGGGGACACCGGGAAGAATACGACCTGTCTGTCTGCTTATGGGTTTGCCCTGTGTTTGAGGACAGAACGCCATGAGTCAGGCAGCTGTGGCTGACTTCCGACGGGAAAATTAGCAGACCTACCTGGGAGGAAGCAGCAGCCCAGCCTGCTCCAAGCCTGTTTTTTGATATCTTGGTTTTCTCGTTTAATTGAAACTAGTTCAGGCTTTCCCCATAAACTGTAACCCTTGGATTTTTTAAACCACTTTGATGTCTGTTATCTCTGCTTTTTCACAGCGAACCTCGTTTCAGATTTTAATTTTCCTTCGACTCTATTAAATACGTTAAGTGGAAAGCTGAAAAGAAAAAAGAAAAGCACGAGAAATTTTTGCTTTAGAATCCTAATGTCTCTAGGATCAACTCCAGCCACAAGGTATCACTGGAGGTGTAAGGGGAGTTTTCAAAAAGGCGATAGATGTGAGGCAGCCATCATCTGTGAACCCGTTTGGGAGGTTTCATTTATTCGTCTGTGCTTTGGTAAACAAAAACTGGCATCTTCTTCCCATGGGTTTTCAACTGCAGACCTGCTGCTTTTGTCCCACCCCACCAGGGGTACATTTCAGTGGCCAAATCTAAAACATATGACAGGTCCACAGACATGCCTTGTGCTGGAACCCCTTTTTAGCACTTGCCATATTGGCAGTTTTTACAGGATCTTTTTCTCTGCGCTTTATTTATTTATTTACTCTGCTTGCATTGTGGAATTATGGGTAAAGCTGCTTTCGATCAGAATCATGTGAAACAAAAAATATTTAAAGAACATTTTGACCGAGAATGATGTGAATATTTCAACGTAAATCATCTCTGCTGAATTGGCTTATATATTTCCAAACAGGAAGAACATCTTTAGCGATGTTCCTGGTTTGGTTAGCGACAAATTCCATCTGGCTCGAGCTACATGCAGTCTCTCTATTGATTGGTTATATTGGGACTTCATGGGAGTGTCCTTCAAATCGCTTTTCCCAGCATTTTTTAAAGCTCCGTTGGAAAAAAAAAAAAAAGAAAGAAGAAGGAGAAGGAGAAGAAGAAGAAGGAGGAGGAGAAGAAGAAGAAGAAGAAAGGAAAAGAGAAAAAGGACGCTGCATTGTTTCAATTTGCGTCCAACATGCGAAACATAGTCCTAAATTTTTAATTAGCTAAGTGAGTGGTGAAAAGGAAAAGTAATATAACAAGCCTCGGTGAGCAGCTGGGATGTGTTGCCATGGCGACAAGTTCAGCAGGCTGCCAGGGAGCATGTCAATGGGTAATATTGGGAGAGGGCTTTGAAACAGTGCCTGCTAGCCACAATGTGATTGGTCACGCCTCTGTTGTCTTTGTGTGAACCGGAGGATGCTGGGTAAGACCTAGAGTGAATGCTCAGCTTGTCTCAAGGCTGCAATGAGGTAATGCTTCTGAATCTTTGGGGATTATGAGCTCCTGCCTCCAAAAGACTGCAGTCTAGAGTGTTTTCATTCCTATTTGCGTTAATTACGGACTATAACGTGTTAAGAAGTTTTACAGCTGCTTTTATTCATTCTTTTATATGTGCATGTGTACGTTATAGATAACTTAACACGTGTATATGTTGCATATAGAATCTCACGCGTATTCTAAAAAAAGAGATAACCCTCCATATTAGTCATTCTGCTTAGAGTCAACATTTCTTTTGATTGCTGGCATCAGTGACAATATCTATTGATGGATAAATGAGGTATTAAAGTGCATTTGTGTTGGGTAAGCAAACTTGTTCGTTTCTAGAGAATATTTCGGTGTTGATTACCTTGTAGAGTCTTTTATTTATAATGATAAGTCTTTTGATAGATATAAAGGAGGGTGTAAAGAGTGTCGTCGGATTTGCTTGGTCAGGAGGGTTCAGTTCATTTTCGATTCCTTGAAGTTGGCTGCTTTATATCCTAATCCTGATCTTATATAGGTTTTCATTAATTGGACGTAATATCCTAGCGCTCCAAAATTATCTGCTGAATAATGGTTTGACAGTTTAAATTTAAAGCTCTAAAGGGAAGCTGTATTTACAGATTCAGAGATCTGGTAACGTTTGTGTGCGGGTTTGCGAAACAAATACATCAAGGTGCTGATGTGACAGAGACACAGGAGCCAAACCCTAAATGTGGGTCCTCTGTGATGATACAGTAACTTGGATTCGTGCCAGGGTCTCTCAGGTGGTTGGAGAATGTTTTCTCACGTTCATAAACGGTTACCCTGGAAAGGTTAGGACAGCATCTCCAATGCTGTGTTCAGCTTGCGGGGGAAGCCGAGTGGTTGACCTGCTTCGTCATGTCACGCGTGGAAAAAGCATGGGAGCTAGCTTTCGGACCGAGCTCATCGGGCTGTCATATCACCACCCTGTTGTAATTTACCTTGCAAAGAGTTCATAAAAATTTATAAGCCTTTAAATGGATAAACAAAGAATGAAGATACCTCTAGCAATAATGGTTTGAACGGTTTCTGCTGCTGCACAAAACAGAAAACTCTGCCAGCTCCCTTGCTTTATTTGAGGGCAGGCCACGGGCATGTGGTTGGAACCGGGCAATTCTCCGGCCCGGGCGTCACAGTTCATGGAATACAAGGCCACGTAGCAGGAGTCGGTCAGGCTCTGCTCCTGCTGCAAACCACGCTTTCTTTAGTCCTTTAAAGAACTTAAAGCCTGCTTTCATTTCGCTCATCTGTATGGTTGTAAGCAAAGACTATAAACAGAATCAGGGATAAATAAATGTGATAGTGTATCTAGGTTTTAAGTGGCTGGTTCAAATACTGTCCTTGTGGCACCCGTTGGATCTTAGCTTGTGACTTTCCACTGGACTTCGTGAATGGGGAGGCCCTGGAAATGGGCTGGAGTCCTTTGTCTAAAACAAAGCAGGGCGCAGTGACCCCCTGAACAGTGCAAGGAAAACCCACCTGTTGATAAGCCAGGGACTTTTTCCTCTGAGCAAAATGTGATGTTTTGCTACCTTCATTTCTCTGGGGATAAGTTAATTGTATAGTTCCAAATCTCAGCATGCCTGGCTAACTTAAACAGTTTTAAGGTTCATTAATGATTCAGAGTGTTCATAAGATTGGCTGCTCTGTAACACAGTCCAGTTGTTATCGGCAGGATTTGTCACCTTTGTTATCTTGCAGGCTATAAAAGATCTTTCCTTTAATATTGTGCGACTGTCTATGCTAACTTGTTTCTCTTAATCAAGTTGTAAAATCCTCATCTCTCTTGTTTAGGTGATGTAGTGCGTCTCTGTGAATCAGATTATAATACTGCAAAATTATGATTAAGTCATTTTAGAGCCTCGAACACATACAAGATTAACCTGTTAAAGATGAAGTGAAATAAAGAGTAAGGGAACTTTTTGCTTAAGGTACTGTTTCATAAGCTGTTTACTAGTTCAAAAGCCCTCTGGAAGAGGGGAGTTCAGGTCTCAACTAGCACGAGTCATTATGTCCTGTGACAGGTTCCACAATAAATGACTTCTGATTGATGCGGAGCCCGATGCATAGAGATTAGGGGCAGGTACGGTATTGCAGTGCTTAACTTTCATCTCTAATGGTATCGAATGAAGCTCGTAGCTTAGCAAGGGGCTTTGCTAAAAAATAAGGGCGATTGATGATATTGATGGCTTGTAAAGTTGCAAAAATAGGACCCTTTGCAGAAGCCCAAAGGGGGCAAAATATGCTTTTAGATAATTTGAGGGATTCAGGGGATTAAAAGATAACTTTTCTTAAAAGATTCGCACTTTACAAATGAATCACACACCCAGCAAGCTTATAAAATGGGGCTTATTGAGTAGTAGAAGTAAGCTTTTGTTGGAAAAGCATAACTTTAAACGAGGAGAGTAAAATGAGGGTCTCTGAAAAGTAGAATACAAAAGTATTAATGCTTTGTGATTAGACAAAATCCTAATTGTTCTTCATTCCTTCCGTGATCCTTCTGCCATATTTATTATCAGTCACAAAAGTCAGTGCCTCCTGGGGCAGGAATGGTGGGGACTGAGGCACACACCTGGGTCTTTATTCTAAGGAAAGTTCCTTCGCATGGAAACATGAGGAGGAAGGAGTAGCTGGTACCCCGGTTGAGAAAAATG
The DNA here is from genome assembly GCF_027475565.1 of Acinonyx jubatus. Classification (NCBI taxonomy): domain Eukaryota; kingdom Metazoa; phylum Chordata; class Mammalia; order Carnivora; family Felidae; genus Acinonyx; species Acinonyx jubatus. The sequence continues at coordinate 14,377,470 of NC_069382.1, forward strand.
TGGTCTCTATTGTCATGGACTTTATTATAACATCAAAAAGTTGCATTTGGGGGCACCTGGCTGGCTCAGTCGGTTAAGCGTCTGATTCTCAATTTCAGCTCAGCTCATGATCTCACTGGTGATGGGTTTGAGCCCCGCATCAGGCTCTACGCTGTTAGTGCGGAGCTTGCTTGGGATTCTCTGTCTCCCTCTCTCACTGCCCCTCCCCTGCTTGTTCTCTCTCTCTCTCTCTCTCTCTCTCAATAAATAAACATTTTAAGAGATCTTTAAATAAAAAGGTTGCATTTATATAACACTTAATAACTTCATTAATAAAGTGCCATTAAAATGGTTTTTGTAAGCGGTACAACTTATTGTAAAAGTGAATTCCATGTCAAATGTTGATTTCTTCCATTTTAAGGTGTTACATTATTTCTAATATGATAAAACCTTACAAATGCATAGTGTGCTAATTCAGAATTTAAAAATTGAAATAGGGGCTGGTAAGAAATGTCCTTGTCTTCCCTTCACAAAGAAACGGTTTTCTAGTTGAGTTAATAGCATTGAAAAGTACATCAGGGAGAATGTCTGTTTTAGAGAATAAGCTTTGCGAATCAGTTCGTTCTTCATATGAATTTCTCATTAATACTCAAATGGTATGTTTAGAAAGGACTACTTTTCAGATCTTTATGCTGTAGAATCTCCCTTGTTATGGCATAATTTATACATTTGTGTGGTTTTAATATGTCAAATCCTTTTGTATACGGAACTGTTTTGTTTAGATTGAATATACGATGAGTCGTGTGTAATATCAATGTCATAATGCCGGAATAGCAAACGTTGCCTTTCTCAATGATCTCATGCCTCTCTTGGTGAATTGATAGTTTCCCAGTATCATGGCTTTGTTTTTCTTTGTGCCCATAGTACGTAACCCAGTACTAAGTATAGGATAGATACTGATCCAGCTATCTTACCTAGTTAAAAAATTGGTGGGGTTTTCTATGGAAAAATTACCCTGGGCCTTAGACCCAGGCAATAGAAGGGTTCTATGAAATCTGAGCTGTGTTGCCAGTTGAATTTTCGTATCATCAACTCATGTTTCTCATCTTTACCTAGTTCCTCTTTCAGTCAACATAAAGGTTTTATATTCCTTGAAATCTGAAATTTTGACCAAAAAAAATATTATGGTTGAATTTAGATGAAAGCAATGATACCATGTATGTAACTCCTTTTTTTTAATGTTTATTTTTGAGAGAGAGAAAGAGAGAGAAAGAGAGAGAGAGAGAGACCCAGTGTGAGCGGGGGAGGGGCAGAGAGAGAGAGGGAGACACAGGATCCAAAGCAGACTCCAGTACAGTGCCCGACGCAGGGCTCGAACTCGTGAACTGCGAGATCATGACCTGAGCCGAAGTCAGACGCTCAACCGACTGAGCCACCCAGGCGCCCCTGTGTGTGAATCTTTTAATCATTCCTTGCCCCTGTGAGCCTCAGCGTTTTCTTGGTGAGGTGGGTTGCCAGATGATGGCAAGTGCGTGGGCTGGGATACTGCACAGAGTGACATTTGGATCCTGGATGTACCACTTAGTGCTCTGAGACAGAACAAATTACTTAGTGTTATCCCTTGAAATGGGGGTTATTCCTTTATTACAGGGTTGTATTAATTTTGGTAACTTACAAAAAGTACCTGGCATCTCGTACCTGTCATGTGGTAGGTACCCAGTATATGTCAGTATCTCTCTCTCCTGTTTGCGTTGAACTGCTGCAGTGATCAAATTATTTTAACCTTAATGGGATCTCTTTCCTGCTGGGATAGGAGAAAAATGATTTGTTCTTCAATGCAGATAAGTTGTTCTAGAGGAATATCTTTCTGATATGATAAGAAAATTTTATCACTTGTATTTGTATAACATTCTTGGTTTTATTAGCTTGAAAATAGGGATGTAATTGTTATCAACACATTTAGAGCATTTGATGTTGGTTACATTCCAATTTTCAAGCTGATGAAACCAAGGTACATAAATACAGGAGCATCAGACATGAAGAGTATTCTGGTAGTTCGAGAAATAGCAGCAGGCTTTGCAGGTGGTCCAGAGAGGCAGAGACGGGCTAACAGCAAAGCAGAAGAAAGGGAACAGATTTAGAGACAACCAGGCAGGGAGTAGACTGGCTTTGTTGACTCTTTAGATTATGGGGGGTGGGGGTGGTCAGTGAGGAAAAGACAGGAATCTGACATTCATGGGTCACGTGTCTGCATCCATGATGGTGCTGGAATCCAAACTCAGACATCAAAGAGGTTGCAGTATTTATGGGAAGGATAACAAATTTCGTTTTGGACAGGTGGAGTTTAAGGCACTGGGGACATGTAGACGGAGTTGTCTGGTAAGGAGAGAAGTGAGAGGTGGGTCTGGAAGTCAGGGGAAAGTTTTAGGACCAGAGAGGGAGGTTTGGCCCCTTCTCAGCTGTGTGAAGCTGGGGGTTACAATCCGGATAGTGGATGGGGGTGCCTCTGCTGGGGATATGGCTGCGGAAGAGAGGGGGGTGAAGGTTGGAGCCCTTGCAAACACTCCTTTCTTGAAGCAGCCGGGGGAGTCTCAGACCCTAGATGTGAATTTAGAATCCAGATTGTCTTTTAATGATTTACACATGACTCGTTTCCCCAAAGAAATTGATAAAGTCAACCGTTTGGAACTGAAAAGCCGAAGCTGGAAAGAGATACAGCCGTCTAATGCGGCTCTTCTGCATTTGATTGACAGACTGATGGGTCTCTGGAGTCAATGGGAGACTTTGCCGTTTCATCACACTGCAGCCTTCCCGTAATGCACTTTCCCCAGAAGCTCTGCTCAGTGGTGGTTATGTACTCAGGCCAAACCACACAGTGTTTATTTCCATGAAATAAAAGTGCTACAGATGGCTGTGGAAAATGGAAGAAGATACTACCCCAGAAATGTTGAATTAGAAATAGCTTTTAACTATCTTCACCCTGAGTGCATAAGTCTATAATTAGAGGCCATGACCTAGGATACACGCGGAAATTGTGACTTCATCTTCTAATCTCTACTTTCGAGGGCTATTAAAAGAAGCGAATTGTTCTTGACTTTGTCAGGTTCTGCTTCAGACCTCTTTTTTTCCTTCCTCTGGATATAACTCTATCAATATCATAATTGTTATGATTATCTGTCCTGAAAGCTGTGTATTGACTGTGACCCCAAGCAAGTTACCAAATTCTCCTGGTGTTCATCCATCAAATGGAGATAATGGCATAGGTCTTATCATGTTCCAGTGACAAATAAATGAAAGGACACAGGTAAAGCCCCTTGGTAATGCTTGGCACATATAGGCACGCAATAAGTGTGGGCATTATTATCAGTAGGAGGAGGGAAGGGAGAAATATTGTCAGGTGCTGGGCGGGCATTGTCGATGAGAGGGAAATTGTTAAAGGGGAGGGGGAGTGAAGATGCTTACGGCAAGTGGCATTATGAGATGGTTAAATGGTGCAGGAGGAAGAAAGGGGAGCATTGACCATATCTGGTGTCCTTAAGGGTGAGTGAGGGTGGAGGTGAAGACACTGAAACACATACTACATGTTGTCCAGACCTGACAGTTGGATGTTTGGGACCCATGGGGTCCCTGACCGAATTTGTTGGTTTTCCTAATGCTGGAATCGTGTTTGCTTTGTTTTAGTTTCGTAAAATCAGACATAGTTGGATTGTAAGATATGGTGAAAATGGCAATAATTTGAGAAGGAAAGTCATTACGTTGTATTGGATGAAAAAGATCACTTTCAGATTACAAAATAGTGCCAAAAAAAGTACAGAACATTAAAATGTATAAACCAGGGACTTAGTAATGTTAATCTTGCAGATAGAAATATGAAATACCCATTTTTTTTTTTTTTTGCTTATTTGTTTGTTTAGAGAGGGAGAGAGCGTAGGGGAGGGAAGAAGAGAGAGAATCCCACAGACAGCTGTCTGTGCTGTCAGCGCAGAGCTCGAGATGAGGCTCGAACTCTCAAACTGTAGATCATGACCTGAGCTGAAATCAAGAGTCTGACACTTAACCAACTGTGCCACCTCGGTGCCCTGAAAACCCTGTTTTTTAAAAAGTAGGAGAAAAACAGAGTGAAGAAGACAAAGCTTAAGGAAAAACAGTGAGGCGGTCCACTTAAAAAAATTCATTAGCACACATTGATTATATAGCTAAAAACAATACCTCCTTTATCCCAAAGATATCAAGGTCAGTAACACTTTGGTTTCCAAATCCTGGGGATCACCCATGAGTTGGAATGGTTTCAGGATATGTCAGGATTGTAGATACCTGTGCCTTCCTCCCTCCCTCCCATCTGAAATCTAATCCAAGGGGTCTCAGGATCTGGACTTCACAGACCAAAAGCATTTCAATAAAGTCTGTGTGGACCAAAATAAGATTACCACCTTTCAGTTCCAGCCAGGAAGTGCTTTTAACAAAGCATCAAACGTTATCATGGTCAAAGACAGGTTTTTAATCAAGTAGAGTTATCTTGGTGAAAATTCTGTGTTGTCCTAATTTTTCCTTCCTATCATTGGGGACTGATTAAATAATAGGTCCAGAATTTGGAAAGTACTGGTCCCACTGTCATTTTCTGGCTCCCAGGTAGCCATCAGCCTGCACAGCTTGGGAGACAGAGATCCTGCCTCTTAAACCAAGTGCTGAAAAGACAAACACTTTTCCCAGACCACTTTGTGTCCCCAAGCCAGTTTACCAAAAGGATCTTTGTTGCCAGGGGATCTTTTTTTCTTTCTTGAGGCTAGGTTGGACTGGGGAGGGGATGAGGCTAGAAGGGATAAAAGGTACTAAAACAAGGAGGGGGGGGGGCGTGCCTGGATGGCTCAGTCAGTTGAGCGTCCGACCTCGGCTCAGGTCATAATCTCACAGTTCGTGGGTTTGAGTCCTTCATTGGGCTTACTGCTGTCAGCACAGAGCCCGCTTTGGATCCTCTGTCCCCCTCCTCCACTTGTGCTCTCTCTCAAAAAAAAAAAAAAAAAAAGAAAAGAAAAAAAAAGTAAATAATGTAACACAAAAAGGTGAAAATTTAAATACTTACAATGACTAAATAGTATGACATTAAGATATATAGGCAAGAATAAGTTATATTTTAGCATAAAGGAGTATTACATAGTATCACAATGGAAATAATTTCTTTCTCAGTCATTTGGTCTCAAAAAGGGATTTTATAGTGTGTGGAACTTTAAACAGGATGGTTTTGCTATTCCTGTGAGACCGAGACTCTGTATCACTTCAAAATATGAATGTGGTATCCATGCTGATTTTTTTAAAAATTAACAGAAAATTTTTCCTAATCTGAACAGATCATTAAGAGTATAGCCTCTTTCATCAATGTATGTGTTACTTCCAGAAAAACAAACAACCAAAAAGATAATAAAATTTAAAAAACTTGAATTGGCAGTTATTTATCAGCAAGAAAAGAGAATAAAAGGTAAAATGTGGAAGCAAAAACGTACCATGATACTTTTTTTTTTTAATGTTTATTTTTTCTTTGAGAAAGAGAGAACGCAAGCAGGGGAGGGGCAAAGAGAGAGGGGGACAGAGGATCCAAAGCAGGTTCTGTGCTGACAGCAGAGAGCCTGATGCAGGGCTCGAACTCACGAAGCCTTGAGATCTTGACCTGAGCTGGAGTCGGATACTCAACTGCCTGAACCACTCAGGCGCCCCCCCACCACCATCATTCTTTTATTATAAAGAAGGTTATAGGTAACTTTTGTTGATAGATTTCATGAATTTAGAATTATTTTATATTAACAGCTTAATATTCAGAGACATTTACTTTGTCAACTAGTTTGATTCGTACTTCTGGTGAATGAATGCTGGCTTCATCATTTGCAGGGTTTATAGTTTTTAGATAGTAAATGTATTGTCTGCTGCTGTGGAAACTATTGATTTGGGTCTAGACCTCTAAGCAAACCCGAGTATAAGGGAGCTGATCAGTCACCTTCTCCTCTCCAGGTAGACTGTGCAACAACACTCTATGCCTTGTCAGTTCTCTTGTTCTCTATAATCCTTTGGGGGTGAAGTTTCAGCTGAATTTTTTGCCTGAGTTAGAAATCAGATTTTACTCACTTTTTTAAAGTTATGTGTTTATTTTAAATTTATTTTTAAGTTTATTCATTTATTTTGAGAGAGGCAGAGACAGCGCAAATGGGAGAGGAGCAGAGAAAGAGGGAGAGAGGGAACTCCAGCACAGAGCCTGATAGGTGGGCTGAACTCCCAAACCCGTGAGATCATGACCTGATCTGAAGCCAAGAGTCAGGTGCTCAACCCACGGAGCCACCCAGGCGCCCCAGATTTTACTCACTTCTCAATTTGTCATTATTTCAAGAAACATTGGTAATTTTTTTTAATTTGTCTATTTTTGAAAGCGAGAGTGCTTGCGAGCACACGAGCGGGGGTGGGGGGGGGTGGGGGGGGGGACGCGGGGCTCGAACCCACGAACCGTGAGATCATGACCTGAGCAGAAGTGGGACGCTTAACCGACGAACATTGGTATTGAGTGTAGTATTTCTGACATCTCCAGGGGCGTTTGCTGTGTGAGTACCTGTCACAGGTGTCCACACTGGTAGCTCAGTTTAAGTGATGGACAAGAAAGGGGTGCTTTCTCAGCTGGGCGGGGAAGCCCCACAGGGCCCCCGCAATGTGCGGAAGGCACCAGCACGCTTGTCACGCTGTGCGCGGCGGGGAGAACCCCTGGGCCTCGTTCCCTGACCCAGGTCACATCACCGCCCCCCACCAGACCCTGGCTTACGTGTACCCTTCACGTGTCACGGAGGCGTCACGCAGAAGGAAGGGCAGTCACCTCGTAGCTGGAGGACAACGGGTGGCTCCCCACCGACAGCAAGGGGGCAGCCCCACGTGGCAGTGTGGCCGAGGAGTGGCCGCTCCCCCACGCGCACCCCCACCGCAGTGCTGCTGCCAGTAGCGGGATTGAAATCCTCATTTGGGCTACGTAGGAAAGTTTGCCCATTACACGTAGACCTCTTCTAGCAGATGCGCTCAGGCTGCAGATACGACTTGTAGCGGATGCTCCGCGCAGCGTAGAAGGATAAATATCCCTCGCCCACTCCCCGTGCTGCCCACCGACGATTCTTGCTCCCCGGGCATTCGCTGGCCTGTCGGCCCTGGACTGGCCCAGCTCCAGCACGCTGAGCGGTACGTGTGACACGAACATCGTCTTCACAGAGCCCTTGTAAATACCCTCCAGGGAGGAGGCCACTGGAATCCGGGGGTAGAGCGACTTAGGGATGGGAGTGCGTGGCCGCGATGCCACGTTTGAGAGTTCTGCTCTCCTCGGAAGGCTTTGCGTCAGTAGAGGACAGCGGCTCATCGTGCCCACGTCCTGAACAAATTGGGTGACATGTGCCTCGGGGACCACAGACGCCAGCCGTCTGAAGGGAAAGGAGGAGGAGCGAACTTACCTGAGTAAAAGTCTCAGGCCACACTGGTTTCTCCTCTCAGTCGTGATGGCCTCGGTCACCGCTAAGGAGGGAGTCTTTGAAGCACCTGTTACCGCTCTGTGTGTGGTGTGGATAGAAGAGAGCGGGTCAAAAGGGGAGCAAAGAAGGCAATGATGACATTTGATGCTAATGATCTGGCTCGTGGGGAGTGTGGGTGCCTCATTGCTCCCGATCCATCTAACACTGACGACAAAGCTCATTAGTCCTTGTGCCGGAGGCTGGACGCAGAGAATGGGACAGTGGCGCTCATGTCAATCACATTAGCTTCTCTGTAGTGACTCCGAAGCAAATATTGTGCCAAGAGACCGGGGCCTCAAAAAAGGAAGTGGATCTTAGTCAACCGTGTCTGCCTATACCACTATCCCCAAGGTGGGAAAGGGGGAGGGGCTTAGTGTGTGAGAAATGGATAAGCTGAAGGAGAATCGTTGGGCAGCTAAAATTTAAAAATTAAAAAAAAAAAAAGCTACTTAAATACATCCTAAAATAAAAGGACATTTGTATAAAAGGAAAACAAAGACCCAAGTTAACGTTTGCTTCTGTTACCAACGGCACTTGTTTATTTATTATGTTTATGTAAACAAAAAAAAGGAATTACAATAAAAAGAAGATTCCACTTGTAAGACGGATAAGCATACTCCACCCTGTCTTTCCTACCATATGTAGCTGTGAAGTTTGCAAAGAAGACTGAGGACTCTAACAAGAAACGGGATCAGGCAGATTGGGGAAGGAGACCAGAATTTGAGGTACCACCAGATTGGATGAGTTTCCTTTTTTTTTTTTTGTCTTCCCTGGTATCACATGGCATAGACCCGAAGGTGACCCAAAACCCAGTAGAGCACACTGGTGTGGACAGGACGATCTTCAAAGGAAGTCCTCACTTTCTGGCCTGAGGAGAAGAAAAGTGGACTCCTACATTCAGATGAGTGAGGGAAGTCACTGTTTTGTTTCTTCTTATTTCTTTCTCTCCTGTCCAACTTCTCGTCATCCTTCAGGGAGAGAGCAGCCATCGGGTTTGGGCAGTCATCTCAAACTGTAAAGATAGAGAAATCCTCTCCAATGAGGGGAAGCATGGTCCCACGAGTATGGGGGTGAATTCCCATTACTTTTTCTCCCTCCAATTGTACTCCTGTAATTCGGCACCAGACTGATTGAGACAGTAGCTAGAAGTAGATGCTTGAGCAGGGAAACTAAAGCCCCAGCCTTCTGGAAGAAGGATCCCAGGGAACTTGGAAGTGTTGAACAGATCACCTAGAGGAGGGAGCTCAAGAGAGATGGCACATAAAATCCTGTATGAACTCGTGGGTTCACTTCCAAGCTGTGCAAGTGTGGATCCGGACCCTAAGCAGCATTCTGAACACTTTGATATCTGACATATGGACTGGATGATTCCACTGAATGGAACACACAGTGGACAGATGCAGATAGCATTGCAAAAGCTTTGAGAACATGGACGTTCAAATCACAGCTAACAGAGGTGCTTTGGAAATTACAGCCTGAACTTACCATGTCGATCACCTCCCTTAAAAGGAAAATCAGCTTTTTCCTAAGGATTTCCTAAGGATTTCAGAGTCTCATAACATAATAACCAACATTACTCAAAATTGCTCAGTGTATATGAAGAACTAGGATAATCTCAATTTGTATGGTAAGGGACAGTCGGCAGTTGCCAGTGCTAAAGTGTCACGTGTTGCAATTAGTAGACAGAGACTTTAAATCATCTATTATAATTAATGGTTCAAAAAGTATGGGTAAACACTCTTGAAAAGAATAGAAAGGGGGTGGCTCTGTTGGCTGAGCATCCAACTCTTGATTTCAGCTCAGGTCATGATATCACAGCCATGGGATTAAGCCCTGCATAGGCCTGATTAAGATTCTCTCTCTCCCTCTCTCTCTGACCCTTCCCTACTCACGTGTGTGTGTGTGCTCTCTCTCTCTCTCTCTCTCTCTCTCTCTCTCTCTCTCAAAAAAAGAACAGAGTGTAAGGAGATAGAGGATATAATGTATAATCAAATATTTTAGAATTGAAATATATAATAACCAAAGTTAAAAATTTATGGATGAGCTCAATCCAGAAAGGAGATAATTGAAAAGTCAGTGGATTTAAAGATAGATCAATGGAAGTCTCAATAACAGGGAATAAAAGATTGAAAGAAAAAATAAACAGTCTCAGGTTATATAGGGCAGTACTAAAAATGTCTGACATTTTTGTCATCAGAGGTCTGGTGTGATTTGAAAAAAAATATTTGAAGAAATAATGGTTGAAAACTTCCTAAATTTGGTAAGACATAAACTTGCATATTCAAGAAGACCAGCAAATCCTACTAAATAGGATAAACTCAAAAAAATCCATTCCTGGATACATCATAAGCTGCTGAAGATTAAAGAGGAATAAAATCTTGAAAGCAACTAAAGAAAAAATGATACATAACATATTATAAAATAACAAGTTGAATGACTGCAGATTCTTCATTAGAAGCCACCAAGGCCAGAATGATACTTATTTTTAAAATACCCAGTGAACATATCCTTCAGATATGAAGATGGAATAATGACATTTTCAGATAAAAGAAAACAAAAAAATTCGCTGCCAGAGACCTGCTCTAAAAGAAATACTGATGGACAGAAAATGCCAGAGGAAATTTTGGAACATCAGGAATGAAAGAAAAACAATGATGATAAATATCTGGTTAAATATAATTAACTATTTTTCTCTCGAGTTCTGTGAACTATGTGTAATGACAAAACAAATGTAACACTAATGAACTTCTCAGTATGTATAGCTGTAATATATATAACAACTATAACATAAAAGAGGAAGGTCAAGGAACCAATATCATGGTAAGATTTCTCACTTGATGTAGTAAAATATTAATTCTAAAACAGACTGTGAAAAGCTAGATGTATATACTGAAATGTTTAGAGTAACAACCAAAAACACTATACATAGAAATTAATAAAAACTCAATAGATAAATTAAAATAGAATAGTAAAAAATACTCAAATAATCCAAAGAAAATAAGAAAGAAAAACAGGAACAAAATGTGGGTAGAAGCATAAAAAGTGGTATATCTAAGTTGCAACATTTAAACAAACTACATTCAATATAAATGATTTAACAGGGGCGCCTGGGTGGCTCAGTCGGTTAAGCATCCGACTTCAGCTCAGGTCACCATCTCATGATCCATGAGTTTGAGCCCCGTGTCAGGCTCTGTACCGACAGCTCAGAGCCTAGAGCCTGCTTCGGATTCTGTGTCTCCCTCTCTCTCTGACCCTCCCCCCATTCAGGCTCTGTCTCTTTCTGTCTCAAAAATAAATAAACATTAAAAAAAATGAAAAAAAATAAATGTTTTAACATACCAAATAAATAACAGATATTGTCAGAATGGACTTTAAAAAAATGACCAAGGGATAAGTTGTCTACAAATAATACAATTTAAATATAATGAGATGAGTAGGTTGAATGTAAGAGGTTAAAAGACTTACTACGTAACCACTAATCGAAAGAAAACTGGACTTGCCATATCAATGTCAGAAAAAACAGACTTCAGAGCAAGGAAAATTATCGGGGATAACGAGGATCGTTACACAAAAAGAATTGCGTAAGTTCACCAAGATGACATAAAAAGTGTATGTACCTCTTCTACCATACACAAAAATCAACTCAAAATGGAATAAAGATTTAAATGTAAGACCCAAAACTGTAACACTTTTGGAAGAAAACAGGGGAAACTTCATGACATTAGTCTTGGCAGTTATTTTAATGATTATCACTGAATGATTTCAATGACTTCAGTGATTGTCATTGGATATGACACCAGAAGCACAGGCAACAAAAGCAAAATTAGGTAGGTTGGACTACATCAAACTAAAATACTTCTGCACAGCAAGAAAAAACAGTCAAGTAAAAGGGCAACTTCTGGAATGGGAGAAAATATTTATAAACCATATATTCAAGAACAGGTTAATTTCTAAAACACACAAGGAACTCCTATAACTCAGTAGCAAAAACAAACAACTAATAACCTGAATTGAAAATGGGCTAAGGACTTGAATAGACATTTCTCCAAAGAAGATATATGAGTGGCCAACAGGTATATGAAAAGATGCTCAACATGATTAATCATCAGAGAGAGAGAGAGAGAAGGAAGGAAGGAAGGAAGGAAGGAAGGAAGGAAGGAAGGAAGGAAGGAAGGAAGAAAAAAGAAAGAGAAAAAGAAGAAAGAAAAAAAGAGAAGAAAGAAAAAGAAGAAAGAAACAAGTGCTGGTGAGGATGTAGAGAAATTGGAAATCTTGTACTCTGTAGGTGGGGATGAAAAATGGTGCAGCCACTATTGAAAACAATGTAAAATTTCCTCAAAAAATTAAAAATAGAACTACCATATGATCCAGAAATCCCACTTCTTATTTATTCAAAAGAACTGAAAGCAGGATCTTGAAGAAGTATGAGCACTCTCATGTTCCTTGCAACACTATTCACTATAGGCAAGAGGTGAAACAACCCAAATGTCCATCGACGAATGGATAAAATGTGGTATATACATATAATAGAATATTATTCAGCCTTAAAAAAGCAAGCTGTCCTACAATAAGCAACAACGTGGATGAGCCTTGAGGACACTATGCTAAGTCCAATAAGCTAGTCATAGAAGGATGAATACTGCAGAATTCTACTTACTATATCTAAAACAGGCAAATTCATAGGGGCAAAAAAATAGAATGATGTCTGCCAGGGACTCGGGGGACAGGAGAAAATGGGGAGTTGCTAATCAATGAAATGTATGAAATTTTAGTTTTGCAAGATGAATAAGTTCTAGAGATCTGATGGACAACATTGTGCCTCTGGATAACAAAACCGCATCGTACACTTAAACATCTGTGTTAAGAAGGTAGATCTCATGGTAAATAATCTCACCAAAAAAAAAAACTGTCTCCTAAAAAGAGTATATTAACAGTGTATGTACCTGACAACAGAGCTTCAAAGTACATGAGACAAAACAGAACCGAAAAGAGAAATGGGTGATTATAGTTGGTTGGGGACTTCAGCATGGCTCTTGCGGTAATTGATAGAATAAGTAAGTGGAAAACCAGTAAGAATGTAGAAAAACTGAACAATACCATTAACCAACTAGATCCAAATGACATTTATAAAGCATTCCTCCTCAAAATAGCAGAATAGACGTTGCTTTGAAATCCTCAGAGATCATTCACAAAGATAGATGATATCCTGAAACATAAAACATATCTAAAAGCAGTTAAAAGAGTTGAAATAGTTCAAAGTGTGTTATTTTACCGTAATGGAATTTAGCTAGAAATCAACAACAGACAGGTAACTGATAAATCCCCAAATGCTAGGAAATTAAAGAACTGCTTCTAAGTAATCCATGGATCAAAGAGGAAGTCTCAGGAAAAGTAGAAAGTATTTTGAGGTGAGCAAAAATGAAAATACAACATACCACAATTCATATGAAGCAGACAAAGCGGGACTTAGAGGGAGATATATAGATTAAGTGCTTAGGTTAGAAAAGAAGAAAAGATCTGTAATGAACAATCTAAGCTTTCACCTGAAGGAGCTAGAAAGAGGAGAGCCAAATAAATCCAAAGCAAGCAGAAGGAAAGAAAAACAATAAAGTGTAGATGTCAAGGAATTTCAAAACAAAATTAATAGAGCCAATGAAGTCAGAAACTGGTGTTTCAAAAAAAAGAAAAAAAGCAATGAAATTGATAAATCTCTAGCCAAATTGACCAGGAAATAAGATGCAAATTGTCAATACTAGGAGTGAAAGAAGCTATTTCACTACAGATCTCACATACATTAAAAAGTAGGTGAATACCACAAACAAGTCTGTGTACATAAATTCAACAATTTAGAGGAAATGGACCAAATTCTAGAAAAAACATCCTATCAGGACTCACTCAAGAAGTAGATTACCTGAACCGTTCTGTATCCTTTAAACACATTTTTAAACTCATAGTTAAAATTTCACTGCCCAAAACCCAAAACCCAAATCTCCAGGTCCAGATAGTTTTCTACCAAACACTTATGGAAGAAATGCCACTAATTTCACATGAAAATAGAAGAGGGGGCAGGACTTCCCAACTCACTTTATGAAACCAGCATTATCCTACTGCCAAAACCAGACACATTACAATAAAATTACAGGCCAATGTACCTCATAAACATAGATGCAGAAATCTCCCCCAAATATTAGCAAATTGAATGTAGTAATATATAGGAAGAATAATAAACCATTTCCAAGTGGGGATTAGACCTGGAATGCAGTGCTAATTCAGCATTTGAAAATCAGTCACTGTAATCCACCATATTAACAAGCCAACGAAGAAAAGAATCACATCATAATGTCAATTGATTCAGAAAAAGCAATTGTCAAAATTCCACATACATTCGTGATAAAAGCTCTTCATCTGGGAATAGAGAGCAACTTCCTTAACCTGACACAGAACATCTACAAAACTGTGCTGCTGGCATCTTAGTTAATAGAGAAGGACTGAACACTTTCCCCTTAACACTGGGGCTAAGACTAGGATGTCCATTCTCACTGTTCCTATTCAACATCATGCTAGAATTCCTAAAAAAAATTCCTAAGGAAAAAGAAACTAAAAGGCTTACAAGTTGTAATAAAACCATTCTTATTTGCAGACAACATGCTTGACCATGTAGAAACATCTCAAGAAATCTATGAAAAAGCTCCCAGGCTACGTTGTTCATTGGATTGCAAAACTGCATAACCAATCTGGGAAGTAGTCTAGCAGTTTCTTATAAAGGTAAACACACTCTTACCATGTGACCCGCCATCCCATTCCTCCTTCATGCAACAACATGGACATATCAGTTGTTTCCAGGCGTTAGGAGTATACAAGGATCAGGATGAAAGAGTTTTTTTGAGGGGGTGATGGAATTGCTCTGTGTCTGACTCATCGTGATGATTACCCAAATCTACATATGTGTTAAAACCCATAGATCTTGAACATATTAAGAAACTCCTTGATTTTGGTATGTTAATTAGAAAAAATTGCGTCTAAAAAGTTACCAGTTTTCATGGTAAAAGTGAATGGTACCTGATGTTCTTGTGATTGCTCATTGATAAACTAGATGAGATCCCTATTGTCCAGTAGAACGTTCTGAGATGATGGAAGTGTTCTATTTATGCTGTGCGCAATGTGGTGAACACCAGCCCCCCTGTTAGCTAATGAGCACTTGAAATAGAACTAAAATTTCAATTTATTTCATTCAAATTAACTTAAAAAAAACCCCACACGTGGCTAGTAGCTACTGTATTGGACAGAGCAAATATAGATGGTTGTATAATCACTGTGATCCCAGACAGCAAAGAAATCCTAATTCTTTTTATCCATCCATTAGAGAGGGATAAAAGACAATATGACTGGTTTGTATTTCTTGACTCCAAGATTTTCTGATTTTGTCCCCCTAGTTCCGTAAATTCTTTATTTGTTAATAAAAAGGTAGACTGTGACTTCCGCGAGATGACATACAGAGGATGACACTGAGGTTTGGACTCACATCAGCCAAAGAAGTTAGTAGATAAGTTCAAGTGTGTGATAATGAATACATACAGGAAGCCCAAGCCCAAATAATGTTGTCTTTCTGTCAATAACTAGTGCCTGTTTCAGGTGCTGAAAACACTGTTTGCAACCCCTGTCGTGAGTACTGAAAATACAGTCCAAATCCTGTTTTCACCCTAGTTAGTTGGAACGGTGTAGACATTAGCGTCAGTCCAGGGTTTATGCAAGCGTCGGGAAAGCAGCACATTGAAGGGACCGCCATTCCCCTGAAGTGTGTGTTAGATTAGCGGCTTCCCCCTTCCAACAGGGTTCTGTTGGAACCTGTAAGAGGTAGGAACACAACCCAGGCCTGCTGAGTTCAGCTCTGTGATGGAAATGTTTGGCCGGTATTTCTTTACACTCCGTCTGGACTTAGTTTGCAGTAATTTTTCCCCCTCTTATTCATCGTTTTCTTGGGGACGTAGTGTGATACCTCCTTTTCATGTGTGTTTACTTTTCATTCTTTCGTTAATTGGAAGCACCTTGAGGTCAGAGGTTAGTTCTATAGATATGTCTCCTTTTAAAAAATATGGCAGCCTTTGCAACATTTTCTGTCTCTCTCTCTCTCTCTGTCTCTCTCTCTCTCTTTTTTTCCTGATTCCATCTTAGAAGGAATGCAACCCACAGAAAGAATAACTTGGCCATGATGAAATAAGCCAGTGATCAAGT
Source organism: Acinonyx jubatus (assembly GCF_027475565.1). Taxonomy (NCBI): domain Eukaryota; kingdom Metazoa; phylum Chordata; class Mammalia; order Carnivora; family Felidae; genus Acinonyx; species Acinonyx jubatus. Next base: position 14,393,204 of record NC_069382.1, read on the forward strand.
AATTCAGTTTCTCAGCTCTTTGACCTTCTAACTAACTCCAGCTAAAAGAGCTCTCGGGCTCTCTAACGGTATGTCTTTAAAGCTGCAGAGGGACTGATGATAACTTTGAAAACGAATTGGGAAGTACCACTTTCTGGTGTATTTTCAGATGTAGTTGGTGCTTCTCAAATTGGGGGCGTGTTTGCCTCCAGGGACTGAGGCCTACACTGCAGGTTTATACAACCTCAGGACAAACGTGGACGGGCTTCCTGGAGCTGGTTCCCTCGTCGATTTGGGAAAGCAATGTTGAATGATCTTCAGTGGAAACATTTTTTTTAAGCTTTTATTATTAAGGCAAAAAGTGATACATTACAGAGTGTATTATATGGCTCGCGTGAATTTCAGGGAGACTTCCAAACAGAATCTTTTTCCTGGCAGACTGCGGACTTCTTTGGGCACACCATTCCTGTCGTCTGCAGATGAAGACACAGAGTACCAAAAAGAAAAAAAAAAAAAAGAAAAAGAAAAAGAAAAGAAAAGAAAATACTGAGCACCGCTGTCTGAGGTGTAGTCAGGTGAATTTTTGCCCAGTGGTTTGGAAATGAATAGTCCACAAATCCAGATGCTTGGTAATAAAATATATCACCTCATTTCCCCACGTTTTCCCGTAGTTTTCTTGACATTTAATATCAAAACATCAAATTTAAAATCTGTCTTTTACCTATAAACTCACCAGCTCTCCGTTTTTCTCACCTCACTTTTATCTTTTCCTTCCTTGTCTTCTTTGGACATTGATTAGAAGAACTGAGGGCAGAAAAATAATGCATACCGTAATGAAGTATGGAAAATTGGACATCTGCCTACTTAAGTTATAGTATTGTACTGAAAATGCATCCAGAAAGGTCTTACAGTTTAATATTCTTTTAATAAGTTGTACAGGGTGTTGCAGAGTTGTGAGGAGATGTCTGCACTGAGAATCAGGACATCTGTGGGGGCTAGTTGTGGCTTTGTTATTAACTCTCTTTAACCTTGGGGAAGTCATTTCTCCCATTTGGAACCTAGGCTTATCCTCAGTCAGATGAGTTTCAGTGCCCTTGCTCAGCTCTAAAATGTCACTATTCTGTTTTCCTAATCCCACGAGGAATGATCTAATCCAAAGACTTTGGAGAATTTCAGTAAGTAACATAGAATAACCTTATTCTTGGCTCTGTGGTCTTTTTGGTGCTCTCTAATGCTTGTAGGGATACCGAGTGTATTCGTTCTTTAAATATTTAGTTTCCTTGCCTATACCATGCTGCATTGAATCCAACCATAATTGCAATGGTTTCTTCCACCATAACAATAATGAACTTACCTTGGTCAACCCTGGGCTGTAAAGCCCCTTGAAAACTTTGGAACTTTCTCTTTCTGAAACCACCATTGAATTTTAAATTTGTAGCTTTGATCAGCTTTTGTGCAACTAGGAAAGCCTGGTCTGTTATTGGTGCCCAAGGATTTTTCTTTAGAGGATTTCTACTCTTCCCTTTATTTCTCAATTTGAACTAATATTCTACCCTGGGCATTACTCCAGACGTCAGACTATCACCAGGGTGCAGGCTTTTGGACAGTTTCTCGGCAAGTAGTATTAGGTGTACATGATGCTTCTAGAAATACATTGCGGATAGTACTCTAATATTTCATGCTGGACATTTTGAACAGTCCCTTTGTGAGACAGAAAAGCATCTCACATCTCTGTGCTTGTCTCTGTCCCTTGTTCAGGCACTCTTTGCATCTTGTTGGGGCTCACACAATAGGCTCTTCCCTTGTGTCAGTAATTCATTATCTTCTCTCTTTGGACGCATCCTATACCCTGTTGCCACAGTAACATAAACCTTCAGCATAAATAGCATCACCTCCTGTGAGAACCTTTAATGCCTTTCTCCTACACTTTCCTGCTCTTGAAAATCTTATCTCAGCTTGACTGCTCTGGTTTTATCTCTACCCATCTCCTTCATGTATCCTGCCATGCTAGCCAAGCAAGGTCGGCCACCAGTCATTCTCTGAGACAGCTTGTACTGTCTAACCCACGTGGTCTGTAAGCACCCGGCTTTGCTGCCTGGAAAGACATCCCCACCATGTTTCTTCTTCCCGCTTTGTCTACCCAACTTCGGGGCCCACCTCAACTGCTTCCTTCCTGAAGCACTACCCTGTTCCCACCACGCTTCCTTACCACCTGTCTTTTACATCAGAAATTGCCATCTTTCTTTGGTCTCACAATACTCTTCCTCTCTTTGCCTTGAACATCTCAGATGTTGGCACAAAACTGTGAGGATAGATGCTGTAACTTCTTCACGTTTATTCTGACCTCAGCAACAAGCAGTGTCTTACATGTTGCATTTAATAAATGTCTGTTGACTTGAATGACACTGAATTAGGGTAGGTTTGGTATAATACTGCTGCAGACGAGGATTTTTATCTCCCCTGTTGGTACATTCTTGCAAACCAGAGAGAGTTTTGGCATCACAGACTTCTGGGTGGCGTCGGGGGCCAGAGAAACCCCCCAGGGGAAGCAGCATCTGGCCATACTGTCAACATATCATCCCTCTAAGGGATTGCCATAAGCGTATAAATACTTGTTTTTGGAGGATGAGTTCATGCAAGGGTAATGCTTCTTGGGAGGAGACTTACTAATTGCTGTAACAGATGCCAAGGGGAATTCATTGCAAATATAAGGTGGGTCATTTTCTAATCCTTTAGAGTCTATTCTTAATCTGACCTTGAGCCACCCGTGTTGCTTCCTCTTCGTCTGTGTTGCAGTAGGAACCCCGTGCCCCACCTCATGCTTCCCACCTCCCCCCATCGGCACCTCCACACCTGGGCTCATACTTCCTCTCTCCAGGCCATTCTTTCATTCATTCATTCATCCGCTCATTCATTCAGCACCTATTTATTTCGTGCCTTCCATTGGCTGGGCACTTTTTCAGGAATACATCTGTAAATACAAGGCATGCAAAAACCCCTCTCTCCATGGAGCTCATGTTCTAACACGTGGTATGCCCTTTCTCTGTCTCCCACCCGTCTGGATTTTAGGACAAACTTGCCTTGGCCTTTGAGCCATCCCTGACTGCTTCGGCCAGCTACTTTACTCCAGAGTTCTCAGAGGCACCTGTCACCCGTTCCTCCTCTTGGACAGACACTGTCTTGTATTCTTTGCACTTCTTCTGTGTGGATGTCTTATCTCTGCAAGTGTTTTATAGGCTTCTTATGAATAGAAACCATGTCACCTGTTCATAAAAAGGTGTGTGTACCACTGTGTATATCCCACATTACGTACACTATTCACACATGCTCAAATCTCCATCCTTACCGCAGACTTTGCAGCTCGGTACCCAATAAATATTTTTAACCGATTTAAGATACTTACTGCTGTCCTTTATCAAGTACAGCAGCTCTAAGGCTGTAAGATCCTGCGTGACTGTGTCACTGGGTGGTGCTACGATGTCCTCTTTTGCCAAGGAACCAGTCAAGCGCCAGGCACAACCTCTGCCCACACCTCATCAACTGATCAAATCACCTCTGCGATAGTCTGTGTGATGTTTGTAAATCTTTACTGTAACACCAAAGCTGTTATTAAAAGGAGCAAGAGGCAGCAGCGGGGCGGGGGGGGGGGGCGGGGAGGAGGACGAAGACTGCTCATAACGCCTCTCTTGAGTTTCTCTCCCCATCAGAGACTGGTACCTAAACCATCAGAGTGCCTTTCTCGCCTTTATTTCTGAGTTAACGCTAATGGTTGTCCAGCATAAAACTCACCGTGCTATTAGTAGGATGGCAAAATGAGCTTAAGGTGATCAGTCACCCTCCTTTGCATGATCATTTAGGAACAGTCTGCCAGCAGAGGCCAAGGCTGGAGGCAGCCCATCAGGGGGTGCAGAACTGGGCAAGGCAACTGCTAGGAAGGGGACCCCCCCTGAGGCCCCCACTGGCCTCATGTGCTAATGAAGTGAATTGCCATCAGTTTAAATGTAAAAATTCAGGCATGGGTTTTTAAAGAATTTTGTTACCAATGGTTATTTTATTATAATAGTTGAGGGGCCTTATATGTGGGTGTTTTTTATTGTTTATTTATTTTTGAAACAGAGGGCACAGCGGGGGAGGGGCAGATTGGCAGAGGGGGTGGGGGAGGGAGGCAGAGAATCCGAAGCGGGCTCCACGCTGCCAGCAGAGAGGATGTGGGGCTAGAACTCACAAACTGTGAGGTCGTGACCTGAGCCAAAGTCGGATGCTCAACCGACTGAGCCACCCAAGCGCGCCGGGTGGTATAACGCACGGGCTCTGGGGCTTGTTCTGCAGGTTCAAATCCTGCTTCTGCCGCTTAGCAACTGTGGTAACTTGAGAAAGAGTGAATCTCTTTTTAAAACGGGGATAATAATGGGAAGCCTGGGTGGCTCAATCAGTTAAGCGTCCACTCTCCATCTCTGCTCAGGTCGTGATCTCACAGTTCGTGAGTTGGAGCCCCACATTGGGCTCTGTGCTTACAGCATGGGGCCTACTTGGAATTCTCTCTCCTTCTCTCTGCCCCCACCCGACTTGTGTTCTCTCTCTCTCTCTCTGTTAAAATAAATAAATAAACTTTAAAAAATGGGGACGATAATAGTACTTACTTTACTGGGTAAAGTGGAAAGCTGGGTCCTTGGAAAGCTTAGGTGAGTTTCTAATACTGGGTCCTTGGAAAGCTTAGGTGAGTTTCTAATATGGTCATTGGAGGCCCATGTATAGGTGGAAACATACATATTCAGATGTTAGAAATTTCGAATACCTTTTTATTTGTAATTTTCCATCCTTTTTCTTTGGGTATTTTTTTTTTCTTTATCCGTTTATTTAACCTTTTCTATGTCATAGAGGAAATCTGAATTTTTAGCTATCAGGAGGTGGTCCAGTGACCCAGAGCTTCCTCAGAGGCTCTTACATTGCCAGAGCTAAAGATACTCTATTCAGAGCTTCATTTTTCATACATTTATTCTATAGCTACATCACTGCACTCTTACAGTGCAGTGGTTTACGAGGCATACTTTTTAACCTTGTAGTGATCAGACTGTGCCTGACAGGAACGAGCTGGAGAAGGCGGATTTGGTGGAGTTATAACTAATGACACAACCACACTCAGAGGGAGTCAAGTCAAGGTGAGCCGTCCTGGCAGGAGGCCCCGGTGCTGGGCCACAGTCTCATTCTGTGTCACGGATGAGAGTCTAGGTGGCATACTAAATGAGAGGAAGCAGGGGTGCCTGGGTGGCTCAGTGGGTTAAGCGTCCGACTTCAGCTCAGGTCTTGATCTCACGGCTCGTGAGTTTGAGCCCCATGTCGGGCCCTGCACTGACAGCTCGGAGCCTGGAGCCTGCTTCGGATTCTGTGTCTCCCTCTGTCTGCCCCTCCCCCACTTGCACTCTGTCTGTCTCTCTCTCAAAAATAAATAAATGTTAAAAACATTTTTTTAATGAGAGGAAGTAATACATCAGGAAGGAAAATCAAAACTAAACCATTTCTGACGAAAATGCCTAGGGCATCATGGATGAGGGTTTTTTTCAAGTGTATAAGTGAGACCTGATTTAATAGCAGTTAATGTGAAGAAGTCCTCTGGGGGTTGACCATCTGACTCAACCGAAAGCCTACTGTATAGTCTCAGGCCACGTGAATATTACAGAGTCCAGAACAAGGGAGGTAACGGTGAGAACACAGCTAGAGTGTATTTGGTTCTTTGTACGTTTTTTTGTTAAGTTTATTTATTTTGAGAGAGAGAGCAGGAGAGTATTCAAGCCGGGGTGGCGGGGGGAGAGGCAGAGAGAGAGGGAGAGAGAGAGAATCCCAAGCAGCCTCTGTGCTGTCAGTGCAGAGCCCAACACAGGGCTTGAGTTCACGAAACCGTGAGATCGTGACAGGAGCTGAAACCGAGAGCCAGGTGCTTAACCCACTGAGCCACCCAGTCATCCTGGTTCTTTGTACAACATTTCAAGAGGGAAGTTGATACGCCAGAGCAGAAGCAAAGGAGGGAAACCACGAGGGCAGAGGATTTGGAAAGTGTCAGATGGTTGAGGGATGTGAAGAAACTTTATTTAATAATGTCAAGACCATGTATCAGTCAGCCAGTCAACGAGCATGTAGTGTGTATGGTTATGAAGTGTCCCAAACTGTAGGCGACTAGAGAAGAGATCATTTGGAATGTAGGGATGGGATTTTTATTTGTAGATACCGAGTGACTGGTCAGGCAGAAGAGGGTTATAAGTTTTTTATTTTCTGAGGGCAGAATGGGAGTCCCTCCGTGGGGTCATAGGACTCAGTTCCTGGAGGGAGGGCCTTCCCCAGGGGGTACGCACAGGCTGGGATGAGACCCCGGCTCCTGGGAGAGGAGGTTGCGGGAGACAGGCTACATCACAGAAGTTACGAGAAGAAAGGATTCTGGTAGGATTGTAGCCGAGGGACGGTCCGAACTCAGCAATCTGGCATAGTCTCACTGAGAGATTCAGTGCATGTTTGTTCTCCCAGCTCTGGTTGTGCCCTGTAATTTGTATTCAGGGAAGGCTAGTTGCTGTATTTGTGAGGATGTGGGGAACATGCTGTACATGCATCCCCTGCTACCCAAATCTCTTTGGTTTCTTGTATCAGATGATTTACTGATACCTGGTTCTTGAGTGCAGAGAGTGAGAGGTGCCTGCTTTGGTGTCCTTTCTTTTGGGGCAGTTTGGACAGCATCCTTCCTAGGAGCACAGAATTCACTTCTTCCCTAATTATTCTTTTCCTCGCATGCTCCATTTCTCTGTGGTTTTAGCGCTGACTGCTGATGTCCCTATCTTCCTTTCCTCCCTCCCCAACTCCCACCCCCTTTCCCTCTCGAGATGTTTATATGTTGTTTCGTGTACTCTAAATAGAGATGAAGCGTTTCCTCTCTGGCTCTGATGAAATAGGGCCCCGTGCTGTGTATGTGTGTCTATAAATACAACCACGTACACGTGCATATGCATGAGTTAGTTGGTGCAGGGCTCACACACAGTGCAGCGAAAAAGACGTTTTCACACAACTATGTAATTGATTTTTTTTTTTTTTTGGCCTTACTGGTCTGAGACACAGAAAATTAAAAAAAAAATAGAAAAGAAAAGTAAAAGCAGAGGAAGCCACGATATAAAAACCACCACCACGAACAACCACCCTGTGAATCCTAGCGCTCTGTGCAGTTTCAGCTGTGTGGCGAGCCCAGGAGAAGCTCACGCTGGAATGAGTTCCTGACATAGTGACCTCATTCCCAACACCGCCTCTCCGGGGCGGCGGCGGGGGCTGCGGGAGCTGTGGCCGCGGGTGCCACAAGCCTGTGGGCTGTGCCGGCAACGAGGAGACCCAGGCGTGCGAGGGCTTGTGCGGCCCCTGGAATTTATGACAAATAGCTCACTGCAGCTAAACTTTGATCCAGTGTTACAGTCGAGCCGCCTGTTACACACAGGAGGGAGATCCGTCCTGCATCACAATGAAAAGCCAGCCTTAGAGAGAGAGAGAGAGGGAGAGGGAGAGGGAAAGGGAGAGGGAATGTGTCAGGTTTATAATTACAGACTGGTGAGTATATGACGCTAGATCAATTTCAATGTGTGTGTGTGTGTGTGTGTGTGTGTGTGTGTGTGTGTGTGTTCGTTCTTCAAGCATCCGGAGGTATGTGCCCTTTTTTGCTGTTTTAATGATGCAAAGATCTGAATTGGCGCTAACGCGTGCGAGGGGACCCGGGTCCCTTGGAAGGAGGATGCACCCCCTCGCAGCCCCAGGCCCGGGGTGCATTCCCAGCCCAGAGTCTCCGCGCTGCACAGACAAAGGAGCCAGCGCAGACAACCAGAGGAGGCTGTAGCTTTTCTTGGAGCGATGACTCATTTCGGTTCACAAAGGATTCTGGGCAGGGTAGTGAGAAGTCAGGTCGGCTGATCCGTCCCTATGACTTCACTTTGCGGAGAACAAGGCAGAAGAGCAGTGATACTGCAGATTCCCGAGGCACTGCAGTGCGATACTGGCTCAGTGCGAGTGGCTGTGATGTATGAGATAGGCACGGGACAGACCCCAGCTGTCCCATGCAAATAGGAGGAAAGACTGGTAAAGAGGATCTGTTTGTTTGTTTTTTCTTCTAAAATCGTTACCAGCAAAGTACGTTCACAGAGCCTTTTTAAAGGTGCTTCTTGCCAGCTTTTGAACCGAACTTGAACCAGTATGTCGAGCCCCGAATTGTAAGAAGAGCTGAGAGTTCTGGAAAACTCAGTTTTTAAAAGTAGACCTCCGAAGGTAAAGTACCAGATTCCTGTTATGTTCCACGTGCCCTCAGTAGCCAATCTGAAATGCTCATATTTAGGACATTATTACTCGAAGGTTTACTCTTTCTTCTTATTCCAGATTCTAGGACGTCCGTTTCTGTCACTGGCTCCTCCTTGTGCCTGGATGCAGTCCCCTAGCATGCACCAGGCTTTAGCGTCAAAGCTACCTGGGGCATGGAGCCAGTCCAGAAAGGGTCAGGTACGTTTTCCCTGCTTTTCTTTCAAGACGTGTTGTGTGCGAAGCCATATGGTAAGATGTCGACACCCGCTTTGAGAAGAGTACACTGTCCCCTGAAAGGTGGTCTTGCCTCAGTCTTAGGCAGCAGACATGCCCCGTGGTAGGCTGATGCCACCTCAGCAGCATGATTCATCCCAAGTCACATCAGAGCTGAAAAGTCAGACAGCTGTAGGATTTGCAAACAGGAGATGATTAAACCGCTTCAGATTTCCATCCGCTGCAGTATCTCTTCCACTCTTCCGGTGGGGCATTCTACAAATACTGTTTGAAATGTCTTCTTCTCAATTAATATAGTCCCCGAAATTTGGCGTGTTATTTGGCCTGTTAACCTACATGTAGTGCACTGAAATCCAAGAGAGCCTGATTTATATGCTCAGGGACTGTTTCCAACACTAACATCAGATTGAGGTTGCTATTAACCACTAAGGAAGCAAGCGTGTTTCTTCCTCGTCTGCTTTAGGATTCAAATGATTACATAGCTGTTTTCTTACAACATCCATGGGCTTTTCACACAGAAGCTTTTTTTTTTCTTTAAATAGTGAGATGGCAAAATGTGGTCCTCAGAAGTCCATTACATGCTACGTTTCCAAAGTGAAACTCGGCAAATCCAAAAGCGTGGCTTTAACTATCTCGTCGAATTCGTAGGTTTAGCACTCTTTTTTATTAAAGATGTTTCGAGAGCACCAAATCCCTGATGTCATTTGTACTCATAATGAGAACATTTTAAAATGCAAACTCTGCATTGGGTAGGCTCCTTGAACCCCTCTTCTTCTCTTTGCTTTCATATCCATTGCCCTCGCTCACTCTTCCACGGAGGGGCAGAAAGCATGCTTCCTTTCTACACGGTTAAAGATGTCTCTTCTTTGTGCACAGTGCTGTGCATCTTCAAAGCAAAGTCGAGCATGTTGAGTCAGTATTAAAAGATGCTTGGTGACACCGTAGTATATTGAGAATATACAGTAATTATATAAGGTCCCCACACCCATCATTTCGATTCATCCTTAAAGACCCTATTCAAAGTCTCCCTCTTGCGTAAAGCCTTCCCTAATTGCTCCAACAGCAGGTCATTTCTTAATGCTATTATAGAATTCCTACTTCTGTCTATGGATAGATGAATGTAATTATAGATGAGTACATTCCTATTATTAAGTTAATTTGCTAGCCATTCATGTATTTTCTTGTATCTCTTCTAAGGATGTTGTAAACAGTGATTTAAGTATGTTCTAGCTGCTTGTATTTTCATGCATTTATTTCATGTTTCCCCACCCAAATCATAAGCTCATTGAAGGCAAGGATCGAGATTTATGTCTGTGTCTACAGTTCCCATCTCCTAGTAGTTCCCTGTACACGGGAATCCTCCTTAAATAGTGGATTCAGAAGAGAGGCAGTTTAAAAAGCATTCATTTGTCACAGAGGGCGAGAATGGTCTGTTTTGTTCATTTTAAGAGTCTTCACAAGGTAGATTACTGCAGGATGGACGTCAGGAGTTCCAATTCTAGCCATGATGATTGTTCTTACCTTGAGACATGGTTCCGGACAGAGTCGTACGCTGCTCGTAGAGGGTTGTTACTGTTAAGAACAGATGTGAAGATGCGACCCTTCAATGGGGACATTGTTTATGATTTACTTCATTAGGAGGCATATTACCGGACAAGCCATCCGTAGGCAAGGAGTGTGCAAAACTCTGAGATTTTGTGCGTAAGTTACTCTCTTGAATCCCACAGGATGTTTTCCTTAGAAGGGGTAACCATCATGGCTCTTTGTACCTCAGGTTCTGTCAGAGATTATGTAGCTCCTAGTGTCACTGGTTTTTGGTCCTAAGGGTACCTCCTCAAAGGCGGAGTTTCCTGTCTCAGGTAAGAGAGTGGCCCAGCCAAAATTTCCAAAGAGGCCAGCTTTGTTTGGTGTCCTTGTAACTCTCTATCCATACAATTTCTCATCTTCTGGTGCCCTTCTCTCTTCCCCTTTGCTTTCACACCATTCTCCCCCAGCCCAGCAATACATGTCAAATGTTGTATGTTTACACACAACACACACACGCACACACATATATTGTATGCATATATAGGTATATATACATATAAAGTATATATGATATGTGTATAATATATGTGTATATATTAATGTGTATAATGTATGTGTATAATTCTTGTGTATATGTGTGTGTTTTATACATATATGTTATATGTATGCACATATAATATGCATATGCACATACATATATACACATATAATACGTATATATACATATATAAAATTATATACGTATATGTCGTAGCTTTTCTGCTTCCCAGTCAAACTATTCCATTCACTCAGTGCTTATGCTCACATTTAAGAGGTGAGTGGTCCGATTAAACGAATTCATACCAGTGTAACAAAGACTGTTACTCTCTTATTCTTTTTGCAGATGTCTCAGTTTTGTTTACAAACAAAAAAGTTCCTTTTAGGACAGAGTGACTGTTCTATTGAATTGCTATCAGTAGATATTCAAACACCATCAAAGAATAAATGGAATAAATTTAAATGGGCTCAGGGAAGGTAATTATAATAGTCCTGCATTTGTCAAATAGTTTTTAGGTCTCAGGGGCAGCATAAGCACCCAATATCCCTTATCTTCTTTAATCCCCTCAACTCTGTAAGGTGAACATCACTTTGTGTACTTTGCCCGAGAAGAAACTGCAACCCCCCAAATTAAATAATTTGCCCCAAATCCCGCAGCCAGTGAAGAGCAGAACTGGCCTCTGAACCTTCAGTTTTGGCTGCAGAGTCCATGGCCTCTATCCGTCTTGTGATGCCAGACTTGGGAGAGTAAAGTTCCTTTCTTGGTACAGTGAGTTGGGCGTTTTCTCTGTGTCTCTCTTCTGGCCTCTGTACCTCATTCCAGTAGACTCTTACGTGGTTCTTTCATAACAGCCTCCATGACTGTTGGAAGGGGTGGTTAGAGTATTCAGTTGGGGAGTTGGTAGCAGTCATTCAGTATAATTGTGCTGTAATTTGGGAACTGTCATTTAATTAGGCCTTCTTGTTCTGGTATAATTGCATTTTAGAGAAATCAGTCACAGTATGGTTGCAATACCAGCAATAAGCTAGTGAATCCGGGAGTACAGAGACTGAGGAACAGCTGTGGTGATTCTACCTTGTAAATGGTGGGAGAGAATGACCCTGGAGGTGTTAGACTCCTGTATTAAACTGTCCTTGAGAAATATCATCGGTGCAAGTTGGAGCATCTGATCCGTCTCTGGTGTGAGGCTGGGTTCTGGTGTGGGGTAGATTAACTTAGGCACATGGGTCCGGTCTCACACGATGCACTTAAATTGAAGAGGAGGAGGACACTGTCTTACAAAGGACTTCTGTTGGCCAGGTGCCCTACCGGTGTGTAACACCTGAGAAATTAATTGTTCAACCAGGACTGGTATTTCGTCATGATTTTATCCCTGGGGGTAAATGGCTGTAACTTAGCCCCGGATGAGGGTCTAAAGAGAAGGAGGCAGCTGGTGATGGAAACGTCTGGCAGTTAGCAGGGTCTCACCTTGCCTTGTCCATGTATGTGCCGTCCCTAGGTATTCAACAAGTATTTGCGTGCCTGCTTGTGAATAGCACTTGGCCAGGTTTTAGTCCATACACACGTGCTAATGTGGAGCCCGAGCAAAGGTTTGAATTACTGAAGCATTTAATTGGCCCGATGGCTCATATTGCCATCCTAACTTTTCAGCTACACATCTAGCACAAGAGCAAAATGGTCCAGCGGTGTTATCTGACTCTGATTAGAGAGATGTCTGAAGCATTCCTGCTGACGGTGACAAGGGCCCCCCAGCAGGGGGTTTTCACCCATCACTGCCCACGGGTTGCCCTTCTCTACCTCATACTCCACCCTTTCTGGCTTGCCCATCTCTGCTTATCCTGTGGCAATTTTTCATTAGTAGTCAAATCTCAGCTAACAAGAGTGATAGCTAATATAACTAATGAAAGCTCGTAGACCGAGGAAGATAATGGGTTTCTGAACCGATTGATTTGTCATCACACCTAGCTGCATGTCTGTGCATTAGACAGACTGCTAAGCAGAAAGATTCAGGAGACGTGGTGGACGTTAACCCATTTGTGTGTGCGTGTGTGCACGTGTGTGCACCATATGCCACCATGATTGCTCATTCGCTCTCATCAGAAGTTTCTTACGAAAGTCACGGGGAATGGACACCATTAACTTTACTATTATTAATGGGAACCCCTTATTTACATTTCTCTTTGGGATTAAGACAGTTCGTTTATTCAAATGGTAGCTTAGGAATTGAACCTTCTTTAAGACACTCATCATGTGTTGCCATAAAGCACCGGGTGACTTTAGAAAAGCTAGTGTAGAATTTCTAAATGTTCTAAAATTCCTTTTTTTTTTTAAAGAAAAAAATGTCATCTTTACTGCCATCGACTATTGCAGGGAAGGCCCAGCCTTAAATTTCTGAAAACAGTGGCATTTAAACCAAACATATAGTAAACTGGTAAAGCGGGCTTTTTCAATGCCAGTTTCCTTTTAGATTTCAAATGTGAACATTTGAAAGTCAAGTATAGTAATTTGGTTCCAAGGGAAAGCTGTTTAAAATAACGCAGCTGTAATGCTCTGCCCTCCTGCAGGGGTCGCTGTCTGCTCGAGAGGGTATGGGAAGGGAATACGTGTTCCTCTAGAGCAACTTTAAAAAAATATATATCATAGTAGACCGTCTGTTCCAAGAACCAAACAATATTTATACATAAAATTGGGGTCCATAAATTGAACTCATTGTAAAACACAAGGTCCGTCTGATGCCCTGCATCAGAGACGTTGTTCACTTAACCTCAGAGAGCTTATGACTTCCCCAGGCTCACGGGTGTTTTCAGGTAAAACTTGGCTTGTCAGGAGTTCCGTGAACAGCTCATTGGAAGGAATAGAGTCGTCCTGCCGCTGTGCCCACTGTACATTTTATAGGCATGTTTGACCATTTTTATGAGTCACGGTATCTACCGCATGTGGTAATTTTATTGGCATCTATAATTTTAACTTTAGTGTTAATTTTGGCAACACAGAGAACAAAAACAGGCACGCTTTCATCCCGAGGAGCAAAGCTGAGCAAGACTTTGAATGAGAAAGAGTAAATGATGAAGCCTTTATTACAAGGGAAAAGATTAATAGCCAATATATTTTGCTATTCTTTTTAAAATTAAAGCCTACTTTTTTTCCAGATTGGATTGATTATTAAAATAGTTTCCCCGGCAAGATGGAAACAGAGCTACACATGAGTACTGTATTATGCTTTTATGCCAGAATCCTGCTGCATTGACATAGAATCACAGAATCCTTGAGAGCCTGAAGGAATCTTTGACATCATTTCCCTTCTCAGATGAGGAAACAGCGCAGAGTGGTAATTGTGTTCTGTTGTGAGAGACTGGGCGCTTAGCAAAATACCTCCTGAATGCCTTTGTATGTTGGGAATTTGCCGGTTAGAAATTAGTACAGTTGCAGAACCGCGCCTGGAAGTAGGCTGCTTTGACTCATGAACTTCATTAGAGTCGAAGGTAACTCTTCAATCCAGAGTACAGATTCAGTTGGCATTTACAAGGAAGAGTTGTGTTTAAAAATAAACAGGAAAACAGGGTAATTTAAACATAATGCTGGTGCTTGAAAAAAATGGGTTATTTAAAGAAGGTTAAGATAGAAGATGGGCTTCAGGGTATTTTCAGTGTTGTAGTTTATTATCATGTAGTTCACCTGGAAGAACTATGGCTGTCTGTTGTTTGTTTGGTTTTTTTTTTTTTAACGTGTATTTATTTTTGAGGGGGGGAGGGGCAGAGAGAGAGGGAGACACAGAATCCGAAGCAGGCTCCAGGCTCTGAGCTGTCAGCACAGAGCCCAGCACGGGGCTTGAACTCACGAACTGTGAGATCATGACCTGAGCCCGAGTCGGACGCTCAACCGACTGAGCCACCCAGGCGCCCCTATGGCTGTCCTTTCCTTACAGTCGTGTGAAGATGGGGACTTTAAGATGGAAGGAAATGGTATGCTTGCTCTTCTAGTTAGGTATCTTTTGGAAAGCTACAGTTATCATCTGGGAAGAGATGGATATAAATTGTCATGAAAGTCGTGTCTTCCTAGGCTCTGTGTTGCCCTCCCTCATATGCAGAGACTGAGGAGTCCGGAGAACCTAGATTAATGACTGGAAAAAAAAAAAGGCATTTATAAAGAACAGAGCTTTATTACAGTACTTTTTTTTTTTTTTTTTGGCACACAAATAGAACCAAGATAGGAACCACTTTGCAAGGCGAGTGCCTAAAGGTATTGAATATATAACAGGCTCTCAAATATATTTCTTGAAAGGATGAATTATGTGAGCGAGCATTTTTTTTTTGAAATAATTCCAGCTAAAGGAACTGGCCAGAAGTTGGAAGGGAAAATAGAGGCGGGGGGGGGGTTTCAACAGTAAAAACGCACGCTTGGGGTACAGATATCACTGAGGTGGAAATAACTAGCTGTAGATACTGAGGGACGGAGAAAGTCAGCACGGGCGTGATTTCTACCTGTCGTGCCGGATGCCCCTTGTCAAACCAGTTGCCGGTTTGTTTCCCACGGTGGCACAGAACTGATTTTCTGACACCAACATGTCACATGATTCCTCCGTATAAACACACGCAGAGGTTCCCCATCAGCATCAAGAATTGGACCGAAGCCTCTGGTCAGGCAGGACCTGGCTCCTGTTTTTCTTGCTAGCCTGCTCCAGCTGTGCCCAGGTGTGCCCCGCTCCCCGGGGAAGGGGGGTGCTGCCCCACACCTGCTATCCCGCCTCTGCCGGGCTCCCCACCTTCTCCCCATGACCCTGGGCGGGCGGTCTCCTCTGTCCTCATGCTTCTCAGCTGACCGGTACCTTAAATGAAAGCGGCGTCCAAATGCTCGCTGAGGCATCGAGCTTTAATGTTGAATGCTCTTAAAAGCAAAGAGGTTTGCTTACAATGGGAACATTTTCATGTCTTCTCAGAGTTGCATTTTATTTACCAGGAACTTACGGAATGCTTCCTCTGTCCAAGGCACCGTGCTTGGTCTTACCCGAATTATTTTGGATTTGACAAATGTCCCCTGAGGATTGTACTTAAGTGGATGTTTGTAAGAAGGTAAAAGCTGAAGTAAAACCTACTTTACCCCTTCTTTTTGGAACAACAGGACAGAATTGTGGTCCAGGAAGAATTTACTAGTCTGCAAAGGAGCCATGAGTTGTCTTTGTTGAATGCGTACAGAACTAATTCTGACAATAGAAAAATCCATCCCATAAATTATAGGCAAGTAACAATTCATAGTTTATACACCGTGTGGTAGTTTCTGTAGATTATGGTGACCCACAAGATTTTGGCAGTATTTGCGTTCCCTTGTTTTCTTCTTTGACTGTAAATGTGGTCCAGTTGTTGGAAGAATTTTCTAGTATTTTAATTCAGAGTGATTAGCTGGCTCATTAAGCAGGTCTTTATATAAAAGAGCCATAGAAAATCATGGTAAACTTGAATGATGTGTTGTATTGATACCTATGATTCCTTTGATACAGATCTTAAATGTATGTCCTAAACCTCACTTAATATATAATTACTTTCCTGTGGTAACTGCTGTGTTTGGGTGCTCTGTTGTTGATGAAATTAATAAAGGGAGTCTTAGAAATTGCACGGTTAAGTATATTCGGTCTCTTGTTATTTTGTTTGAAATTATTTAGCAAGATACAAGAGGGAAGTCGCAATCCTTTAAATACCCTGAGGAATTCCTAGGATTACAGTGTTATCAATGGCCATTCATTCATTCATTCATTCAACAAACACTGGGTGTGTGATGTATTCGCTGCATTATTCTAGGCATCGGAAATCTAGTAGGAACGTAGCATTCAAATGTTGTTCTTTTACGGAGCTCTTAGTCAAGTGGGCGAGACAGACAGTGAACACACAGACACACGCACACACACTCAGTGAAGAGAGTAGCTTGCTGAGATTCTGGTGCCAGTTCCGGTGTGCGTGTGGGTTTTCCACATCACCAAGCAGTTACTCAACACAAGCGGACTGTCCTACAGTTCAGCTGATTTCTGATACCATCTTCCTGGAGATAGCATCAGATCCCACAGATTTTACCTGAATTCTTTGGGATTTGGCAGATGTTCCCTGAGGAGTATACTTAAATGGATGTTTGTAAGAAAATAAAGCCGGAGTAAAACCTGTTTACCCCTTTGTTTTAGAACAATATGAATTATGGCGGCTTAGAAACAATGTGTTCGCCACAAAGTAGCTGTGAGTTTGCTCACTCCTGTAAGATTGCCCCCCTTCCAAGCCGACCAAAAGCCCAAATTGTCACCTGTGCTTCTGACTGACCGGCTATAAATTGGTTTCCATGAGTCCTCCTTGGATTCAGTTAACTTGCTCATAGAACTCAGGGAAACACTTTATTTATTAGAGTGCCGGTTTATTATCCAAGGATACAACTCTGAAGAGCTGATGGGACGAAGTGCAGGGAAGGGGCTCGGACCTTCCATGACCCTCCCTGAGCACACCCCTCTTCCCCAAATATCCACGTGTTCACCAGCGTGGAAGTTCTCTGGACCCCATCCTTTGGGTTTTCAGTGGAGGCTTCGTTAAGGAAACGTAATTAAATCATTGGCCATTGGCCACTGATTCAACCTGCAGCCCCTCTCCCCTCCCTGGAGGCTGGCAGTAGGATTGCAAGTTCCATCTCTAGTCACAGTTAGTCTCCCGGCCACCAGCTCCTCCCCTCCCCCTTCCCGCCGGTCGGTCCCTAGTTTCAGGTCTAAAAGCCACTGATTAACATAACAAAAGACACCTTATCTCTCTCCTCACCTAGGAAATTCCCCCTGGTTCTAGGAGCTCTGTGCAAGAAATGGGGATAAAGACCAAATATGCATTTACTCTAAATCACATATCGGACTCGGGTAACAGGAGAGAGTCTCTCTTGTAGCGTTGGGACAGCAGTACGTCGGGTGGTCAGGACAGGGCTCCCTGAGGAGGTCCCGCCTTAAGCTGAGACCCAAAGGAGGAGAAGCCAGTCCAGCAAAGGCCTGTGCAGGGAGCATCCCAGAAGCTCAACAAAGGGCAGAGGCCCCAGTGCAGAAAAAGCTTGTCGCGATCAGAGAACAGAGGAGGTTGTGCGCGTGGCAGAGGGAGAGGGTGGGGAACTGGGAGGGTGACCGTCCCAGAGGTGGGTGGACAGGCCCAGACCCTGACCCTGCCACTGCAGGCCTGGTGAAGCGATCCCTCTCTGGGGCGCTGTGCGCAGTCACTGTAGGACGTTCTGCAGGGCGGGGGCATGTTTTCTGTTTTTCTAAGACCTGGCTGTCCTGTGGGGAAAGCAGTGTCAGGTCAGAGGGAAAAGTGACAGTCATCCAAGCCATCCCAATGGGTCAGGGGAGAGCATGGTGCTTTGGAGGGCAGGTAGCACTGGACATAGAGCAGAGGAGCCCATCTAGGGAGCACCTGGGCCCGGGGTAGACAAGGATTGCCGATGGGCTTGGGGACCTGCGGGGAGTGGAAAATAATTTATCTTAGTGCAGTATAAAAAATGAGGTGACGAGATAGTCACTTAGAGCCTCCAGATTCCATTCCGTTCTGTACCCGGAGTGAAAAGTTATGGCGCATTTTTCAATATTGTCGCAACACTGAGCTTTTTCGAAGCAAATGCAATTCAGACGCACTTGAAGCATGCTGGCCCTTGTAGTTGGCGGCGAAGAATGAAAAGAAATTAACTTAGAAGATAGCAGTTCAACTAAACGGATCATTTTAGCTAAAAGCATAAGGACAAGAGTGGCCTGAACTCAAGCAGTCCGTTTGCTAACAGCCCTATCTTTTCTCTGGAGAGTGCAAGTTCCCTGTATCCTCTACAAGACTAGAAGGGAGACCTGCATTCAAAAAACAAAGATCGTATTTAGTGGTTTTGTACCCCTGGTCTTCTGAGAAGCCCTTAATCGTGATAGGCAAGGTTCAGAAGGTGTTCAGCTCCCAAATGGATCCCGGGTCAGAAGGTGCCGGAATCTGCACTGATCTCCCCCGTGGCCCGCCGACCCCAGATGCCTTAGCCAACCAAGCAAGAACCTAGCCTCAGTGCCCCAGCCTCTCCTGCAGGAGGCGGAGGGAGAGAGAAGGACTTCCAGAAGAGATCTTTCCGGAGGCTGTGGCTGAGCTACAGGGGCCGCTGTGGGGAGGGGGGATTTGAACGGGAAGAGCTCCAGACTCCCACCTCCCCTGCACCTCACCACTACCACCGGTTCATCTATTACGCCTGAGCCTTTAGAATTAATTTGGTTTGAACTGAGGGTATAATAGGTTTTAAGAAGATATATACTGACGGTGCCTGGGTGGCTCAGTCGGTTAAGTGTCAGACTCTTGATTTCAGCTCAGGTCCCGATCTCAAGGTTCGTGAGTTCGAGCCCTGCGTCGGGCTCTGTGCTGACAGTGCGGAGCCTGCTTAGGATTCCCTCTCTCTCTCTCTCTCTCTCTTTCTCTTTTTCTCTTCCTCCCCCCTCAAAATAAATAAACTTAAAATATATATATATGCTGTTCTAGGCAGTTGCACACTTGCCTACTGAGATGGTCCCAGCCCTCATTTTTGAGCCACCAGTATGAATTGAGCTTTACCAGCCAGCAAGTGATGCTCATACCTCCAGTGGCAGCCAAAATTCCACGTTCTCACTTCCACCCACTGCTACCCCACCGAATGTTTGAAGGAGGCCTCTCTTTGTGATTCTTCTCTTTCTGTTCCATTGGCCCCCGAAGCTCATGTATTCTGGTCAGTTCTGCCTTCTGCTGTTCTCTCCTTCTGGGCCTGGGTACTCCCCACTCGCTTTGACCACTCTTCTCCGCCCTGTCTTGGAGAGCACGGAGCCACGGCAGAACTGACCGGAGCCCCGAACTGAGCTGGGCTTGGTGGCAGGGGTGGGGCCTCCAGGCTTTGACTCCGGCTTCCCACTGCCTCATCCCTGCACCTGTTAGGCTTAACCCCCCTCTGGGGGTTTTCATTCCCGGGCCCCGTTGCCTGGTTCCATCCATCAACCCTTTTCCCATCTAGTCCATCCAAGCACGTTCAGGTTCTTTCTCGAAGGGCCTCTGGGTTCCCAGCAAACCGGGAATCGCGGCTGGGTACAGCTTTGAGTGCCCGACAGTGAGGAGCTGGCCCACCCCAGAGGGTCCTGACATACTCCCAGGAGGGCACTGCCCAGTGCCACAGGCTGACCTGAGCCTGGGTTCTGGCCAGCATCTGGGAGTTTATTACATGGGAGAAATCAGGCCCAAGAAACAAAAAAGGAGAGATTATGTAAATACATGTGGGAAGTCAGCTCAGAAGCTCCCAGATCCTCTGCTCTGCTGCTAACTTTACCCTCTTTCTGTGGGGCCCTTTTGCACACGACACCCTACCGAGCCCCAGGTGGCACCCAGGTGGCACCTTCAGGCTTTCCTGCTCTTCCAGCCTCTCCCTCCGCTGGGGCCCCAGCCCCACCCCAGAGATCTTTACGGGGAATCCTAGGAATCCTCGGAACATAACTTGAAAAGCACCACACTGCGACACAAAGACCGCAGAAGTGAAGACAGAGCCTCACGGTGCACGTTGATGCGCTTCAGGAACCGTCATCAGCCCCTCGCGGCTGGGTCTTCAGCCTGTCCACCGCCACCGATTCTTCCAGTTGCAGACACGGGCAGGAGGTCACAGGGTCCCTTGCGGATGGTGATCTGCTCTCTCCTGCTCCCTCCAGTCCATCCGGCTTCTGAAAGTCAACATCTGACTTTGTCGTTCCTGAAATTCCTTCCGTGGCTCACCCTCCCTCACAGGGTGAAGGCCTTGCGTGCTCAGCTGTCCCCTCGTGGTGGCCCCGTGCCCTTCCCCACTCCTCCCCAGAAAGCGGCTGCTTACAAGTCCTTCCCCCCCACACCTCCCAGCCCCCAGGCACACTCCCGCTTCAGCACCTGATTCCGGCTGCGCATCTCGGGGGAAACCTCTCACTTCCAGCTTCTAAGCACCCCCTCCCCTCACCCCACCCCCGCCCCCCCCCCCCCCCCCCGGTGCTGCTGCACCACCGCCCTGTCCCCTCTGTCCCAGAGTCTGTCATTCAGCCTTCTGTGGAGAACGGTGGACTTCGGTCTAGTTGCCTGTCTCCTCCCCTTACTCCTTGAGAGCAGAGATGATCTGGGGAGGGGAGCTCACTCCCTTTCCCAAGGAAATCCCAAGCCCCCAGCAGATGGCTGACACGTGAAGAGCCACTCAACATTTGAATGAATGAATCCTCACGTTTCCCCAAGTGCATTTGTCGAGATGGGAATGGCAGTTCTTAAATAAACCGGCTCCGAGTTAATAAAAACAGAGCTCATTTTTCAGCCTCGTGTCGTACGCCCTTCAGCTGTAAGTCTGTTGAAAGGAGATCTCAGGTTTTAGAGGCAGGTTCTGTTTGCCGAGGCCATTGGAGCTTCCACTGCTCGGGGGGCATCCTTCCACCTGAGGGGCATCCGCTGTGTGGCCGTAACAAGCTTCAGCGTTCAGAGTTGATCGTCCTCATGATACTGGGAACCGGGAAGGGTCATGGTGTGTGCGTGTGTGTGTGTGCGTGCGCGCGTGCATGTGACAAAAGGCTGGGTCTTTTAATGAACTCCTTCCTTGAAAATTGTCTTTCTGCAGGTGATGTGTCACCAATCAGCATGTCTCCCATCAGTCAATCTCAGTTCATTCCACTCGGGGAAATCCTTTGCTTGGCCATCTCAGCAATGAACTCCGCGAGAAAACCTGTCACCCAGGAAGCGCTGATGGAGCATCTGACCACGTGTTTCCCAGGTAATGGGAAGAGAATGTAGCACTTTCCAAACAGACGCGTGTGCTGGTCGCTCTGGGACTTCATGTGGACCGTGGTGCCTCTCATTGAAATGTAATAGAAAAAAAAATGTTTTGCCAAAACTGGCCAGAAACGTTCCTTAGGTCTGTAATTAGAAATCAAATCATCTCTGTTATTTCAAAACTAACGTGCCGTCTCCAGGTGATAATGTAATGCTCTTTTTAAGGGGCACTGAGAAGAAGAAATACAGTCAGGATGCGTGAAGAATTCTGGCAAAACCCACCAAGGTTCTAGTCAACTTCAACATAACCTTTATTTTTTAAAAAAATTTTAGTGTTTATTTTTGAGAGAGAGAGAGACAGAGCATGAGCAGGGGAGGGGCAGAGAGAGAGGGAGACCCAGAATGCGAAGCAGGCTCCGGCCTCCGAGCTGTCAGCAAAGAGCCGACGCGGGACTCGAACCCACGAACCGTGAGAACACGACCTGAGCCGGAGTCGGGCGCTCAACCGACTGAGCCACCCATGACGCATGGGAGCGTGTCGGAAAAGTTTAGTCCCAAGGGATTACACTAGAGCGATAGTAAGGACAGACAAACAAACAAAAACATATCTTGCATGCTTGTGTCATGGCCTGATGAGTTTTAATAATAGGATATTTGATAAATTAGTTAAGATCTCATTTTAAAGGCAAAAAATAAAATGTTTCCTTGTCTCTTAAATATTATAATGAGACAATAGTCCAGCTGCCCTACCAATGGCATTTGGTGCCTCTGGAATAGTGATAAGCTAAAGACAGCGTAACCTGTCTCAAGGTGGGCAGCCCGGTCCTCAGCTCCCGTGTATTGCCCGCCCCCAAAAATGTCAAACCCTGCCAGAGCTTCAAATCTACTGCTTTTTCAAGAGACTCTGGAAACTCTGTAGAATCTGTGACATCTGTAGATTTCCTTAACTATTGGCAGTTACGTGTGTGTTGGGTGTGTGTGTACATTTTAACACACGGGTGCCCGTGACTTGCAAGTCAAATAAAGCACGTTATCGGGCCACCAGTTTGGCAGCTTGGACTCGACATGTACCTAGATGGAAATAGAGCTTACCCAAAAAACGAACTCTCGACATAGTTTTCACCCAACCTAGAAGGGACCTTGGTGAAACAGAAGCTGTGGACTGTATCAGTTCCCTTTTGCCACCAAAATGCCAGGTAACAATCACAGGTCATGGATGGCATATGGCAGTGAACGTTTATTCAGCTCATGTGTCTGGGGGTTCTCCGGGAGTCAGTGGATCCAGACTGGACCTGCCCAGGTGGCCCTGCGCCACCTGTACCCCATCCTCTTTGGAAAAGGGGACAAGCAGTGGCAAGTTCTGCTAACGAGGACGACAGAGGCCCCAAGAGAACAAGTCTGGTTATACAGAGGCTCTTCAGCCCTTCGGTCACACCACACCCACTGACATTTCATGGGCCAAAGCAAACCTGGCCAAACTCAAGGTCGAGGTGTAAGAAAATGCACCCCACCCATGGCAGAGGGCAAGAGGAATACTTCTGGGTTTTTTTTAATGTTTATTTATGTATTTTGAGAGAAAGCACCCACATGTGAGTTGGGGAGGGGCAGAAAAAGAGAGGGGGAGAGAGAATCCCATGTTGTCAGCACAGACCCTGAAGCGGGGGTTGAACTCACAAACCGTGAGATCCTGACCTGAGTGGAGATCAAGAGCTGGTCGCTTAACTGACTGAGACTCCCCACTTTTCCTTTTGCCCCGAAGGAACTTTACATTTCTCTCCCAGTGATTTATTTCCTCCTTCTTCAGTTTTCTAATTAACATGTTTGGAAACTATGTGTGCTGTTTAAAAACTCTAACACAGACCGACCGACCTTTTGCAACCTATAAATTACCTTAAATTTTCTAACATTATCTCTGAATATTCTTCACTGTATGATCGTCTTTCTTTGTTAACTTGCAGGCAAACCCTTTTCCTTTCAGTAGCAAGATAAACAGAGTGCCAGGTGAGAGCAATCTAAGGGGACAGATGTGGTTCACAGATGTAATGCTCTTGTGAAGAAAGACCCTTCTTGGTGGCCTTGTACCTGGTTGGCCTCTTCTGACATCAAACTTCCCCACAGCTTTTGAAATCTATTTTTATGTAGCTTCGTGGGAGATCACCTAGCTTTTCCAAAATTGGTTACATCTCTCCCATGACTGGGCTATGAAATAGAGAATGGAAAGAACACAGAGCCGGTATGTAAGAGTAAATTGTGAAAAACAGCAAAATAAAGTAGTAAATTGCCAAGCAGTTGATTACAATATCACTAAGTTGGAATACTTTTGTAGAGAAATCCATAGGTCACCTGTACTTAAAAGAACGACTGCTTTGCTAGCTTATATGGCATGTGAATTTAGATCTCAATGCCTTGTCATCAGATGGGCCAAGGGGAGCGAACTTCACCTTTTTCAGCTTTGTGACACTGATGACTAACGGGTCAACCCCACATTGCAGGGGCGCTGTACAGATCTGAGTCTGGGGCAGGGGTTGGCAAACCATGGGTGCAAGCTAAGTGTGGCCCACCACTTACACTTGTAAATAAAGTTTTATTTGGAACTTTGTTAGAACACAGCCTTGACTATTTGTTTATGTATTGTCTTTAGCTGCTTATGCGGCAGTTACAGAATTGAGTAGTTGCAGCTGGGAGATCAGAGGCCTCACAAAGTAATATAATTACATTCTACCTCTTTAGAGAAAAAGTTTGCTGACCACTGGTTTAGGGCGTGGTAGTAATGATTTAAAACTTTGTTCAGCAATAGTTCCATACTTTATTTTATTTTTTGATGTTTATTTTTGAGAGACAGAAAGGCAGAGGTGAGTGGGGGAGGGGCAGAGAGCGAGAGGGAGACACAGAATCTGAAGCAGGTTCCAGGCTCCAAGCTGTGAGCCCAGAGCGTGATGCGGGGCTCGAACTCCCAAGCCGTGATCATGACCTGTGTTGAAGTCAGACACACAATCGACTGAGCCACCCAGGCGCCCCATGACTGTTTACTTTTACATAGCTTACTGCCTGAAAATAAAGTTTTGACTTTATTTAACTTAATATTTAACTTAATGTCATTAAAACATTTGAACTCTCATATTTAATGCATATGTTATACGTAAAAAGAATAGTCTAGATTTGGGCCTCCATTACTGTTTTGGTCATCCATATTCTTTTTTTTTTTTTTTTTTAGTGTTTATTTTTGAGAGACAGAGAGACAGAGCATGAGCAGGGGAGGGGCAGAGAAAGAGAGGGAGACACAGAATCCAAAGCAGGCTCTAGGCTCTAAGCTGTCAGCACAGAGCCCCAACACCAGGGCTCAAACCCACGAACCGCGAGATCATAACCTGAACTGAGATCGGACACGCAACCAACTGAGCCACCCAGGTGCCCCTAGACACCCATATTCTAAAGAAACTTTTTAGTGAAAAGTCTCCTAGTAAAAATGCCTGACAAACTGAAATGTAAACCCTTTTATCACCTTTCTATATTGGTTGAATTTTGGAATTTCCATTATAGAAACAAGAATTTTTCTTAAGGTATAAAAAGAATAAATACTTGCTTCTCAGCTAAGTAAGGACTCATCACCCACCCATCCAGAAGGATCACTTAAATTGAACTAGTACTTGTTGGGTTGTTCATGATTGGATCTTCCTGGGAGGAAAGCTGACTCTCAGAGAAAGAGACCTATAGGCTGCTAATGGGGTTGAAGTTTGCTTGTGTATTTGCTAGAGAATATTAACATATGTATGTATGTACATATATAATATTCTGTCTCCCATCTCATCCTCTTACATTGGTTCTTGCTAAATTCTCCCTCAGCCAGTGTTCTTCACAAATGAGAAGAAATAATCCAGAGAAGCCCATTGAAAGTTTCCATCTAAAATGCTTAACATACGGAAGGTATACATAAGCGCTCCATTCCAACGATTTTCAGATTTGTGGCATTAAAGGGATATGTAAGTCTAAGTAACCTCACGTTGTCATGCAGCGTTATTAGATCTCTGTTTTTGCTTTGGAAGATGTAAAAGTGTGGAAAAGGAGAGAAGTCGGGTGTCAGCCTTATTTGGATACAGAGTTTATCTTTTTGTTCTTTAAGCCCTCAAAATCCAAGCTCATGATGACCTTTGGGAACAGAATCTGGAAGTGGTTGAATGCGCAAACTTCGAAAAGTACCCATCACGGCCATCTCTGTCCCAGGGGAGCCCTGCAGACCTCTCATGGAAGTCTGGATTTCAGACAACTGAAAGTGCAGTCATTATACTGGGGCTTCATAATAAAATAAGCATCATAAATATCAGCGACTTTCAGTTAAAGCCTTGAAGACTCACAGGTAGAAGTGTGGAAGGTTGATTGGACAGGGCATGTTTCCAGCTTGTGTTTTCAAATTAGACATCCCTCGACCGATACACGTGAGGATCCAAGACACGAAGACTTCGTTCTGTAATACCGTCACAGTTTTGGTTTGGAGTAACAGCTGTTCTTCCGGATTACGCCTCAACTTTCCTTTATAATGACAGCATAGTAACCTGGGCAGTCGTGAACTCGTATAAACGAGGCTTGCCGTGTTCTGGAAAAACTTGTTTCTGTTCCAGTGTTGACTGCAAGCAAGCTACTATGTAAGACACAGATTTCAGTACGGGTTTGATATCCGGATTGCTATGCCCCACAGCCCAAGTGGGCATCATTTGTGCCCACGGTGTGAATATGGTCTCATCTGGGGAGTTGTAGTCTGTGTCAGTGTGAACGGTGCCCCCAGACTTGTCCAGCAGGAGGCCCTGGTTGTTAGTAGGGTGTAGAAGCTCTTTTAAGTTGCTTCTCTTATATGCAAGCATTTTTTTATTTTATGACGGCACTCAAGAATTTCATATATATGGTTTGGGTTCTATCGCTAATTCATATGAAGTTCATTTTGTGCAGAAACTATCATAAAAATTTTAAAAATTGTTATTATACCAGCCTTGAAGCCATTGGCATAAAAACCAGAGTACCTCTCTCAAGAGCAGAGCCCTAAAGGGAAACTATGCAGCTCAAACATTAAATAATTATACTAAACAATACATTATTCATAAGCAATGTTGCCTTTCCCACCTCACCACTACGGATGCCTTCTGAATATGGTAACTCAGACAGACGTGTATGTTACATCGCATTCATCAACTCTCTCCCAGGCCGTTACTAATGCTTTCATATCCCACTTTTGTAGTTTTGGAAGGATTGGGGGAGCCTAAACTTAGTTTACCTGCTGTTTTAGGTTGCTACAGAATGTTCTTAGGAGGTAATCTGGGTTTCCATGGATCCTGCCCCAAAGTTGAGACTATATGGTTCATGTTCATGGAGCCCCCAGTATATGTCAGGCACTGCTTTACATATCTTAAGCTCATTTTTAGAAATTTTAAGTTTATTCATTTACTTATTTTGAAAGAGATAGTGGCAGAGGGGCAGAGAGAGAGAGAGAGAGAGAGGGAGATACAGAGCCCCAAGCAGGCTCTGCACTGTTGGCACAGAGCCCGACGCAGGGCTGGAGCCCACAAACTGGGAGATCATGACCTGAGCCAAAGCCAAGAGTCGGACGTTTAACTGACCAAGCCACCCCAGGCGCCCCTGCCTTAAGCTCATTTAAACTCACAACTACCCTACGAGGGTACATGGGGTTATTATCCACATCCCGATGACCATGGACAGAGGCTCAGAGAGGTTAGGTAAGTTACCTAAGGTGATAACCAGCAACACTCATTTTCTAGCATAACCCTAACCAAGTACAGGTGGCTTAAACAACAGAAATGTATTTTCTTACAGTTCAGGAAAGCGCAAAATCAAGGTATCAGCAGAGTTGGTTGGTTCCTTTGGAGGTCTGTGAGTTCAGAAACTGCCAGACCTCTCTCCTTGGCAGGTGGATGGACATTTCTACCAGTGTTTCTTCACATGGTCTTCTCTCTGTGCACGTCTCTGTGCCCACTTACCCCTTTTTAGAAGAACATTGGTCGTGTTGGAGTAGAGTCTACCCTGATGACCTCATTTTGACTTGTTTACCTCTGCAAAGACCCTGTCTCCAAACCAGGTCACATGCTTAGGTTTAAGGGATTAGGTCTGAATGGAGGAATGGTGTGGTGGGTGGGGTTCTGCATAATGCAGCCACTGCCACCAGGTAACAGTGATGGAGCTGGGGTTTGAATCCAGCAGTGTGGCCCTGGGCTCCAGGCTTTCAGTCTCCACGTCACACTACCTTAACTGTGTCAGGCTGAATCCCATGAAATTACATTTTTGTGGGTCAGACACGGTTGAATGCTGGCAGTATGATTCAACCTGACCTATTTCCAAATTATATCATCCAGATCAAACTAGTCAGGACTGTCGCCCTCAGTGTGCCTGGCACTGAGGAATGGACAATATCCAAGAAATAAGTAATGTCCTCTAACCCAGAGAGTTTACTCTCTCTTAAGAATTTATACTTGTAATTCTGTCTCTTAAGAAAGACAAGGCATAGACATGCACACAGAACCCTTTGAACACAGTATTGGCCATGGTACCAGGAAGTCTCGTCATTTTCTTCTGGAATTTCTATTCTAAGGACTATGGCATTTTCGGACTCAGTGACCAGATGGAGAAGCTTCTAAGTTTTCACAAATGTATTTATTAGGGCTCTCTGGTTACGAGTTAGAAAAACTACCTCCATCCTGCTGACTTAGTCCAAGAAGGAGAACATTGTCACCCAAACTTCATCAGTAACGTAGTCACTTTCAAAACTGAAGGTAATGATTTCAGACCTGGAGGGTACATCTTGAACAATGGTCGAGTCTGATTGCCCCTTTATGTAACTTACAAAGTTAAGTTTATTAAGTAAGCTTAATCTTGAAAAGTGAGTGTATGGAGTAGCTTCAAGTGTGTATGGTGGCCTCTGTATATGTTCTATTGGTTTTTGATGATCAAGATAGCTATTTCAACCCAGTTTCCTTAGCTTTTTTTTTTTTGTAGTGAGAAAGGCTTTTCTGTAAACGTATATTATATCATGTAAAACATTTTTCATTTTTCCATCCTTTAAAAATACTCTGCCTTTTCATGGCTCAGTTCAGGAAAGACCTTGTGACAACCGTAGCAATCTCACTGCCCCTAACTTCTGTCTCTCTTCCCGAACGCCTTTGAATCCTGCTGGCTTGCCATGTGGATGATACGTTGAAGCTTGGCAAAATTCATACGATTTTGTCTTAGTTTGGACTGCTGTAAAAAATTCCCATAGACTGGTGGCTTAAGCACCAAACATTTATTTCTCACGATCCTGGAATCTGGGAGTTCTGAGATCAAGGCACCTGCAGATTTGGTGTCTGGTGAGGGCCCTCTTCCTGGCGTGAAACCGGCCATATCCTCGCATGGCAGAGGGAGTGGGGGTGGCTTGTCTCTTCCTCTTCTTACGAGGGCACATCTCGAGGGCCCCATCCTCGCACCAGAGATTAGGATTTGCACATGTGAGTGTTTGGGGGGATACAAACGTTCAGTCCATAGCAGATCCTGAAAAATCGGGAACCAACGACAAGTTCCCTCTACATTCTCATGAGTGTGTTCCTTTGGTTTTAGGTGTTCCCACCCCAAGCCAAGAGATTCTACGGCACACGCTCAACACGCTGGTGCGGGAGAGGAAGATCTACCCAACTCCGGATGGCTATTTCATCGTGACCCCGCAGACTTACTTCATTACTCCTTCTCTCATAAGAACTAACAGTAAATGGTACCATTTGGATGAGAGGATACCTGACAGGTCTCAGTGTACCTCTCCACAACCCGGAACCATAACGCCCTCTGCCTCAGGCTGCGTCAGGGAAAGAACATTGCCCAGAAACCACTGCGACTCTTGCCACTGCTGCCGAGAAGACGTGCATAGCATGCACGCCTCGACTCTGCAGAGGAAACCTGCCAAGGACTGCAAAGACCCCTATTGCCCTCCTTCACTCTGCCAGGTGCCACCCACTGACAAGAGCAAAAGTACTGTCAACTTTTCGTATAAGACAGAAACTCTCTCAAAACCGAAAGATAGTGAAAAGCAGTCCAAAAAATTTGGGCTCAAGTTATTCCGGCTAAGTTTTAAAAAAGATAAGACCAAACAGCTAGCCAATTTTTCTGCCCAGTTTCCTCCCGAGGAGTGGCCCCTGCGAGATGAAGACACGCCAACCACTATCCCTAGGGAGGTGGAAATGGAAATCATTAGGCGTATTAACCCGGACTTGACCGTGGAAAATGTCATGAGACACACTGCACTGATGAAGAAACTTGAAGAAGAGAAAGCACATCGGAGTAAAGCTGGGTCCTCTGCCCATCACAGCGGAAGAAGTAAAAGGAGTAGGACTCATCGAAAGTCCCACGGGAAGTCTCGGTCCCACAGCAAGACACGAGTGTCTAAAGGAGACCCTTCAGACGGTTCTCATCTGGATATCCCAGGTGACAGAGAGTATGACTTTTGTGATCCTCTTACCAGGGCACCCAGGGAGGGCTGCTTCATCATTGAACACAAAGGAGATAACTTCATCATGCATAGTAACACGAACGTGATTGAGTCTCATTTCCCCATGACACCAGAATGGGATGTGTCTGGGGAATTGGCCAAAAGGAGAACTGAGATGCCTTTTCCTGAACCTTCCAGGGGAAGCTCCCACTCAAAAGTGCACCGAAGCCACAGCCATACCCAGGACCGAAGGTCCAGGAATGAGAGATCCAACAAAGCCAAGGAGAGATCCAGATCGATGGATAACTCAAAGGGCCCTCTGGGTGCTTCTTCTCTAGGGACCCCTGAAGACCTGGCTGAAGGCTGTAGCCAAGACGACCAAACCCCCAGCCAGTCCTACATTGACGACAGTACGTTAAGGCCCGCACAAGCAATTGGCCATCAAAGGGCTCATGTGTCATCCACGAGCTATAAAGAGGTGTGTATTCCAGAAATAGTCAGTGGCAGCAAGGAGCCTTCCAGTGCTTGTAGCCTCTTGGAGCCAGGAAAACCACCTGAGAGTTTGCCATCCTATGGGGAACTCAACTCTTGTCCAACAAAAACAGCTACAGATGACTATTTCCAGTGCAACACCTCCAGTGAGACGGTCCTCACGGCACCATCACCTCTGGGAAAGAATAAAGAGGATCATGACACTCTGACTCTGGCGGAAGGGGTGAAAAAGCTGCCTCTGTCTGATAGGCAGGCCCCACATTCTTCCAGGGAGCCTGTGGGGCACAAGGAGGAGTCACCAAAAGGGCCAGGTGGGGGCCCAGCTGTTTCGGGCGCAGTGGCAGAAGGGATCGCCAATGGACGCCTCGTCCAGCACCACAGCGCCGAGCCCAGCAGCCTGGACAAGAGGAAAGAGATATTCAGCAAAGACACACTGTTCAAACCTCTTCACAGCACCTTGTCTGTAAACAGCTATCACAAATCGAGCCTGTCCCTCCTCAAATCTCTCCCGAAGACACCTGCCGACACACTGCCAGGCCGATGCGAGAAACTGGAGCCATCCCTGGGGACCTCGGTGGCACCAGCCATTCCTGGTTCCCAGCGTCAGCAGGAGTCCGGGGGGAACCAGGAAGCCTCTTTTGACTATTACAATGTCTCTGATGACGACGACTCTGAGGAAGGGGCAAACAAAAACACAGAAGAGGAAAAAAACAGAGATGATGTAGGCACCATGCAGTGGCTCCTTGAGAGGGAGAAGGAAAGAGACTTACAGAGGAAATTTGAGAAGAACCTCACCCTCCTTGCCCCAAAAGAAACCGACAGCAGCAGCAACCAGAGAGCCACGCATTCGGCACGCCTCGACAGCATGGACAGCAGCAGCATCACTGTGGACAGTGGATTCAACTCCCCACGGTAGGGAGAGGCATCTCTGCACACGGGCACACACACACATACACCTACCAGGGCCTGGGGCTTTATGCAAATAACTTGAAACGTTTTTTGATTTCACAGTTTTAATTCTGTGAATGCGGGTTAAGGGTTGTGTGAGCTGTATTGTTAACAACCTGTTTCTGACTTCTTTTTCAGGAATTGAAACAAATGTTTCTGCAGCTGTAGAGATCACCAATCTGGACTGGTGGGTTGGCTCCCTTCCTCAAACTTGCATCAGGCCAATCTAACTAGGACCAACATTTTCCAGTATTTTTCTTCTATGCGTATATTGCCCCCATGCTGGTAAAAGAAGTTTGTGGTTTTTTTTTTTAGGTCCTCAAAAATAATAGCTTTTTGGGTAGAATGAGTGGTCAGTAGTCAGTTGGGGGTTGGGTATAAATTAATTGACTCAAAGACAGGGGTCCCTCTAGTGGGAATGACAGATCTCAACCCCTTGGGGCATCCAGATGCTTGCTGCCACTGCAGTCCTGACTCTGTGCGCCCCCTTTCCCTGCTTTGCTCATACATTTCAGATCCACAGAGAAATGGAATCTTGTGTCTCTCACAGGAAGATGAGGGGCCCTTGCTCCATTAGATCAAAACGTGTGCCCACACTTTTATGTCTCCTCCTGCAGAATTGACAGAACCCATTTAGGCACTCTGATTATAGCTGGTAATTCAGCAAAGGGTTAACAGCAGAGAGCATGTAATGCCTGACTGGCACGTTGAGAGCACTAAAGTGGTTCAGGGGATAAGAAAGCCAAAGAGCGTCTGTGCAACTTCCTTTTTTTTCTCCTTAACTCTTCCTTCTCCTCAAAGGGCAACTGGGGACCCAATTCTTCTAAATTCTACTCCAGATTGGTGACTCTGAGATGCAGAAATACTACTGAGAGGTTGACATTTCTCATGAGTTGTGATTCCCAAGATTCTACAATATATTTTAGAATTTTAACAAGTACCCAGATACGATTATATGCTTCATATATTATTTTAATTATTAAGAATTAAATGTAGTTCTGTTATGATTTCACTTTACTCTGGATAATTTGGGGACGGAGCATTCCCAAATCCAAATTGGGAATCGTTCATCTGTCTGTCCCATATTAGACCTTTATTATTCCTTAAAGGGCTAGTTCTTGATTATGATGATGATGATTTTTGCCATGTAACCTTTTTTTCCAAGTTAACACGTGTGTGGAAGTCTAATGTCTAAACAAACCACAGAGACGGTGCTCTGGCGGAAGAGGGTGTGAGGCCAGGAGCCCCACATCTCCTCTGCCTGTCCCTCCAGGAGCCCTAACTGACCTCAGGGGGCCATGGCACTCAGTGTGAAAACCACTGGTCTACCTATTAATGACTTTTCTAAAATACGACTGCTGCTAAATATTTTTTAAGTCCCAAATCAAATCAAATGTATATATCCTTTTCTTTCTATTTCTGTCTTCTCTTTTTTTTCCTCTTGAGTTTCTAATAGTGGGTGCAGGAGAGGCACATTGAAGGTTTGTAGTTGATGGTAGATGTTCAAGACCATTGCTTATGGAAGGTGTGGTTTATTTTGCCTGTACCTTATGTTCGACTGTTTCTTAACCATATAGACACTACCTGACCAATGCTTTGAACACCAGCTTTCAACCTTGCACAGTGCCCGCTTGGCCCCTGCACCTCCACAGAGGGAAGGCTGTGGTGCTCTAGAGATCATTGCTAAGAAGATATTGAGAATAGCTTAATGGGTTCTAACTCAAAACTCTCCCACTACATAATAGTGAAAGGAAGGTTTTTGGCTTGGGGGCAGATAAACGCATATATTCACGAAATCGTTGAACCAGTCTCGCCATAGAATGTATTGTTTTATCTCTAAATTTGAAATGCAGAATATAGAACTTATGAATGGGATTATTTCTTGACATAGGCTTTATTTTCATTTCTTTAATAACATACTTAAGGTTAAACGCTTTGTCCTGGTAGGAGGTAAGATCTCTCTGAGGAGACAGCCTTCTCACATTTAGGGATGTGTCTGTCCACTACTATGAGGGAGATTTCTCTACTGGAATATGCAGACCGCCCATAAATTTCCCGCGGTTAGATAACCTACAGAGCAATTCCTAATTTTGCCCCTTTCGTATTTAATATCCTTTGGTTAGAAGTTATGTCAAAACTTACTTACTATACCTGTTTTTAAACTGTATTTTCTGTACACCTCAATTGATTACGTTGTTTTTTGATGCATGAGGAAGGTCTGTGAAGGAGAATGGTTGAGTTATAGGGAGTTTTATTCTATGGCATGAGGAGTATTTTAGCCACAGGGCATTATCAGACTGATACCTCTCCACTGCCGTGAGATACAGAAGTCTTAAGTGGGCCATTTATTCGAATCTTCCAGTACTTAATTCACTGAGCAACTAAGATCCAACAACAATAACAAAACAAAACAAAACAAAAAGACCAAGCAAGGTGATGTCCACACTCCCAGCTTTCAGTGCTGGCTCACAAGTCATGTTCAGCCACATTTCCAGAATTCTTTAGTCCCTTTCGTTGGGGACTAAAGGGTTTTGAAAAGGGGGGATTGGGGAGGGAAGGTAGAAGCTTCAACTGTGCTGGGAGATCTAATATTGAACACGAAAAATCTTGACCTCAGAGGCCTGCTATTCCAAATCTGAGGCCAAAAACTGCTTGAAAACACAGTGTGAAAATCAGAGGTAGCACAGCTTCCCGGGAGGTGTCTGCTTTGTGTACTGCGGGAGCACGTGCCTGTCGGAGCGCCAGGCCAGTGGAGGCACGCTCAGCCAGGGCACTGAGCAACCAGTGTCTTGGTTCACCTCTTCTGCTTATCAAATCCTGAAATCTTATTTTGAAGGTTGCACTCCACTATAGCTTTCTTTTTCAAGAAAGTAAGAACTTTTAAGTGTGAGGAATATTTTTACTGTTAACGCTCTACCTCCGTCAGCTTTTTCAGGATCATGCCCAGAACCCTCATTATGAATGCCGCTCACCCTACTCATTATTACGGCAATAATGAAATATATCCTTTGGGGACACTGGAGTACTATATACATTTATCACTATTAATGACTCAGGCCAAATGTGGCCAGAGGCATCTCAGAGCACCTACAGCTCCCAACTTAGATGATCTCTTGCAGTGATATGTGTTTATGGTGTCTGGCATGCCTTAAAAGCTGGTTGAAAAAGTTTAAGCTGGTTTAAGGCCCTTTGGACTTTAAAGTGCATCTTGCACTAGGAAAGATGTCATTTAGTCATGTATGGATTCTGAAACCAACTCATCGGAGCTACTTAATTCATTAGATGCCAGATGTACAACCGAAATAATATGTATCTAGCTTTTTAATGTACAGGTTCCTTGATGCGTATTTCTTCACAATCACCCTGTGAGTAGGTGAATCCCATAACTCTCCCCATTTTAGAGATGAGGAGATCAAATACTATAAAAGGTTGCTGTCACGATTTAAGAATGAAACTGAAGGAACAGGGCAGGAAATCTTTGGGGTTCTCCATGTTGATTGCCCTTTTTCCTTCCTCCGCCTCACCCCGTGCCTCAGCTGTGGTGCTAGCAAGCCACGGATGACTTTTCTTAGGGAAGGTGTAAGGCAGGTAAGTAGGTGAGTCTAGCACTTTCCATCCCTTTAGTGCTGATGTTTTGGGGTATTCTTTAGGTATGCTCAGATCTACTGTGAGCACAATGAAAGAACATGATTTACTTCCATGAACATATTAACCTTCTGGGCGTGCACTTTGCAGTCAAGAAAAGTCCAGTTGTCTTTGTGGTGGTCAGTGAACAAACTTCCTTTTAAACAGTTACCTGTTTACCTGGCTCCCGGGTGAGAAGCAAACTCAAGGCCACAAGGGGTTAGGATGAAATAGTCCATTCTCTAGGAACTACTGCCAAAGTATAGGCAGGCCCTGCCTTCCCAAAGTTTGCGTTCACAGCCCTTGGCTTTGACGAGAGACCCTACTCATTAATGGCTTTCTTCCTTTGAAAGCAAAAATCTTCAGACTTCTTTCAGATCGCAGAAACAGGTACTAACTTGGGCCTTTCGTAAAAGTGAAGAAGCGTCATTGCGAACATTAGGAAAGCAGGTGTATCTACTTTTTAACCATTTCGGCCTCTGGAAGGTTTCATGGGAACATCCTACCGTCAGATGGTGGGAAAACCTGCGTAGGGTTCAGACAGCATTGCTATCTGTTCCGATGGGAATGAAAGAGCGGTGGTGAGGCTGTCCACTTCAGTAGTTTGACCTGTTGACTGGTTCCATCAGGCTTACATCAGGGATGGGGGCCGACTTTCAGAGAATATTTTCTAAACTTTGAATCTGTCTGGTAGGGTGGATGGATATTTTGAGCGTCTTTGTGGTGTCTTCAATCTCTTTGTAAACCAGGCTTCTTATTACCATTTTGAGGACTTTGAACCTGGAACCTGTTCAGTTCCTACCAATCAGGCCAAGTAATTTTTTTTTTTTTTGGTGTTTATTTATTCTTGAGACAGAGACAGAGCATGAACAGGGGAGGGGCCAAGAGAGAGGGAGACACAGAATCCGAAGCAGGCTCCAGGCTCCGAGCTGTCAGCACATAGCCTGACGCGGGGCTCGAACCCACAAACCGTGAGATCATGACCTGAGCCGGAGTCGGATGCTCAACCGACTGAGCCACCCAGGCGCCCCTAAGTAATCTTATTTCTAATGCTATTGCCCTACACATTTAAAAGGCTAATGTTCTGAATCTCTTGGAACAATAAAACAAACTCACAGGTTTCTGACTTAGAAAAACTGAAAGAGAGGGGCGCCTGGGTGGCTCAGTCAGTTGAACGTCCGACTTCAGCTCAGGTCATAATCTCACGGCTCATGAGTGTGAGCCCTGCGTCGAGCTCTGTGCTGACAGCTCAGAGCCTGGAGCCTGCTTTGGATTCTGTGTCTCCCTCTCTTTCTGCCCCTAACCCACTCACATTCTGTCTCTGTCTCTCTCAAAAATAAATAAACATTAAAAAAAAAAAAGAAAAACTGAAAGAGAAATAGAAATGCTAAAGCCTTTAAATCACCTCTACTCTGAAAAATAAAATATTTCTACCAAAGCAGGGGGAGGGCATGTAAGCTTCACAAATTAATGGGGAAATTTTAAGAGTCCTTTTCTGAAAATATAATGTATTTCCACAAAAGTGTTAAGATTGGAAACAGAGGTACCAAGTGCTTTAAGAAGAATTTTATTCCCATCAGTGTGGCAGATTAGCTAATGGCATGCTTGAAGTCCAACCAGAGTCAAAATCTGCTAATCAGGAATGAAAACAGCATCATTAGGGGCAAAACTGAGTTTATTCAAGAGCACTTTTCTCAATGAATTTCCAGCCTGAAATGAAGTCACTACGTATGTGTATTTAAGAGGATTCTTTTCTCAGATGAATGTGTGCTAGCCATCCATCACATCAAATTTGGAAGTGGTTTCCTTGAACGGGAAGGGAAGGGGAAAACATTGAAGATGCGTTTAGCTGGGTGGAAAGCTGTCATTCAGGGTGCCGTTTACTAGAACACGTGTGTGAAAGCTTCTGGAGCCCACGCTGAAAGAGTGTATGTGACTAATCAGCGTGAGATGGGGCATATGTGACATCATGAGCCGACAGGAAATCCATTAACTACATCATTTGCTCTTCCTCTGGGGCTCAAGAGGTAATTATTTATGTGTAAAACAAAACAAAACAAACCCTTTTTACTCTTTTAGCACTCGGGAGAGCCTGGCTTCCAACACGTCAAGCATTGTTGAAAGTAACCGTCGTCAGAACGTTACCTTGAGCCCGGTGCACGGTGGGGCTGGTCCGGCTTTCAGCTTCCGAGCAAGTACGGACCCCGCGACGAATGAAGCTGAGAAATTACAGAAACCTTCCAACTGCTTGCAGGCTTCTGTTACCAGTGTGTGACTGTCGTTCTGCCTCAGATCTCCTGGCTCCTCCGACACAGCCAAGTTTACGACACTGGGACTGATGTTTACATCTTGGGAAAGACGAGCATCTCGACCGCAGTTTTTGTGTTTACTTAAACTGTGCCGCTGAGTAGGCTAGGGCAAAAAACAAAAATCTTTATTTCGGAGTATTGCTTTTCACATGTATGGCTCTGTAGCAACCGAATAGCAGTAGTAGGGGTGATATGTATACTTTTGCTTCACTACTTGTAACTGAGCACACATAGGAAAGTCTAGACACTGTAAGTGTGATATGCATTCCAATGTCATGAAGTTGCCAATTCCATTTTTAAATGCCACAGATGCGTGTTGCTCCCAGTCTGTGGTCAGAGGGTGCCACGGAACTGATCCTTGACACTTCCAAAAACAAAAACAAAAAAAACAAAAACAAAAAAAGCGTAAGCCACCACAAAACGTCAAATGCGAGGGTCCGCCTTGAGGGAGATCAAGGTCAGACTGACCAGAAGGGACCCCAGCCCCTTGTGTGTGAATTGTTCATGCACCAGTCATTTCTCACTGTGAGTTTTCGTGACATGATTTTGCAGGAGCCCGTGGAAGTGTGTCAGAAGGGGTCGTGATCGAAATTCTGGGAGTGTCTGTTTTCAGGATTTTGTTTTTAAGTGTAACAGATGCTTGTCTGAGTTTTTAACCTTCCATAATCACAAACAGGAATATAGGCCTTTGATTCTGAAGTGGACGAAGGAAGGGGATCCCCAGCCTGGCTGGGGCACAGCACTGAGTGATGGAAGAGGGAAATGTGGACTCTTAACTGGTGTTAATCAAATATTTAAGGAAGATAATTTCCTCCTTGTGATACTTATGATGATCCTATCTTACTATAATAGATAACAATAATTAGTTTGTTTAAAAGCAAAATGTTCTTTGTGATACAAATGAAGAGTATGGCCTGGGGATGTTATTCTTTCTAATGGAAGGACATTAATCTATTTTATGTAGTTTTAAATAGAATGCCTAAATTAGGCTATGGGAGATCATTTTTAGTGGTTATAGGAAAGAGCAAATTTAGGGAGAGTTGAACTTCAGGCCTTTTATTCCTGGAAAGATATCTATAGAGAAAACTTTAAAAAGTAATTTTTGATTAGAACTATACATGTGCCCATGTACTTACCAACAGGATGTGCTCATTCTGCAAGTATGGTATAATCCGAACTTGTACTCCCCCCAAAAATCTATCAGAATGACAATTATGCATACATGAACTATGCCAGAGTGATGTTTACAGATACTTTGTAACCAATTTCAGGAGGCGTTTTTAGGCGGATGTATAGTTATTGGCCCAACTTATTTCAGAATGGTTTGTTAACGTTTTGGTTTGGTTTACAACGTCATGCTGAATATGGAGAAGACTCTAAGCAGCAAAGGAATACAAATAACTGGGCTTCCACTTTACAGAGAAGAGACACTTCCAAGTTCCCCCATTTTATTAAGAACCATGGTAGATACTGAACAGGTATTTGCAGAAGGGTTACATATGACACAAGTAAAGTCTGGCAAAACGTTTTAGTTTAGTGGCACGTGATATTTGGAGCCACAGACCGTAAAATACATACCCAAAAATAAATCTAAAGTCTTTCCGCCTCGGACTTCAGTAATTGGCATAAAAATGTGTGACACATTTCTGCTTCAGTATTAGGTTCAATCCCTAGGGATCTGTTTAAGGAACGCAGTCCTACACATAGTTGGACTGATTCTTGAAACATATGGATACTCCCTCATGCGTTTTCAGATATTTGCAAGTTGCATTGAGTCAAACTGGACTCATCAAGCTTAGATTCCTTTTTTTTATGCCTATAGTGAAACGTCAGCACGTTTCTTGGTAAGCCCCTATGCCACTAAAATGCTTAGGTCAGTTGGCTTTGAGTCTCATGCCTTATTTCTTCCAAGGCATGCCCTGATTGCCCAGAAATGAACTATTTGTCTCATGGCTTAAATATGTCCGGAAGGAATGATAATGTATCTAATAGACTATACACAGAGTCTATTTCCTTGGGGAGGTATATACCATACGGATACTAAATTCTTCTGTCTAAATTCGTTTTGGGTTTTTTTTTCCCCCCAAAAACCTGCTCTCAAGCGCTGAATCATACCATCAGTTCATAAATAACATAACCATTGAAACAATACATCAGCCTCTAGTTGATCCTCTGAAAATGGCCATTATTATAATCAAATGCTGTGTGGACAGGAAAGGAAAGCATTACCCTTTAAGAGAAGCTTTAAAATATGACTTTATCAATAGTTCACAAGAAATAGGTTTACAGAAGATGTTATTCAAATAAAATGTGTATACCATTAGCCTGATGCTACGGGGTACATGATTTTAAAAACAACCAGAAACTCCCTTGGACCTGGAGCCATTAGTGTAGAAAAGATGGGCTTTAAAGACCGTACAATGGAAGCAGACATTCCGTGTGGAAATATCCCCGTCTGAATCTAATCAGGATTCTTGGATGGGGGAGGAGTGAGGCGGCAGGAAGCATGTTACGGATGTGACCCGAGATGGTCAACGGCGAGCTTCTTAGTGACCAAACGCTCGGCCCGCACCAACGTTGCCAGCACCCGTTTCCTCCCCTGCGCTGATAGCTTTGTGTTACATAGCTGCTTATCCAGTCTTCGCTTAGAGTTTCTTAGCTGGAAGGTTTACAAAACTGAATCTGGTTGAATCTCTGCGTAGCGTTCAACTTTCAAGGGTCAACCCATCTGTCGGCATTTTGCACACATATGTATTATGATACAGCATATTACTTTATGGTAATTTTTATTTTTACATAGAACTACCTCCATAAATTTGATGAAGCGGCAGCAGTGTGTTCAAGTGTATTGTTCAGAAAAGCAAAGTTGAAAACTTTCGTAAACATTCGGCCATGGCGTTCTGTGTGTGTGTCAGTGGCTGCCCGTGTGGGCTCGTGACTTTTTCATGGCCGTGGTTTTGTTTTACGGCATTATTTCGCTTTCAGATGTAAACCTGTCTCTCCTCTCTATCCCACAAAAGCACACTCGATTTTGTTACGAACGAAACGAAGTTGAAATTTCTTGTCTTTCCACCCCACCCCACCCCACCCACCCCATTCCTGCCAAGAGTTCTCTCTGGCAAAGAGCCGATTGGTACACATAATTTAGCCAGCTCTCTACTCCTGAAAGAATCCGATTTGAATTCTAGGTTTTCAGCAGAAGTCACACCAGATATGTGGACCGTGCCGGCTTTGAAGTACTTTGGGCCTCGCTGCTTTCACGCACACGCTACCATATCGAGCCCAAACTTCATTTTAATTAAAAGAGCAGTGCTGTGTACTCACCACGTGTGCTAAATAATTTGTATTCCATTTTCTATATTTTGCACATCTCAGGGGACCTTAATGAGCATATGAAAAGGGGGGGGGTGCCATCAAATAGAGAAAACTAACAGAAGAGCTGAATGGGGACCAAGCAGGATAAAAATACCAAATTACTGCTTCTCTGATGTTGTGAAGCTCAAGTTCAGGAAGCATAAGTTGAAAGTTAAGCTGAAGTAACGATGACCTGAACACCAGCTGTTCCCAAGTCTCCCTTTCTTAGAGCCCAGCCAGTGGTTCGAAGATGTAAATTTAAATTATATCGCAATCGCCATGGGGAAGAAAAAACCCTGTTTGATGAAAAGAAAAGCATTGTGCGTTTTTTGTTTTGTTTTTCTTTTAGGTTGGCACAGCTCTGTAAAACCCTACCCAGGACGAACCACATATTGCCACCAAGTGTACTTGAAAATAAAGTTTTTAACTTAAATTGTAGGCGTCTTGCTCACTATACAATAGTGAACCTATTTTGAAAAGTCTCACCATTTATAACATGGGCAGCATTTGGAGCTTGATTAAAAGCCAACAACAAACTATCATGACTTTGCCCGTTCATTTTGGGATCTCAAAGTGCTTCCAAAGCATTCAGATTGACAATTAACAAAGCAGGTCCTGTTTGTAACACCCATACTTGAAATGGACAAACAGAAGGAGTGACTTAAGATTACCCAGAAACTCAGTGGCAGCTACCAGTGACCTATTTTCTAACTGATAGACCATCATGAGAAATCACTAAATACAATGCTGTTTTTTCTGATGTGTGCTAATAAAGTCAAAGGAAACAAATACAACTGTACACTTTTGTCCATTTTCATTCAAAAAGTTCAGGGTGTTTGGAATTTTACAAAATCCACCCAATGCCATTGCGGTCAGAGGCAGATCCCAGACATACACCCTAGTTTACAGTTTCCTCTTGGGCTTCTTTAATTCCTGTGCTAAAATACCATCTTTCAGGAACATGTGCTCCTGGCAGTGGAAGGTGCTGAAACAGAAATCGTAATTTAGAACTTTATCAAGTACTCTTCACAGTACTACTTTTAGCACAACAGAAATTCAGTACAACGTATTGAGTCCTACCTGTAAGAATCTGGATTTCCGAGGGAGCTGATCTAGTTCTAAGTGTTTTCTCGAACTAGGAGATATCAGATCCTTGCTGGGGACCTTCTCCATTGCCACGGGCCAGGCACAGAACCAGCCGGAAGCATGCTGTCAGGCGACAGCGGACCCCAAGCAGAAGCGATCCTGTCTTTTCCTGTCCCTCCCTGCCCTCCTCCCCCACCCCGCCCAGTACTGTCCTGCCCATTCTCTTCTTTCTCTTCTGTTCTCGAGACATGCTTCTGCACGTGTTTAGGCTCAGGGAAGCCAGGACACAGGAAGGACGAATGCAAAAGCAAGGAAACCACTGTTTTGCTTTGGGTTAATAAAATATGGGCAGGAAGGAGATTACGATCAGTCTGATCTTTGCCAAGTAAGATAAAACAATCAGCTGTCATTCCATCATTCTCCCAGAAGGTTCTACAGTATTAAGGATACATCTAATATTTTCCCATAGATTTTTATTTAGGAGACATTTCATAAATTATATATACGAAAACTTTCATGATTAAATTTCCCAGTGTGTTGAAAATAGGCATTGGCATGTCCCTGATTGAGTTAATCTCTGCGTCTTTTTTAGCAGCATCCCAGAGAGAGAGTCCCCCAGTGATTGCTCCTCCAACACATAATCCTGTGTTTTCACAGTTGTTCTATGACTTACAGTTGCTGATTTGCAAGGTAGAGAATTCTATGAGGCTCATGGGGGACTCAACTTTCTTATGATTGTATATTATCAGTTATAGGGCTTTAATTGCTCATTGTTGGCTGCAGATGTGAACACACATACGCACACACGCACACACACCCTGCCAACGAGGGAAGGGGGAGTTTCACGAGTGAGGCAGCAGTGACCCTGGAAGCAAACGTTAAGGCTAGAGGCTTGGCCTGTCCATGTACAGTGCCTACGCCTCCCTGTCCAAAGGCTGACCTTGGCACCCCGTTCCTTGCTCCCACCAAAAAGAGGCACCAAATCTGAGATCTGAGAACTCCTCCAGTGTCAGTCCTCTGCAGTTACGGAAAATTCATGAAGTCCACGCTCAGCAGCTTCTTGCCTGCCTTTCCTCGGAGGTCCTGCCTCCCTGCCTCCTTCCCGGTCCCCCTCCTAGATACCGATACACCACCACGGTTTCCACAACGGAAGCGCAAAACAGAGTGTGGTACTGTGCACACGTGATGGGTTAGGACTAGAGCTGCCCTAGGGTCACCTTCATGTAAGTATTGACAGCTACAAATTACAGTCCTTAGAGTAGTTGACATAGATACTACTTTCTAGAAGAGAATTAAATTTCAACATTAAGTTTAAAGGGATCATAATTCTGCAGGTATCTTTCTCTGAGTGACTGAATGTGACTATTGCATTAGGGTAAATGAATTAAGAAGTGCAAGTGGGATTTACTGTATGTTAGAAAGGAGTTTTGCAGCCAAGACTGCCTTGAATAAAATGTGTTTGCACTGAAAAAAAAAAACTTTAAATTACTTGGTCTCTGGTTGCTGTAAAGGTCATCCAAGATGGATGTTCTGTTTATATTGTATAGTATTTCATATGAAATAATTACAGTTCATGAAATGTCTTCCCTAATGTTACTGATTTATGACAGCACATTTGTAACATGGTTTTTATCGTGCCGGTGTGCCATATTGTAAATGATGATTGACTTGTCATGCTTAGTATAATAACTTAAAAGGAAAAAAAAGCACAGGGATTTTTGTAAGTCTATATTTGAAAGTCCCTCCATATGGTAATATTGTGTTCATGTTGTTTATGTAGTGTTGTGTGAAATATCCATTTTGGATTGTGTTACTTTTTAAGATATTAAATAACATTTGGTTATATGTCTAAGTGGATTTATTTTGGTACTTGAGCGAAAATACTTTAGGTGAGACCAATTTATTGCTCTCCTCAATTAACAGGAGTTCGTAGCAAAATTTTTATTGCACAGTCTTAGTGATTAGAGCTTTTGAATGAAAACAACTGAACACAGAAATATCTAATCAGAATCTTTTTCCAGGAATATTGAAAAAGACACATTTTTGGCCAGCTATTCAAATTTAAGAGTTAGGCTTAGAGACACAAAGGATTACGTCTTCTGTGAAATCAGAAAGCGGTGGGGTTGGTTTGTTTTGTCGGCCCTCAAATCACAACTTCTGTCCCCAAATAAACGTGATCCCCTCCCCCATGAGCACCCAGCGTCTATTCACATATTCCTGGAAGGCGCTTGTACAAGTTTGCAACTCCTCCAGAATCTACCACTCTTTTGGCTGTCCACAGTGGTAAATCTTTGTCCTTGGAGAAAGGACTCCCTTCTTCAAACCAAAAGTAATCCTCCCTCAAGCAAACGATGAAGTTCAAGTTCGGCAACAGCAGTGTTAGTCAAAAACAATCGGAAGCTATAACGTTGAGCCTGATTTTCTTGTAAAGGCAATTACCCAAAGCAGACCTCCGATGACAGAGTCATTTGGATAAGTGTGGGGAACCCAAGGTGACCACTTTGAAGAACAGGTCCTATTTTAGTTTGCATATAGTTTGAACTGTCTCCATTCAGACACCCCCTTCTTCAAGCACGAAGTTAGCACAAG
Source organism: Acinonyx jubatus (assembly GCF_027475565.1). Classification (NCBI taxonomy): domain Eukaryota; kingdom Metazoa; phylum Chordata; class Mammalia; order Carnivora; family Felidae; genus Acinonyx; species Acinonyx jubatus. The sequence goes on from NC_069382.1 coordinate 14,437,406, forward strand.
CTTACAATACCGGAACAATAAAGGTGATGGCGTGTTCCCTTCAGAGCGAGCCAGTGAACCAGACACATGGAGGAAATGTGACTTCAGAAGATGGAAGGCAGGATTCTGACTCCTTTGAGAGAATGGTCACAGTTCATAAAAATCTTTTCTTTCCAAAGGAAATGGTATGGCTTTAACTTATTTTTAAGTGTTTAGAGTGGTGGGATTTTTTTTTCCCTCCATAAAGAAAAGCCAAGCAGGGTACTCAATACGTGCCTCCTGCCCTGTTACAGCTGTGAAATCGAGAGCCACTGAATCATAAAAAGAAGGTATTCACCTGACTTTAATAATTTATTTAACTGTGAAATCATATCCCTACTGTGGGGATACTTGGATTTCATGATATTCCCCCTGTTTGGGCCCAGTGGCTCCAGACTTCTCCTGTAAAGCAAATAGTTAATCAGGTAACACATGGAATAAGTGTGTGTGATGAATATTTAGAGGCCACATAGCACCAGACAGCAATTCCAAGAAAAATCAAGGCACCTGCACTCCAGATAGGCTGAGCGGGCTTTTCTGGTGAACCTTGTTAAAAGAATGGCATTAGAAGTGCAATGTCAAGAGCAAGAGGCAGATACAATGCATTAGATAAGAGAGGTCAGGTCAGAGATGCTAATGTGGAATTACAAGGAAAGAACAGTACTGCTGATGTTCAATGAAGAGCAAATTCTTCCCTCCTCAGATCCAGGACTTTGGGGCTGGTGTCTGTGGCTCACGGGGAGTGAAGGCTGGACTTCAAACCAGCCTTGGCCTATCCAGGTGACCCTTTGGATGGTTTCTTAGGCAGCCCCCAATTCCACCCAGCACGTTCTTCCGAGATCATCTTCTTCCATGTCTCCCTGTTTCTCTTCTTTTGTTGTGAAGCTCCGTGCATTGTTTTTCTTTCCTGTTTCCTTGGGTTTATTTTCCTTTGTTACTCTTTTCTCTATGTTTAACCAAGAGTTTTTGTTTGTTTGCTTGTTTGTAGTTAGGCTTTCTTGTCTAATGTTTGGACTCCTTCCTGGTCTCAATTATTTATATGAAAGTATATAATTATTTTTATATTTTGGAATTTTGCTATATATTAATTATATATATTTACATAATATCTACTAAATATACTATAGATACAAGATGTATGCATTATAGTATATAATATATAATGTTACATACATAATCTGCATGTAGTGACAATTGATAACTAGTATTTTAAATTTCGTATTTATATTGCCCTACCCTCCTTGGATCCACAGGCCTCTGTCATCCCTCAACCTCACTTCCACGCACCTTTGCACTAAAAGCTTTTGGTTCTCCAACACTTGGATAGAAATCTGCCACCAGCTGATTCATCAAAGGTCTGCTAAATCACTGGCAACTTCCGGAGATGAGAGATAGATGATCGATAGATAGATAGATAGATAGATAGATAGATAATGCATTAGACCAAAGATCTCTGTATTGTTATAGTCTATAAATGGCAATGAAAAAAAAAAGATGTCATGCAAGAGGATATAGTTTGACTTCTGTGTGACTCCCTTTTAATGATGTGTGTTGAGAATTTATTATCTTGGGAAATTATCTTTGAACATTTTTATAGCTATGCTTCAAGCCAGCACCTGCCATTCTTTACTATACCCTATATTGGGGAGGGTGGAACCCCCCCTGAAAATCACTTTCTTTAAAATTAATAATAGGTCAGGGGCACCTGGGTGGCTCAGTCGGTTGGGCGTCCGACTTCGGCTCAGGTCATGATCTCCCAGTTGGTGGGTTCTAGCCCCGCGTCGGGCTCTGTGCTGACAGCTCAGAGCCTGGAGCCTGCTTCGGGTTCTGTTTCTCCTCCTCTGTCTGCCCTTCCCATGCTCATGCTCTGTCTTACTCTGTCTCAATAATAAATAATAAATAAATATAAAAAAATTAATAATAGGTCAGTGGTTTCTAGTATGGAAAACCTCAGTCTCAGTTATCTTCCATCAAGGTAACATACCCACTCGCCATCCAGCTAGATTGTGAAGGTATCAGTGGTCTCTCCTGCCCAGTGTGGCTTCCTGTTGTTACTGTTGACAAGACATGAGACAGCTTAACAAATATTAAATGGATTGGAGATGACAGGGTTTTGTGTTTTTTTCCTTTTTCCCTTCCTATGTTATTTGATAGCAGTTTGTAAGACTTCTGTGTTGAATGTCAAGAGATCAGTATTCAGATGCAGAAGGTACCGGGATTCCCAGGGATAGAGCGATGGCCTTGGAAACAGAAGATTCCATTTCTACAGTTAGTGTCCTCCCATGTCTCCTTCAGTCTTTAAAAGGGACCAAATTGGGTGGAGTAGGGGCTACCAGCTGGCCTCATAAGTCAGGCAAATGGGTATGATAGACATTATCTTTTACAATTGACTTTTGCTCTAGCCAATTAATTGGGAGATCTACTAATGCTTTCACTTCCACTGCGTTTTTAACGCAAACATTTTAGAACAGTTTTAGAATTACAGAATTACTATGACAGTGATACAAAGAGTTCCTGTGTACCCTGTACCCAGGGTCCCGTACCATTAACATCTTACATTATATGGTACAGTGCTTGCAATTAACGAACCGATACTGATGTCATTGTTAACTAAAGCAGTACTTGATTCAGATTCCCTCAGTTTGTCCCTACAGTCATTTTTCTGCTCCAGGAGCCCAACCAGGGTACCACATTACATGTAGTCACTGTGTGTCTTTAGTCTCCTCTGGTCTGAGTTTCTGAGACTTCCTCTGTTTTTGATGACCTGGACAGTTGTGAAGGGTGTGGATCAGGAATTTTGCACAAGGTCCCTCACTTCGGGTATGTCCTCTGCTTTTCTCACGGTCAGGATGGAGTTGTGTGTGATTGGGATGAGGGGGTCACGGAGGGAAAGTGCCAGTCTCCTCATACCGGATCAAGAGTAAATACCATCAACGTGACTTATCACTGTTGACGTTAACATCGATCACCTCGCTCGAGGTGATGTTCATCAGGTGTCTGCAATGCGAAGTTATTCTTTTCAGCTTCCACACTGTACTCTTGGGAAGAAAGTCAGTATACTCAGCTCACACTTAAGGAACAAGGACTTAAATACTCCATCTCTGAGGGCAGAGTATCTAAATAGATTGCCTGGGACTCTTCCGTACAGATTTGTCTTTTTCCCAATTTACTTCTTCAGTCATCTATTGCCATCGGTATGGATGCATGGATATTTACTTTATACTTTGGGCTACACCCCATTACTACTTTATGTTATTACTCAAATGTGTCCACCATATGCTACTGATTGCTGTTTCGGTGGGCTCATTTGACATACCCCCATTATTGCAGTTGATCGTTTACTTGGTTTCCTAACTTTCTAACCTTCTGGCACTTCCTAACTTTCTGGCACTGTAAGGCTCTAGGCTTATTCTGTATGTACCGCCCCAGACTTGGAATCAGCCACCTCTCCGGGGAGTCCTGGTTTCTTTTACTGGATGGTATTAGAAACCAAGATCTGGGAGTAGGCATTCCCACTGCTGCAGGGGAACCATTATTTCCAGGACCTCTCAGCTGACAGAGCAAGGAGATATAAGTGTGTGTGCTAACCTGTGTATATGGGTGTCTAGAAATATTTCCATCTGCAACCATCTGTATCTCTGGTAAGCTAAATGTGGGTTCCTATTGATGTATCCAACTCTAATCCATTACTAGCTGGATCACTGTAGCCTCCTGCTTATCTGTAACCCCCTACTCCAGCAGTGAGAAACCTTGCTCCCAACACATTATTTACTCAATTGTTCAACTGCAGTATACATGGAGAGCACTTCATCTACTGAATTTTACAAAACTGATTAGGTAATTGTGGATGATGAACATGGAAGTAAAAAAAAAAAAAGGTGGAAAGTTCTCTCCACTTATCCTAGGTAAGTGGCTTACTTAATGTGACAGCACAGGGACGATCACAAACTTACCAGTCTTATTTGGTCTGATGGGACTGTTATAAAAATTTTAAGGTGCAGGGGGGAAGAAGCCAATACTAATAATATTTAATGTGTATTTCTGCTCGTGTCACATGGTCAGTACTTGGAGGGAAAGTGGTGTGCTGGCTCAGTGGTGGCAGGCCACGTGTTTGTAGGCCCCTGCTTCCTTCTCTCCATTTCCGGTCTCTGCATATCTAAATCGTAACCACATCTCAAGGTGCAGATCAAATACCTTCTCTCTCACAAGGGCTCCTCTGAACACCCCTTTCCACTCCCAGGCCCTGACAAAATATGGCTTCTTTCTCTTCCTTACAGTACGACATTCATCATTCCCAACCGTGTGTTCTCAATTTTTGTCTTAACGTCAGGACCTCAGACTCCTGCCCACGACCATGACCTCAGCTGAACAATTTATGCCGCTTTTATGCTACCTCCTCTGGTCATTTTTGTCCTCAGTGGCCCTTAAGAGCTCTGAGAGCTTCAGCAGGCTTGGCTGTGACAGCAGTGGGCTCCACGTGACACACCCAGAGGGATTTCAGAAACGTTGAGCACTTTGCTCCCGCCTGCCTCGAACCTAGGCAGCCTTCTGGAAACATGCTCGCTGGCTGTGGTGCTCAGCCTGTGTGCCTTCTCTCTCACAAAAGAAAACCAGCAAGTAAGGTGTGGCTTTGGAAATGTCAAAAAGCTGTGAAGAGATGAAAAGCCGAGTGGACGGCTTTTGTCCCTTCTGGTGATCGAATACGCTGTGGGAGCCCGCCCCTCCAGTCCAGGGCTGTGACCCCAGGGCTGTGGTGATCCTTCTTGGTGCCTGCAAAGACGGGAGAGGGGTTACGAGAGGTAGTCAAGAGCCACTGAATCTGCGGGGCAGTGGAAGCCACTGGTGTGTGTGAAAGGACAGACCTTGCTCCGTGAGCATGTAGACTGCTCGTGTCTCCGTGGCTCTAAGGCTGTGTTTCTGCACAAAGCGGTGGGAGAATTTATGACCATCGTCCACAATATGTTTCCTTTTAGCCGTATCTTCAATCTAAAGACAGCTATTGTTTATGCAAACTTTCCGTAGAAGTCTAACGAAAAATTTATTTCCTCTGTCTTGATTTTGAGTTTTTTCCTGATCTTAGCCACGTTTTTCTTTCTGTTTCTTATCATTTCTTCCCCTGATCTCCTGCTCCTTCCCTTTCTGCCATCTGTGAGATTTTGACTACAGCTAATTTTTCATTTTAATGTTCTCATTTCTCTCCCCTTTCCCCCCACACGCTTTTAAAACAAGTCCTTGGTTTTGCTTTCTTGATAACCTTTTCCTTATCTTCCCACAACGGTGTCCCTAGCTATGGCTAACTCATTTAGTAGCTGTACTGTGGGTAGTTTAAAAGCTTGACCAGGGAGTTCTACTAACAAACTACTTGCTATTACTTCCAGATACTCAGGTTAGCTGGAAAAAAAAAAAAAAAAAGTCTTGTCCTGGCTTGACATAACACTAAAAGTCTCCCAAGCTCTAGTTTACCTGCAGTGTTGGGGATGGTGTCTGCAGCAGAAGTATTTGCAATGTTTTCCTCTGGGCGCCAGGGTTCAGAAACCAGGACTGGAGCCCTGTCCTGGGGTGTGGTTTGGGTCAGGGTGAACCGAATGACCACAAAGTCAAGTTCTCACTAGGAGACATGGTGTTGCGTAGTATCTTCCAGATCCACGCTTGAAGGTCTTGCCTCTAGGAATATACACCCTTTAGTTCTCTGTACGTTCCAGTTTTCCTTCAATAAGCACAAATTATTTGAAGGTCAGAACAATGTTTAAGAATATAGTAAAGGGCAGGCCTCATCTGTGTCAATACTTCCTTTCTGGCCACCTCACCTTGGACGGGTGCTAAACTGCAGATTTCTCTTTATAAGAAGGCTTGTTAATTTTTCAGGCTGCAGCTCGAAGTGCTTCTCGCTTTCCAGAGCAAAAATGTTCTCCTGGTCTCACTAAAGTGCAATCCAAAATTTCTCCATTACAAGGTAGAGTTAAGAGGGGAAAAAACTAGGATTAAAGCTAAGGGTTGTTTGGGTACCGAGTAGAAGCCATACTGAAGGGGAGACAAAGGAACCCTGTGTAGCCATTATAAGCTGGCGGCTTGGTGTGCTCTCCTTACTCGTTACTTTAGAACTTAAACGTTCTTCCCAAATGATTTGTCACAATGAACTCATTCTTCCTCAGAACCTAAGTGGGAATCTTCAGATCGTTCTTACTGTGCCTGGAAATCCAGTGACTGTCAATGTGTGTAGTGCTGGATTAAGCTGTATCATAATTTGTAGGAAATCTATGTAAGTCATAGCCTTCAAAAAATATTACCCCCCACTGAAGGCTGTCCATTAAAGGGGATGCATTTTCAAATTTAGGGCCCATTGTTGTAGACTATTTTTGTTTTGTTGTTATAGACTGGGTTTTGCAAAGCTAGCTGAATGAATGAAGTTTAAATTTAGTAGTGCCCTGAATACTGCTTCTCTAAATTCAGAAATTAGTAACACACCGTTTGAGGAAGGAACCTAACTCAGAAGAAAGGTTAAACACAAATATACCTGCATGTACTGTAATATCATTTGAATGTCAATTTTGATACAGCAGGTATTTCAAGCAGCAAATGTTCATTGCTTTCATCTTGGTGGCACGGCATCCCAGGGGGTTCTAGAAGCACAAAGTGAAAGACATGATCACCATCTTCTAGGGGGTTCAGAACCCAAGGTCACCCTTACACCTGGAAAAGCAGCAATGCAACCAGGTTGCACGATGTTCGCAATAGCATGGGAGAGCGTACCCACCCGGAGCAGCTCCGGGTCCCAGAACCACCCCTCCTGCTCACCAGCTGTGGGGTTCAGCAGCCGGCTTCACTCATCTGACCTCTGAGGTCCAGCATTATGGTCTGCTAGAAAAATGGGGACAGATTCTGCCTTCTCCCCTCACAATGGCATCTGTGAAGATTATGATTCCACGAGACCCACGAAAAGCACACACAGTGGACAAGGTACAAACCCAGTGCTGTGTTATCGTGCAGGTTCAGAGGAGACTGTGCCCTGCTGTTGTACTATTCTGGCAGATGGGTTCTTTTTTTTGTTTTCAAGTTTGTTTATTTTGGGAGAGAGAGAGAGAGGGAAAGAGAGAGAGAGGGAGAGAGCACAAGCGGGGGTAGGGTAGAGAGAAAGGGAGAGAAGGAGAATCCCAAGCAGGTTCGAGGAGCCCAATGTGGGGCTCGAACCCATGAACCATGAGATCATGACCCAAGCCAAAGTCAAAAGATGGATGCCTAACCAACTGAGCCACCCAGGTAACCCTGGCAGACAGATTCTTACAATCAGGATTTAAGCTGGACCTTTAATGAATGTAAGGACAGAGTGGCCTGAAGAGTATTCCAGGCATGTTAAAAGCAGGAGTGGCAAAGATACATTTGCAAGACAGTATATGTAATTCATCTGCCTTTAGACTTCATGTTTATTATCATAAATGCTATGAGTGTATGTGGGGGAAGGGGAACTAACATTACATATAAATTTTCAAACATGATTTGGCTACAGAACATTAAAACCCATCATGGGAAGGTGCCACAGTGGATGTTTGTCATGTGCTATTCTTTATGCCCGTGTCTACAGATGGGGCCACCACATATCTTTGCTTTCAATTATGGTCTCAAGTCTACCTTTGCACAGGAAGCCCTGTCTTGGCCCCTCCAGTCATGTGAACACTCTTGCGTTCTTTGCTTTTCTTCCCTTTCCCATGTACACACTGTGTGCCCCCAGCTGGATTATAATGGCCCTGAAGTTGGGAAGGTCTTTTGATCATGCCGCCTCCCAGAGCCTGGCAGGATGGCATGTCTGTGCCGGTGCAATGGTGTGATGCCAAAAGACCATTCCTCCTCCTCAGTGCCGACGTGGTCACTGCTGCTGACGGTCAAACCCACTTGCAGATCTATTGGTAGGTTTCAGAGTATCATTCACAAATAATACACTTGCACTCGGGCAGAGAAAAAGTCAAATGTATTTTTAAGACTTCTGAAGAACCCATCATTTTGTGCTGAGTTACCATGATCCTAGTCCTTAATGTAAAGATGCCATGATCTTTTGTTTGATGTGAAATGGTTCAATACCAATACTGAACCAATATTCAATACCAATATTCAATATTCTGTTACTCCCCTACTTCAATCCTTCCGTTGGTCAAAATTAGTTCAATCAGATCCAACTCTTTCCTAGGGCTTGTGAGGTGCCTCCTGACCTGGTCCCCACCTTTCCCTCCCATTCCCACTTGCCAGTGTCCCAGCCAGAACCTTTCATTGGGCTCCTTGCGGCCTCCAGATCATTTCTAAGCCTCTCCTGCCCCCACCGCCCCATCATGGCACTCACTCACTACTCAATCTTCAGGTTTCACTGATCTGGACTGCAAGAAGCTTGCCTGCCTTGCAGACCCTGGCACTCTTCTATGGGTCCCCCTGGCTCCGACACTTACTTCTCAGGGTCAGGGGTTATTTCTTGTCCCTGGGTAGGTTTCCCTGTGATGGAGACTCTGAGATGAAGATCTGTATTGGAGGGAATGCCCTTGGGCTCAGGCCCCATGAGAAAAGAAGGGAGAGAAACGAGCTGGCCAACAAGAGGTTGGGCTGTGTCAATTCACTTCAGCTGAAGTCCACCAGGAACATACCTAAAGTTACACAGATCGAGTCCATCACTCACTGCAGAGAGCGAGACGCACACCGTGGGGAACCACGGGCCCCTCAGCACGAGTGTTAGAAAGAAGCTCAGGTAGCATTTGGGCTTCAGGTAGGTGGGGTGGGAGAAGACCGAAGGTCCTCTCTAGATTGGACGCTGCCAGTGCAATCTAGAAAACAAAATGGCAGCCTGTCTGTGATGGGTGTCTCCATAAATCTTACCCCTGGCGAGGGAAGAGTAGGATGAGGACAAGGTTGTAACCGGTAATCGAGTAGCAGCCACTCATTCCGGCCAAGAAGGGGTGACGGGAAAATCTGTTACCGTTTGAGTGGCACAGTGACCATCTTTATGCTTAAGTGAAACTCTGGAGAGGGCTTGCATCATCTTGTTTGATTTTATTCTGTGAAGTTGTTTATGTCCAACAGGAGAATAACGTGGCCCAGCTGTGAGCGCCGGGCCGGCTCCGGTTATGAATGCCTGGTCTTTTCTCCTTTCGCAGCTGTGACACGGTTCCAGCCAGTCCCTGGGCGGACCCCCGAGGAAGCTCCCAACCTGGGTGACCCTGCCGAGTGGTCTGGTCTCCTGACGCTCCCACGGCTGTCGGCCACTGGAGGCAGGCCGCCCCCGGGAGGGCAGGGTGCCGGGGCGGAGTGGGTTTTCCAGCTCAGGCAATTCTGGAGGAGAGCCCATCTGCGGCCTGAGTAACAGCACCGCCCCGGCAGCAGAGTCCCTCGTTCGCAGGGCGAGCAGGTGGCACAGCACAGCAGCCACTCCATCTCCTGGCGTCACTCTCCTGCGACAGTGAGCTCTGGGACGACCAGGACTGAGGCTCTCTTGGTCTTCCTTGCACCTGCAGAGAGAGCCTAACACGGCTCCTGGCCCATACTCAGTCCTCCGTGAATATGTGTCAAATAAATCAACGAGCTGCTTGTCACGAGGTCCTCATCTTCCACTTGACCAAATGTTCTGCTCCTGGTCTTTGAGTGTAACATTTTCTTTCCAATCGACAGCTTATTTCCTGTGGACTATCAGTCACCATCCAGAACGTCCAGAGCAACTGTTCTCAGCAGTGAATGGGTGGCATCAATTAGGTTCCTGGAGAAACTCTCTCAAAGGATCCCTGCTGGGCCCCCAAGGAGACCCTATCCACTCAGGATTGTGATTCACTCAAGTCCAGCGTGGTGCCCAGGTATGGGTATTTTGAAAAAACTCCCTAAGACTGAGTCTGTTTCCCTTGTAACCTGCCCTTCCCCAGCCCCCCAAAAAGAAGTCTTCAAGTTTCGTGGTAACTTCTAAAAATGGTCATTAGGAATCAGGGATTTTTTTTTCTACCTTTTTCCCCTCAGACATAGTTCTAAAAAGCCAAACATGAAGTTACATCACTGCCAAGCTGAAGAGCATTCTATTGAGATACCTTATATAACAACTAACATTTTCCAAAGACATAAAATATGATTGAAAAAATTCCTTCTTACAATTACAAGAATCCTATTTAAACTGAAAGCCTCATCCTTGGGTCTTCCAACGACTCTCTGGAGATACAAAGATTTCCACTACATACAAATAACACGCCAGCCCTTGGCACATCCTCTCCACCAACACAGATCCCCTGGAGCCTCTGCTTCTGGATTCAGTGTCACATTCACCATTATGAATGCCTGTTTAGAGGAGAAAGCCATTCCCAAGCCTGCCCCTTGGCAACATAGGAAGCAGGTGAATTTGTCTTAAGCCACTTTTCTGTTTCCTGTCCATCAGTGTCTTACAGCCTTGTCTCTCATACTCAGGAAGAAAGCCAATACCTATCTAGAAAACTTCTCCTTTCCAAAGGCATTTATATTATAAAAGAATGTACAATGGGAGGATGCTGGTGATCGTGACCTTCTATGTAATCTCACAATAGCCTGCTTATGTGTCTTTCTGCCCCATCAGTCTGTAAGGAGCTTCTTACTGGTGGGGGAGTAGAAGGGAGTGGGAGCACTGTCTCTTAGTCCTCTTTGCAATTTCTGTGCTGAAGCAGACGCATGTTTATGAATGAATGAGTGAATGAACAAACAAGCGAATGCATGCCTAGGAGTAGTAGGGGGGATGTAAGCATTTGCATGACCTTGACAAAGTCTCATATGCATCATGGTCACCTGGCACTCAGTTGTTGTTTTGATTCAAACCTTAAATAGCTAAATGAAGAGCCTATGAAATAGAGGTCCATTCTTTCAAGAAGCTTCTAAGTGAAATCTTAGAGCTTGGTATTGATACATTCTTTGGGGGGGGGGGCACAGTTATCAGTAATTTTTTAAACAACTGAAATTTGAAAAAGGATTTGGATAGAACATATTTGTATCTTTAAAAAATAACTTGAGTAAAATTAGAATTAGGCTTATACCACAAATCTATCCTGAACCATCTCTAGTCCTCCCATTGAACTACAGACCCCTGTACCATCTTGCTGCTGTATTGTACGTGGCTGAGAGGCCCCATCACACATATGTGCACTCACACGTACATGCAGTAAATACAGGTGCAGTGTTAGACCAAATGCGCGAAGAACTGGGGAGCTATTTGTATGTGGGGAATAGATAAACACTTGGAATGTCTGGTCTGTTTGTTATGCCTCGTTGATATTAACATTTATTCTTATTTTTTTGATTAAAGGCTAATATACGTTTGTTATCCTGAAAATTATAGGAAAGCAGAAAAAGAAGCAAAAAAGAATCAAGCATTGGGGCACCTGGTGGATCAATGGGTTAAGCGTCCAACTCTTAACTTCAGCTCAGGTCATGATCTCAGGGTCATGGAATCAAGCCCCATGCTGAGCTCCATGCTCAGCGTGGAGCCTGCTTAAGATTCTCAATCTCTCAATCAATCTCTCTCTCTCTCTCTCTCCCCTCCCCCACTTGCTTGTACGTACTCTGTTTCTCAAAAAAAAAGTTAAGCAGCATATCACCCAAAGATGATCACAAGTATTATTTTTATATACTGCATTTCCTTTTAACATTATATATATATATATATATATATATATTTTTTTTAAAGCAAAATGGGAACTGTACAATCCAAACTCCTTTGTAACTTGCCTTTTTCCCACAGTCATCGTGAAGGTTTGTCACGACTCCCATTTTCTTCTTCCACGTCGCTCCGAATGTCTACGTGATGGTTCTTTCCTTGAATCATTTTCCTTCTGTTCCTCATTGTTGGACATTTCTTTAAACACTTTCCTGATGTTGAATTTTTAGGCTGCAGCGAATATCCGTGAAGAAATCTGAATGTTTCCTGGAATTAAAATACCTAGGTCAAAAGCTGTATGTATGCTTAAGGCTTTTAAAATATATTGTCGAATTTCCCTTCACTATTTGCCATGCCCATTTATACTCCCGCCTGCGGTTACCATAGAATTTATTCCCTAACACATTTAAAGGTCACTTTCATTTGGTACCTTTGCAACTGTATCCATTCCTCTACTACTCACATTCAAGGGCTGGGTTCCAGGGTGTAATGTGGGAAATTATCCTGCCTATTGATGGAGTCTTTAGCAGCTAAGGGTATCACACGTCTCCTAATTAAGTTTTAATAAAACAGTATGATGAGAAAGGATGTTGTGACCTTTTCAACTCCAGAAGTATACCATGCAAAGGGGATTAGTCATTTCTCATCATAAATATTTTGAGAGAAACTATTTTGCTTATATATCTCTTTCATCTGGACGGCCAGGAACAGTATATTCAAATTCATAATTGTTTCCACGTTCCCGTTCTCAAGCACCCAAGCACAATGCCAGTGAGATTCCGTCTCAGCTAGGTAGGGAAACATTTACAATACAACCCAGATATTTTCATCCTATTTGTATGGGTGGAATGAAAGCATTTCTAATTCCCACCAGGATGCAACCTCTCGCATAAGATGTTTTTCATTTTAGCCCAGAGTGAAAGCTGCATAGAAACCTCTTGACAGTATTCTCTCTGAGTAACATTAGATTCCCAAGATGCAACAGGTTTCCAGATTTATTATTCTCCTATAATGAAGAAACTCAAGGATCCTTAAACGTGGAGGAGCTTTTTATTTGACATCTTTCTTTCAAGGTAACAGCTTTGCTGCAGTTGGTTTTAGTATGCACCTGCTTATTAGTGGTAGCTTTTTGGGAAAATGCGGTTATCAAAAAAAGGATGATATAGAGTGGAGAGCAGCTGCTCCAAATCACAAACTATTCATAAATAGCTTTCTCCCCACTGGAGTGAGGCCCTCTATTCTCAAGTTGTAACAGTCAGCAGAAAATTAAAACCCCATAGGATGATAAATACTTTAAAAAATATTTCTCCCTGGTGTTTCAAAGGTTGTCTTGTAACGCAGTGCACTTTCACTGAACCAGAAATTGTCTGTAATAAAAGAATATTGGGGGGAAATGTTTAGATTCCCATTGAATTCTAGAACTCAGAAGGAGTGTTCTGTTTTTCACTGTTAAAGGTTAAATAGCTGGGTATATGTCATACGTTTCAGTAAAAGGAGACCTGTGGTCCTGTGCCCCCAATAAACAGTTACAGTTTTTAACTAAAACCTGGAAACCTTTTTCTTCCTAATTTAAAATAATCGTCACATGAGGCGCCTGGGTGGCTCAGTCGGTTAAGTGTCCGACTTTGGCTCAGGTCATGATCTCATGGTTCGTGAATTTGAGCTCCGCGTCGTGCTCTGTGCTGACAGCTCAGAGCTTGGAGCCTGCTTCCGATTCTGTGTGTCCCTCTGTCTCTGCTCCTCTCCTGCTTGTGCTTTGTCTGTCTGTCTGTCTGTCTCTCTCTCTCTCTCAAGAATAAAACACTAGTAAAATAAAATAAGCATCACATGAATTTCTTGGCGATAAGCAAATGACTGCTTTTTAAAAATTCTGTATTTCATTTTTTAACATCATTGAAAAGAAAAGACTAGCTTCTTTTAGCTGCCTCTCAACTTAAAACCATCTTTTCTATCCATGCAGGGAGCAAATGTGATTGTTCCTAGTAATTATGCTGATGTCTTTCCTGGTTATTAATCATCTGTTTATACATTGACCGTTCTCTTGCAGCTTTCTTCCTTGTAAAAGGAAATTGAGGCATCACAGAAATAATTTCAGAATCTTCCCAAGACCTGTTGAGTGGAAGTGAACTCCAAACGAACCATGCTAGGAAAGTCATTGTCAGTTCCAGACTACGGTTTTCTACTTGAACCAAACGGTTTCCGCTAGAGGTTAACTGAATGTTTGTCTTTCCTGTAGGTGATTCTTTTAAAACTACTAGCAATTATCAATATCTGCAGAAGACAGTCTCAGTTATAAACAGCTCCACTAAGTGTAGAAAATGAGACTTTGTTCTTCGCCCAGCTGACTGATGTCTCAAAAGTCCTTGAAATTGTATCTATTCTTTCCAGTGTGTGTGCAAAACAAAGAATGCGAGCTTGTTTTCCACAGTCTGCATCTTCCCTGGAACAGATGGAGCTTGTGCTTATCTGGGTGGGAGAGTCTTAAGGACTCCCACCTTGACATTGCAATGAAAACTTTCCCTCAAATCTCTAAATTCTCTCATTTGGCACAATAAATATAGAAAAGCCTGCTGTTCCCTTTGGTAGGCTTCTAGAGTGCCCCCATGTTAGATTACTATCCAAAAATCATCTCTGGTGCAGCAGAAGGCAGATGATGAGTCCCAGATGTTTCTGCAGGACTGTCATTCCCAGACATAATAGATTACATCAGGGAAACCAACAAGAAAGACCTATGTACTTTCTTGTTCTTTCTCTTTTGCTCTTTTTTCCTCCTTCCTTCCTTTCTCGCTTTCCTCCCTCCCTCCCTCCCTTCTCCTTCTCTCTTTCTTCTTCTCTCCTTCTCTCCCCCCACCCCTCTCTCTCATGCACTCATACACACTCATCTTTTTCTTTCTTTTCTAAGGGATTCAGAAGGTTTGAGCGTTGACTAATGACCTCACTTTACAGAATAACTTGCCCCATATTGCAGTCACCATACCTGGCACTGAGGGCTCCAGATGTTGGTTAGTTGGAGATACTCTAGATGTGGCAAACTCGGACATTACATAGAAGTGTGGAGTGGACCGTGGGATGAACAACATCTTGGGGCAATGGTCCTTTGGCCATTTTGTAGCTTTCCTCAAGGCCGAGACTCCTGTAATTCTATTTTGGTGATAAGAGTTGTGGTTGATTCCTTCCTATTTGCTTTATCCCTTGTTGCCTTAAAATCATAGCTAACAGAGCTCCTCACAAAATTCCAGAAAGTCATCAGCTGCCTTAGGGAAAGTAAACTTTTTTTTCTTTCCTGTTTTTTTTTTCAAATGATTATTTATTTTTGAGAGAGAGCGCGAGCGTGCGCGTGTGCATGCAAGTGGGGGAGGGGCAGAGAGAGAGAGGGACCCAGAGGATTGGAAGAAGGCTCTGCGCTGACATCAGCCAGCCCAATGCAGAGCTCAAATTCAGGAACTCTGAGATCATGACCTGATGCTCAACCGACTGAGCCACCCAGGTGCCCTGAGAAAGTGAACTTAATAATAATTGAACCTCCCTAGCTTCTTAAAATAATTAAAAATAGAACTACCCTATGACCCAGCAATTGCACTATTAGGTATTTATCCAAGGGACACAGGTATTCTGTTTCGAAGGGGCACATGCACCCCAATGTTTATAGCAGCACTATTGACAATAGCCAAAGTATGGAAAGAGCCCAAATGACCATCAATGGATGAATGGATAAAGATATGGTATATATATCGGATTATATATCGGACTCCACAGGCCTCATGGGAGAACACGGACGGGATCAGAGATGAACTAGAGGACCTTCTTGTGGCTACAGAGTTTAGAAAATTCTTTTCTATCTAACTGCAAAGCTATCTCTTTTATTGCTCTTAAGCTTCAGCCACCTGGGATGTGCTGGAATTGATCTTTCTCGAGGCATTTCCCAAACTAGAGAACAGAGGGGAAAGCAAATCCCATGCTAGAGTGCCTCCCGGTTGCTCCCGCTGGAGTAGACTTGCCTCACAATCTTATAAATCTATACACACAACTGCCTCTTTTGCGGTTTCCCATCTAACCGTGGGAGTTGATGGTGACCGGAGACTCACTCACACTCGTATTTGGAGGAGTCGTGCTCTGAGGGAGAAGTGGGGGACATATCAGGATTCTCCTCGTCCCTCCCTTTCAGCTGGCCCACCTGTGCTCACAACTTCATCATAGACAGTTGGGCAGAAGGTAAATTGAGACTTTCCACTCCCTTTCTTGCTGATGAAAGTAAGCAGCATTTTGGAGCGTGGAAAAATGGAGCCCTGTTCCTTGTTCCATTCCCCCCACCCATGCTCCCTTACCGCACCTGCATGCACAGAAAAGTATGAAGAGCCTGAGCTCAGTACTGGTAGATAGACAGCTTACGTAACTTGTCACTTGGGATTATTTTGATCACTCTATGGGGATAGAATAAGGTGGTTGGCATCCTCTCCTTGTCAAGAAGAGGAAATCTGTACTTGGAGGTCAGTTGTATTGTCCAAAGTCCTATGGCTAATAAACAGCAAGGGTTGGGAATCAAATGTCAGCCAGTCTTACCCCAAAGCCTTGATCTCTCAGTGATGCCACACTGTTTCACGCACTTTTAGATCAACAGAAAGCTGCTCACTCTGAATTCTATTTATATGACTGAATCAGTTACAAAGATCACGATTCCACTGTCTTTGGCACACAGCATGCCAAAGCAGATTCACAAAGGGGCAAAATGGAACAAGGTCACAGACTAACCACAGTGTTTCTTACAGAAGACAGACTCTAGAGCAAAATAATACAAACCATGCTGAATGTCTACGAAGCCAAGCCCTAAGAAAGTTTTAAAAAAAAAAAAAAATTTTTTTTTAATGTTTACTTATCTTTGAGAGAGGGAGAGATAGAGTGTGAGCGGGGGAGGGGCAGAGAGAGGAGCTATAGAACCCCAAGCAGGCTCCAGGCTCCAGGCTCGGAGCTATCAGCACACAGCCTGAGGCAGGGCTCGAACCCATGAACTATGAGATCCTGACCTGAGCCAAAGTTGGATGCTTAACCAACCAAGCCACCCAGGCACCCCAAGAAAGCTTCTTTTTAAAATTATATTTACTTTTTTGCCCATTTATAAAAATAATACATACTCATTGAAAAATATACGGAAGAAAATAAAAACCACCCGTAAAGTTAACATTATGATATACATAGTTTAATTTTACCACTGTATATAATCATATTTAGTGAAATCAGCCTAAAACTATACACAGTTGTGGGTTTGTTTTGTTTGTTTTTAACCTTGGGATTATCTCTGACCATATGGCCACCGTCAGCCACTCCATGGATCAATGTGGGGCCTTACTCCAGGCCAGTTCCTCCTGCAGGCCAAGTGCTGCCCGCTGGGATGGTTTCCTTTCCCCAGTGTTCAGGGCTACCCCTAAAGAGGACCATAATCACTGCGATAGTCCATCGTGGGGATATGGTTCAGGGCCATCTAAATCCGGCCTGAATTTAGTCAGGTGGTCATTGGGAATCTGCCATGAAGCATTGGGTACAGGTGAGGTTGCCAAGGTACACATGCTGGGCACAAGTGACTTGGCCGGTGGGCCTTATTTGTGCCTTCAGAAACTGTTCGGTAGGGGCCTGTGTAGACCAATAAATCATCTTTCTGTAATAATTGCGCACTTATTGGAATTTCCAATTTTATGGCCCAGTGGGTCAGATAACACCCAGTTCACGAATGGCACGTAGCCGGTATCCGGTCACCTGGTGTCCCATGGTCAGTTGTCTCCTCCAGAGCCCAGTGACAAGCCAGGGGTTGCTACTCTCAAAAAGAGAAGAATTATTTGTTGGAGGCCTGGCTTTACTCATAAATCTTAAAAGTGCTCCCCTTCTGATGCTCCCATGGAAACCTGCAATATGGCCCAACAACCTCTTGCTGTGCCTGTGTCTCTGGAACCAGAAGGTTCTAGCAACAGTACCCACTTCTCTGTACCCTGACTGACATAAGGGCTTTTCCTCGCTCTGATCCCGCTCAAGGCTACCAACTGCTCATGTCACCAGACCTGTGTGATTTGCTGTCACACGTACAGTTCAGTGTTTCTGTTGCTCAACTTACTTTCCACCAATCACCGAAGCCAACATTATGCATTTTCCTGATTGCCCCAAATATAAAATGAGCAAATTAGCCCATATTTCCCCTCCTACCATCTTCTCCCTCACCAATTCTCCAGACTCTGTTAATAAAAATCCAGCTTGTGGCTTCTGACATTGTTTTACACCGTGTATAGTCTTAACTCTGAAATACCTAAATTCATTTACATTTACTTAATTACACTGATTTTCTGAATACTGAATATTGTTGAGTATCATTCATTGGTTTTAATGACCAACGGCCAGTTCTTTTTATTCAGATCTCACTGGCGCTAGAACTGGAATTATAATGATCTTTGAGCCTATTAAAATGCATCATCAGATAAGTTTTTAAGAAGGACACATAGATGACATGTTTTCTGAGTTCTTGAGTGTATAAGACAGTTTTTCTGATGCCTTCACAAAAGAAAAATAACTTCTTGACAAAGGATAAAAATCTTATGTCACAAGTACAATATAATTTATACAATTATATTTATTTTATATAATTCTTTTATATAATTTATATAAATTCTTATTTATATAATTTATATAATGTATTTATAATTCTTACTTCATTTCTTCTGATACCTAATGTAACCCCCCAAAATCTCAATCCAGTTTGAGCTTTGATCTCTTTTGAAGGATGTCTCTCTTTTACCCAAATAGGTTTAGAATTGTTTTGTTGGACCGCTCTTACAAATACTTTTTTTTTTTTTTTTTAGTATTTCAGACTCAGAAAAAAGCTGCAAGAATAAGATTAGTAAAAAGAACACCCAAATACCTTTAAGGCAGATTCACCCCTCACTGGCGTTTGGTCCCATCTCTGTTTGTTCTCAATCTCTTTCCGCATAATGCGCACACGCAGGCGCGCAGATGCACGCAGCACGCACGCACAGACGCGCACAGACGCGCACAGACGCACACGTGCAAGCATGTGCGCAGACACGCATAGGCGCGCGCACGCACCTTCTCCCCGAAGCGCTCGTGGGTAAGTTATGTGCCTTTTACCCCGAACTACTTCATCGAGTCGCCTAAGACGAGGGAGACTCTGTTTTCAACTTCAGTAACTTAACACTGTAAGCATTTTTTAATCTATCATAAGCGTCCATATTCCAGTTTCGTCAGGTGATCTAATGATGCCCGTTTTAGCATGTGTTTTCCCTTTGCTGTACTTTCCTGTTGATTTTTTTCTTTTTTTCCGGGAAGAGTGTAGGGGGGAGACTTGGAACTGACCGATTGCCATTTTTCTGAAACATACATCTCTTCATAGACGTCAGTATCTTTTTTTTAATTAAACAGTGTTTAATTTTTTCATGTTTATTTCTGAGAGAGAGACAGAGTGTGAGCGGGGGAGGGGCAGAGAGAGAGAGAGAGGGAGAGAGAGAGGGAGGGAGGGAGGGAGACACAGAATCCGATGCAGGCTCCCTCCCGAGCTGTCAGCACAGAGCCGGAGGCGGGGCTCGAATTCACTAACCGCTAGATCGTGACCGGAGCCTAAGTCAGGCGCTTAACCGACTGAGCCACCCAGGGGTCTCTTTAAAAATGTTTTTTAAAATGTTTATTTATTCATTTTGAGAGAGAGATCGAGCGAGCGGGATAGGGGCAGAGGGGAGAGGAGGAAGCGAATCCCAAGCAGTCTCTGCGATGTCCGTGCAGATCATGGCCTGAGCCCAAACCAAGAGTCAGATGCCCAACGGGCTGAGCCCCCCAGGCTCCCTGGTGTCAGTATCTTCTTATTAATTATACTTGAAATATAGTGACCTTTTTCAAATTCTATGCCCAGCTTAATTTTTACTCCAGAAATTTTTATTTAATTATATCTTTGATAACTGATTATTGATTCAGCCTTTTGAAAAATACTCTCTCTCTCAAAATAAATCAAAACTTATAAAAAAGAATATTCTTTCTAATATACAAATGCTGGGATCTTTGTTTTTTGTCCTGACTATCCATCATCTTTTATATATACTACCTCTTTTTTCTTTTTCTCTGCAGTCTGAGAGAATGCCTTACCTTTGTCCTCCGTATCAATGCTTTGGTTTTCCACAATACCATTTTGTGTTAATTAGTGTAATGCTACCCAGATCTCAGCAGTTTAGCATAATAGATGTTTATTTTTTTTAAGTCAACTTATTTAAGCAAAAAACAAAAAAAGTGATGTTTATGTTTCACTCAACTAAAGTAAAAAAAAAAAATACCTCTTTCTGAATAGAGGGAAAGTTTTTCACAAGTAGTGCTTTAGGGAGTTCAGCCTCCATTCATCTCAGAGGCGCGGGACCGCTAGGATCTCAAGAGTTCTTTGCTAGGTCCTCAGCATCTGATTGGCAAATAGAGAAAGAGAGGTATGGAGGAAGTCTCTATAGGCCTGACCCGGAAGTAGTTAATATCTCTTCAGTCCATGTTTTCCGGCCGGAACTCAGTCACAAGGGCATGTCTACCAGCGGGGGGGGGGGGGGGAGACAGGAAATGTCCCTGTGTGCCAAAGAGGAAATGGAAACAGGTTAAGAGAAGATAGGCGGTGTTAGTAAAACATTTCTCTTTACTGACTCCAATTCAGATTTTAACTCTACAATTGTAATTATAATTTTGAAGTTATGGCTTGTATCTGTTCCTTTCCACTTTATTTTCAGCTTGTTCTTGCAGCTTATCTTGTCGTCAGGTCTTTCTTTTGTTGTTCTAATTCATCCTGTTTACCCTTCTAATTCTATTGGAAGGGCCCGCTGTTTTTCTGGTTCCTGTAATAAATTCTTTTTCTCCAGTATCATTAAAAATCACATTCTGTCCCTAGTGTTCCACATTTATTTTCCATAGAAACTATGTTGGTTATTTTCTGTTTATTCATCCTCAAACAGAGAGTAAGCTATGTAATTTTGAGTTTTGGATGAGTGGGTTTCTCTCTGTTCTACTTAATGTTCTTTCAGTGACTGTTGCTGGAGGGGGTTTTGATGTATACAACTCCCAACTCAATTTCTGTTGTCTGTTATTTAATCTTTTGCTCTAACTTTGCTTCACTCATCTGTGGTCAGCTGTGTGCCTACCCTTGCCACTTGTCTCTTGTAGAATTTCTCAGGAGGATTGATCAACAGGCTCAGGCTACAGGCCAGGCTGGAGTGTACCTGTGCAAGTGTTTTCATTGTTATGAATATGTAATTGTTGTTCATACAAAGTCACGGAGTCACTTGAGCAACACTATAAGCCAACTGACCTAACAGACATACACAGAACACTCCACCCAGCCACAGCAACATATACTTTCTTATGGAAAGATTCAAAACAATCTCTATCAAAATCACAATGTACCCCCCCCTCCTTTTTCAGAAATGGAAAAGCTGATCCTAAAATTTATATAACATGACAATGGGTCCTGAATAGAAAAAACAATATTGAAAAAGAACAAAGGGAACTCAAGCAGTCTGACTTCAAAATTTACTACAGAGCTACAGTAATCAGAAAAGTTTGGTGTTGGCATAAGAATAGACATCAATAGAACAGAATTGAGATCCTGGAAATAAATCCATACATCTATAGTCAGTTGATTTTTGACAAGGCACCATCACTATTTAATGAAGGAAGGAATAGTCTTTTCAACAAATGTATATCCATATGCAAAAGAATGAAATTGGACCCTTACCTAACACCTTGTACAAAAATTAACTCAAAATGGATCAAAGACCCAAATGTAAGAACTAAAACTATAGAATTCTTAGAAGAAATCAGGGGAAATATTCAGCACACTGGATTTGGCAATGCTTTCTTAGATACAACAGCAAAATAACAAGTAACAAAAGAAAAAATAGGTAAGTTGGACTTTATCAACATTAAAAACAATTGTGCACTAAAGAACTGTATTAATAGAATAAGATAGCCCACAGAATTGGAGAAAATATTTGCAAATCATATATATGATAAAAATTAATGTGCATAATATGTAAAGAACTCTTAACAACAAAAATCCAAACAACCCAGTTCAAAGATGGATAGGCAACTAGAATAGACGTTTTTCCAAAGAAGATGTACAAATGGCGAATAAGTACATGAAAAAGACACTCAACATCACTTGTCATTAGGGAAGTGAAAATCAAATCCACAATGAGAAGTTGCTTGAAATTCATTAGGGTGACTATTATTTTAAAAATGGAAAATAGCAAGCGTTGACAAAGATGTGAAGAAATCGGAACCCGTGTCCTTCGTAAGTGGGAATGGAAAATTGTGTAACCACTTTGAAAAATGTCCTGGCAGATACTCAAAAAAGTTAAACGTAGAATTACCATTATGATCTAGCAATTGCATTCCTGGGTATATTGAAAGAATTGAAAGCAGGGCCTGGAACAGAAACTTGCACATAGTAGGAGTCTTCACAGCACCCAAATAGTGGAAACAACCCAAATGGCCCTCAGGTTTAAACAGATACAGTGTTTCCATACAATGGAATACTGTTGAGCCAGAAAAAGAAATGAAGTACCAACACATCAACACAAAGTGGATGAACTTTGAAAGAATGAAATGAAATACTACCGCCTTTTGTAGCAACATGGAGGGTGGAACTGGAGAGTGTGATGCTAAATGAAATAAGTCCTACAGACAACGACAGATACCGTATGTTTTCACTCTTATGTGGATCCTGACAAACTTAACAGAAGACCGTGGGGGAGGGAAAGGGAAGAGAAAAAGTTACAGAGAGGGAAGGATGCAAACCATAAGAGACTCTTAAAAACTGAGAATAAACTCAGGGTTGATGTTGGGGGAGGGGGTGGGAG
Organism: Acinonyx jubatus; assembly: GCF_027475565.1. NCBI lineage: Eukaryota > Metazoa > Chordata > Mammalia > Carnivora > Felidae > Acinonyx > Acinonyx jubatus. The sequence goes on from NC_069382.1 coordinate 14,459,930, forward strand.
GGAGGGGAAAGTGGGTGATGGGCACTGAGTGAGGGCACCTGTTGGGATGAGCACTGGGTGTTGTATGGAAACTGATTTGACAAATTTCATATTAAAAAAATAAAAAATACAAGTAAAAAAAAGCATTATGCTAAGTGAAAGAAGTCATACATAAAAGACCATATATTGTATGATTCAATTTATGTGAAATACCAAGAATAGGCAAATCCATAGAGACAGAAAGCAGAAAAGTGGTTGCCAGGGACTGGGAGGAAGGGAGCTGGGGGTGATTAATTAATGAGAATGGGGTTTTCTGTTAGGGTGCTGAAAAAATTCTGAACCTACAATTGACCCTTGAACAATGCAGGGGTTAGGGATTCTGATCCCCTGCACAGTTGGAAATTAGTGTATAACTTTTGACTCTCCCAAAACTTAACTACTAATAGTCTCCGTTGACCAGAAGCCTTATGGATAACATTAACAGTAGATTAACACATGTTTTACATGTTCTATGTATTTCTACTGTATCCTTATAATAAAGTCAACTAGAGAAAAGAAAATGTTATTAAGAAAATCATGAGAGAAAATACATTTACAGTACTTTACCGTATTTGTTGAAAAGAATCCACACGTAAGTGAACCCACACAATTTAAACCTGGGTTGTTCAAGGATCAGCTGTAGGTTCAGGTGATGGCTTGTACACTTTGTGAATATACCAAATTCCAGTGTTTTATGGTTAAAATGATGAATTTTATGTTATGTGCATTTTACTACAATTTTTATAGTGACAAAGTCACATGTGAGATTTCTTTTTGTATATGAACTTTTGTTTATCCTTGAGTTTCTCGTCATTACTTTGCATTGCATGCCTTTATTATGTTCTCAAGGTTTTCACATGCTCTCAAATGTTAAGTGTTCTGTTGTGCCCCATATTCTCCAAAAAAACCTTTTCCTTCACAGCTCTGATATTCCTGGTCCCAGCTAGGTTAATTTCTCTGCTACATGGACATTTCCTTAACCTACCTCCCTCTGCACCTTGACTCAACCTCTGTTTCCCCTTGCCTTTTCTTTTTCAGTTCTCTGTTTAACTTTAGCGTACCTCCAAGTAACGCCAGATTGTTGTGTCTGAAAGTGTCTATGATTCAACCTGAAAACTGATTATTTGCCTAAATCCAGATTAAATATACTTAACCCTTGCCTGCAATGTGGCTTCTGATGTTTCATATTTTGTACATTACTTGATTTTTCTCTCAAGAGTTGTTAGATTCTTTTTGTTATTCTCATAGCATTCTGAAATTTCATTATGTGCCAGACGCAACTCTTTTTTCATTTATTCGTTTGTTAATTTATTAAAGTACGCTTTTTAAACATGGAGACTTTTATTTTTCAACTCATAAATTTTCCTGTATTATTTCTTTGCTGATTTTCACCCCTCCATTTTTTGTAGTCTTTCCTCCCCAAACCCCTATTTGTTAGACACAGGATATCATGTATTATTTCTCTTAGTTTCTTATTATTTTTCTCATACCATCTCTTTGTCAATCAGTTTTATTTTTTAGGAGATTTTCTTAATCCTTCTTCCAATTACCCTATTGATTTATTTCCTCTTGGGTCTTGTATTTTTAATTTGTAAGAATTTTTATCTTGTTTCATACCCATCCCTTTATCAAAACATCCTGCTTTCATTTTATAGATGTGATATAATTCTTCAATTTCTTGGAGAATTCCAGAGTTTTTGTGTTTATTTAGTTCTTTCCTACTCCCCACATTATCCCTTCCTTTGGGGACCGTATTTTCTGTCTGCTTATCATAAACTCTCTTTTTCAAACTTTTTTATTGCTCCCAAGTTGACCATTAATATTTAAGAGTAAGATTCTAAATGTAGCTTGGGAGCTTTGTATATTTGGGTAAGGTTTTGTTTTAGGGCCATCAGGCAAGGAGGCAGCTGTCGTCCTGGGAGTCCACCAAAGCCAGAATGTGGAGGTGGCCACTTGCTTTTCTAAAAAAGGAACCTCATCTGTCAGCTTTGGAATGCTTCGGCAATAGCATTCTGTGTGAGAGGCTAGGGACGGTGATTGCTTAATTTACTTATCGTTAAAGAATCCACTTGTTTTCAGCTTCAAGTTTCACTCCTGCTTTTGCCGCACTGGAGTCTCCAAGCCCTAAGCTTCTGAGGAGTTCTGCCGGGCAAGCAGCCTCTCTGTTTGAGGCACCTGCCCCTGAGGGAGCACCAGCTCCACTGCGCCTGCCCCTGAGGGAGCACTGAGATCCACTCCCCCTCCCCCTAAGGGAGCACCAGCTCCACTGCGCCCCCCCAAGGGAGCACCAGCTACACCGTGCCTCCCCACCCAGGGAGCACCAGCTCCACTGCGCCTCCCCATGAGGGAGCACCAGCTCCACTGAGCCTGCCCCTGAGGGAGCACCAGCTCCACTGCGCCTCCCCATGAGGGAGCACCAGCTCCACTGAGCCTGCCCCTGAGGGAGCACCAGCTCCACTGAGCCTCCCTCCACCTCACCTGCTCCCTTTACCACTTTTCCACAGGCTTCCACCTCACAGAATTGTGTCGAAATCACTTATCTGCAGATAGCCCCTCGCTACTCTCTTTGACATCATAGGTTAATATGTTTTTAATCTTTTATCCTTACATTATAGGGTCTCTCAAGAGAGATTTTTTTTTTCTTTTTGCTATGGACTTAACCTCTCAATTTCTTAATTTTTCTCAACTGCAAGATAATCATCTTTAAAGTCACTTATAATTTTAAAATTCTGTTATAAATCTCTCCCCTACTTGTGAGTTGACCTCATATCCCAAAAGCCCATGCTTCACCAGTTTTCCTTAAGTCTCCTCAGACTTCACGTTGAATGAATAATTTCACTTTTTTCCCCTGCCAAAGGGACTGATTTACTTTTACCTGCTACACGATCTCCCCGGAGTTGCTTTGTGGGAACACTAGCCATTATTTAACAGGTCGTTCTCTCTCACCTGAATCAGCCTGCATGGAGTTACTCACGTGAAAAGTAGCTAGAAAGGAACTCAGCGTCCACACTCAGGAGTGTTTGCCCTTGCGGTTTGCAGTTTAAGGCTTAGGTTCAAAATGTGTCCGATTTTCTCTGTCAGTGGCATCTTAATATTTGTAGCACGTCTCTCTTAATTTTCAGTTCAAGGCGACTTTTGTTACGCTGGGTCTCTGCTGGTCTGGACAAAGACTGCCTGTCGTTTTGAAGTTTCCTTTGGCGTTTTTCCAAAGCGAATTTTTACCATGCCATGGAGGCTAGGTTTAAGTCAGATCATTTCACATTTGCTGAAAACCTGTTCAATTAGTTTGTGTGATACACATAGACAGAACTTTTATTTCTGTTTTTGCTTTATTTCTTGGTTAAGTTGGTCAATACAATTTAAAACCGAGTTAAGGTAATACAGTGTATATTTCACAAACCAGTTTCTGTGTGATTCAGTAATATTGAGAAGAAAAGTAGCTAAGACTTAGATATTTCTTATTATATGCCTGGCACTGTTCTAGGGACTTGGCATTAATTAGTTCCTTTAATCCTCACGTGGCCACATGGGAGAGCTACTGTCACATCGGGCACATGAGGAAAATGAAGCCAGGGTACAAATCCAGGCTGTCCGGCTCCAGAAGGGGATTTTTGTGGAAAGTTGTTTTCTTTTAGAAATTGTCCAGAAAATAACCAGGTCCTAAGGGAAAGACGTGAACCCTGGAGTTATTAAGACGGAGAAAAAGGATTGGTTGTCTCAGAGATCAGAAAATGATACACTGGCTTGTTAGGATTCGTAAAAGTTTTATTTAAAAAAAAAAATAAAACCTCCATATCCTACATTAAACACCACTTTCTGATGTATTGTTGAAAAGAATTTGGTGCTTTTCATTCACTGATCTACTCATTCATTCAACAGATACTTCTTAAGCGCCGACCGCGTGGCAGACCGGAGTCCAGGTAAGCGGGATACACTGGTTAGGAGAACATGGGGCCTCCGTTGAGCGGGCAGTGGGCGGGGGGGAGCAGCACCGCTGATGGGCAAAATAAGCAGATGGCACGGTAGAGGTGGGAAGAGGAAGGAAGAGCAGATTGGGGTAGGGAGATCTGGAACGTGCAAGGAGGGGATGCAGACAGTCTCCGTGTGCTGGTGGAGATGAGCCTTTTAGTGAAGGTTAGAGCTGAGCCGAGACTGGAAGGGGGTCAGGGAGTCCAGCGTGTTCCATCTAGGGGCTGGGAATTGTCAAGGCAAGAGCACCCCAAAACAGAAGAACTGCGAGGAGGCCCACGTGACAGGGCCAGGGGACGAGGGGGCGCTCGGGCTACAGATGCGCTTGAAAGGGAGCGGGAAGCCAGAACATTACAGGCTGGGTAGCTGGGTCTGGGGCCTCGGCTTCTACCGAGGGAGTGGAAAGCATTCTGGGCTTTCACATGGCCTGACTTATATTTACACGGACTCCTCTGGCTGCTGTGTTGAGAATAGACCATAGAGGGTCAAGGGTACGAGTAGAGAGACTGCTGGGAGACCGAAGCAGTCATCACTTCCGTGAACGTTTACCTGCAAGTAATTTATCTAATTTATGGTTGAGAATAATTTTTAATGTTTATTTATTTTTGAGAGAGAGAGGGAGAGCATGCGTACGCGCGTGCACAAACACGAGTTGGGGAGGGGCAGAGAGAGAGGGAGACACGGAATCTGAAGCAGGCTCCAGGCTCTGAGCTGTCAGCACAGAGCCCTAGGTGGGGCTCAAACTCACAAGCAGTGAGATCATGACCTGAGCCAAAGTCAGAAGCTTAACCGACTGAGCCACCCAGGTACCCCAAGTTGGGCATAATTTTTAAGGAATCATTGGGAACACGCAAGAATTCTTATGAACTAAGAACTTTTAGCCTACAAACTTTTTCAAGTAAATAAAAACGTTGGTGAATTCTAGATTTCATAATCGTATGGACATAATGTATTTTATAAATATCACGGACTGAAGCATGTATCCTCAAGATTCATATGTTGAAGCTCCAAACCCCAGGACCTCAGTATGTGACTGTCTTTGGAGGCAGGGCCTTTAAAGAGGTAATTAAGGTAAAATGAGGTCATATGGTTGGGTCATAACTCAATGTGACTGGTGTCCTTAGGAAAAGGAAAGATCAGGACACAAAGACACACAGAGAAAATGGTGGTGGGGACACAAAGAGAAGACGACCATCTGTAAGCTAAGGAGAGAGGCCTCAGGAGAAACCCACCCTGCTGACCCCTCAGTCTCAGACTTCCCACCTCCAGAACTGGAAGGAGATGCACTTCTGTTGTTCAAGTCCCCCGCCTGCCCCCCACCCCCGTCTGGTACTTTGTATTGTATTAGCAACTAGCATTAATAGATGTATAGTTGAGCCTGAATTAATTTCGGTTATGTGGCTTTATTTTTGTATTTTTAGGGCAGTTAATTTTTCTTTTAACTTTACAGTATTTTGTAAGCACTGAAATATCTGTGGCTTGGGCATTGAGCCTGAGGCCAAAAGAGCCCTGGTGTTGTAAGAAAGATAGGAAGGCTTTCACAGAAGATGTGGAAGTTTAGACTTCCTCCCCATAGGAGGATGGGATTTCCTGGTTTTCCATGTGTATCTATAGTGATGATACCTTTGTGTTTTATTTTCAAGTTCTTCTTTTTCTTCCAGTCTGCGCGTTGCCTTTCAGAGGGAGTGCTGGAGGGAAACCATTACTTTTTAGCTTAGTCTTTCAGAATAAGACTTTCCTGGCATATTTATCTTACCATAGGCTAGGAAAGTCGTTGTAATGTAATGTAATTTATTACCCCAATCTGTTGTGTACGCTGTGTTAATTTAAATTTGTTAGTGAGCAAGATATTGTTACAGTTGTTAGGAGATTTAAACTTGGTACAGTTAAGAGCTTGGCAGGTGGGGTGCAGCAAGTTTCTGCCTGTTAATTACTCACAGGTAAACAGATCAAGTCACCTAGTAATGTGCTAAACACTGTCATTTGATCAGGGCTGCAGAGCAGTGAACAAGAATATGGTCAGCTAGGATCTGCACCCAAAATTGGCCTTGCAAAGACCTAAAGGTCCAGAAAACTGGCCCCAAACTGCTGCTGATATCAGTTATTCCCATAAGGAAGGATAAAATGTTTTCATTTACAATCAGAGATAAGTCTTAGACTAGAACTAGCTTGGGGAGGTAGCACTCACCGGTGAGAGTCTCAGCTCCCTGAGGGCAGGACTGAAGTACCACTGTGTTGTAACCTCCAGAACGTTACCCGGAGCCTGGTACCCAGTAAGCCTTAAATACATGTTTGCTCAATAAATAGTTCTGATTTTCCCCCCTTAGGAGCAGGTTTTGTTAGGAGGTCAGGGAAAGAGCCTGAAACGGAAGATCACCACTTCCCTCATAAAACAAAATCCAGAACCGAGAATCAGAATCCCAAATCCAGAATCAAGGCTTCTGGTCCCAGAAGGAGAACCTCAGTGCAGAGAAGGATAGCTGGGCCTCCTTCGCAAAGGATTTAACTTCTGCTGGAGTTCTCATCTCATTGAGCTCTGCTGCCGTGCCTGGCCCCGGAGCCGTGTTGTGCATACTTAAAAGTCCTTGTCCGAGCTTGGACACCATTGCCTTCTCTGTGTCCCTTCTAATACAGCCACAGCAGGCTGGGGCCCTTCAAACACTGTCAAAAAGTGAAGCCGATGGAAAAGAAAGCAAAGTACATGTGAGCATTAGAACAGTCCTCGTTTCAAAGGCTGAGCTTAATTACTTTCCAGCTCCAAAGACCTGGCACAACCTGGGTCGCCCTGTCCGGGTTCTTGAGGTCCAGCTCTTGGCTTGTTTTCAGAGAGTGTGCTCATCCCCAAGACCCCTGGCCCAGAGAACCGGGGCCCCTTTCTCTGTCCGACCTGAGGCTGTCCCTCCAAATTCCAGCTTCGGAGTTGGAAGATGGGCTCCCTCCCCTGATGACTGACCCCCCCAGTGACTCCTCCAGAGGAGCGCTCCCCCTGCACCTGCAGAGAGGGGCCCGGGGCCCACACAAGATCCCGTGCACACACTATGACCGTGTCACCTCCATTGCGGGTGTCGTATGCAGACCCCCGACACGTTTGGAGGCAGAGAGGAAGGAAACGTCATGAAGTCAGCTCCAGTAGAGACAGCTGGGGCCGCCCAAGAAACTAACCCTGCGCTCTGTGGTGCCACCCCAGGTACGCTCTGCGTTTATGATATTTGAGCTGGTAATCTGAGGAGCAAAACCAAGAGATTGTGTCTTTAAAGTGGTCACAGGAATGTCAGAAACAAGTAGCAACTACATTTTAATGGTTTATCATGGGGAGGTAGCTGCTTGGCTGCCAGGGCCCCAACCTTCGTGTGTTGCAAGTCCGGTCGACTCTTCAGTGCAGAAGGCCTCTAAGGAGAGCAGGTGGGTCCAGTTTTGTGTTTCCTTGTTGGGATTTTGCGTGTAAAACTCTCAGAAACAAGGCTGGCCTCTCACACCTGTCATGCCTCCCTCAGCCTGTTTGTTTTCCTAGACCTTTATGGAACTGTCATTGGTTAACAGATGCCAAGTGGTTTCATGTTCTAATCCCCCTTCACCCACCTCACTTCAGCACCACACCCACCTTTGTAATGAGCCTGAACTTGCCACTGTCCAAACATGAGCTACTGAACTGAAAACTCAACTTTATGATTTCATACACGGGGTTTGTTTTTTTTTCCTCTCCTAAGAAAATTTATCTGATCTTGGCCAGGTTTTAGTTTGTCATTATGCTGCATGCAATGTTCTTAAATTAATCTTCCCTTTCGCTCCCGTACTTTGGCTTACATCAGTCATATCTTGTTCAAAACTCCCTTACTTGCCCATATTCTGATTACTAATATTTCCTATAGACAATCTCCTGAAACAGCTCACAGAATTTTCACATAGCCAGGTCAGGGATTGAAGAAAAAGTGTCTTCTGTAAGAGATAAAAAGTGTGAGTTTTTTTTTCTTTCTTTTCTTTTCTTTTCTTTTTTTCTCTTATAAAGGATGACTTTGGATATACTCGAGGCTTCTCAAGTCTGAGTATGTCTCAGAACAGATCTTGGTTCCCTCACTTCTGTCTTTTACTACTTCCTGCCTTGATTCTATTCCACGTGGGGGAAAAAAGTCAACACAAGTGTCAAGCAAAAACTCCACTTTGACGCAAGATGTTAGAGATGAACTCTTTGTTCTTTGCCAAGACATAGGAAAGAAAGGAGATCAAGTATTTAGATTTTCCTCCTCCTCCTTCATAGAAATAGCAGTCTTCTCTGGAAATGGCTCAATACCACAGATGCTTCTTAATCACAGTGTCTTTTAACCTTTTTGAGTCTTAGTCTGAATAGAGGAAACGTCTCTGCTTTCAGTTCAGTTTCCAAATGGGGAAACCGTGGACATAGTCCCTCTGTGAGATTTTTTTCTCTTTTAAACTTTTCTTTCCCTTCTAAATTATGACTGTTCTCAGTGAGTCTTGACAATAATTTCTAAATTAGCCCTGCCTGAACTTGTGTTTGGTAATCTTAGGTATTTAATTGTAAGTGTCATGGATTCCTAGCATTTCCAGTGCAGGTGTTGGATTAAGAAAGACAGTTTGACATCCTCATTGTGCGGGTCATTTTAGTATTTTCCATGCCAGGAGCAAGGTAATTAACATTGCTCAGGGCCGGAGCAGTGACTTTCTAAATGTTACACTTCACATATATGGACTGTGATGCATGTCTTACTTCCTGTGTGTCTAATGCGCTGCTACAAAGGATTCTGTGGTTAGAAGGCCATACCATGCTAGGCAGTGAAGCAATTCTGTCAAGAAGCAGGGTAGCCAAAGCTGATATACAGTCATGTCTTCTGAAATGTTTATTTTACCCAGTTCTTGAAAAGCGAACAGGAACTGTGATTTTAAATGGGATTAAGAGAGATTATGTCATGGAGGAAATCAGATGCACCAAGTGTTTAAAAGGAGAGCAGTTTTTGGAGTCGAGACTCAGATATTTTGTTGTCATGAATCTTCCTACAAATTGTTTCCCGAAGCTCATAGCTACTTTTGAAATCAATAGGCATTCTGGATGGAGTATGAGAAGAAACAATGTGGAGGAGATAGAGATTTCTCAGTACCGATTCTAAAGTTGTTTCACAGTTAACATTTTTCAGTGCTTCCCAAATACTTCTTTTTTTCTGGGGATCAGAATGCTTATGCTGCCCGTGTTTCCTTTGTGGTTGGAATTTGACCTGAGAATTTAACTAAACCACCAGCAGGTTGCTTGGTGGGCAAAAAACTGAGAGCCAGGGCAAGTGAATGGTTTAGGAGAGGTTATGTCTGGGTGAGGGAGGGACACCCGGAGCCCAGGCCTGCTGGGAGCTGCCTGTGCACCTCTTCTGACTGGATCTCTGCCCCCCATTCCCTGTCTCACTATGTGCCTTGTGCCCCATCAAGCTTTTCAGTCCCTGGTGACTTGGTCTTACCCTTTTTCCTGAGTTCTGGACTGTGTGTTCACCCCATGTCCCAGCCGTATTCGTGGACTATTCATTGAGCGCCTGCCTGTCCAACTTTAGTGTGCAGTCTTTCTCCACTGATTCCATGTTCCCCTGTTAAGTCACATCCCGATTCCTGCCTTTTGAGATTGCCCATACGGATTTTCATTGGATTACAGATCCTCTCTGACTCAGTTTATTGCATATAAGTTTACATGGAATATACTTGAAACTGAAAAAATCAAATGTCTTTGAAGATAGTCAAAGGAAATCAGTGAGGACTGGTAGAATGGAAAACTGTTTCAAAATTCCCAAGTGGTATTGCTCGCTTCCTGGAATCATATAATTACTATTATATTATGTTAGAGAAATTTCCAGTCCATGACGTTTCCTACCGAAAAAAAAAAAATCAGTGAGTGGTTTATTTTAGACAGAATTTGAAATAGAGGAGTTGCTCTTTTTCTGATCACCTGCATATACAGTTGTTTGTTACCAGATCAGAGAAATCAGTGGCCAACTTCAGAATAGTCCAAATTAATGTTCTCAAATAGAGGAATAAATAGGGATCTGAAAATTTTTCCAAGTTTATTCAGGTATAATTGACAAATAAAATTGTAAGAAGTGTACCATGTAAAGATTTGACATCTGTGTATGTTGTGGGGAGGATTCCACCCCACCCCCCACCACTGAGTTCATGAATGTATCCATCACCTCACTTTTTTTTTTGGTGAGAACACTTACGTTCTCTCTTAGCGAATTTCAATTATATAGTGTAATGTTAACAACTGTAGTCACCATATCATACATTAGACCCTCATATCCTATTCATCTAACAACTGAAAGTTAGTACCGTTTTACCAGCCTCTCCCTATTTCCCCCACACCCAGCCCTTGGAAACCACTTTTCTACTCTGTTTCCACAAGTTAATCCTCCCTTCCTTCCTCCTTCCTCCTTCCTTCCTTCCTTCCTTCCTTCCTTCCTTCCAAATTCCACTTATAAGTGATGTCGTGTGGTAATTGTCTTTCTCTCTCTGGCTGATTTCATTAACATCCACCACGGTCATCCCATGTTTTTGCAAATGACAGGATTTCCTTCTTTTTTAAGGCTGAATAATATTCTGTGGTGTGTGTGTCCATTTTCCTTATCTGTTCATCTGTCCATGTACACTTAGGTTGTTTCCATTTCTTAGATATTGTAAATAATGCTGTCGTGAACATAGGAGGACAGGTGTCTCTTCAAGATGCTGTTTGCCTTTCCTTTGGACGGTCCAGAAGTGGGGTTGCTGCTGACATGGCAGTTCTGTTTTGAATTTCTTGAGAACCCTTCAGGTGACTGTACCAATTTACATTCTCACCAACAGTGTACAAGGGTTCCCTTTTCCCTGTATCCTCGCCAGCATTTATTCTCTTTTGTCTTTTTGATAATAGACATCCTAACAGGTATGATTTGCATTTCCTGGTTTTGATTTGCATTCCCCTGAGGTGGTGGTGGTAGCACCTTTACATGTATTTGTTGGCCATTTGTATGTCTTCGAGTAAATGTCTATTTAGGTTTGTTTCCCATTTTTAAATTGGGTTGCTTTTTTTTGCTATTGAGTTGTATGGCTTCCTTGTATACTTTGGATATTAACCCTTTATCATATATATTTGCAAATATTTCCTCCCTTTCCATAGGCTGCCTTTACATTTTGTTAATGGTTTCCTTGGTTGTGCTGAAGCTTTTGCATTTGATGTAGTCCCAGTTGTTTATTGTTGCTTTTGTTGACTTTGCTTTTCGTTTCAAAACAAACAAACAAACAAAAAATAATTGCCAAGACCAATGTCAAGGAGCTTACTCTCTTTTTTCTTTTAGGAGTTTTATGGTTTCTGGTCTTATGTTAAAATCTTTAATCCATTTTGAGTTGATTTTTGTGTATGGCGTAAGATAGGGGTCCAGTTTCATTCTTTTGCATGTGACTGTCCCTTTACTGAAGAGACCATCTTTTCCCAATTGTATATTCATGGCTCTTTTGTTGAAAATTAATTGACAATATATGCATGGGTTTATTTCTGAGGTCTCTGTATTGTTCCATTAATTGATATATCTGTTTTTATGCCAATACTACAGTGATTTCATTACCATGGCTTTGTAATACAGTTTGAGATCAGGAAATGTGATGTCTCTAGCTTTGTTCCTTCATAAGATTGCTTTGGTTATTTGGGGTTTTCTGTGATTCCATACAAATTTTAGGATTTAAAAAAAAAATTTCTATGAAAAATGCCATTAGAATTTTGATAGGGATTGCATTGGACCCATAGATTGCTTTGGGAAGTATGAACATTTTAACAGTATTACGTTTTCTAATCCATGAACACAGAATATTTTTCCATTTATTTGTGTTTCTTTTCACGTCTCATCAGTGTCTTGTAGTTTTCAATGTATATACATCTTTCACCCCCTTAGTTACATTTACTCCCAAGTATTTTATTCTTTTTGATCCTATTGTAAATGAGATTGTTTTATTTTTTCTATTTTTTAAACTTTTTTTTTTTAATGTTTCTTGATTCATTTTGAGAGAAAGAGAGCATGAACAGGGGAGGGGCAGAGAGGAGGAGAGAGAATCCCAAGCAGGCTCTGCACTGTTAGTGCAGAGTCTGATGCAGGGCTTGAACTCATGAACCGTGAGATCATGACCTGAGCCAAAATCAAGAGTCAGTACTTTTTTTTTTTTACTTTTTTTTTTTTACGTTTATTTATTTTTGAGACAGAGAGAGGGCATGAACGGGGGAGGGTCAGAGAGAGAGGGAGACACAGAATCTGAAACAGGCTCCAGGCTCTGAGCTGTCAGCACAGAGCCCAACGCGGGGCTTGAACTCACGGACTGCAAGATCATGACCTGAGCCGAAGTCAGTCGCCCAACTGACTGAGCCACCCAGACGCCCCGAGAGTCAGTACTTAAGTGACTGAGCCACTCAAGTGCCCCTGAGATTGTTTTCTTAATTTGTCTTCCTGATAGTGCATTGTTGGTATATAGATATGCAACTGATTTTTGTGTCCTGCAACTTTACTGAAATCATTTGTTATTTCTAACAGTTTTTTCATGGAGCCTTTAGATTTTTCTATATGCAATATTATGTCATCTGTAAATAGAGACAGTTTACCTCTTGACTTTTATTTCTTTTTCTTGCCTAATTACCCTGGCTAGAACTTCCAGTTCTGTGTTGAATAAAAGTGGTGAGAGTGGACACCCTTGTCTTGTTTTTGATCTTACAGGAAAAGTTTTTAGTGTTTTGTCACTGAGTAAAATGTTAACTATGGGCTTGTTTTACATGACCTTTATTATGCTGAGGTATGCCTGTACCCACTTTATTGAGAGTTTTTATCATGAAAGGATGTTGAATTTTGTCACATACTTTTTCTGTATCTGTTGAGATGATCATATGATTTTGATCTTTCATTTTGTTAATGTGGTTTATCACGTTGATTGATTTGTGGATGTTGATGCATTCTGGCATCCCTGAAATAAATCCCACTTGATTGTAGTGTATGATCATTTTAAGGTATTGTTGCGTTCAGTTTGAAAATACTTTGTTGAGAAATTTTGCATCTGTGCTCATCAGGCATATGGCCTGCAATAGTGTCCTTGTCTGGTTTTTGTGTTAGGGTAATGCCTTGTAAAATGAGTTTGGAAGTATTCCTTCCTCTTCTATATTTTGGAAGAATTTGAGAAGGATTGGTACTAATTTTTCTGTAACTGTTAGGGAGAATTCACCAGTGAAGCCATCTGGTACTAGACTTTTTTGTCTGTTGGGAGGGTTTTGTTTGTTTGTTTGTTTGTTTTGGGAGAGAGAGAGAGAGAGAGAGAGAGCATGCAAAGGAGGGGCAGAGAGAGAATCTTAAGCGGGCTCCACACCCAGCATGGAGCCTGATGCAGGGCTTGATCTCACGACCCTGACATCACGACCTGAGCTTAGTTCGAGGGTCGGATGCTTAACTGACTGAGCCACCCAGGTGCCACTGGAGGTTTTTGATTCCTGATTTAATCTCCTTACTAGTAATTGGCCTGTTCTGAGTTTCTGTTTCTTTATGATTCTTGGTTTGAGTCTTGGTAGATTGTATGTTTCTAGGAATTTATCCATTTCTTCCAGGTTGTCTAGTTTGTTGGTATGTAACTGCTTATAGTAGTTTCCTTTGTACTTCTGTGGTGTGGATCTGAGTATTTCAGACTTTCATTGAAGGTCAGTTGCTTCAGAAACATTTTGGCCATGGCCCTGCACCTCCTCCACCATGAAAAAAAGACATATTGCAATTCTCAGATAATGAGTACGCTTTAGATACGTATAAGATGCCTTTGGTGCATGCCAATTCTCTAGCCCCTGGGAAGTTTAGAGAAGCAGAACAAAAGGCAGTGAGCAAAGCCCTAGGCAGTGGAAGCCTTGGCTAAGTGGAGGCAGGAAGAAGAGTTGGCTATTCAGCCTTGGCCTTGGAATGGCTGAAGCCCTGTGTGATAGAGCCCTAGTGCCCGGAGCAATGGGCGAATCCCACCGAGGGGACTACTGGGGGCATCTCCACAGCTGTCTTCCTCTTTGGCTTCTCTGCCAGAGCTGGCTGAGGTCTTGGCCGTGTGCTACTCGTGGTGCCCTGGTCTCTGCAGGCTCACTGTGCATCCTCACCCCAGGTGTCCAAGACTGACAGAACCTGAGTATGTTCTGCTTTTTAGCAGCGGGCATCTCCCGGCACACATCAGGAGCTTCAGGGATCAGGGTCCTATGGGGGTAGCTTTGCCTGTGCTGAGCCCTATCCTGTCACTGAAACTTTGGGGCTTCATTTTCTCATCTATAAGGAAAGTTTGAGGAGGACCCCTCATCCTTGGAGGGCTCACTCTGTGAGAGGCATGGGTCTAAGCACTTAACATGCTTATCTCTTTTCAATAGTTGCAGGAGTCCTGTGTAGTGGGAGTCATTGTTGACATTTCACAGGTTAGGCAACAGAGACACAGAGAACTCAGTGACTTGCCCAGAGTCACTCATGACTGAGTGACAGAAGCAGGTTTTACGTTCTGATCCAATTATATCCAAAGTCAGTATTTTTCACCACTATGCCGGGTTGCTCTATGATTTTTTTTTTTAAATCACTTATGTTTATCATAGGTGTTGATATCAGAGACTACCAAAGTGATCCATGGATTGAGAATGTCAGACATGAAGCAAAACACTGTTTTTAATAGGGTGTCATCCTTCGTATATGAAGACAGGGCTCTTAACTATACCAGTATAGTACATACTTTGAGCTTTTTTTTTTTTTTTAATGGCAGTAAGAGAATTTTGCTTGTTCATTTATATTCTGAATGGGTTACACTTGTCTTGTGCCTCATAGCTCATATTTTGCAGTTGGCATTTAAAGAGTAGCTTCATGAAATAAAGATCAGAGGTGGGTGGCCTGAGGAGAGAGTTTGGAAGGACTAGATAAGGAAAATTTCTCTGACCATACAGTGGATGCGATGCTTTCTGTTCTAAATAGTAAATCTAATTCACTTTATGGGTCAGAGAGTGATTTGATAAAGACTGACAGAATCATTGAATTTCCCATAACAATGCTGTGTGTGTTTATGTCTCTGTGTGTGTCTGTTATGATGCATTCACTCGTGCAAACCCATCATATCCAGTTCCCATGGGTGGGAGATGTGTGCCAGGATGGGAGTTACAGGACTAAAATGTGTGTGATTTTCAGGGAAGAATGACTGGTTTTACAGTTGATGGAGATGGAAACTTGTCTTTAACTTGACTTTTTTTTTCTTCTTTGTAAAAACTAACACCAGGACTTTCTAACATATCTTCGTTTCAGGTTAAGTTCGAAAATACGGAAAGCCCCAAATTTATACAGAAATAAAAATCTTGCCTTTAATTTTCAGTCTCCTTATTTTTCATCCTTAGATTTATATGGAATTTCTAAAAAAGAGAATGCCCAGATCTAAATCCTGCCTTCTCAGAACGTGCCTCCCTCACGGGAGCCGACCTCCTGCTCTCCATCACCCCTGCTTGCTTGCCGAGGGGCAGGGAAACTGTGCCTGGACCCCTCTCCCCTCTCCCTTGGCAGGCTCTCATGGTTTCACACATCACTTCTTGACTCCAGAATCTGGATTTCCAATCCCGACATTCCGTGTAATTCATCTTCTTCAGAAAATGTGATATTTGTCTCTACTTTTCACTCCCCTTCTATGACACTAACACAGCTCTTATTCCCAAATGCGAAGACTGTTAACAGCAGCCTCTAAACTGGTCCTCCTCACTCTGTGCCTTCTCAAAATCCATCTTTACTGCTGGGATTGGCTTAAATTCTCTACAGCAACACTTTAAATATTGGTCTTTCCCGGGGCATTTGGGTGGCTCAGTCAGTTAGGCGTCCCACTTGGGTCATGATCTCACGGTTCATGGGTTTCAGCCCCGCGTCAGGCTCTGTGTTGACGGCTCAGAGCCTGGAGCCTGTTTTGGATTCTGTGTCTCCCTCTCTCTCTGCCCCTCCCCCCCTCATGCTCTGTCCCTCTCTCTCTCTCTTTCAAAAATAAACATTAAAAAAAATTTTTTTTAAGTATTAGTCTTTCCCTTGTGCCTCTTTGGTGCCTGTAGGGTAGGGTACTAACACCTTCACCTGGGAACCGGCATGCTCTGCAGTCTTGTCCTTATTTGCTTGATCAGCCTGTTTTCCCCAGTCCAGTCCCGGTTTGGCAGAAACATTTAGTGGATACTGAAAATCCTCTCCTGTTGTTAGGCTGGGCTATGTGCCTGACTAAAGAGCTTTGGGTAGAAGGGAGGTTCATCACTTCTAGGCACGGCTATCGCAGCCCCCGGCGGGCCGCCCAGGCTTCTCTTCACGTTTCTTGTTGTCTTCAGAGGTGCAGCTCCGGCCTGGGTCCCTGAGTGATCACAGAGGGTAGGGCCCCCCGCCGACCCACGTTGGGCGTGTAACGTGAGGAAGAGGTAAGAGTAAGCCTGCTTCCATTAAGCCTTTGAGGTTTTAGGATTACTTCGTTACTGTAGTGTCACCTTTGCTGTCCTGGCAAACCTCCATGCGAGTGCATCTCTAGAACCTCACGACATACTCGGAGGCCCTGTCTGCTTTTGCCCAAGGAAAGGGAGAAAACTGAAAAACAGCGCATGACTGTAGTTCCAGGTGACCCTAGACTCTGAGACTTCACCAGCTAATAAGAGTCCAAAGTAAAAACTGAGAACTTGGCAGAAGCTGCCAAATTATGATTTTGTCATGAAAAGGCATTTAAAAACTCTCTTCCTACAGTCATTTTATGTAAAAAGGGACGTGTAACACTGCATACCTCCTCCCAGAAGGGGAAGCCTGTGCTGTCAGAATTGAGGGCAGATTTTTAAACTGAATCTATTCAGCTTCGCAAAAAAGGGGCCTCTCTACATTGTCCCTGTTTTTCTCACTTCGGGTTTTCCCAGTAAGCACACTGCCAAGGAAAGGTAGTGACCTAAGGAGCAGGGGTTAGAAAGTGCACAGGAAGTTCCCCAGGTGAAGCTTGAAGACCCAGAAGGAGGGGGTGGAGTTTTCCTCTGAGACGTCAGCGGAACCCGGGAAGCTGCCTTCTTTGCTGACTGCTGGCTTTGGGACCTTGGTGTGCTGCTGAGACCTCTTGATTCGAAGAGGTACAGCGGTTACACCAAGACGTGTGTGCAGGGAGGGGCTGGGGGGTGTGGGAATGGGGAGGGCAGATCGGTGGCAGGGTTGGGGTCTGAACCAAGTCTCACTCTGCCATATGAGCGCCACACTCCTCTCTGGACACTGAAGACTGAGATCTGCAGGGCCACCGGACAGAGCCACCTGAAGTCCCTTGGAACTGGCTCTGCTCAGGTCTTCGTTTGCTGCTGGTATTGCCTGTTCCCACGGCCTGGGTGTTGCATTGACCTCCCCCCTTGGGCCTGAGTAGATTCTTCTGGGCTCAGCTGTGGGGCCCCTTCTCCCAGGAACATTCCTTTACCCCCATGGGAGGACTCGATCCTTCTCTTCCGTGCTCTCACAGCATTGTGAGTACACATCGTCATGGGTCATTTGTGGTCTGCTCTAGTTGTTTGCTTCTTGTGTTCCCTGGTTAAGTCACTCCAGGGACGCAGGGAGACCCTGACCTCGGATTCCCACTACTTCCTTAATCCTGCACAACTTAAACCTTTGACACACGTTCGTTGAATAAATGAACGAACAAATGTCTGAATGGCCACATTTAGAAGATGCCACCCTGTTACGCTCTCTTGCATTGGAAGAAAGGCATATTATATGTTTGAGATTTATTTTTATTATAGTTACTTTAAAGGGCCAACGTTTTCTTACTTACGTTTTCTTACATTTTCCAAGACTTAATAACAAGGGAAATTGTGTGAAGGCATGGGGGTAGCGTATTTTCTTACTTCCATTGTATCTGCGGCACATTTCAGAAGGTGGGTTATAAATACTCCTTGCTCAGTTTCGTAAATAGGTGCCAGACTCAGTTTCTGCCATGCTTTCTGTTATCTCATCACTGCTGAAGGTGCTGAAGATTTTAAATTTCTTGACCTGAACCTTTCCCAGTTGCAGTGCTGGTGCTTAGATGGAGTGACAGAAGGGGGAGCTCTGAGTCAGGTAATAGAGGCCATTAGTCGGGGGGCGTGGCGGTGCTTTAGACCTCAATGACAGATGGGATAGTAACTCTCTAGAATGGAAGAGAATCTGGAAGGTGTTTGGCACCTCCCCCTAGAACGGTCCTGTGGGGGGCCGGGAAGGGGGGCAACGAGCACCTGTGTGAGGAAGGAGAGCACCCTCCTGCCACTGCTGGCGGCAGGCCAGTGGGGATCAAGTGACCTTCCCCGTGGGGTCCTTCCAGCATCAGCTGGCCAGCACAGGGCGCTGAGGAGCAGGGAGGGGTGAAATTGCAGTCTCTTGAGCACCCAGCTCTGTACCCTAAGCCTCACACACACTGCGGTCCTTAGTTGTCCCGAGCGGGCCGCACACTCCTTCCTCTGCAGCCTGCAGGTCTGGAGGGGCCGCTGGAAAGGGAAGGGGAACCCCAGAGACCAGACCTAAGATTACATTTGATCCTGGCTTGTCCTGAGGACTTCCGCGCCCGCCCCCCCCCCCCCCCCCCCAGGCCTGGCTGTCACGGCCTGAGCCCCTGGAGACACGCACGAGCCCTGCTGGACACAGAACCATCCCTGCCGGGCGTGCAGGAGGCCATCACCACCGCGACCGGCTACGCGGCTCCTCTCTGCCACCCCTGCCGACACTCACACACGCCAGAGATCTCACATTTTGCTTGAGAACACTTGGATTTTCTTCCTGGCAGAGTCTATTCATGCTCACCTTGGCTCTCTTTACTCAGTTTATAAACAGAGATGGTGAGAACCACGAACCTTCATGTCATTGCTGAAGACCCCCCCATCACTGAATGACAGCGCCGCGTCTGGGAATTCTGGCCCATCCTCGGGCTGACAGCATCCAGACAGAAACCTTGCCCTATGCTCAGAATCCGCCACCCCTCCTTTTTAAAAGTTTTTTAAATACTTATTTTTGAGAGAAAGAGAGCACAAGCAGGGGAGGGGCAGAGAGACAGAGGGAGACAGAATCCGAGGCAGGCTCCAGGCTCCGAGCCATCGGCACAGAGCCCGATGCAGGGCTGGAACCCACAAACTGAGATCATGACCTGAGCCAAAGTTGGACGCTCAACCGACTGAGCCACCCAGGTGCCCCCTGCCTTTTTTTTAATTTTTAATTTTATATTTCAAGAGAGTGTGTGTGTACACGCAAGCAGGGTAGGGACAGAGGGAGAGGGAGAGAGAGAATCTTGAAGCAGGCTCACGGGGCTTGATCCCACCACCCTGGGATCGTGACCTGAGCTGAAATCAAGAGTCAGATGCTCAACCAACTGAGCCACCCAGGTGCCTCTCAGACCCCCTTTTTGACTTATAAGTGCTTCCTGACTTCTTTTTCCCAGATGAAAATGACTTTCATTCTATCTGGTTATTTACAGTTTTACAGTGATGCTAAATGAACATAATTCTGACAAAAAAGTAGCATATAAATAAAAAGCAGAGTATTTATATCTCACTGTTCTATTATCATACTAATTTTCTTTAAAAATTTTTATTTTAAAATTATTATATTTTTTGTTATCATTAATTATTTTTGATTGAGTTAAAATTCGCTTAAACATAAAATGGATGATTTTAAAGTGAACAATTCAGTGGCATTTAGTACACTCACAGTGTTGTGCAGCCATCACCGCTAGCCTGTTCCGGAACATTCTCATTTTCATCACCTTAAAAGGAAGCCCACGCCTGGCAGCAGTCAGTCCCCATTCCTCCGTCCCCTTGGCCCCTGGTAGCCACTGGTCTGCTTCTTTTATCTGCCGACTTCCCTGCTTTGGAAATTAGGGGTGAATGGAATCATATAACATGAAACCTTTGTGTCTGACTTTGTTAATTATTTTAAAGCACTGTTTTGCACATTAAGTCAAGTAAGAAACATTAAACTTAGTAAGATTATTAAGGGGCCACTCCTTAGTCAACTTCTATATTGAGGGTGTGGTGGTATTTTATTTATTCTTTTCTTCCCCCCACCATGTTGTACATTACATCCCCAGGATTTATTTATCTTCTAACTGGAAACCTGTACCCTTTGACCCGCATCACCCATCTCGCCTCCCCCCAACTCCCCACCTCTGGCGACAACCAATTGAATCTGTTCTCTGTATCTGTGAATTTGTTTGCTTGGTTTTTTTTTCTTCTTTAGATTCCACATGTAAATGAGGTTATATAATAGTATTTGTCTTTTTCTGTCTGATTTCTTTCTTTTAGCAAAATGCCTTCAAGGTCCACTGGGGTACAGTAAGTAAAAAAAATAAGTACTCTATTTATTCTTAATGCATCCCTTCATCTTAGCAAACTAGCACCACTGCCTTGTATATGCTTTGTTGTTGTTGTTATTATTATTATACTTTATTTTTAGAACAGTTTTGGATTTACAGGAAGATTAAGCAGATAATACAGATGGTTAGTACAAAGTATATAGGAACATGCTACCCTCATGCTCTTCACACAGTTTCCCTTATTAAAATGTCTTACATTGGTATGATGTCTTTATCACAATCAATGAACCAACATCAATTAATTGTTATTAACTGAAGTTTATAGTTTATTCAGATTTCCTGAGTTTTTACCTAATGTCCACTTTCTGTTCTGGAATCGCATCCAGGATCCTGCTGTACATCTAGATGTCTTGTCTCCTTAGGCTCCGCCCCCCCCAACTGTGGCAGTTTCTCAGACTATCCTTGTTTTTGATGACCTTGACAGTTTTGAGGAGTATGGGTCAAGCCTACTGTAGGATGTCCCATTATTGGAATTTGTTTGGTGTTTTTCTCATGATTAGACTGAGGTCGTAGGCTTTTGAAAGGATGGTCACATATGTGTTATTTTCATCACATCATGTTAAGGGTACATTTCAACGTAATATATGACTGTTGATCTTGACCTTGGTCGCCTGGCGAACGCTACTTTCGTAGCGTTTCTTGGGTTTCTCCACTGTAAGGTTGCTCTTCTTGTCCCCCTTCCTGACTTTTTTAAGTTTTCAAAACTCTTGTTCTATGACTAAACTGTGCTGCTTAGGTAACCAAGTGGATGTTTTGTGCAGACACAGCCGGCCTTGAAGGTTTGAATGGCCTCACTGTCTGTGCAGCGGTGTGGTGGGTGGGATATAGGCGAACGTATTCCGAGGTCGTGTGTGCCGAAAAATCTCCTGCCGCTGCAGCGGTGTGCCTAGGGCACGACCCGCGTTGACAGAGAACCTCAGTTCCTGCCAGAATGCCAGACCCCTTCCCATGGGTAGCCAACGGTTTCTGCCTGCTCGAATTCTTATTTAAAGCTCTTCCCAGTTTCATGAGTCATGAAATCGTAGCCAGTATCAACAAGAACAGGAGTGCAGGAGGAGGTAGTACAGTCAATAGGACAATAGATGACTTCACGTAGTCATTCACCTCACATTCCCTACAATGGGTAGCATATTCCTCAAGGGCCCTTCATCTGCCTAATTAAGCTCCTTGTGATCAGCACAGATTGTTCCTCTACGGTGTTGCACACAACCTTCAACCAAGGGAGGGAATCTATTTAATACGTGACAGGTAACGGAAGCCCCAAAGCTATAGCTTCAAAGCCTATGAAGATAGTCTCGCTGCCACTTGCATGAAAATTCAAGGAAGTGAGGGACTCACTCTGGGCTCTTGACGCTTAGATTTAGGAATACATTTTTGCCTGGATGTTTTCAGCTACAGATGAAAAGTAACAAGGCAGATCCAGATGATGGAGAGATGACGCCCATGGTCCTTCTCACTATACTTGGTGACACCTGCAGAGGCCTTCAGTGAAAAAAGCTTCTTGCATCTAGCACTTAGGCATAGCACATTAGAACTTCTGAAAAGGGAGGAAAATAGGATCACCTCCCTCTCAAGTGAGACTGAGAGGGAACTGAATAAAGTCAGCTGGGTCACTGGAGGTTTTCCACAGTTCTATGGAAACGGACTTTCTGGGCTGGGAGTGTCAGCTGTGCAGGGCGCTGCACTTGCAGGAGCCGCCAGGTAGCAGAAGGGGAGCACGGTCCTGATCCTGACTGGAGTCTTCTCTCTCCACCAACCCACTCTCTGGCTGCAGCCCCGAGCATGGAGGCAGAGGGGAGCGAGGGTGGAGCACGTGGAGGCAGGTTTGGGTCTGGGGGACGCTGCTCCGGGAGTCACCTGAAGGCACAGGTGGCGGCTGACAAGCGGCATACAAAAAGCGTTGATCAGTAAGCACACTTAGAAACTTGGACAAGATGACATGGGCGTTTTCAGTAGAAGATAGGAAACCCCATCCTCGTGCTCCATCACCATCACCAGCCATCAGAGTATGAGCAGCTTGTCCAGGGCATTCCGGTCTCCCAAAAGCTGTCATGTCCATTTTCTCAACGGATTTTTAAGAATGGGGATTTGAAATTGGTCACTTCCTCTACTTGAGTGACATAACTATTAGGGACCGAATGCTCACGTCTCCCCAGCTTATATGTTGAAGCCCCATCCCCCAGTGTGGCTGTGTTTGGAAATGGAGGCTCTAAGGAAGTACTTGAGGTCAAAGAAGATCTGATTGGGTTAGTGTCTCTATGGGAAGTGGCGCCAGAGAACTTGCTTTCCGTCTCTCTGGCTGCGCACACAGAGGAAAGGTCATGTGAGGACACCATGAGAAGGCTGCCATCTGCAGCCAGGAGGAGAGCCCTCACCAGAAACCAGATTGGCCAGCATCTTGATCTTGGACTTCCCAGCCTGTTGTCTAAGCCACCCAGTCTGGCATCTTGTTATGGCAGCCTGGGTGGGACAAGACAATAACTTGTAGTCACAGAGTCATTTGGAGGCACATGGGCCTCTCAGTCAGAGCTTCGTGCACATGGTATACTTCCAGTGAAGGCGAGGAAGTAGGCTCATAGACTTCAATCAGAATCTTTATAGTTGATACTTGGCAATCGCTAAGAAATGCTCCAGTCTCTTAGGATGAAATGAGCACTGTGTGGGGTTTCAGTTAATGTCCCTGGTCCACTCAGGAGGATGACCAGCTAGTCCGGGCTTGTCTGGTTTGGGCACTGAAAGTCTGAGCTCCACAAAACCCAGAAGTCCTGGACAAAGCACATCGGTTGTTCACCCTGCCACCTGGCTACCTGCCCCGTGGCTCTTCATTTTAATAACTTGGTTTGTGAATAATCTAGAGTCATTTAGTCTGAAATTAGTAACTGACTTCAGAGCGCATTTGCCCCCCTTCCCAGGGCATTCTGATCAGGAAGCGGGCTGCAGGCACCAGCTCCACTGGGAAGTTTTAACATACCAAGGGGCCAGATACTTTTCAGGAACCCTGGGTTAAACCTTGAAGGCCATTGCTAACCTATATTGATCCAGTAACACCGTTGTTCTGATCAGCTGATCAGACTGACTCTGGAGAAAGCAAAATATTTGCAAAGCCAGGACTTGGGACCAGAGAAATTGCAGTAAAAACATCAGAAAGGACCCGGGTTTGTGGCTGAGTCGGCAAATGCCCGAGGAGGAGCTCCTGGGAGAAACTGAACCACACGGGGCTCCCTAGGTCCTGGCTGAAAAGCTCAGAGAAGGAAGAAATACCCTCACAGGGGGAGTGGGGAAGGGTGGTCTCTTCCCATTTCTAGTGGAGTCTCCTTTGGGACTGTCACTGCTCCTGTGACCCTAACAGCTTTGATCTCCAGGACAGGCAAAATGGACTCCTTGGATTTCCTCGAGATTATAGTATTTATTTATGTTTATATCATATCTGCAGACATGTATTACATGGGTTTCCTCTGCTGTGTTTCTTCAGCTGTGCTTCCATAATTTATTCTGCCAGGCCTGGCCTGGCCTTGACATACCAAGCCATTAACTTGAAATCAGAAAAGTTCTGTGAGGTCTCTAAATTCTTTCCTCTGATTATCAAGCCCTATGCTTGCTGAAAATCAAATCACTAGGCTGGCAGAGGAAAAATAATTGGCCTAAATGGTCATGGAAGAGTCTAAACAGAAGATTTTCTTTCTCTCTCCACTTGCAATGATTTATTTGCATGGTTTTATGAGACTTTAATGAGGAAACCTTATCTGTATGCCTGGTAATTATCAACCAAATTCTCATTTCCTGTCAGAAAATCCACAAGAAGTAAAACAAAAATGGCGGAATTGGGAAACCCTTTGGCCTCTGACCTGCACGGCTGAGAAATAACCCGTTAGCACCTGGAGTATGTGAGTAAGAAGCGTGTCTGTGGCTCCTCTGACACACCACTGCTCACACCAGGTCGCCACCTTCAATTTAGGAGAACTCAGTGCAAGCAGACTAAGATGCCATGGATCCCCCAGAATGCTGTCCCGTGAACCAGCTGACTTGAGTGGGGGAAAGTACAGTTTCCCTCTCCATGATTTACTGTCATTTCTAGTCTGGGCCAGTTCCTTCTGCTGGGTGAATGAGGTCACACCTGAAGCAAAGGCCTGACAAGACGCTATGAACTTTGCATTTTGAAAAGTTAAGGGTTTTGTTTGTGTGTGTGTGTGTGTGTGTGTGTGTGTGTGTGTGTGTTTTATTTTGGTGGTGGTGGTGGTGGTGGTTCGCTATGAACTGAAGCTCTTGCCAGTCACAGTCCTGGGTTACTTGATGAATTCGTCAGGGCCCCTGACTTGAGACTTAGGTTTAGATGACCCCCAGCATCTTGTGATTCAAGCAGAGACCTTGTCAGGGGGTGGCGGTGTCTCTCAAACCTCTAGGACAGAAGGCACAGTAAGAGGAGTTCAAAGTTCAAATGAGCTCACCAGAAAGCTGTTAGAATCTTTTTGGAATTTTTGGGCGACATAGCACCCAAAGCAGCCAGGAAGGCAGGAAGGTAGGACACATCTGAATCTTTATTTTCAGTTCTAGTTTAGTTAACAAGGTGAGAATCTCTTTTTCTTACACTTTTCTCTAGGTGTAAAATTTGTTGTGCTCCCAAATAACCTACAAATTGCTCTCTGCTTGTTCTGTTATTTGACAAGAATTTGGAAGTGCTTTAATCATATCTTTATTGTCATCTGGGCCAGTGATAAAAAATAAACAACTGAATAAGAATGTAATAACTTACTTTAAATTTAAAAAGTACTCTTCCAAAGTGTATTCTCAAGTCACTGCAGATAGGACTGGATAAGCTTGTATCAGGTACAAGGTCTACTGCAGGAGAAAGTGAGATGGCCCCCATTTGTTCTTGCCTCTCTAGAACTGAGGTACCAGCTTCCTCACCCCATCTCTGTTTCCCTTCCCTGTGGGAATAGGGCAAGAGCAGGGCACCAGGAGAAAGAGCTACTCTATAGCACCCTGTGATCACAAGTTTTGGACATTGTTGGGGTTTCTATTACCTTTTCAGTTATTAATTGACTTACACCCTTTGATTCTCCATATTGTGGGAGTATTTATGTCTGGCAGGCTTTTTGGACTAGTGAATGAGCTGGGTCGGGCCTGTCTCCTCTTTTCTCTTGAGGGGCCATTACAATTTAGCCACCTTGCTAAGATAGCAGTGACGAAGGGACTCTCGGCTCACCAGTACTACCCAGAAGGAGCACGCTCCAAGATCAAGGAATTCCATAAATTAAAACCCAGGCGCCATACTCCCCTAAAACAATACTGTCCAACAGAAATATAATGGGGGTCACATAAATAATTTAAAAACTTCTAGTAATCTCACTTAGAAAAGGAAAAAGAAACAAGTGGAATTAATTTAGCATTTTATTTAATACAGTATTTCCAAGACATCATTTTAACATATAATCAACAGAAAAATATTAATTAAATATTTTATATTCTTTCCTTTTTGCGTACTTACTTTAAATCTCGGCACGGTTTAAGTGCTCAGTAGGCATATATGGCTGGTGGACACCATATCAGACAGCGTGAGTATAGAATATTTATCTGCTCCAACTGACTGCATCACCTCAGCCAGCTGCCATTTGCCACTCTGGGTACACAAGCGACTGTGTTTAATAGTGGTGTGGAGTCTGCCCCAGAAAATGGTACTTCCCTTGTTCTCTCCACTGTCCACTCTGAAGCAAAATTTAGAATGAAAGTTAGAATTTGGAGAGGCCGGGCCCGCCTCTGCCTCCAGACAGTGATGTGTCCGTTTCCTATAAACCTTCAGACTGTAAAATTTGGACCGGTGATTCTCTAAGTTTGGGATGCATTAGAGCTGGGGTATTCAAGGGCAGATTCCTGAGCGATCTCCAGATTGCTCAGAGGTAAGACTTGGGAGTTTGCCATTTCTCAAAATCACCAGGTGATTCTCATACACCCTGAGTGTTGAGAACACGAGCACATCCCCTGGAATGGCGTATGCTGTCTTCTCCAGGAACTTCTGGCTTCCTCCCTTCAGGGAGGAGTTGTCATGGGACAACTCACGTGCATACACATCCCAGGCAAACAGAGCCTGCTCGGAAGGCTGCTGATCAGTCTCTGTCCTGTACTTTATCGTTGCCGTGCTCTCAGCCAGTTGCATCCGCTGACCTAAATAACACCTGCTACAGCCGAGAACCCGCACTGCGGTGTATTTTTAAGACTTGAACCCCCCTTTTGAACTTCCTCTATTTTTGTGCATGCCGAGATAGCTGTGCGTGTGCAATGCCTTCTGCTTATACAACCAGTTTACCCAGGACTTTGAAGGTATTTATAGACACCTTCTCATAACCTTCACTGCAGCCCTGCAAAATGAATAACAAGCCAGATGGCCTTCATTTTGCAGGAGGGAAGTCGAGGCATCTGGTAGCTGATTGGCCAAGAAAGTGGGATCTAAAGCAAATGACTGAATCACTTCTCTCTTTGGCAACCATTCCTGTGCCCTCGCTTCCCTGACCACTGACGTCTGCTGTGGTCATTGAAACCTACTAGGAAACACATCTAATAAAAACGTTCTACCAAAGACATACTGTGTGCCAACTTCCTGCCCCAGTAGGAGTATTTTATGTCTATGTTGGGAGACTTCAGGTTGGAGGTGCATTCTTCCATTTCGTATTTATTTAAAATTCTATGTCTTCTGGAAGGAAATTATCTATAGACCCCAGTTCCCAGGAACCAAGTGATAAGCACTTAGAACGAAAGCCGATGTCTTGCCATGCCTACATTCTCTTGCTCCCTACAGAGCGGACGGAACGTTGTAAGTCAGGTTGCAGCAGACTCTGGGAGAGGGCGGAGTCTCGCATGGGCATCCGTGGCCTGCCCATTTCATAACGTGGTCCCAGGCCATCTCTGTCAGTAGACTTAAGGAATCTTTGTGTCAAGAGAGACAGATGTGTGTATAACTACCTCAGGAAAGGGCTCCCTTAAAAAAGATTCTGAATGGCTGTCCTTTGGCTGCCTGATGATCTTCTTTCAAAACATCTACTTTAATAATATTTATTTTATTTTTATATGTATGTTCTCATAACATAATTTTGTTCACGGTCTTTTTATTTTAGAGGTCAAATTTTTTTTTCAACCATAGGTTCATCATAGAAGACTTTTAAAATGCAGAAAGCATAAAGAAGAACATTAAAATCACCTACAACCCCCAGAAACAACCACTAATATTTTGGTGTGTTTTCTTTAGGTTTTCCCTTACCTTTTTTTTCTGGTACATATTTGAGATGACATGAAACCAGCTTTTTCTTAAAGAAACACTGGTTTGATTTAGTGGGAAGTGGTATTTTAGAAACCACAACCTAGATACTAAGAATGTACTGGATATGTAATTGCTACTAAGTCTTTTTAGTGGACAGGGCTAGAAAAAAATATAGTTAAAGATAAATTCCCTAAGATTTGTCACTGATAATTCAAATTCGAATTCAGGACATAGGGGTTTTATTTAACTTCCCCTAGGTTATATCCTCATCTCCATTCTTCCACACTGAGAATCCTGGTTGTCAGTGATACAGGAATGATAGAGTTAGAACATCCCATATTGACTCTTGTACCTTAAAGCTCCATTACTTACACAATAGTCTCAGAATAGCATTCCAGATATTCCCACCACCAACAAGATGGTTGATAATAGTTAATTTGGGAGCATATTCTCTCCCCATCTACCTATTTGAAAACCATTATTCCATGCCTGCACTGTCAAAGCACATCGCCCAGCATGCTTCAGTCTCTCCCCTGGTGGATAGTAACTGTTATCAGTGTTTGTTCCCAGGCCTGAGTTTCCCTGCTTCTTGTCAGTTGTCTGAAGCATGTTCTCTGATGGATTCATCAGGAAAGACTCATGGGCTCAGTATATTGCCTAAATTTGCTCATGTTGATAACAGTTGGAACCGTTCATACTTGAAAGTCAGTTGTGCTGGATATAAAACCCTCGGCTGGTGTCCTTTCTGTTCGTGTCATAAACATGTTAGTCCGTTTTCTTCTGCCATAAATTTTGTGTTTGAAAAGTCTTTTCATCATAAATTACTTCCTCATTTTGCTTAGATTCCCAAAGCATTTGGGGGGGGGTTCTTAAAATCCAGTAATTCCCAAAGCATTTTTGGGGGGGTTCTTAAAATCCAGTAATTTGGGGAGGGGTTCTTAAAATCCAGTTCTGGTTGATATTCTCAGGTGTGCAGAGTGTTCCTTCAGTCTAGTGTCAGTTTTTCCTTTCTTTTCTTTCATTTGTTGTATAGTTTTAATATTTGTTCCATTCCTCTGCTTTCATTTTCTCCTTTGATTCCTATTACTGTATATTAGATGTTCTTTACCTGTCTTCAGTGTTTGTTACTTTCTCTTGAATCTTTTAATCTCTTAATTTAATTTTGATTTTTGAAATTTTCCCCTTTTAACTTTCTCTTTCTCCTATTACCTATTGTATTAGCTTCTTGTTCCCTCTAGTTCAGATTTCAGTTCTGAAATGTTTTTTCTTTATCTCTTATTCTTTATTGAGTTCAATCCTTTCTCAGTTTTTATAATTTGATGTATGTTGTTCTTCCATATCTTACATTGTTTTCTTCATCTATTTTAATTCATCTTGAAATAGTAAGTTATGGTTTTGATCTGTTTTGTGATCAGTCCTTTCTAGCATGTTTTCATTGGCCGTTGCACCGTAATTTCTGCTATCACTTCAAAAATAGTAACCTAGTATGGGATTTGACTTCAGTATTTCTCACATTTTTATGTGAAATTGGTTTTTCTACACTTTAGAAAGAGCT
Source organism: Acinonyx jubatus (assembly GCF_027475565.1). Lineage (NCBI taxonomy): Eukaryota > Metazoa > Chordata > Mammalia > Carnivora > Felidae > Acinonyx > Acinonyx jubatus. The sequence goes on from NC_069382.1 coordinate 14,489,077, forward strand.
GTGGTTCAGGATAGTTTTTCGAATTTTATACAGTATCTTCTTGTTCAAAACTATGGAGGCTTGCTCTCTTGGAATTCCTGGCTCTTTTTTTCCTGTCCTGCTTACCTAGACCTTCTCTTTCCCTCATGTCTACTGTCTTGCTGGATTCTGATTGAACTTCCAGCAGATCCTCAGTTTGGGGTCTTGTCCTAGAAGTCAGCCCTGTTTATCAACTTCGAGGGGTCATAGTAGATACACATCCGTCCCTCCCTCCTTCTGTTGGATTGGCCAGAGTTCACTCAATTTCAGCTGTTGACTTCCAGTTGACACTTTCTGCTTTTCAGGAACACACACTGACTATTTTGACCTTGTTCTTACGTCCATCAGGTGCTCTATTGCTTCTCTCTGCCTCTTCCCTCACAAACACTGACATGATGCAGGCCCCAGAGGCATTGGTACTTTGTCCCCATCCACTTGAATCTTGGGGTTTTGAAGATATTTTGTAACCTCATTGTGTTGTAAATGTTGCCATATGGTTGCTGGTTTTGGGGGCCAGCTGCCCTGACCTGTTAAAGTAAGGATTCAGGAAGATTTTAAAAAGCAAACTGTCATCATCTGCCATATCATCTTCTCAGAATCCTTCTCAACTTTAAGAAAAATATTAAATGTGCTCAGAACTCCAGTGCCTAGCCATGAGCCACCATTTCTTTTTCACATCTTTTAAGCAGCTTCCAGCCTTATTGAGCCACCTACCTGGATTTTTAGTGAAAGTACCAATTATTGCTTTTGTTACTGCTCTGATTATAAAGTTGCACAAGTTTTAAGAAGTCATCTTCAACATCTTTTTCCATAAGTCCTGTGACATTTAGGGTACAGCTTTACAGGATGTGGAGTTTTTGGTAAAACAGATACCATGTTGTCACAGAAATGGCTGCTCATGTTCATGTATGACACATGGGAAAGACCATTGGGAAATAATTAAGGATCAATATTGTGAAACTGAAGAAGGAAACCTCATTTAAAATGGAACCATGGGAATGGATAAAGAAGATGTGGTTTATATATACAATGGAATACTACTTGGCAATGAGAAATCGGGCCATTTGCAGCAACCTGGATGGAACTGGAGGGTATTATGCTAAGTGAAATAAGCCAGGCAGAGAAAGACAGATACCATATGTTTTCATTCATATATGGATCTTGGGAAACTTAACAGAAGACCACTGGGGAGGGGAAGGGGGGAAAAAAAGTTACAGAGAGGGAGGGAGGCAAACCATAAGAGACTCTTAAGGACTGAGAACAAACTAAGGGTAGATGGGGGGTGGGGCAGAGGGGAAAGTAGGTGATGGGCAGGGAGGAGAGCACTTGTTGGGATGAGCACTGGATGTTGTATGGAAACCAATTTGATAATAAATTATATTTAAAAATAAAAATAATTAATTAAAAAAATAAAATGGAACCATGGGGCCAGAAGGGGACGCCCCCTCCCATCACCCAACCAGAGTCCAAAGATTTGAGGACTAACATTTCACTACTATACTTGCTGGGAGTGGTGGCCTTTGGCTGGGGCAGGGACATCCCACACAGAGGATGCTTATGTTCTGTCACAGCAGGCACACGTGTGGCTTATGCGGGGACCTTCAAAGCCTCTCAGATGTGTTCTCCATGGCTCTGTTGGCCCTTCCCGTCCTCTCTGGACTCCTGGCAAGAGCAGCTCCATGACGCATGTGGCCCTGGGCTGGCGCCTGAGAGCACCCAGTAGATGGCCTTTTCCTAGAGAGTAATGGGTCTGACCTTTCAAGATACAAAATCCCTTCGCTGAGTATTTGCACAGAACATTTTATGGACTCTAAATGGGTCTCCCAATGCTAAGATGCCTGGTCCCTGCCAGACTTACTGTAGTCCGTCCGTGTTCATTTAATCGCTAGATTTGATTTTCTTAGTTCAAACTGACGAGTAAACCAGGTGAGACAGTTTCTACCAAAGACAGATTAAAGTCCAGCCTCCACAGCACGCCGTATTTGGGCCCCCAAACAAGGCCTCTTGCTTGTCTGTCTCTACTCTCGCAGATGCTGTGTCTGGCTCCAGCAGTGGGGCGGTTTCTTGTGTGGCCAGTGGGTGTTTCTGATGAAGTTGAGTTGCAAGTAACCCGTAGGAGGCTGTAAAGGAACTCTGGCCCTCTGTAGGGCACAGTGCTCATCCTCACCGTGGTCTGGGTCAGACCCGAAGCCATTTTCTAGCTGATTTTATTTTCTTTTACTTTGATCTTTATTATAAAGTACTGAAGAAGTGCCAGCGTGCTGAGAGGTATTTTTTGTAACATGGCGGAATACGATGAATTTCCTAATCTGGATGAACTCTAACAGTAAAACTATGCAAGCCATCCATGCTCCCTTAGGATTCTTAAAAGGGCCTAATTTCTACTCACATTTTTCTTCTTTTATCCCATTTTTTTTTCTTCCTCTTGGGTATTTTTCATTCCTTGTACAACGTTAGAATCACTTGGTGAGATTTTGACAGAATACCAGCACCTGGGCCCCCTCCGTACATTTGCATCAGAATGCGAGTACTTTGAAATCATTTCCTCAGGTAATTCTGGGTTAGCTAGGATTGAGAACCAGTGCCCCAAATTAAAAACTTGAATTTGTCAAGTTTACAACACGATGCACCTATGTAAACATGGTATTCCTCCTCGGGAGCTTGTAGAGGCCATGTGCTGGGGGCTCTGGGGTCATGGGTGGCAGCTCTAGAAACTGTGTGAGAGATGATGGGGTGTCAGCTTGTGCAGGGGGTTCCTAAGAGAATGTCTGAGCCGTTTGCAAGACAGCCTCCCTGCTTTGCCCTGCTTGCGTGTTTCTGGGGTGGGGGCTTGAGAGAGTGCTGACGGAGATCGGAGGGGTTAGGGCAGGCCGAGGCAGCGTCCTCCCCCAGAGCCCTGCTGACCTGGATCTGTCTTTCCTAGCTGTGTGACCTCGGGAAAGTCACTCACTCTCCAGGCTTTTCGGTTGCCTCCGTAAACAAGAGATAGCGTGTGTAAAATGCGTGTCGTAATACCAGGCACCACCCTGGTGCCGGTTTTAGGGTTTCAGATGTAGAGAGCAGCCTGGACCCTGGAATGCTCAAATCCTCCATGAGCCACCTACAACTTCATGCAGATCCCCAGGGATGGTCCGGGGAAATAATGTTTATTACTCATTGGGGCTTTGACCCCCAAATACCTCTTTGTTGGAATGGACTGTGGTCTGAACTCTGATAAGCTTCCAGAATTCCCTTCTGCTCCTTTGATTTAAGAGCAGGCAAAGTGGGGGCGCCTGGGTGGCTCAGTGAATCATCCGACTTTAGCTCAGGTCATGATCTCATGGTCCATGAGCTCGAGCCACATATCAGGTTCTCTGCTGTCAACTGTCATGGAGCCTGATTCAGATCTTCTGTCTTCCTTTCTCTGCCCCTCCCCAGCTCACACATAAGCTTTCTCTCTCTCTCTCTCTCTCTCAAAAACAAACAAACATTTAAAAAAAGAGAGAGAGCGAGCAGGCAAAATGGCTTCCTTGTCTCCTTTTTCCTACCCTTTCCCCTACCCTCCCCACCCCAGCCCTGTCCTTCTGGCCCTTGTCACCAACTGTGCAAGTGGAGGTGGCTTCTGGGGACCAGCTTGTTCTGGGATGTGGCAGAAGTTCAGCTCCTCCTTGTCCCCCTGATGTCACTCTGAGGCCAGACTGCCCTTATCCTAAGCAGCAGAAAGACAGGAGAGAGAAGTGTAAGCAGGGTTGTCCCAGGAAGGGGATTTCCTAAACACCACTCTTCCTCCCTCGGAGAGCTCTTCCCCACCTCCCCCTGCCACCCACTGCCCATTTCTCAGGAGCAAAGGCGGACAGGATTCAGAACGCGTGGGAAGGAGGACACGGTGATGGCGATTCTTCTTCCTCCATATGCTACATCTTGGGCGTCTGAGGCTCTAAACTCCCTTCTGTTGTCTCCTCCAAGCTTCGGGAAATGACAGTACAAGAGTGTGGTAGTCTTGTTGAAAAGTCAAATCAAACGTGGTGAAGACAGAGCTAATTTATCTTCTTTCTTTCTTCCCATCTGTTCCACTTCTCTTGCTCATGGCTAAAGAGGGGGCCTGCTGAAATGCTGAAAGAGAAACTCCTGCCCTCTGGGTCCCGTGTCACACAGCTAGTCATTTGTCAAACCCTGTTCCTTTCCACAAAACGTTCCTGCACCTGGCTTTTCCAATCCCTCCCTGCTTTGAGAAGTTCTGTCTGAACTCAGAGATCTTCTGACTAGAGTATCCTAACCTCTTCACTTCATTCATTCATTCATTCATTCATTCACCACTTATCAACTGTCTTGTGGTTGACTTCGTCACTGCTCCAGACTTTGTCGGAAGACTCCAAAAAATGAGACAACCCAACCCTGCCACTCTGCTTAGCTTACACCCTGGTCGGAGAACACTTGCAAAGAAATTATTACACTGTAGTGTGACTTGCTTTTTGTAATAAAAGAAGCGATAAAGGAATATGAAAGGCCTCACACAGAATCCAGGCCATGAAGGGTAAGTATAAGTTCACTAGACAGAGAGCATGAAGGCACGTGCCGGACATGGGGCCCATGTCAGAGAGTTGAGAATGGCACGGTCACGGTGATCAGCTGAGCTCTGATATGGAACATAGATGTGGGGGGAAGTCAAACCCTAGAAGTGGTTTGGAAGCCGAATTTGGAATTTAAGTCTATAGGAATGAAAGACACAAGGGTGGTTTGTAACCAGATGAGTAACGTGATCAGCCTTGCTATTGCCGAGGGATACTTACACACAGAAGGCAAAGAGCAGATCGGAGGGGGCATCCAGTGGCCAAGAGCGAGGTCCCAACCAAAGGAGGCAATGGACGAAGTTCCATCAGGAGCACGAGTGAGCTTCCTGTCCCCAGCTCTGCTGCTTTAGAGCAGATGCTTTCTTTCGCGGTGTTACTCCTGTTTTCTCTGAGACCCTCTCCATGCATTGCCCGTAGCAACCGAAACATTTTGTTCCACAGAACCGAGAATTCAACTCTGCTCAAAAATGGAAGGAATGAAATGACTATGGTGTAAGTTCAATGAGGACGGTAACGGTATTTTTCCTTCTACGTGTCCCCAAGATGTTCACAGTACTGGTGTGAAAGAGGGGCTCAAGAAATCTTAGTTGAGCTAGACTCACCCCAAAGGCAATATGAAAGGTGTATTAGTTTCCTGTGACTGATGCAACCCATTAACATAAATTAGGTAGCTTCAAACAACAGAAATGCAGTGTCACAGTTGTGGAGGCTGGTAATCTGAAATCAAGGTGGCAGCAAGGCCACACTCTGTCTGAAGGCTCTAGAGGAGGCTGCTTCCTTGCCTCTTCCGGCTTCTAGCGGTTGCCAGAAGTGCGTGGTGATGCGTGGCTTGTACATGCGTCACCCTGGCCTCTGCCTCCACTGCCATGTGGCCTTCTTCCCCATGTCTCTGGATCTAAATTTCTCTCCTATAAGGACACCAGTCATTGGAGTAGCACCTACCATAGTCCAGTGTGACCTCACCTTTCTTGATCACATTCATAAAATTATTTCCAAGTAAGGTCATGTTCATAGGTGCCAGGGATTAGGGCTTGGACATCTTTTTTTTTTTTTTTTTTTTTTGGCAGGGAGTGAGCAATTCATGCATAACAAAGGATGTGGTGTGTGCTATTGTTCTGTCTCTAGCAGCTTGAACCTTCTCCCTAGGGACTCCTTCTACACCGGCAGGTTGTCCCCAGGGCAGCTCTAGAACATCAAATAATTGTACCACATAGTCGGCATGCTCTTTTAAAAAAACTAGACTCATCCATTCTTCAAATGTTTGGGAACCTACTATGTGCCTGACCCTGTTCCAGGATCTAGATATGCAGAGGGGAATAAGCCAGGCCTGGGCTCTGCCCTGATGAAATTATTTGTGTTTTAAACTTGCCAAGGGGGTAACAAACTCTGTTGGCAATTACGGGACTAAAAAGTTTTGGGTTTTTTTTTTAGGAATGAAAATTAATCATTCTTTTGCCAAGAGTTGCTAAGACTCACAACTGGGAGAATGTTATTTCATAGAACTACACCTTATCTACAAGGGCTTCCGGCAAAAATGTGAACCCCACTTGAGGTGCCCCAAGTCCGAGCACAGTGGGATGCCGGGCCAGGCCACGAGGCCAGGGGGCTCAGGCGGAGGCAAAGTGCAGTGAGCTGCCTGGAGCTCCTTTCTGAGGGCTGAGGGCCAAGTTACAGGCATTTACATGTGGCCTCCCCAGGAGTCAGGCCACACCGAGGCCTCCTGAATCACTTCGGTGACCTTTGGAACCGCCGCAGCAATGCCCCCTAAGAGCTAGTTGTGGGCCAGTGAGCACTGGACGGCGCAGAGAGGAAACCGTATTTAGCGCTCAGGGAGTTACCTCCAGCGCTGCTGTCCATCAGTCTTTGTGCCTTCAGACTTGACACACCACTTGCTTCCTATGAGCTTTATTGTAATAAAGGTGACGCTTCACTCTCCGTCTACCAAACCCTGGGTCCACTTCAATTAGATACAAAATTAATTAGAAGGCAGGGATGCCAATGATTAGGGTCCCCTCAAATCCTTACATTCCAAAGGACAGGAGGAAGAGAGGGAAGCTCTCTGCTTCTAAGAAAACTATAATGAGACAGAGAAAAATGTAATTGTTCCCATATTTAGCTTGCAAAAAAAATGCAGAATAGAATATATGAATTCAAGGAAATAGAAATAAAGATAATCGTGAGGTACATTTCTCAGTACTAAAGGAAAACCAAGGTAAGTAATTACTTACGAAAAATGGGGTTAGATAAGAAGACCGGAGGTGAGATTAAAATGGTGAAGCAGGAACTTTAACAGGTATTTGTGATTTGGGGCGGGGGGAGAGGAGTGGTGGGGGCAGTTATGAAAATGAGAAGAAAACACAATAAAATGCCAAGGCATTTGTGCATTCAGCAGATATCCATCGAATACCTATTGCGTGCCAGGCATTTTGCTAGGTGAGTAAGAAACACCGTCACCACCTTTCTCAGTGGAAATTCCAGTGAGAAAAACAGTATTAAACAATAACTTTATTTATGTGATTAGAATTTTGGTTAGTATATGACAGAACCACAGGGGGGTTACGTGTAGCTAGTGTGGAGGGAGCGTATAGAGCAGGGGCCTAACCTGGTCAAGGGGAGGGTGAGGAAACAGCACTGTGTTACACGTCTGGTGTTGTGTAATCTGAAGTACAAAAAAATTCACGTTTCTGGAGTGTTATTGTTTTAGGTGTTTATGTCCAACAGAATCATTTTCACATTTCTCTGAAAAGTCAGTATGCTTTGCCACAAACAATTCGGGGACAACTGGAAATCCACAGGCAAAAGAATGTGGTAGCATCACCTCCTCACATCATACACAAAAAATTAACCCAAAGTGGGTCATAGAGCCTAAGTGTAAGTTAAAACTGTAAAACTCTTGGGATATATTAGAGGAGTAAATCTTCATAATCTTGAGTTAGGCAAAGCCTTCTAACGACATAAAAGCACGACTGACAGAAAGAAAAAAAGTAATCAGACTTTGTCAAAATGAAAAACTTGTACCACAAAGGATACTATCAAAAACTGAAAAGGACACCCAGGGGATGGGAAAAAAAAAACCCCAGTTTTTGCCAAACATATATTGGATAAGGGATTGCATCCAGAATATATAAAAAATTCTCACAACCTAATAATAAAAGGCAAAAATCCAGTCTAAAAAGGGGGCAAAGGATTTGAACACACTTACTTATGAGGATAGGTAAATGGGCAATGGGAGCATGAAAAGATTCCCAACATTATTCATCATTAGAGAATGCAAATCAAAACCACAATGAGATCTCATGTGTGCCAGGATGGCTATAATGAAAAAAAAGACATGATCACAGGTGTTGGTGAGGGTGTGGAGAAACCCTCACACGCTGCTGGTGGGAAAGCCAACTTGGAAAATGGTCTGGTAGTTCCTCAAAAGTTTAATATAAGGTTACCATATGGCCCTGCAATTCTTCTCCAGGTTTCTTCCCCAAATAAATGCAAGGTCCACAATAACTCGTACATGAATGTTCAGAGCACCCATATTCATACTATCCCAAAAGCGAGAAAAAACAAATGTCCATCAACTAAATGGATAAAATGTAGCCACTCCATACAATGGAGTATTATCTGGAAATAAAAAGAATGAAGGACTGCTTCATGCTAGAATGCTGAAAACACTTTGTGGAGTGAAAGAAGCCAGCCGCAAAAGACAACATATTGCTATTCCATTTTAATGAATTATCTGGAATAGGCAAATCGGCTGAGACAGAATGTAATTCAGCGGTTGCCTGAGGCAGGGTGAGGGCAGGAAATGGGGACTGACCGCTGGTGCACTTGTGAATATGGAGTTCTTTTGGGGTTATAAAAATGTCCTCAGATTGATTGGGGTGATGGTTGCACAACTGTGACTAAAGCCATTGAATTGTACACTTTAAGTGGATAGATTGTATGGTATATAAATTAAATCTTGATAAAGCTATTCTAAAAATAAATATGTTTGATATATTCAAAATCTAATCTCCCTGCTCCCTTCCTCTCCCTCCCTTCCTCCCATCATTCCTTCCTTCCTTCCTTCCTTCCTTCCTTCCTTCCATCACCAAATTCATACACCTGAGATGGAATATGTTTAATCCATGGAATGAAGTATAATTATATTTTCAATTGGGTGATAAGAAATGATAGAAAACCAAAAATGAAACATTCTTTTAATTTGTGGAACTACAAAGAATATCTGAGGTGTAAGCAAGTCTCTTTAATGAGGTTTATTCTTTTTTTCATTCAAAACATATTTATGGAACATTCATTAAACATTTGAGAACTGTACTAGGTGCTATTTTATGATTTCAAAGCAACACGCACATGAGTGTATTTTTCATAGCATGCACCTGAGACCAAGTTTCCCATGTTTTATAATAACCAGTCTGCCAAGGCTACAACTCCCTCCTTTCTAGCAAGTAGTTTACAAGAGCTGACTTTGGTCTATCACAAATTGCTTAAAAAGATTAAACACACAGTCACATTTGGACATCTCTTGACATTTACAGAAATGCAAAAACTTTCTTAGAAAATTCATGAAATTGCCACATGTCTTGAACAGTGAGTTTGTTTGACAGCAGTCTTGGGAATCTTAGAGTCACCGGAATGGGGTGTGGAGAAGCCAAGTTTGCCCCCAGGGGTGCCTTTCTCCCCAGGGACTTGCAGAATTGCTGTGGTTTAGAGACAGCTGGAAGCTTGACCCAGCTGGGACCGGTAGCCGATGCCAGTCCGATGGCCTCTGGAGAAACTGGCGGATTCTGAAATTGCTGTCAGGAGTCTCAGGTCTACCGAGGTCAAAACAGAACCCAGCTCTCCGTAAGTCAATCCAGACCTTAGGTCAGTGTGACCTCTAAGTGCTGAGGCCCCACCCAGATCCCCTGAACCTGCATCTCTGGAAGTAGGCCAGATGATGCTTACAACCCCGGGAAGTTTGCAAATGGCCATGATGCCATGTGGATTACCAAATTCTCTTTAAAAGTAAAAAGAGTTGGGGCTCTATGATCAGGACTCTTCGCGGCTAGAAAGAATTCCCTGAGCCTGTTCTAATTTATGCTTAGTTCTTCAGAACTTAATTGAATTGGGTTCTGGAGATTAGAAATTGGGCGGGGAAAAGTAGCCATTCATCTCCTCTTTAATGTAAGGACCCTTCCTTTCATTTACCTTCGGTATTTTCACGTCCATCCACTTATCTTCCCCCTAGAATGAGCAGTGAAGTAGCAACATAATCCAGGAGAAAAGTGTCTATATGTACTCAGATTTTACTCCGATGGAACAAAACACATTTCGAGAAAGAATTTTCCTGGGGAAAATAATGTAACTTTAAAAGAAAAATCAAAGGGAAAAAAATTGTAGCCAAATAATTAAGCCACTAAAACGTATGCATTATTTTGGGGAAAAGTTTTTTTCTCCATTTAGTGAAATTTCTTTATTATTCACCAACACTCACGACTCCAAAAGTATCTTACTCTCATTCATCTATTCAAGATTATTTATTAACTACACTTTGTCAGGCAAATAACTGAAGTTTTATTCTGCAACTTGAAGAATTTAAGGATAAGTGAGGGGAATAATGGTAGAGCAGGAAAGACAAGTGTTAAGACCGTGTACATGTTTTCACTCTCTTGATTTTGATGACCCACTTTTAACTTAATCTTCTAGGGATATCTATCTTCTAGGGATCCCTCCTTCAGGAAGGTGGGCGTCACTCAGTTCATTAGATCGCCATCCTTTCAGGAGAAAGGAAACTTTTGAACAACGGATGCCTGTTTCAACAGCCACTGCCAATGTTCTGAAAGCACCAATTTACTTTCAGCCATATAACAAAGGCCGATTTGCCTTCTTTCTAATTGATTCGAGGGCTTGCTGGCACTTTTAAAACACATTACGTCAATCCTCAGACATCTTTTGTGATGGTAAGTAGTGATCTTTTGCTCTGGTGATTCCAGGCACAGAGATGCTGCCAGCCTTCTCAAATCACAGTGTTGACCCTCACTTCTCAAGGCAAACACTATATATATATATATATATATATATATATATATATATATATAAGGGCTTCATCATCCTGAGACTCCATGTGCTGTCTCTCCCGGACAGAAGTCTCTTTTGTAAATGTGCCCCAACTCACTGTTAATGCAATCATATGTGCATGTGACTCCAGTCATTTGAAAGCGCATTGATCCTTTGTCTCACAAGATTTCCTACAGCAAATCTAGAAGACTAAGAACATTTCAACTCAGGCCCAGTGGCTCTTAGGAGTTTCCGAAGAACTTAGGTCCCTGAGGTGGCACTTTGACCAAACTGTTTCCTAATTAAATGGCTAATTGGTTAGTGACTGGGATTTGGTCCCAGCTTGGGTCCCTACCCCAGCTTGGGATTTTCCTCAGGATTCTGGGTCACTCGGGGTCCACTTTGCTGGTGCTTAACCAGACTTGCTCCAGAACTACTGGTGCATAGAACTTACGCTTAATGTGCTACCATTCCAAGCAGTGAACTGAGATTTCTGCAAACATGTCCACATGTCCTCGGCAAGATGCGTAATGACTGTATCAGACTGTGATGATAGGTCAGGTACTGCTACAGCCAACACTCTGGGGATCCAGAGCATGGCAGGTGATCCATCAGGCCACCCACACATGCAGGGCCTGCCATGTGCAAGGCTCCATGTTGTGACAGACTGGGAGAAATCTCACAGAAGCCCAGGGCTACAGCAGGCTTTCCTCCTCAAGGCGAGGGAGATGTTTTTGTGCACTCAAAACCTTGGGAGGGCACCCACATCTTCCACCTTGTTCTATGAGTTCTTCAATCCTTAGTAATTTTGATTGGCGATCCAAGCTAAGATATGCCCTCCCCGGGACTTGGCATAGAATGAAAAAGAGTCACAAACAGAAGACAGCTATTGATTTTATGGGGATTTCCTTTTTCTGGGATGGAAGAAGCAGTACAGGGTTGTGGCCATAGACCCCAAGGATGGCTCCTGGGTGTGGACACGACACAGACAAGGCCCTGCTTTGTGCAAGGCAGGACACAGGAAGGTCCAAGACTCCATGCAATATCCACTGACGCGGGGGCAGGCTCCTGCTCACTTCATCCGAGTAGCTGCATGAGAACAATGCAGAAAGGGACTGTTGAGCCAGTGAAAAGCTGGGGTTTTCCTTATCTCCAGAAGAAATAAAGTTTGGGGTTTTTGGTGGTTTTTTTAAAGGAAGTAGGGACTTTTGGGGCACCTAGGTGGCTCAGTTAAGCGTCCAATTCTTGGTTTCGGCTCAGGTCGTATCCCGAGGTTCGTGGGTTCCAGCCCCGTGTTGGGCTCTGTGCTGACAGCCAAAACTTGCTTCGGATTCTGTGTCTCCCTCTCTCTGCCCCTCCCCTGGTCACACACTCTCTCTCAAAAATTAACATTAAAGAAAAAAAAAATTTTTTTAAGAAGTAGGGACTTTTATGTATGGAATCATCCAAGAGCAGTATATTTACAATTTTTGTGGCCTCGATTGTGTTAATGAAGCTGTTATTCAAATAGAAAATGAAAACCATTGCACCGTGGAGCACACTTGGCTGTTTGGGGACAACGATAGCAGCGTCTATGCAAACAGTCGGAGTAGAATCAAGACCAGAACACAGCTGCTCGGCCGGACAGACGGAGCTGAGTCAGCCTCTCCCTTCAGCATGCACATCACCCTGGACCAGGACCCATTGTTGGGCAGGGGAGCAATGCCTGCCACGTTGCACATGATGTTGTAGACATCCACGGACCTGATTGGAGCGGCTCTGAAGTTGGATTTGAAATCTGAAAGGGAAAGGCAAGCAAACAAGTTGTCACAGCCACTCACTGGGCAGAAAGGGGCTGAGTCACAATACGGAGGAATGACACTCAGGCTCCAGGCAGCTTTGGGACCGGAAATCAGCTCTGCCAATGGGGCGTGGCCAAGTCACTGTGACCTTGGAAGGAGATGTGGAAGGGGTAGAGCTTACAAGAGGATGTCACTTCCTATGGCTCATGGAGAGGAGTTTCTTTAAAAGACAAGTCAGCAGACTGTCCTTGTGCATAACTGTGGTGCCTTTCTGACAAGAGCCATCCTGGGGGGGCAGAGGGGCATCTCCATTTTTGCTGCTCATTTCTGCAGAGCACTGGAGAGCAGGTGTGGTCGCAGAAGGTTGACTGTCTTGCTGAGCTCCCCAAACCCAATTACACGGTATGCTTATCTTCCAGAACATCTGTCTAGCAGGGACTGGTTGGACAGGGGGCCCCATAGCCACTCAAGAATTTTTGTTTCTCATTTTCCTGCCCCACTGAGGTCCCAGGGCTTAATGGAATGTGAAACTGTACGGTTTCCTCTGCACTAGCTAACTCAGAAGCAACAGTTTCTTAAGCAATGGTTTCTTAAAAAGCTCGGAAGATCAACTCAACATTCCGTGGGAGCCTTTCCCCGGCAGATAAAATACCCTAGCTGAGTGGAAAGCAAGCAAACTGGTACTGGGGTTCAGGACCCACGCGAAGCCTCCGAGAGCACTAATGGAGAAGAGTATTGTGCTTCCACCCAGAGGCGGCACCAAACTCCAGCAGGGACACGGGAATGTGAAGGGTAGGGCTGGCCCTTCGCAGCATGGTAAGTACAGAGGGATTTCAGTGGAGAGTGCACCTTCTCCTCCACAGGAGGCAAACAGGATGCTGAATGTTCAAAGAGTGAGCGTATGAGTTCAGTAATGTACAGAGCAGTTTCCCTTTCGGGCCCCAAACCAGAGCTACACTGAGGTTGAATTCAAGAAGGAGATTTCATCCATCAGTAAAGGCCTCTCTGCATGAGCTTTTAAACCACGCAAGACTTGGAAAAGAAATGGGTCGTACGGGGGCTGTGAAGCCAAGTTTCCTACCTTAGAAAATAGTCCTTTATAATTGCTGTGCTAAAATGATCCCACATACTGTATTTAAAAAGCGAACAAACACCAATGGCAACATAGTCCAGAAGTGCCAACAGCAAATCCTGCTCTTATGTTAACCCTGAAATTACAGATACAGAAAGAAGTTCTATTCAGAAAACTCTGCCACAGAGTATGCTAGAGCCAGGGCAACTTCCCCGGTGATGGCTTTTGCTCACTTGGGAGAATTAATGTTGACTTCGGTATATAAGGTTAATAGGCTCTACAATCAGCCCACAGCCACTTACTAGCTGGAGAAGCTCTGGAAATGGGTGTGGAAATGGTATGTAAACCATTGTTCCAGGAACGTTCTGTATGCTCAATAAATGGTAGTCGTTACTATTGGTAAACATGTAGAGTAAACACCCGGCAAGGGCAAGCTATGGATTGAAAATATGCACCCAGTACGTTACTTGGAGAGTTCACTTTACTTTTGGGGCAGAAAGGATAAGGGATAAGGTAGCATCACCTCATGGTAAAAACTAGTTAAAATCCAGAGCCTCCCTGGAGGGCAGGATCAGGACTGCCCCAGAATCCCAGCCCTTCTTAGTATCAAGGCAATTACAGGTAGGTGTCTGGTCAGACGTCCCCAGAGAAGAATCAGCTAAAGTATGAGAAATCAATGGAAAGGTTGTCCCAGTGATGTGTAAACAACTCCCCTCCCTCCTTCCAGCTTGCCAGGGGCCTGGATGTGATGGCCACACTGCCCCACCGCATGGTACCCGTATCCTTTCCACGTGTGTGGGTGGCAGACATCAGTAGACCCAACTTATCTTTCCCTAGCCTTCCCTTTCCAAGCATCCGCATCTTTAACACGTGGCAGGAAAAACTGAGCTCAAGCTCTACTGACAAAGAAATATTAGAAAAGATTACATTTTTACATCAAAAGTACAAAATTAAATCCTATGCACATAAGCAGGAAGGAGTATTGGGTTTTCTTTTCCATTCCATCTGGTTCATGGCTTCCTATTCTGCAGTGCTGGGACTTTGGACCCGATGAAGAGATGATCTAGGCTAGCATGAGAGCTTCTAGAAAATTCCGAAATAGCAAAACCAGATCCAGCTGGGGAGGACGTGGGGGCCAAGCTCCACTAACTCAAGGTGGCACTTTGAGCCTGGATTGGGAATCCAAGGTAGTCCCAAGAATTTAAATTTTGTTGATACTAAAACTGTTTCTCCTGAAGACAGAAGGTTCTGCAGGCCCACGCCATGCCTGGCCACCTTGGGGCTGCTTTCCGGGTGAGGCTTGCTAGCTCACGGGCAGCTCACTGAATCACACTCCTGCTGTCTTATCTTGAAACGTGGAGCTCTCCGGGGCAAGATTAGGTTGTTCAAATTAGAAAACTGGGATTAACCAGAGAGAGGCTATCTTCCAGAATTATTTCCTTTTCTTTTTGCTGGACCAGACTTACTGACTTCTAAAGCTGAATCTGGGCAGCCGCAATGATGCCCAGCTTCCTCCCTAAGCGAGAAGCGCATACAATTAATCAGGAGGGATGTACCTCCATCTCAATGTGCAGCTAGATAGCTATTAAAGGCCTCACTCTTAAATTTTCTTCTGAGTAAACAGTGTGTAAAGCTGTTCAATCTTTCATGAGAATTGGAGCCAGAAACGTGATGGTTTGCGGGCGGCTCTCAAGGCTGTATCTGCCTGGAAACATTTTTGCAATTGGCCCAGTCCATTTTCATCAGGGTCATCTATCTGTCTATAAAAGACTTAGGCTTTTAGTTTTAAAGGAGCATATGATGGAGGCCTTTGTTGATGGACAAACTCTCCCCACTAAATTTAACTTTAAGCTAATGCAGCTTTGAGTACTTTGTTTTAAAATTTTGGTTTGAGGCTAGATTTGCTTCTGCTTTAAAATATGCCTGAGACCCTTGCTTATAAACACTCCTTCAACTGACAACTGCTTTTGCATTCCCGATCTTATTTCTGTCTTCTAGGGAAGAAGGAGGAGATGCTTTTGAATGAAAGCCCTGATGTTTAATGTTCTCCTGTATAAAGGCCATGACCCTGGAATGTCTCCAACCTAATCTAACAGTTGACCTCAACCAAGTCCTTAAGGCTCCATCCCTCATTTGCTATGTTTTCAAGCTTTTTAGAGAATTAATGTTGAATTTAGTGTAAGAGGTTACATCTGACATGAGGCTTGGCCGACCAGAACACCCACCAGCTACCACTGGTTAATGGCAACCTGCGTGGGCATGTTCTGAACTCTTTTAGGCCAATGTCGTGAACCTGGTTGGCCCTCTATGAATGTTTGCTGCTCCTGGTTCTGATGCTTCAGGATGTGGGAACTTGGGTCACATGTGGGAAAGGATCTGGACTGATGTGTTCCCTAAGCTCAGGAGGCCAGGGGCTCCTGTGGCGGATGCAGAAACTGATGTCTCATTGTTCTCTTTTGTGGTAAGTAGAGTGGCCCAAGGCAGATGAAATGAGTTGGGTTGACATACATGTTCGTCTTGCTACAAGAAGAAGAGCAGACCTTCTAGGCAACACCTCTAACCTATAATTTGAAAGGGAAGTGTGGACTTTCATGGGCTGAAACATTCTGATCTATATCTAGAAAACAGCATTTGGAATACGATACCAGGGTAGGTTTATTATATTTAATAAGGAAAGTGGACAGTAGTAAGAAAGACTAGCTTATAAGCCAGTCAACTGATGGCTGATGGCTGTAGAATGCGTCTCTCCCTCTGCTTTTTGTTTTGTTTTTAAGAAAGAAGGGGATGTTTGGGTCACAGTATGATCTCCAGAGTGTGTGATAAACTTTCCCCAAATGTGAATTTACAGTCCTCTGTCAGTTAAAGCAAATGACCAAATAGACCCTCTCCATCTCCCCTCTCTTCCATCCCTAGGAATTTATCTGGTCAAGGAAGAGACATCAAGGAAGAGAAAGTCATTCTGGCTCATTCTCAAAGTCAGTCTCCAGGTCATTTCCTAGCCTGGCCTTGAGCACATCCCAGCTTCTGGTTGGGCCCTAAACCGAATGACCCCCACAGGGGTGGGTGCTCTAGACAGGGAACCCTGGAAGGCTCAGACCCTGTGAAGTGGTCACATCACCTCTGAGACTCACAGCTGTCAGCAACCTGGTGTCTGATAAGCTTTCCTGGACATCAGATAACTGTGAAATAACGTTTTGATGAATTAAGTAAAAAACGAATCACAAACATGTGGAATACATTTTCTTCACTGCACTCAAGATTTAAAATTTACAAGGAAAAGTATTTGGCCACATTTGCCAAACCTAAGAAGCATTTGAAAGCAAGCCAGCAAAAGATGTTTCATGGAGACCAGCTGGGTTTGCTCAGCTTTGCTCATAAAGAGGGTCCATAAAGAAACCGCTTCAGCCTTTACTGTTCTATCAGCCCCTACTGGAGACACTTCCTTGGGAACGGAGGACTAAAAGAATTTGGTCAGCTCTTGCCTACCGGGTCCAAAGGCCAGGAAGATGCCCCTCATGTCCATGAGTTCATTGTCATAGCCATGCCACCCACGCTGCCAGCCTTCTCTCCTGCCAGTGCTGTTCATCCAAAATGGAAGTGACTCTCGATTCTGAAACCAAGCAAAGCAGTTACATTACCCTTTGTCCCAACCATCATGATGAGTGAGCATCTGGCCCAGACTCCCACCCAGTGTGGGGATTTCCTTCTCAACATTCTCCACTGGGGCCATCCAGCCTCAGCTGGATCACTTCCTTCTTCAGGTAGCTCAGACCATTGGAGGCACACCGGTAAATTGCCACAGAGCTCTAGTTATAAAAGTATTTCCTTACACGGAGCTGAACTGTACCTTGTGATCAGTTTTAGAGCCACTAAATATATCATGTTAGAGACGGAAGGGATGTTAAAGTGTATCTGTGGTATAGTAAAAGGTATATTTGGCTTTGGTCCCATGTTCCTGACCCAGAGCTCCCAAAACCCTGGGTGTGTCCCGAGTGACAGGAATTCATAATGAGCCCCTTTCTCCCATAGCCGAGTACATGGTAATGGGATGGCTCACTGCAGTGGGGGGCTGGGCAGCTTCAGGAGGTCACTGGAGGAACCAACCACGTGATGGGGGGGTTAAAAATTTCAGCCCGTCCCCTGTGCGCTAAGGCTGCATTCAGGCTTGTGGCCAACGATGGTCACTCGTGCCTGTGCCGAGAAACCTGTGTAAAAACCCCGGAGGGCTGTGGCCTAGGGGGCTTCTGGGTAATTGAACAAATTGATGTGCTGGGAGGGCAGTGACCCCAAAGAGAGCATGGAGGCCTTGTGCCTCACCCCCCCAAACTCGGCCCCATGCCTCTCTTCCGATTGGCTGTTCCTGAGTTGTATCCTCTGTACTGAAACTAATCATAAACAGAGCACATTTCTGAGCTCTGTGATTCATTCCACTCAATTATCAAACCTGAAAAGGGCTGTGAGAACCTGCCAATCGCACATAAGTATGGGTGGCCCGGGGACCCAGGACCCCGGGGCGCGTGTGGGGTGCGAAGAGGGGGCGGCCCGGTGGGACTGAGCCCCCTGGTGCAGGGGCCGCTCCAACTCCAGACGGTCAGTGTCAGGACTGGGCTGAATTGCAGGACACCCGACTGCTGTCAGAGAATTGCTGGAAAATACAGAGTCTAATCTAATCACCTCATTTCTCTAGCAAACCTGACAAAACCCAGAGGCCTTTCCACCCCACACACCACCCCCATCTTTCTGTTTTTCTAGCTCCACCCTTGGGAGCAACTTGGGATAAATTCATCCCCTCCCCTCAAACACTTGAAGATGACACTTCTGTTCCTCTTAGCCAGGGCTCTTACGTTTCCTCCAACAGTCTTCATCTGGGATGGGCTCCAGAGCCGTCACTTCTCTGTCACCCTTCTTCCCTTCAGAACTCAAGTTTTCTTGGACCACAGATGCTTACTTCTGAGACCACGGCTTAAAGAAGGTTCCGTGGGGCCTGAGGAGGCTGCGGCCAGCGGGACAGAACCCTAGCCCTCCACTGCAGACTAAACATTCTTTCCTGATATTCCAGTCACCTTCCGTGGAACAGGGTTCGATACCACAGACATTGCAAATGCAGGAAGTAGACCGACTGGTCATGAAGGACGCTTGGACCCAACAGTACCAGCAATTTATAGGTTGGTGCATCAGACTTGTGATAGTACCATCTTGGGGGCGCCTGCGTGGCTCAGTTGGTTGAGCATCTGACTTCAGTTCAGGTCGTGGTCTTGAGGTTTGTGGGCTTGAGCCCCGCATCGGGCTCTGTGCTGACAGCTCGGAGCCTGGAGCCTGCTTTAGAGTCTGTGTCTCCCTCCCTCTCTGCCCCTCCCCTGCTCCGCACTCTCTCCCAGAAATAAACATTAAAAAAAAATTAAAGACCTGTAACAGTACCATCTATGTACTTAATCAGGAGGTTACACTGACATTCACTTCGTCGTCGCCACGTCCCGGTGTTGGATGATGTCATTTTCCCCACCGTAGAGGTGAAGGAACTAAGGCACAGAGAGGGTGAGGGTCACTCTCAAAGTCACACAGCTGTTGAGAGGCAGGGCTGGGATCAAACCCAGGTCATCTGTCTCCTGGTCCTTGTGCCTCTCCCACCGCCCCACAGCCAGAGGCCGCGGTGGTGCTCCTGCCGGCACTGACAAGGAGGCGGCCCCTGTCCCTTGCCTCTCCACCGAGTAGTGGCCAAAGTATAGAAGAGAGGTTTTAAAAGGGGATTCCAGTTTGCCAACGTTCTGCCTCCATGACCCTGAGCGAGCTACTTTTCTCAGCTTCAGGCTCCCTGCTGGATGTGATAATACCTGCCTCACAGAGTTCTGGGAGGAGGTCATGACTGTGCTACATGCCTGACACATAATAGATGCTCAGTAAGTAGCCGCAAGATGGTCTCCAGATGTCGCTGGCTGCGGGGCGAGGCGCTCTGGTCCTGTGCGGCCGGACAGTGATGGCTGCGAGCCCCGAAGTCCCCTCTGCCTATTTAGCTGTCATATCGCCCTGCGCACACATCCAGTCTCACCCCATAAATCGCTCCCTGGCATGACCGCTTTCCAAATCACACTAGATCACTGACTCTCCGTTTCCTGAATTTCCATCATCCCTCCGCCTCCTTCTCCAGCTGTAGCTTGTATCTTTCCACGGGAATGTTTTTATTAACTTACTGCACTTCTAACCTGTTGTGCTGGGTTTGCTCTTGGGTCTGCAGCGATGACCGCAGCACATCCAGCGTAGCTCCGTCAGCTGATGTGAGGTGTCGCTTCCCCGTCAGGCTACGAGGCAGTGATTCCTGCTGCCCCAGGTAGCACATTTTGTTACTAAGGACGTCACAGTTGATGACCCCCACAGGACATGTGTGCCCCATGACCAAGGGACCGATGAAAGGGAGATGCAGACCCATTACCTGATTTCAGAATATTCCAGTCCAAATTGCACAAGTACAGACATACAGCCGCGAAAGCCTTGGCCTGAAGGTCACCGGGGCTCTGTCTGATCACAGGTTGAGTGCGTTCTTTTTTATTAAAGTGACAAAGTTGTCCAGTGAAACACCTCTTCTTACTGATTTGAAAAAGTAAGAACAAACTGGCAGCTTATGAGAGAAGCTGACCATGTCCCCTAAGTGACGGGACGGAGTACGTTACGTACGTGGCCTTGACTTCAAAATGGCATGTGGATGATCTTCTCCCTTCCCTTCCCTGGTGGCTTTCCCTGTCTCTGTTCCCTGTCTCTGTTCCACTTCCTCATCCCAGAGACATACATATGAGGTCACGCTGACAAATGCGTGTCACGGGCCTCTGCACCTCCAGAGCAGAAACCCCCAGGCAGCACGTCCTCAAGGTCCTGCTTGAGGAGAGCGGACCTCATCCTGACTCTACCAGGCCCAGGGACTGCCACACAGTACCACCTAGTGACGTTCTGGGGAGGTGCCCAGGCCCTCCAGACCTGGTCAAAGCTGAGACGGGGGTAGAGGAGTGGTGTGTGTGTGTGTGTGTGCGCGTGTTCGTGTGGAAGGAGGAGGGGAGCACTTCTAAGTTTGGGTCACTAAGGGAGCTGGGCCCAGGGCAGGGTGGGCAGCCGATTCCCAGGGCCGCGGGGAACACCGATCCCGCGGCAGCGGGTGGCGGGAGGGCCCAAATAAGGCGCCCGCCCGGACAGGGTAGTTCCCCTAATGAACAGGTGAGGGAGGGAATCCGCTCTACGAAGGCCACGGAGGAACAGGGTACTGTTGGCGAGGGGAGCCGCAGGGAAGGGTGGGCACGTCCCTGTCCCCACGCACGTGGGAGAAGGCAGTGACTTAGGAGGCTGTTCGTTCCGTCCTGCAATTCGAGGGACAGGCGCGGAGCTCCGGCCACCCTGCTAGGCTTTTGGGTGAAACGCCTTCCTTCACCTGATGGAGCTCGTCTTCAGCGAGGAAAGGAGCGGGGCTACGGCTTCTGTCCCGGGCTTCGGTCCCGATGCCCGCGCCTACAGGGACAGGCGGTGAGGCGGATCCGGCCCCGGGGCGCCTTTGGCCTGAGCGGAGGCAGGAAGAGCCCGCCGTGGGACTCCTGTCCGTGGGGGCGCGGGGTGCGTGTAGCGGAGGAGCCTTGGTGACGGCCGCGGGTGGCTCTGACAGTGTGGGCCCGGGGTGCCCGCGGGAGCACGGCCACACGCCCCCCGCCCCGTCCCTCCCCCCCCTTCCCCGCCCCGTCCCCCCGGGAGCTCCGGGAGCGGGGAAGGCCATGGCCGCCCGGCTGGGAGAGCTGGACAGCCTCTTACGGGAGGAGGAGAGGGAAGCGGCCGTGGGAGAAGAGTTGGCAGGAGCGAGGAGGAGAGAGGACCCGGAGTTCTCCGCTCGCAGTGCTGACAGCTTGTGCCAGTCACTGCGGTTCGCCCAGCACCAGGGCTGGCAGACTTTCCTTTTACTTATTTACTTTTTAATGTATTTATCTGGAGAGAGAGAGAGAGAGAGCGTGCAAGCAGGGGAGGGGCAGAGAATGAAGGAGAGAGAATCCCAAGTAGGCTCCCCACTGTCCGCACGGAGCCAGACAGGGCATTCGAACCCGTGAACCATGAGATCGTGACCTGAGCCAAAACCAAGAGTCTGATGCTTCACCGACGGAGCCACCCAGACACCCCAAGACTTTCAGTTTTAAAACCAGGACGGTCCTCGGCAAACGGAGATATGCTGGCCGTTCTACAGTGAACACTATCTTGCAAATTTAAATAAAATCTTCACTATGTGTGATTTGTTCAGAACATTCCAGAGCTTTACGGGACCCCTCCTCTATACATGGGTAGGTAGCAGGGAGGGGACCCTCTTTGATGAGCCATTAAGCTAGTTAATCATTTCTAACAGGAAGGAACCAGAAGTAGCCCCACATGGGGAAACACCGGGAGAAATGGTTATTATGTTTGCAGACTTGTATTCTTTTATTTGGGCGCCTGCACTCTGCTGCCGGCTCACCGTGAAAATGCCTGTCATCAGCTTGCTTGAATTCGGGAAGCCAGGGGAGTGTTTATGAGATAAGAGTTACAGTCTCTAGACTACATCTTTGTCTCAATCATCCTTAGAATTAAAAAAGAAAAAAGAAAAAAAGTAATGTGCACTGTTTACTCCCAAATCAGCAAACCAGTTAATGAAATTTGTTCAACACACGCCCGGAGGCATCTCTGAATTTGCCATTTCATGGCGAGTTCAGTCCTTTATGGTGCTGAGCTGGGAGGTACAGGGAGCACAATCAGAAATGGGGGTAGGGTTGGGAATGAGGGTGAAGGTAGAAGGAGGGATAGAAGGACAAGAAGCAAGGAGCAGCCTGGACAATCTGTATCATTAGCTTCTGTTTGCACACGGCCAAGGCACTTGCTTTGGCAAAATCTCAAGGCATTTACTCATGTTTTATCGTTGCATTTTCGGAATACGTTAGCATGTACACCTCTCACCTCTTCCTTCTGACTTCCCCTCAGTATAGATCAGAAAATGGTTGCGAAACCACACAGAAAAATACTCCTAAGGAGGCAGGAGGGCCACCAGCTGCTGGGACAGCATCTGGGCCCCAGCTCTCGCCGTGCACCCCAAAATGACTGTGTGGGGAGGCTGAGGACGCAGAAGATTTCCCCCAAGGCCAGGGGACCATTTGAGGGCCTTGTCGGCTCCTCCTGCTCTGTTTGACTTCCTGTCCAGTCTTCCCCCACTGGAGGCCACAGTGGACCCTCCTACCTTGAAACTTGGGAGCGCTCACTGTCTACACTGCTGGATCCCAAGCCTGGCTCTGCAGAGACCGCCCTGAGCTTCAATGGGGACCTACTTTGGGGTATCTGCATTCAGTAGGTCAGGGTGAGGCAGGGAATATCTCTACTTAATAATCTCTCCCCACGTGGTTGGGACACATAGTCAGGTCTGGAAACCCATTCTCCCGGCACCTGTCTTGTGCTACATTAAAGTACCCGTTCCTTTCTAAGGACACTTCTTGTTCATACTGGATTACCATGCTGAGATCTGAGTCTGTGTCTCAGGCCCTCTGAGCCTAGCAGCCTAGGGCCCCCCTCCTGGAGGGAATGCAGGGTCTCAGGGCGAAAAGATTCAGTCACGCAATCTGCTCACCGAGGATTGCAGGAACCAGTGGGGCCTTACCGGCTGATTTCATCCGGCATCCAGTCTCATTGGTCGGGGCCTGTGGGGTACCGGTGGTTAAACTTTTTGACTACCACCCCTCCTCTCAACCGCTAAAAGTGTAATTCTTCCAGTGAAGTGGGGTTGGACACCCAAGTTTCTCCCCGATGAGGCATCTCACTGAATCTCCGGGGCTCTGGGGGAACACAACTGAAATCTGGTCAGATGAACATAAATAAAATGTGAACACCGATCCGAAGTGTGTGAATGGCCTAATAAACATAAATCTACTTTATTCTCCTAGGACACAGTTGTAAGAGGAACCACCCATGTGCCAGAAAAGACTAGAAACTTCTGACATCATCTCAGGCTGAAAGAGGCACCCGATGGTGTCCAAGTCAGGGGTGGCTTCACTTAAAACTCTTGTGGCAGCGACAGCAGGTTGGCTGGCTCGGGTGGTTTCGTTGCTAGGGTTAAGTCTGAGCCACGGTTTCCACCATGGACCCGTTTCTTGGGTTTCCCCCATGGCTCTCCCAAGAGGCTTCCTGTTGGCCTGACTCCTTGGAGGCCTGTGGGGGTGGTGGTCGGGAACACAGCTGTGCAAAGAGGTCTCCCTACCAGTTTCTCTCCCTGCATCTTAGGAGGCTGCCTCTTCCTAAAACAGAATTTAATTGCTCAGGCCCCGGGCCCTGCTCTGACCCTGGGAAGCCCTGTGGCCACACCCAGCCTAATCCTTTGAACAGAAAATGTCAGGGAGCAAAACCAGCGGGGGTCAAGAGAAGAAGAATTCCCTGGAGGACAGTGAAGGGGTGGACAGCACAGAGCGGATCGGGCTCCTTTTTTCCTTTCCCCCCAGGGCCGTGTTTACTGAAGTGTGCCAAGGGTGAGGAGGGTGTGCGTGTGCCCCCAGGCGACCCGAATCCCCACCAGAAAGTAAGCAGCTCCCGGCGCTCGACAGCCAACTTCCTGAAGCTCAATTAGTCGGGCCTGGACAACACCACTCTTAGCTGCCACTAAAACTCAGAAGCTACATTTTCCAGATTGTCTTGATTTCCCAACATATTTTGGGGCCGTGCCTAACTGCCATTCGACTGAAGACCTTAGAATTGAGCCTGGCATTTCACATCCTTCGCCAGTTTTCAAAATAAGTCTTTCCTCTGGAGACAAATCTTGGCCTCCCTTAGACACTCGGGCCTGGATTACCTGTATTTCTCTCCACTCGGACAGGAGTGAGCCCAGAAGATCGGCAACGAAGTGCCATGTCTTACGGTGCCTCACCAGGCTGGGGCCGCCCCCCCTTTCTGAGCACCCTGGCATGAGGTAGACGCCGTCCAGGACAGGCCACAGGACTTAGCCCGGAAGGGGAGGGGTTGGCGAGAGCTTTTGCTGCATCCCACACTTGGGCTCCAGCTGCGGGCTAGCTGAAGCTAGCAGAACAGCCATCACTGGTTTAAACCCCCTTTCCCTGTTGAAGTCTCTCCAGGGGCAGCTACTAAAGAGCAAAAAGGAAAGGCTTTCCTGATTCAGCCTTCCTCTCTGCTTACTTGGTTACCTATGAAGTGAACAGCCTGTTGATAAGCAGCCCGGAGTCAATGGTCTTCGTATTTAGGAATTCATCTGTCAATTCATATTCCACAAACACGTGCTGAGCCTCTGTCATGTACCGGGTTCCACGGAGGAAAAGGGAGGTGAAGACGCCACAGGCCTGCCTGCGAGGAGCTTATACTCCAGGAAGGAAGAGTCCGAAAGCAGACACACGAATGTAGCAGGCAGGGGAGAGAGGCCGGCTTTTACGAGAATTCCACGCTGGAGGAAGTTAGGGGGGAGCCGGGTGTTTCACGGGACAGCCGGTGTCTGAGCTTACGGACAGGTGGGAGTCAAGGAGGAGAGGGCACCCCAGGGGCTCTGACTGATGCTACCGGGGCCTGCGGAGTACAGGCTGATCTTTTAGGTACAGGTATCCCCTGCTTTTTGTAAGTTCGAGTTACACAACTTTGCTTTTACGAAAAGAGCTGCATTAGTAACCTGCTTTTGCTGACTGAAAGATATTCAAGGAGGATTTCTGTTTTGGGAAGAAAAAAAAAAAAAGACGGAAAGCGAACACAGTGTTCAGCATCGGTTTTGCAGTAAGCCTTCACAGAGGCAGCGCGTACCTGAACAGCTCCTTCCCTGGAAACCACCAGAGCTTTGAACCCCTCCTGTGAGCATCTGGGCTTTGTGTCGATTTGCTTTGTGCGTCCATTAGCAAGAGGTGACCTAAGGTATCAGAAAAGCCTGAGAGAGGTCATTTTGGGGGGGCCTGGGAAAGCTCATGAATTTTTCCAAATAAATTAATGGTAATTGCTTCTTTGCTTTGTGCCATTTCTGCTTACGGAAGCTTTCATTGGAACACTCCGCCTCCGGATAGCGGGGCAAAGCTGCATGTGGACGGAGGAACGGACGTGGAGGGGGGAAAGATGCACTTGAGCTCGGCGGAAACTACCCTCAGTACCTCCCCACTTTGCCTTTTCCCGTGTTGTTCCTGACGTTCCCATATGCCAAGGACATGCAGCATCACTGGACCTGCCTCCTGAAGGCAGTGGGACGACCCTGTCTGACCAAATCCGTTGCGTGCCGGCGCCCCCTGGAGGAGAGATGGGGGTGGAGCATGGGTAAGTGAAACCTGGGGACTGGGCAGTGGGGGGGCTCCTGAAGGGTTATGGCCTTTGACCCCTGGCAAGCACAAGCCAAGAGGTTTCCAGGGGACAGTGACCAGGTCTTAGGGAGCAGAGGGGGTGGGGACATCAGTTAGGAAGTTCTTGAAGAAAGGAGCCTGGCAGGTGTGACAGGCCAGGGCTGGACCTCGGCAGGCGGCCTGGATTTTTCTCCTCTTCGTGTTTAGTCGGTCCTCTGCCGCCCTTGCAGGAGGAGAGCCGGGGAAAGGACTGGCTGTAGTCGGAAATCCAGTCCAGATATTGAAGAATGCAGGAGCAGAAGCAAGCTTCGGGGAGCCACTGGCCAGGGAGCTTGCTTTTCTGCTGCAGCAACAGCAGTCACACTGGGTAATTGTGCAATTCCAGGTGACAAATTAAATCTGTTCCCCTGTCTTTATCTTTTTCAGTGACAGCTCTCTAAGTGACCGTTAAAAAAATGAGCTCAGTTAAGTCTTCCCGTTAGAGCAGCTGCCTTAGAGTGTGCAAGGCTTACATCGGTAGCAAAAAGTTGGTGTTTACATGGGAGGGGCAGTGTCGCCAGGGAAGCCAAATCTTGCATGTTGCAGCATGGCGGCCAAAGACAGGCAGGATGGGGAGATGCGGCTCTATTTTACTGGCCCCAACCGGCACCAAATCGTCCTGACTCAGCTGTTTTTCTAATCGTGTCTAAACCAGAAGAAAGACTCCTCTGCTATCCACACCCAGAGCCAGGGAGACGGCTTTCCGGGGGGAGAAGCTGGTCCTGCTGCAGACGCCAAGTGGGGTTTAGCTCAGAAACGTCATCATCTGTGCTCCGCGCTGCTGTGCAGGTGACGGAGCAAAACACAACGTTCTTTTACCACGTGGGGAGAGCGACGGCCCAGCTCTGAGCAGGAGCAAAGATACAGAATGGAGTTTTTCGATTCTCTGCAGTCAAGGAAGTATAACGAACAACAGAAAGGTGTAACAGAAGAAAGTCTAAGACAACAAGGAAACGGATGGACATGCGTCTTTAAGGTTTTTCAGAAAACAAAGAGATAAAACCCTATGTTCTATCAAGGGAGAATCAGAAATTCTAATTTTCACCTGTGAGTCTTGGGACAAAAATCCACAAATTCAAGGAGGGGAGTAAAATGAAGGCATTCATTCAATCTAGGAAACTGAGGTACAAAAAGGAGTCACTGAAAGACATCTAATTTCTTTCAGGACTCAGGGACGACCATGATTTGCCAGGGAAACATTTCATGTTTTTACGTTACTCACAGACACTGTAAGTCACACTAAGGTAACTGAGTGTGCCACCAGCTCTGAGCTGGCTGCTAGGAAGCTAGAGTGACGTTAGTGTCCCACGTTATGTTGTGGTGCGTTACTTTCAGGACTAACAATATCCTCTACGCAGACTCATCGGGAGGGACAGACGCAGTAGCCAGGAGGTACTTCATTCAAGATAACTGTTATTATTGGGGCGCCTGGGTGGCACAGTCAGTTAAGCGTCTGACTTCAGCCAGGTCACGATCTCGCGTCTGTGAGTTCGAGCCCCGCGTCGGGCTCTGGGCTGATGGCTCAGAGCCTGGAGCCTGTTTCCGATTCTGTGTCTCCCTCTCTCTCTGCCCCTCCCCCGTTCATGCTCTGTCTCTCTCTCTGTCCCAAAAATAAATAAACGTTGAAAAAAAAATTAAAAAAAAAATAAAAAGAAAATTGTTATTGTTGTTGACCAAAATTTTAAGAAGAAATGTTTCTTCATGGGTTTATTACCTGCAAAAGGTGCAATGACTGTATTCATGTCCTTGAGACTGTGGGGGAGGACTCGTTGTAAAGTTTCTAGTGAACCAGGCGTGGTCAATGTCGATTCCTGACCGCAGTACTAATTAAAGCTGGGTGAGTTAACAGTGATGGTCCCTGTATTTGGTGGGTCAACACTAATCTTTCCAGAATCTTATTTTTTCACATCCTGTTTATCTTACTTCTGATTTCATTCTTAAAACAAAACAAAACAAAAAAACTCTCCGCTTCAAAATATTTAAAAAATCATCTCAAATTTCCTTTTGGAAATAATTCTGTATTTTTCAAAAAGGTTTTCAAGCGATTGTCCATCGTTAGACATTCTTCCTTTCTGTTCTTGTGGCTTCTTCCCCCACTTCTTTTTTTTTTTCAACGTTTATTTATTTTTGGGACAGAGAGAGACAGAGCATGAACGGGGGAGGGGCAGAGAGAGAGGGAGACACAGAATCGGAAACAGGCTCCAGGCTCTGAGCCATCAGCCCAGAGCCCGACGCGGGGCTCGAACTCC
This sequence comes from Acinonyx jubatus, assembly GCF_027475565.1. Classification (NCBI taxonomy): domain Eukaryota; kingdom Metazoa; phylum Chordata; class Mammalia; order Carnivora; family Felidae; genus Acinonyx; species Acinonyx jubatus. Next base: position 14,517,109 of record NC_069382.1, read on the forward strand.
CGGACCGCGAGATCGTGACCTGGCTGAAGTCGGACGCTTAACCGACTGCGCCACCCAGGCGCCCCTTCCCCTACTTCTTAAAAGCATACAGTGAAACACTGGGCGGCCCCTGTTAACTGATTTAGTTCTGATTTACACAAACATATGTATGCGTATGTGTGTAATCATGTGATATGTACAAAATATAACAATGTAACATAGTATGCAATATGGTGCATAATTACCACATGGCTCGCCCTCAGAAGACACGTGATTTGACTGGCTTCCTGCAGAAGAGCAGATACCTGGACCCTCAGTGCAGAGGGGAGGGGTGTTGGGAGGTCGGGGAGGCGGTGATGAGGCCCCATCAGATTTGTCACCGGGCTTTGTGAGCGGGCCACCGCCAGCTAGTCACCAAGTTTGTCCTCATTCTCCTCTCACCTCCTCTTCCTTGTGATCTAAGTTTCAGGGACTCGTGTGCCTCATTCCAGAGCCTCTGTATCACTTCTGTCTTGCGACTGTGGTGCCCTGGTCCATGCTGCAGCATATGTTAGATCTCAGGACCAAAGCGGACTCAAGGCAGGAATTTTCTAGCCACGCTGCTGAGTTGATGGATGAGACCCAGGGGGAGGCTTGCTAGTGGGGTCTGGGCAGAAGCGGATGTACAGTGCAGTTAAAGAAGCTTAAGCATCAAGGCTTCTCACTCTCGTGGGTTTCTTCCAAGTCCCTACACCTAATTTTATATTTATAATTATGTATTCTTTTCTTAAAGAGAGACACCCCCCCCCAAATTTTATAACTGTGAGAGTCCCATGAAACCAGTATCTGCCTCTGATTCTGGGATGTATTTTTTGCTCCCTAATAAAAGTAGGAGACATACAAGAAGCTACACCCCTTCTTTCCTGCTTTGGGAGAACCTGCAGGGATGTGATGCTCGGGGCTGTGGCAGCCGTCTTGTGACCCTGAAGGGAAAGCCAAAAGAACCACAGAAGAGCTGACTCGGGGCCTTGATATGATGGACATGATTGAGCTGCTGGATGAGCCAACCCTAGAACCGCCTACCTCCAGACTTCCCGTTATGTGAGGTAGGAAGTCTTTACTAGTTAAGGCACAGTTATTCAAGCGGTCTGTGGCTTATAACCAAGAGCATCGTGCCGATACCTCCAGGTCCCCCCATCGCTATGTTTTAGTCACTCACTGAAGAAACGTGCATCTCCCTGCTGGATGTGCTACTGCCACGATGCGCACCTTCTAGAAAGCTCTTACAGCTAGAGCAGCTTCACTGTTGCCCATCCTACCCTGCTGGAGGGGCTCAGCGCCTCCCCCATTGGAACTGAGACGGTACCTCGGCAGTTGGGCAGTGTCTCCGGCTTCCCCACTCTTCCCACTAAGACTGTCTTCCCGTAAATTACTCCAGATCACCTCGGTAATCCCTCCCTACCATGATCCAGCTTCTCAGTGCCCTTGCCTTCAGCTAACTATGAGAAGGTAAACAACAGATGCAAATAATCATGCAAAGACACGTGTGACAGATAACCAGATGGACCGTCATCATCTCTTTGTTTGAAAAACTCAGCAATTCCACCAGAATTTCCTAAATTGAGAGAGTTTCAAACTGTAAGCTCTTGTGAGTGGCTTGCCAAGTTGGCTTTACGGAATAAAGTCGTGCAGGCACCCACCCAGCTGACCCAATTGGCTGCATGTGTGTTCAATGCAAAGCTGCGAGAAAATCATTACAAATGAAAATGCCAGGAGCCTAGAAGAATCACGCTCCAGGTAAATGTCAAACGGTGTGATAAAGTGAAGAAAGAAGCATTTTGGTTCCCAGAGGAGGGGAGCAGGAGGAGGTAGAGGGACCTTCTTGGAAACTTCTACAATCACATGGTGTGGAAGCCAAAGTGTGATTAGACAGCCCAGCTTGGCCTCAGGACCGTGCAGACTGACATCTCTAACTGGGTCTGTTTGATTTCCTCGGTGACCAGATGCTTCTCTTTGAGAGCACACAGGAATGACTCAGTCCTCCTGAGTCACCGATTTTCATGCCAGGGAACCCCCATTTTCCCACACCTAGGTCCCTAGACCTCCACCCATTTGCCTGACCGGCGTTTCTGCTGATCACCGCCTGCCCTCTCTCCGGCAGATAACTCTAGTCGTGCGTCCTCATACTTCACTGATGTCAACCAACGGCTCCCATGTGCCAACACCTGCCAGTCTCTTTTGCCCTGCAGTCTGGGCTGTCTGCAAGCCATCCTCAAACTCAATGTCTGTGGTAACCCACGCACACCCTCTTCACGAACTGATTCTAGACACGTCTTGACCTTGGTTTCCCTGAAGGCCAGAGCCTTCCCACACGGGCCCGAGATCAGAAGCTGATCCCAGAGCCTGGAGAGCTTGCAGTCCAGGCCAGCGAGCAGGAACTGCTGAAGTCATTCGTGCACGAGGCAATCAGAGTTTGGACCCCAAAGGCAAGGTCATCTCCTCGGTAAAATCAAGTTGGCCAACTGGGGACCTGGATCTGTGGAGTTTTGTTTGCCGAACATTTCCCTTAAAGGAGAAAGCAAAGCTGAGCCCCTCCTTGGTCTTCACCGCCCTAAAGCGATTGCTTTGGTTCATAGTAATCGTTCTGCTTTAAACCAAATAGGTTACAGTGCAAGCCTGGGTAATTGAGTTAAGGCTAGTTTGTTAAAATATAGCAAGTCAGGAGCCAGGAAGTCTAAATGTGCCTCTGGGTCCAAGTCTACGGTTTGTGTCCACAAAGTCACCTGACCAAGACTTTGGAGTCTCTAAAGTAATGCCATGAAGGACACTTAAGTGAAAACAAAACATTTTAAGTGCAAAAGCTGAGTAATTATTTACCGTCAGCTGTTTGATAGAATTTGTCTAATGAACATAGTGCCAAAATTTTATAATTACCTCAGTTATGAACCACCCTTCATCAGCCACTAAGGTCAAAGGAGAGACGAATTTCCCTTTCTTGTAATAGAACCTGCTGGGTATGGCTTCTTTCTCGTAGACGGTCATGTGTTCCACGGCTCTCAGCTTGTTATATACCTGCAAAGATAACAAGAATGGCCAGTTTTGCATTCTCTCTCTTAACTCCATGTGAGTATCTACTCGACCTGGGGGAGAGGGAGAACTTTATAGACCAGAGAAAGAAATTACCAAAACACCTGACAGGTCTGACTGCATAAAAATGAGAAACTTCTGTACGTCTCAGAAAACAAGGTGACTTTATTTAGTAAGGCTGAAGATCACATACCCCCCACCTGCCAAGTTAGCTCTAGAGATCTAGTGACAACGCTTCATAATTGTGCACCTGTAGACAGGAAGAGGGATTTATGCTGCAGACTGGAACAGCCTAAATGCCCAGCGACAGCAGAAGGGAGAAAATGAATGGAGGTGTGGGTCTGCAGTGGAATACTATACAGCAACGAAGATGGATGGATTGTAGCTACATAGAACACCTGGAGACGTCTCGGGGATCTCAGTTTGAGAAAATAAAGCAAGCTGCAGACGAATACAGACAGGACTGCTATTATTACCTGAACTCCGAATAACTTTAAAACTAAAGAAATCTATGGTAAAACCATAAAGAGAATTAAGGAAATGACACCTTATAATTTAAGAGAGTAGTTTCCTCTGAGGGGGCCAAAAAAGGGTGATGGGGCTTGGGAAGACATACAGGAGATACCATGAGCAGTGGTCATGTGAACATAAGGTGCCCCTTTATACTTTGATATTTTATAATATTTTATACTAATTTGCCTACTCAATAATTAATACACAAATTACAAAACTTGTGTATGTCCAAAACTCTGTAGTAAAATTAAAAGGCAAGTGAGGAATTGGTCTGCTTGATGTTAAATACCACTAAGATCAAAGAAAGAGGATTTGTTCTTTGACTTGACCTAGAGCATGTCTTACCTCCACCTGAATCTTGAAAGTACTAGTGATTGTCTGCCATTCACTACGCTACTAATGTCATGATGAGGGTGTAAACTCTGTACATATTTCCAATATTTAGCAGCAGCTGAAACGTTTATGGCTAACATCCAAATCAACGCGTTGAGCTGGACTTGTTGGCCCTTTGCCAAGTCGGGCATATATTCCTGGGCAGAACTGAATATAGAATTGAGTTTATCAACGCAAATCTGGAGTATAATTAGCCTTCAGGCTGTTTAGCAGAGGGTTTCTGATGACCCCACTTGACTTCCTACTGGAGAAAAGCCACGGTTCTTAAGGAAAGTGGATGCGTTTGCACACAGATTTGGGATAAGCGAAAAATCTGATGACATACAGCAGAACTCGCAAACTGTTGTGTCCATCACGTGACAAGCCGTCACCCAAACACAGCCCCCACTCGCAAACGATCCACCAACTGCTTCAGGCTGCTCGCACTGCCTGGCTCGAACGCCGCGCTGGAAGAAGCTGTTCCCGGCCCCGCAAGCTGCCGGCGCGCAAGCGTTCTGGGGGCGGCACGTCCCTGGGCGCCAGATGGGAGCTACGGATGCTCCTCCTTGCCAAGAAAGCAGAACTTCCTCGCAAGAAGCCGTTTACTGGGGGACCTGCCAGTGTGTGGAGCACGTGTCACAGCTTCAGACCGAGGGAGCTCGTGCGGACACGGCAAACCGGGTGGGCACCTCCGCCTCCAGTGCACGGCACTTGACAAAACGGGGCGTCCACCTAGGAAACGGGACAAGGCTGGAGAGGGGTGGCATTGTTGGGGACAGTGTTGGCAACCCCCAGACAGACAGATAGTGGGCGTGTATGTGGCAGGGGACCAAGGGGCCCAGCGGAGAGACCCCGGCCCGCTGTGCGCAGTGCTCCATCGATACTGACGACCGTCCATCGCCGAGTACGTCCCTGCCGTGGGCGGAGGCACCGGGCCGCCCAATGCCTGTTCCTGGCACCTCCACCGGCAGCGGTCCCAGCCTCCCGGGAGGATGAGATCCGCTGCCGGGTCCAGAGCAGGAAGTTCTCCCTGGGAGCGGGCAGAAGCCCCAACGCGTACACTTAAGGGGACTAGGGCGACGTGGGGCGAAGCGGTCGGCCAACGGTTCCGCTTGCTCCTCACTTTCTCATCGTGATTTAGCAAGAACTGCCAGATAATGACTGTGGAGCAGGGTAAGGAGAAGTCCAGTCCTCTCTGGGTGCTGAGCTCCTGGAGGGCGGTGCCTGTGGGGAGCACGCTGTGGGGCCTCAACACGCCCCCCTGAGAACGACCCCTCGCGATGGTGATCGCCGTAACAAGGGACATGTACGTCGTCCCTGGGGTGGGTGCAGCCTGCTTCCGTGTGTTTTGCAGCAGCCCGGGAGGCGGCTGTGACGACACCACCATGGGCCCGGACACAGAGGCTGCAGCGGGGCCAGGTCAGGGGGGCCGCGGGACAGCAGTCCGCGCCAGGGCTGGGATCTGCACCCAAGCAGTGTGGCTCCTTGGATAAGGAGCTGACCCGTGGCACACAGGGCCTCGGCCTCTGCTCGTTCATCACATCCTTATCTCCACGTCCCTGGTGAAAACAGATCAGACTGGCAGCTCTGTTCCAGAGAAAGAGCGTTCTCTGCACGCATCTGCCGTCCCCCAGGGTGGCCTGGGAAGTGCCGCGTCTTGGCCAATCATAAAACAGCCCTGGCGGAGGGCGGAGGGCTTAACGCGCTAAGCACTGCACACCGCTCGCCTCCTTGAATTTCCACCGACGTGGCGTGCGGCACGTGCCATCGTGCCCGCTTCAGAGAAGGCAGGTGCAGGAGGGCGAGCCACTGGGCAGAGGTCAAGTGAGTGGCACGGCCACCGGAGGCCCAGCTCCTGGCTCGGCTCTACCTCAGCACGAGAGCCACGGGGCGAAGGTGGGGCCCAGAGCGACGGCGAAGAAGGGCGTGGAGCTCTCCCTTCCCCTCGTGGGACCCGCCCGCCCTTCCGCCCACGGCCCCCCCGCCCTTCCGCCCACGGCCGGCGCTTCCTTGCCTCGGAGTGCTTCCCGGGGGCTGGCCAGAGGCTCACGACGGGCCCTCGGTCCTTCACTCGCTGCAGGTCGCTCAGGCTCACGTACTTGTCCAGCTCGATCACTCTGTCCATCCAGAAAATGTCAGTCATCCCATGGTCCGAGAAGATGATAACGTCCAGGTTGTCCTGCAGCTCCAGCTCCTGTGGGCGGACAAAGGCCGTCAGGACAGTGCCCTCGGCCCACGGAAAGACGCTCTCACTCCGGAAATCGTGTAAAGAAGTGGGCTTTTTAAAGCTTATTTATTTATGGGGGGGGGAGGGAGAGGGCGGGAGAGAGAACCCCAAGCACAGAGCCTGACACGGGGTTTCGGTCCCATGAGCCCATGAACCTGAGATCCAGACCTGATAGGAGATCAAGAGTCAGATGCTTAACCGACTGAGCCACCCAGGCGGCCCCTAAAGAAGTGTTTTAAACTGTAAGTTACAGGGGAAAGGAGAGGTCCTCAGTTGTAAACCGAATCGTGTACTTTTCTGCCCTGACCAGGGCAGTTCAGAATCACCACAGAAGCACTTTGAGGAGGGGGACTGTGAGAGCACGCTCCCCACTCCTACTGGGCTTTTGCCTCTCCAGGTACCTTTTCTGTTTTCATTTCCTTTTGGCTCTTTCAACAAGCTTGTGTGGTACTGTGGGGACTGTCACTTACCCATTTTTACAAATGTGGAAAAAAAAGCTCAGAAGGTTTTAACAAATAATACCTTGCTTAAAGTCATCCAGCAAGGGGGTGGCAGAATCAGGGACAGAACCCAGGTCTGTTTTCCATGCCCACTTGAACCCGGTTACCAGGCCTGTTAGGTCTGATAAAGGACTGGGCCATCTCGCCGGCTCCAGGTAATAATGCAGATCTGGTCGTTCCAGTCCTGCGGGCCTGGCAGCGAAACAAGGGATCTCTTGGTGTCTGAAGAGGGGTCGTGTGAAGAAAAGAGACCCGTCGCAGCCTTGTGCCGGCCTCGCCAGCTAATGACAGTAAGAAGGAAGATGCTGAGCGCTATGACAGCCAAGCAAACAGAAAGAAAGTGACGAGAGGGAAGACTGGCCTAGTGGGCCCGGTTCGGGCTTACCTGGATCCACTTGGTCATGTGCCTCAGGATGCTGTCTACGGCCTTCAGGGCATCTTTCCTCTGCGGTGAGGAGGGGCCGTAGTGGTGGCCTTCCACATCGATGCGCTCATAATAGATGGCTGCCAGGTCGGCCCGGCCACTCCTGGAGGGAGCAGGGAGAGAGAGGTGAAGTCGAGGGGGACGCCCACCAGCTTCCTCCCCCTTCGCCCAGCAGCGGCGACACTGGTGTATCCCTCAAACCCTGACCCGTGGGCCAGGCAAAGCCGACACCTTAGAATGAACAAGGTGATCTCCAAGGGAGAGACACAGTTACTGCATCAAGACATGCCATGGGGCGCCTGCGTGGCTCAGTCGGTTAAGCGTCCGACTTCGGCTCAGGTCATGATCTCACGGTTTGTGCGTTCGAGCCCCGCGTCGGGCTCTGTGCTGACCGCTCAGAGCCTGGAACCTGTTTCAGATTCTGTGTCCTTCTCTCTCTGCCCCTCCCTGGCTTGTGCTTTGTCTCTCTCTCTCTCTCTCTAAAAAGTAAGTAAACATTAAAAAAAAAAACATTTTTTTTAAAGTCACTTCAGGGTCCCATAAGTGTGTGGGCAGTGGGTGGAAGTTCTCACTAGGTAATGGCATTTTCATACACATCCCTAAACTTGTTTGAGGCCTGTGTTCGTTATACTGATGAAATAATGAACAGAATGGAAACTTCCATAAAGTCATTCCCTCAGCTAAGCCTCAGCCTTTAGCTGCTTTATGCTCTTGCATCCGTAGCTTCCCAAATGTGCAGATTCATGCCGTATATCCTGTGTTCAAGTGGACACACTTCCAAGGTGTGGCTTGCACGGTGGGGGAAATTTCACAAACAAGGTTGACCGTTGCATTAAAGTTCAACAGAATGCTTTTAGGTCACTGCATTTTAGACCTCTCCCTTAATACCGCAGCTACTTGGCTGGTTTCTTTCAGGCTTTTCACTGAATTCACAAATCTGTATGTGACCAGAAAGCCGGTAAGTATCACAGATTTAGCTGATGGCTTTGTGTCAGGGAACTGTCAACCCCAGGTGCCAGGAACACCGGATTTGGGATGCTGGCAATTCAGGGATTATAAATGTGCCTTTGGGAAAGATTTCTAGGTTGGAGTTTCATCAATTCATTAGGGACCTGGGTCTTCAAGGGCTGAGAGCTCTCGCCTGTTTGGAGTTTAGCGGACAAATTCTTGGTCGCCAGCTGTTTTCCACATGGATCTGGTCTCCATCACAGGTCGGCTCATTTGTAACGGAGCAGTTGGGTGAGGAGTGATGGTTGGAAATGCCTGCAGACCTGTTGTTGGCCATTTATAATTTACAGCTCAGGGGTCCAGGAACGGAGCCAAAAGGACATGTGGCTGTCAGCCCAGTACTTGAGAACTGCAAGGGGCTCCCAGCCTTGGAGTTTCAGGGACACTCAGATCCCCTATTATCTCAGGATGCTGTCCAGATCTCTCCTCTGTGTAAAAGTTCATAATCTCACATCCATTTTCCTTACTGAAGTGAGTTGGAAAGAGAAGAATCAGGGAGACAGAAACAGGGGTGGGGGGGGGGCAATTCAAAGGAATGGTTGGAGTTATCAACAGTTATGAAAAATGATCCAAAACTTAGAAATTAGGCCCCCCAAACCAGCTACCTGTCTTTCCTGTGTCCTACAAGAATGGGGTCTAGTAAACTTGCTTACAGGTCACCAGACTTTATGACCAACTAGAGCCCGGACTGTGTAAACTTAGCTGTTAACCTGTAGGAAAGCAGCAAGATGAAGGTTCCATTTGCCTGATGGAGAAAACAGTCCCAAAGATCACGGTTTGACTGTCCTCTAAGTTATTAAGCATTTCTGCATCTAACGATAATCACATCCCATCACCCTCCATCATTCATTTTCTTCGAGTGTGTGCGTTTCTCATATTCTCCAGTTAACCAGCCCTGTCATCTCCTGATTCCCTCAGCAATAAAGTAATTTGAACTCTGGCATAATTCTCGCATTCGTATGTACTGAGCACATGACAGAGGCTTAGGTTTGAAAATTATACTTTGATAGGGAATTGGAATTAGACAAATCTGGGTTCAAAGATGTGAACCTCACTGACCTGGAGGTCTCAGAAGAAAAGCAAACATATCGGCAGGCTTCAGTTTGCCACGTGAAAAACCTCCACAAAGGGCTGCACGGAGTTTTAAATGAGCTGAGGTTTGTAAAGTGCTTGACGCCTGGCAAAAGGGAGAGAAATGCCTCTCTTCCTTCCAGATGCCCCCGGATGGCTTTTCCCTGTGTGCTGAGCCCCTTCCCTCAGAGTCCACGAGGAGGAGGGCCGAAGGCCGGGACATTTGGACCAGCCGCCTCATGGCCTGTGGAAAGAACCTCTGGCCATCCTTTCTAGGCACCAGCAGGCACTGAGGTCCCGGGATCCCAAAAGGATTCCCTTGGAGCTGTCTTGCACAGCCTGGAGCTTGACAACGGACGGCAGCCGCGTGCACCGCTCCCACGGCCCGGCTGTCGTTTGACCAGCCCTTCGGAGAGGCCGCATCAGGCAGTCTGCCGGGACCAGCCCGGGAGCCGTCAAGGCCGCCTCCGGCTGCCACGGCTCACACGGTGCTGCCCTGCCCCCTGCCCCCCCCCCCCCCCCCCGCGGACGAGCTCCTCACGCCCCTCTTTTCTGTCCGCGGGAGCGTGCCTGTGCCACCATCAGAACTTCCGGGAGGATGGATTCAGTGATGCGGTCACAAACCGCTTCCTGTGGTGGCTGCGGGGCAGGGGTGCGGCCTCGCAGGCCCCAGGTGCGGTGCGTGGTGCAGAAGTCGCTCGTGATGGGGGCTGCGTGCTGCTGAACGTGTCACATGGCGAACAGAAGGCCGAGGCCACCATCCCGTCTCAGGCCTTCGTGAGCCCCAGGCCCGGCGCAGCCACGCAGGGGTGGCTTGCAAGGGGACCACCCCTACATCCTCTCCATCTGATGCGGTTTCAGCGCACCTTGCAGGTAAGGGTGTAGACCAGGAGGACAGCTGTGAAGTCGACTCCGATGCGTTCAGGCACTTCTCATGAAGAACTGGGTTCGGGCTCTACCACCTGCTAGCTGTGTGCGACCCCGGGGCAAGGTGCGTAACTCTGGGAGAGTCACTGGCCTCCTCAAAAGGGCAGGGGGGGAGAACGACATCTATGTAACACAGTAGAGGTCGTGGCAAAATGGGCCGATGGCAATGAGGCCTTTGACACAGTGCTAGCAGTTGCCTGTTGAGGACAATTAATCCTCTTCTCCTTCTCTTTTCCTCCACACTGGAAGTTCTCCAGGTGCTAAGGTGGCGTCTCCCACGGATACGACTTGGATCCCTAGAACCTCATGAGCGCTGGATGGCAACGCCCAGGTCAAGCACGGAAGTTGGATTAGCCCTTCCTACAGAAACATGCAGCTTCTTGGCTGAGCAGGACCCTTTGCTGAAATGCTGTCCCTGGGTCCATCTTAACCGCCTTCTGTAAAAGCCTATCTATCTTGTATCCCTTTCTTTCTGCTCCTCAGACTAAATAGCAGAGAAGACGAAGGCACTCTATCAGCAGTGCTGATCAGGAGAAACGTGTGTGCCTGTGTTTGCACACTTACGTGTGAGAACTCTAAGTACTCTTCCAATTATAGCTAGGAATTTGAGATAGAACTGAGCAGAAACCAAGAGGTGAGCTAGGGAGCCTAAACTTACTCCTTCTCTGGGGGCTATCTGATGGAAAGGTAAATAATAATACATCTTTGCCTAAACACACATACCATGAGAAATTCATAATTCCTTTGAGTCACACTCTTCTATGAACAAGCTGCTACACGCAAGATGGTCTTAACTGTTCCAGACTGTTCCAGGCTGGACAACTACTGGTCCACAAATGTCACTCCTTTAGTCTACTTTGTAAGAAAGCAGCGAGACGTGTTCTCAAAACGCACAGGTTGGTTGAAGGAGGCACCTTCTTTTTCTTTGCAAGAGAGCCTAAATCATCTCACTGCTTTCCATAGGCAATAAGCAACATCTGGAATATTATTTTTCTTCTCTTCCCCCCCCCCCCGCCCCTCTCTCTCTCATTTCAAGCCCTGACTAGTTTTAGAAATTGTGGATCTCCACCTTTCCAACCACTATTCCCAGGAGGGTTTCTGGTGGCCCTGTTAACTTTGGCAGTGTGAAGAACCCACAAGAAAACCGCACTGGCCTGAGTCCATCCTGCCCGGGCCTCCACTGCCCAACTGCAGAAGCACCATTCACATTATAGACTATGCGAATGCCACCCTCTGCAGCTCAAGGCCATTTACGTGGACTACAGTGTGAGTGGTGCCAAGATGAGCAATATGGTAGCACCAGGTCATACCAGGTAGAGGCTGGGCCTGGGGCCACTTTCCTAGACTCCAGTTCTTTGCAGCCTCTTGTCTCTAGGGGAGCCCAATGCCTTTGCTAAACACACACACACACACACACACACACACACACACAAACACAACCACCCCCACCCCCATCTTTCCCCTCTCTAAATGCTGTGCTCTAAGGTAAAGATGTTACTCCCCAGCACTCCATGGCTTTGTCATGTTGCCTGAAAAGAAGAAAAGAAAAACTTCTCTAGAAACAGAGAAACAGGAACAGAAACTTCTCTGGGAAACAGAGTGCAGGACCGACTCGTCCTGCATTCTGGTGTGCCTCGGGACAAGACACTTTGCTTGAGGGGCCAGCTTGCAGGCCAGGGCTAATCTGAGTCTCTTGTGACTGTGTGACTCTCTACCTGTGAGTCACTGGGTTGTATGCAGTTGGGACCATTCAGCTGTCAAAGCAAAACGAATGTGTAAAAGATTACACTCCCGTATAGAGTGTTGGGTTATTTGGAGGTCTTCGCGTGTTCATATTCAGCACAGCAATAGGCTGTGGGGGGTGGGGGGGCGTGGCTAGCATTTCGGATGTGTTGGAAATAGCACGGTATAGACACAGAGCTGTTCCACAGTTCTAGCTCTGCTCAGCCGCTGGGCGGGTGGTGCTGTTTGGCTTTGCACAAACTGGGTTGCAACTCGATATTCCAGTTCATCATGTGTGTGGTTTCCAGCCCTTGTGGGCAAGGGAAAGAAAGCAGAGTAGGTAGGAGGCAGAATCATATAACACATATGATTTATAAACCATATGTTGAAGAATATTTATTTAATATTTCATAATATTTATTTAAAGTTCCCAGACCCTGCCCTTTCCCTCTTCCCTCCAGAAAAAAAATAAACTTTTAAACTTGTTACATCTCAGTTTTAAAGTATTTCAAACCTATTTCCTCTCCAACCTGTCAGAGCTTGAAACTTCCTGTGCCTCAAAAGACCGTCTTGATGGGTTTCACGGACGTGGAATTATTCGAAGAAGCAACGAAGGCAGGGGTGTTGTTTTCTCCCCGTGTAGTTCCGTGGGGGTGACTGCTCCTCTCTGCCATGGTTAGGTGGTGATGGCAAGAATGGGATTCCTGATCGGTCAACTCTACACCTGGGGAATCTCAGCTCTGGGCCAATTCATGGAGTTAGTGCCAGTGAGCTGTACGCAGCACCTAGGATATGCTGGCTCGTGGGGTCTGCAAGCTTGGAACCTGGCTCTTCCTCCTGGGAGAATAAATGTCTCTCCCTGGTCTCCACGCTGATTACTACGGGCCCTCTGCCTTGATCCCACCCAGGAGACTCATTCAACAGCCAAGGGGATCTCAAATCCAGCCCTAGAAGTCCGAGAGCCCCCAGCATCTTTAGCCTCTTGGTTGCTGATTTCTCAAGTAGACCCCACCCGGTCTCCCATCTTGACTTTCACTTCTAGTAGCTTCTGAGATTGACTTGAAGCTTTCTCCTGACCTTTCGTGTTGATCAGTTTCTTTTCTTTTTTTTTTAAGTTTATTTATTATTTTTGAGAGAGAGAGAGAGAGAGAGAGAGAGAGAGAGCGCGCCTGAGCAGGGGAGGGGCAGAGAAAGGGAGAGAGAGAATCCCAAGCAGGCTCCGTGCTGTCAGCGCAGAGTTCAATGCAGGGCTCAAACTCACGAATCATGAGATCATGACCTGAGCTGAAATCAAGAGTAGGATGCTTAACCCATTGAGCCACCCAGGTGCCCCTTCTCTGATGGTGCCCTGTCTCTGACGGACTCTTATGTGCTATTCAGGACAACATTACTTATTTCTACACTTTTAAAGTTCTGTGTCATTGTTCCATGTGGGAGCGGAAGAAAAGGTTCTTTGTGCTAATACGCTAATGTGTTTCGTACATTACCAAGAAGATGGTAGAGTAGGCAATTTTTCCAAATTTATTTCACCACAGATCCTTCCTTTTTGCCAAATAATTATTTTCTGAAATACAAGTATTCCCTTAAATCTTAAATTAGAGAGATGTTGATATTCATTTTGCTTCTCTCTTGTCCATCAACATAAAAAAGAAAGTCCCAAACCCTCGGGGACTTTCTTGCTCCCAATTCAACATTTACATAGAGGGCCCCTACCTGAAATGACTACTCACAATTATTCTCTGGTAGTAGTTAACATTCACCATGCAAGAGGCTCACCACGTTTCTAAGACATTATTCCACCCATGCCAAACCTTCTTAATTCACTTTAGCATTCATTACCAGTCCTAAAAACCATGAAGAACAATGGCATGACTAAGACTTTGGGACACTTACTTGAAGGAGTCAAGAGCATCGCTCACTGCATTGGCAAAATTGATATCCGTTGGGACATTTTTATATTCTAGGCAGTAAGTAGGTCTGACACCAAGAATCTCAACCTCACAGCCTAAGAAGGAAAAAGATGGCAAATGGTTACCTTCTTCAATAATTAAGGTAGGGTTATGAGCCTATTTCAGGAAGCAAACACCATTAGTCAAAATATAAATTTTGTTCATTTTCATGAAATAGAAGAACCTATTGTTGACAGTTGGTATATATATATAATATAATATATTATTATATTATATTATATTAATTATATAATATATATATAATTATATATATAATTATAAAATTATAGTTAAATTTTGTTTAACTGGAGCAGAGGTTCTCAAAATACATTCCTAAGCAACACTCGTGTCCCATGACAAGGACTAGTAAAATTTCATTAATGTTTGTCTTTCCCAACTTGAAACAAAAAGTTAATTAGTACACAGAAAGGTCTTAATTAAAAGTTTTTTTCTAGGGGCGCCTGGGTGGTGCAGTCGGTTAAGCATCCGACTTCAGCCAGGTCACGATCTCGCGGTCCGTGAGTTCGAGCCCCGCGTCAGGCTCTGGGCTGATGGCTCAGAGCCTGGAGCCTGTTTCCGATTCTGTGTCTCCCTCTCTCTCTGCCCCTCCCCCATTCATGCTCTGTCTCTCTCTGTCCCAAAAATAAATAAACGTTGGAAAAAAAAAAGAAAAAAAAAGTTTTTTTCTATAGGTTTTTCATAACTACTAAGGCTTCTAGCGTGTCTTTGTCCATTCTAAAGTCAAGTTGTAGGTAGTATCTGATTAGTCCAGGAATAATAAAATAAATACTTCACTAGTCCAACTGGACTCAGAGATAGATACTGCACTAAATTAGCAAGGCCTAAAAATCAGTAGGTCAAAGCAAGGATTCTGAGACATGACCTTGCCTCTTCCAAAATGAAGTAAAAGGATTAAGGGCATTCAGACATTGGAAGCTGCGATGGCCTTAGCTTCACTGCCCTGGTCCCTGGGACAAATAGAAGTAGTTGCTCTGAGAGAGAGACATGAACCTTATTATCAAAATACAGGGCAGGAGAGGGATGAGCCAGCCTCAGTTTTAGTGGAGTACTATTGGGTACCTACTCTGAACTGGTCACTGTGTTCAGACATAGCAGAAACAAAAATGGGTCAGTCAGCGTCTCCATCCTGGAGCATCCCAGAGTCTAGCGGGAGGAGGCATACAGGAAAACAGCGTAATTTGTGAAGTCTAAAATGACATACACTTGCTGGTGCAGGGCATTTACTTCAGGGATTATTTCTTCCTGGAAGCCTTCCTTGAATCTCCAGGTTGGGCTCATTCCCATTTGGTCAGTGTGTCTGGGGATGGAGGTAGGGAAGAAAGGGACATCCCAAGCAAAGAGAGCAGCAGAAGCAAAAGTTCAGAGATGAATAACAGTAAGGTGTGCGTGGAGACCTGTATGCAAAAGAAAGTTCCAGACAAGGGGTGCCCCTCCCCCACGGGGCTCAAACACAGGAACTATGAGATCATGACCTGAGCCGAAGTTGGGCACTTAACTGACTGAGCCACCCAGTGTCCCAATGCTGCCTATTTTTTGAATCACCGAGTTCTTTTTCTCTCCAGCATTGTCCTCAGCTTTCTGCAGCTTTGCTGATGGCTCAGAGCCTGGAGCCTGCTTCAGATTCTGTCTCCTTCTCAGCCCCTCCCCCACTTATGCTCTCTTTCTCTCTCTGCTCCTCCCCTGCTTGTGCTCGCTCTCTCAGAAATAAATAAACATTTAAATGTTAAAAAAAAAAAAAGTAGCATAAACTTTCTATGTAAAGAACAGAGAGCTATATACTGGACAAATTCCAAAACCTGCTAAAGAGATAATCCTTATCTTCCCTCATGACACTTGTAACTAGTGGCAAATTAAATCTAAAGCTTCAAAAACGCCCAGATCCAGCTCAACTACAGATTAGAATGACTTAGCCCCCACTCTAAAGGCCTGACATAGGAAGAGGCATGAACTTTTTCAGGGAAAATATCATTTGCTATTGTTCTTTCTCACACAATGCTTGGCATATAATAAAAAAAAGCATGAGATGTACTAAGAAGCAGTAAAATGTGCGTCATAATTAAGAGAAAAATATTCAACAGAACCAGATCTATAGATGTCACAAACATTGGCCAGAAAGGATAAACATAAAACAAATTTCTTTAAGAGATTATTGACTATATAAAGCAAAAAAAGTTCCCATAAGAAAAATATAATATATACAAATATTTGTATATAATTTGTAACTATGTGTGGTGATGGATGTTAGCTAGACTGATTGTGATAATCATTTCACTATATATGTATCAAATCATTCTGTTGTATACCTGAAACTCAAAATTGTACATGTCAATGATATCTCAATAAAAAATAAATAAACATAAAAAAGAATGGGCATGATTGTTTATATATCATTAATATACACAACACACACAGTAACTAGTCTTGGGAAAATAAAGTGCAAAATTGAAATCTTGGTTGAAGGTTTCAATGACAGCTCAAGAAAGAAAGAATAAATGATATCTAAGATATAGCTATGTAAAGACATAGAAGATTTGAAGGTTAATAAGCTAGATTCAACAGACAATGAAAATTTTATCTTCTTGTTGTAGAATATTCATTATTATCAAACTTAACAGAAAAACTGACTGTATTTTGGTCCGCAAAGAAAATCTCAATAATTTCCAAACAGCAGAAATTTTATAGGCCACCATGCATATTATCTGACCAGAGGTAATGAAATTAGGACTTAATCATAACAGTTAACTAAAAATAAATCCAACTCCTTGTGAATGAAAAAGAAAACCCTTATGTAACTTGACATAAAGAGGAAATGAAACCTTGACTGAACCTTCACGCTAGATATTAACCACAGTGAAAATTCTACATTTCAAAACTTCATGGGATGCGTTTTCATTTAGGTCAGAAGCAGATCAGGAATGTTGCCATCACCACTGCAATTTATTACTATTAGAAAACTTCTTAGCAAGGCAATTAACAAGAAATAGAAATAAATAAGGAGTGCTACAAATCAGAAGGCAAGCGTGAAGAGTTCATCTATGGGAACATTTTTAAAACTTTTTGTTTGCAACTCGTGGCAAAATACTCATATTTCTTCATGATACAGTACAAAAAATAGACTCACGGCAGAAACAGAAGTTTCACCCAACTATGAACAACGCACAATAATACTTTCTTGTTCTATTCTACTCTAGGTGTTTTTTTTAATACTGATTAGCAATCCATAAATTGATTTTACTGTCCACTATGGCTCAAGACTTGTGTTTGGAAAACACTGATATGAGCCATGTACCTGAGTATTCCTGAATCCCTCCTGTCCTTTGAGAAGAAGTTTGTTAGGCAATATTCACACAATATTTATTGTATGCATGCTTTGCCTACCAAACCACTTCTAGGAACATATTCTAAGAAAGTTGTATATATAAGCATCTATATTATGCTGTTATTTATAATATAAGTTAAAACGCAATTTAGGGGCGCCTGGGTGGCTCAGTCGGTTAAGTGTCTGACTTCGGCTCAGGTCATGATCTCACAGTTTGTGAGTTTGAGCCCCGCGTCAGGGTCTGTGCTGACAGCTCAGAGCCTGGAGCCTGCTTCAGATTCTGTGTCTCCTTCTCTCTCTCTCTGCCCCTCCCCCCACTCATGCTCTGTCTCTGTCTCTCAAAAATAAATAAATGTAAAAAAAACAAATTAAAAATAAATAAATAAAGCAATTTAAATGTTTGAAAGTAGAGATGTGGTCAAATTATGGTATATCCATATAATGAAGTACCATGCAGGCATTAAAATCATTATGTCATTTGTATTTACTAGCATAATATTTTAGGTGAAAGGCTAGTAAATAGTATGTAAATGGATGATCTCATTTTTGAAAATATTTAAAGCATATTTGTGTCCAAAAAAAGAGAGGCAATGAATGTAATATGCATGTGGGAAATTAAAATAAGAAAATAAATTGAGTATAAGAAAAGGTAAATTTAGTGGCTGGTTTGGTAGACTTTCGTGGGCTAATTGAAGTCATTCTGAACTCCTTCCTCGCTTTCCATCACTTTATGGTAGAAGGAGGAAAGCCTTCTTATTTCCCCAGAGCCCTTTGTGGCTAGGAATGGTCATGTGACCTAGTATCTCAGAAAACTGAGATCTGCTGAGGAGCTGAGGGTGGGAAGCTTTGCTTCCGGATGAAAGATAAAGTGCTTTGCTGGCACTGCCTCTTTCTGTCTTTTCCAGTTTGGAATGCAGGTTGTGATGACACAATCCTTGAGTCACAGAAGCCATCTTGAAACTATGAGGCAACATGTATTTCATTAAAAAGTAAATATGTGAAAATGTAGCCAAAGGGTATAACAATCCTGGGTTTTTTAAATGAGGTTGTTGGGGTGCCTCGGTAGCTTAGTCGGTTAAGCATCTGACTCTTGATTTCAGCTTGGGTCATGATCTCATAGTTCATGAGTTCAAGCCCCAAGTTGGGTTCTGGGCTGACAGTGCAGAGCCTGCTTAGGATTCTCTTTCCCTAGCTCTCTGGCCCTCCCCCACTTGCATGCATTCTCTCTCTCTCTCTCTCAAAACAAATAAACATTAAAATAAATAATTAAAATGAGGGGCGCCTGGGTGGCTCAGACGGTTGAGCGGCCAACTTCGGCTCAGGTCACGATCTCACGGTTCATGAGTTCGAGCCCCACATCAGGCTCTGGGCTGATGGCTCAGAGCCTGGAGCCTGCTTCCGATTCTGTGTCTCCCTCTCTCTCTGCCCCTCCCCCATTCATGCTCTGTCTCTCTCTGTCTCAAAAATAAACAAACATTAAAAAAAAATTTTTTTTTAAATAAAAAAAATAATTAAAATATGGTTAAGCAGATGAACCACATAAAGTATTTCTTGTAATATGATACAAATGAATTCCCATGTGTGTATCCATTGTTCAGTTAGCTAGATTTTCTATTACTTCCAGCAGACAATTCCTGACTCATTCAGAAGGATTGTGGTTGACATTAAATTATTATTGTTTACTGAATTGAACCAAGTTTATTAAAATAAATACGTTATTTTTTGTAATAGGAAACCAAAAAATGAATTTTTTACTGATAACTTCCAAGTTACAGATCAGGACTATATATATACACAGTCCTTCTAATATACAGATTAGGACACAAAAATTCTATTGTATCCCTATCCAGTTTTAAAAAATTATAAACATTCATGTGCATGTTCTTTGATGCACTTAGGCCTGCATTTCTGTTGGAATATGTGTATGAGTAGAATTGCTAGATTTGGGGTATGCATATGCTCAACTTTATTAGATAATGCCAAAGAGTTTTTCAAAGCTCTTTTATTAGTTGGCTCCCGTCAGCTCATTATGAGACTTCCGGTTGCCCCATCCGTGTCACCACTTGGATTTGTCAGTTTTTTTAAATTAACCATTTTCCATTTTGGCAGTTACGCAGAGTTATCTCGTTGCAGTTTTATTTTGCATTTTTCTAAAAAACAATGATGTTGAGTAACTTTACCTATGTTTAGTGACCACTGGAATACCCTGTTATGCTATTTTTTTCCTGTTTAAGGAACACTTTTCTTACCCAAGACCATGAAGATATTCACCTATGTTTTCTTCTAGAAGCTTTATGTTTTACATTTTACAGTTAGATCTACAATCCACCTGGAATTACCTAGAATTAATTTAATGGATAGTGTTAGATAGGAGTCTGGATATATATATATGTGTATATGAATATATATATGTACATGAATATATATGTATATATTCAATAGATCTTTCAAAATTTGTTGAAAAGATCATTTTTTGTTACTTCTCTAAAGTGTCTCCCTTGTCATAAATCAGGTATTGACTGTATATTTGTGGGGCTGTTTCAAGAATATCTAACCTTTAGTCTATTTGTCTACTCGTGTAAATACCATTTTGTGTTCATTTTTGTAGTTTTAAATGTCTATATTTAATGGAGTAAATCCTCCAGTTTTGTTCATCTGACCTAAGATTGTTTTTGCTATTCCTGATTCTGCATTTCCATATAAATTTCAGAATTGACCTGTCAATTCACACAAATGCATACACACAAACTGTTAGAATTTTGATGGCAACTACACTGAATCTATAGGTCAACTTTGGGAAAATTGATATCATATTAAGGCTTCCAATTCATTTACATAACATATTCCTCCACTTTTTAAGGTCTTTTTATATTTTTCTAAATAATTTTCTATGTAAAGTTCTCAAGCCATTTTTGTTAGATTCATTCCTTTATTTTTTTGTGTTTTTGATTCTATTGGAAATGATATTGGCTTTTAAATGTCATTTTCTAATTTTTTTCCTAGCATATATAAATACAATAATTTTTAAATATTGACCTTATATCAAAAGACTTATCTCATTAACTCTAAAAGTGAGTGCTTTTGGATTTTTGCAGCAGCAGTCATCTGTGAATAATTACAATTTCTTTTTCTTTTTGTTTTAAAACTTTTACCCCGGACCTCCCCACCACATCTCCTAACTGGATTGGGCCTCTAAATGTAATTTTGAATAGAAGTCATGGTAGAAGGCATCCTTATCTCATTAATGAACTCATTTACCAGCAACTATGATCTTTGCTATAAGGTTTTTGGTAGATAGTCTTGATCAGATTAAGGAGGTATATTACTAGTTTCCCAAGTTTATTCTAATAAATTCCAGTTTACTAAGAATTTTTTTATGAATTGTTGATATTTATCAAATAGTTTTTATTTATCTACTGAGACGATCAAATGTGTTTTTTTACTTTTATTCTGTTGCTGCTGTGAATAACATTGAGAGATTTTAAAATATTAAACCTGTTATTCCTGTAATAAACCCAATTTGCTTGGCATGTATTATTCTATTTATGTATTGATTGATTCAGTGTATAAATTTCTTGTTTAGAATTTTTATATCTATGTTCATGAAAAAGGTTATCCCGTAATTTGACTTAAAAAATTTTTTTTAAGTTTATTTATTTTGGGGGTGGGGGTGGGGAGAGAATCCTAAACAGGTTCCGTGTTGTCAGCATGGAGCTGGTCATGGGGCCTGATCTCATGAACCATTAACTCATGACCTGAGCCAAAATCAAGTGTCAGACTCTTAACTAATTGAGTCACTCAGGCACCCCTTGACTTTCTTTTAATATCCTTGCCACATTTTAGTATCAAGCTTATGCTGACTTTGTTATGGATGTGATTTACCATTATATATTCTCTGAAAGAGTTTGTGTAAGATTGGTGTTACTTTTCCCTTACATGTTTGAAAACTTCACTAGTGGAAGCATCTAATACTGGGCCATTCTGCTAAGGAAGGTTTTTAAAGATTTAACTTAAAAATAGATATAGAAGTATTCCAACTTTCAATTTCTTTTTGTCAGTTTTGGTCATTTTTCTCCAGCAATCTGTCTATTTCATTTACATTTTCAAATACATCGGCATAACATTTTTCATAACATTATTTTACTGGCTTTTTAATGTCTGTAGGTTCTAAGTTGATGCCCGCTTTTCCATTTTATTACTGGTTATTTTGTCTCCTCTTTTTATTTCTTGATAAGCCTTGTCAAGATTTCATACATTTTATTAGTTTTTAATTTAATTAAAAAAATTTTTTTTAATTTACATCCCAATTAGTTAGCATATAGTGCAACAATGATTTCAGGAGTAGATTCCTTAGTGCCCCTTCCCCATTTAGCCCATCCCCCCTCCCGCAACCCCTCCAAGTAACCCTCAGTTTGTTCTCCATATTTATGAGTCTCTTCTGTTTTGTCCCCATCCCTGTTTTTATACTGTTTTTGTTTCCCTTCCCTTATGTTCATCTGTTTTGCCTCTTAAAGTCCTCATATGAGTGAAGTCATATGATTTTTGTCTTTCTCTGACTAATTTCACTTAGCATAATGGAACTGGAGGGTATTATTAGGTTTTTCTTATAAGAACAAATGTGGCTTATCAATTCTCTCTCTTGTATGTTTGGTTTCTACTTCACTTCTGCTCTTGTTTTTCTCCATGTGATGGAATTTAATTTTCTTTGAGATGGAAACTTAGACTATTGATTTTCAGGCAATATTTTTATCTAATACATGCATATATGAGTATTAATTTCCTTTAAGGCGTGAGTTTAGTTGCATTCCATTTATCCTGCTACATTATATGCAGTATTTTCACTAACCTTCCATTCAAGGTATTTCCTATATATTTCCACAGTACCTTCTTCTCCGAATCATGAATTATTTAGAAGTCTCTGATTGTTTTCCAAATATATGAAGATTTAAAATTTTCTTTCTGTTATTGACTATACTTTAATTATACTGTAGTTAGAGAACACATTCTGTATGATTTCACACTTTTCCAATTTGCTGAGAAATGCTTTATGACTAACATATGGTCATTTTTTACAAATGTTCCGTGTGCACTTGAGAATAATGTGTATTCATCAGTTGTCGGGTGCAGTGTTCTGGTAATATCAAGTAGGTAAATATGTTAATTTGTTGTATAAATTTTCTATACCCTTCTAATTTTTTGTTCTCTTATTTTATCAGTTACTGAAAAAGAGGTCTTAAAATCTTTTAATAGCATGAATTTATCAATTCTCCTTTGGTTCTGTCAATTTTTGCTTTATTTATTTTGAGACTGTACAATTAGTAGCATTACAATTTAGAATTGTTACAGTTTCCTGGTGGATTGAGCCTTATATCAACATGAAGTGTCCTTTATTTTTTTTTTAGTTTTTTTTTTAATGTTTATCCATTTTTTGAGAGACAGAGAGACAGAGCACGAGTGAGGGAGGGGCAGAGAGAGAGGGAGACACAGAACCCGAAGCAGGCTCCAGGCTCTGAGCTCTCAGCACAGAGCCCGACGCAGGGCTCAAACTCACAAACTGAGATCATGACCTGAGCTGAAGTCGGACGCTTAACTGACTGAGCCACCCAGGGGTCCCCTGACGTGTTCTTTATTTAAAAAGTAGTCTAGAGGAGCCTGGGTGGCTCAGTCAGTTAAGCATCCGGCTTTAGCTCAGGTCATGATCTCACGGTTCATGAGTTCAAGTCTTGCATCAGGCTCTGTGGGGACAGCTTAAGGCCTGGAGCCTGTTTCGGATTCTGGGTCTCCCTCTCTCTGCCCCTCCCCTGCTTACTCTCTCTCTCTCTCTCTCTCTCTCTCTCTCTCTCTCAAAAATAAATAAACATTAAAATAAAATATAGTCTAGGTTTTTAGTCTACGTTGATTCATAGTAGTATAGATGCACCAGCTCTCTCTTGGTTAGTTTTTTAAACTCATCTTTTAAAAATGCTATTACTTTGAACTCTTCCACATACTTACATTTAATGTAGGTCTTTTATAAGCAGCATATATCAGTTTTGGTTTTTGTCTTGTCTGATGGTAGTTTTTTTAATGTAAATATCTAAAGTTTAACATAGACAAAAAATGAAAAAAATCATAATTATACAGGTCAATGAATTCCTATGAAGTGAATGCAGCTGTGTAACCAGCACACGGACCAGGAGACAGAACATTACTGTCACACACCGGCACCTTCTTGTCCTTATTCTCCCAAGTGTAAACACTATTCTAACAATGTGGCTTAGTTTCACCTGCTTTTGAACTTTATGCAACCAGAAAAACTCAGAGTAATTGGAATTGTAAAATATTAGTAAAAAAGTAAACTTTTACATGTAATGTATTTACTGATATCTTTGTGTTTCAATCAGCCATCTAACTGTCATGTATTCACTATACATTTGATAGTTTTTCTCTCCTTTCTTGATTTCTTTTCAACTAAGTATGGATTATTGTTGTTTGATTTCTCTGCCTTTATTAGCTTGCTATATATATATATATATTTTTTTTTTAAGTTTATTTATTTTGAGAGTGAGAGGGTGAGTGGGGGAAGAACACAGAGAGAGGGAGACAGAGAATCCCAAGCAGACTCTGTCAGTGCAGAGCCTGATGTGGGGTTTTTTCTCACAAACTATGAGATCATGACCTGAGTCAAAATCCAGAGTCAGACACTTAACTGACTGAGCCACTCAGGTGCCCCACTATTTATACATTTTAATTAATCTCTTCCTGGCATAGGGCCCTAAATATGACCAAAAAATGGGAATGTTGATTTATTGAAGTCTAATACAAATTTGTACTTCTGTAACTTCCCAGAAAATACAAAGACATTTGAATACTTTGAATTTACATTTCTCCCGCCTTCTGTGTTTTTTTGTTGTCATATATTTTAATTCTCTATGGATTTTTAATCCAAATGTTGTTGTTATTATTATTATTACTATTATTAATTTACTTGACCCTCCATATGTTGTCATCTTCTTCTAGAGAGTAAATGCTTTGCTTGTGATGGCCACCTAGGCTATGGGCAGACCATTTCAATCCACAGTGGGTAAAGATGATTCAAACCTCACCTCTGTCTTTATGAAAGCTTCAGTCCTCAAAAAGTCTACACCCTTGCCCATGTCTAGCTCATTCTTATTGCTGAACTGTTGCCCTTTATTGTCCAACTAAAGTTCTGGGACATTTACTATGACTCTTCTCCTTGGTGGGCCATGAACTTCAATTTTTGTCGCTTCTCTCATCCTGTGAATCTGTCAAAAGCTCAGTTCAGTTTACTAGCCTCTCAACTGCTTTTGAGATCAGTATTTCACTAGAGAGGAGACATGGTACCAATTGCCAGATATACCTCCTTCTCTAGGTCTTGATATGTGTCTGATACATTATGCACGTACACATACACCCATAGTCCAGCGGCTTTTCTAATTGCTGCTGGAGATAAGAGTTATTTCAAATGCAACTCAGCCTGTCATCGTGCCAAGTGAAACACCAAATTTCAATAAATAATTTTTAAACATAAAAAGTTCCATTTTATTAGAAATGCACCTCACAATGAAAGGAATAGGGATGCTTTTAAAAATCAATTTATATATCCATGGATGAATATGACTGATCTCTAGAATAAGACAAGTTCAGAATCCATTCTATTCTTATTTGTTAAGTCGAAGTACTAAGAGAGTTGTTCACGTAAATAAGTACATGGAAATAGACATCGTTTGTTGTACCAGTGTCATTTAATTCTTTGAACTGCTGCCTTGCTTGAATGCCAACCTTCACATAGTGATCTACCATCATGAATTTTGAAATAATGTTTCATCTGACAACTCAATTAAGTTTTTCCTAAATAATTTTAAAGCACGCAGTGGAAAATACTTGATTTTTTTTAAGTTTTATTGTTTTATCACTAGATGTATTCACTTTCCCAACACCGACACCAATATTTTGAACTGTCCCTTTATCTGGTACCTGGAGGTTTTCATGTGCCAGAGCAATGCACCTTAGTAAGGTTCTGGATGGCTGAGGGATATTCCCTTCTTAGGTAAAGTATGGAAAGGGCATGTTTTTCATCAAGCCAATATTTTCAATGCACTTGGAAGTTTAGGATCTTAGAACTGATTTCCTTAAAAGCAACCTTGCCCTTGTAAACCCCTAGGAACCCGACGTGAAGAACCCTGAACTAGGAAACCAGGCAGCAGTAGCTCTACTCTAAGGAAACTGTAATGTTCTGAAAGCAGCTGGGCATAAAGCAGTGTGGGGAGTATGACTGACGGTTGTATAATTTGTTCTCTTTTGGGTTGTCCCACAACTGAAGCTCTGTGAGCAGAGGGAAAGGAAGAACTTTCATAAGCAGAGCAAATGGGGCATTACAATTTGCTATCTGTTCAGGTATTGAGAGAGCCAAATGATAGGGTGAAAGGATCATAGCTCAACCCATCAGAGATACCCTGAATCCAAGTCCTGCAAACACAGTACATTTTGATAGAAGCTATGTACCTTCATGTGCCCCTGAGAAGGGATTAAACTAGCACCCAGGTGGACAGAAACAGGGACAAGTGTAATCCTTCTGCCCTCTCCATCCAGAATGGTCTCTTCTTGGTGAGATCTCAAAAGGCAGACACATTCACCCTACTTCTAATCTCATAACCCAGAATGAATAAACGACTGGCAAAGGAAACAGCTAGCAAGAAAGGACAGCCACAATGCAGTGTAACGTGAAATTGGTGACACTTGTAGGTTTAAGGAGAGCAAGGCTCATTATTCCTAGGTGAAGTAGTGTAGGTACTTTGCTTTGTTTTCGTTAGTCTTTATCTGATGGAAATCAGCAGACTGGTGGTGGGGGTGCTGTGTGGATCCCACGAGATGGTTCTCTAATCAGGAGTCTACGGGCCCTTTCTGGATCGATCATGTGCTCAATTTGTGAAAGTGGGTACGTTGCTCCGGCTCTGAGTCTGCTTCCTCCAGTCCACTTCCATGGCTTCAGGGGGAGCATGGAATCTGGGCAACCGAAGTCACTGCAGGTCACCTCAACGTGACTGAGGAAAGCAGGATTTCTGGATCTCTGCATTGGGATGCAGGGAAACAAAGGCGATGGCCTGGATCTCACAGTCTGAAAGATCAACCGGGAGCTATGGAGTAAGATTTTGGTTTCACAAATGCTCTGAGGGCATGTTTTGGCTTTACTCCATCTTGTTTCCTCACTGTTCCCAGGGACCTTTGAAAGGAATTGCCCTTAATTAGGGTTCATTTTCTAGGACTTCATCTTATCTCTGCCTAGACTCCACCTTCCTGCTGGATATTCCCACCTCAGGCTGGGTGAGAATCTCCTTCTACAACCTAATGAAAACATCCTGAGTAGAAAATACAGAGTTGAAGGGAACTTAAAGGGCAAAGAGGGCCACCACTAAGCCCATGCTTGATTTCTTTAAAAAGGCATTTCTTTTTAAAAACACTTAACTGCCATCCAACAGCAACTTATTTGAATATACCTGTTTTGTCACGATCACACTTGACTGCCATAGCCCAAAACATTGTCAAAATAAATATGCGAGTCACGATGTCTAGAACGTGAGCGATGTCCCCCCGGATGTGGCATCCTAGCACAGCTCAGGGCTTTCAGAGCCGTCCGTGGCAGGCGTACATCAAAACCCTTTAATTTTACAAAGAAAACAAGGGTCTCAGATGGGAGAAGTGAATGTCCCAGGGTCTCCCTGCCAGCTAGTAATCATCTCTCCTGGCCGTGGTACATTTCTACAACACACACTGCTTTCCAGAATGATCCTTGCTTCCTGGCAACTCTCTCCAAGGACCACCAAGTTGAGCCCATAAAAAAATCACATTTCTCCAACTTCCAAGAGCATGGGTCTTGCCTTCTAAGTGCAGCCATTTGCCAACTTTGACACATAGTGTAACAATAACCCTTGTGAGCTGCATTTTATGTGATAGGAGGCAGGTGTACAACTGTTGAATACATGTCTCAAGAGAGCTTATTAAAACAGCTAAGCCAATTAACTCTCTTAGAAACATGTAACCTTTTCCAGGAAAATACATCTGAGGCACAGGAACTTGTGGGAACAAGTCCTTAGGGAAAGCATGGCCTTTGATCTCAGAGACCCTGTGCCCAGAGTTGGCCTGGCCCACAGAGCTAGGAGACCTCTGGTGGCCATTCTCTTCTGATGCAGGGAGAGGACGGTGGGCTGGCCTTAGCACAGGATGCTGCCGAAGATGGTTTTGTGTGCAGGGGTAGAGAGCAAGCCCAGGAGACAAAGGAGATGAGAAACAACTCATCCATTAGAGAAGATTCCAAAAACTCAACTGAAAATGACTCACTGGGCATAAAAAGTGACTAATGGGAAACCAAGGTGAGAAGGAATGTATGCCCAACCCAAGCTGAGTCTGCGCGTTAGGAAGGCGGTGGTGAAACCACAGCGAGGCATAATGAAGCCAGAGGTGGAGCTTTAATCTCTGCATCTGTTAGTTAGCTTTAGATGGGGAAAATCTCTGGCCCAGGGTCAAGGACTGCACTCCTCCCAAGTGGGATCACGTGAGGAATGAATGACCACTACTGGAACGACACCCCTGGGACCCCCTCATATAAACTATCAGCTCTGGGTCTGGGGCACAGGCTTCAAGATGATCTAAATATTGCAATGATTACATGATTACGGTGACATCACGATCCCCCCAAAGGAAGCCATCTGACTTCTGCAGTGCATGGTGTTCCCAAACAAAATCTCCTCCTCTGAACAGGCGCCTTCCTGGCATTTAGGTCGCAGCAGACTGGACCTACTTAGGATGCAAGATGCTGACAGGCCCTTTACTGCCCAGCTCAGCCCTGTCCGCGAGTTTGCTAGAACTCTGGCACCTATCCGGGGACCCCTCGTCCCTCCGACCCCCAAATCCAAGCTGTGATCTTCAAGTCTTACAAACCACCCTTTCTCCCCATGTATCTGGGGCAGCCCTGTCCGCGAGTTTGCTAGAACTCTGGCACCTATCCGGGGACCCCTCGTCCCTCCGACCCCCAAATCCAAGCTGTGATCTTCAAGTCTTACAAACCACCCTTTCTCCCCCATGTATCTGGGGGAACATGGGTCTCCCCAACCTCTGAGGTGGTTCTGAGCCACTCCTAGGAGCATCTGGGATCAGGACTGAGTGCTGTGTGTGTGGGCTCTGCAAAACCACTTCTCGGCAATCCTTGGGCCAACAGCCTGGGGCCAGTCCAGTGGCCACACGGCCCAGTGTTAGCCTCTTTCTCTGCTCGTGGTCCTGTGTATGGCTAACCCTGTCCCTGGTTTCTGCCTCCCAGCCCTGAAGCACCAAACAGTCGGGCTCTGTCCCTTCTTTCTCTGATGACCCAGTGGTCAGCCCCCTCTATCTACCCCTTTCCTGAAAACACTCCCCTCCTCTTCCTTGCTGACCTGACGACCTGTCCCAGAATTCTCTTAGTGATTCAAAATAGGGCTTGTGTTTCACTCTATGGTGTTTGCTGCAAATGTATGTTTGAATTCTTGATGTGACCTTGCAGCTTGATTTTGGGCTAAGAATGACCTGGATCTGAGGACTTCCTCCAGGTGAATTAAAATGGGTCCAAACTGAAGATCCCTTTTTATTTATTTTATTTTTAATTTTTTTAATGCTTACTTATTTTTGAGAGAGAGAGAGAGAGAGAGAGAGAGAGAGAGAGAGAGAGAGAGAGAGAAAGTGGGGCAGGGGCAGAGAGAAGGAGACAGAATCCGAAGCAGGCTCCAGGCTCTGAGCTGTCAGCACACAGCCCGATGAGAAGCCGTGAACTACGAGACCATGACCTGAGCTGAAGTCAGACGCTCAACCGACTGAGCCAGCCCTCCTCCATTGTACAGTGGGCATAAGAGGAGTAACTTCTCACGATTGTTCCGACAGTTAAATAAAAGTATGTGTGTGACGTGCCGAGTTCACTTTAGGTGTCCGGCCCACACATTTCTTTTCCTTGTCGGCATCAGAGAAGGCTAAGGCGCCTTGGTTTCAAACGTGCCGGAGGACAGTGGCCCTGGGGGGTTCCCCAGCAGTGACCAGGGCAGAGAAAGAGGATTCCCACAACAGTTTAACTAGCCTCAGGGCTGTGACAGGGGCCAGAGATGACACATTGGGTCACAGGCACCAGGCAAGTGGCCAAGTATGTTTGGGCTACAGTTCTCACCCAGCTGCACAGCAGAACCGACAAGGTGGGGGGTAACTCGCAAGAACACTGATGCAGGGCCCCCACCCCAAACCAGTTATGCTGGAACCCCTGAGAGGGCAGCCTGGGCACTGGTGTTTTATAATAGCCTCATGTGATGCTTACCTGTATCCAGAGGGAAGAATCTCTCCTAAGGAGGGAGAAACAAGGACAGAAACTTACAAAATAAATTTACCTCTGGGGAACTGGATGGCTCACTCAGTTAAGCATCCAACTCTTGATTTTGGCTCAGGTCATGATCCCAGAGCCATGGGATCCAGCCCTTTGTGGGCTCTAAACTGAGCACGGAGCCTGCTTGGGATTCTCTCTCTTCCTCTACCCCTGTTCTACTTGTACACGCTTGCTCTCTTTCTCAAGATACACAAATAAACTTAAAAACAACAAATTTGCCTCTTAACGTGCAGGAAAGGAGGATGCAAACAGGGAGCAGAGAGGGTCACTGGTACTGGTGTTTTAGGTGAGCGCAGAAAGAACTAAATGTGGAAAGAACCTGGACCCAGACGTCGCCCTGAATGGGAGGGGAGGCAGCTTTTCCCCTCAAGTTCTCTAATGAGACCGTGGCAGGAAGAAGACTCCCCCCACCCCCCGCCACCCCCAGGGAGGCCAAGCCTGCCCAGACAGCCTGAGATGGGAGTTCGGCACCCAGACTAATGCAGAAAGCAAACGGAGGTGGTGAGGCCCTACAGAGCTTCTGAGCCTCCTGACGGGCCAGCATCAGCTCTGGGCCAGAAGGAGCTCTCAGTGGGAATTAACCTTGACCCTGAACAAGCTCTGGAGCTGGCAGAATGCCAGAATCAGCCCAGAGAGAGGTCAGCAATTCTGATCCCACAGAACAAAACTTTCTTCCTCACTGGCTCCTACCCTGTAGGCTACAATTCCCATATTAGTCATTGCTTCAAATTAGCAAGGCACCGGGGGATGTTAGAATAAAATGCTGTCTGCCCTGAGATGCCCCATCATTAGCCTTCTTTGAAATCTCTTGATGGGATCAGCTGGCAGCAGGGACACTGACAGGTGGGACACAGGGTGAGTCAGAGAAGGCTTAGGGAGCCTTGAGGCTGTTGTGTCGCTTGGGAGGCCAGGCCAGGTGGAGTATGGTCGGCAGCCCTGAGCCCCCGGGAGAAGGAGGGTAAGTGCTCTGAGGATGAATGCCCGCACTTCACAAGTCCCAATGACGGCAGGAATGGGAGCCCTGAAAATCCCTCGCCCTTGTTCTGATTTGCAGTTAATCCGAAGGCTTGCCTTCTGGCCTGTTTGCCTCCTCACTTGGTCTAACAAATGTTGGGGTAATGTCTGTCTCTCATGTTTCTTTTCTTCCTGATCGTCTTTTTCATCTTCCCTCTTCCTTTCTGCTTTAGTGCATTTGGGCTGATGTAACAAAATACCATTGACTGGGTGGTTTAGCCAACAAACGTTTTCTCATAGTTCCTGGAGATGGGAAATTCAAGATCGAGGTGTTAGGAGATTTGGTGTCTGGTGAGGCACCTCCTCCTGGTTTGTACATGGTCACCTTCTTACTGTGTGGCTGAGAGAGGCGCTGGTCTCTTCTTCTTCCTGTAAGGGCACTAACCCCAGCACGGAAGCCCTATCCTCATGACTTCAGCTAAACCTAATCGCCTCCCCAAGGTCCCACCGCTAAATACCATCACACTGGAGATTGTATCCAAGATACAAAATGGGGGGAGGGGGTGTGTGTCATATTTCAGTCCCCGGCAGTGTCTGCATAGTTATTTGGTGAGTCAATGGCTGATCAGGAACACTCATTGTGGACTTTCTGTGGGCAAAGAGTAAACTACTGGGTTAAGCCACTGACACTTGGGGGCTTATCTGTCTGCCATTGATCCTAACGTATTAATAGTCCCTTAGACTCAAATTGCCTTACATAGCATCTAAGGTACTTAAAGATCTGGCCAGTGCTGGTTTTCTGTCTCTTCACGCCCACCTTAGTCAATCAGCTGCAACCTTGTTTTGCTCTGCAGATCTGCAAGGACGACATGCCCTTGCTTGCTTTGCCTTTGAACCACAGCATGCAATCCTTTCCTCTGCCTCAAATGCTCCTAGAGATCTGGCCTACGTGATCATTCAATACCTTACGTCTATTATAATCCCAACATCCCTGGTGTATGGTAACTACCGACTTCCTGTCTGCCTCCCAACCCAAGGAAATAGGCCCCATTTCTCATTAGAACGTACCAACTCCTCAATGGCATTCGAAGCAGCCACTAACCAGAAAAAAGAGGTGTTGGGTTGTTTTTTTTTTCATAACTTTTTTCCTGTTTAACTGAAAATTGTCTTTGTGGGAAAACTCGTAGCAAATTTTATTATTTGTATGTTTTGTTTTCTTCAAAACCAATTCCAGATGAAGTATCATAATCATAAAATCATCGTCACTATTAAGGTCAGGACTCTCTTGCAGTAGATAGAAATTAAAGAACACCTTGCATTATTAATAATTATTATTAGTCTAAATCAGAAAATGTTAAAGGAGATTAAACTCTTCAGAGTTCAGAGCTTGCCAGGGACATCCCCAATAATCAACCCGGATGCTCTCTTTGCAGGCCACTTATCATGCCTCCAAAGTGAGCACCGACGATGGCCATTCCCATCTTGAAGCCATTGTATTCCATGTGCCAACAGATTTCAGCTGGAGTCACTCTCTCAGTGACAGCTTTCCCTGCCTTCTCAGACGAGATCAAGTCCCTTATTAGGCACCTTTTAAAAGGAATATCACCGTTCTTTTTCTTTCTTTCTTTTTTTTTTTTTAAGATTTCTTTCTTTTTGAGAGAGAGTGTGCAAGGGGGAAGGGGCAGACAGAGGGGGACAGAGGATCCGAAGTGGGCTCTGTGCTGACAGCAGCGAGCCCGATGAGGAGCTCGAACTCACGAACCATGAGATCATGACCTGAGCCAAAGTCCGACGCCTGACCAGGCCCCCTCACTGTTATTAGACATTTCACAACTCCTGTTTTTTCTCTTGCTTCTCAAGCTACTCCTTTGTTTCTTTTCCAGGCCCACCTCCATTTTATCATTAACTTCCTCAAGGCTGTGTCTGGGACCCTCTCCTCTCCTCACCCTGCTCTCTCCCTGGGTAAGCTTCCAGAAGGCCCACAGCGTCAATGACCCCTGATGCCTCCGCCCCGAACCACACCTCTGTGCCTCCAGCTTCTCTTCCCTGAGCTCTAGACGTGCCCACTGCACATGTCTCAGCATCAACCCAAGGCCTCTGCCCCCAAATCACTGCTCTTTCAGTTTCCCCTGTTGAAGTGAAGACTTGCCATCCCTGCAGTTCTGTTAGCCAGAAGCAGGGGTCATGCCTGTCACTGCTCAATCCCGAGTCCAATTCATCACCGGGTCCTGGTGATTTTAATTCCTAAATGTGTCCCCAGGCATCCCATTTCTCACCACCTCCGTAACGCTAGTCCAAGCTATTCTCACCTCCTTCCGAGGTCCACACAATAGCTTCCAGACTATTCCATCCACTCTGGGTGCCACATTCCATTCTCCACGTAGCAGCCAGAGTGGTCTTGTCAGAATGCAAGGATGACACTGCTGCCTTCCTCCTTAAAGCCTTCCAGTGCCTTCTTATTCCTCTCAGGGTAGGAATAAATTCTCCAGCCTGGCCCCTAGAACCTGGCCTGGCCTAGCCTTCTCTCCACCTCATCCACGGCACACCCACCCTCCCTGTCCATTTCTTGGGCCTGCCACGCTTCTCCCGGCCCTTCCAGACCTTCACACTGCTGCTCCCGCAGCCTGCATGCTCCTTCCCATCGATCCCCCAACTTACCCAAGGTGTCACCCTCTCTTATTAGATGATGTCACAGTGCAATACACTCTTCACTACTATGCTTTTAGCAAGTGGGTTTTTATACGCATTTATCTGGCCAAGTATAAGACTATCATCTGTCTCCTCCACGGGATGGTGAGTTCTTGGAGGGAGGGGAGGATGGAGTAAGGAGAGCCTGTATCTGGTTTTCCTCATAGTTGTCTCCTAAGAGCTGATTCCGGGGCCTGGAGTCACACCCTTCCTTTTAAGATGTTTTATGAAGAAGCGGATTTGCCACGACTTGTGATGAATAGAAGTTCATCCCTGGATGTCTCTTTCAGGCTCTCTAATTACCATAATGGATGCTGCTGAGAAACTACGAGCCCTTTTGGCCGAGACGCCAGCCTGCAGAAGGAGACTGGATGCGGCTGGACAACTATGAGGACTGGAGGAATTGCTCCTGCAGGCAGCGGTCCAGAGAGACACCACCTCTTCAGTTTCTCTGCAGCAGAAGTGGTTGACGCCTAGGAACCCTGCAGGATGCTTTTGAAGATCACTTCTTAAGACAACCTCCGACTTGAAATGAGAATTCGTAATCTTTTTCTTGCTGACACAGACAGAAACATCAGTGATGCAGACCTTACCAAAGTTACGACAGACAAAGGAAATGACTCAAGGTGAATTCAACCCAAAGAGCCTTACAGGATTGTGACCCAAGCCCGCTCTGGCCAGACAAGATTAATTACAGGGCCCCAGATTTCACTTGGTACTGTGGTAATGTTTAACATATGTTTCTATCACATGAAAAAAATCAAACCAATTAGACATAGATTAGATGTGCACGTGTTGCTATGTCAAAGACCACTTACCAGTCCTCATCATTGTCACTTGGGTTGCATGAGCACAAAATTATCAGTGTGGTATGCACGGGTGTGTTTTTCTGCAAAGGGGATCCATAGTTTTGGTCATTTTCCTAATGTGGTCTTGATTTACAAGTGTAGGAATCAGCAAACTACATACTAAGGCCTCTCTGGGTTCCAAACTTAACATACATCTTAAAGTGTAATGCTAAATTGGTGATGTTATTGGAAAATTTAGTGAGACTCTGAATCCCTTGCATTTAAATGTCAAGTATTTTCTTAAAAAAAAAATTCAGTTTTTATCCAGTAATTTGGAGTCCTGTTCATAGAGTCAAAGAACTGAGCCATATAAAATGTTAACTCACACATTTGTAGAATTGATGCTGGGCCCCTAATTTTCCCTGTGCCATGTATGTATCTAAGTTCAGCCCAACAGGAAAGGGAAGGATGCTGTGAATAATCCCCAATCCTCCATCCATAGTCAATACGGGTCTCTTTACCCCTGCAGATGAAATCACCTTGCTTGTAACAACTGAAAGTCAACAGGAGCTGAGTCAGATACCCACCCATAAAGCCCCCACCCAGCCCACCTTTGGCAAGTAGGGAAGGGAAGGCCAGGTGGAAGTGTGTCCTTCCCCACACAGAAGGTACTCTGTTTATCTGAACACCTGTACAGGACAGGAAGAGCCCAGACCTACACCCAACACTGCCCAGGGCCATATGAATGATTGCTCTCAAGTCCCCATGAGTACTTGGCCGTAGGGAGTTAACACTGCAAAACGCATGATAAATGACGTAGAGCTTAGAGTCTTCAAACACTCCAAAGAGTTTTAGCCATAGACTCCTAAAAAGTTGCTAATTTTTGTTCCTTTTTTGTATTTCATGAGAGCCATAAGAACAAACTTCAAAACCACTGCCACTACGTATGGCAG
Organism: Acinonyx jubatus; assembly: GCF_027475565.1. NCBI lineage: Eukaryota > Metazoa > Chordata > Mammalia > Carnivora > Felidae > Acinonyx > Acinonyx jubatus. The sequence continues at coordinate 14,551,984 of NC_069382.1, forward strand.
CACTGACTGTCCAAGGAGCTCAAACTCCGTTTCCATATGGTATCTTACTTATCCTGCCATTTTCACCTCATTTCTCCTCCTCCTCAATCCTTCTCTGCTTTGGGTTCCCCTTAATATGAAGTGACTATTGGAGCCTCTTCCTTTTCCCCCAATAAAATTTCTTTGATCTCAAACTAGAGGGATGGAGTAGGGGATACAGTTAGTGAACGACACATGCTCAGCTCTTGTCCTTTCCAGAACATTACTAGGCCCCAGCTGTGCAGTTCCTGGATGATCTCTTTGGGCTTCCCAAAGAGATGTTTGATTCAGGGCTCGGGATCATTTCCCATGGTGCACTTCTCCCTGCACAACTCAATGGCATCACCGGGTGGGGCAATAAAGGGTCTGTTTACAATATTAAATTCCTTTGAGACTTGAGGTGGGCTATTTTGGACTCTTCACCACTGATGAATTTTTCCGTCTGCTGCTTTATCTACCTGACAGGAAAGCTTGAACTACTGCCATTTCTAAATTGCACTTCTAAATATTGACTTCATGGCGAGACTCAAAGTGTCATAACACAGCTCACTGGAGGAATGAAGATTTTCCAGGCCTCATCCAGAGGTCTGTACAATGTCCTGTGGGAAGCGGAGAAGGAAGAGGAGGATTTGAGAAGAAAAATAAAATCAAGTCATGTTTAGAAGAAACGCCATTGCACTTCACTTAATCTCGCAGAGACAAATGAACACTCATGGGGCTATTAGCTGTGGAGGGGCTGGAGAGGACCAAGTTGGAGGGAGAAAGGATGGAAGTGACCATTAATCCCTCAGCGGTCGGCCAGGAAGAATGGAGGGTGCGAGAAAGAGCCCTTCAGAAACACCTAGCTCTCAGAGAGCCTTTATTTGGGTTTCCGGCTTAGAAGGACTGGACAGTGTCTGAAAAACAAGAGACTTTACATCCAATTTCTGTCAAGGCTTCGACGTGGCTATATCTTTAGCTAATCTTCATTTGGGTTGCTGAGAAAATTCTAGGAGCCTTTCTTTTTAGCTTCTTTCCTCCTAATAGTTAACACTATAAACTGATCTTAAGGCATATTTGTCACATCATATTAGCTGTTGAACCATGAATCAAAGGAAGTGATTGGCCCTTTCTTGCCCTTAAGGAGCTGTTTTGAAGGAGCAACACGACGTTTTACGTGCAAGTTAGCTTTGAGATTTTTTTTTTTTTTTTGGATATTCAGGGATATATAACTTCAAGTTGTCTATTAGCATGAAGGGGCCAGATTCCCCAGGATGAGAATAATGCTCTTCAAGGCTGCAGAGAGAGGTCCTGTCTCCCTTCAGGACATGTCCCCATCTTCGTGTGCATTGCCAGACACGGCTATCTGAAAGGCCACCGTGTGGAGGGGCTGGGGAGAAATTATGCGGGATGTGCTCTTCAGAGCATATGAAAAGCTCAAGTTCCAAGACACAGGAAGTTAAATTAACCAGGTACCATGGAAGATGGCCCTTCCGGCAGTGGCGCGACATGTATCTCGATTGCCCTTAGATTGTGGAAGGTGGCCCCTAAGTCCGCATGCCCAGTCTGTTCCCTCTCCTAGGCCTATGCATGTGGGTCCTTTTATTTGTTGATAATTATTTCCAAGAATGACCTCAAAGTGCGTCTTCTGGCTTGAGACCTCATCACATTGGACTGACCCGTGAGCTTGGATCCTCTAGCAACTCTGATTAGCTTGGCTGAGGCACTGACTTCTTTCCTTCATCTCATGTCCAACTCTGAGAAAAGCTGGGTCTCCATTTAAGGTAATAAAGTCCTCTTAAACCCTTCCCTTGCTTGAAAGCTTCTTCTCGTGTCAGCTGAGTAGCTGCTATGGGCAGAATCCCAGGTGTCTTCTGAAGAAACTCCAGTACTCCCCTGAAATTCCACCTGCCAGCAGAGCCATCCTGTGTATACTGGTTCTCATGCCCAGTTTGAATTCATGCGGTCTGCTCTGGCCTTCACGGGCTCACCTACGGATGCTAGTCTCTGCTCAGTGGCAGCTTTCCGGGTGCTTACCCCAGCTCAGCTGTGGGTCTGCTTTCCACAGTCTCCATCTGTCTGTGTGCTATGCTCCTCTAAGAGTTGGCACAGTCTTGAGTGCCCCGAGCAGCTCTCCATGTGACCACCTCCAACCAGCGTTCTCCAAACTCCTGCTGAAGGCCCACGCCCTCAATGTGGGCCATCTGTGGTTCAGCCTCGGCTTACTCATCCTTCTCTCCGTCCTCCCCCACCTCCACCTGCCATGGTCTCCCACAACCCACCGTGCTCTCACAATTTTATCAGGCTGCTGCCAGTGAGCTCCCCTAGCTGTCTCTCCCCATTAATCCCTTTATTTCTTCCAGGCCTCCCCTGATATCTTCTTCCATGATGGCAATCAGCAGTGTAACACCATTAAGAATTTGGGAAAAAAAAGCATCTATGGCCACGTACATAGGAAGGTCAATTTGCCCACTCACCTAAAGAACGAATCCCACCAATGGGAAGACACCTGTAAGTTGATTATTTTATTATCACTAAATCCTCTCATCCGTAGTGAAAGGGTTTTGACTGCCAAGACTAGAGTATTCTGAAGACTTCTCACAGGAGTCAGGGTAGTTTGCACAATGACTTACCTCACTGCAGTAAGTAAAGTAATTTAGTTTCTCATTGATCTACTATGTACAGGAGGAATATAAATGCAGAGAGACTTCATTTACTATAGTACCCAAAAGTTGGAAGAGCTTTGAGTCCTGTTTTCAGCATTGTAGGGGAGCTCAAAATCCATAGAAACAGTATGCCAGATTCTTTTGTAAAGCAGAGAAGCAACACCTAATTTATCTCTTTTGTATATCCACACTTTTGCACATGAAAAAGCAGGATATACCGAAGCAGTACTGCTGAACCAAGGAAATCAGGAAATGGCGTGGTGTCTGGTCCAATGCTAGAGAGCTCAAAACAAAAGTTTAAAAACCATGCCCATAAAACATATTTCTTGTAGTGTTCCCACTTCCCAAACCTTGGCTTGGTCTTAGAACATGACAATTACATCGTTTGTCTTCAGAGACTCCATGGTGTTTGAGATTTGGAAGGCTAGAGGGGCCTGGAGGCCAACACACTCACCTGGCCAGTAGTACATGTAGACCTTCCTTTTGGCCTTGGTCAGAGTGACCCACAGAGGTTCTGATCCATTCCACCAGAGAGGCATCAGGCTGTCTCTGTTGACACCAATGTCAAATGACTTGTTGGTGCTGGGGTCCCACATGTAGTTTCCAATCATCTGATGGACCTCACAATGGCGGCCTATGTTAATGAGAACACAAGGCTGTCAGTTTATTGTTCTGGTCTTTTTATAAAAGCCATTTTCTCTTTTCTGTTTATAAAAGCCATTCATGCACATTTAGTTAAGTACAGAACAGCATGAAGATTTTCTTTTGATTTTTTCATCATAGATATTTCTTCTCTCTTAGACTGTACCACAAGAACAATCCAATGAGTAGTCTAATAATTGAGGATGGGGTCATTTTTTGTGAAGTTAACTTGCCAAGCTATTTTAAATTACACTGAGGACATGGTGTGCACAAATTGACCCATTGTTCACAGCTTGAAATCTAAGTATGAATCAGTATGAAAACTGTAGATTCCCATAGGGCTTGGATTAGCTTTTCACCCCGGAGCACCCCTCCGAAGCTCTGCTCCCACACAGTCACGAATCTAGATGCTGGGGGGTTTATTCCCTTGTTTCCCTGGATAAGAGGAGTTATCGCTTCAGCACAGAGCACTGATAGGATCTACGACATTTGGAACAGAATGGTGAAAAATAGATTCAACTTTGGAAAACAAAGCAAGAAAACAACCCTCCAAATGGAGTGTTATATAGAAATGAGGATTGCTTCTGTTGGGCACAGCTTAGTCCCAGAAGAGAAGCCAGAAGTGAAAGACGCAAGCGCTTGGACTCTTTTGAAACGTTAGGCTTAAATTATTTATTTTGGAGCAATCTGCTACATCTTTAAAGTAAAAATAACACAAACATTGGCAAGTGCATCAAAAACTGCTGCAATTTTAGTGAGCGTCATTTGGCATCACGATGAAATATGCTTCACCGAGCTCACTAACTACGCTAAATCCAAGTGGGTTTTTTTGTTTGTTTGCTGTTGTTCTTTCTTCCCGAGCACCCCTACCCCACCCCACCCCACCCCAACACACACACACACACACACACACACACACACACACACACACACACTTTGTTTTTGAATGAAAGCAAGGAGAAACCATAAAATACAATTTTGAAAATTTGAAGACCCAAAATATTATAAAGGAAAACCTTTTATTTCATCACAGAAACCCAGGCCTTCTACAAATCATGCTTTGAATTTAAAGCCCAGAGATCCAGACAAAATGGTTTTTACCCAAGGCTACAGAGTTAGATTTTTGACCCTGACCAAAGCTTTCACATGTGGACTGATAAAATTAAAAAATAAAGTAAAAAACTTTGAGCAATTTCTCCAATGGTTAAGATTTCTCCAGTGGTTAAGCAATTTCTCCAATGGTTAGTTATTCCTTCAACTAACATTTAGTCAGGGTCCTATGGGCTCTGCATTGTGATAAGCTTAGACATTCAAAATAAATTCATGTGGTCCCCATCCTCCAATGCCCTGTATGTAATACTCAACAGAGGTCCTTTTGCATAAAAGAGACAGGCTTCCTTGGGCCCGGACTAAGAAGGGGACCAAGCTGCCAACTTAACTTAAGAATTGTAAGGATTCTCACCCACTCTTTTGCTGAGGATAATTCCTAGTGTGTTCTAACTCATTAAAAGTAGGAGCATTATTGGTTAACCATGTTACTTTTTTTGTTTTTAGTGTATCAAAGTTTAATAATATCAAGAGAAACCCTCTCACGAGTATAATTTATTACCTGCTTTCTTTACCCAAAACTTGCATCCTGTACCTAAAATGTTTTCTATTATCCTACTAATGCTCACTTATCCTTTTCACAAGGCAAGATAATCGTGACAATATTCATTGGGAAATGTGTCCTTTCTGGTCTTCCCCTGTAGATGTCTTCTAATGCCCTCCTAAGGGCAGGGGTATCTTATCTGGAGCTGGTGTCACAGACACTGAGCAAGGGTGCAAAATTGGAAAGGGGTGTCGAAAGTGTTACTGAAGTCAGTAAACCAAGAGAAGTTTCTAGATGAGTCACAGGAAAGGGCTGCAAAAGCTAGGGATATCAGGTATGGGAATAATGGGGACAGGTACCAAGTGGGAGGGGTGTAGGAATCTCTGCTTTTGTTTGGAACTGTTTTGACTATTTTAGAAGAAATGCCTGAAACCCGAATCTAAGCAGGGGCCTCATGTGATTCAGTTTCCACTAGGTGTTACTTGCAGAGAAGGATGAAGCAACAAAAAAATAATGTTTAAAAGTACTTACAACCTCTATTGTATATCTCAGAAATGCCACAATATCACTTGGTAAAATATTTTTCTTTTTTTTTAACACTCTCACTCAACCGTCTAGACCGTAAAGGGTGGAAACTCTCTTGCCTTCTTTTGCTTTCTGGGTAAAAATTTATAAGGAGCCTCCTGTGGATTATAGAGCTGCCATGTGACTGGATGGTGGAAGGTGTCTGTGCAGGAGAGACACAGAGATGAGAGACAGAGAGAGAACATTCTTCTAGAGAATGTCTGTTACATTAAATTCTCTACCTCTTACACACGTTTCTTTGGAAACATGTATAGCGCCTCACTGAGGAGAGACAGAATCTATGTGTGCAGGTAACACAGTTCCGGCATATTTTAAATTTTCAAATGATGATATCTTGTTTCCTGTGGTTATCTGGGTCCCTTAGCTTTTTTCATGTTGGATATTCTCTCCTCCCCATTATGTGGGATGTAGCATTAGCCTTGGTACTCCTTTTACACACCAGTCGAATCAGTGGTGCCCACTCATTCAAGGGAGCTCCAATAACTTTATAATTAAAGCATTCTTTAGAGAGGCATCTTTAACACAAGGACCCCAAGGATGGCTTTGGTTCCTGCTCCCATCTAGCACACTGGCTGGTCTAGGCTGGCCCAGAGTGGTTCATCCATTCTAAAGGAAACTTGGACCCATGGAAGTCAACATTTCTCCACAGGCTGGGAGTGATGTGCTGGAACAGAGGTGTTTGCTCACTTCCTATGAGTGAAGGGCACCTAAGGAAGATCCGGGGACCAGTAGTTCTCCCTACGTGAGTTAATGGGTTTCTGTTAACAGTGGAGGTCTTTCAACAAGGAGGTTATCCTCCGACCTCTGTTTAGAAAGTAGGTTTTATTCTTTGGGTGGATTTAGGGCCTTGAGTTAAAACGAGAAGATGTATTCTTCAAAGGCTCAATCATAGATGCTGTGCTAGTCCCCAGGGGCATCCCTTTGTTCTGGGAAGTCAGAAGGAGGCTGTATGTTCCCATCTCATGTCTGCTCTGAATCTTCTCTCCCAGATGAGCTGATTTTCTTCCCATGAATATATTAAGGCTGGCAGTCTGTGCTTGTAACAGTATGAGTCCGCTCTTACTCAAGCTGGTTTCCTTACCTACCCTGTCTCTCTCTCGCTCTTTTGTTTTTATTGCCTGGGCAAATGTGGTGGCTATAAAAACAGAACAGAACAAAACACAATGTACTGGCTTCTGCAGCCCACAAGCTCTCATCTCCATATTTCTGTCTGACCCACATCTATTTTTATACATCTGCAACTCTCCTTGGTTTTCCTCTGGTTTGGGCTTTCCAAACAGAGCTTTGCTATAGTTTCATTATTTGGACCCTTTCCTCAAGACTTCAACAGAAACTTTCCTGACATGGACACAAACCACAAATCTCAAATCTCAGGTGGTTTTCGGGCATGGTGTAAAGAAGGTCTACTTCTGCTCATCCCAAGTGACAGCTAAGTAGGGCTCTAAAATTTGTTCCAGAAGGTGTATTACTCACTGTGAAAATGAGGGCAGCTCCTGGTAGAAAAATTTCCAAATACAGTTGAATGTTTTTCTCTTTTCTCCTCCTTTATCCCTAAGACCCAAACGTTTATAAACTTATTAACACAAAATGTGGCAATCAACCTGCTACCTGAAGGACTTGTGAACTCTTGAAGCCCATCCATAGATGTCACCTCAGTTTAAGAGCTGCTGCATTTAACTGGGAGCAGCTAGTGGCTACTCAGGCCAGTGGCAAACATGGGGGCTACTGCCTGCCTGTCTCAGAGGATACTCGTGGAACAGTTTCCACACCTAGAACTGTTGTATGAAAGGAGCAGGATAGGAAACCTTCATTTTTTATTCCTCAAAGTCTCAGTCAAGTGTGTTCTGACGTAATGACCATCACCAGAAGTTTCTTGGCAAATACCCGAATAATCCTCTGCACCTCTTATATGTTCCCAGACATCCCAGAAATGGCTGGCCTTCACATCAAATGAGATAGCTGTGGATCTGCCCATTTTATCTATAACTGAAGGACATCTATAAGGTTGTTGCTACGACTTCATCTTCAAGCAGTCTTAATGTTTTCTCATTATTTTCAAACAGTAAATGTTAATTCCTTTTATAGTTTCTTATTTCATTTTTTTTTTCATTCACGCCACATCAAATGTTTACATGCCAGGCATTTAAAGATCACAAATTATGGCCTCTGTATTTGAAGTGCTCATAGCTTGGTGGGGGCAACAGTGTGGCATAATGGTTAAGGGGGCAAGTCTTAGAGGCAGATTGCATAGGTGTAAATTCAAACTCTACTATTTACTATCTGTATGACTTTGGATAAGTAGCTTTGACTCTCTGAGGCATCAATTTTCTTATCTAATGGGCATGATAATAATTATGGTGATAGATACATATAGATATGTAATTCTCCCTTTGCATGGTAGTGCAGGACCATAAAAATGACCATGCACAAAAACAAAGAGAAATGAATTCAAGTATATCACTAAAGAAAGTCAACAAACCGTGAGAGAAGAGAGCAAGAGAAGAAAGGAACAGAGAAGAACTATGGAAACAACCATAAGACAAGTAACAAAATGGCAATAAAGTACATACCTATCAATATTACTTTGAATGTAAATGTACTAAGTGCTCCAATCAAAAGACATGGGGTGACAAAATGGATAAAAATGCAAGACCCATCTATTTTCTGCCTACAAGAGATCCATTTAAGACCTGAAGGCATATGCAGATTGAATGTTAAGGGATGGAAAAGCATTTATCAAGGAAATGGAAGTGAAAAGAGCTGAGGTAGCAATACTTATATTGGTCAAAATGGACTTTAAAACAAAAACTGCAACAAGAAACAAAGAAGGACACTATATAATCATTATAATCATGAAGGGAAAAAATCCAACAAAAAGATATAACAATTATAAATATTTATGCACCCAACAATGCAGGACCCAAATATATAAAGTGCTAATAATAAACATAAAGAAAGTAATTGACAGTAATACAATAATAATAGTGGACTTCAACACCCCACTGACATCAATGGATGGACCATCCAAATAGAAAATCAACAAGGAAACAGTGGCTTTGAATGACACATTGGATCAGATGAATCTAACAAATATACTCAGAACATTTCATCCTAAAACAGAAGAATACACATTAAAAAAATTTTTTTAATGTTTATTCAGTTTTGAGACAGTGACAGAGTGCAAGCAGGGGAGGAGCAGAAAGAGAGGGAGACACAGAATCCGAAGCAGGCTCCAGGCTCTGAGCTGTCAGCACAGAGCCCAATGTGGGGCTTGAACTCATGAACTGTGAGATCATGACCTGAGCTGAAGTTGGATGTTTAACCAACTGAGCCACCCAGGTGCCCCTACATATTTTTTTTTCCAGTGCACATAGAACATTCTCCAGAACAGATCACAGATTAGGCCACAAAACAAGTCTCAACAAATTCAGAAAGACTGAATCACGATGCTATGAAACTAGAAATCAACCACAAGAAAAACTCTGGAAAGAACACAAATGCAGGGAGGTTAAATAACATTCTACTAAACAATGAATGGGTCAACCAAGAAATCAAAAAGAAAATCAAAAAATACATGGAGACAAATGGAAATGAAAACACAATGATCCAAAATCTCTGGAATGCAGCAAAAGCTGTTCTAAGAGGGAAGTTTATAGCAATACAGGTCTACCTTAAGAAGTAAGAAAAATCTCAAATAAACAACCTAATTTATATCTAAAGGAGCTAGAAAAAGAAGACCAAACAAAACCCAAAACCAGTAGAAGGAAGAAAACAATAATGATTAGAGCAGAAATAGATGAAATAGAAACTAAAATAATCAGTAGAAGAGATTAATGAAACCAGGAGCTGGTTCTTTAAAAAGATCAACAAAATTGATAAGCCTTAAGCAAGACTCATCAAAAAAGGGAGGGGGGAATCAAATAAACAAAATCAGAAATGAAAGAGGAGGAATAGCCCACACCACAGAAATACAAAGGATTATAAAAGAATATTATAAAAACTATAAATCAACAAATTGGACAACCTAAAAGAAAGGGATAAATTCCTTGAAACATATAACCTCCCAAAACTGAATCAGGAAGAAACAGAAAATTTGAACAAATTACCAGCAATCAGTAATCAAAAAACTTCCAACAAACAAAAGTCCTGGGCCAGCTAGCTTCACAGATTAATTCTACCAAACATTTAAGAAGAGTTAATACCTATTATTCTCAAACTACTCCAAAAAATAGAAATGGAAGAAACACTTCCATAATCATTCTATATTCATTCTTTAATACCCAAACTAGATAAAGATACTACAAAAAAAGAGAGCTACAGGCCAATATCTCTGATGAACATAGATGCAAAATCCTCAACAAAATATTAGTAAACCGAACTCAACAATTTATTAAAAAAATTATTCACCACTATCAAGTGGGATTTATTCCGAGGATACAAGGGTGGTTCAATATTTGCAAATCAGTCCATGTGATACATAACATTAATAAAAGAAAGGATAAGAACCTTATGATCATTTCAATAGATGCAGAAAAAGCATTTGACAAAGTACAACATCCAAACATGATAAAAAGCCTCATCAAAGTAGGTTTAGAGGGAACATACCTCAACATAATAAAGCCCACATATGAAAGAGCCACAGCTAACATCACACTCAATGGTAAAACACTGAGAGTTTTTCCCCTAAGGTCAGGAACAAGACAAGGCTGTCCACTCTCCCCACTTTTATTCAACATAATACTGGAAATCCTAGCCACAGCCATCAGGCAACAAAAATAAATAAAAAGCATCCAAACTGGTAAGGAAAAAGTAAAACTTCTACTATTTGCAGATGACAGGATACTATATATAGAAGACCCTAAAGACTCGACCAAAATGCTATGAGAACTGATAAATGAATTCAGTAAGGTTGCAGGACACAAAATTAAATATACAGGAATCCATTGTATTTCTATATACTAATAATGAAGTAGCAGAAAGAGAAGTTAAGAAAATAATCCCATTTACAATTACACAAAAAAGAGTAAAATACCCAGGAATAAACTTAACCAAGGAGGTCTGAGAACTATAAAACAGTGATGAAAGAAATGGAAGACAACACAAACAAATGGAAAGATATCCCATGCTCATGGATTGGAAGAACAGATATTGTTAAAATGTCCATACTATCCAAAGCAATCTAAACATTTAATGCAATCCCTATCAAAATACCAACAGCATTTTTTACAGAACTAGCACAATCCTAAAATTTATATGGAACTACAGAAAAACTCTGAATAGCCAAAGCAATCTTGAAAAAGAAGAACAAAACTGGACGTATCACATTCCCAGATTTCAAGATGTACGACAAAGCTGAATAATCAAAACGGTACGGTACGGACACAAAAACAGACACACAGATCAAAGGAACAGAATAAAGAACCTAGAGATATACCCCTAATTATATGATCAATTAATCTTCAACAAAGGAGGAAAGAATATGCGATGGGAGAAAGACAATGTCTTCCACAAATGGCGTGGGAAAACTGTACAGCTACATGCAAAAGAATGAAACTGGAGCACTTTCTTACACCACACATAAAATAAAATCAAAATAGATTATAGACCTAAATGTAAGACCTGAAACCGTAAAAATCCTAGAAGAGAGCACAGGCAGTAATTTCTTTGACATCACCCATAGCAACATTTTTCTAGATATGTCTCCTGAGGCAAAGGAAACAAAAGCAAAATTAAACTATTGGGACTACATCAAAATTAAAAGCTTCTGCACAGTGAAGGAAACAATCAACAATCTAAAAGACAATGTACTGAATGGGAGAAGATATTTGCAAATGACATATCCAGTAAAGGGTTAATATTCAAAATATATAAAGAGCTTCTACAACTCAATACCAAAAACACAAATAATCCAATTAAAAATGAGCAGAAGACATGAATAGACATTTCTCCAAAGAAATAGACAGATGGCCAACACACACATAAAAAGATGTTCAACATCACTCATTGTCAAGGAAATGCAAACCAAAACCACAATGAGATATCACCTCACATCTGTCAGAAAGGCTAAAATCAAAAAGACAAGAAATAACAATTGTTGGTGAGGATGTGGAGAAAAAGGAACACTTGTGCACTGTTGATAGGAATGCAAACGGGTGCAGCCACTGTGGAAAACAGTATAGAGGTTCCTCAAAATATTAAAAATAGAATTACTATATGATCCAGTAATTCCACTACTGGGTATTTACCCAAAGAATATGAAAACACTAATTCAAAGGAATACTTGCACCCCTATGTTTATTGCAGCATTATTTACAAAGGCCAAACTATGGAAGCAGCCCACATGTCTATCAATTGATGAATAGATAAGGAAGAAGTGGGATATGTAAAAATGGAATATTACTCAGCCATAAAAAGAATGAAATCTTGCCGTTTGCAACAACATGGACAGATGTAGAGGGTAAAATAATGCTAACCAAAAAAAGTCAATCAGAGAAAGACAAAAGCCATATGATTTCACTCATATGTGGAATTTAAGAAACAAGCAAATGAACAAAGAAAAAAAGACACAAACAAAAAACCACTCTTAATAAACACATGGTTACAGGGGTGGGGATGAAATAGGTGAAGGGGATTAAAAAAACACTTAGCATGATGGGCACTGAATAATGTATAGAATTGTTGAGTCACTATATCGTACACCCGAGACTAATAGAACACTGCATGTTAATTAACTGGAATTAAAATTCTTAAAAATGACTATGCAAGCTTAAACCATGCAAAACTATCCTAATAATCAGTGGGAAAAATTATAATTGTTCCATCACCTTTAAATTTTTTTAAATATTTAAATATTTATTTTTAAAATATTTTTAAAACTTTAAAATAATTTAATGTACTTAAAATATTAAAATTTTTTTAAAATATTAAAAACTCTTACTGTAAGTAATGATAGGGAAATGAAGAAAATAGTAAAATTAATACTTACTAGCACATTGCAATTTAAAACATTAGAAATATCAACAGCCAAAGAGTCTTATGTCTTTGTAAATACAAAAAACTTATCAGAATGTTTTGAACACTGTTTGGCTGCTTCATCCCAAGATATAACACAATACAAGTGAGCATATTTTCCTTGCCTTAGCAAATTGCCCTACCCTTTTTTTTTTAAGTTTATTTATTTGTTTTGAGAAAGCGTGGAGCAGAGAGAGAGAGGGAGAGAGAGAATCCCAAGCAGGTTCCACACTGCCAGTGCAGAGCCCGATGCGGGGCTCGAACTCATAAACTGTGATCATGACCTGAGCCAAAATCAGGAGTCAGACGCTTACCCGACTGAGCCACCCATGCGCCCCTGTCCTACCCTTTCAGTTTGGATCAGCTTCAAACATTTTATCCTTTGAGTTTCCATGTTATGAAATATCTCTGAGAATTCTTTTAATGGGAAAATTTTTGCTGGTGTCACGTCAGGACAGCTTCAACCTCTTCATTACAACTGCTTTCTTCATTTATGTCAATAAGTTCACCTTCAGTAAGTTCCTCTGGCTGCACAGCGACAGGTCCCAGTGATGCTGGTGTCAGTATCCCCGTGATCAACTATTTCCTCTAGGACTCCAACGACTTTTGATTCAGATCCTGCAGAGTCATTTGCACAATTCAGGATATTCCTGCCATGTTGCACTCACGTTACTTGCTTCCATCGTGCTTGGATGCTTTCAGCTGCATGTTTTAGGTCATATTTCTTCCAAAACTTAGCTAAAGAAACTTCATGATCTCCCACTGTAGCATCAATAGGCTGGTCAAAAGCTTGCCTAAGAAAATAGGTTTTTAAAAAGTTTAAATAGCTCCTTGATCGATTTCCTGGATTATTGAAAATGTTTTTGTAGTCAAAAGGAAATGTTCACATCTTCATTCAAGGGTGGAAGAGAACCAGGGTGACCTGTCGCATTTAATTTAAAGTCAAATTATGTGGGTTTATAATTATACCGGCAGGCGAGGAGGCAAAACAGTGGTATGTTTTGCTGTCTGTGCACGAACTAAGCAACATGTCCAACAACCAATTACCAACAGACTTTGAAAGAGGTGATACGATTGGTCACTGATCATGATGCACATTTGTTATTTACGTAGTGATTTGTGGACTGAGGAGCCAGCAGTGAATTACACTTTACGTTACGAGAGCTACAGTTAAGGTTGCCATATTTATTTTAGTTAATATAGGGGGCAACTCAAGTTAGAATCCTCTTTCTGGGAAGCTGGTATTATTTAACTCAACTGTGGTAACTGGATTTTTGTGTTTACTCAAACTGAACAAAGTGAGGGGTGTGTTTGTGTATACGTGGACATACGTACACACACATACATATGTGTGTGTGTGTGTGTGTGTGTGTATATATATATATATATATACACACACACAGCACAGTAAGCGCTGTTAACATGAACTTATGTTGTTATTATTAGGGTAGAGAATCAAATGTAATCTAGAGATCAGCTGGAACCGCCTTTCTCCTGAGCTCTCCACATGGTTTGTTCCAACCCTATTTCCACCAAGATTCTTGCAAATTCCCAGGAGCCCCACAAAACTGCAGGCACTCCGACCTCGAGACGCCTGCTTCCATAATATATAACACCCCAGAAATGGAGCTCAGCCTTTTCCTGCATTGTGTTACATTTCTACAAAGAAACCCCACACACAGAATATTCACCAGGGGGTGAACTTTACTGGGCATTCAGGGGAGTGGGGGTGGGGGCTGGAGAACAATGTGCAGAACTTCAAATTGAGCATCAGACACAAAGTTCTCCGGAGCCCGCTCAGCTCCCCCACCCAGGCTTCCTCCTCGGCCCCCTCACTATAAAGGTCCCAGCCTTGTCCATCTCATTGATTCGCCTCTTCTCCACCCTCTGCTCCACAGCACCTACCGGCCACATTTCTCTCCAGACTTCAGTTTTCTCAAAAGCAATTCAGCCCTCCAGAGCTCCTGCTCAACTCCCAAATTTGCAGGCTCATTAGCTCATAGAACGCTGGAAGGAAGGAAAGAAAAGAAGAGAGAAGAAAAGAAAAGAAAAGAAAAGAAAAGAAAAGTTTCTTTAAACAGGAGCCACCCACTTTAGAAGGCCATTGTAGTTAGAGTTGCCAGGTTTATTTTAGGGGAAAAAAAGAAAAAAAAGACAAAGATGGAAGGCTCCCAGTTAAATTTGAATTTCAGACAACAATGATTTTTTTTTTTTTTTTACCGTAAGTACGTCCCAAAAACCCTGTGGAACAGACTTGTGCTAAAGCATTATTTGTTGTTTACCTAAAATTCAAATGTAACTGCGTACACTATATTTTACCTGGCAACTCTCAACCGTCACGCCGAGGCGTCCTTTCTTTGTTGCTGTTTCGCAGTAACAGTGAAGCCTGAGAAGCGCGAAAGGAGGTACCCGTGGAGCCCAGCAGGAATGGAGGGATGAGGGCAGGCCAAGTCGGCCTGGAGGAGTCAGGGGAAGCTTCTAGAGGAGCTAGGATTTGAAAGCTAGGGAGGACTTTTCATGCGCACCGAGGTGATGGCAAGCATAAAATGATGAACAGATGAGAGAGGGGATACTTCTTAGGTCAGATGCAGATTTTCACTTTCTATCACTCTGTGTTCACTTTCCTCACAGGGCGAGATGCTCTTAATGACACGATGTGCTGGTACAACTCAAGGTAGTCATGGCTTGACTCAGTCAAGGTCCCGGCACAGTAAACAGATGGTCCAGGCCCCTGAAGAGGGACTATTTACAAAGGGGTGGCCAGGGTTCGGGAGAACCAACCGCAGACGGTGAAGCAACCCAAGATTACTGTAGCAGGGAGCCAGCACCCCCACCCCCACCCCCACCCCCACTCAGGCTTGAGCAAGGAGGAGAGGAGTGAGGCCAGCACTGAGCAGGGGCGTCAGGACCACTCTCGTGACTTCAATCTCCTCCCTCTGTCCAGCTGAGGCCATCCAGAAGCTCAGCCTCCTGGGGTTCCAGGAGCACTAGAGGAGGTGGAGTCAGACAAATACACAAACAGAGAAGACCCAGCACAGCAGCCAAGGGAAACCATAAGACAGATTTTTTTTGTAAAAAATCACATTGTTATCTTTCTCTGACTGACAGGTGAACATAGGGGAAGGGAAGGAAATATAAGATAAAAAACAGAAAGGGAGACAAACCATAAGTGACTCTTACATACAGAGAATAAATTGAGGGTTGTGGAGAAGTGTTGGATGGGGGGGTTGCTAAATGGGCGATGGCATTAGGGAGGGCACTTTTCAGGATGAGCACTGGATGTTACATGTTAAGCGATGAATCACTGGGTTCTACTCCTGAAGCCAAGACTACACGGTATGTTAACTAACTTGAATTTAAATTTTAAAAAATAAGAATAAATCTTAAAATAAAATGAAAAATTAAGAAAAGAAAATCACATTGACCACTCGAGTAGGCCCTTAACTAAATATTAGGGACCACCTGAGTCTGATGTTATCACCACAGGGCCTTGTGAGTGCTTATGGTCCCACATATAGCTTAGAAAAGGGACCATAAGGCCACAGGTGGCCTCTTGATCTAATCCTCTACCTGTAAATTCAGAGGAAAGGAATAATTCTCTGTGTTATGTATGCATTAGGTGTGTAAGGGGTGAATATTTTGCTCAAGGTCACAGTGCTAATAAGTGGTGCATGGGTGTAGGCACAAAGGGAACAAAAGCAACTTGAACTCTGATTACCTGTCTGTCAATAGAATGTTCTTTGCTCTTCACTCTTCATGACTACAATAGAGTTAGTGGTCATATTTGTATTCTGGAACATACATTTATGCTGATTTCAGGAGGGGGACCTCTTGGTTTTTTTGTGTGTTTTTTAACCATTTACTTATGTCTATAAATACAATGCAGAAAACAACCATATAGCCTATTATTTTACAAAACACACAGGTTCCACAGCCAATGAGGAACCAAAAGAGGAATTTCTCTATTACACAAAAGCTTTCTTAATTCTGATGTATAATCATCTTTACAAAGTGATATTAATCTTGAATTTCTAAAGTCATTCATTGTACTTTTCTGGGGTCCGTGTATGTTTTCATTAGATGAGTGTGGCCATGTCTAATCAATGTTCAAACAGCTCACTGAGGGGCGCCTGGGTGGCTCAGTCTTAGGTTAAGCGTCTGACTTTGGCTCAGGTCATGACCTCATGGTTTGTGAGTTCGAGCCCTACATCAGGCTTTCTGCTGTCAGCACAGAGCCCGCTTTGGATCCTCTGTTCCCCCTTCTCTCTACCCCTCTGCTGCTGCTGCTTCTCTCTCTCTCTCTCTCTTTCTCTCTCTCTCTCTCTCTCTCTCAAAAATAAATAAATATTAAAAAAAACTGAGCTTGGGGCGCCTGAGTGGCTCAGCTGGTTGAGTGTTCGATTTCAGCTCAGGCCATGATCTCATGGTTCATGGGTTCGAGCCCCACATCGGGCTCTGTTCTGACAGCTCAGAGCCTGGAGTCAGCTTTGGATTCTGTGTCTCCCTCCTCTCTCTGCCCCTCCCCTGCTTGCGCTTTGTCTCTCTCTCACTCTCTCGAAAATAAATAAATAAATGTTAAAAATTTTTTTAAAAAACACAGCTCATTGAAAAGTGAAAAATGAAGTTACATTTTAGGCACATCAATTTAGTTGAAACGTGGCGATATAAATACAGATTACAAAATACTAATACAGATCTGGGAAATGATTGTTTTAAAACATACACATTTTCACCCAGAGGCAGCACTCGTGAGGCTGAGTCCAGAGTTGCGGGCAGTCCTCTGGGGCCACCCACTGGAAGTCTGTGTCACAACCGTGTATGATAGGCACACTGAACCAGGCTGTGGGAAGTCTGTCTGCCTCTGGGAAATGATGGGTACAGCAGAAAGATGACAAGCGTGTGGTCACTCACACAGACCAGAGTCTGGGTTAAGGGGTCTTCCCCCTTTCTAGCTGTGGAAGTTGAGGCTAATCTGTAACTTCCTAGAGCCTCGTTTTTCCATCTCTAAAATGGGAAAAATAGTACTTCCCTGGCTGGATTGTGGTATTAAAGATAAAAACTGTCAACACATATACAATGCTTGCTACGTTCCAAGTATTGTTCTAAGTTCATATGTTATGGGTTGAACTGTGTCCTCCCACAAAAGATATGCTCAAGTTCTGACCCCTAATACCTCAAAATGTGACCATATTTGGAAATAGGGTCTTTATAGAGAATCATCTAATTAAAATGAAGTCAGGGGCACCTGTGCAGACAGCTCAGCGCCTAGAGCCTGCTTCAGATTCTGTGTCTCCCTCTCTCTCTCTACCCCTCCCCTGCTCATGCTCTCTCTCTCTCTCTCTCTCTCTCTCAAAAATAAACACTAAAAAAATTTTTTTTTAATTTTTTTTTTAACATTTATTTATTTTTGAGACAGAGAGAGACAGAGCATGAACAGGGGAGGGGCAGAGAGAGAGGGAGACACAGAATCGGAAGCAGGCTCCAGGCTCTGAGCCATCAGCCTAGAGCCCGACGCGGGGCTCGAACTCACGGACCGTGAGATCGTGACCTGAGCTGAAGTCGGACGCTCAACCGACTGAGCCACCCAGGCGCCCCTAAAAAAAATTTTTTTAATGAAGTCATTAGGTTGGCCTAAGGGGAAGTTTGGACTCAGACACACACAGACAGAAGATACTGTGAACACACGGGGAGAAGATGGCTGTCTACAAGCCAAGGAGCACCAAGAGCTACCAGAAGCTAGAAGAGGCAAGGAAGAATCCTCCCTTGGAGCTTTTAGAGTGAGTGTGGCCCTGCCAACACCTTGATTTCCAATTCACGCTCCTCTAAGGCACCCAGAGTGTGGTGCTTTGTTATAGCACTCTAGGAAACTTATACAGCCTTTAATCCTGGCAGTAACTTAGGCGATAAGTACTATTGTTAGCCCACTTGATAGGTGAATTCACTGAGGCCCCAGGGAGGTAATTTTCCTGAAGTCTCTCACCAGCAAGTGTAGTGGAGCCGGGATTCAACTCAGGAAGCCTGGACCCAGAGTCCTCGCCCTTAATCAGTACAATCTACTAACGCTAGTTCACCAGCGTATGAACTAGCACTCAGTACGATCCGCAGCACTTAATAAGTCCATGAGAAGGGTGCTTCTGCTGCTGCTGTGCTTGCTATTATGCAATCTGGAAAGCTTCCACCCTCAAACACAGGATGGCTTCAGGGGCCCCAGTCGGTCCAGGTATAAGGCTGCAAGGGTCAGCCTATTCAGGAAACACTTTAACGGGGGCAATGCATGGGTGGGCTAGAGGCCAAGTTAGACTCAGGGGCGCTCAGCACCTGAAGGCCAAAGGTCTGAACATTTGACAGGTAATAAATGCAGCAATAAGACTGATCAGCTTAGTAATGAGACTAGTTGCCAGTTCTGGGCCACCTCCTGTGTATCTGGAACGAGGTGCTTTATGTTTTCATCTTAGTCTCCCACATAGCTCTAAGGGATGGCTACTATTATCCTCATTCGCAGGTGGAGAACTAAGGCTCAAAGTAGGAACGCAGCTGGTGAGAGGGCAGAGCCCCAGTTCAAAGCCAGGACCCGCTGATTCAGTGCCCTCATGCTTGCCAGCAGCCGCTCCCCTCCAGCCACGAGGTTGCTTACCAGCCTACCAGGACTTGGTTGTTTTAACAGAAATTGCCTCATAATGCAGGTCGGCTTCTGAGAGTCTCACCAAGGTAACCACATGGAGGTGCACGGATCTCCAGAAGGCCAGACGCTGCTGTCTTTTATAATCGACTATCATGCATAAACATTATCATAAATATCTCTAAAGAAGGGAATGCTGCCCGACAACAGATACTCACAAAGCAGAGAGGGATCATGCATTCCCTCCCCCTCTGGAAAAAGTCCAGCTGTGAAAAGAGAGGTTCCCAAAGGTCTGAAATCTGGGGGTCTCAAGTTAATGGGTACATTTTAAAGACTGAATGTATATACATCACCTCAAATTGATGTGGCTCCAAGAAGTAACTATATACCTGACTCAGAACCAGGCAGCCTGAGAATGTTACGATGCAGACTTTTCCACTATTGGGCACCTCTCAGCACCTCTCCTTACGCATTTGGAGGCTCTAGAGAATAGTTTAGACCCCATTTAGATGGGTGAACTTTCAAAAAACTACCTGATACCCAAGAAACTTGAAAGAATTAACAATGTATTCCTCAAAGCACCTTACAAGTTGAAACTTGTTTTCAGGATAACTTCCGTTGGGAAATACATCTTATTTTCTTAACTTGTTCTAAGACGGAATTTGGTATGTTAAAGAAGGGGCTTCAAATGAAATATGCAAGATCAAGTTAAAAGAAGAGCTCAACATTTGCACATTTTTTAAATGTATCTACTGATATATGTGCTAGACACAGTCATGATTAGAGTCTGAGTCACAGATATTGCAAGACCAAGATAACAGGCTTTGATTTGATTATGGTGTGAAATGTAGGGATTGCAACAAAAATAACCCCAAACGTTAAAAAGGAGAGAGAGTTTTTATTAGAGACATTCACACTCATAGTTTTGAGGTCACTGGACTCAAAAAAAAAAAAAAAGAAACAACGCAGTTTTGTTTTTCTGGCACATACTAGCTTGGTGCAATTATTTAACAACTAGAATACAGGAAAAGAAAATTTTTTTTCCTGTGTAAGGACAAAAATGTACGTTTTGGAGCCTTTATTTTAAACATTTTTTTTTTTATTTTTGGAAAGCTATTTTTTTTATCAAAGCTCAAAGAAATTTCCAAACAATTAAATCTATCCTCACCTCCGTGCAAAGTTGGAAATAAGCCTGAATTAATTACCGCATTAAGATGGAACCTCTTTTGAGGTACATTCCCATTTTAGGGAGTACTTGCAGGGACTTCTAAAGATGGCAGGTGTTTGGAGGGAGAAACTTCTCATTCCTGGCTCCTACTCTTCCATGTGTGAGTGAAATTCAGCCAATACCTCTATCCTGAAGCCACCCTCTCTCTAGTGATATAACCCTCCGTGTCTCCCCACCCGGTGACATTAGATCGGTCACATCTAATGGGGTGGTTACTCTGGCATAAGACAGGCTCGAGTCCCCTCTCACAGTGTCTGCCTGCAGGCAGTGTGAGGCCCCTGTTTGCATTCTCTACTCTTACCCGGGACAGGAATTCTTTCTTGCCAGGGGGGACAGGAGTTCTTTCTTGCCAGGGCATCGGGTTTCTCCAGCTTTTCAGTTGGGGTGGGGGTGACTGGGGCGGGGGTGGGGCGTAAGGAAGGAGAGTTCAACTCAGTAAAGACAAAAACAAAAACAAAACAAAACAAAACAACAACAAAGGTACATTTAGTTCTTGGATCTAGCCCACATCCTCCAATCCAGCTTTTCAACTGGTGTAGAATCCAGGATGACCAATGGGTGACCTCTGATGCCAAGGACCAGATATCAAAATATTACTGGATCGACCATTAATTCCAGAAACTGGTAAAAAATATCAAATTCAGCTGTTCAGGGGTGTGAGGTAACCAGCAGTGTCAATGGCTCAATCTTGTGTGGACCAACCCATCTATAAAAATAAAACCCGTCCCACCCCACCGTTGCCTTTTTTTTTTTTTTTTTTGGTAGAAAGCAGCTGGAAGAAAACTCATTTTTGTCAACATGGTTAGCTTTGTTTGTCATTGCTGGACTGTGTGAGGTATGATGTTGGTCTGTCCAAGTTCACTACCCTGGGCCAGGTATGGCCATAGAGAAGTGAGACCGACTTCCCAAGTCACAGGAGGAAAAACAGTTTAGGTCATCGATGTAGCCATAGTTTATCTGCTCCGATCAATGAGCACTAGCAATCAGCATGTAAATGGGCAGCTTTGGAGTTGACACTATGCCTCACCTAATGATTTGTGTATATAACTTTCCTCAGGTGCTCCTAGCATACATAAAATGTGTTGAAAGAGTTTGCCTTACTGATGAAAGAGTAACTCAAATGAGCGGTTCATCCCTCGGCTAAGTGTGAGCAGTATCTTTTTGATGTACTGATAGTGTCCCAGGTCAAGGAGTAGATACCACTGGAACAGAGGAGCTTTGTGAGTTAAAAACAGAAGCTCATTCAGGATGAGAACTGGCAGGAACTGAGGACCTACGGGAAGCATGTGGCCTAGGGGAAAGCGTTTTGGAACCCACCAGATCAAAGCTGGGATCTTACCCCTGCCAGGGGAGCTCCCACAAGTCACTTAACTTTAATGAGCCTTCATTTCCTCATCTGAAAAATGCAGATAATCACACTTTCTAGTAGGGTTAAATAATTTGGGTAGGTAGAACATTAGCACCCAGTAAGCACATAGTAGGCATTTGGTAGATGCACGACACCACCTAAATCCCCCTTTAAAGGGCCATGCTATCTAGGGGCGCCTGGGTGGCTCAGTCGGTTAAGCGTCTGACTTCCGCTCAGGTCCTGATCTGGCAGTTCGTGAGTTCAAGCCCTGCCTAGTCTCTGTGCTGACAGCTCAGAACCTGGAGCCTGCTTCCAATTCTGTGTCTGCCTCTCCCTCTGCTCCTCCCCTGCTCATACTCTGTCTCTCTCTGTCTCAAAAATAAGTAAACATTTAAAAAGTAAACAAAAATAAAGGGCAATGCTATCAAACAGCATGCAGTTATCAATGGCTTCTAGGGAGAAGAGTCTGAGCAGAGAAGAGTCTTATTTCGTCTTATACACATCACGGTCTGAGGCAGAAGAAATAGAAAAGAAGCACTGCCAATATAGATGCCTTGCTCTGCAAAGTTTGGAAGGGGTGAATCTCACATTCAGAAACTAACCATGGGGCTCATGACGGCTGAGATAACACCTCTCCTGTGCAGGGGCGGGGGGGCGGGGGGGGGGGGGAGCGGGGGAATGCCTGGCCCAACACTGCCCTCTGCTGGCGGTTATGAAACACTCCACCACCCACAGCTACACCAGGGTGATGCTAAGAGCCTCGTGCCTGTGCCAGCCTCTCATTTTGGTTTTGCATGTCACGATGTGAAGGCACCCCAGAATTCTTAAAGCTGCTTGTGAAGATGCTGAACATGTTAAGAATCTGGGCCAAGGCAGGAAGCGAGGCCAGAGGCGCGGGGGCCATGCACCCAGGGGAGCCCTTTCAGTTGCCGGCACAGCAAAATCGAACCTGCAGAACCGGGAGAGATCGCGCTGTCTGAACATTACGCATTTTAGTTCTCATGTTGTGTTTCCATGTCCTCACCCACCCTGCCTCCCATCCTCCTTGTTTTGTTTTGCTTTGCTTTTTAGAATTTTGCTTCTACTCTGTATTT
The DNA here is from genome assembly GCF_027475565.1 of Acinonyx jubatus. Taxonomy (NCBI): domain Eukaryota; kingdom Metazoa; phylum Chordata; class Mammalia; order Carnivora; family Felidae; genus Acinonyx; species Acinonyx jubatus. The sequence continues at coordinate 14,574,765 of NC_069382.1, forward strand.
TATTATCCTACCCTATATCACCCTCCTCTTCCTTTCTCTTTGGGTGAATTCAGGTCAGGAGTTTTTAACCCCAATTTGCAACGGTCACTGCAGTGGGCATTTAACTTCTCCAGCACCCCTTTGTCCTGCCAGGAGCAGCTACCCCTGGCCCTTGGGAAACGCCTCCCCACAACACGCGGTCCTCGCAGGAGCTTATATGGCCAGACATGTGCGACTACAGTGAGTGGGAAGGAGGTGGCTGCCTATCCCAAGCTGGGCTAGAGCACCCCACTCCTGACTGCAGCGACAGGTGCTCCAAGGTCCAAGCTGGGCAGATCAGACACCTGCCCTTGCATTCCCATGCAGGAGAACCCATTCCTTTTGGTGGCCAGGCCGGGAAGAAGTGTTCCCAGTGTAAAGACGTGTTCCTTGGGAGGAGAAACTCAGGCTGCAATAGAGGCAAGTTTGGGCCACGGGAGGGGAGCAGCGGAGACGGAGATCAATCCTGGCAGGGTTTCGTCCTTAGCTCTGCTCCCAGCCCCACTGCCATGTGCCTTTGGGCAGGGGGAGCCACCAGAGCCTTCTCTGTGTCTACAGCAGCAGCCTTGGACTGCCACCACCTGGGTCCTTTACCATTTCCAGGTATCGTCTCCCTGAAGTCGTCACACAGGCTCTGTGTGCATTTCTGGCCACTTGGCCCTCCTCACTCTGAACCCACAGTGCCTGGCCCCAGCCCTGGCCATTGAGGGCCCCACCTCAGAATGCTTTAGAATGAGACCCTGGACCTGGGTGGTGCCGGGCTCTGAGCACCAGGCCCCAGCAAGGCTGCTTAGCCCCCTCCCCCAAGCCCGCTCACCCACAGCCAATCTCACAGTCGAGTTTGCGTTAAAAGTGCTCACTCGGAGCACCTGGGTGGCTCAGTCGGTTGAGCGTCTGACTTCGGCACAAGTCATGATCTCGTGGTTTGTGAGTTCGAGCCCTGCATTGGGCTCTGTGCTGACAGCTCAGTCTGAAGCCCGCCTCAGATTCTGTGTCTCCCTCTCTCTCTGACCCTCCCCTGCTTTCTCTCTCTCTCTCTCTCTCTCTCTCAAAAATAAATAACATTAAAAAAATTTTTTTAAAAAGTGCTCACTCATGCATACGTGGAATTTGAGAAACTTAACAGAAGAACATGAAGAACATGGGGGAAGGGAAGGGGAAAACAGTTTCAGACAGGGAGGCAAACCCATAAAAGACTCTTAAATACAGAGAACAAACTGAGGGTTGATGGGGGGGGGGGCCTGAGGGAGGGGAAAATGGGTGATGGGCACTGAGGAGGGCACTTGTTGGGATGAGCACTGGGTGTTATATGTAAGCAATGAATCATGGGAATCTAACCCCAAAACCAAGAGCACACTGTATGTTAACTAACTTGACAATAAATTATATTTAAAAAATAAAAAGTGTTCATGGGCCAAATATAAGTTTATCTCTTCTGAAGACCTTAGATAAAATTTAAAAGCTCTCTTCTATGGAAATTTTCAAATGTACAAAAACAGTAGGATGAACAACAACAAAGAACATTCTGCCTTGGTTTTATGTTTCCCTCCCCCACTGGAATATTTTTAAAGGAAATCCCAGACATCGTATCTTAACTCAAATACTTGTATCCTATTTCTTATACTGAAGAACTTTTTTTAATGTTAATTAATTTATTTTGAGAGAGAGAGAGAGAGAGAGAAGCAATGGAGGGGCAGAGAGAGAGGGACAGAGAGGATCCTAAGCAGGCTCTGCACTGTCAGCACAGAGCCTGATGTGGGGCAATCCCATGACCCTGGGATCATGACCTGAGCCAAAATCAAGAGCCGGACACTCAAAAGTCTGGGCCACCCAGGCACCCCTATGTTAAGAACTTTTTAAAAAATGACATTATTGTTTCACACCCAGTAAAATAAAAGATAATTCTTCAATATCATCTGTAACCCAGCCCATGTTCAATTTTCCCTAATTATTTCAAAAAATGCCTGTGCAGTTGATTTCTTTGAATCAGGGTCCACACAAAACCACATTATCATTTTTTGGTTTTGGCTTTTAGTCTCCTTTAACCTACAAGAGTTCTCCTCTATTTTATTTATTATTTATTCTCCTTTTTTTTTAAATTGAGAAAACAGGGTGTTTTGTCCCGAAAATGTCACATATTACAGATCTGGCCTATCACATCCTTGTGGTGTTATTAACATGTTCCTTTATCTCCTGTATTTCTTGAAAACTAGTATTTCAATCTAGAGGTCTGATTAGATTCAGGTTCAGGTTTTTTTTAAGGCAAGACATAGATGGGACTGGCACTTGCTCTTACTTCACATTGTGTACTCATAGTGTCTGCTTATCTAACTCTTCGATAAGCTGGATCTGTGGGTTTGGATGGTGTCAGCCTAATCCATTTACTATCAAGTTTCCCACCAACCTTCGTCTACTGATTTTAGCAACAATCACTGATGATTATCACCTACACCCATTCCTTTTAAAAAGGTTGCAAAACCCCTCCCTTCCTAAGTGAAACAATTTTCTGGAAACAGGTTATTTTTGGAATTTCTGTTTGGCCTGTATATCCCTTCTGATCAAGTGGGTGGATGTATCAGTTATCAATCGCTGTGTAACAAATGACCTCAAACCTTAAGTGATTAAAAACAACAATGATTTATTCAGCTCACAAATCTGCAGTCTGGGTAGGGTTTCTAAAGGAAAATCCTCTGCTCTAGGCGGCATGAGCAGCGGCAGTTCAAAGGTTGGGGGTGACTGACACCTGGGGGCTGGAAATACTTGAAGGCAACTGATGTCGGCTGTGACCTGAGCTGGGCCTGTCAGCTGCCACGCCACGTGTGGCCCTTCCACATCGCTGCTTGGCTTCTTCAAAAGCGTGGCTGCTGGTTCCAAGAGCGAGAAACCCGAAACAGCAAAGCGGAAGTAGCTGGTATCTTTATGACCTGGACCCAGAAGTCACACAGCACCATTTCTATCGTGCTCTGTTGGTCAAAGCTATCGCTAGGGTCCGTCTAGGTTCACAAAGAGGGAATACACAGAATGTCTTAGAGACATCCTGGTTTAAATAGCCATTTCTGGAGTATTTGTTTTCAAGACACAATGTTAGGTGCTGTGAATACTAGATCAGTAGGACACGATCCCAGTATTGGAGATCCGCCCAGGGACACAATTGGTTGGTCAAGTCTGAGGGACACTGCAGTTTATAATTCTTTTAACTCTGAAGAAAGGAGATGACAGAGGCTCAGACTCTAGTGCAATTACAATTGAGTTCGAAATTAGGACAAATTAGGAGGAAAGGGCAAGATATAAAGAACCCCTCTACTGGATGGTGAAAGAGGAAGCTCTTAGAAGAGGCCTTAAATACTTAAAAAAAAAAAAAAAAAAGGATATCAGTCGATCAGCCTATCGATGGCAAAATAATACAAGAGATCTTAATGCTTTAATCCTATGCCAACCTAATGAAATATACAAGATACTATATGCCTGCAACATACCTAGTAACAACCAATGAGAACCATATGAGAACAGAAGCTTTTACTGTGTGCCAAGCACAGTGCTCAGAGAGTTCCAGAATTATCTCATCGCAGCTGCACATTGGCTTATAGAGCAGATAGTTTACAGATGGGAGAACTGTGGCTCCGACAGTTAAGTAAGTTGTGTAAGTTCCCCTGCCAGGATGGGAACCAATCTAGATTTAATTTGCACCCAAGAGTATTTAAAAATATTATTTTGTAATGGAGTACATGCCCTTGAGTTTACTGCTCCTGTCCTCAGGTACCATGGGAATTTCCCAGGGGGCATGAAGGGGAAAAGGTGGTGACACTTAGCATGTGACCGCACAGGCCCTGAAGTCCACGGAGCCCCACGCTGCAGTCTAGTTCCACCAATCATCCAGGCTGGTCACCTTGGGGGCCTCCCCGTTTCTTCATCTTTGAGATGAAGGTAATGTAGTCCATGCACCCCACCCCGCTAACTTTGCACTTCTGTGCACTCACTGGAAATAATCCACTCCCACAGAAGCATTAAGAAACAATGTGCCCTTTACTGAAGATTTCCTAACAATACACTGTGCACAGCACCTATGCAAAACCCCCAGGAGATACAGATGTACCGCTCTAGTCTCTCTTCTCAGTCTCTCTTCTCGCCTGGCACCTCCCAGGACCCGTCTCTCTCCTATCCCTGACCCCATACTGCTCAGTTTGGGTTCCTGACTCCCTCCCACCCAGATATGTCCCCTTGCTCCCCAGGCCTCTTAAACTCTCTTTAACCTTGGTCAGAGGCCTTCAGCTTGTTACGAGTCCCAGTTTCCAAACCTGCACACCCACACCTGTCTCCGCTTGAGTAAACCAGGACCTACACCCCCCTCAAAATCAGTGGAGGACTATAAATCACATGTTACTTTTTTCCTCTCACAGGGGATGATAGAGATACATGTAAATGAATTGCATAATAGTCACCGAATTAAAGGCGGCTATTAGTTTCATAACAGCCCTGCTCTCTTCTCTTCAACAACACTACTGAGTTGATGCCAAAGGCAAATGGCAGAAAAGCCCTTCATTTGGGCTACCGCTGCAGAGGAGGGCATTTTCTCACACCACTGGGAAAATCAAAGCCAGCTCTGAAATGGGAATCTCCAAGAACAGACAAGGAAAGGTTGAGTCAATACCCCAAGGTTGGGTGGTTGTTAAATGGCAGAGCTCGAATCCAACTCCAGGAGTCTGACTCCAGAGCCAGCCCCCAGGGCCAACCGAGCAAGGCTGTGCCAAGTGTCATCCTCACCATCCCAGCTAACAGGCACCAAAAACGGAGTCTATGTCAAATAGGATACAACGTGCATTCCCAGTATTATGTTTTTAATCCTCACCCCAACCCTGTGAAGTAGATGGATCATCATCTTCTTTTTATCTAGGTGAACAGATGGAAACCCAGAGAAGTAAAGTGGCCCACTCAAGGTGACTAGGGACGGATCTAAGCATGCACAGAGGCCATCTCACTTGGGTTATGGCTCCTGAGCGGCGTGCCATGCTGCCTTTCCATGGGCCACAGGGAGCACATCTCCTTGTGCCTGGAATGGCAGGAGGGGAAGGACTTTGCTAAGGATCAGAGCTCTACGTACCAACTGTACGGATGTGTGATCTGTGAGTGATGAATGTTGTTACCTTGGGTACTCTCCGGCTGCTGGGGCCTAAAGAAAAACCTGTTAGAGTTTACTGAACCTTTTTCAAAGTGACTCAGTTAAGAAAATTTCGTGATGAGAATGAACATAGAGACTATGAAAACCTCAAAACATACTGTCTGCACACCATTTTTTCTGCCCAGGTCCTGATGGTCACCTATGGGGGAAATGTGGGCAAGAGGATGGAATCTGGCCCTGAGAGACTTGGTCTTCAGCTATATCCTGAGGCTCAGCTTTCTCATCTCTAAAATGGGACTAAAAGAATCTCACCCCTTTGCACCAATGAGAACCATATGAGAACAGCAAGTTAAGAAATCCTAAGGATGCACGAGTTAATAAATATGAAGATGTTTGACAGCTCTCTGAAAGAAAGGTGTTAGAGAAACATGATGTGACATTTGTGTGTACAATGTGTGTGTTAAGCTCGTATATATTATCACACGGAGAGAGGTATGCTTCCTCCTAGCGCTAGACTGATTAGATTGTCAGACTAATGGAATGTAACCAGAATAGACAATTTTATTAGGCAGATATTGAGTATGTAGAAATAAGTGAATAGCTTTTAATTTTAGATTGCCAGCTATCGCACAGCCAATGAAGGACATTAAGCGTGAATATTATGAGCACAGATACTTTCCACCATTGACAGGCATATGAGGAAAAACCAATAGGAAGTTGGGCAGGTTAGATACTCTGAAGGGCTCTCCCTCTACAATATAACTACAATATACAATATTACCAGATGCTAGATAAGATATACCAAACACACACACACACACACACACAGTGTTTAAAATTTTGCTAAGCTCACAGATGGTCCCAGATCAGTAGTATGTCTCCTTTCCTGAAGAAGCAACTGAACATCTTCTCTCAAGGAAAGTTCCAATTTAAGTCCTCATATTTCCTACAGACTAAGTTCAATCAAATATGAGCTTAAAAAAAAAAAAAGACCAAACACTGAGAAATAAATCATGTGGCACAGGAAGGTAGTTCTCAACCAGTATCTCTTGCTGGGAAGCAAATGCCCAGCCAACAATGACAGTTTCCAGCCACCCTTACATTTAGATGGAGCCACAAATGCGCTTTGGCCAACAGGAAGAAGGCAGAAGTGGTAAAAACTTCTAGGCCTGGTCCACAGACACTACCCCTGTGATTCTCTGCAGTCTCTCCCTATCCACTAGCGGGATGTTCATGCCCAGGGTGATTTTGGAGGTCACATGTCAAATGTGGCATAGCCTTCCTCAGTCAGGGTCCCTTAATGACTGTGTAGAACAAAGTCCCACCTCAATCCACCAACTTGACATGATGTAAGTAAGAAAAAAAGATCTAGAATGTTAAACCACTGAGATTTTGGAGTTTAAGTGGGCAGCAGTTAGTCTGACCTTAACTAACTAATCAGTTTGTGAGAATCAGCAAAAACAATAAACTCAAATTTAGCACCAGGAGCTTCAAAGTTTGGGATTACCATATCTAGCATATAAAATGAGATTTGTGACATGTTTAATGTCAGAAAATCAAAACTGTCAAGGAACAAAAGACTATCAAAAATAACCAGGCAGGAATTGGGGACATTAAAAATAGAACCATTTAAGTTAAAATTTTAGTGATCAGCTACTAGCAGAATAAACACAGCTGAAAAGACAGTGAATTGGAAGATATAACTGAATGACCCAGAAGTCAGCATATAAGGAAGAGAGATTAAAATATGACAGAAAGGCTGTAGAGGGTTTGAATGGTGGCTCCTCAAAAGATATGTCTACCCAGAACCTGTGGATGTGACCTTTTTTAGGAAAAGGATCTTTACACGTGTAATTAAGTTACGGATCTTGAGAGAAGATCGTCCTAGGTCACCCACAGGTCTTCACAAGAAGAGGAGAGGGGCGCCTAGGTGGCTCAGTCGGTTAAGCATCTGACTTCGGCTCAGGTCATGATCTCACGGTCTGTGGGTTGGAGTCCCGCGTCAGGCTCTATGCTGACAGCTGGGAGCCTCGAGCCTGCTTGGGATTCTGTGTCTCCCTCTCTCTCTGTCCCTCCCCCGCTCATGCTCTGTCTCTCTGTCAAAAGTGAATAGACATAAAAAAAAATTTTTTAAAGAAGAGAAGAAGACCAAGTGAAGATGATGGCAGGGATCAGTGATGAATCTACAAGCCCAGGGATTCTGGCAGCACGAGAAGCTAGGAGCGAATCACAGGCAGACTTTCCCACAGAAGCATCTAGAAGGAACCAACCCTGCTTACATCTTGATTTAGACTCTGGCCTCCAGAGCTGTGAGAGAATAAATTTCTGTTGGCTAAAGCCACCTAGTTTGTGGTGATATTTTAACGGCCACCTTAGGAAACCAATACAAGGACTAAGAGATAAGAAGAACAGAATGAGAGGTTCTAATTTACATCTAATAAGAGACCCAGAAGGAAGAATAGAGAGGCTGGAGAAAGATCAATATTATAAGAGATAATGGCTGATAATTTTCCAACTGATGAAATACATGAATATTTATTTAGGTAATCACAGCATATAAAAAAAGCAGGTTAAATTGTAATACCAAAATTCATATCAAAACAAACTGTAGTGAGAATGCAGAACACACCTCTCTTCAAAGTATATACCTGGGAGTAGAATTATTGGTCACTGGTAGAGTTTACCCCAGATAGTCATGGTTTATGCCCATGGTTCCAAAATAATGATTCTTAGCTCCTTTTTCATTCTCAAAAGTGTCCTGATTGCATAGATTTTGAATGTCACTCAATCCCCCCATAAAGGCAAATAGCATCTACAGCAAAACTAAGTGACAAAGTATCCCGTGGACCTCAAGGTTGAAGCCTTTGGGAACAACCCAACCAATGCTACAAAGAGCCACATGGTCCAGCATGTGTGTTGGGCAGCACAGGGAGAAAACTTGTGACCTTCTTCTAGAATAATACCAACACCTTCAGACCCTTTTAAACACATTGCCCTCTCCCAACTTACATGATACCTTGTCCTGATTTGGGATTTAAAAAAAAAATAGTATTCTTCCCCAATTAAGGTTTAACTTGAATCTAACCATGAAAAAAAATAAGACAAATTCAAAATGCAGCCAGCTTATAAGATAACTGGCTGGGCTTCCCAAGAACGTTAACATTATGAGAATTCAAACAAAACAAGATGAAAAGGCAAGGATAATAGTCTTATAGAGAGCAAAAATCATGGCAACAAAAGGTACTGTTTGAATCTTGATTAGAATTTTTATTTCAAAAAAGTCATAAAGGATATTTTGGGGGCAATTGAGAAAATGTGAAAATAATCATGGTTACATAGGAGAAGATTCTATACACGCTGAATTATTTAGGGGTGAAGTGTCATGATGTTGGCAATTTACTTCCAACTGGTTCAAAAACAAAACAAAACAAAACAAAACAGAAACTGGTATTTCTCAAGTGAGAATGAAGCAAACGTTCTAAATGTGAACAGAGAACCAAATGAAGGCACATGAATACTCCCCAACTCCATAATACTCTCTGTATTTCTTCGGCTTTAAGATTTTTTATTATAAAAATCTGAGAACTATCCATAGGATGGAATTCTATTCAGCAATATGAAAAACAGGAATAAACCATGAAAACATGCTACAATGTGAATGAACCTCGAAATTATTCAGCTCAGTAAAAGAAGCAGGACCCAAGAGACCATATATTGAATGACTCCATTTATGTGAAACATCCATAAAAAGCGAAGTTAAAAAGTCATAAAGTAGATTAGTGGTTGTCTGGGGGCAGGGGGAGTGACAAATGGGAGTGAACAACAAACGTGCGTGAGGGATCGGACCACCGAGATGAGAAGAGAGAACAAGAGGAACAAGTAATACTCTGAGGAGCCCCTGTGTGAAGGAACTGACAAAAAAGAGGTCAGTGGAAGTTACTAGAAGGTGAGATTGAGAGGAGAGAGGAAACTCAGAAGCCAACAGAGACAATCTCTAAAAAGTGGGCAAGGTCAAAAGGTAAAAGACCACAGAGATGCTGAAAGATGTCGCTGGATCTTGCTATTAGAAGGTCTTGGGTGAACTTAGGAAGAGCACACATCCACATTCATCTACTTGCCCAACCCTGGTCTGAGTGGAGGCCTCCGAACAGTGTCCCTGCTTCTACTCTGACCCTAGTGGATTCCTAATCTTCATGATTTCTAAAATTAAAGCTCCTCTACTCAAAACCATCCACAGGTATTCTCTGTCCTCGGGATAAGATCCAAAGTCTGCAGGCACCATGACCCACAGGGACCTGACGTGACCTCGGGTCAGTTCAGATCCTTTGAGAAGGACACTGAGCCAAGGTTAGACACACATAAAACATACTGGGGGAGGCATCTGTGACAGACATACGGGAAGACATGGGAGTAGGCAGGAAACTCCTTTATTTGGGAAGGACTGACATTTGTGAACGGAGATGGACAAGGAAAGGGTTTGGGTAGAAAGGACCTCACAATTCTAAGAAATTTGAGCCAGGCTGATGAGGGGGCCTTCAGCCAAAGTCAGCAGCAGCAGAATGGGCCTGCCCTCCGACCCCTGCCTTGCTCAGTCATTGGTCAGGACTGGCCTGTGAGAAGTGGACCTGTGGCACCAACACAGTGGTGGCCTGGGGGTTAACTATAAAATCTGGCAATCTGAGCAGGAAATCTGAACAGTGCATTTTCATGGCTGCCGCACCATTTGTTACTTTTCAGACCTCATCTGGCACTCTCCCCGTCACTTGCCTCCAATATCCCCAGGGTGTGCCTGCCTCAGAGCCTCTGTCTTTGCTACTCACTCTGCCTGCAATGCTTTGCCCTCAGATATCTACGCGGCCAGCCCTCTTACTTTCTGTAGGTCTCTGCTCAAATTCCGTCTTATCAGGCAGGCATTTCCAGACCACTCTGTGTAAAAAATGGCACTGTCATCATTCTCAGTGCCCTTAACCTTCTTCAACTTTTTCCATAGGATTCGCTGCCACCTGGCATTATTTATAACCTAGTTGTTGGTTTATTTGTGGCACTTCACAGGGACAGATGTTTCATGAGGGTGGAAACTTCACCCTGCTTTGTTCATGGGTGTCCCCAGTGCTCAGAAGAGTGTATCTCCAGGCTCATGGAAGGCACTGGATATTTTCTGAATGAACGATAAGGGCATGATGAACACCTCTTATGTCCACGTAGCAAGTGCTCTGAGAATATTTATTAATGAATGAATGAGTTGGGCACTTTCCAGGAGGTGGGGATACAGCGCTGAACAAGACAAAGTCCCTGATGTCATGGAGCATACGTTCTTTAATAAAAATAAAAGATTGATGACTACATGCTAGAGCCTAATAGATCATTTGCAAAGCAGAGGTATCTTGTCATAAATTCCTTTAGGCTAACTTTAAAGGAACATGCTTTTGGGGGTGCCTGGGTGGCTCAGTCGGTTAAGCGGCTGACTTCAGCTTGGGTCACAATCTCACGGTTTGTGGGTTCGAGCCCCATGCCAGGCTCTGTGCTGACAGCTTGGAGCCTGGAGCCTGCTTCGGATTCTGTGCCTCCCTCTCTCTCTGCCCCTCCTCCGCTTGTGCTCTGTCTCTCTCTGTCTCTCAAAAATAAATAAATGTAAAAAAAAAAAAAAAATTAAAGGAACATGCTTTTATAGGAGACTATCCCAGGAAAGAATGTAACATGGCCCGTGGGTTGAACAAGCCCAGCGGTCTTTGTTTTTATCCGGGAGTTTATATTTTAATTCTAGAAGTCAAGCACTGGTTTACCTTGTGCCTGAAGCCTTTCCCAGTGGTGTCTCCTTATGAAAACGTTAACTGAGCTTGGCTTCTGTGAGCTAAATTCCGAGATTTACAAAGCAAACATTTTCCTAAAATACCAACCCAATTCTATTCAACAAAATCAAACACTGTCTGAGGTTTCCGCCCCAAGTGAAAAAGGTCATTTATTCACAGCCATTTTCGCTCTTCCCGATATTATCTAAAGAGGTGGGAACCCATGCTCTACTGGTGTCATTAGTAGGTACGTGACGAGAACCTTCCATACAAGCTTCAGCTTGGTCTTGCCACTCTGTGTTTGCTGCTGGTCGCTAGGCATCCTCTACATCGGGACCCCAGACAGACGTCTCATGGAAGAGGTAAAAGAGTTCAAAAGAAGCCACATGTGAAAACTGAGGCCATGTAGCTCCAGAGCTCTGAAAACTTATGAACAATGTGGCGCCGAGGAGTAGCGATTATGATGAGAAAAGATTCAGAATACACTGCCAATTAAATGGTGGAGACGTTTTAAAATAAAAACATCAAACCGCAAACACAAGATTCACTCTTAATCCCCTGGGCCCACTGATAAAGCCATTTTAGCATTTCATGTTTTCCCTTCTGTGATAGAAGAGGTACTGATCGCCATGCAGAAGTCAACCTCTGGCCTTATTATCACTTGGACTTGAAACCAAATCAATCTAGAAAGATTGATAGGAATCAAAAGGACAGATAAGGTGATCCAGCAGACAAATGTATTTGCCATTCTTTCAAAACTCAATTTCCTGGATTTTCCATCTGTGACCCACCAGGGTGGCCACTCAGCCTTTCAGGCTGTCTCGGGGGCTGAGGCTTGGAACCCAGCAGCACTGCGTGCCGAGCCAGGCTGCACGCTGCGCTGGGGAAGTACGTGGGGGCTGAGAGAATGAGTAGTTCCTCGCGGTCACACGGGGGATTTCTTCCCTTGGCTGCCCCTCTTTTCACCGCCATGACTCGACATGGGGATTACTCCAGCGAAATCAGAAGGGGATAGAGTCCATTAGATGTTTCCCCAAAAAGAATTAAACTTCATTCCTCTGGGAAATTGCTAGTGAAGGATGTGATTTTAACTAGAAATTTCTGGCCTGGGTTTCTAATCCCCCAAATCCTACCTCAAGCCAGGCCATTTTCCCTTTTCTTAAAATCGTAACGCCGAATCTTAACAGGACGAACGGTGTGTGTAAAAACGAAATTCATGCTTTGAAAAGTAAATGTAGGGACACATGGCTTCAAATGCTAACCAAAGCTGCAGTTCTGGCTTGGTTCAGTAGCGACGGCAGTGAAGAGAGAACACAAGGTCAAAGAGCATCACCTTTCCTTTGGCAGGAGCCAGGGTTGGAAAGTTTAGGGAGAAGCCCACCAGAAGTGGTCCCGACAACAGATAAGAAAGAGCACCTTGCTGGGGCATTGGGATTCACTTCCTTAGAGCCCTCAAGTCTCTCCTTCTCTCTCTCTCTCTTTAGAAAACAAAACAAAACAAAAACTTGAACCCACAAAGGCTTTGAGGCCACAAAGTCAAGATAGTGCCATGGCCCGGACTAGGACCTTGCTTCCCGCCCATGGCTCCCTCCACACAGATCTCTCCAAGAGACAGAGAAGTGACTAGGCCAACGCCCAGCACTGGGCTATTAATGTGGACAGGAAGGGACTCATGTGAGGGGAGAAGTGGTTGGATCTGGCAATGAACTGAAAAAATATTAAATATGGCTAAGCAAAATACAAAGCAATCCTATTTTGGCACAAGCATTGCCTTTTTATTTCATGTTATTAACAAATTCTTATTCTCCTGCTGACCACAAAACCACCTGGAAGCCGACACGGGGCTAAAGCACGATACCTTCTACCTCACACCGTGTCGCCTGAGGGAACTGCTGTTTCTGAGAACTTTTCCAGATTCTCCGTTATAAATGGCTGAAACTCCCAAACCTGAGACCTCTGGGGAATACAAAAGCAGTTGTTTTAAATCACCACAGCACTGCCTTACTCACCCACTTGGAATTCACTGAAAAGGCAAACCATAAGAGTTTTAAGTTGGGTGTCTGCTCGCCTCTGAAAATATTTGAGTTTGTAAGACACTTCATGATACGCATTTCTGCTTTGTATTTCTAGGGCCTGTCCTGGGTTGGGTGTGAACTGGCCTAGGGGAGAAGAGGGCAAAGGGAACCGTAGAGCCCTGTCCGAGGCGATCTTTGCCACTTCTGTTGGGATATTTCATCCGCTGTGAGACTGAAAACGCCCCTCTTGACAGCCTGGCCACAGGGCCTCCCTTTCTGTTGGGAGTGGGGGTGGGATGGGGAAGAGAGAAACGGGCCCAGTGTTTAGGATAAAGCGGATTCCAAGTAACTTTAAAACAGATACAAAGGGGCATTTACTGAGTTCTTACCGAGTGTCGGAGAGCGTGAGCGGGATGTGGGGCAACACGGCCTCCCTCCCCCGAGGGGCCGCCACGGCGTCCCGGGTCCCCAGAACCAAGTGTGATTAGAAGCAATAGTCCAGAGATGCATCTTGGTGGTCTGGGTCAGGATGCCAGATGTGTCTTATCAAAAGAGGTCTGTTTAAACCATCCCTCACAACTGTTCGGCCTCGGCCATTTGAGATAAGTAGCTAAGTGTCTGAGGCTGAATCCTCTCTTTTATACTCAACCCCAGAAGCGTTTATTGTTCACATTGTCCATTGAGACTCACAAAGGAGGATTTAAAAACATAGTTGCCCATGAGGTTGCTTAGTCTGGAGGAAGCCTGGAAAGGCAGGGACTCGTGTGCTATGGGTGTCTGTGTGTGCAGGCATACGCCATGTGCATAACACAACTACGAGATCCCCGTCTGAGGGACGGACACTTAAATGGCCACACAGGATGGAGCTGCCCTAAGAGCCACTTCTTTGAGAGCAGGAAAGGAGAGATAGCATGATGTCACGGGAGAGCACGGGACTTTGTACTAATGGTTCTACTCTTTATGGGCTTTGTGATCTTGGGCAAGTGTTTTACTACCTCACAGTCTTGGTTTCCTCATCTGTAAAATGGGGGTAACTATGCCTCCCATACAGGGTTTTATGAGGATTGACTGACTTAGTATTGGAAAGCACCTAGCACTGAGTGCTACAGGGTATACAGACACACAAATACTGCAGACATCTGGGAAATGTACATTCTGCTCCCTGCTTGACTGAATCTGGAAGACACTGGGAGTGCTGTAGAGATAGAGGCCATCCATTGTCTTCTCTACCAACCAGAAGCGGAGTGGTGAAAATGCTGAGTGATGGATGGGGGGCAGAAGTCCTCTGTTCTGGTCCTGATTACTCACTTCCTTGGCTAGGTGACTTCAGGCAAGCTGCTTACCCTCTCTACCCTGAAGTTCTCTCTTGGGCAAAAATGCGCAAGATGATTATAAAGATCAACCAAAGGCGTCAAGATCAGGAAGAAAGAGTAACTGTCTTTGTTTGCAGTAAACATGGTATTGTATGTTCTTGTATGCATAGAATACAATGGAATCTCCAAATACTATTAGAACTAATAAACAAATTCAGCAGAGTTGCATGAAACAAATTCATGCAAGATCAACACCCCCAAACCAACCATGTTTTCATACACCACAAAAAGGAAATTAAGAAAATAACTCTATTCACAACAATATCAAAAAGAATAAAGGGCTTAGAAATAGCTAAGTGTGTAAGCTATTTCAGTGAAATAGCTGAAAACTATAAAATAGTTTTACACACTGAAAACTATAAAATAGTACTGAAAGAGTTTGGAACCCGAATAACTGGACAGACCTCCCATGTTTACGAATTGGAAGATGTATTGCTCAGGGAGATACGCTTCCTAAATTGTTCTAGAAATTCAAAACAATCCCTAACAAAGTACTAGCTGGATTTATTTTTCTTTTCTTTTTTTTTTCTTTTTTCAGAAGTTGTTAAGCTCATCCCCAAATTCATTTGGAAATACAAGTGACTGAAAATAGCCAAAATGATCTTCAAAAACAAACACAAAGTGGAGGAGAAAAACACATTCTGATTTCAAAACTTACTACGAAGCTAAGTAATCATGACAGTATGGTCCTGGTTTAAGGAAGGACATATGGAATAAAACAGAGAGCCCAGGAATAAACTCTAACACTTATGGTCAGTTGCTTTTCAACAAAAGTGTCAGGAAAATTCAGTGGGAAAGGAATACTCCTCAACAAAGAGCTGACTACCTCACACTATACACAAAAATTAACTCAAGATGGATCACAAACCTAAATGTAAGGGCTAAAAGTACAAAATTCTTACAAGAAAACACAGGTTGGGTGCCTGGGTGTCTCAGTCAGTTAAGTTTCTGCCTTCAGCTCAGGTCATGATCTCATGGTTTGTGAGTTCAAGCCCCATGTTGGACTCTCTGCTGTCAGCACAGAGCCTGCTTCAGAACTCCTGTTCCCCTCCCTCTCTGTCCCTGTCCCATTCACTCTCTCTCTCTCTCTCTCTCTCTCTTAAAACTAATAAACTTGAAAAAAAAATTTTTAAAACAGAACAAAACACAGGAGTAATCTTCATGATGTTGGCTTAAGCAGTTATTTCTTACATATGACACAATACAAGTGATTAAAAAAAATCAATGAATAGGACTTCATTAAATGCTTTTACACTTGCAGCCACTCCATTAAGAAAGTGAAAAGGGGCGCCTGGATGGCTCAGTCAGTTAAGCACCTGACTCTTGATTTCAGATCAGGTGATGATCTTACGGTTGGTGGGATCGAGCCCCGTATTGGGCTCTGTGCTTACAATGCAGAACCTGCTTGTGATTCTCTCTCCTTCTTTCTCTGCCCCTTCCAAGCATGCTTGCTCACTCGCTCTTTCTCTCTCTCTCTCTCTCTCTCTCTCAAAATAAGTAAATAAACATTAAAAGAAGAAAGTGGAAAAACAGTTCAACTCCTAAGAGAAAAATATTTGCAAATCGTATATCCTCTAAGCAACATACAGCCAAAATGTATAAAGAACTCCTACAACTAATAATAGATAACCCAGTTTTTAAAAATGGCTAATGGAATTTGAATAGACATTCTTCCCAAGAAGTTATCAAATAGCCACTAATTAGTCATTATGGAAATGCAAATCAAAACCACAGTGAGATACCACTTGACACCCACTAGAATGGCCTTGATGAAAAAAGACAATGACAAGTGTTACTGAGGATATAGAGAAATGGGAACCCTCATACACTGCTGGTGGGAATGGGAAATGAGGCAGCCACTTTGAAAAACAGTTTGGCAGTTTCTCCAAAAGTCACACATAGAATTACAATATGACTCAGCAATCCTACCCCTAAGTACCTGCTCAGAAGAAATGACAACATATGTCTACACAAAGACTTTGTACGTGAATGTCTACAGCGCCATTACTCACAACAGCCAACAAGTGGAAACAACCCAAATGCTCATCAGCTGGTGAATGGATAAACAAAATGTGGTCTATCTGTATAACAGAATACTTCTTGCCAGTAAAAAGGAATGATGTGCTGATACAACATGGATGAACCTCAAAATCATTATTATGCTTAGTGAAAGAAGCCAGACACACACACACACACACACACACACACACACACACACACACACATCCTATGGTTCCATTTATATAGAACGTCCAGATAAAAGCAAATCTTTAGAGAAAGAAGGTAGATCAGGGGTTGCCTAATGTGGTTGCTGGAGGTGGCAATGAGGAGCAACCACAGGGTACGAGGTTTTTTTGGGGGGTGATGGAAACACTCGAAGATTATATGGTGGTGATAGTTGCACATCCCTGTAAAGATACCAAAATCATTCAACTGTACACTATAAATGCATGGATTTTATGGTATGTAAGGTATACCTCAGCAAAACCATCAGTAATAATTTTAAAAGATCAACTGAGATCACATCTAGATAGATAGATAGATCCATAAGTCAGCATATGCAGACTGAGTTAGATCTTCCACATTCCCAGCGACACAGGCAAATGTCAGCCCCCAAATCCTCCATGCAGAATTCACCTACAAAGCACTGTCCCTCCTTTCCATCTCCCCAGTGGTCTCCAAACCCTACTGCCATGTACAAGGCATCCCAAGAGAATGACTTTTGTTTCTTTTCTTTAATTCTTCTGCTTGATGGTACTGACTGCCTCCTATTGAAAAAATTAGTTTTTCCTTGATTACTTTGACCCTCTTTGACTCCTGATTTTCATTTTGAGTCTTTGCTAGAATGGTCTGTACTTCTTCCTTTGTTTTCTTTGGTGTTTCTTTGTCTACATCATGCTCCCCAAATGTAAGTAAGGTCCCTCAAGGGTTTCATATTGACCTCTTTTCCTTCTCTTGCCATAATCTTCCCAAGGGGCCTGGTATGCTTGCATAATTCCCCACCTCTCTGAGGACAACTCTGAAATCTTTATCTCTAAACCATCATGACTAGTAAAGAAATCGCCACCCAGATAGATGATCTTGCAATGCCCAACGTATGAGAATATAAACAACTGATTTAGATACTGCACTGAGATATTTACTGAAATATTAACTAGCCTGTTCTCCTCCTATATATTCCCCTCCATTGTGTTTCAAGCAGGCATCCGGCCCCTTTTGTCCTTGGAGTTGGTCTGTGTTTCTGGAACAACAGCTGATATTGCTTGCTGGACACACTCCTTCCTCTGGGGCTTTTTATCATCTCAAACTGAGTTCCTTTGAACACACTGTGTACATGTCTCTGAAGGGGAGAGGAGGAAGGAAGGTATACATGCCTTTCAGGGAAGCAAGGAAGACAGACAGGATGGGCTACATAATTTGCAGGACCTAGTACAACATGACAATGTGGGATCCTGTGTCCATAAATTGTTAAGAATTTCAACATGGTGACAGTAGAGCATGAAAGCAAGCACAAGGTCCCTATAAGCATGGGGCCCAGTGTGACTTCATAGGTCACATACCCATGAAACTAGTCCTGGTGGAATTGTTTCCTGCAGACCAGGGAGAGATAAGAAGGATTTGCTGGTCCAATGAGAACAGAAAATGATGTACTGCTTGGTGGCAGAACTCCATGGAGACCACCGACATCCAAGAGACACAACAGGGGAGGCTGGAGTCAAGGCACAAGGTTTTCTAGCTCAAAGCAGCAGAGCCTGGTCTCTGGAGCCACATGGATTGACATGTGGGCATGTGGTGGGAACCAGGGTAGACCAATGACAAGAGCTGCTGTCCCAATGCCTTAGGACCACATATGGCCCAGGACCATGGCCCATAACCCTAGACGAGGAAGAAAAGTCATCTCACAACCCACCACCCAGTAGTGACTGAGACTGAAAATCCACTGAACTCAGTGGGACGGGAGTCAGAGTCAGAATTAGTTTTTTCTTTTAATTGTGGTTAAATACATATAATATAAAGTTCACCATTTTAATCATTTTTAAATGTATAGTTCAGCATTAAATACATTCACTTTTGTGCAACCATCCCCACCATCCACCTCCAGAACTTTTTCTCATCCCAAACCAAAACTCTTTCCCATTAAACACTAACTTCCCATCCTTCCCAGCCCCTTGCAACCACCATTCTACTTCCTGCCTCATGAATTTGACTACCCAGGCACCTCATGTAAGTGGAATCACATCCCATTTGTCCTTTTGTTTATGGCTTACTTGACTTAGTATGTTTTCAGATTCACCCATAGATTTAGATTTTTTTTAAAGAAAATAAAGAAACGCACTATTTCTTGTACATTCATGATTGTGAACTTGGATGCACCTTATACACAGATGAATTCATTGTTACCATAAGACTAGCTTGAATTCTTGTCTGACACTGAGACTTTTTTTCTCTCTGGTCCTCCACATGCAACCAGTCTTGCCCATTCTCTCTCCACAGAGCCTCTCAAATCCTCAAACCCAGGTTCCTTCCGGCACTGCAGACCTTACTTCCAGGCCCCCTCACTCTCACCCCAGACCTGGATGGCCTCCCCCAGACTCATACTGCTCAGTAATGTCAGAGTAATCATCCCAAAGCCCAGTCCTGCTCTCCACATGCTCCCCCTCATTTCCACGTCTGTCCCTTGACTTGTGTGATAACGTCCATCTTCAAGGCCCTTCCTCCAGGTTTCAACCTGTCCAAAACCTTCAGGCTTTACTTAAATATCAGCACCTCAGCGAGCCTTTCCTCTTCACTACACACTTTCAGAAATGGCCTCTGTATCCCCTGTGCCTGTTCTATTCTGTCCTGTGATTATACGTATTTCAACATATACTTGGTTGCTCCAGTTAATTGCACGCTCATCCAAGACAGATGCTATGTCCCAGCCATCTTTAGAACAGCAGCTTACTACGGTGCCTGGCTGACTCGGTTAGTTCAGTGTCCAACTTCGGCCAGGTCATGATCTCATAGTTCATGAGTTTGAGCCCTGCATCGGGCTCTGTGCTGACAACTCAGAGCCTGGAGCCTGCTTCACATTCTGTGTCTCCCTCTCTCTCTGCCCCTCCCCCACTTGTGCACACATGCGCGCTCTCTCTCTCTCTCTCTCTCTCAAAAATGAATAAACATTTAAAACAAAAATTTTTAAAGAAATTTAGAACAGTGGCTTATTTAAAATCGTAAATGTTCGATATATTCTTGCATAGATTATATTCATATAAAGCTGTTGCAGTTAGCAAATTCTGTGGTTCAGACAGTAAGTGGTAGAGGAGTAGCATATGAATGAAAATAAGTTCTCAAAGCATCATTCAGCTCTGAATGGTTACTATCTCTGGGTCAAGGCCTTTAAGAAGGGAGACATCTTGGGGCGCTTGGGTGGTTCAGTCAGTTAAGTATTTGGCTTCGGCTCAGGGCATGACCTCGCCGTTCATGAGTTCGAGCCCCACATCAAGCTCTCTGCTGTCAGTATGGAGACTGCTTCGGATCCTCTGTCCCTCTCTCTCTCTGCCCCTCCCCTGCTCATTCTCTCTCTCTCTCTCTCTCTCTCTCTCTCTCTCTCTCTCTCTCTCTCTCTCAAAATAAATAAATAAATAACTTAAAAAATTAAAAAATAATAAAAATAATAAAAAAGAAGAGAGACATCTTTTGGCTTGGGAGAGAGAAAGATGAGAAGGAAGCTGGCACGTGGGCTGGAGCAGAGGCCTGGGGGGTCCAGGGAGGATGAAAGAGCCCTTCCAGAAGTAATAAGCAGTATAAGCAAAGGGAAGGACTAGCAGTTCCCAGGGAGGCCTCCAATAAAAACAGGGAGGTGACAAGGGAGAGGTGAAGAGATCATTCTCCAGAATTCCATTCCAACAGGGGTTTCACAACTGGCCAACAGGCCCCTGACCATCCCCTGTGTTTGAAGGGTAGGAACTAGTCCGATGTCCATTGAGGGAAACCCCGGAGGTGAATTTTCAAGACACCCACACAGCTGGCGACTCGTTGCAAAAGAACAAACAGGCAGTTGGGATTGGGTAAATAGAGTCATTTTTGTTTTTATCTGATTATTTTAGCTGGTAGCTAGATGTTGCAATACATGCTGATGCAGTCTAAGTGATTTCTTTGGAACGTGATTCTCTTATCTGTTCCATGAGAACTTGGTGAGATTATTTAAGGAGCTTAAAGAATAGGAGCCAGACTTCCATGATCATCCGTGGCACCGGGAAGTAGGGAGGATGGTGGGGAGGAGTCCGAACACCACCACCTCCCATCTTCCAGGCGGCTCCACCTCCTCCTTGATCAGATCCTTGATGAAATCTACACAGATTCGAATCTTCTCTGAATCTCCTTCCATTTCCGCTGATACCTCCTGGGAGATGTGAACAAGGAGGGAAGAGAAGGGAAAGTCCCCCAGGCAGGGAAGCCCCATGGTGAGTGAGTGGCAGGCCCAGAGCAAAGCTGGGAATGCAGGCAGGGACATCAACCAGACTGACAGCTGGCAGGAAGGGGTGCAAAGGACGCCTGGGCTTCTGTCCCTGTGAATTTGAGGGAGGCTGGCCTCGGACACCTGTGCTTGCTGAGGTTCTTCTTCTAGCTGGGTCTGAAGCTTAGGCCTCAGTCTCCTGTTCTGCGCAGTGAGGCGATAAATGCACTAGCATTTCTACGGCTGCTTCTGCTTTTTACATTTTGTAATGCTGAATGCCTCTGGAGGAAATTTTGGATTGGGATACAGTGGGTTTTGTTACATATTCCCCAGCTCATTCCACATAGTTTTCATGCTATATTTTACACTGACAAATGCATGCTAAAATGGACTGTGAATGTACAGGGAGGGGTGTCCTGGTCTGGGACGAGGCCAGCTGGCCAAGCTGCAGGGGAGGGGGCTAGACTGGGAGTAACGGGAACGCGGAATCAGATGCACCCACAGAGCCCAGCGAAAAGGCGCCCCAGGTGCTGGGGAGTGTGGGACGACAGGCTGACAGTGGCAGTGGTGTTGCTCTGGGCCCCGGGGAGGAGAAGCACATCCAGTGTGAAGGCAAAGGAGGGAATGAAGAAGCCTATGGAGAGCGGCCAGAAGGAGTCCAGAATCCAGCGAGATCAAGGCAGGACTAGGAATGTGCCGGTGGTTTGTTAGACGACAGTGGAACCTTAGTATGTGAGGTTCAGCAACGAAACTCTAGGGTCTACCGAAAAGATAGATAACATAAGGCTTCTGCAGTGGGGTCAGACAGAAGTCCAGGTACCGGCTGAACCAGCGAGGTCCAACGAACGTGAATCGGGTGTCTCTTCTGAGCAAGCACTGCGCCCAGAGGCAGGGACTGCCCACACTCCACCGCCCTCAAGCAAGTGCAGACCAACAGCAGGGTGGACTGCTGTGTGGACTGGCTTTGTCTACACGGGCAGCTCGAGGGACCCACCTGGGGAATGGAAAGACTTCAGACACAGGTCGGGCCTGACAGACTGCCCTCAGTCCTGGTTCTCAGAGATGCATGGCAGTTCCCATGCAGCAACAGTGTTCAAAGAAGGATGACGACAGTGGCCTTGACTATGGGTCCCCTGAGCCCCGGCTGGTGGTTGTAAGCCTGCAATACAGACTGGGAAAACCAGACCAAACCACAAAACACTGCTTTATGCCCACTAGGCTGTAAGACATCTTTTTAAAAACTCTCTTAATGTGAATACATTTCTCTAAATCACAAGGGCAGTGCAATGGGCCAAATGCTAGTCTCCCTGAGAAATTCCTACACTGCAGTCTGATTTCCAATGTGATGTCATTAGGAGGCTGGGACTTTGGGAGGTGATTTAGGTCATGAGGACGGAGCCCTCATGAATGGGATTAGAGCCCTTATTAAAGAGACTCCAGCTAACTCTCTCACCTTCTTTCTTTCTGCCATGTGAGGGTACAATGAGAAAATGGTCATTTGCAACCCAAAGAGTACCTTCTCCAGAATCAGACCAGGCTGCCATGCTGATCATAGACTTCCAGCCCCCAGAACGGCATGAAATAAATTTCTATTGCCTGTAAGCTACCCAACCTATGGTTCTTTACTAGAGCAGCCTGGAGTCAAACAGGGAGCTTAGTGTTAAATTAAAATGTCTGACTACTCAACCAGAGATGAGAAAGCTCCACTGGATATGGATATATTTTTCATTTAATATTTTTAATAGAGAAATCATATTGTTCAAAAAGGCAACAAGACATCTCTCTCCCATCTTTGTCTCTCTCTCATCTATCTCTAATAGGGAACCATGGTTCTACTTTCTTATGTGTCTTTAAAGACCTGTTTTTCCCCTAACTGGCAAAAGTCCTTGGCTGGGCCCTAATGACAGTGAATGGTGCTGTCTCCCATCAGAGGCTTCTTGTTGTCTCCTGCCTCCTGGTGGAGCCTGGCTGGATAGAGGGTGGGAGAGAGGCTGCCTTTACACCTTGGAGTGCCTGTGACCAGAGACTGGGAGGACATGTGTGAAGGGTTTTTTAAAAAAAAACTGACCCCTTGGGGGCACATAGGTGGCTCAGTTGGTTAAGCATCCAACTTTGGCTCAGGTGGTGACCTTACACTTTGTGAGTTTGAGCCCCGCATCAGAGCCTCACTACAGAGCCTGCTTAGAATTCTCTCATTCTCATTCTCTCTCTCTCTCTCTCTCTCTCTCTCTCTCTCTCTCCCCCCCCCCAAAATAAATAAATAAACTTTAAAAATAAAATAACTGACCACTCACACACAGTACATGGCCTGGCCTCTGGTAACATCTCAGGGTGAGTGACTTAGGGGCCTTTTTCAGGAGTGTAGACCCTGGTGACCTCTCTGAAGTGCCCTCGTGGCCTGACATGGCCTAGCCTCACATCTTCCCTCTTTGGTGGACTCTTGGTGGGTTGTTTTGCAGGCCACGGGTATACCCTAGAGAGGGCCCACCCCCATTACAAATGAGAACATACCAAAGTCTAGAAATGGAATTTTCATGGCCAATGAGGGTGGACCAGACATGCTAGCCCATGGTAGCTACTTACCTAACCCAAAGGTAGGTTCCCATTACCTTTACCCCCTACAGGGGCAGGGGCTGGAGGGCACGGGAAGCATGTTCTAGGCTGGGCCTATGGTCTGCTACTGAATGACTAGAAGCCCAATATTTGAGGTTTTCTCCCAAAGACCCATGGTTTGTTTAAGGTTTTTGCCCTCAACCATTAAGGCAGAATGTTTTCCCAAGCCCACCTGAGAAAGCCAATCCTTATACAGACATATAATTTTTCAGGGAAGACTAGACATGCTGCAGAGCCAGTGGGCTAACATATTAGACTTGTGTGCAGAATATGGAAGAAGAGCCAAGGCCGAGGGACCCCTCAGGCAAACTCCGTGGGTGGCTTACCCACTACACCCATAGATGTGGGGACCTCCATCTGCTGCCTCCCACCTCCATCAGGCCAGGGTCCTTGTCAGGGGCCATCAGCAGCTCAAGGGGTGAATGAACTGCAGACTACTTTCCTCAAATGTGAAAAGAGGTCAAAGTGGACTCACTGTGACCATAACAGGGGAAGAATGCGGAATGCCATCGAGACCCCCGTCAGGTCACCCTTTCCCTCCACTCTACCGTGGCCCCTGAGAATCTCCTCTGAGCCTCATGACTATTGCCAGCACCTAGAACACAGCACTTAGAACATTCCCAGCACATACTCAGTGCTCATTAAGTGCCCAGCTGACCCCAGGGCTCCTCTCTCCTCAGGTCTGTCGTCTTAAAGCTGTGGGAACTCAGGACTAGGAAGGTGATACGACTTATCCAGCATCCCGGCGGGCCATGGCACACTCAGGAGAAGAAATGTGCCACCCTGACTCCCTTCTGAGCTCTGTCTGGTCTCCCAGTGCTCTCCATCCAACCTGCTTCACATCAGGCATTTTCGCTGGGCAACGTGGGAGGAATACACAAGGCTGCTCGTACCCAGTGACTGGGCAGGGAACCTGGTCTCCTGGCATAGCCACAACCCATTCATGGCCCACAGCACCCAGGTTGGGACACCTTGCTGCAGACACTTACATGCAGTCTCACAGTGACGCCACTCATCTCCCTGCTGTACAGCTGGCAGCCACAGAGGGGGAGGACCTTAAAGCCAGGCCCCCCGGGGGAGTGACTTCATCAAGACTAAAGTATCGGCAGTATCCCCGACCAAAAGTCTGTTTGTGATCTCGGCCCGAGCAGCCCTTTGTCCAAATGAGTCCTGGGCCACATGGTTCCGTGACCTGTCTGCCAGACCCTTTTTTCCTGCTGTGGAAATGGCTGAAGGTAGGAGTCGGTTATGATCAAGCACAATATCCAACAAGAGCCAAATGCTACACACGGGATCCAGAGGAGCCCCAGACTTGCCCCAGGTCCTCGCCTGGGAAATGGTGGACACAACGGCCCTATTCATGGAAGGGGACTCTGAAACTTGAGTATGTTTAAAGTGTCTCTGAAATAAATGTTAACATGCTGACTCAGGCTCCCTCCGAAATAATTTTAAATGTCCTCTAACCCATTTTTGGCATATCATTCATGATGAAGCAGGTATTGAGAGCAGCATGGTTCAGCCAAACTCCCAGAAGCCTTGGCAGGAGGCATATGGTCCTATCAATCAACACTGGGGTCGGGGGAGGGGAGGGGGAGGCCAGCCATGGTTTGAAGACCGCAGTGGCTCAGTGTGGGTGAACCTTCTGGAAAAGGGTTTGCTGTTATTATAATCAAAAGCTTTCACCACATTTTTAAGCTTTACCCACTACCCTAACCATTCCCTTCTTTCAGGGGGTGACGTTCCAGCAGCTGAATGCCATATAACAAGAACTCCCTCTCATCACCATGGAAGCCAAGAGAAACATACTTTTTGAAAAGTGGCACTTTGGTGCAGAGAGCTCTGCTGATGGGAGCTTAAATAATGACGTGCCAGGAGAGATTATTTTTATGAATTCCTGGAACACACTTTTTTCTGTGAGCATGAGCCGAATAGTCCTCTGCGTGCTTCTGTTGCCCTCTACTTTACCTAGCCAGCCTGCGTCTTCAGGCAGCATAATCAGGACACCTTATACAGACTGTAGGTTGTTTTTAAGTTAATTTATTTCTTTTGAGAGGGAGGGGGACACAGAGAGAGGGAGAGAGAGAATTGCAAGCAGGCTCTGCACTGTCAGCACAGAGCCCAACATGGGGCTCAATCCCACAAACAGTGAGATCACGACCTGAGCTGAAATCACGAGTCAGACCTCAACCGACTGAGCCACCCAAGCACCCTCATACCATAGCTTTAAGTTGAAACGTGGGAAGATGTGGTTAAGTGTCCCCGGGAAGTAAGTGATGAGATGTAGACAAAGCTCATGCGGCTGGGAAGACAGATTTGACTGTGCATCTGTCAGAGATATCCTCCCCAGGCTGGGGGAAGGCAGAGAGATAAGAAGTCCATTTACTGTGGGTCCACTGGGATCCACAGGAGCAATTTCTCCGTTTTACCCCCATGGTTATTCTTCATGTTTCTGGAACTCTCCTTTAAGACACTTTCTCTGATCCCCTGAAGGGCCAACTCCAAGTGAATATCCTACGCCAATGTGAAATCTATTCTGGTGAAAATTTACTTCCCCAAATAGACAGCCCTCCAAACTTTCCCCGGTGTCTGCACACAGGAGCCCCAGACTCCGAATACCTCCTGCCTGTGGAGCTGATTCAGGCTCCCTTCCTTTTAGTTCCTCCATGCCTTCTCATCACCCAGCCAGCAAGCCTTGCCACCAGGATGCTCTTCAAACTCAACTCCTCACTTAACAGCCCATCACAAGGAAGAGATGCTTGAACATTTGAAGTGGAAGAGGAAGAAAGGAGGAGCTTACTGGTTCTTCCAATTATTTTCCATCAACTGCATGTGTTTGGTTTTTTTTTTAACAAATCATCTCTGTCTAGTCCTTCCACCCACAACCAAGTGGTGAATGGGTTCAGCCCCTCTTCACCTGCCTGGCTGTGCTTCTCTGATTTGCTTGTGCCTATGGCCCTCACATCTCACAGTCTTCATAGATTTCTTCTTTTCTTCCTTCAGATCTGGCTCAAGATTCACCTCCTACTAAAAATCTTTCCACTCATCTCTCAATGTTTAGTTCTAGATCCACCTTCTCCCTGGAAATGTTCAAGTCCATTGTAACCGCCAATAATACTTCCCTCCCCTGAGTTGCAGACACTTATTTCTATGCCCTTCCTTTTCAGTAAGACCCCCAAGCTTCTTATAAAATGCAACTAGTATCCATTCAGTGTGTGGAATACACTGCATCAGTGTTCGAGATAATTCCCGCCCCCGCTGTCAGAGGATTACGCACCCTTGACCTACTGGCAATATAATTTGCTTTGGCCAATGGCATGAGGGACGTGACATGCGCCACCTTGAGCAGAGGTCTTAAGCACCACCACGTCATTCTGCCATTTTCCCTTAGCCACACGAACAGCACATCTCGTCTAGAAGTTGCTTTTTCTGTCTGAGTCTCAAAGTGAAGAGGAAAGTGGGGCAGAGTTCATCTTTAAACTCCATGTTCACGAGTGAGAGATAAACCTCAGCTGTAAGCCTCTGATACAGCTTGTTACTACAACATAAGTTAGCTTAATCTTAGTTCTAAAGTGTGTAATAGGTACAGTTTTTGTAATGGTGGCTTTACACTAGGTGTCTCCTTCTGTCCTCCAACAAGCCTACCGGCTTAGTGTTACTTTCGCCATTCTACCGATAGATAATATTAAAACACAGAAGAACCTGTTCCAATTCTGAAAGGTAAAAGGGGACAGACGAGAGGAAACTAGGTCTTCTGCAGCAAACTGACAGCTCTTTCCGCTACATGATGCATTTACGGGTTGAACTGTGTTCCCCCAAAACATCCTATCCCTTGGTACCTGTGAGTGTGACCTTATCTGGAAACAGATGTACTCAAGTTAAGATGAGGTCCTGAGGGTGGGCCCCCATCCAATATAACCGGTGTCCTTGGAAGAAGAGAAGACGCACACGTAGAGGCACACAGGGAGAGCAGCATGTGACGACTGAAGCAGAGACTGGAGTGACACATCAATGCATCTGCAAGCCAGGGAGCACCAAGGATTGCTAGAAACACCAGAAGCTCAGAGAAAAGCACGGAAGAGATAGTCCCCTAGAGCCCTTAGGGAGAGCGCAGGCTCGCCAACACCTTCATTTCAGATTACCAGCCTCCGGGGTTGTGAAGGAATAAACTGTTGCTTTAAGCCACCCTGTTTGTTGTAACCCATACAGCAGCCCTTGGACAGCAGCACACCATGGCCACCTCGATTTGGGGGCAGAACCCACTGGAAACTCTCTGCATGTGGGGGATAGAAAAAGTCTGCCTAGGGATAATTTCATTCTTCTGTCAGCAGCCTGGTGTCACCATCCCGTCTGTATTTATTTCCAAGAGCTGTCATCACACAGCACCACAGGCTAGGTAGCTTAGACAACGGAAATTTATTTTTCACAATTCTGGAGGCCAGAAATCTGAAATCAAGGCATTGTCAGAGTTGGTCTCTCCTAAAGGCTTCTCTCTTCTGCTTTTTTTTTTTTTAAGTTTATTCATTTATTTTGAGGGGGGGCAGGCGCGGGGGGAGAAGAGGGAGCGCACAAGCTAGGGCGGGGCAGAGAGAAGAACAGGCAGAATCCCAAGCAGGCTCTGCGTCATTAGTGCAGAGCCCAATGCAGGGCTCGAACCCACAAACCGTGAGATCATGATCCGAGCTGAGATCAGGAGTCGGACGCTTAACCGACTGAGCCATGCAGGCGCCCCTCTCCTTGTCTTCTAGATGGCCGTCTTCTCCCTGTGTCTTCACATAGCCTTCCCTCTGTGCCTGCCTGTGTCCTGATCTCTTCTTGCAAGGACATCAGTCATACTGGTTAAAGCCCACCCGAATGACCGCATTTTAACTTAATTGCTTTTTTAAAGACACTCATCTCCAAATGAGGCATTGGGGGTAAGGATTTCAACACACACATTTGTGGAATTCAGCCCACAGTGCTATCTCCTGTTTTCAGATATCTAAGGAGACTCATGATGCCTGTGTTCACAGCCTAGCTCCTTAAGCAATCTGGGATGGGGGGCTCAGAACATAAGGATGGCCCCGCCAGACCCATCTCAGGGTCTGACAGCCAGGACCACACGACATTTGGCCTTCCCTGTCCTCTTACAGATGTTCTTAGTTCAGATGGTTCTGAACCGTTTGCCTTGTTCAGGCTTCACTGTTGCCTCTGCTTTCTTGGCTTCAGCAATCTTGGCGAGAATTAGGTTCTCTCTTGGGCTTTGCTGATGGCTAGTGTTCTGGTTAAATCTCCTCTCAACACCCCAGGCCTTGGATTCCCTACTTCGGCACAGCCCCCTCCTCATGGCTGACTCTCCTTTCAACCCTCTTGCTGCCCCAACCTTACAGTCAAAATTCAAAACAGAATGGATAGACATATTTTGAGATACTTAAGACTATTAGAAACAAATAGTAATCAGTTCACCTAAATGGCTGTTAATTACTTTCCTAAAGCAAAGCATAATTTCAGTATTTTCTCCTCCTTATTGGTTTAGGAGTATCTGGAACCAAAAGAATAATCAACAAGTTCCCTGAAACTCTGAATATTTTAATCATTTTTTAAATAATTTTTAAATGTTTATTTTTGAGAGAGAAAAAGAGCACGGGAGGGGGAGGGGCAGAGAGAGAGGAAGACACGGAATCCAAAGCAGGCTCCAGGTTCTGGGCTGTCAGCACAGACACCAGGCGGAGCTCGAACTGATGAACTGTGAGATCGTGACCTGAGCCGAGGTCTGACGCTTAACCAACTGAGCCACCCAGGTGCCCCTTAATCATTATTATAATGCTGCTTCACAATAATAAATTTTATTTGAAGAAGACAGGATAAATAAACCATGGTGCAGAGATGGAAAATTAAGGAGAGAATGACGGCATCATGTGGGCTCTTCAGTTAGAGGGCAAGAAAGGCAGATCCACTCCAGTGACTTCAGGAAAGAAATCTGAAAAAAACCAGTGGAGCAAACCTTGGGTCTTTCTGGTTAAAAGCATTCCAGCCAGAAGAAATGGCAAGTTGAAGTGTCCTGAGGTGGCCATGTACTCAGAACAGGTGAAGAAGAGAGTCAGGAACGAGGCCGGAAAGGGTCGGGGTGGCCACATGGGTTCTCAGAGAACTTCAGATTTTACTTAGTGTGGAAGCAGAGTCTCCTGGAGAGTCTGAATGGAGGAGAGACACGATCGGACACATGCTGTAGAAGGACTACTCTGGTCGTCTGTGGAGACAGGCAGAAGGTAGGGCAGAGAGGTTGGAGGGAGCAGGGGCTGTTGGGGACCTCTGGGCAGCAGAGGGTGCAGACTCCAGGGATGGAGGTAGGGGAGGACAGGCTTTGCCATCCAACTTTCTGAAAGTACAGCCTACTCGGGCTGAGGCAGAAAGGGAGGTGGGGAAGAGGTGGAGGAACAACAGAGGGGACCAAGGGGACAATAGAGGGGACAAGGAGCCGTGGGTAAAACAAGAGGAACCCAAGAAAGCCGTCCAGAGGAGGAGCATAGTCCAGCTAAGCACTGTTCCTGGGCCAGAAATCAAAGCCTGAGGATTGACCCTTGACCACGAGGAGGCCCTTGGTGAAAACAATAGTGGGATTGGGTTTTGAGCAGGAGAGAATGAGAGGAGAAGTCGAGGGCATATCAGACATCATGCATTCCAGGAGCATCTCAGTCTGGGGAAGCTAACATGCTGGGGTGACTGTCCCTGAGCAGATGCCAATCTTCAGAGAAGGGGAGGAGAGGGAGCCCTGGAGGCCGTGTCCATGCTGCTTATGCTGTGGGTGTGCACGGGTCTGCAGGCAGCCCAACAAGTAAAACCTGAATTCTCCAGAAGACTGAGGAGGTGGGCTTTTCTCAAAACATGATTTCTCAAGTACTTTCTGCGTTGATTTCCGTTGGTCCAAATGACGGCCGGTTTTAATTTAAATCAGCTATTTTCGCAAAGGCAGGGAAAAGCATGCTTTAACCTGCCATCTCCTCCTCCAGAATGTTGGATCCTTGATATCTGGGGAGAATTTGCTTCTGTGTAATTTCTAGGAGTGCAACAGGAAATATGTTGGCACAAATATCAATGCTAATGGTTAACATCCTTGGTTTGGCTTTGATCCCAGTAGAAGATCAATAAAGCACATTTATTCAGGCTCTTATTGCCTCCTGGACTGCTCTTGAGGAGACTTCAGTCCCTGGGTCCCAGGTCCTATGCACAACTTCCTGGGAACTCCAGGACTGGGGTCAGGGCCCTGCTAATTGCTGTGTGAGAATCTGGTCCCTGACGCCTGTTCTCTAATCTCAGTCCTGCTACTGACAATCTTTGGTGTCTGGAGTGAAGTGCCCAACCTCCCTGTACTTTATTTACTAGTTTTTAAATGCTGAACTGATAATAACAGATTGCAGAGCAAATTAATTTCAGCATATGTTTGTCTCTTGGTAGATTATGTTCAGTGAAGATTAAATTCTAGACCAGTTTCCCTGCTACTCAGAGCATTTCTGGACTACTTTCCCCAAGTGCTTAATCAGGAGTGTTCAAGAATTACAAACAAATGTTGCCATTGGCCTTGACAAAATGATGCTAAGTTATGCTGCCTTAAGACTACCCAGCATTTTCTCTTACCCATGGTCTGGATTGACCAAATCACTGCTTTTCTTCAATGGATTTTATGTTAAACTTCACTTCAATGTGGATTTACCTCACAGAGAAGAGCTTTCCGAAAAGATCCACAGTAAGAGAGATTAAAACAGAAAGCAGAATAGTTACACTGTGGTTGCGTCTTAACCAAGATTAAGTTGATTCAGACACAGCTCTTTGGAAAGAGAGCTTACGCATAAAGTAAGATGTAATGATATGTGTGCCGTGCTTGTGGCTGTTTATTCCAGCTCAGAGCCCACCTCTTTCAAAATGCTTCACATCCTACTCCAACTGAAAGAGAATTCTCCCCCCTTCTGGTCTTCTGTCGCATAGTAGGAAAAGCACCCACTGGTCCTTTGTGTATTCGTTTGCTAGGGCTGCATAACAAAATATCACAGACTGGGCAGCCAAACAACAGTTCTAGAGGTTGGAAATCCAAGATCAAGGTGTCAGCAGGTTTGGTTTCTGGTGAGGCCTCTCTCCTTGGCTTGCGGATGGCAGCCTTCTCATTGTGTCCTCACATGGCCTTTTCTCTGTGTACATTTATTCCTGGTGTCTCTTCCTCTTCTCAGAGGGCATCAGTCAGATGGGATAGGGCCCCACTCTAACAGCCTCATTTCGACTTAATCGCCTCTTCAAAGACCGTATCTTTATATACTTTACATTCTGAGCTACCAGGGATTGGACTTCAACACAGAAATTTTGGAGGGAAACAGTTAAGCCCTTTGCATGCATTTTAGAATATTAGTAGGTACCTGATGTGTCTCTCCTCAACCTGACTGCAGGCTCCCTGGATGAAAGGCCCTGTTTTAAGATTCTGTGTATCTCCTGCAATCAATGGCTCGATGGGTCTTCCTGATACTATTGAATGTTGTTCACATTTGCCCTGATGCAGATATATTTTGAAGGAGAAAAAAATCAGCCACGGCAGCTTCGTGTCAGTGACTGGGCTAGATGATTTCCCAGATTGCTTACAAATCCCGTGACTGTTCATGCCCCATCACCATCCGTGTGGCTTCACAAAAAATTCTCCTCTCTACAGAGTTTTAGTCATTTGCTTAATTTCTTACCGTTAGACCTCCCAAGAGGTGCCAGTCTTAACTTTGGCTAATTCCCTATGCATGTCTGCATCTGGCAGTCCCTGAGATCCTGACCTGACTCGGACCTGGAAGCCGAGGAAACAGGCTCAGGGCAGTGCAGTGGGTTGCCTGAAGTTGCCCCAAGAGGACTCCAACCAACTTTTTCCAGCTCCAAGGCCAATACCCTAATATTCCTCATTATGCAAAAATAAGAACACCAAGGGCTTTATGTCTTATGGGCAGTAATTTATGTAATGAAGTGAGATCATAGTCTCTCTTATGAATGCTGATGAACCTTATAACAGCGTATCTTTTAGTACCAAAAGGATCCAGCATACTTCTTTTGTTGATTCATAAAATGCTCAAATGCTCAAACCGTATGTTTAAGTACAACTCCCAATGGATATATCCTTCCTTAAATGAAAACAGAGGAATTTTTCAACATCAGGTGGGACAATAAGCATGATATTGGGAGGAGTAATCTAAATGTAGCCATGAGTCGCTTCCAGGGCGGTGGAGATGATACCAGCCTCATGGCCTGGCACCTCCCAGAGGTGCCTTCTCTAAGCCATCACGTTCACCCGGTAGGTACAAGACAAATCAAACCCAGAGACATGTGCACGTGAACATGAGCCTTGCTAGACACGTTCTGTGTACAATATCACTTCTATAAAAGTGGGAAAGCCAGTGTAAGCATCGAGTAGGCTTTCAAATGAAGTAATGCATTCAACATCTAAAACTTTGTAAGCATAATGTGTATGGAGCCCTTGTGGCTTCCTCGGGGGAGACTGAAGGTGAGAATTTTGCCAAACGCCAATGGGCACTGCCCATCCCACCATGGGAAGGTCTCTTCTGTCATTACTGGACAAGTGGAAACACCCCGAGCTTGAAAAGAAGGTTCGCCTCTGCGTGACTGAGGCCTCGCAACCATTATTCCCCGTGCCAATATCAGGACTGTGGGTCTGACAAACAAAAGGCCATGTCCTTGGCTTGATTTCTATGGGGAGGCTGTAACGGTCCCCTTTTACTCACTGGAGGCTGGCTTTCTCAAATGGATTTTGTTCATTTTCCACTCAGATTGAGAAAACTGCACGTGGCAGTTTATGAATTGGGCCTCCCAGCAAGTCTCTGAAGGACAACAGGAGTGGGGGTGGCCTGCATGCGGGAGCCTCCCTGCACAGAACTGAGGTCGGGCTGTGGCACACAATAACATCTATGTGTGACCCAGCAGCCTGCAGACCTACTCCCTGCGAGGGGAGACACATGCCAAGCAAGGACGAGAGGACTTTTGTTCATCCTTTTTATCTTACACTTGCTGGTTGTTTGTGGCGGGGGCGGGGCGGGGGGGATTAAAAATAAGCAAATAAATTCCTTGCTTGTGTGTCATCTGGATTTTTTTTCTCCCCATGCTTTCATTTCTAACTCTCCAAAGTATCTTCCCACCTTAATTTTATGGCATTTTTATATACACATGCATCCAGGACCCGCGCATGAAGTCAGAGATATCAGTTTGTCTTCCAGACTCCTTTGGGTTTGCCGCTGCATGGAGATCCATAGTGAGATACAAGAGTTATCATCCCCTTCCCATGAACATGATTTATAGAGTTCTCCCTGTGCTCAGAGCATATAGCTAAATCCTGCATAAGCAGCAATCACAGTGCATTCTTAACAGCCTCCCTGGACAGTTTGCTAAATTCTTTCTGAGAGCCTCTCGCTGGCCCTTACAAAGATTAGTGAAAAAAACAAACTGGAGGCTGGGAATCCAACTGTGTGAACAGAAAGTATGTTCCACTGCACTCATAGAGGATCAAGTTTGTGGAATCACACTGGGCGTTCTGGCTGTCCCAGATGAAGACCAATTAGGCAAAAATCAGCTTTCCCAAACCCAAGCACACTCTGGGTTGACTAGGGTTGTTTTCTTTTGTTTTGTTTTAACACATACTAAAAGTTAAAGGTGGGAATCTCAACTAAGTAACATTTTTTTTCTTCCCCACTTCATTTTACCTGGTCCAAGAAGACAAAAGAGGGGCCAGCGGCATTGCTAAGTAATACTTCAATGTACAACCTAAAAATTCTCTCTCAGTAATCCTGGAACCCCACGTATAGTTTTCATAGTCTAGCACAATGACAAACAAGCTAAAATACCTCCAGGATGACAGATGACTGCAGAGCAAAGGGACAGAAGGAATTTGGTACAAACACACAAGGACCTGTTGACTTTTTAGCCTGAACTTAGAAAGTACGGAGTTAACCAGAATTTTTGTTTGTAAAGCAAACAACTACTTTTAAAATCCTCTATTCATGTGGTTCTCTGTTCTCCACATGGAGAATCCAAAACAGGTCCTTGGGATAACTTTTGGAGAACCACACTACTGTGGAAACAAAAAAAAAGTCTCAGCCAAGAATTTTGGTGTCCCAAAAGACCAGGGAAACCTGAACATTTAAATAAGATATTAATGCCAGGAGCTAACCGTTCCCTGTTGGACTCCAGCTCCCCGCCCCCTCCCCCCACCCCCCCGAGCTCCACCAGCCAGAAGAGGACACAGTACTCACCAGTCATTAGGGTGTAGTAATTGGGGTAAGAGAGACTGGGAAAGTCTGGGGTCAAGTAATCCACTTTCACTCCCCTGCTCACAATCTCTTTGAAACCGGGCAAGGACTCCAGGGCCTCATCACTGATGTAGTCTGAGCGAAAACCATCCAGCAGAAACACCAGGAGCTTCCGGCCAGCCGAGGCTGGCCGCACCAGGCTGAGCGCGAGGACCAGCAGGAGGGCCCCGAGCTTCGCTGCCATGCTGCCAGGAGCCTGTCCGCTCGGCTGGCACAGCCGTCCCCTTGCAAAGACTGAGGATGGAGAATCTGTAGCTATTCTCTCTTCTAGGGGCTGGACCTTGACTGCTGGCCTTCCTGAGCCAAGTTCACTTTCAGAATTTAAAGGTACAGCACCCCCTTTAAAAAACATCTATGCTCACCCTTTACTATAAAGACCAGAGACTAACTCCTCTGAGTCTCCAAACAACCCAGAATAAACACCGGGGAAGAGAAGGCAACATTATTATTTTGGGTGAGTGTTCCAGAAATACAAGAACCCACAGATAGGTAGAATTTTAGAAGATGACAGAAGTCAACACTAACTTTGCAGTTGGGCTAACCAAAGGGTGGAACCAAGAAGAACAATCTTTTAATTTGCTGCTATCCCACGTCTCTGCCCCACTTAAACTCTCCTACTGCCCTTTTCGCTTACGATTTAGGAACACGAACCTCGGTATATAAACAAGAGATGATAAAATTAGGTGGGCATATTTGTGAACTTTTCAGCAGTGCCTCTGTCATGCAAGCATTTAGAAACAAATTACTTGTCAATGTCTCAGCCACCTTTTTCCTATGCATCTATAAAAAAGTGTTTATTGTTGTATTCTTCAAGTTGTTGGTGTTCAAACCCATATGCAGGAGGAGGTGGGGCTCAGCAGAGCTGTGGAACTAGAGAAAAAGTTCCAGAGTTGAACAACAGGGGGTCGCTACTATCACATGGGTCTGAGGTAGCCCTGCCCGAAGACAGCAGCCATGAGATAGAGAGCAGGAGGACCAGAGTCCACGATGGAGAAGCAGATATAACCACGTGGGCTTCATGACAAGGAGGATTGGGCAGAGGAGGGACTCGGAGGCTGGCCAGGAGATCAGGGAAGGGCTGCAAGGCGCAGGTGGGCTAGGCCTCCATCCAGATTGCCGGGGTTCCCCAGGGTGGGTCTTTCACTCGGCAGAAAATTAAATGGAAAGGCTTATTAAATGCGTGTAGCCCATAGTAAGAGCTTAACAAATGCTAGCTGTTATTAGCATTACAACACTGCTCAGATTCCGCTGCAAGGCCCAGGGCAAAGCTTTACAGGGACCTACAGTAGCCAGCCACCAGCCACCCGGATCTCGGATCTCGGTCAGTTCTAAAATGCCTCCCCCACCCCTGCCCTCGGCGTGTGCCCTCTCTTCTCCTGTACTACTGCGTGTAGAGTCACGAGATCATTTCTAAACTGCACAGCAAAAGAGGAAACACATCGGCCCAATTACCATCCCTGCTTCAGCTGACTTAGACAAGGTTCAGACTTCATTTTTCTAACAAAATCAGTGATTTTTACAATTAAAAAAAAATGAGAAAACCAGGGGAGATTTTTCTTAATGTTTGTTAGTTTGAAAACATAATGTTATTCTTATTTCTTTGAGCTGTCGGTTATTACTGTTATTCTAAACAGAACAAAGAAGGAGGGAAGGGAAGGGAAGGGAAGGGAAGGGAAGGGAAGGGAAGGGAAATAAAGAGAGAAAGGAGATGGAGGAGGGAGGGAAGGTGGGCAGGCAGGAAAGACAGAAGACTGGGGGGAAAAAAGGAAGGAGAGAGAAAAGAAAGGGGAAAGGGACTGATGAGCTGGTGGTCTGTGCAGGCAGTGATGACACACATTAAAGAGACTTTCCTCCTGTCCAAGGGTCCAAGGGTCCAAGGAGGCAGCAGACACAGTTAGATGCGCTGTCAGTTCCTGAGCAGTTCCAGGGTTGTGGACTGGGGGGGTGGGGGGGGTGTAGTAGTGTCAGCCCATGTGATTTGCCTTGGGGTGGCCCCTGGGCTCACTTGGGGAAAGGTTAAGGACTCCAAATTGTCAAGATGAATATAAATGGGGCATCCACATTCCTGGGCCGCCATTGGGAGACACAACCCAAAATATGGCTCCCTCAGGGTTCACAGATCCCCAGAGGTTCCCAAGGCTCCACGGACAGTGCTGTGAGGTATCTGGGCGGGGACACTGCTGATGTGCCCTATATTGTTTTACGATGATCTTATTGCTTTACGATAATGTTTAGACAGTTTCTCTAAAGTTCTAGGTCAATAATTTATTGGAAATAAGCATCTTAAATAAACATACCCACATAGGAAGAAAGAAACAAACACATGGGATGGAATTCAAACTAAGGAAATCCCAGCATTGCCTACAGTAGGACTCCTCCTAGTCTTCTACGTTCTGGTCTGGAAAAGGTTGGAAATAAAAGGTAAAAGGCAATAGATGAGAAAGTGTGGTTAATATTAACTGCTCAAAGTCTTATGGTCCAAAGTCTTACGTGTCTGTTATCTGGATGAGATTACTGGAGGTGTCTATCAACACCTAATACTTAACAGAACTGCTTGGTACTTGTTTTTCAAAGATTGACAAGGCTGTATGGTCATCGTCCACAGGGGTTTAACACAGACAATACAGAAAAATGAAAAATCTCCTCTAGAATTTAGAACCACCTTTGTGTTGAAAGCTTTGTGTAGTTGCTAGTGACATGCATGAGTTCTCAGGAGTATGCTGCCCAGATCTGTCAGTACTCTGGTGCCTCGCCTCCATGGAGAGAGACAGGTGATATGGAAGAAGAGACCGAGGCTTTCAGAAAGAAGACATGATTCCGTGGCCTGGATTCTGGCATTAAGCAACTGTGTGATTCTGGGGGAGTTGGCCTTTCCATGCTTTAGTTTTCTCCTCTGAAAAGGGACAAAAACTTTAAGGTCCTTTCCAGCTAAGGATCTGAATAGACATTTTTCCAAAGAGGACAAACAGATGGCTGACAGGCACATTAAAAGATGCTCAATGATCACTAATCATCAGGGGCATGCAAATCAAAACCACAGTGAGATATCACCTCACACCTGTTAGAATGGCTAGCATCGAAAAGATGAAAAATAACAAGTGTGGGTGAGGATGTGGGGGAGGAAATAAAATCACTGTCTCAAAGAGACAGCTGTACCCTCACGCTCACTGCAGTATTATTTACAATAGCCGAGATATGGAAGTGTCCATCGATGGATGAAAGGATAAAGGAGACATGGTATGTATACATATATACATATACAATAGAATATTATTCAGCCACGAGAAAGAAGGAAATCCTGCCATTTGCAACCATCCAACATGGATGGACCTTGAGGACATTATGCTAAGCAAAATAAGTCAGACAGAGAAAGACAAACAACTGTACATTCTCACTTGTATGTGGAATCTAAAAAAAAAACCAAAATCATAGAAACAGTAGAATGATAGTTGCTGGGGGCTGGCGGGTGGGGGAAATGGTGAGATGTTGGTCCGAGGGTACAGATTTCCAGTTATGAGAAGAGATGAGTAAGTTCCAGGATCTAATGTACGAATACGGTGACTATAATTACTTGTATACTTGAAAGCTGTTGAGAATGTACATCTTCAATGTTATCACCACACACACACACACAAGGGTAATTATGTAAGGTGATAGAGGTGTTAACTAACCTTATTGTGGTAATCATTTTGTAATATATATGTGTTTTGAATCAGAGAGAGAGAGACAGAGAGCATTTTGGAAAGTATGACAGTTAAAGGTGAAAAGGAGTCAAAGGTGGTATTAAAGAAAGTGCATACAACAATATTCTATTTGTTCCTACCAGAAAAGTAGTCTTTGTCCACTTTTTAAATGCAAAAGGTCTCCAGGAACATACTCCCTCTACAAAAGGCAGATAACTAAGCAAGAATATAAGTGGAATATCTAGAAACTATTAGTCTGAGTCCTCAGCTCATGCTTTGGCACAACCTGCTGTTTCAAGGTGAGGATCAGGGACCCTCTCTTTACTCCTGTTAGCAGTCACCGAGCGAGAACCACTATCAGCCTTCGGACAGAGTCCCAGACTCATAGCTACTGTGGTGGACACCTGGTCTCACTCTCTAGAGTACAGACAGGGTTGAACCCATCCCACCAAAATTCCAGTCAGTAAGACTGGGTTATTAATATGTAGCTTTTAAGGTTCCTCAACTGATTTTTGGTCAAAAGCCAGGCTTGGGAAACAATGCTGACAATGACAAGCAGCAGTGGGTGACCGTGAGCAAGGTCATGTCATTACCAGGTTTGCAGTCTAGAAAGCAGGCTCTGGAAGCCGTGTGGAGACAGTAACAGTGTGGGTAGAAGCAAGAATGACAATACCCACCCGCCTTGATATTAAGAACTCTAAACACATTAATTCATTAAGACCTTTTGATAATTTTGTAAGGTAGGTATTTACACCTCTGAGATACAAAGGAAATCGAGGTTCAAAGAACCCTAATGTCAAATAGCCTGAAGCATCAGAATTGAAATTCAAGCCCAGGTGTCTTTTATAGTCTTGTATTTTGGATGGAAAAAAATTCAATTTTTGAAATTAGGAAGAAGAATCAAAGCCTTTGTGAAAGAAAAGAGAATAAATCCTGAGTATCTTTCATTTACCTTGATTAAACTGAGCAAATGAAATAGAAAATTACCACCATAATACTAAGGAAATAAATGTCACAGGCAACATCCACTGATGGAGGCTAAACTTAGTGGGAAAAAGTAAGGAAGTGTTCAAAAGAAGGAAAGGATGGGGCACGTCAAAGGGACACAGGAGCCAACCTGAAAGGGTTCCCAATGACCAAAGCCAGAACAATCTGAATCATAAACTAAGCAGTGCAATATTGGCATATTAACCCAAAGTATAAAATAAATGTATAAATCCATACCAGTACAGACAAACAAATAAATAAATAGTATGTATAACTAACTAAATAAATAAATAAACAAGCGAACAAGAGAGAAATGACAAATGTTTGTTACAAAAGAATTCCGAATAATACACATTGATAACCTCAGTCCGGGGGTGGAACTTGATCAAAGTTAGGCCAGACTTAGAAACTCACTTCCAAAGAATAGAGTAGGAAAGGGGAAAAATAACTTTGCAGTGGAGAAATCTGCCAGAGAGGACATTACCCAAAGTGATGAAGGTTAACATTACCAGTGATATCGTGTGG
The DNA here is from genome assembly GCF_027475565.1 of Acinonyx jubatus. NCBI lineage: Eukaryota > Metazoa > Chordata > Mammalia > Carnivora > Felidae > Acinonyx > Acinonyx jubatus. The sequence goes on from NC_069382.1 coordinate 14,614,638, forward strand.
ACATCATGTACCCCTGTCATAAGATCAGATAGATACTTTGCTCTGTGGTATTCTTTCCAAAAATCCAAAGCTCCAGTTTAATCAGAGGCAAAACACCAGACAAACCCAGATTACAGGATAATTGTCAAGTATTCCTTAAGAATGTCAAGGTCATGACAAACGAGGGAAGACCAACACACTGTCACAAATTAGAGGTGGTTGAGGCAACATGACAACTAAATGCAACATGACATGGGGGTCTGGATGGGCTCCTGGAGCAGAAAGAGACATGAAGGGGAAATTGGAGCATCCAAATTAAGTTCTTTAGGTAATAGTGTTGTACCAATGTTAGTTCGCATAACAGTACTCTGGTTACACGCGATGCTAACTTTCCGGGAAGTTAGGTGAAGGCTTATGGGAACGCTCTGCGTTACTTTTGTAACTTTTCGGTAAGCCTAAAACCTTTTCAAAATTAAAAATTAAAAAAATTAAGTTGAAACTAGGAACCTAGTCATCAAATAACAGGAATCTTGGGAAGAGAAAAGTGTTTTTTGACAACACAAACAACAGAGTAACAGCTGCCCTTTGTTTAGAAGCTGGGAGGGAAGGTTACCTCAAATACACGCAGACTACTACCAGTCCGTCTACACTGACTCTGCATCCTGGCGTGGTAACATGCCTAAGTCTCCTTACAGAAACAGGCCAAAAAGATTTTCCATAGCATCAAAAGATTTGTTTGACTGGTTTCAATAAGAGAAAGCTTGTAACCCTGCAACCAAAAAAGCGTGTAAGAGAGATCACTGTGCTGTTCGACTCTAGTGCGCGAACACTGGTGCTATATCCCTCCGAGCCCTGGAGACATGCTCACGTGTCTGTTTGTACAAGGATAAAGGTACACAGATATTTCTTGCAGCAGTGTCAGTAATGGTAAAGAAAATCGGAAACCATCTAAATGTCCACTAACAAGGGTAGGAGCAAGTGATGTCAATATTCGTAGAACAGGACATTCCACAGCTGTTCAAAGGAATGAACCACAGTGGTTCCCTACTGGAACCCATCTGCAGCTTTGCGTTCCGAGACGTGTTAGCTGTGGTCACCCGTGCTCGGGATGCAGATGGTCCTCCTTCTGACGGTGTCAGAAGGTCAGCGGTAGCCCGGCCTAACGCTGTGTCACAACACCCACATCACTCACCTTGCTTCATCCCACCATGCAGGCATCCTGCCATCCACCAGCATCACGGGAAGGAGGATGATACAGGACAATAAGATATTTTGAGAAAGAGAAGGACCATATTCACATATGCTTTTATTCTAGCATATCAGTGTTCTACTTCGTTATTATTGTTGTTAATCTCTCACTGTACCTAACTTATAAATTAAACTTCATCATAAGTGTGTTTGCATAGGATAGAACTTAGTACACACAGGGTTCAGAACTGTCTGTGGCTGGTTCTGGAACGTATCTCCTGCAGGTAAGGGGGGATGACTGGAGACTTAAATGTCTAGTTGTTGGATAGAGCTCAACAACGTTGAATGGGAAAAACAGGCTGCAGGTGGATACCAACAGCATAAAATATTAATATTAAAACATGCAGCACAATATATAATAGCACCAATATCAGGGGATTTGAAAATACCAAAATCAGGACTGAAGTTTCCCCTGGAAAGAAGACAGAAGAATGAAATTGGAGAGAACGATGCTGGGGGTTCTGACTTGGGGCTGTGATGTTCTATTTATTCAAAAAATAAACCAAAAACAAACAAACAAACCCTGCGGTGTATATATTTGTGACAAAATGCTACAGTTTCACAAACCTGAAGGTTGGTAAGTGGGTGTCATTTATATTATGCTCTTGGATTTTCTGTAGGCCAGAAACATAACTTTTTTCAAAAAAATCAGCAGGTCTTGGTGATTAATTGAACATGTGGGTGGTAAGGGAGAGGGAAGGGTCCTGGATGAATCCCAAGGTTCTGCCTTAGATGACAGAGTGGTACCATTTGTCAAGATCGGTACTGTAGAGGAATTGCCATCTTTAAGCAATCACCTCGTCATATAAATCAGAAAAAAAAAGAGAGAAGTTAACCTAATTCAAACCATGATCCAAGGTAACAAAGGAACTTTATCTTCAAAATAGAACTAGGGAAGTGATCTCAGCACACCCGTCAAGAATGAGCAATTCTGAGTCCTGGCTCAAATACTCTTGTACAAATGACCTAATGTTCTGTCTTTACGTCTTTGCTGGATAAATAGAAATCATCATGTATGCAGAGGGAAGTAAAATGAATCATTTAATAATTATGCAACAGTCGAATGTAAACACTCACTTAAAGCAGATTGAAACTGCTCAGTGTTGTTGTTGTTGTTGTTGTTGTTAAGAAAACTGGAAAAATGGTTAGTCACAGCAGTGAGTATGTTTGAGTTTACATTAACCATGTGGAATACGAAGGGACAATACAGTAGCATGTGACTGAAAATGCCTTGACAAAAAGTTGCCACATCTTCTTGGCTGTGGCCAGATGGGAAGAACTGCTTTGAAAAAAGGAATTAGGACCATGGAATTACAGGGCTATAAACTGGAAGGGACTGCAGAAATAATCCAACTGTAATTTCCTCATTTTGGAGAAGAAAGAGGTGAGTGTCGACTGGGTAATGGGACTTGGCCGACAGGAACACAAAGCTAAATAAAGGCAGGGTTCTCTCCCATATTAATGCTTTTTAGATTTCCACTTTATTTATTCTGTGTCTCCTTCCACTCCACTCCCTTTTATTGTTTATTTGTCTGTCATATATTTATTACCTGCTTTTACTGGGTCAGGTCCACAATCCCTTATTTGAAACTCTTGGGGCCAGCTGTGTTTTGAAATTGTGGTGTTTTTCTGATTTGAAAAGGTAACATGGTGCGTATAGAGTATGTTATATAAATACCTGCAGCATCTCCGGCATCACTCAATAACCAAGTCTGTTAACATTTCTATAGAAAATGTAGGGGCTCCTGGGTGGCTCAGTCAGTTGCTCATCCAACTGTTGATTTCGACTCATGTCATGATCTCAGGGTCATGGGATTGAGCCTCATGTGGGGCTCCTCGCTGAGCGTGGAGCCTGCTTAAGATTCTCTCTCTCTCTCTCTCTCTCTCTCTCCCTCTGCCCCTCCTTCTCGCTCACGCTCTCTCCCCAGCCAAAAGAAGAAAAAGAGAAAGAAAAATGTATATACATTCATGCAAAGGGGGATAAATAAATAAAAACCATAAGTAGCTTCACATTATATTAAGGTGAGTATATTCCACCAAGTTCAGGTAAGATCAGGATTTTCCCTGAGTAAGTTATCAAAATCTTTAACTTTTCAGAACTTTGTGAACTCCAGAATTATGGATAGGGACATAAACTTGATGTTTTGGAGAAAACTCTAAGTGTTATTAGGTAAGGATACATATTCTGCTCTCAGTCTGTGGGGCTTGGCGAGGCCTTGTCAGTGTACAGCATCGTTAGAAAGATAGAAAGGACAGGCCATCCCTATGTCCTAATAAAATGCTCAATGCCATGAGAAGCTATAGAAGGTAAAAGTGCCTAGAAACAAGCATGAGGGAGGAATGAGTTGCTAATTTGGAAAGCCACAAACATGTATGTGATTGTCAATAAAGGTATAATCACCAACTACCTTTGCTTACCTTTGCTCTGCAGGATATTAGTTTAAATCTCAGCAAAAGACTTTTGTCCTCTCTTGGACAGACCAAGCCCCTTCTAAGAATTCTCTTCTACATAGCCTTGACCAGTCCCTAGCCTCTACTGGAGGGCGGCCTTTATGTCAGCCATTTTTGTGTCAGTTGACTCTGTCCTGTGACCTAACCACAGCTTATTGGTCAAGGGTGGGCCCTTGACTCAATGGCAACTAATCTAACAGCTTGTGTAGGCCTCATAGGATACCATGAACATGGCCATAAGTTTCCTTCCTCTGGAAACTGCCACTTGGATTGGTGTCAGAGACATATGTAAGCTGAAGCCATGAAGAAGAAGAAGAAACCATAAATGAGCAGCGGAATCACGGTGGTAGAGAGGAGCAAATGAAGAGAGAGAAGCAGAAATAGATGTGGAAGATACTGTATATCCGTAAAAGAGAAACAGGATGTCTCCAGTCCTACTTCTGCCTTGGATCCTTGTCAGCTCCATTTCTAGTCCATGGTCTCCTTCCAACGAACCCCGTTCTCATAAGGGGATCGGAGTGGGACTCTGATCTTTGTACCAACAACCACCACTAAGGCTACTAGCTGCCAAGTCACACAAAGTACCTCTTTCCAGTCCAGGGTCTGACTAGTGGGGTCCAGAAAGAAGTTTCCAGTTTCCCTCCTGGAGAAATGTTCTTTCTTATTTAAATTCTAGTTAGTTAACCTAGAGCGCAGTATCAGTTTCAGGAGCAGAATTCGGTGATTCATCACTTACATACAACACCCAGTGCTCATCGTAACAAGTGCCCTCCTTAGTATTCATCACTCATTTCGTCCATCCCACACCCACCTCCCTCTATCAACCCTCAGTGTGTTCTCTATCATTAAGAGTCTCCCAGGGTGCGTGGGTGGCTCAGCTAGTTAAGCATCCAACTCTCGATCCCAGCCCAGGTCTTGATCCTCCGGGTCATGAGTTCAAGCCCCTCATTAGGCTCTGTGCTGGGCATGAAGCCTACTTTAAAAAAAATAAATAAAATCATCCCTTACGGCTTGTTTCCCTCTCTCTCTCTTTTTCACTTTCCCATATGCTCATCTGTTTCGTTTCTTAAAGTCCACATATAGTGAAATCATATGGTATTTGTCTTTCTCTGACTGACTTATTTTGCTTAGCATGATATACTGTAGCTCCATTCACACTGTTGCAAATGGCAAGATTTCATTCTTTTGATGGTTGAGTAATATTCCATTGGGTATATATACTACTTCTTTATCATTCATCAGTTGATGGGACACTTGGGCTTTTTCTATAGTTTGGTTATTGATAATGCTGCCATAAATATCGGGGTACATATACCTCTTCGAATTTTTGTATTCTTTGGGTAAATACCTAATAGTGCCATTGCTGGATCATAGGGTAGTTCTATTTTTAACTTTTTGAGAAACTCATTGAGAAATTTTAAAGAATGTTAATTAAGTAGCTGCCTGAACCAGCTCAAGTGGCTCAGATCACCTAAGGGTATGCTCTCTAGGCCTATGTTTATCCAGTCAGAAGGTCTTAGGCTTGGTTTGACCCAAGCTCTCCCTTTATTTGAAGGGTCTGACCCAAAATGTCCAGCTTTTGGGAGCCTCTTCTCTGAAGATATACACGGATTGAAGCAATCTGCATCTATGCGTTTATTGCAGAGTTCATATTGTTAAAAACAGACTATTTTGAACACCAAATGCTATCATTATGCAAAATTTGGGCAGCACTTCTTTATGTTACATAAATAAGTTTTATGTATTTATGTTTTTAAATGTTTTTTATATTTATTTTTGAGACAGAAAGACAGAGCATGAGCAGGGGAGGGGCAGAGAGAGGGAGACACAGAATCCGAAGCAGAGTCCAGGCTCTGAGCTGTCAGCACAGAGCCCGACATTGGGCTTGAACTCGTGAACCACGAGATCATGACCTGAGCCAAAGCCAGACGCTCAACTGACTGAGCCACCCAGGTGCCCCTAAATAAGTACAACTTTTAAAGAACCTGATGGGCTGTCATTTCTAGGAACATGATGGACTATATACCAGGACTGACCTGCTCGATGAAAGCAACTAAAACAAAAACAAAAACAAAGTGATTTCTTTAAGATATTTGTAAAATGCATTAATAATGTCACAAGAAAGAAAAGCTTCACTGGGGCCTAAAACCAAGTAAACACAAGAAGGCAGACTGGTCAGAATGCAAAATTAGCTTTGGACGTCTGCTTTTTAAAGTGCCACTCCCAGCAGGGAACAAGAGAAAAATCCTAGGCCAGATAAAGATGAAGCAGAATCGAACGGAATCATAAAGATGGGAGTCTAAGCAACAGATGAAAGACCATCATTAAAAACAAAACAAAAAAAACCATCACTGCCACTCTGAGAAAACAAGAAAGGAAAACTGCCTTTCTTGAAATTCTGGTGGGTGAAAAGTCCATGATAATTCTTAATGACAATCTAGCCCCTACATGAGTTTGCATCCCAATTTACACTATTACAGAGGGAGACACAGAATCCGAAGTAACTGCCAGGCAAAGAATGTGGCTTCAAATTACCCCAAGCTGATAGTGCCCACGGGTACCTGGAATTAGTAAATGCTAATCCTCCCTGAAGAAATTCACCTTGAACTTGAAACCCAAGGAATTCCCACCTATTCCAGGAATAGAACCTAGAGTAAACACACCATACACACACACACACACACACACACACACACACACACACCCCTCAAGGAAACCAGGCATTTGGCTGAAAGGCAGCAGAAACAACAAACAGAAGAATCAGATATTGGAATTATCAGCTACACAATACAAAATAAACACATTTGACATGCTTAAGAAATAAAAGGGGATGAAAAATATGAGTAGGGAGTAAGAAAAGATTTATAACAGAAGCAGACATGAAAAAGAACCAAATAGAAATTCCACAACTGAAATGTAAAATAAACACAATTCCAAACTTAGAGGAAGTTTTATGAAAGATTAGACAAAGCCAAATAATGCACTAATGAGCTGGAAAAGAGAGCTGAAAAAAATATTCAGAACGCAGCACAGAAAGAAGAAAAGAAAGGAAATATGAAAGAATGGTTAGGAGACTTGGAGGAAACCAAACATTTAAGCAGAATTCCTAAGGTCAAGGAGGAAACGGGACAGGGTAGTCTTTGAAGAGATAATATGGCGACTTTCCCAGAAGTGACAACTGTCAACAGCCTTCTTTTTTTTTTTTCTTTTACATTTATTTATATTTTTTATTTTTTTTAATGTTTATTTATTTTTGAGGGACAGAGAGAGAGACAGAATGTGAATGGGGGAGGGGCAGAGAAAGAGGGAGACACAGAATCCAAAGCAGGCTCCGGGCCCTGAGCTGTCAGCACAGAGCCCGACATGGGCTCGAACCCACAAACCATGAGATCATGACCTGAGCTGAAGTTGGACGCTGAACCGACTGAGCCACCCAGGTGCTCCAACATTTATTTACTTTTGAGAGAGAGAGAGAGAGAGAGCGAGCATGAGTGGGGGAGGGGCAGAGAGAGGGAGACACAGAATCCAAAGCAGCTCCAGGCTCTGAGCTGTCAGCACAGAGCCCGACACGGGGCTCGAACTCGTGAACCACGAGATCATGACCTGAGCCGAAGTCAGACGCTTAACCGACCAGGCCGACCAGGCCACCCAGGCGCCCCCTGTCAACAGCCTTCTGATTCACGATGCCAAATAAGTTCCAAATAGGTAAATAAAAAGTAATACTTACGGATAAACCCAGAGGGCATTATGCTAAATGAAATAAACCAGACATAGAAGGACAAATACTGCATGCCCTCAGTTACATGTGGAATCTAAAAAAAGTTGAATTCATAAAAGCAAAGAGTAGAACAGGGGTTGGTGGGGCCTAAGGGGTGGGGAATATGGGGAGATGTTGGTCAAAGGGAAGAAACTTTCAGTTACACAGGATGAGTAAGTTTTGAAGATCTAATGTACCGCGTGGTGACTGTAGTTACTAGTACTGTATCATATACCTGAAATTTGTTAAGAGAATAGATCTTAAGTGTTTTCACCACACACACACAAACATGATTATTACGTGATGTGATGGATATGCTAACCAGCTTAATTGTGGTAATCAATTCACAATGTTCACCCATCTCAAAACATCATGTGGTACACTTTAAATGCATACAGTTTTTATTTGTCAATTATACCTCCATAAAGCCAAGGGCAGAAGAAAGTAATAGACATGTAGGCAGATCATAGTGAAGTTACAGAGCATCAAAGACATGTTAAAAAGCAGACATGGTAAAAAGGAGAGATTACCCAATCAAACAGAAAGGAGAATAACAAAGTACTTCTTGACAGCAACAATAGAAGCCAGAAGACAATGGAGCAATGTCATCAAGGTACCAAATAAAAAATAACAATCAACCTAAAATCAGGGGAAATAACTTTCAATAACGAGAGCTTTTGCTCATAATGAGAGGCTGTTGACGGTTGTCACTTCTGGGAAAGTATTTGCAGGCAAGTAAAGACTGATAGTTTGCCTCACAGACTCTCATCAAAGGAAACTCTAAAGGATGTACTTTATCCATGGGGCAAGTTGCCCAATTAGGTTTAAGATGTGAGAAAGAATGAAAAACAAAGAAATAATGAATATGTGCCTAAACCAAAAGAATTTGGTAGAGAAAACACTATTGATAGCAAGATCTCATGGGGTCAAAATTAGAAATAAATTTAACAATTATATATCAATTGAAGAGGACCTAAGGTCATGTCTTTGGTTCCCTTTTTAACAAAATATTTTTTTTAATTTATTTATTCATTTTGAGACAGACAGAGACAGCACAAACAGGGGAGGGGCAGAGAGAGAGAGAATCCTAAGCAGGCTCCATGCTGCCAGCACAGATTCTGATACAGGGCTCGAACTCACAAACCATGAGATCATGATCTGAGCCGAAGCCAAGAGTTGGACACTTAATTGACTGGGCCACCCAGACACCCTTGTTGGTTTTCTTTTCAACTGAGTGTGTCATATTAAATTTTGTAAGTATGGATTTAAAATATAGAAATGTAAGCTAGTAGGAGAGAGGGAAAAGTGAGGGAAAATAGCCAATCCAAAACAAGAAAAGGGAAAGAAAACAACAGAAAAATGTTGAACAACAGGAACATCATGGGCAAGAAAACATGGTGACAGAAACAAATCCAGGTGGACTATTACTTACAACCAATGCTAGGACTAAATTCTCCCTTTAAAAGCAAAGATTATCAAATTGGATTTTAAAAATATAACTATATGCCATCTTGATGAGGTCCCAATAGTTCATATTTGCTTTTGTTTCCCTCGCCTCCAGGGATATGCCTAGCAAGAAGTTGCTTTGGCCAAGGTCAAAGAGGTTGCGGCCTGTGTTCTCTTCTAGGATTTTGATGGTTTCCTGTCTTACATTTAGGTTTTTCATCCATCTTGAATTTATTTTTGTGTATGGTGTAAGAAAGTGGGCCAGTTTCATTCTTCCACATGTCGCCATCCCAGTTTTCCCAACACCGTTTGTTGAAGAAGCTGTCTTTTTTCCATTGGATATTCTTTCCTGCTCTGTCAAAGATTAGTTGGCCGTACATTTATGGGTCCATTTCTGAGTTCTCTATTCTGCTCCATTGATCACTGGGTCTGTTTTTGTGCCAGTACCATACTGTCTTGATGACTACAGCTTTGTAGTATAGCTTGAAATCCTTCTGCACAGCGAAGGAAACAATCAACAAAACTAAAAGGCAATCAACGCAATGGGAGAAGATGTATGCGAATGACATACCGGATAAGGGTTTAGTATCCAAAATCTATAAAGAACTTATCAAATTCAACACCCAAAAAGCAAATAATCCAGTGAAGAAATGGGCAGAAGACATGAATAGACACTTTTTCAAAGAAGACATCCAGGTTGCTAACAGACACATGAAAAAATGCTCAACATCACTCATCATCAGGGAAATACAAATCAAAACCACAGGGAGATACTGCCTCACACCTGTAAGAATGGCTAAAATTAACAACTCAGGAAACAACAGATGTTGGTGAAGATGCGGAGAAAGGACAATACTTTCGCACTGTTGGTAGGAATGCAAACTGGCACAGTTACTCTGGAAAACAGTTTGGAGGTTCCTCCAAAAGTTAAAAATAGAACTACCCTATGACCCAGCAATTGCACTACTAGGTATTTATCCAGAGGATATGAAAATGCTGATTCAAAGGGGCACATGTACCCCAATGTTTATAGCAGCACTATCAACAATAGCCAAATTATTATGGAAAGAACCCAAATGTCCATTGACTGATGAATGGATAAAGAAGATGTGGTATATACATACAATGGAATATTACTTGGTGATCAAAAAGAATGAAATCTTGCCATTTGCAACAACATGGATGGAACTAGAGTGTATTGTGCTAAGTGAAATAAGTTAGAGAAAGACATATATCGTATGATTTCACTCATGTGGAATTTAAGAAACAAAATAGATGAACATAGAGGAAGGGAAGGATAAGTAAAATAAAAAGAGAGTAAGGCAAATCATAAGAGACTTTTTAAAAAAAAATTTAAGTTTATTTATTTATTTGGACAGAGAGAACAAGCAGGGGAGGGGTAGAGAGAGAGGGAGAGAGAGAATCTCGAGCAGGCTCTACACTATCAGCATGGAACCCGATGTGGGGCTCAAACCCATGAACCGTGAGATCACGGCCTAAGCTGAAATCAAGAGTCAGACACTTAACTGACTGAGCCACGCAGGCACCCTGTAAGAGATTCTTAAATACAGAGAACAAATTGAGGGTTGCTGGAGGGGAGGGTGGGTGGGTAGATGAGCTAAATGGGTGACAGGCATTAAGGACAGGACGGTGCTTGTTGGGATGAGCACTGGGTGTTACATGTAAGTGATGAATCAGTGAATTCTCCTCCTGAAACCAATACTACACTACATGTTAACTAACTTGAATTTAAATAAATAAATACATACATAAATGAATAAATAAATAACTGTGTGCCAATTATAAGAATATCAGTTAAAATATAAGGCTATAGTAATGTTGAAAATAAAAAGGTAGTACATAGATTCTAAACAAAAGTCAACAGATGTAGCTATATTAAAACCAGACAAAATAGAGTTTAAGGAAAAATCACTAGAGAAGAGAAGCTGCATAATAAAAAAATTTAGTTTGCCAGGAAAACAGATCAATTCCAAACTTCTAATAACTTATAATATAGTCTGCAAAAATATAAATAACTAACAGAACGATGAGAAATTTAAAAATCTACTCTACAATGGGAGATTCCAAAATACCTCCCCAAATAATTGACGGTTCAAAATCATTAAGGATGGATGTTTGACTAGCATAGTCAACAGGAATCACCTAATGGACACATACTTAACACTGCACCAAACAAGCAGAGAATTCATATTCTTTCCAAGCACACGTGGAACATCTGTGCAAAATGGGCCAAAAAAAACTTACTCAACAAATCTCACAATCTGATACCACACAGCCCATATTATCTGGCCACAACCCAATTACATTTTAGATCAACAGTAAAAAGATAACTTTCTAATTATTTTTCTAATGATAACACTCCAGATTACACATGTCTAGCAACAAAGAAAATGTTGAATAATTCATGAATAAAGAGGAAATCATCATGAGAATTATAAAATGTTCAGCTTGGAATGATAATATTGATACTACATGATAAAACGTGCAGATGCAGCTAAAATAGTAGTTATAGGGAAATTTATAACTTTAAATATTTATATTATAAAATAAGAAGGTTTAAAAATGAATACTCTAAGTACCCAACCTGAGAAATTAGAACTAGAACAGAATAACCCCAGCAAAAGCAAGAACAAAGAAATAAAAAGAGCCAAAATTAAAGAAATAGAAATGAACACAAAACAGAAGATCAACAAAACCAAAAGTTGGCAAGCTCAATAAAAAAGAGAGGGAAAGAGAGCATGTACACAATTAGGCAATAATAGAAATGGAAAGAGAGACAGAAGTACAGATCCTGTAGTGATCAAAACCTAAACAAGATGTCCTGAACAACTTAATGTCAATAAAGTGGAAAACAGAGAAAACTGCCACATTTTTAGAAACTTGTAACCTACCAAAATCGACTCAAGAATATTTGGTTCTTACCGGTGGTGAACAAAGTAAAACACAGTAAAACACAGTAAAAAAAAGTCTATACTAAACTTATAGACTTGTCAGATCACTATGCTAGACCCCTGAAACTAATGTAATATTATGTGCCACCTGAAAAGGAAAAATTAGGTTATAATAATACCAGAAATTAAATAATAGAGGTCAGATAGAAAATAGACACTATAACAGAAGAAAAGATGCTAAAAATCCATGCTATATAAAATTTGAAAAGGACAATAAAAATCCTTATATATTATTATTTTTTAAACTGATAGTTCTGTTCACCAACAAGGCCTAGAAGCAATGTCATCTTAGTAGCAATGAGTTTGGGGGGTAGAGGCAATTAAGTGGGGGTGTCTCCCCACTCAAGCTCAGTTTTTTTTTTTTTTTTTGGATGGTCTCAAGGTAAGTGCTACTTGGTAGCAAGAGAAATAAATGAACTGAGCTCTGAGGACAATGATTTAAAGACCAGCATCTGCAGGTAAAATAATTACATGTCAGTCAAGATCCTTGACTGTGGTTACTCGTTCATGACATTGACAGACTAAAACAGATTGACATCTTTTTATATTTTTAAAAGAATTATACTGCCAAAGAAACCACAAACCTGGCAAAAGCCTGTGACAATTCAAACCCATAAATCATTCCACAGGCCCTTGAAAATGTACAGACAGGAATTGGGTGGTGAGCACCATACAGCCTAAAAAAGGGAAGACTTGTCACACCTGCTTCAAATGTGGCCAAAAAGGAAAGTAGACAAGAAGGAACCTTCCAGAGAAAGAACTGGAGCCAGAGAGGATGGTGGCCAAGGGAGTTTCTTCCAGAGGAGAGCTGGAGATGCCAGGTGGGCTGATCACAGAACTCACTGCACATCACGACAGCGAGATTACTCTGTGCAAACACTCCCTGCAGGACCTGAAGGCCCCATACAATGGCTGCTGTGCGTTTCCCTTCTGCCATATCCAATGGGAGTCTGTACTGTGGTGGTCTTGTTCCTACTCCACCACGGGGGAGGTAGGCAGGCAGACAACTTGTCTTTCGGTTGTTGGACCACAAGGAGGCCCAGTTGGACCTGTTCAAAGGACTCTCCATCACCCGGAATTCCTGGACCATGAATTGGATGGCACTCTGGTTTGTTTCCCTTTGGGGACAGGTGTATTTCTTCTCCGTGTGAAGAAGGGTGTGCATGAGGAAATTCATAGCTAGAAACGTTGACTGGAGCTGGAGCTACTAAACTGTCCCCTGACGTCTGGTCTCCTCTTCTTCAAAGTTTTAGCAAGCATAGTGCCTCCCTAGCTAGAGACCCTCTTTCCTAGCCTCCCTTGCAGGCAAGAGAGGCCATGTGACTAGATTTGGGATATAAGTAGAAGTTACATCTCCTTGAAGGCAAAACTGTTCACTTTGCACTTCTTCTTTCCACCTTCCCATGGAAGGAGAAAGGAACAGCCACAGTGGATCCAGAGAGAAGAGCTCCATAGCTGAAAAGTCCCACCAGCCTGAATTCCTAAATGATCTTGTGAAGCGAGGCCAGTCGGCCATCCCCAACCCTTTGAAGGTTAATGAGAAAAAGAAGAATTATCTTCTATTTTGTTTAAACCATTCTATTTTGGCATCTCTTTGTTATGACAAAGAGATGGGCCTCACACTTAGATACTGTTTCCATATAGCCAATGTTTTAAAAGAATATACATTTTGTTTGCAATGCCTTTGATCCTCATATATTTTTACATTTATCTACCCTGTTTTCTATTTCTAAGGCATGGCTAAAAATAACAGGAATGGCTTCTCAAAGATTTGTTATAAATTTACAATCACAATTGAGGCCCTTCTACCTCCTCAAACACATTAGCAACATGGCACATCCCTATCACTAAGAGTGGTCTTGCAACAATGCTTCCAGGAATGAATCAAAAATCTCTGTGTATGCGTGTGAGAGAGAGGGGAGGAAAGCATGTATTATTATCTAATAAACCCTCAAGTGTCTGAAATCCATCACAGAGAGCTTTGGGCTAAAGTCATTCTGTCTCATTCCTACCGGGTCCTATCTGCAGTCACTATATTTCTGACATGACTCTCTGATCTCTGTGCCTGATATTTCTCCATAGTGCCTCAATTGGGCTCATGTGATGACCATAGTAGCCATTTAACCCACAGAAAGCAACCTCCTTATTACAGAAGTTGCATTTTTTAAACTATGAGATGTCAGGAGCAAATCTCGAGTAAGGGAACTCAGAACTCTCTAACAGGGAAAATGTACTTGGTTCCCATTTCAGAACAACATTGTCAGATGACGCAATGTTGCAACAGGGCTTGTCTGGGTGAGCAGTGGCCACTATTTTAGACCCTACATGACAGCCCTTGTAGACTTGAAATCTTTGGGATTCGATGCCTTTACATAGTGTAAGTTCTTTAAAAAAAACAAAACAAAAACAAACAAAAAAACTTATTTTGAGAGACAGAGAGAGAGCTCATAAGCACAAGTTGGGAAGGGGAGGAGAGAGAGGAGAAAGAGAATCCCAAGCACTGTCAGGGAAGAGTCTGATGTGAGGCTTGATCCCATGACCCTGGGAACATGATCTGAGCTGAAACCAAGAGTCTGATGCTTAACCGACTGAGCCACCCAGGCGCCCCTATAAGTGTAAGTTCTGACAATTTATTGGACATTCTGTCCACAAAGTTTCCCTTCAGGGAGAAGAGACAGAAAATTTTTTTAAATTTTAAGCTGCCAGTGTGTAAGTAAAAAGGACCCTTGCCTTAGGAGAGTATGGGTGACTATGGAAGAGGGAGCCAAGGGGATGATGGCGAATGCTGATCACTGAGGCCTGTATACTAGGGATGACTGTGGGAATTTCCCCTTCATTGTCCACCTGGTAGGTCAGCCCTGGATACTGTTTTTAAATATAAACAGTGTTTTCATCCATCTACACCCACAGACATGAGAAATGGCTTCAGTTCTTCAAAGAGTTGTCTCCCTCTAGTGGCCAAAGATTTTTCTTAAAAAAGACTCGGGCCGTAACACAGCCTGGGTCCACTAAGAACACAACACCTTTACATTCTTGTGGAGAATGTGTAAATAATCCTTGAATTTGGAAATATCGTTATCGCATTTAATTTTATAAGCATATTCACCATAAATCCCGGAATGATAATATCAATTTTCAAAGGGTTATTAGGGGAACTAACCTGAGCTCATTAAATAAAATCAACAGGGGAGTGTTGTGATGTTGCAGCTGGGAGGCAGGTTAGGCTCACTCACTGGTGAGACAGTGGCTTTGGCACAGTAGCATAGAAGTAAAATGGCAAATGACTATATGTCGCAGACTCTCACTATCATTCGCAAATAGTTGAAACCAAGAACCTTCAAATCTTCAGAGGTCAAGACTATGGCTGTAGGGACTGCTCCTGACAAAGTGGGGTTGCACTGGGGTAGACAGAATAATGGCTCCCCCAAAGATGTCCTTGTTCTAATTCCTGGAACCTATATGTAAGGTAGGTTCCGGGGCCAAGTGGAATTAATGTAGTGGATGGAATTAAAGTTGCTAGGGAGGGGCATCTGGGTGGCTCAGTCGGTAAAGCATCCGACTCTTGATTTCAGCTCAGGTCATGATCTCAGGATTCGTGAGATCGAGCACCATGCAGGGCTCTGCACTGACAGCAGGAAACCTGCTTAAGATTCTCTCTCTCTCTCTCTCTCTAAGCCTCCCCTGCTCACACACATTCTCTTTCTCTCAAAATAAATAAATAAACATTTTTAAAAAGCTGCTAGGGAGAATTTCCTGGACAATGAAATTATAAGGGTCCTTGAATGTGAGAGAGGGAATAGAAAAGAGGTTAGAGTGATGTGTCGTGAGAACTAGAAGAACCTGAACCAATGTCTCTGGCTCTGAAGAGGGAGGAAGAGGGCACAGGTCAAGGAACCAGAAGCTGGAAAGATCAAGGAAATGGATTCCCCCCGAGAGTCTCCAGAAATGAACACAGCCTTGCCGACACCTTGATTTCAGCCCTGTGAGATTTTAGATTTCTGACATCTAAAACTGTAAGATAATAAATGTGTATAAGTTTTAAACCCCTAAATTGGTAGTAACTTGTTACAGCAGCAAAGGGAAACTGATACACGCCCTAACTTCTTTCCTGGAGGAAATGCGAAATACCGTCAGACCTTGAATTTATCTATTCAGAAATGACCTGCTGCTAAGCCTTGTACCATGGGCTCCGAAGACTCAAAGCTGACTGAGATTCAGGTATGAGAACATGGACCCCCCCCAAAGAGGACACTTATTCAGTGCTCCTTCCCACATTGAGATGGGATGGTCCTGACATTCTCCCTAAGGCTGGCCAGGAGGTGAGCACATTGGCAAGCTCCATAGGTGTCTTCTCTTACAGAATGAGAGGGTTGGACTAAAAAACCTCGTTGGTCCCGTTCAGCTCTACAAATTCTATGGAACTAGAGTTCTCAGCTTTTCGAGCGGTTGACAAAGTAACACTGATACTTTTGCTTCTGCAATTCCGTCTGTTCCATGCGGACTTGCATCAGAGCAAGAGCTGGGGCTTCTGGTAGAAGTTTTTTCTAGCCGTTTAGCTCGATGGGCACCCTGCTCCCTGCTGTGAGGAGGAAAAGGGGAGAAAACAGTGGATGTTCTTCCACACTATCCCTAGCCACACCCCCCACAAAGGGCTTTCCTTCAGCTTCTCCTGAGCCCGCAGGAAGGTAGCCACCACAGGCTCACAAGTTCACACAAGCTGCCTGAGGGAAAGTGTGAGCACAAGTGCCCTGCATCCAGACAGGCTGCTGGGGACCGAAGGCTCTGAAGTAGGGGACGAAGTTTGTGGCCACTGCGCACGGCAGCCTTCCGGCTGAACCTTCCCCCTGGAACAGCATTACGCCTTGGGCTTCCTTAACTAAGTCCCCAATAAGTTGGAGGCTTTGGGCCTGCAAAGTGTGGTACTGTACTTCACTAAACTCCAAGATGCCAAATCACCACCGTTGTGCTGATTAAGGATTTCTTAAGGGTGGGAGGTTCCCAGAATGAGGTTCCAAGCTGGCCTATGCACCACGACAGCCACACATAAGGCGGGGGCTGGGGCTCCAGCATGGTTTTTGTGAGGAGCCTCTGCCATTTGCTTTTAGCCATCTTTTTTGAGGGCTTTGCGGTTGAGATCTCACTCTGCCTGCACGGTCGGTAAATATCCTTTGCCGGCTTCATTCCAGGCTTAAAATCAGTGGGGGAAAGTTTACTCGTGGGCTTGAGGCGACTGCATCTTGTTTCTATGGAAACCCAGGCTGCTCCATAAGCCCAGTTGTACATTCCTACTGCCCAGCCCCTTTCACGGGCAACTTTCAAGTAGACTGTCCCCT
Source organism: Acinonyx jubatus (assembly GCF_027475565.1). NCBI lineage: Eukaryota > Metazoa > Chordata > Mammalia > Carnivora > Felidae > Acinonyx > Acinonyx jubatus. The sequence continues at coordinate 14,631,824 of NC_069382.1, forward strand.
TCCCTGGGTAATAACTTTTGACTTTCAGAAGCCGAAGTGGCTTCGTGGGCGCACCCAAGCCTGACCGTAGAGTGCTATGATTGACTGGCAATGCCTACCCCAGACGTGGGCCACATGTTCCCCCGAAATTAAACACTGTATGTCCACTCCAGAGCAAAGCAGTGCAATCAGTCTGTCGTTCACATGGGCTTCTGGGAGCTCACATCCAGGGATCAAGCAAGAACGTCACAGGAGTTGCTTCTGATCCACCCAGGGCACAGCAGCCCTCTAGAGCCAGGTTCCCCTGGGGCATGGGACTAGTGTCCCATTCCTTCTGTCTGGGGTAAGCGCTGGGCTTGTCTTGAGCACTTGATATAAAACATTCAGAGGTGGCCCCATCCTTAAATGGGGACCCATTCTGCAGAGAGCAGGGGCAGAGAGTATCTGATTTCCCCTCCTTGGAGCTTGGGACTCCAGAAATAGTAATTACAAGTTTTGTTGTTGTGAGGCAGCTGGGTGGCTCAGTCGGTTAAGTGCCTGACTCTTGATTCCAGCTCAGGTCACGATCTCACAGTTCATTAGTTCGAGCTCCACATCAGTCTCTGCTCTGACAGCAAGGAGCCTGCTTGGGATTCTCTCCCCCTCCCTCCCTCTCTTTCTCTCTCTAAAAATAAATAAATAAACTTTAAAAAAAAAAAAAAAGGAAGTTTTGTTGCTGCTGCAAGCAAAGGAAAGCTGGCTTGAATGAGCTCAGGTGAAGTGGAGACCACCCTCGAGAGGCGTGGAGATAGCCATCTCCCTCCAGAGGGGAACAGGAAGCAGCTAGGCCTCAGAGACGACTGTCCCAGCAGGACCCTCCCAGCATCTCTCGAGTCTACTTCACTCTGACATTGGCTTTAGACTCTCCCACTGGCTCTTCTAGGTAAGCAACCTGTCTTGGTCAGCTCCCGGGCCTCCTGTTCCCAATCAGCGCTGCCATCCTCCCTTCATTCCAATTCACAAAGTCCAGGGAGGCTTTCTTATTGGCCGGGCTTGCACAGGTAGGCCCTCAGGACCGACCACTTGGGCCAGGGCTAAGATAGTCTGACTGGCTGAGCTTGGGTACACCTGGATCACTTAGCTCAGGGAAGGCACAGGCTGGGGACCCACAGCTGTCCCCTGAGGCCCAGCACTAAGTATCAGAGCTCCTCATAGACAATGAAGAGAGTGACCACAGGTTACCCCTCTATGCAACCACCACCCCACGAGTCAGGGCTGGGCACGGGAAGGGGGACGCAGCCCTCAGCTTATAGGGTGGGTTAGAGGGGTCAGAATCACCAAATCCCAGAGGCTTTAGGGAAAGGAAGTATTTCCAAAACATGGAGTCTGAGGCAGGAGCATCAAACAAGAGTAGTAATAATCATAATAGAGGAAGTAGGAGTGATAAGAAAAATACCATTCATCGAGCATCTATTTTGTGCCAAACATATAAAAGCACTTGACATGTACTATTTATACCTTTATAATCCTGTGAGGTGGTGCCATTAGGCCTATTTTGCAGTAAGAAAATTAAGGTTCACCAGATAGTAAGACACTCTCCTATAGCTTTTCTATAAGCACCAGAAGTGGTTTGAGAAAAAGCCTTTTTGGAGGGATCATGCAGAGCCTCTGGATGGGGAGGTTTGTTAAAAAAAATAAGCCAGCCTGGAGACAGTCAGTGTAAAACCTAGGAAATTTTTGTTGGGGCGGGGGGGCGGGGACAGTCCTGATTCACCTGTTGTTCCAACATCTGTATTACTAGCACTTCCTTTCATTCTCAAAAGCAGTGATGTGCTGATCAATGTTTAAAAGCAGGTCTCAATATATATAGATACATGTGTGGATATGTATAGATAATATGCGTATGTCTGATATGTGTATATCTGATATAATACAACATATGTACATCTGATACAAAGGATGTGTAATATGCAATCTACAAATAGTAAAATATACACTACACTTTGTTGAAAATTCCATCTGTCCAATTAATTCTCAAAGAATGCTTTTGTTGGTTTTTGCCAAAATCTTATATTCTTAGCCAACCTACAGGTTCGACCACGATTTGACCAATGGAGTTGCACTGTTTTCCCGCTCAATTGCTAACAGAAAACTGCTCATTCTCTTCCCTATAAATTTATTGTAATTAAATCTAATGGGTGACCCACCATTGAACTATTTCTCTTTCTTGTACATATCACACTCAGAAATTCTAAACAGAAACTTCTCTCAGCTTCAGTGCTATGATTCCAATAGTGCCAGCCATATTCATATAGTTACAGGGATGACAACATTGTCCAAATCTGCATTATTTAATAGCAGCTGTATCTGACACCTGGCTCCAGAAACTACAGAAACGTTAAGCAGCGGACTCATTGCTTGCTGCCAGTACGAGCCAGCCTAGGCGTGCCACTGAGACAGTGCCCAATTCCAGCAAGGTATCACAGCCCTGCCCTACCCTTAGGAGAATATTTCCAACCGTCCCTCCATAGCTGCAATGCTGGTGACTGTCACATTATGAGATTAGGGACCAGCCAGGCAGAGGGAGAAAGGAAAGGTCCACGGGAGAGGCTCTGCCTCCCAATCCATGACCTGGGATCTGGGTTATGTGGACCCTGCAACTTTTAAACTGTTCCTCACTGATGAACAGATGTGGGGGGGGGGGGGGCTCAACGACAACTTAGGAGACGCTGCCCCTGTGAGCTAAGTGAACTCATGTAATTTTCTGGGTGTGCCGTTTCTCGACTTTTTACAACCAGGGAGTAAATGTTCTGACAACTTCCCTGTGCCTGGGAACAATCTGACTCTGTACTTACAAAACCAACTTTATTTCACATTTCTAGAGGCTTTGTAGTACAGGAAAAAGTGACTCCCAACTTGGACACTTAGGTAAGTAAGGTCTTCAATCTCTCTCAATACCACTTCTTTAGCTAGAAATAGCAACAGCACTACTACTTAATGCACAATCTTGTGCTTTAATTAATTTGAGATGCTTTAATGAATTAATTGAGAATTAAATGAGATAACATACATGAGGGAATCCTTGGAAACTACAAACGTAAGACACTATCGCTGTTGTGCTGTTTAAATGTTAGTTACTAACATTTAAAAGTAGTGGCAGCAGTAACTACAGCCGACAGAGCTGCAGTTATAGGTCACACAGGAACATGGGAGAAGCAAGAACCGGGTCTTTGTTATGTTTTGAAATTTCCTGCTCATGATTAGGACAGAGCAGAGATATGAATACTTCAGGAGGTTCAAAATTAAAAAAAAAAAATCCCCACTATTCTAGACTAAAAGCTTAATGTTCTCCAAGTTAGTTTTTCCATTTGAGGTTTTTTTTAATGTTTTTATTTATTTTTGAGACAGAGGCAGAGCATGAGCAGGGGAGGGCAGAGAGAGAGGGAGACCCAGAATCCGAAGCAGGCTCCAGGCTCTGAGCCGTCAGCACAGAGCCCGACGCGGGGCTCGAACTCCCGGACCGTGAGATCGTGACCTGAGCTGAAGCCGGACGCTTAACCGACGGAGCCACCCAGGCGCCCCAATTTGAGATTTTTTTTAACGTTTATTATTTATTTTTGAGAGAGAGAGACAGAGCATGAGCGGGGGAGGGGCATAGGGAGAGGGAGACCCAGAATCCAAAGCAGGCTCCAGGCTCTGAGCCGTCAGCACAGAGCCCGACGCGGGGCTCGAACCCACCAACTGTGAGATCGTGACCTGGGCCGGAGTCAGACGCTTAACCGACTGAGCCACCCAGGCACCCCTATTTTAGAATTATTCTAGACAAATGAATAATGTTCCATATATAATACTCCCATAGCATTACCCATCTTTACATTCCCAGTTCTCAGTTCAACAATTTTTCTATGGAGCCCGTCCTCCAGGTCAGACACTGTACTACGTTTGGAGGATTCCTGTCCTTGAAAAGTTCCTACTACGTCTCTTTCTAAAAACTAAGAATATGTAGGTTTTTATGTGAACCACGACTCATTCCCATCATGTGATGTCTGAGTGCTCAGGTGTAAGGACCTTGTCACGCAAGCCCTCAACCGAGAGGAAACGCTCCATCAACAAGGAGACACTGGGGATACAAGAGAAGGACACAGTCTTCGCTGAATGGGGCCTCCGTGTGCCCGAGCCTGCACCCTCAGACGTGGAACAACGGGAGAGGCTAGCTTCTGAGAATGCCCCAGAAAACAGGGCGGCCAGCAAGGCGTTCCATGAAGCAGAAGACTGCATTCGCTAAGTGTGGGGGGTTGTGGGCTTGCTCGCTCGTGCCTTCATTCTCAGTCCAAAACTGAATGCTGTCGGTCTTTGCTTTAGCTGAGGCTAGTAATGCAAAACATCAAACCAGTAATTTGCTTTAACTGTGTCACGTTAATGGACTGTAAACTGACAAAAGGACTCCTTAACATTCAACAGCTTCTAGCTCAATTTGAAACAAATAAAAAAACATTTAAATGTAAATCTAGTAGGTTTATAATTATTGTCTAAATAAATAGACTTATCCCCTAATGAACAGGCTACATAGCACATGTATTTCTAATCCTCAATCAATCACTACCAAAATAAAGGTCACTTGGTCACTTACTTTGGAGAAGACTTTTTTTAAGCACTGTGTCATAATCACTGACGGGAGGGAAATTGAGCCATATGCTTCTTCAGCCTGGGGAACGTTCATAATCTTTGGCCCAGTAATCTTCTCTCTAGGAATCCAATTTAAGGAAGAAATTAGATATATGGAAAAGACTTACATACAATATGTTCACATGAGTGCTATCATAATAAAAACATTGGTTATAAAATTATATTTTGTCAACAGAATTGAATATTGAGAAACCATTAAACAGCATGTTTTCAAAATGTTTTAGGAATATCTAATGTTTACAAAAATAAATAGGGTGTAAAACTTTATAATGAATAAAATGTCATATATAAGATACATACTATATTTATTATGTATTTAATAATACATATATAGGCACACACCTATCACATAGAAAAAAATTGGGAAGAAAATACACTAAAAATACTAATGGTAGTTTTCTCTAGGTGGTGGGATTATGAGTGGCTTTTATTTTTTAACACTGCTTTTCTGTTTGTTCAGGTTTCCCTAATAAGCCCGAAGATCGGCCGAGAATAAAGAATATGTTGGCCAGGTTGACACATAGTTCCTATGACAATTATACATACAACTGTAAAATAATAAACTGACATCATTTTTAATATCTTAACATAAATATCTAGTGCCAAAAAAAAAAAAAAGACCATGATGAAAAATTTGCCTAGTAAAGAAAAGTAAAATGATAGGGGAAAGAATCATCCAGAATTCCACCCGTCAGAGGGAAATGCGACCAACATCCCATGACTGACTGAGTGGGTGGGTGGGTGGCTTTGCGCTATGCCGTGGAGTCCTACATTGGCCATGGCTGTCACCCTGGAGAGTAGGGACTGACTGGGTCCTCCCCTCCAGGTGGGGGACTGAACCAGAACCCCCTTCCCCACTTGGATCAATCCTTGTGCATTTGAGACTTTCATGTAATGCTCCGCTTGAAGAAAGGCTCCATGGAAAAACAAGTACTAAGAGAACTAGAGGCCTCACTATTCAACCTCCTCCCTAAAGCTAAACCCTTAGGTTGTTTCTAGTTTTTCTCTAACACAATGGCAGATTGAGGATAATGATCATTTTCCAAAGCTCTTGATGTGCCCAAACCACACAGACAAAGGTCAACCAGTTTATACTCCCATCAGCTTGGTCATCTTACAGTACCCTTACCTACACCAAGCAAAAAAATTTTTTAATTTGTTAATTTGATATATATATATATATATATATTTTTTTAAGGTTTATTCATTTTTCCAGAGACAGAGAGAGCATGAGCTTGAAAGGGGCAGAGAGAGAGGGAGACATAGAATCCGAAACAGGCTCCAGGCTCTGAGCTGTCAGCACAGAGCCCAATGCGGGGCTCGAACTCACCGACTGTGAGATCATGACCTGAGCTAAAGTCAGATGCTCAACCGACTGAGCCACCCAGGCGCCCCTTGTTAATTTGATATATTTAAACTACAGTCTCTCATTTGTTCTTACCCATCTTAAAAACCGTTTCGTCTTCTTTAACTACCTCTTCCAAGAACTCTTCCATCAGCAGAATCCCTCTGAGGAGGATGTGGACACCCCCTGACTGAAGTGCCTGGAGCTGTCCACACAGCTTGTGCTTGGATTTTCTTCTCCCTAGGCCCCAGGTCAGCCACATGACTCTACTTCAGAAAGGGCCAAACTTGTGGAGGAAGTTTCCCTCTGAGAAATGCCAGGTGCCAGATCTAACATCCCCCTTCCTTCTGAAACACTCTCCAGGACCACAGAATCTTGGAAGTGGATGATGCCCCGAAGAGTAGTCTTCCTTCGGCCTCTGGTTACAGAGATAAAGGCTCCGAGCCCTGTAGTGGGAAACAAGTGTACCAGTGAATGATAGAGCCAGGACCAAGACCTGGGTGTCCTGGGGGTCTTAGCCCAGGGTTCTTCCCACCGCCAGCCTCCAGCTGCCTCTGTAACCATCAAACAGCAGCCCAAGTGAACTCTGACCCTTCATCCTATCTGATCACTTTCTAGGAAGGGTGTGTCATCATCATCCAGCTGGAAGAATAAATCACAAGGGATCCTGATCCAGGGGGTGAATAGAAGCTGAAATCTACCTCAAGCAGAGGGACAGAAATTCAAAGCAGAAAGAAGACAAATTGGTAGATGTTCCCCTGAAACTGGCAAGTTCCTAGAACTCAACTTTAAAGTCAGCCTACGAATGACCACTAGGCGGAGCTCTATTTTCAAAATAAAGTCTTAATCTTTGAGCTATGAACTGGCTTTCAGCTCAAATGGTTGAAAATATCAGCTTAGTGCAAGGATCTGCTCACCAAATCCACTGGTTCCCGTCCAGATTTTATGCCAATCTAAAGTCTACAGTCTGTAGTGCCCCCATGAGCTAAACCTTTTGGTCCCTCGATTACCGTCTTAAAAGTAAATACAATGGGTGTGTGTGTGTGTGTGTGTGTGTGTGTAAAATAAACCTGAACAGAGAAGTTACAAAACATGTATTTATCTCAGCAACAGAGAATTTTAAATATATATTTAAAATGTATTCTAACATATGAAATATATATTTTGTATTATGTAAATACAATGTAAAATATACTTAATATATATTTATGTGTAATTATATTCAGATATATTTAAATGTATTTTAATACACAAAATATACATTTACTGCATTCTATATAATTGCATATGTTATATATTTAAAATTCTTTCTGCTGTTGAGTGATAAATACCTACTTTGTAACCCCAATTATACATAAGATATCTATATATTTATATGTATTGTGCTAAATATATTTTATATAATAAAATATTTTAAAATACATATTTAAAATTTTCTCTGTTGCTGAGTGCTAGATACATACTTTGTAATTTCTCTGGCTGTTTTCCCTGTAATAATCACCAAAAACCCTGAACACACAGAAAAGCCTTTTTATTGACCCATTCAAGGTATGTAATTCTATGTTTCCCTAGTGCATATCTGTTCACATAGAGTTGAAAACAGAAAAGAAAGGGAGGGATTAAATTTAAAGAGAAATAGGCATTGGCTGCTGTTCCTTGCTGAATTAGGGCAGAAAGCAAAAAAAAAAAAAAAAAAAAACAAAAAACAAGAGTCTATTGTACCTACAAGGAAGAAAGGCTTTAAATAGTCCCAACCAAATATGAAAATATAACAATCTTCTTGTAATTGCCTTTAGTGCTAGTTTTAACATACAGATTGAGGGGTGAAAAAAGCATATATTTAGTACTCCTTCCTTATTTATGCTGCTTTGAGGAAAATCATCTCAGCGTGAAACACAAGAAAATAATAAATTGGGAGGTTTTCATGAGATCTGATCAGCAGCCCTAAAATGCAACTTTTCTCAGCCTCCCAGGAGAAAACAAAAAGCAAAAACACACACCCTCACCAAAACCAGGCTTGACAGACAACCTCATGGAAGATTCAGACAGACTCCATTAGCTACACGGCAGAGGGAGCTGGGCGGGGAAAACACCTACTGACATGCTCCTTGTCAAGGCATACTTATCCAGGGTTTCACTTCTGGAGACTGAGACCACTGAAAAAGGTCAGAACCCGTTCCCATACGTCCCCGCAGGACTGCGGATCCGAACTCTGAAACAACCAGAGAGGCACACAGGTGCTACTCTTTGAGATAACGAGTTCTTGGTCATTCCACTGCGCATCCCATGCCTCTTTTAGTCTAGGTCCATTCAGAAGTAGGAACTGAGAAAACACCAAACCGTGCAGAAAGGAGGAGGAACCGAGGGTAGCTCATCACACTGGAGGAAAAAGAGTACCCACAAGTAAAGTTCACTAAGTAATAGAAGAGTGGGAAAGAAACCTGTTTAGCAGGATAGAGGCACCTAAGTTTTCCGGGCACTTCTTGGATTCCAAATATAGTATCAGAGAACCAATCAGCTAGGAGGAGCTGGAGATGTGGTAAAACAGAACTTCTTGGGGTGAACATCAGCCAGGAACTGGGAACAGGAACTTGTGATGTCCCTTTGGCCAGCGCTCAGAGAATGAGACTGCACACAAGCAGATGTGACCACACACAATCAGCTTGCTCTCTCTTAACAGACACCAACTGTATACAGATGCCACCACGTTCAAGGATGAGTAAATACGGGGGGTAGGAACCCTACAACGGGGAGCTAATTGTAAAAAGCTACAGAAAATAGGAAAGGGAATTCATCTTGATGATCCAGTAGAATAATAGCCCTAAAAATAATAAGTAAGCTACAGCAGAATCCACAAGATTCAACGAACTGGCATCCTCTATAGGACATAAAAAGATATCACCTCTATTTAGCAAAAGCAAAAAAAAAAAAAAAAAAAAAACCATAAAGAATAAGTGGAGATGAAAATGGAGTGATACGAGATAAACTAATACTTTCCACAGATAATTATGAACCCAACGTAAGCTGAGCACTGTGTTACGAGTGGAGAGCCCAGAGATAGGAGAAACAGATGTAAGCCGCTTTTGCTGCAACTTATACTTTGATGAGATTCACAGACAATAAAATAATAAACAAATAATTTAACATGTGATAACCGCTATGCAGAAAACCAAAAGGGCACTGATTTAGGGAATAACGGGGGCACCTATTTAGATAAAGGCATCAGGGAAGGCTCCTGGAACAGGGTGGTATTTACTCTGAGCCAGCTTTGAGAAGAGCAAGTAAAGAACATTACTGGCAGAGAAAGCAGAAAGCAGCTTGCTGTAAGGTGAAAAAAGGATTCTGCCTGCTTGAGGAACCTAAAAAAGAGCAGTGTGCGTGGTGAACAGTACAAGATCAATTTGGAAACACAAGCACCGGTCAGTCACATAGGACCTTTACTGCCAGGAAAAGCATTTTGGATTTTAAATATGAAACAAAGTTACTGAGTGTCAATATATATGGATATGTGTGTGTGTGTGTGTGTGTGTGTATTTATGTGTATTTATCTGCGTACATACATACATATATACATATATATTTAAATACATATATTCATTACTACTGCATAGAGAATGGACTAGAGACCACAGAGGAAGCAAAAAGATAGAGGGTCTCAACTCAGGGAAGAGATAACAGTGCCTGGAACTGAAGTAACGATGGACAGTAGGAGGGAGATGAATGGGCAGTTTAAAGAGGCAGAGGGCAGGGGCGCCTGGGTAGCTCAGTCGGTTAAAAGTCTGATTTCGGCTCAGATCATGATCTCACAGTTAGTGAGTTCAAGCCCCATGTCGGGCTCTGTGCTGACAGCTCAGAGCCTGGAGCCTGCTTCCAATTCTGTGTCTCCCTCTCTCTCTGACCCTCTCTCCCACTTGCGCTCTCTCTCTCTCTCAAAAATAAACATTAAAAGAAAATTAAAAAAAAAAAAAAAAAAGAGGCAGAGGGCAAACTCCCGGGATGCAGAGGAAAAGGGAGCAGCAGAGATCAAAAAGATAAGACAGATGACTGAGAATACAAAACTCTTTTCTGGATGACTGGTATTTCTAAAGGAGAAACCACAGCAATTGAATGAAAATGATGAAGATAAAGGGATATTTTCCTGAAACAAACAATACCCAAGTCTAAAAATGTAAAAATTCATCCTTTTCCAAGGAAATTAAGAGTACAGCTGCTGGACATTTCCTTGAGAAATGCCTGAATTTACAAAATAAATAATCAGATTTATTCAAAGTTATCTGTAGAGAAAAATGTGAAATCAGTGTGGCTTTGGACTTTTGTTCCATAACAGGAATTCCCAGAAGGCCGTAGAACAACATCATAGCAAGTACAACTCAAGAATTCTACAACAAGCCAATATTGCTACTCATAAAGAGAAAAGGACAAAAAGGTATTGTCACATCTGCAAGGGCTAACAAAATGGTACCCATAGAAAAATTACTCATCCCCCTGTCTAAAAAGGGATAACTCAAAAATGGAGAAGTTATGCTACGGAAGGAATAGGAACATTTTAAATTCAATCATGGAAATAAGTCTGAAAGGATGTGTTAAATATATTTTCTTTTTTTAATTTTTAAATTTTATTTGAGAGAGAGAGAGAGAGAGAGAGAGAGAGAGAATCTTAAGCAGGCTCCATGCTCAGCACAGACCCCAGGATCCTGAGATCATGACCTGAGCTGAAACCAAGAGTCAGACACTCAACTGAGCCACCCAGGCACCCCAAATATACTTTCAAAATCGAGAGCAAATGAGTATGTACGTTATACTTCAAAGAAAAGTTATACAATGAAAAAAATATACTGCTAATAAAAATGTTATCTAAAATCCCACATATTGACAAGAATCAGGAAACGTGAGTGAAATTTTTGACAGTAAGTGAAAATACTCTGACTTGTTTTGGTGCATAATTGCACAATTGTTTTGCAGAAAATGAATAGGGTGATGGTTTAGACACGGGGCAGGGGAGAGACCTACTTAGATGAAATAGCCAGGGAAGATCTCTCTAAAGAACTACAAGTTCCTTCTCTTCTGGAGCACAGGTGCTCTGAGAGGACAGAACATTTATATGTTGGCCTCACAGTATTTAATTAGGTACAGAATTGACCCGGTTGGAAAGATATCACACAACTCACAGCCAATACAGAAATGAAAATTAAAAGCACTTTATTCCTTAATCAGCTAAACAGAGCAGACAGCTTCTCCCTCATCTTATAATTGAAATAGGGTGATGCTTTAGTGAATATGGACAGAACTGTTAGCATATCATTCAAGTTAAATGGGTTTAACTTTATTCTGTATCTTGTCATTATAAAATTGAACTGAGTATCTGCTTATAAAGAAGGGCAAAGAGCTTTTCTGGAATACTGAAAAGTTCGTGTTCATAGTTTCAAGGGCAATTGGCTCAGAACCATCACACCATGAGTATTTTTTATAGGAAACTACATTGGTTTAAATTTTGGTTGTAGAACATTGCTTGTTCTCTTAAAATTGTAAACAGTGGGGAATTCAACATCCACTTAGATCAGAAGTGGGCAAACTTTCCCTGCAAAGGGCTGGATAGTAATTATTTTTGGCTAAGCAGCCATATAAAATACATAGATGAATGGGTGCATCTGGCCAATAAAACTTTGTTTTAAAACTGGGGAGCAGGCTGGATTTGGCCAGGGGCCATAGTTTGCCCACCAATGATTTAGATGATTCTACCAAACCAGTCTTCTCAGTTCGTGGAACTTATTTCTCTAATGATCATGCTCCCTGACCTGCCTCAGCCACTTTCATGATCATACCCTGAGGCACAACCACACCATTTCTAATAACTGACACTCCTCCAGAACCTCAATCCGTCTGGCCCACTCACGGACCACCACTCTGATCTTTCCTCCCTACTCCCTCTAGAACCCAGACTCATAATCCCTTGACCCCATCAGGTCCTTCAACCCACTGGTCCTGCCCTCTGTATACTGTCCTTCATACCTGGCTGTCCTTCTGCCCTCCCCGCTACAGACTTCAATCCCATGGGAAACCATCACCGTCCCTCCTTTGCATAAACTTCCGGCTCCCTCCACCTTCTTTTGCTCTGTCACTCGCTTGGCGAAACTACAACCCTATTTAAATCTAACTCTCCACATACTGTGGAGCTCAATGTGCCTGGAGGAAATCCCAAAGCCACACTGACTGGCCCTTTTAATTCATGACCATAAATCTCAAGTGAGTATTTTCTGTGCCATTTTCCTAATGCAGCCGGTCTCCCACTCTGACTTCACACCTCCTCCACCACCATCACGAGCCCGTGACAAGGCTTATCATTTCACTGCATGACTAGAAGCTAGAAGAATAAAACCTCTACAAACACATGCCAGCCAGCCGGGCCTTCCCTCTTCACATTCCTGTCTTCTCCACTCATGTGCTTCACGTGCGTGCATTCTAGACCCCATGACCTCTTATCTACTTAAGGACCCCAGTCCAGCAATGCCCCCTTCTCTCTCCAAGGTCTCTACTGAATCACTACTAGGAGTATTCAAACAGCTGCTATGTCTCCTATCATCTAGCTATCAGTCATTCTGGGTGGGGTTGGGGGTGAGAGTGGATGGCAGGGCAGAAGTCCCTGCTCTGAATAGGAAGGGCAAATCGGGCAGAGCCAAGCTGTCCTCATCCAACAGACAGAACCAGGGCAAAGGAAGATGGAAACCACAGCGTAGCCCCAAGACTGCCCCATTCCCATCCCTCTAACTTTCCAGGCAGGTTCTGAAAGAAAAAGAAGTCCAGTTGGTGCCAGCTAAATTCACTTGAAAAGGCAAAGAGCTTAGTCTAGTTTCCAACGGCCTGGGGACTGTGACCTGAGCCCAACTCAGCCTGGGAAGAGAATTTAGATGCTTGTCAGAGAGGCATATGCTTACTCACTTCTAAGCTCCTGAATTTTATGGCTCTTTTTCTTCTCGTTCTGTGGAACAATCTTTAGAAAAAAAATTCCTAATGGTCTTGATCGAAATCAGAGAAAAAGGATGCTTTTCTTTTCCAACAGTTGCACCAGAACAGCTCAGGTGCTGCAAATGCTGTGAGGCCAGGCGTGATGGCTGCTGGATCTGGGAGGACATGCGGCACACCCAGGGGGGACAGGGGAGGCGGCAGGGAAGGGTAGCAGCTTGGGTTGAGCTCCTTCTCACTGGCTTGGCTCTCCCATGCTGGAAGGAGGGAGGGCCTTTCCAGTCCCAACAGAATTCCAGAAGTCAGTTTACACGTTGGGAGAGAGGAGATGGGAGCCCATCTGGTGCCCTGTGCATGGCATGGGGAATCCTGTGAAGTCAGGTGGGTAGAGCTGACTCCTGGAAAAATGGCACAGTGGGTAAATCAACCATTGTCACATGTAGCCATGCCCTGCTCAGGACCTTTGGGCATCTAATCCCCACTAATTCAAGGCTTTGGGCCAACTTGGGCATCTTATTGTGGTATCTCACTGATGCCTGTCCTAGCAATGCCCATGTTTCAGATTTTCCCAGACCTTCAGCCTCCTTCCACCTCTGGATTCCCTGCTTTCTAAGTACATAGAGCCTACTTGCCAGCTGTGCAGCAGTATTCTGATACAGTCACCACAGAGTCCAAAGAAGTCCTTACTGCTCTTTGTGTAAGATAGCTGGATTTTTGGTAGATATACCCAAGAGAAAACTGAGGAGCAAACTGAAGGCTGAGAATTTCTGGGTCATTTCCTCAGCACTGGATAGTCACTAGTGGGTTTTAGTCAACCCACGCAGAGGCTCTGCGACTGCCACATATAAATGTCACAAAAATAAGAGATGCACTTTCAACATCACCTACGGCCCTTCCAGACCGGTAACCATGGCAACACCAGCCGCACCCTGAAGAAGCGTGGCGGATTCCTCCAGGCCCTGACATGGGTTCCTTCATCTGTCTCCTCCTTCCGCTGTTCTACTCCTTTTTATTTTCCTCTTCGCCCCGTTGATTCTTTCCTGACCCTCATATTCTGGAATTATTTCTGCCAAACAGGTGCATGCCAGAAGGTCAGCCCCCTGAGGGCAGGCAGGGCTTTTTTCTACTTTGTCCCCTGCTGTGCCTGCTGTATCTAGGACTGTGCCAGGCACAGTGGGTGTCCTCTTTGGTGCACGAATGAACGAACGCACTAGGAAGCTAAGAGCGTTGTCGTCATCGCATTTTTATAACCCACCAGGGTTACAGGCCGAAGCCCCCTGCTTTCTGGATGCCTCACAGGGATATCAACAATGAGTAACGATTTTCTAGAATCTCACCCTTCCTCCAACAACATGTCTCCACCGAGATGAAAACTTCCTTTGCGAATCTCTATTTTCGAGGACGACCCACTTCTGAGCCATGGCTAGCTAAGCCCAGAGGCAAGCTCGGAGACCTGGGAGCCCACGCGGCCTCGGGCGTGGGTTTCCGGACAGAATCTGCACACGGGCCTGGGAACACTACTGGACTACACGGCTTCTTCCCCCAGGCTCCACGCTTATTCCACGTGCTGAAACCGCTCAGCCGAGACCCACGTCCCGCCCTCTCTAGTGAAAGTCGTCAGGCGTGGCTGTCGTAAAATATGGCTACTGTAAAGGGTGGATGCTGTAAAGCGCGGCTGTCGTACTATTCCGGAGGAGTCCCCTTCCTTTCCATTGCAGGGTGGATTTGTTCTGCAAATGTGCCCGGAGCCGCTACCGTGTAGGCGCTTCTGCAGCCCGGAGATGCACACGCCGAAGGGGCGCAGGGTCCAGTGATGGTACCCGAGCAGACACTCCACGAAGCACTTAACCGTGCGTTTGCTCATCGGATCCCCCGAAGAACCCTCGGGGTCACATACTGTGGTTAGCCCCTTTCGCAGATCCGGGGACTGAGGTTTAGCTAAATCAAATGACTCGCCCACACCACACGTTATTGAATGGAGGACCCAGGACGTGAACCCGCAGTCTGCCTGGCAAGAAAATGTGTTCTTTTCTGCAGACAACTCCAGGTGAGGGTGACAAGAGTTAGGCACAGTGCTTCGGCTTTGCGCTCCGCGAACAGTCTTCACCACAGGCTTACTTCGGGAAAGACATGTCTCAGTTGTGCACACCTTGCACATCGAAACAGCTGGGTGAAAATGTGTTTTGCTCATGCACCCTTTGTTTTAAATATGTAGGGAACTATAGCACAAATGAGTGTTTGTAAGCGGTCTTGGAAACGTAAATATAATGTATTTTTGTTTCTGAGTTACAACCCACTTACAAGGGGCATTTTGGTCTTTAGCCTGTTTATTGAATCAGGCACTTTTCTGAACTTTTTTTCTAAGAAGGAAAGGAATGAGCATTATTGAATGTTCATTAGATGCTGCCCACTTTACAGAATGGCTCCATCTCATCCAGCAGCCCAAAGGAAGAGAGGCCCTTCCCTCATTTTAGAAGTGAGGGATCGGAAGCTTGACCACCGCGAATGGCAGAATCGGGATTCCGACCCAGTTCCAGGGCCAAAGCTGCGCTGTTTCCGTGGCCCCTCTGAGTTGGCCAGGGTCCTCCGCATGTGGCGCGTCCGGGGATGGGCTGAAAGTGGGCAGTCACTCCCCCAAATGCTCCCGCGGGGAGGAGATATCATGTGGTCAGTGCCCAGCACAGCACAACCCTAAATATCAGCTGTATGTGTTGAGTGAGGCCGCCCCCCAGAATCAAAAGGAATGCTGCTTTAAAAACCACTGTTGAAGATATTCAACATGAAAGGGAACCACCACAAGCCAGTGACAGACAACTTGGCCAAACTAGCCAGGCTCCCCCGAGCCCACTTCTCAACTAGGCCTCAACCTTGGCCTATGAAGACCTGAACAAAACACGAAAATAGTTTCTAACGGCTCAAGGCCACATCCCTAGGATGAGCCTAAGCCCCCGCTTAAAGTGCTTGTCTGAGAAGGCTCAAGGCCACCAAAAGAATTTACTGTTTCCCCAGCCAACACTTGAAGGTGGGGCTCTCGTTCCCCCTACTCTGTGGAAAGGTAGGAGCCCAACTTTGATAAATTCCAGTTGACAAACCCAGATGGGCTTCACATGCACCAACCCCCACGTCTCACTTTTTGCTATTTTTCACTTCCCTGCCTCTGTTGAACCCCGCTCAGCCCCCTCCGTGTTGCCTCGTTCCTTTAAAATGCTCGGCTATTTCTGTACCAAAGTTGAGTTCAGTCCACACTGGGCTTTTCCCTATGACAATGGTGTACTACCGATTAAAATCTGTCTTTACCACTTTAGTGTCCAGCTCTGTTCACCTTTGACACTAGTCAGTTGTGGCAAACAGAGCTGCACACCCACCCCCCGTGATTGTCACTGTTAATACTCCCCTGCCCCCCACCCTAGCTGCTGTTCCCCCGTCTCAGCCCCAACACTAGTCTCAGCAGTCACTCCCCCTTGCCCCCCACTTGCCCCCTTCCTCTGCCCTTCCTCCTGGGTTTATACTTCACATTTCCAGGACAAAAAATAACAGCTGTCTAGAGTTGGGCTGTGGCATGAAATAAAAAAGTGTTTGGGCCAGATGGGTGTTCAGGCTACTGAAATAGTGCACCCAAGCCCTACGCTTTCACATCTGACATAGAAGTTTATTAAGGGGATTGGGAGAAAGCACACTTCTTAGAGCCCAAGAATTGGGTGCTTCCGGGAAAGGAGACATTGCTGGGAACCAGGGCCACCATGCTTTGGTGCTGTTGGAGCAGCCTCTGTGGGGGTCAGCACCCACCCCTGGGGAAGAAGCAGACTCTGGTGGGGAAGGAAGCCACACTCCTGGGCTCTTGGCCACCTTGCAGGGGAGGAATTGTTCAGGGCTGGCTTCTTTGCTCAGTCTTAGCTGCCCGCTCTCCAAAACCACTTCATGTATCTACGAATGGGGTGTCAACGGGGAGTTTCCATGGGAGTTGGGTGATTTCCAGATGGCTCAGGGTTTCCTCCCAAGCTGTGCACAAGACCCAGTGTATCGAATGCTTTTAAGTTTTCAGAAGAAGAGTCAGGTGTCTCAGATTTTGTTGTCTTTAGTTTGTGACGAGTGTTGAGAACATATCCCAACATGTGAGCCAGGCTCTTCTTTATGAATTTGGGCCAGTACTTTGAGTCTCTAGACTAAAGAAGGATGTTCATCTGTAATGTGAGTTTTTTGGAGTTAGGACATCTAAAGTATCTTTAAACTTTAAAATAATATTTGAACAATTTACGTTATTTATGTGTTCGTGGCACGATGCTGGGCAAACAATGGTGGCATAAGAAGTTGAATTATGGAATGAGGATATGTGAGTCCTGGAATATTCCAGAAGAAGTAGGGAGAATTTGACTCCAAAAGCAGTGAGGGAAAAGTCATCACCCATCTCAGCAAAACTTTATTAAATTACAGTAATCCCAGAAGCTGCTTTGTCAAATTTTTTCATCTTTTTCTCTCCCTTCCCACACTTGTGAGCTCTTCTTTCCCACCCAAGAGAACCTCTCTTTGCCTTAGCACTAAGCTTTTTCATTTCTGCAACCCTACACATTAGTACTAAAAGGGAGGAAGAAGAGGGGAAGGTCTTCCTGTACTTGTCTCTGTCATAATATTTATTTTATTTTTGAGACAGAGACAGAGAGAGAAAGAGACAGAGAGAGAGAATTTGAGTGGGGGCAAGGTGGGGGGGGGGGGAGGTGGGCAGAGAGAGAGGGATACAGAGGCTCTGAAGCAGGCTCTGCACTGACAGCAGAGACCCCAATGCAGCTGGACTTGAACTCATGAACTGTGAGATCATGACCTGAGCCGGAAGTCGGACACTTAACCAACTGAGCCATCAAGGCACCCCTGTCCTATATGAATCTAACTGTACCTATAATGACATCTTCTCAAGAGATGCTATTTTACTTAAGGAGGAATATAAATCTGTGACCTTTCATCACAGAAATTCATTAATTTCTCAAGGGATTTTAGATCAGTGCATTGGATAGATGCACATTAGATAATATGCATTGGAAATCCTCTGTAGATCCTGTTAAAATCCAGATTCTAATTCAGTAGTTCTGGGGTGGGGCTCAGGATTCTGCATTTCTAATTAGCTCCCAGATGATGGCCAAAGTTCCTGATCCTTAGACCTCACTTTGAGTGGCAGGGTTTAGATAACCTCATTTTTTTTTCTATAATACCCCTGGAAATGCTGCAGTGAAATTATTAATATTATTTTTATTGTTGCATTGACTTTTGAACTCACACTTCTTGGCTTTTGAACTCATGGTCCTGAACTCTTTGCAGCTGAACATGTTGCTTCTCACATCCATTAAATATTTTAAATATGTATATGAAATTACATATTAAAATTTTTTCCCCAGAAATTAATTTAAACTCTGTTTCTGAAACCAATACAGGCAGTGGCCAGGAAAAAGTCAGCAAAAAAAGGCCATCACTTGGGGCGCCTGGGTGGCTCAGTCAGTTAAGGGTCCGACTTCTGTTCAGGTCATGATCTTGTGGTTCGTGGGTTCGAGCCCCACGTCGGGCTCTGTGCTGACAGCTCAGAGCCTGGAGCCTGCTTCAGATTCTGTGTCTCCCTCTCTCTCTGCCCCTCCCCTGCTCATGCTCTGTCTCTCTAAAATAATAAACGTTTAAAAAAAGAAAAAAGGCCGTCACTGTGTCCCCCAGAGCCCAGCTGTGGCTCCCGTGGACAGCTGCACAGTTTGAGGCATGCTTTGATTTTTCATACAATATGTCTCTCCAACAGAGAACTGATTGCATATCCATGAGAATATTTATTTCCCACGACAGCCCACTAAGTTGATAATAGCATTCCCATTTTACAGATGCAGAAAACTGAGACTCAGATTAAGTAAAGTGCAGCAAGTTACATGTCTGCTGAACTGCGATTCAGACCTGGACCAAATCCTGTGCTTCTTCCACCCTCTGCCTAGCCCCTTGCCTTGCCGTTCCCTCCTTGAGTGTTCCAGGAGCACTGTCCAGAAGCTCTGGGAACAGGACTTGGTTCTCTTAAACCCTGGGAGAGAGAGAAGAATCCAGGGGAAATGAGACCTAAAGCTTGGCTAGTGGAAGAAGCAAGGTACAGGGAGGGCACAAACAGGACAACTGATGGGAGAATGTTTGTTTGGTGCCCAGCATTTATTGTATAGACTTTCTTCTGCTCTTGTTTCTATGAGGGATCATTCAAGGTACTTTCCAGCAACTGTTTTAGACTCTTGTTTTGATGAGCAGGAATGATAGTGGTTATGTGGGTGGTGGGAGCCCCCTTTCTCACTTTTCTTGCCTTCTTTCTCTGCCCTGAGACCAGGGGCAATGAGTCACCCATAAAATAGTCAAAGAGTGTGGCAGGCCTGGACAATACCCAGGCTTGTGTTACCATTTCTGTATAATAACTACTCATGCCTCCTACCCTTTAGCAACATGGGTTGAGGGCTTTGGGGGGAAAAGCAGATATCTTCCATAACCATGACATCTTTGCTCAACATTGACCATTAAATGAGAGTTTTGCTTGTGTCTGCAGTAAGGTAGTCCATCTGAAAGCAGATTTCTATTGGGAGAGCTATTTTTCTCAAGTTTTTAACAGGTCAAAAACCCAATTAGATGACTCAGATCATTTTTCCACACAGGTAGAGAAAAATCCCCCTGTCCTCTGATGACAGATAAGCTGGTTAGGCTGTCATTCTTAGACAGAAGGATGCTGTGACATGAACGAACTGGAAA
This sequence comes from Acinonyx jubatus, assembly GCF_027475565.1. Taxonomy (NCBI): domain Eukaryota; kingdom Metazoa; phylum Chordata; class Mammalia; order Carnivora; family Felidae; genus Acinonyx; species Acinonyx jubatus. The sequence continues at coordinate 14,651,517 of NC_069382.1, forward strand.
GCCCAGAGCCTATCCCTTCTGCAACTGAGGGGCTGCAGGAGGAAAGGAAGGAGATAGATTAAGGAAGACAGACTCTGGGTCTTGGCTCACCTCCTGTCTAAGGACCTGCTTGAGCAGGAAGAGAGGAGCATTAGAAACACCCAGATCACTGAAGGGAACCTGGAACCCCAAGATTGATAGTCCATTTCTCTGGAAGGGGAAGTTTCAGGTCCTCAGAGAACACCAGCCTTCAGCTCAACACCACATCCAAAACGGCACAGTAATGGCAAATGGGTGAAAGATAAACCCAAGGCAGGGCTTCTGGATGTCCTGGGCCTGCACGTGGCATACCGGAGTGCCAATAGTCCCAGGCGTTCCAAGAAGGGAACACGGCCATGCTGAGAAAGCCATCAGCTCTCCGGGATCTGGGATCACTCCAGCAAAGCCTTGGGGATTCTAGACCTCAAGATCACAAAAAATGGCCAGGTCCCCAGACTCCCGTGGGGGCTGTAGCACCTCACCCCCAAAGGGCTGGATATGAGAACAGCAGCCCCTCAGGGGGACCGAGGCAGAAAGCCGTCCAACCCAGTCACCTGTTGCTATAGTCTGGTGTGTAAATGGTGGACACAAAATGAACCCAGCGGGCTGCTCTGCCATGAGGTTGTACGAGCCGTAGGCCTCTTCCGTAACCAGCTGAACAACCTTGACAATTCACGCCTGTTGTCATGGCATAGTTATTAATAGTGCTCACCTTCTCTCAAGCTGTAAATTGATTGACATGAATCCTTGTAAAATAAACATTATAAAGTGCCTATAGTGATTCCATTTATTAGTGAGGAATATAAGTCACCTATAGGTATAAGGCATCTTTGTGCCTATGCATGTGCAGACAGCATGTGTAGGACACTGTTTGCAGTAGCTACCTGGGGACTGGGCGGAGACATGGAAAGCATTGCAATGTTCTCATATGCATGGCTGCTTGTACCAGGCATGTTTTTTTTTAATATTTATTTATTTATTTTGAGAGAGAGAGAGAGAGAGAGAGAGAAAAAGCATGGGGTGGGGGGAGGGGCAGAGAGAAAGAGAGAGGATCCCAAACAGGCTCTGCATCGCCAGCACAGAGCCCGGTGCAGGGCTCAAACTCCCGAATGGTGAGATCATGACCTGAGCTGAAATCAATAGTCAGGCGCTTAACCAACTGAGCCACCCAGGCATGCCCCCGCCCCCTCCAGGCATGTGTTTGTAAAAATGAAAAAAAAAAAAAAGTGTCTCATTTGAAGGATGAATTCTAATGGTCACTCTGTTCAGAATATAGGTATCATCTTGGAGAGAAGCCAGGGAGGGCAGTGGAAACTGAAAGCCTGAGCATCTCTGCTAAAGGGACTGAGCATTTTTTAAAAAACGGGGACAGTTTATGTCATTGCAAACAGACTGAGTTCCCCAGATCATTCTAAACATAGTCTAGTTTGTTTTTCCATGGTGGGTATGGGCTCATGAGGAAAATCAGATCAGCCAGAGAGAAGTAGAAACATTTGCTATGTCCGTCAGTAGTTTTGTGACCATGCTACTGTTGAATTCTGACTAGTAAACCTGAAAGATTGGTTACTCATTTTTTGCAGTAGACAGAAATTATACTATTCTTCTGTGAGAGCATAACCTGCTTCATTTCTCATTTTAAGGCTTTTACTCCTGGTCCACACCCAGGCCCGTGACCAATGCCAGGTTCCAAGTTAGGAGAGAGCAGCAGGTCACAGAGTACAGTCACAGTACCCTCAGCCTTCAGGAGGTCAGGTAAGGCTGGGCAGCTGCCACCGCCCCCCAACCCAGTCACTTCCAGTCTGGAGACGCGTCTCCACTGACCCCAATGACTGCATAAATGTTAGCATTTGCTATGTGTGCCATGACATGAAGAAGATTGGGAGGCACTCATGAGCACTATCTCACAGCAAATGAGGTCTTGGCAAGTGTTGGGGTGTCAATAGAAGTATTATTACCCCCAAAACTAAGAACACTGTGATACAAGTTGCCTTACCTTGTATAGACTCTCAAGGACATTTTCATGACTTCGCGACAGCAGTTAGACCTCAGAACCTTCCTCCTGCCCTATCACATGTGGCCCCAAAGCTGAACATAAAGGGAGACCCACGGTCTGTAGAAGTTGGCCATTGGGGAATCCCTCCAAGACCAAACTCTTTTCTGGTGCCCTGCATTCCTCACTGTAGGAGGAAGATGTACCTGTGATATGTCACTTAAACTTTATACTGGGGAGAGGGAAAGAAAAACTGACATTTACAGAGTTATGAAAAACCAAAAATGTATTGTTCATACATATGTCTCCCATATATGCTACACAATAGCATTAGTCTTTCAGTCTAATCCTTCAGCTACTCTATGATATGCCATATTTCATCAATTCTAAGACACATGTTTCTTCCCCATCATTTGACATCTCTGAAACTGAGGACACCTTAAAATCAACAGCATCTCACAATCATTGTCCACCAAGTAGCAGTCATGATACAGTTACCGTCGCCTAAAAATGATAGAACGTGAGAGGCAGCAGCAAAACTTGAAGTGACTTGGAGGAATGTCCTAGAAATAATCTAATACACTTTCAACTGTAGGAATCTAATTACTGTGAAGAGGAGGCGGAGGAAGTGGTGAGTCAGACAGTTGTGTTCAGCAACATTTCCGAAGGAGGAAAGGAAAACTAGCCAAGGCTGCATAACTGTAAAGCCAGCTTAAGAGTCAGACCAATGGTTTTGGTTCTTCAGTGGATTATTTTAAGAAATCGCTGCATCACTCATGTTTAATGTCATGTAGGTCACTTCGTTGTCTAATGAGAAGCACTTTTGTTTGACTTGCTGTCTACTACTGGGTAAAAAAAGTTTGCGTTTTGTGGAGTTACATGTTAACTCATACGTTTTGTCTGGTAGAGATCCAAATGACCTTTGTCCGTTAGAAAAGATATCTCGAAAGTATATTTTATTGCCCTGTAGGACATTAACCAGCTTTGTTTCTAATCTAGCCAGCTTATTCCAACATATTTTTTCTTTGTTTTTCCAGTTTCATTCTTTTTAAAAATTTGAGTATAGTTGAGACACTCCAACATATTTTTCCAATGCTCATAAAGCCTTTGTTCCTGTAATTCTCCAAACCAGGTGTTAAGCTTTGACAGTTGTTTATTCTGTAGTTGCATGAGAATCTTGTTTTTTTTAACTTTTTGAAATGTGCACACATCAACAGCTAAATGGAAAAGTGATTCAAAAGAGTTAGGCTCTGAGGGTGCCTGGGTGGCTCAGTCGGTTAAGCATCCGACTTCGGCTTAGGTCATGATCTCGCAGTCCATGAGTTCGAGCCCCACGTCAGGCTCTATCCTGACAGTTTGGAGCCTGGAGCTGGCTTCACCTTCTGTGTCTCCCACTTTCTCTCTGCCCTTCCCCTGCTCCTGCTCTGTCTCTGCTCTGTCTCTCTCTCAAAAATGAGTAAACATTTAAAAAAAAATTAAAAAAAAAAAAAGATTCTTGATGTTGGCTCAGGTCATGATGTCACAGTTGCATGAGTTCAAGTCCAGCATTGGGCTCTCCACTGACAGTGCGTGCGGAGCCTGCTTGAGATTCTGTCTCTTTCCCTCTCACTCTGCCCCTACCCTGCTCACACACTGTCTCTGTCTCTCTCAAAAATAAACTTTCCAAAAAAAATGAGGCTCTGAATGTAAAGACGTTTTTGGAATGCCTTCACCAACTTGTTCTACATTTACTTTCTTTTTTAGGCTATGTAAAAGGTGATTAATATTCAAAATATAATTAAGGGACACCTGGATGGGTCAGTCGGTTAAGCATCTAACTTCGACTGAGGTCATGATCTCCCAGTCTATGAACTCGAGCCCCCGTCAGGCTCTGTGTTGACAGCTCAGAGCCTGGCACCTGCTTCAGATTCCATGTCTCCCTCTCCCTCTGCCCTCCCCCACTTGTACTCTGTCTCTCTCGCTCTCTCTCTCTCTCAAAAACAAGTCCAAGAGAGGACTTTCAGTAAGCTTAAAATAAAAATTCTAAGTGGTAAATAATCATGGTGTCATAATTTAGTTGATGGTGGTACACAAGGGAATGAAATAAATGTAAATCCAACTATAGCAGAAAAAGAAGTCATCTCCAATTTCTTTGGGGGTTCAGAAGGAAAAATAACCAAATGTCTCAGTCCCAGAGGTGTGGACTACTAGACCAGACCGTTTGAAAGGCATGGACTTAATGGACTGGTGCCTCTAAATCACTCTCCCATGTGCCGTCAATGCCATAAGTTAGGATCAAGACTGTGGCCCCATGGTCTTACAAGTAACCTTGGAGTATCAACATAGGAAGCAGAATGGACTTGGATTGGGTTGACACGATGGTGTCTTTACAGGGTAAGTGTTTTCTAACACCAAGAAAATTTGGATTAATACGTAAATCAAACTCAATATTAATACTATTGTATTGTGTTACAGGATAATCTGTTTGCTTGGAATTTAATGTACTGATCGTGTGAAAGATAATTTGCCCTATTGAAGGGTCTAACTATTGGGCCTTGTGATTCCAACTTAAAACACGTTTTTGAAGAGGAATCAGACCTATAAACACAGAGAACAAAATGATGGTTGCCTGAGGGGTGGGCCGTTGAGCAAAATGGGTAGAGGGGAGAGGGAGACACTGGCTTCCAGCGTGGAATGAATAAGTCACAGAGATGAAAAGTATAGCACAGGGAACACAGTCAGTGGTATGTACTAATGTTGTATGTGACAGATGGTAACTACACTTGTGAGCACAGCGTAAGATCGAGAGTTGTAGAATCACTATGTTGTACCCCTGAAACTAATGAAACGGTGCGTGTCAACTATACTCACAAAGTTTTATTTAAATGAGTTTTGAGTTTTTTACACTTCATGATTTCTTTCAATGTTAATTTATTTTTGAGAGAGACAGAGCACGAGCGGGGGAGGGTAGAGAGAGGGGGAAACAGAATGCGAAGCAGGCTCCAGGCTCCGAGCTGTCAGCACAGAGCCCGACATGGGGCTTGAACCCACAAGCCATGAAATCAGGACCTGAGCCGAAGTTGGACGCTTAACCGACTGAGCCACCCGGGTGCCCCTACACTTATGATTTAAAAAATAATGGCATAATTTTTTTAAGTTGGGAAAACAATATTGGGTCATTTCAGCAACTTAAACTGCCTTATTTATAGGTTTGTTTTATCTGATTTTAAAAAGTTATCTAAAGTATTTGGGGAAACTTTTCATTCAGATATGGTCAAAAAGATACCCGACTATAATAAGTTTATAAAAGAAATTACAATGTTTGAAGAGGTCCCATGACAATCTCAATTAGCCCCCTTAAACATTTTAAGTGGATTTTCTCATTTTATTTTTTAATATTCAGGTTTGTTCTTAAGTTTTTCAGTTGCTGATTGACAGACATTCCCAAAGAGTATCTATGACTGAGAATGTATTTTAATTCTAAATAAAAGAGTAAGTTTTGGAAGCTGAACTTAAAACCTAAGAACTAGCATAGTCTTTAAAGTTTGTAACTTCTGTAGGTCGAATGTTGATTTTTAAAACCAAATCGTCTTTGAATAATCTTTTCTACAAACTAAAGGATCCCCCCCACACCCACACCCCCGAATTCACAGCGGTGCCCACGCTCACTTTGGAGTGGAACAGGCCTGGTGTGGAGCCAGAGGCTGGGCTAGCCCGGCACGACGCACCTTTCTGAAACTTCGTTGCTTTACAAGAAGCCACTTTTCAACAGATGACAGCTGTTCTGTTTAGGATCTGTTCTTCCCCTCACGGCACATTTTTATTTCCCTTTCAGTCCTGAAATTTCAAACGCTGGGTGTCAGTATTGCTCAAAAGCACAGACCTATTCCCTGAGAAAGGGTGTAGTTTAAATCCACTGACATCTCACCCAGGAAAGCTTCTAAATAGGTTTGCCAGCTTGAGCACAGAAGACAACTGGTGCTCAGATCTCTGAAGCTGGCCGGCGGGCCCCACCAGCTCTTCCCCCTGACCCTGACCGTCTGCGGTTCTGCTGGGCGCGTGGGGAAACAGTGACTCTCCCACCCCATCTGCCCCTTCCCGTGCCAGGGACCCCTTGTCATAAAACAAATGAGGGACTCTGGATTGTTCGTCCCCTTCCCTAAGAGCAACTACAACGTGCAGGTGTGAAAGCAGGGGGACCAAAGGGATTTGAACACAAACAGAGTAGAGGAGAAATGAACAGTGAAACAAATGAGTTGACCTCGGGCTCACGGTTCCTGGAATCATTCCCAGGTGCCCGACTTTCACCTCCAGGATCAGAAATGCTTTTTCCTTGTTCCTCCCCGTCTTATTCTTCTGCTTCTCTGCCCCCAAGCTCAGGTAGAGATTTCGATCTGTTTGGCTGATAACTTGTTTTGTTTTAACTACAACCACCTAGGACCTAGGACCCAGATTATTTTCTCTCTGGGTTTTCAAATTAGACTCTTTATCCCGTTGTCTTATCTTAGTTCGTATCTTATTTTACTGTTCTTCCCACCCTCCACCCGGAGAAAGGGCATGAATTCACTCAGGTTCTAGTGCTGCCGGGGGGCAGGAAGTTACTTAGAAATAACAACGTTGTCACTTGTGAATATGGAACCCTCTGGTCATTTTCTTCTCTCTCTCTCTCCCTCTTTCTTCCTTCCCTCTGTTCCTTGTCCGTAATGTAAAATCGAGCTATTCCATTAAAGGGTTTCTAACTCTCACTTAATTTTCTAACATTCATCTTGACTTTCAAGGGAGACTCACTACTTTATGTGGCATGCCATGTGCTTTCATGACTATGAGCCAGTTTCTGCATTAGCCAAAGAAAAAGGGACTTGCGGGTGGTAACTACCTAGTGTTGCCCCCAGAATGTGGCCTGGTGCTCTGTGCTCCTTACGGGAAATGAAATGAGCTAAGCCTGGAATACCTGTTCGCCATCCAGCAAATCAGAGGTGCCCCGTGCAGTTGGGGATCACACTGTAGTCTGCAAAGACCTTCTGGCAAGAGGAGGCCATTGCCCTTGTTCTGACAGAGTCCCTGCTGAAGCAGCTACAGGGAAGAGACCAGACCGACCATAGGCTGGACCGAACCAGCGAGGGATCAGAATCTCCGGGTAGAGCTGAGCCAGCTCCAGTGTGAGGTGAGACAGATCCGACCCTCAGCCTCTCCATTAGCACCCTGCTCGCTTCTGCTTTCCGCTTAGCTGCCTTGCCAAGCCTTCTTCCTCAAGTTCTCTGGCCTCCATAGTTCTGCCATCTTAGCGGGACCATCATTGCAATCACTGAGATTGTTTGACTTTGGTATTAGCCTTTAAAAAGCTTTTTGGCTAGCCCACTCACATTTTGGAATCTGACATCTCTGCTCTGGGCCCATCAGTTGACAGGTATTTAATAATGTACACACTATTTGGTATTCTGCCTTTTCCCCTTGATGTTGTTGTGGACATTTCCTCTCCACTATTTAATAGACTTCCCAATATTATTTTGATGCTTGTATTATAACACGTCATGAGGTATCTTACAATGTATTCCTTGCTGCTGGACATTTTGGCCAGTTCCACATTTTCACAACTAACACCTTGATAAGTATTAGTGTCACAAAATCTTTGCAATCATTTTCTAAAAACACTTTTTTAATGTTTATTCATTTTTGAAAGACAGAGAGACAGAGTGCAAGCAGGGGTGGGGCAGAGAGAGAGGGAGACACAGAATCCGAAGCAGGCTCCAGGCTCTGAGCCATCCCCACAGTGCCCTATGCGGGGCTCAAACTCAAAAACCTCGAGATCATGACCTGTCGCTTAACCAACTGAGCCACGCAGGCGCCCCATTTTTAAACAGTTTTAGAACACACACGTAATAAATGAATACACACTGTTGGCAACAACGTAAAACATTACAGATATGACTAAAGTCCCCATTAATGACCCGTCTAGTCACCACCACTCTTACAGAGATAACGACTGTTATTGGTTGGTGCATACCCTTCACTTTTTCAATGTGCTTACGTATATTTCCATGTATCTAAGTAAAGTATATGGTGCTGCATGGTATTATTATTTGTGAGGCGGGGGGTGGTACACAGATGCTCTCATGCTGTCTCTGTTCACTGGACGGAGTATCTTGCATATGCTTCCACGATAGCACATGCGATCAGCATCCCTCTCCGTAACTGCTGTGTAGGGTCCCATAATAAAGACAAACCACTGTTTACTGAACTATTGCCGTGTTGTTGGGTATTTGGACTCTTTCTAGTTTTTTGCTAAGACCAGCAGCGCTACGTTAGATCTTTTCCTCAAACACACGTGCACATGTTTCTCTGAGGAGATTCAGAACAGTAGGACTGTTAGGTGGTCGAGGAGGCACATGCCTCGTTTGTGCGGATAGCGTCCAATTGCCCACTGGCGTGGCGGCACAGTAGCACTCCCTCCAGAGACCCGCGAGGGCATTTGTGTTGCACAACCCGACCCACGCTTTATCTGAGCACACTTTGGGTTGTTGCCGCTCTGATTAAACCTGGTATCTTACTGTGTTTTATATGCATTTCCCCGATTTCTAGTGAGATTAAGGATCTTGTCAAGTGTATTGGCCATTTTTTGCTCACATTCCTCAAAGTTTCATTGCCGGGTCAAAGCATATGCAGTGTGTGTGTGTGTGTGTGCACGTATGTGTGTACGTGTCTATATTTCTGTAGCTATCTTCTGTACCTGTGTGTTGATGTATGTGTGATGCTGTCCCTTTAAAGGTTGTTTTTATCCCCAGATGCCCTTCTGTGATAATTGAACCAAATGTATATTCTCATCACAGAGTCTATCAACTCTATTTTTTCATACGGTCTATAGCACAGAATTCTAAATCTGTTGTTTTTGTTCTCTTTGACAATTTGGTAGGGAAATATAGCATCTTATTTAGTTTAAGTTGCTTTCATTAAGAGCATGTCAGGGTGCCTGGGTGGCTCAGTCGGTTGAGCATCTGACTCTTGATTTTAGCTCAGGTCATGATCCCAGGGTCATAGGATCAAGCCCCACATCAGGCTCTGTGCCGAGTGTGGAGCCTGCTTAAGATTCCTTCTCTTTCTCCCTCTGCCCCTCCCCCAGTCTCACTGTCAATCTCTCTCTCTCTCTTAAAATAAATAAACACTAAAAAAAAAAGAGAGAGAGAGAGTTAAGGTTGTCTACTTATAATTTGGGGCATTTTATATCTCTTTTTGCATGAATGGCTTATTTATTTCTCCCATTTTTGTGTCGGGTCAATCGTCTTTATTTCTGCACGGATTTATAAGAACTCTTTACAGACCTTAAGAATATTAACCTATGTCTGAGGACTCAGTAAGATTAGGATAGTTCAATAAAAATAATATTCTTAATATATAATATGCATTAATATACCAATATAATAATATAAATTCCTAATAATGTAATAAAAACCATAAATAATAGTGTAAATTCCTTACAGTGTAATAACATTCTGCCATGGACGGGTGCCTCTGGGAAAGTTCACTTGGGAGATTAGAGCCCCTCAAACAAATAAATACAACTTTTTAGAAGACTGCCCTCCTTCATTCTCCATATTGTCTCCTTACGTATAAAGGTGGCTGAGATCGTGTCATGATAAAGCAGCAGACTGTGTTTGAGTGTGATGAGACTCCAGATGCTCACTGTTGAAGGATCGATAGGTGACATGTGCCGGGTGGTCCCAGGTCCCAAATGCCTGGCCACTCTTCAGAGGAGCCGGGACCGCTTACGGCCCTGGGGCTGTCTCTGCTGTCACACGGGCTGGAACATGTGGCCACCACATCCAGCTGGGGGGGACCTGTAGCCCTTTACTTTTCCCTCTTTGGGCAGTTAATCCTCCCTTTCTCCCCATTAGAGAAAGTTTGCTTTGATTTTACTTGTTTCTTGAAGGGCTGTATTTTCTAGGGAAAACCTCACTCAATGAGGAGTTGAAGAACCTATCCATGGTGTTCTCTCTAGAACTAGAAAGCTAGTTGGTAATGGAATGCACACAAATGGCAGACGGTATGTAAACTAGACCTAAGGTGCACTAGCGAGCTCCTTTTACAGCCCTGACTCTAGCCTGGAATCATCTGCTGTGGGTTCAAACCCCAACCTCAGCTTGGCCATACACAGCTTTGACGTGGGGCTCAAACTGCTAAACATCAACTCTGTCCTCTGTAAAATGGCAATCATGTTAGTACCCACTTTAAGGCAAGTGTGAGGATTAACTGGATCCTGGCCTAATAAGCATTTTATGTGTAATAGCTCCAATCATTATTTTTCCACTTATTCTCAGAATTGAGACCGATATCTGTGTGTGAATTACACTTTCCCACATAGTACGAAGAGGCATATTAGACCATATAAATTTCTTCTAAAACACCATAGCTATAAAGGAGACCAGTGTGGTTAAAAGGACCTTTCTTGTTTGTCCTGCCTGGATATGACATTAGGTTTTAAGAAAAATCTCCCTCCAGTTGAGGAGTCTAGCAACCGTGGATTACCCAACAACCGTTACTATGGCTGCAAAAAGGAAGCAGAAAGACCTCACAGCAGTGTTTACCAAAGAAAAGGGAGTCCGTGGCTCCAGTAGTTAACTAAATGACTGTGCTTATGTCCTTGAGACAGGAAGACAGGAATGACTGCAAAACACATAGAGACACGCAGCCACGCTCTTTCCACGGACATTACAGAATGTACTCGGTGCACCAAGAGAACCCCTCCACAACTCCGTCAGTATTTCCCCAGATGGAAAAGCGGCAGAGATCTCCTTCCTTCAACACTGTGGTGATTTTCTGTCCTGAGTTCCACTGTGTTCTATAGTCATGTCTATGCTCTCGGCCTTGGAGAGATGCTTCTTCTCATGAGGTGAAGATTGATGATTCACACTGGCCCGGATTTCTGGATTACTTGCAAGAATTGTGCAAATAGGGAGAAGATTTCATAAAGTCACTGATGCTTCCCTGACCTGTGTAGGGCTGTTCTCAATGATGGTTGGTTTTCATCTGTCAATGGGGATATTGACAGCTATTAAGGGAGCATGACCTTTAGTGGCGCAGATTTGGCTTTGAATTCTATCTCTACCCATTAGAGAGTGTGTGACACCTGTTATTTAATATCTCTGAGTCTCAGTTTTCTCATCTGCAAACTGAATGTAACACTTATATTGACTATCACACTCACACTACAGGGCGTTGTGACATTATCTATATGTCAGTGAGCAGTGAGCATCGTGTATGGAATACAGTTGCATTTGGTGGTTGATTGGGATGTCTATGTCCTAATCTCTGGAATCTGTGACTGTTACCCTGCATGGCTAAAGGGGTAATTACACCAAGACTCTTAAAATGGGGCAGTTATCTTGAATTCTCTAGGCTGGCCTGGTGCAATCCCAAGGACCCTTACCTGAGAGGTAGGAGATCAGAATGAGTAGTAGCAGAAAGTGATGTGACCATGGAGGCAGAGACTGAAGCCATGTGGCCACAAGCCAAGGAATGCCGACAGCTTCTAGAAGCTGGAAGAGGAAAGGGAGGGACTCACCCTGGAGTCTCCAGAGGGAACTAACCTGGCCAACACCGTGATTTTATTCCCACAACACACACCCGACCTCTGGGACCACTATAAGATAATAAAATTGTGTTGTTTTAAGCTACTAAGTTTGTGGCAATTTATCACAGCAGCAGGAGGGAACTAATACAATTTTCTATAAACAGTGGCTTTTATTATCGAGCATGATAATGTTCATTCAAAATGCGGAGGGACACCTGGGTGGCTCAGTCGCTTGAGGAAGAGACGAAAACTTAGAGGAAAAAATGCAAAGACTGAGGAATACTGAGGAAAAAGTTAGCTTTGAGGGTAGATCCAGGAGAGTAGACACATGATTACGGATTTACAGTCTCTTATCTGAAAACATCGAAGCCAGAAGAAGTTTGGGAATTTAGATTGTTTCAGCTTTTAGAAATAACACTGAATATTATATATATTTGTACGTATCTATGTATTTCTGTTTTTATGTACATCACATATATTTCTTACATACATTTTACATTACATACATTTATATAGTTATGGTACATACTAGATAATATCCCCAGAAGCATATGGGAAGTACTCAGAAATCAAACATTTTCAGCACCAAAATATTTGGAATATTCACACAATAGTATCTTTTTTTAATTTTTTTAAGTCTATGTATTTATTTTGAGAGAGAGACAGAGACAGCACAAGTTGAGGACGGGCAGAGAGAGAGGGAGAGAGAGAATCCCAAGCAGGCTCTGTGCTGACATCATGGAGCCCAACAGCCGGGCTGGCTGGCTGGCTTGAACCCACAAAACCATGAGATCATGACCTGAGCCACCCAGGCGCCCCTCACACTAGTATTTTTTAATAACTAAAAGTAGTCTCACATCAGTTCAGGTTATGTTTTTCCAATAAATGTGTTGGCTGAAAATTTATTTATTTATTTATTTATTTGTTTATTTAATGTTTATTTATTTTGAGAGAGAGAGAGAGAGAGAGAGCATGAAAGGGGGAGGGGCAGAGGGAGAAGGAGAGAGCAAGAGTGAGAGTGAGAGCGAGAGAATCCCAAGCAGGCTCCATGCTGTCAGCACAGAACACAACTCGGGGCTCAATCCTATGAACTGTGAGATCATGACCTGAGCCCAAATCAAGAGTCAGACGCTTAACCAATGGAGCCACCCAGGTGCCCCTGGAAATTTATTTTTCAAAAGGCGCACACACACACACACACACACACACACAAAACAAAGCAAAAACACAAAGATACTTTAGATAAGGGATTGTGATCCTCTGTTAGAATTTCCAGTACAAGGAAAGGGTGTCCATGGAGAAGAAGTAACCATTAAAGTGGAGGGAAATTGTCCTTGGCTTGAAGACAGGCTAAGTCTGTAGTCTGAAAGAGCTGATTTAAAACAATCTATGCAATGTATTAAATACAACGTGCATTCTGAGGCCAGCAGTGCCCCTGCCTGGGGCAGAGCAATGGGATTCTGAGCTCCAGGACAGAACAGCTGGTGCCTTCAGAGAAAGCTCTCCAGAGGCGTGCAGACGCTCCCCCTGGAGACCTTGTTGGAACACTAATGAGAGCATACCTGTGAGGACACGAGAAAGCCCGCCCAGAAAGAATGCAGGCAGCATGACTATCCTGGCCACAGTCATGCCCATTCAGTTGCAGTACAAGAGCAGAGCTGAGTAGTCAACACAGACTTGTGACCCTAAGCCTAAAGTATTTACTATCTAGCTTTAAATAGAAAAAAAAAAAAAAAAAGTCACTGCCTCCTGATGTAAGGGATAAAAATACTTTTGATTTGAAATTACCTGGGCTCAAATCCCTTTTTCATCGCCGTGTGACCTTGAGTAAATTACTCAGTGTCACCCTCAGTTTTCTGTCTGTAAAGATGGGCATAATCTAGTCACCTTCCTCATACATTCACACCATGGAAGCAAAAGACTGAAAATGCTCAGAACCCTAACTGGCATTACAGTGAAATAAATCAATGAATAGTTTTGTTTTGTTTTGTTCTTAAGGTTAACCTTTCATTTAGAGGGAGACAATTTTCAGTTGCTTTGGGGTTTCCATCGTAAAATCAGCAACGTGACTTATCTCATCCCAAGTATTAGTTCTCTCTCCCCGGCTTCTATATTGTAACTAAGGGAAGTGGACCAAAATGAGATTTTTTAGTACTATTTTTACAAGCTCTCTGTATAGGCAGGTTTTAAAATCCAAATTCACATAGTCCCTGACATCTTATACTTAAACCGGATAAAACACGTCTCCAGGGAAGATCCGATTTCTTTACCTCTTTGTCCCTTCCAGGGCCAAGCAGAGGCTCTTCCATTTAGGAACACTCAATAAATGTTTGGGATGGGCGAATGGATGCAGGGAGGGGTGGATGGATGGGTGTTGTAAGTCATTTCATTGAGGAGACACCGGGAACAGTTCTGTGAAGTGAATGCACAGAAGGCAAGGCACTGGTTTGCCTGCCACCCCCCCCCCCCCGTCCCCCCCACCTCCTCCTTCACTCACTGCCAACAAAGCGTAAGGCTTTAGCAAAGCTGAAGTTCACAGTTCATACCTCTTTGCGGTATTTTTGAGGGGTCTGTCTTGGTTTTACTTGTTTATTTGTTGGCGGGTTTCGTATCTCTGGCTACAGAGGTTGAGGATATAGAATTCATGACACGTTGCCATTATCGGTCCAGACAAGGTCTTTCCTTTGGTTATTTATTAGCTTTTACTGCTTACTTCCCCATAGATAACCATTGAAACGCGTTTGATTATGAATTTTTGTTTGTGCCCATTTAAAGAGAGTTGTGGGTGTAGGCATGTATCTTTAATTGACCTAAAGCCAACTGCGTCCTGTACCTCCTGCCATTTCTTACCCTTTTCACTCAGCACTGCCTTCGTAAGATCCAACCGTGCTGTCGCGTGTACATCCATTCCACTGTTTTGTTTTTTTTTTTTAAGTTTATGTATTTATTTTGAGAGAGACAGAGACCGTGTGGATCGGGGAGGGGCAGAGAGCGAGGCAGAGAGACAGAGAATCCCAAGCGGGCTTCAGGTCACCAGCACGGAGCCTGACACGGGGCTTGAACTCATGAAACCGAGCTCATGACCTGAGCCGAAACCAAGAGTCAGACGCTTAACTGACTGAGCCACCCGGGGGCCTCCATTCCACCGTTTCTAAGTATTCCATTGCGTACAACCGCACATTAGACTTGGTGCTCTCTGTATTTTGTTTTCCTAGGGTATAGTGGAAAGTTATTGCCAGTTTAATCAATCCTGTTTCCACGGTTTGCAAAAAGATTAGGCACTCCATCTCCTTGACCGTGACTGGAATAGGAGTGAGCCCCTGGGGGGAAAGAGGTCAAGGAGAGGTCAGCCTGGGTGTAGGAGCAGCTCTATCACCCCTGGTTGTCCTTGGCCACTGGCCTAGCCTCTCTGTTTTCTCACCTGCAGCAGAGTCAATAATCCCGGCCACACCTATCTCACGGGGCTGATATGAGGTTTAGGAAAACAACAGGTGAGAAAAAAAGACTCTGAATAGGGTTCCTAACCACATATAGGGAGTCAGCCCTCATGGTCCCTTCTCTGGCTGGCACCCAAGCCCGACAGGTGACTGAAAAAGCAAATGCACCCACCCCAGTGCCACAAAGAAGCATCATTCCACTCTCAGGGTTGTGCAATCCACTAAGTGTTCAGTCCTAGGCAGACTTCTTGTGTCCCCCTGGTCACACCCCACCTCCTCATGGGGTGACCTTCCTGGGACTCCACAGGGAGGTATATGCTCCCTCAGGCAATCAGTCCCAACCTCTGTTTCCTCCTAATCTTCTTCAGTCACCTTCTCCCCTCCTCTTACACCCCCTGCCATTGTTTCTATTCTATTCACTTGTTTACAACCTTGTGCCTGGGAACAGAGTCCCTCCAGGTTTCCATCCCTAGGGGTAGCCCACAGGAGAGAATCGTAGCTGGCTTTTGTGACTATTAGCTCAATCTTCTTCCACATCCCCTCACCAGGAACAACAACAAAAACATGAATCCTACGTTTCAACCAAAAAAAAAAAAAAGCCAAAGAGTACACCCAGCGGGGTAGGTGCGGTCACAGCCTCTTAACTCCTTTGTACAAGGATCCAGAGCCACTTCCCCTGGGGGCCCTCTCTGCTCAAGGCGGAAGGACTTCAGCCAAATCCACTCAGCAGCTTTTCTCCCAACCGGCCCCCTCTCTCACTCTTGCTCCCTTTTTGCTCAGCGCTCCCCCGAGGACTGGCTTCTGTGCTTCCCGTGCCCCTGCTCCACTCCAGTGTGTAGCATGGCCATTGTCACTCAGTATTACTGATTGGCTCGCAGGTCTGGCTTTCCTCCGAGACTGTGAGCTTCCTGCAGGCTGATGCCAGTCACGTTACTCTCCGCCGACACCTGTGAGACAATACATTTCTGTTGCGTGAGCCACCCAGTCTGTGGAACTTTGTGCTGGCAGCCCTAGGAAACTAATACAGGGGGCCATCATGTCTTGATTCCTGCATGTTTTTTGTTTGTTTGTTGCCACCGCATCGGTAGAGCTTAGCATAGCAACTAAGGCATAAGGAGAGCTCCATACATTTTTACTGGTAGAAAAGCCTGTACTCAGGAGAACAAAGAGGACATGTGCTTCCCCGCACTTGAAGGTCGCATAATGCGACTGAAAACACAAGAGAATGAGAAAGACCGTTCAAAGTACATGCTTAATGCCAGGTCAGACACATGGGCGGTTGGGCTATGCGAGTGCCAAGCCCTTAGCTCAGATAGGGTGGGCAGTGCTGGGCAGTCATCCCAGAAATCTCTCATAACCTGAATCTTGAAGTAAGAGTTAGTCAAGCAGAGAAAGAGAATTGGAACAGAACGAAACCAAACAGCAAGAGAAAACATGGACTATATGTGGACCTCTGAGATAAGCGGGGCCTGAACATCAGGGGTCAGGTACAACCTGCTGAGTCTGAGAACCAAAGAGTGCATTTAAACGGGGGAGTAACGTGCATGGTCAGGCTTAGTTCTAGAAACTTCTCTCTGGCAAAGTGAGGATACATTCCAGGGAGATATGGCTCACCACCAGGAGGTTCACTGTTCTCTGTGAACATTAGAAATTGGAGGAATTCTTTATCAGTCCTCAACGTCAAGGGAAGGCAGCACCCCCAGGGCTGGGCCTCACCGGGAAAGCTGGGAACGTATATGCACTACCCCACAGACCAACTCCTATTTTGTCCTTTTAATGGGCAGTAATATCCCCTCACCAGATGTGTTGTGCTACTATTTTTAAGTTCAGGCAGTCCCCACCCTCCTAGAATCTGCCTCTAATTCTTGGAAGTTGGGGTAAAACCACATGTTTTTCATCATTCCTCAAAACCACTAGCTCAAAGCACATACGTAGTTCTGTGACACAGGGGAAGAGGCTGTGGACATCTGTGTTGTGTTTCTGTTCCCATTCATATTTCTCTGGTGTATTAAAGCCAAATTGCACCAGGCTATAAAGACCATCGGGGAGAATCAGCGGGCAGACAGGATCCTGAAAGAATAAGGTTCCTCAGAGAAACCATTCCCCAAAGGGGACAGGAGGCAGCGGAGAGGCTCCAGATCCCGGGCCATTCCCTTCACGGCATGACGCACATATGGGGTCTGATCAAAGTAAAGTCTGTTTTGGGCCTGTCATCCTGTTCTCATTATTTCTATCACCTCTCAGAGGACACGTGGTTGCCCTGAACACCGTGCTCACGACAGGAGGGAAAGCTGGCTAACACCACTCATTCTGCAGGGCAGGGGAGGAGAGCCCACTGGCGGGGCCCGCAACCATCAGCAGAGGGCTTCTCCAACACTGTTCCAGCCCAGCCCGGGGCCCCGCAGAAGCCAACTGGATGGGCACAGCCTCAGCACTGCAGGTGTTTCCAGTACTAGCGCCCCTGCAGGCCCCACATGCCAGAGGACACATCTGCTGACCTTTAGATTACGACGGGGGCTGGTATTGACATTCGCATCAGCACATTAAGGCAGCCCATGCACAGAGGCCCTGCAAGATAGCTACAGAGCTGGGGCTCTCTGCGGAGCCCGGCTGCCGCCAGTGGTGTGGGTAGACCCTGGCTACATGGAATTTCCCTGCTGTTCTGGATGGGTTTTGATGGGCTTTCCTTTCACTTCCTCTTGTAGACCTCTGGACACTGTCGTTACTGATGCAGTGGACGCCACATGTCCTGTGTCACCCCAGCAGGGCTTGCCTTGCAGCAGTGGGAGGCTTTGCCCCATGCCCAGAGGGGCACCTCCTAGGAGTGAGGGCTAGGGGTGCCCTCATCGGGCCCTGGGGACCCGCTTTGCTGCAGAAACCTGTTGAAGCCTCTCACCCCTGCCCACCTCACAGGATGCTCAGGGGAATTCAGCAAGCCATGTATTCTGAGCCCCAGGAGATGGAAAGGAAGGAAGAGGGAGAGTTGGAGCCCTACAGGTCAATGTTATTAGCGTTGTCAGGGACAAATATGTAGATGATGTATGACAGCAGAGTGTTGAGACAACAGACCCTCAACTTCAATGTCATAAACTTACAAAGCGGTTTTTAAAAACCTGAACTGCTATTAGTATTCCAGTTGAGATATTTCACATGAAAAAACAATCAAGATTTCCATCTCATCTCAGATAAGAAGACATAGCAACACTCTCGGCCCCTCTAACTGCGGGTCAGCAACCAGCTCCAGCTCGGAAGCGGCTGTTCCCTCCCAAGGGACCCATGTTCTCCAATCTGCCAGAATCCCACCTGGTCTCTTGTTAACAATTTCTATTGTTGCCTGGTCCCTACAGGCACTAGAGTTGGTGGGATCATGCTTACTCAGTGGACCCCAGGAATCCAATCTGGGGAGCGCCGGGCCAAAGCCCATTCTGGTGACATCCAATCCTCCGGCATGGGGTGGTGATCCTGTCTGCTTGTCCTTCTCGCAGAGGGCCGCCATCGGCTTTCCAGCCCTTAGGAACAACTGCACAGAGAACGCTACAACTGTGAGGGAGGAAGACCCAGCCACTTACAATCCAGGCAAGAGTGCAGGTCTGGGGGCAACTTGCTCTAAGTCCTTACGGAGCCAGGAATCGTTGCTTCTCTCTTTGTACCATCTTCCATCAGTGCCGCCAAAAGGGGGCAAAGACAGAGCCCCCAGGACAGTGCACAGTTCCATCTGGTTAATGGTGAGGGCCCCGTTAAGTGGGAGCAGGCTGCCCCAAAGAACAATTTAAGTTTGATCTCTCAGGAAACGTCTGCTCGTGATTTTTAAGGGGTCAGTTCTCCAGAATTTTTCCTATGAAATTATTTCAGAACAACCAAAGACTGAAGATTTCGCACCTATTGACCTCATGTCGTGTATCCCGGTGTTTGAAGACACTGCAAAGTGCAGCCCACAGTAACAAAGGCTAAAAATTCAGACCCTGATAATCAAAGATGGTGGGGGGGAGGGGAGGTGGTTCCCATAAGGCTAGAACATTCGGCCTGCTGTGGGCATGAAAGAGGCCATGAGAAAAAGAAGAACTCGTTACCTTCTGTTTACATGGGTGCACAGCGTGTCTGTCTTGCTTGGCCTCGAAAGCGTAACAGAACCACCAAAAGGTGCCGGCTTTGGGAAATCCCATGTCTTCTCCGATGCTGACTAAGAAGGGCAGCAGACCCTCTGCCACAGGTTTGCTCCCTGAGGTCTGCTGACCGCAAGCCCAGGCTTTAGGGACCATCACCTCACCCTTATTTAACAACCTGGCGCGAGGATAGGCATATGGCCCTTCTGCTAATACCCTCCCTCCGTGTTTCTTCACCCACCCACTTTACACAGCTAACAAAACACGGAACCGTTGAACTGGAATGTCTTAATGGAACGGGATGGCAGCTCTCTGTGAACGCACGGAGAATTCTGAATATCCTGAAGTAGGAGATACACCACCGTGATCTCCAGGTTACCAGCAGCAAGCTGCCTTCCAGACCCTGGGGTCTTACTGAACTCCTACCACCTAGAATCCTTTAAAGCATTTCTTGGTTCCTCCAATTTCAGACCCAAGAAGCCAGGCTCAGAAAAGCCTCAGGATTCTTTGTCTTACCTGCGAGAGGCCCACTTTCTGAATTCTGTAGACCCGTTTGAGGACCCGCCCCTTCGCAATAACTCACAACCGGCAAGCCCGTCCATGTGGAAGACCGGCTGTGCCCGGTTGGACCATGACATCATTTTTAATTTCTGGACTAAAACTGGATAATCACCTCCAGTGACAGAACCCAGCCATTTGTCCTAGACACTCATGTGCGTGATGTGGGACCCTCGCTGTTCAATTAGAAACGTAGTTCTGCCGTGGCTGAGGATATCCAAGCTTTCATGTGAACGGAGGGCTGAGTGTGCTATTGGCTTCTTCGCCCTGAAGAACTTTCGTCAGCTAATTCAGCGAAGTGTGGCAAAGCCCTGTGCCCTGCTCCTTCTTGAAGCCATACTCTCCAGTGCGATAGAAACGGACTCCTCAGAATAGCAGGAAACATGTGGGATTTACGGGGTGAAGATTGGAGTTCAATCTCCTCTGCAATTTAAATTCTCTACAGCGCACTTTCCTCACCTGTCTGCTCTCCCTATCCCGTGTGAGGCTCAAATGACCTAACACCAGCAAAAAACTCCATTGTAAATTCTCATATAAAGTTCGTTAACTAGTACTGAGAATACATGGAAATTTCTGTGAAATGATTTATAATGATTACATACGTGCCAAGTGGGCATGCACAGCCTCCTGAGACGTTCATTCTGTGTGTCTGCATTGTGTCTCTCAAGTCTGATAAATGTTTCCGGGGTTAAAAGTCTAGTTTCATGGGTTGCCAAGAAAATAAGGCCAACTGGCAAAGCAGTAATATCTATTGGGAGACCTTTTAGAGAATCCTGAATAAAGAAGGCAAAAATTAATTTTTTATTTCATTATTAATTACTAAGCGGTTGCTTATAATTATTACAGATAATTATTTTTCATTAACTTTAATCATATTATTAGTTACTTAATAATCACTTGCAATATGCTTATTAAAATAATTATAATTATTGATCAAATAATAATTAATTCTGCCATGTTTGTTAATGAACGAATGATGAAGAGGGTGTTGGAGGCTGTAATTAAAGATAAAACAAAATCAGAGGGAGAAGGCGGTTCATGTAATCAGACTTCCAGAGAACTGTAAGAATCCATATCTTGGAACTAGAATACACATTTTCTTCTAGAATGAATTCTCTGCATAGGTGTTTTAAAGCTTTAAATAGTTTTATCTTTTTTTATTTAAGTGTATTTATTTTGAGAGAGAGAGATGGGGAGGGGCAGAGAGAGAGAGAGAGAGAGAGAGAGAGAATCCCAAGCAGACTCCTTGCTGTCAGCATAGAGCCCAAGTGGGGCTTGAACATAAAATCATGACCTGAGCTGAAATCAAGAGTCGAAGCTTAACCAACTGAGCCACCCAGGTGCCCCATTACCTGATTTTTAAAGAACGAATAATCATTTGTGTAGAAATTTTATTTAAAAAAATTCATGTTCCCTGGGGCATCTGGGAGGCTTAGTCGGTTAAGCTTCCAACTCTCAATTTCAGCTCAGGTCATGATCTCATGGTTCTTGGGTTCAAGCCCCACTTAGGGCTCTGCATTGACAGCTAGGAGTCTCTTGGGATTCTCTCCCCCTCCCTGTGCCCCTCCCCAGCTTGCTCACTTGCTCTCGCTCTCTCTCTCTTTCTCTCAAAATAAATACAAACATTTTTAAAAATTCATGGACCCCAAAAAATAATCAGCTGCAAACATGTTATCAGGTGAGCATTTTCTCATGACACAAAATTTAGGACATAGAGAACGTGATTTCTCCAGGATACAGGGAAAAGTTGAAGCCCTGGGCACTCAGGAAATTAATTCAATCTGGAAATAGGGAAATCATTCCCTATTGCCCTAGGTTACCTGTTTATTTAAAAAAAATTTTATTAAAATTTTTATATGTTTATTTATTTTTGAGAGAGAGAGAGAGAGAGAGAGAGAGAGAGAGAGAGATGGAGCTTAAGCAGGAGAGGGGCAAAGCGAGAGGGAGACACAATCTGAAGCAGGCTCCAGGCTCTGAGGTGTCTTCAAAGAGCTCGATGCAGGGCTCAAACCATGCAATCATGACATGAGCCAAAGTCGGCCATTCAACCTACTGAGCCACCCAGGCGCCCTTTAAAAACTTCTTTTTAATGTTTACTTATTTATTTTGAGAGAGAGAGAGAATAATGTTTACTTATTTATTTTGAGAGAGAGAGAGAGAGGAGGGGCGGAAACAGAGGGAGAGAGAGAATCCCAAGCACAGAGCCAATGCTGGGCTTGAACTCACGAACCATGAGATCGTGACCTGAGCAGAAATCAAGAGTCAGACACTTAACCTACTGAGCCACCCAGTCACCCCTAAGGTTACCTGTTTAATATGAGGGCTAAGGCTTTCCGCCAATATCTGTGGAGGAAACTTTTATTAAGATTTTCTTTTGCCCTGATATGTAGTTGCTTCTGGGAGTCCTTAAATTCCTTGAGAGCCCCTGACTGGGGACAGGGGGCCTCAAGTTCAAGTGACTGTGGGAACTGAGGGGCTGGAACAGGAAAGGAAAAGTCTGTCAAGGTGGACAGAAGGATGAAGGAGGCAGGGGACTTAAAGGAGGATACATGAAAGGATTCAAGGGAGCTAAGGGAAGATCAAAAGTGGTACAAAGAGGAAGGAGGAATGGAAGTGATGTGAAGGGAGAGGTCTTAGATTAGTCAGTCCGGGGAAGCTACCAAAGTTCCAAATTATCCCTAGTAAAATCATGCCAGCGAGACATTAGCACGGTGGCGGTGAAACATACAGTCGGGAGGGATTTATGAAGGGGAGGTTCAGCTGACTGAGAAGTTCCTGTAGAAAAAGGATCAGGAGGCGCCTGGGGGGCTCAGTTGGTTGAGTGTCCAACTTCAGTTCAGGTAATGATCTCACAGTTTTGTGAGTTGGAATCCCACTTCGGGTGAGCACAAACCTAGCTTTGGGTAAAACACAAGCCCCAGGTGAGCCCGCCTCCCTCTCTCGCTCTCTGTCCCTGTCCCTCATGGGATTCTCTCTGTCTCTCTGCCCCTCAATCGCTTGCACCCTCTCGCTCTCAAAAATAAATAGAAAGGAAGAAAAAGAAGAAAGAAAGAAAGAAAGAAAGAAAGAAAGAAAGAAAGAAAGAAAGAAAGAGGAAGGAAGAAAAAGAAAGAGAAAAGAAAGAAGGAAGGAAAGAAAAAGAAAAAAGGAAAGAGTCTGAAAGAGAAAGAAAGAGAAGAGAAGAGAAGAGAAGAGAAGAGAAGAGAAGAGAAGAGAAAAGAAAAGAAAAGAAAAGAAAAGAAAAGAAAATTACTAAGAGGAGACATTACAGGTAGGGGATTCTTGCTAAATTGACTTAGGATTCTTGCTGACAGCAGACCTGGGTGGTCAGATATCAAGGGTGGGGGAAGTCACTAAAGTGACAGGATTAGCAGGATTCTTGCTACAACTGGTCTAGGGAGGCCAAAGACAGGGCCCACTGGTGAGGCCCAGTGAGAAAGAGGGCTCAGAGGGGCCTGGCTAAAGTTTGGTCAAGAAGAGTATCTTTGCCAAAGGCCGCTGAGTGTAGTATTTATGATGGGGTTTTGGCTGGTGTTAACAGAGCTGACACTGTGGCACTTTCCTAGCAAATCATAAAACATCAGGTCATGTAAGAGTTTCGGAAAGAAAATGTTGGAATTCAAATGAATTACTTGAGGCAAAAAATCACTTCCGTGGGCAGATTGCACTGATGAGCCGGTGAAGGAACCAAGCTCTAAGCTCTTAATGCATCACCTTTGAAATAGGGCTGATCCAAGGCATAGGTGTGAGGAGACAGGCCTGTTTGTCTACAGGCAGATTCTGTCCAACACTCCAGACCACGGAGAGAGGAGAGAGAGGGCTCTCTTAAGTCCAGAGCCCAGTTGTAGGTCTGGGTCCCCCATCCCCTGACTGGGCTCTGATTAGAAACAATAAAATGTCTTAACAGAAATGCTATAACGTCTGCAATGACCCTCAAAGGACTTCAGCATAGGCAGTGTGGGATCAGTCTCTGGTGCAGGTGCAGGTAATGTTGAAAGACTCTACCAGAGGATGAATACACACTCCAGGGAACGTTTGTTGGAATTTGAAGGAGTATCAGATGCTCTAGAGGCTGCTAGAAAGCACTTCCCATATCTCCACTCCCCATAAGAACCAACGGCTTTGTTGTTTAGCATAATGGATCTTAGAAGTAATGGTCATTGGTGGCATTAATGATGTTCAAAATACATGAGTTTGTTGAAAATGCTGTATCAGACACAATTGACCTTACTTAAAACAGGGTTTTATCGGGGCGCCTGGGTGGCTCAGTCAGTTAAGAGTCTGAATCTTGATATCAGCTCAGGTCTTGATCTCAAGGTCATGAGTTCAAGCCCCATGTTGAGCTCTGAGCTAGGCATGGAGCCTACTTAAAAACAAAACAAACAACAACAACAAACAACCCAAAAACAAAACAAAGTATCAACACAGTTGGTAATGCATGCCCTTCCCAATGCAATCTCTGTTTTAGGATTTGAAACTGATCTGTATCCACAGCTTTGTAGGAAGTTTCTCTCACCTGACTCTGACTGAACGTGGAGCTAAATCTTGCTGTTAGAATGTTGTCACGTCTGCCTTAAGCGAGTCTGTTATGCAAGGAATTTGTCTGAGAGCCAGTAGGACAGAGAACTGTACTTCACTGAGTTTACAGAACTGGTTGTACAACTTTTTCATGCCTGCTGGCTTCCAAATGTTTATTTTATGGCCAAATTCAGTCTGAGACTTGCTTTCATTGTAACAAAGCACCTGGTAATGAAGTTCAGAGGCACATAAGCCCACATACAAATGTCTGTGTCCCTTAGTTTAACGAGTTCCCCCCAAAGCTCTAGAAAGCAGGCACGTATTGTTAAGGACCTTTGTTGTAACAGGTGTTGTTATATTTCTAGGACCTCGCATATTGGTTCTTCACCATTAAACCCTTTTATAGCAAACCTCCCCAGCTCGTTTATTAGAAGGAGTAATAAAACTAACTAAATGGCATTGAGCTAGGGGTGAATTAAAAGAGGACACGCTGCCACTCCAGGAACCATTTTTTTAAATGTGTGTGTTCCTGTTTGTATGTTCGTGTGTGTGGATGAATCAGTTCAGCTTTTGAATGATACTAGGATACCAGGCTGGTGTCCTGCAGCCAGCAAAAGCCCCTTGAGGCTACCGTTTCTCCCCTCTGGCCTGATTCCAGTGTTCTTTTCACATCATTTCAAAAGGCACAGAAAACCTCCCCACTCAAACTTACTTTTGCACTATTTGCTGGTCCTTTTAATATCGGTACATGCTGCCACCCATTGTGGTCTGTTTCTTTCTTTGTTCCCAATCTCACATCTTTGTACCACGGATACACCAGTGTGGGACTCTCCGTCTGTGTCCATCAACTTTTGTTTTGCTAAGTAAGAAGATGCTTACTTCTGGCTGTGGAGTGCGCCGTGAAATTCCTTTGGGGAACCCTGCAAATAAAATAAATAAGACCATCAGGAGTCTTTAGACTTATTAAAATTCCAGACTCTCTAAAAACAACATTTCCTGTCTAATCTTAACGTTAACAAAATGATCAGTTGAGAGCCAACATGTGATTTGGGGATGAGCTCTTTTGGGCATTATCTGCATGACATTTAGAACAGCCAAGTCATGGTCTACCTTAACTGGTCAACGTGAAACTTCCATTCTTCTCAGATGCACTTATAAATATCACATAAAGGTGTGTACGTGTATGTGATGTGTGAGGGCTCACCCACCGCAAAACAGCAGAGAAAGCTGATAGAAAGTCATACTATCAGTTTAACTTCTTTTTCCCTCCTGGCCTTGCACTTAGCTTTGTGACCACTCCGAGAACAAAACCAACAGGAACATATGGTCCCACAAAAATTGCCATGTGTTGAATGATTCCACAGAGGTGTTACTGGACAGCAAAGTTTTCAGAAAGGGCCTTTGCTGTTTGTTAGTGGCAAAAAAAAAAAATAAAAAATAAATAAAAAATAAAAATAAAAAAAAATAAATTCCTTGAAGGGCAACTACCTCTTTAAAAGCCAGAGGATGGGAAATAGGGAAGGGAAAAGGATGTGTGATAGGAATTTATGCCAATGGAATGCAGACGAGTTGTACTTATAAGGCCTTGTACTTGTCCAGCTGGGAGTGGGGCTGTTCAGGGAAGCCAAGGAGATGGTGTGCTTTTGGACACAGCAAAATCCAGTGATCATTCTTGATAAAAGCTTGTGATATTTATCATCACATTTGATGTAGTAGAACGATTCCTGGAATTTGAATCAAAACTCTGGGTGGGAGGACCACTTACCTAGTTCCTTAACCATTCTGAGCCTAGAGCTTTCTTTTGTTAAATGCAGATAGTATCTCTCACCGAGGTGGGCAGCCTAATCAGAGGGGTAAATGAAAGTTTCTATGCCAGTACCGGGAACATAGGAGATCCTCCATGAAGGTTAGTGCTCCTTTATTAAAATCAATAATATAAGTGTACTTTGTGTATAGCCTTAGTTAATTTTATGTTTGATTCCCAGTTATAAAATCTTTGAGGGTTGGGACCTTTTTTTTTCTCTGAAAAATTAATAGCAATAAACATAAAGAATTGATGTGTATTAAGTTTTTGTTAAATGAATTGCACTTCTTAAAAATACGTTAAAAATGCTAATATAAGGCAACTTCCTCTTACCTCTGGAGACAGCCTGGAGGTTATCTTTATGACTCAGTGAAGAAAACCCCTCTGTACTGATGGGATAGCTGAGCTGAAGTTAGGAATTTAGGGAGTAACAAGAAATCCCCTCGCCAAATATAAGTTTGTAGAATCCCTTTCTGTGTACTCTAGGACAGGAATCAGAGTGCAAATATTGCTCGGCACCTAATCAAAACACAGGCTTCCCCTTTGCTCTCACTTTTAATGCATTGGCACCTGTGCAGGAAAAGAGCAGAAAAGGAACGCATACTCTGCAGGCTTCCATGGCCCCTTCTGTGTTCATCTGTAAACTGGAGGTTGGAGAATCCCTGCACGGAGGCATGCACACAGCTGACTCCTCCTTGGGTACTGGCCTGATCAACAAAGAGTATGTTATATACTCCATGAGGGCCACATGGTTGAACTTGGGTCTGACAAAATATCTTGTCTTCTGGGCTCACCTAGAATCCTCTTAAGGTCAGGACGGCCAGTTGTAGTAGCCCTAGGTCACTGACATCAGGAGTATCCACGTTCCTTTGCCTCGACCAACCCTGAGTGTTGTAGAAACTAGATTTATTCTGGTTCATAGAGGCACAAGTTCTCCATATTACTCTTTTTCATATAACTTCCTTCACTAAAAATGAGGTTGGGAAAGTATTTTGAAGATTAAATTCTTGAACAGGCCGTCAGAATCAGGAGGTTCCCAGTATTTCTGCTGTTCTTTCAATTTTTCCAGAATCAATCTCCTTTCTCCATTTACCCTGTCATCTCTGTCATTAAAACACAATTCTCAGGGCACCCGGCTGGCTCAGTTGGAAAAGCATGAGACTCTTGATCTCAGGGTCATGGGTATGACTGCCACCTTGGGTGTAGAGATTACTTAAATAAATCAACTTAAAAAATAAAAATAAAATATGATTCTCTGTTAACTCCACTTGTCTTTGCCTTGGGACCGCCTAGCCTGGGGTTTGGTAAAGTTTTTGACTCCATGACTCTCAACCATTTGTCTTTCCATTATTCAAGGACTCGAGCTTTCGCTGCATTCCCCCTATACCACTAACCGAATTTTATAGATGAGCAAAACTGAAGCTCAGACAATATATAACTCAACAGATCTAATTTCAACATCTAACAAAAATAAACTGACTATAATCCACCTATGATTATGGATCCCTTTACTTTTTTTTTTTTTTTGGACTATTTTGCTCTTAAATAGACTTTTCCAGCTATTCTACCTAATTAGCTGCCAGTGTTACTCGTCTAAATATCTTTGTCATTATTTTCTCTAAGTCGATATACCATCAATTCAAGAGGAGAAGAATAGGTTTGAGACTGGAGATTGGTAATATCTGTTCAGAGGGGTCAAGCCTTAATCACAAAATCTCCTATATTTTGAATGATACCATAGGGGAGATAAACCTTTCTTTTTCTCTACCTTCCCACATTCAATAGCTGGAGGACCTGCAAATAAAGTTGACAGAAGACAGATTAACAAGAAAAAAAAAAAAAAACAAGAAAAGATTTTGTTATATCAGAATGCACTGGAGTTTGCAAAGAGACATGATTCAAGGAGGGAATTAGTATTTGGGGCATATGCGCACACATGTATATGTATGTATGTATATATATGTGTATATATGTATGTGTATATATATACATACACACATATCATTTTAGGCGAGACAAAGGAAAAGGAGTTGGGGGTTTCTGGCGGTAACTTATGGGAAGTTAAGGGAAGGAAAAGTAAATAGGGTTGTTCAGAAAGGTTTGTCATGCAAATAAGAGTCCCCTCTGGGGCTCAGAGTTCTCTGGAGGAGTTCTCATCTTGATAGGGCAAGAGACACACCTTTATAAATGGAAATTTATGTTCTGCTTTTAGACTGGGAGAGGGGAGAGAGCTAATTTCCTTTAGCTCGAGACAATCCTTACGCCAAGGTGGCACATTTGGGGGTGGGGTGCTTGGTTTTCTTCATACCCAAGAGCCTGAACAGGTAGCGCTACTGATTTGGTATTGGCACACAGCACCCCCATTGTTATTTCTGTTTCCTGCAAAAGGGGTATAAGCTCCTTAAGGGGAGGAGAAATAGTTTCTTTAGTTTCAAGTTCCTAGTGTTCCCTCTTAAAAGCTACCCTTTGTTCAGTGCCCATGCTACGTCACGTGATGTGCATACGTTCTCTTCAGGACACTTCAAGGTAATATAAACATCTCACTTTATAGATGAAGAAATTCAGGCTCAGAGAGGTGAACTGACTTACTAAAATTATTCAGCAAATATATAGCAGAGGACTCAGGCCTAGATCTGTGTGTTAGTCAGGATTCTCCAGAGAAGCAGAACCAAAAGGATATGTGTATACAGAGAAAGAATTTTATCCAATGGAATTACCCCCACGGGACTATGGAGGCTGGCAAACCCAAATCTGCAGGTGAGCCAGGAGGCTGGATACTCGGGAAGGAGCCAAAGCAGTTCAAGCCCCAAAGCAGTCGGCTGTAGAACTCCCTCTCGCCTGGGGGAGGCCAGCTTTTGTCCTATTTGGGCCTTCAACTGTTTGGATGAGGCCCGCCCACACCGTGGAGGGCAATGTTAATCACATCCAAAAACACCCTCACAGAAACATCCGGAATAATGTTGGACACATA
This sequence comes from Acinonyx jubatus, assembly GCF_027475565.1. Taxonomy (NCBI): domain Eukaryota; kingdom Metazoa; phylum Chordata; class Mammalia; order Carnivora; family Felidae; genus Acinonyx; species Acinonyx jubatus. Next base: position 14,680,460 of record NC_069382.1, read on the forward strand.
AAAGTAACTATCAGCATCTGTTAACAGCCAGTTCCACATTCATTTCTCCTTATTATACATAGATTCTTCTCAAACATGGGTTAATTGCGGGGCATCTGGGTGGCTCAGTCGGTTAAGCATCCCACTTGGGTTCAGGTCATGATCTCGCGGTTTGTGGGTTCGAGCCCCGCGTTGGGCTCTGTGCTGACAGCTCAGAGCCTGGGGCCTGCTTCGGATTCTGTGTCTCCCTTCTCTCTGCCCCTTCCCATGCTCATGCTCTGTCTCTTTCTGTCAATAATAAATAAACGTTAAAAAAAATGGGTTAATTGGTGACCTTGAGTCAGGTTCAAGCCCTGCACACTGCTCTTGGGCAAAAGCTTCACCATCTTAGGTGAAATATATAATCAGTTCTATGTAAAAGGTCTTATTTACAAAGAAAATCTTTAAGGGATTTTCTGCCTCCTGAAACATAAAAAGCAAACCTGATATGAGTGGTTATAAAGAACACATTCTCTAAGCATCCTAGCCACAGAGCCAGCTTGAGAGACCTCCAGGTAAATTTTAGAAACCCATCTAATACAAGGAAGTAACAAGAGGTTAGGTTGTTATATTTAAGCAAGGCCATTTTATTCTTACTTTCTGAGAGAAGAGCAAAGGAGAATAAAAACAGGCCAATCACATGCTGAGAATCGATACCACGTGTAATGAAGTTCCCCTAAAGTTGCAGTTATATTTTAGCTTACTTTATATAGCAATTTTGCTCTTAAAATATTTAAAAATTTTTTATTAAAACCAAAGAATGATGGCTTCAAATAAACCCATTCCCCAGTCTTTCTGTCATTCTGGAAAGTTTCACTGGTGGGTTTGAGGCTAGAAGCTGAGTGGTAAGGTCAGTAGAAATGGTTGGGGAGGGGATGTCCAGCTAAAAGAGGAAGTTTGCAAGTGATCTGGGATGGAAAAGCTTTGGAAACATAGTCTTGTCTGTTCTTTCAGCAAAAGGGCCCTGCATGGAACTCGATGGCCCAAGGCATCCAGTATTTTATTTTCATTTTGGTATGTTTATATCAAGGTAAAATACACACAACATAAAATTTACCATTTTAACCATAGTTTACAATACCGTGGCATTAAGTGCATTCACAAGGTTGTACCACCAACACCACTATTGCCAAGACTTTTGTCATCATTTCAAACTCTGTACCCATTAAACAGTAAGGCCCCTAGTAATTTCTGATTTACTTTCTGTCTCTAAGAATGTGTCTATTCCAGGTACCCTACATATGCAGAATCATACGGTTTTTGTCCTTTTGTGACTGGCTTCTTTCACTTGGCGACATGTTTTCAAGGTCCCTCCATGTTGTAGCCTTTATTCCTTTTCATTTAGAACTTTATTCCTTTTTATGGCTGGATAATATTCCATGGCATGTGTATACACCACATTTTGTTCATTTCTCAATCCGACTTATTATTTGAGAAGATGTTCACTGAGAACAAAAAGGATGTTTTCTCAAAGGATGATAAAAAGACATTCCTTTCTGTTGAACAGGATGTGGTAGGCAGGTATCAGTGTGAGGTACGTAGCTAAAAGCACACGGATAGAATTGCCTGGATTGGCACGAGAGCCCAATAAAAATCATCCTTCCCTATTGCCTTAAATAGGTAATCCTAGTTTGCTAAGAGTTTTGGGGTTTTTTGTTTGTTTTTTTGTTTTAACAAGAATGGATATTGTATTTCTACGTACTAACAACAAACCATTGAAATTGAAATTATAAGAAAAAAACACCTTTTAAAATAAGATCAGAAATATTTAAGAATAAACCTCACCCAACTAAAATATCTGTCCACTGAAAACTATAAAATACTGCAGAGAGAAACTAAAGAAGGTCTAAACAACTAAGGAGATATATACCATTTTCTTAGAAAGAGGACTGATCCAACATTGTTAAGATGAGCATTCTCCCTGAAATTGGCCTCTAGATCCAGTGCAATTCCAATCAGAGACTCAGCAGGTTTGTATGTATGTGGAAAGTAATAAGCTGATTCTAAAAAAAATTTTTTTTTATTTTTTAAAATTTACATCCGAATTAGTTGCATATAGTGCAACAGTGATTTCAGGGTAGATTCCTTAGTGCCCCTTACCCATTTAGCCCCTCCCCCCTCCCACAACCCCTCCAGAAACCCTCAGTTAGTTCTCCATATTTATGAGTCTCTTCTGTTTTGTCCCCCTCCCTGTTTTATTATTTTTGTTTCCCTTCCCTTATGTTCATCTGTTTTGTCTCCTAAAGTCCTCATATGAGTGAAGTCATATGATTTTTGTCTTTCTCTGACTGACTCATTTCACTTAGCATAATACCCTCCAGTTCCATCCACATAGTTGCAAATGGCAAGATTTCATTCTTTTTGATTGCTGAGTAATACTCCATTGTGTATATATGCCACATCTTCTTTATCCATTCATCCATCGATAGACATTTGGGCTCTTTCCATACTTTGGCTATTGTCGATAGTGCTGCTATAAACATGGGGGTGCATGTGTCCCTTCAAAACATCACACCTGTATCCCTTGCATAAATGCCTAGTAGTGCAATTGCTGAGTCGTAGGCTACTTCTATTTTTAGTTTTTTGAGAAACCTCCATACTGTTTTCCAGAGTGGCTGCACCAGCTTGCATTCCCATGATTCTAAAATTTTTATGGAAATGTAAAAGACCCAGAATAGCCAAAACAAGTTTTTTGTTTTTTTTTAAAGAGCTGAATTTAAAAAGAAGGGGATTAATATGACTAGATCACAAAGCTTACTATAAAGGTACAGTCATTGAGAAAGAATAATTTTGGCATAAAGATAGACAAATAAAGTAAGGGAGCATAAGAAAAAGTTGAGACAGGGGACAGGGGACCCACACATGAATGGCGAATCAATGTTTTACAAAGATGCAAAAGCAAGTAAATGGAGAATGAGTCTTTCCTATTTTTCTACTGTGTCATCTCAACAAATGATGCCAATGCAATTGGTAATCCATACACAAAAAGAAGCTCAATCCATACCTTGCACAATATACAAAAACTATGGATCATACAACTAAATGGAAAACCTAAAACTATAAAACTTCTAGAAGGAAATATTTGTGACCTTGGGTTAGATCTCTTACATATACCACCATAAACACGATGCATTCAAAACAAATTGATTAACTTTAACTTCATCAAAATTTAAAACACCTGCTCTTCAAAAGATGCTATTAAAACAGACAAGTCACAAGCTAGGAGAAAATATTTTCAAAGCACATATCTGAAAAAGGGCTTATATCCAGAACATATAAAGAATTCTCAAAATTCAATAATAAAAAAACAAATCCGATTTTTAAATGGTCAAAATATTTTAACAGACACTTCACTGAAGAAGCTAAAATAACTACATGAAAATATGATCAGCAGAATTTGTCATTAGAGTAAATTAAAACCATAATGAGACACCGTTATACCTTATTAAAATGGTCAGAATCTAAAAGACTGAACACAAGTTTTGCGAGAACGTGGAGGAATTGAGCCCTCACATACTGCTAGTAGGAGTGTAAAATAGTGTAAGTATTTTGGAAAATAGAGTGACAGTTTCTTAAAAATTTAGATATACACCTATTATATGATCCACTCATTCCACTCCTAGATTTTACCTAAGAGAAATGGAAGCATATGTCCCTACAAAGACTTCTACGTGCATGTTCATAGAAGCTTGATTGGCAGTAGCCCAAAACAAGAACCGACCCAAATGTCCTTCAACAAATGAATAGATAAACACACTGTGGTGTTATCTGTGCAAATGAAATAGTACTCGGCAATGTAAAGGAATAAACTGTTGATATATGACAGCACAGACGAACGTCCAGATTATGCTGAACAGAAGAAACTAGAGAAAAAGATGCAGAATGTGTGATTTCTATATATAATTTTGGAGAGTACAAACTAATCTATAGTGGCAGAAAGCAGATGGGCTTTACTTGATGGGGGCTAGAGATGGGGGAGGACTCACAGAGGGGCACAAGGAAATGAAACTTTTGGTGGTGATGGATGCTCATCATCTCAGCTGTGGTGATGGTTCTGTGGGTAGCTACATATGACAAAACTTCTCAAACTGTACACTTTAAATACGTGCACTCAAATATTGTACATTTTGCCATATGTCAATTATGCTTCAATAAATCTCGAAAAAATCCACCACTTTGTGCTCCACACACTATTTCTCCAGTTTAAAAAGCCCCTTCTGTGGTTACTGCCACATTTATTGGGTGAGAGACCCTATACTGATGTCAAGTTACAGCTCACAGCGGGATCATCGGTCCTTATAAGTGCCTGTTGAGAAAGGCCAGGCATCTTCAAGATGCGAAAATACGCGAGGAAACTAGATTGGAAGCAACTGGGGAGGCAACATGGATACGTGGAAGGTAAACAGGACAGATGTGGGTTTAAGTTGCAGTGCTGCTGCCCACAGCAGAATGACTTAGAGGTGGCTTCTTAATTTGTCACAGTATATCAGTTGGGGGTACTTGGTCACGAGCATCAGAAACTGATTCAGGCAAAGATTTGGAGCAGATAAGAACCAACAGCTCCAAAGCATCTTGATGGCAGAAACCAGATCTTAGTAGTTTTATCCAGAATTTTCCTCCCACTGGTCATGAATCAAATTCCAGAGACAGAGCATCCAATGGGACCAGTCCAAGTCACATGCATGCCCCTTGACCAGGAGGGGGATGTGCATCTTATTAGCAAGCACAACAGAAGGGATTTGGGATCCTATCAGCAAATGAAGGTAGGATAGAGGCTTGGTGCAAAAAACAACAAATGGCACTTTATCAGCTATATATTGCTGACTATAGATTTAGTGGCTTAAGAAAATAACGATTAGGGGCACCTGGGTGGCTCATTAGGTTGAGCATCTAAGTTTTGATTTTGGCTCAGGTCATGATCTCATGGTTCATGAGACTGAGCCCCAAGCTGGGCTCCGTACTGACAGACAGAAGCCTGCTTGAGATTCTCTTTCTCCCTCTCTCTCTGCCCCTCCCCCATTCACACGCTCTCTAGCTAGCTCTCTCTCTCTCAAAATAAACAAACATAAAGAAAAAAGAAAACAGTGATGATTTCTTATTTCTCATAAATCTGTGGGTTACCCGGGTGGTTCCTCTTCTAGTTTTGTCTGGCTTGCTCATATAGTTGCTTTCAGTGAAAGGCAATTTGTTGGAAGGTCTGAGATGGCCACTCTCACATGCGAGAAGTGGGTACTGGCTGTCAGCTGATGCATTTTGTTTCTTTTCCACACAGCCTAACATCCTCTAACAGGGCTACACATGCTGCTGTTATAGGCATTATAGGACAATGGTCCAAATGAATGAGGGCAGAACCTGCCACACCTCTTGAGCTGGGGCTCCGGAACTCACACGCATGTCTCTTCTGGCACGTTCTATAGGCCAGAGTAGGTCACAAGGTCATCACAATTCTGGGAAGGGGGAGGCAGTGAAGAACTAAACTGCACTGCTGCATGGGAGGGACGGCTAGGTTACACTGCAAAGAGGGTGCATACTAGAGAGGGACGTTTAGCCACTAAACAATCAACCAGTGCCATTAAAATATTTTCCTCATTATGAAATTAGAATAATAACTAAATTCTAGAGTTATTTTGATAATTAAATATAATAACATATTTGGGAGCCTTAACATATAAAAAACACTTGGTGAAAGCATACCTGTTATTAATGTCATTAAAGGTTAAGGTTATAGGGGCACCTGGGTGGCTCAGTCAGTTAAGCGTTGACTTCAGCTCAGGTCATGATCTCACGGCTCATGAGTTTGAGCCCCACATCAGGCTCTGTGCTGAAAGCTCAGAGCCTGGAGCCTGATTCAGATTTGGCATCTGCCTCTCTCTCTGTCCATCCCCCAATTGCGTTCTCTCTCTCTCTCTCTCTCTCTCTCTCTCTCTCTCTCAAAAATAAATGAACACTAAAAAACATTTTTTAAAAAAAGACTAAGGTCAGAGACAGGCCTCCCTCAAGGAAAATTTCTTCTTTTAAAATACTTGTGTTGTTGGGGTGCCTGGGTGGCTCAGTTGGCCGAGCGTCCGACTTCAGCTCAGGTCATGATCTCACAGTTCATGTGTTCGTGGGTTTGAGCCCTGTGTCGGGCTCTGTGCTGACAGCTCAGAGCCTGGAGCCTGTTTCGGATTCTGTGTCTCCCTCTCTCTCTGCCCCTCCCCTGCTCATGCTCTGTCAGTCTCTGTCTCTGCCCCTCCCCTGCTCATGCTCTTTCTCTCTCTCTGTCTCTCTCAAAAATAAACATTAAAAAATTTTTTTTAAATAATAAAAATTAAAATAAAATACTGGTGTTGGGGCAAATGGGTGGCTCAGTTGGGTGAACACCCGACTCTTGGTTTCAGCTCAGGTCACGATCTCACGGTACACGAGAGCGAGCCCCGAATCCGGCTCTGTGCTCACAGCGCAGAGCCTGCTTGGGATTCTCCTTCTCTGTCTGCCCCTTCCCACACTCGTGCACACTCTCTCTCAAAATAAATAAACATTAAAATAAACACAAACGATAAAATACTTGTGTAACTTCTTTTCCGGCTTGGTGGAACCTGCAGGACATACGGCAGGAACTGAATTTTGCTAAATTTGGGGGGTAAAGTGTTGCCTATCCTCTCCTTTCTGTAAATTCCAAAATACAGGTGGAATAGGGGATTAAACACACTGAAACGGTAGTTTGGTTTGCCTTCAATGTTTGTGTTTAGTTTATATGTGTCTACGTTGGTCAGTGTCCAGTCAGCAGGACAGAAACTACTGTAGGAATTTCAAACAGAGGGGCGGTTCACAACATGTGAAGGGCTGGAGGAAAATAAAAAGGCAGCTGAGATCATTCAGAGATCAGTAACAGCAGGAAGCGACTACCATCCCAAGGCTGAATGAGCCCAAGAAAAAATGGTGTGATCCAGAATCCGCAGCCGCTCTGCTGCTGAGGCTGCTGGTATACCCACTGCTCCACTGCTCTTGTCGGGCCATCTTTCAGGAAGCCGGGAGGCTGAACTCCCACCCAGGGTTGCCTGTCACTGCTGCTGCTGCCTGAGCCAAAGCCAGAGCCAAAGCCAGAGCCCAGGAACTCTGCCCTGCAGAGGCTGCAGAAGCCCCCCTGCCCCACTGCTGTTGAAACCCTACCACCTGAGCACAAACCCACATTCACCTGCTGTTGCCAAAGCCTTCAGCAGACATGGAAGAAAAATTGGCTTTTTCTCCCACCTCCCTTGCAGTCTCCCACTGCTGTCTGCCCCACGGGTAGAAGCTAAGTGGAAGCCAGCCCGCTGGGGAGTCTGGGAAGTGTAGTTCACAGGCTTCCGGTCCCTCTAGAGAAAGGCGGGAAAGGTGGGAATGGAGTCAAGAGCCGGCAAAGAGCAAGCAGCCCAGCGTGTGAGTCACACACAGATGTTTCACGTAGCGCCGCTGTGTGTACCTCCAGATGTTTTCTGTTCGGGTCTGTGGGAAGCAAAGGGAACATATGGTGACTTGTTTCAAAACTTCTTGTAGAACGCTATCATGCCATGTTTAACCATCTGATCGTCAAACCCCTCTCCCTCGCGGCCATTTACTCCTTTCCTCCTTGGGCTTTGGCAGAGGATGTGTAAACACTGGCAAAAACTTGCATTTCACACTCACTGTGCAAGATACCAGGGAAATCTTCCTAGTCTCCTGCCTCCTATCCACTTGAGAGCGTTTCATTAAATACCCGATGCCTGTGTACATTGTATGGGACCGCTTATGCGAAGGGACAGCAGAACCCTTATTTTGCCTTCAACGGGTCCCAAAGGTGCTCCTGGTTTTCTCTTCAAAACTGTCATCTTTTATCAGTGATCGCACATGAAGGGCAACAGAATGTGCCACCCCAAAATATGGCATAGCACCCCCAAAGATGCTGCTTCAGTGAGTTTTTCTTTACATTTTTTATTATTTTTTTAATGTTTATTTATATTTGACACAGAGAGAGACAGAGCGTGAGCAGAGGAAGGGCAGAGAGAGAGGGAGACACAGAATGTGAAGCAGGCTCCAGGCTCTGAGCTGTCAGCACAGAGCCTGATGCGGGGCTCGAACCCACAAACCGTGAGATCGTGACCTGAGCTGAAGTCGGACACTTAGCCAACTGAGCCACCCAGGCACCCCACTGCTTCTGTATATTGATTATTTTGAGCTGTAGGCAAATACGGGGAGAGGCTTTCTCTGAACTCCCCTCATCTGCCTACAGGCAGATACTCCAAGAGGAACTCAGTTGTCATAAATCCCCTCCTGTGAGTCTCATCAACCTGGGAGAACTCACTCGTCACAGGAAAGGAGCCTGGAAGTCAACCCTGCACCCAAACTAACTTTGTCACAAACTGTCACACCACCCATCTATTCTTCCAAGGGCCCATTTGTCTTTCCTAAAAATCATTTCCTCTCTCCTGAAAGGCCTATATTCTCCTTCCCCTTTCTCTATTAAGATGGCTTTTAAACCCAAATCCTAACTCACTTCTTTGAGTTGTTCATTTGTCCCTGAGTATCTCCCACACACATAAGAAGTATACATGTAAATGCATACACATATACATTATATTAGTATATACAGGTATATACAGGAGGTATACATGTTAATGAACATCTGTTTTTCTCTTGCTAATCTGTCTGCTATCACAGAGGTCTCGGCTAAGAACTCAGAAAGGTAGAGGGAAATTATTTCTCCTCCCCTGCACACATGAAGTCTGGATGCACAATAATGCTAATGAGCTAGCAATAACTGTCCCTTATGAAACAAGGTCATTTCCCCTGGACACCTGAGCACAGACTTCTTTAGACTATTCTTGGATTTTCTCTTAGGTTTATTGAGCCCGGTTTTTCCTTCATGGGCACAAATCAAGCTGCTGCCTGCAAGACCAGCCCTGGAAAGGAGAAGGGTAGGGCAAGTGTGATAGGGCAGAAGACACTCTGACAAATGAGGCTTGGTCGGAGCTCAGGGGAACTCTATCCTGACGCTGGAATTGGCTTCTCAGGTAAAATCAGGTCACACTGAACAGTGAAGGCAGTTGTAAAAATGGAAAGTGAAGCAAGGCTTGTTTTGGAAGTGGCCGTCCCTGGGACCTCGAGGCAGCTTAGATCCCCGGCTGAGGCTCCCGAAGGGGCTCCAGCTAAGGCAATGTCAGGGGTACAGCTGCACATGGGGCATTTCGGGGTGCACGGATGGCACATTACAAAGAAGTTTAAAGACGGAAACCAGCTCTACTGCTTTCTCTTTCCAATCCTGACAATGACCTTCTAATATCATGTCCTCTTTGGGAAGCAGGGAGCTTGGGGGACCTCAAAGCTGGGGAGCAGCAGAGCCAGATTCAATGCCCTGTCTGTTCCACCCACACAGGAATGTGAACAAATCCCTGTGACTGGCTCCCCCTAAGGGGCCTGAAGAACAAGCCTCCACTGAGCGTCTGTCGTGTGCCAGGCACCGTGCTGTGTGTTTGACACGCACATTATGTACTTTAGTCTTCCCAAGTACCCTGAATGGTAGGTATTGGTGCGCCCATTTTACAGGGAAGGATCATAAAGTCTAACATTGTAACAATACCCAGACAGAAGATTCAAACCCAGGTCTGGCTTATTCCAAAGCCATACTGTTTCCATGACAACAGCCTCTCTCTTTAGAGAGAACGCAGCGTGGAAGAGGACTGGAGGTGGATGACTGGTGTGGACAGATGTGTGTGGAAACAGGAGAGGGGAGAGCCCAGGTCTGGAATGACCACGCACTCGTCGCAGTTGCCTTACCCCTCATGTCCCCTCTTCCCTGCCAGCGTCTCTCAGTGACGCACACTACCTGGGCCGCTTCCTTTTATTTTTTCCCAGAACCCAGTATAATTTTGAATTTGGGATCCCAGACAAATGTTTCTGCTGATCTCCCCCACAGCGGGGCTCCTTCCCTGCCACTTTCGCTGCCTACATCCCAGCCTACCAGCTCTAGGAGTAGGGCCTTTCATTCTACACAAGGCTTCCCCTTTCATAAGGTTGTAAATACAGCTGGGCAGAACCCAAGCCTGCTCTTTAATTGCTATCCCTGAAGACCCATGACATCACTGTGCACCCAGGGGATGGTCTCTAAATATCTTCTGACCAACTGAAAAAACACATTAACCTTTAAAAAAAAAAAAGCCCCAGCATTTTAGGAAAAGCATAGCCACTCAAGTCAGTTTCATGGGGCTCACTTTGGGAGTTGCAAGCAACATTATGAACAGCTACAAAGCATGAAGAAGTCAGTGGCATTGAGCAAAACGAAAGAAGTAAACTAAAATATGTTGCCATTTTTCAAAAATCTCTTCCTTTTAAATTTGGTGTCACGGGACAGTATTTCCTGCCTAGGCAGCTTGGCATGTCCTCACCCCACATACCCTGCTCCCCTGTGAAGAAGAAAAAAAAGGAGGAAAAGGAAATCTTGTGCTATTGGGAAATTGCTGGCTAAAATTTCCTTCTATCTCAACACTTTGTCCTCCTAACCCAGTTCTGAGAATGATCTCAGTGGTCGAAAGGTTTACACATTTAAAGCCAGACAGAACTCAGAAATAGAGAGACGAGGGAGAGAAAACGAGATGATCTGGTCATAGAACAAGCTATTTTAGACAACATTGTCTATAGAAGAATGTTTTAAACACCATTTTATGAAAAATCATTACGGGGAAGCAACTAACCAGGGATTTCCTCTTGGCAAGGAGTTTGGTACTGCTTTTTTGGTATGTCACATCCTCCACATGTCTTTCCAGCAGGTGACTAAAAAAGCAATAATGGTGCTGGGGAAATTCTTCCATTTCACAGCAGCTACAAGACAGACCATCCCAAGAGCCTGAAAAGATGTATCCCCAGCGACAATTTCTTAGGAGGTTTTAAAGACAGATTGCTTTGGGAAAAAAATAAAATAAAGACAGATTGCTTTGTTAACTCTCAGTGAACTCCATAGTATTTTCAAAATGCTGCCTTCCTGCCTTCAATTTTACTTCCTCTTTCAGCTGTGGAACAGCAAACGCTGTTGCAGAAATTACCTCTCCTACTGTTCCTGAGTCTTCAGCTCCAAATAGGAATGGATGGATGGATCCATGTGCTCAATACTCTGTCTCTGGGACCAGGAGCTCATACTCGAAGGGGCTACCTTACTTCTCAGCACTGTCAGATTTCTGTTGACTCAAGAATCCACCCAGAAATCTGGGGAAACATCTCTGGTAGAGTGACACCAACTGTCCCTCCTCCAGTTTATGCACCGGCCACAACATACAGGAAGGAAGTCACAACTTAAAAATATAATTCACACAGAAGCATTCGGCCAACATTTAAATCTTAATCTGAAGCCTCATGATTCCCACACTGACATTGGAGAAAGATCCAATGTCATTAATCGTCACACGGACACCTTAGACCGTCTCCTCTGAGCTGGGATCATCCTGGGAGAGCTGCCTCAGCATAGCTGGTGGAGTGCCCTCTGATGAGAACTCTGCCCATGGCTGGATTGGAGTCCCACATCCATACTCCCCTATGTTGTGGCTATGTCCTTGTGCCTAGTGGTAAATTCCCCAGGCTTTATGACACGTCCTTGGATCTCCTCAAGTTCCACTTGAGAAGGGTTTTGGAACTTGCCTCCTGACTCTAATGATAGGTGCAAAAAGCTTGTCATTGCCAAAGAAGCATTCATCAAAGTCTCTGTTCTTCCACAAAATGATCCAACTAAGACTTCGTCCACTGGAGCCTGCCCACCAGACAGAGGTCCAAAGGCGCGGTCTGGTCACACTCAGAGCCCAGAGCAGCAAGGAGGAAATTTCAGTGTCTCCACCCAGAGATCAATGGGGTTTTAATCCCTTGAAGTCAATGGACTTCTCCAGATTGCCTTTCAGTAAAAGATCTGTTCTGACTTCTGATATGCATATCTATTTTCATTTTTTAGATCACTTCCCGGTAATAGCCAGGACTCACAGGTGACCGACTCCTTTTATAACACCCCAGTTGGCCTCAATTCCTCCCCAATGCCTGCTCCCTGATGGTAAGGTTCTGCTACCCAGAGGTCAGTGTGAGGCCAACAGGAGAGCCATCTGGCACCCAGGACATGGGAAGTCATCATTTTAATCCACTGACCATCTGGGTCTGTTAAGAGGCCTGTGTCTGTGGCCTGGTGCTCCGTTAGAAAAATTGTTTTTCTGAATGTAGACTCCAAATCATCACTCCGTACAAATGAAGTAAGATACCTAGCCCCAGATATGCCTTCAAGGTACTGCTCCTTGACTCTTGGTACACACAGACCCTACTCAACCCTTCTCCCTGCCTGGGTGATGTGAATTGTGTATTTATCAGCCGACCGAAGTTCTTTCCATCCTGGTTTCCCAGTCCTCCCCTGATCAGTGTTAGGAGTTGCATAAACAACCTTATCTTTTGGCAGCAGTTTTGAAAAACACGTAAGTCCTTTTCTTTTTCCTCCAGTGCTCCCCCGCCCCGCGCCGGGTACTGTACTGAGCTAGTGCTGACTCTCTAGACTTTTCCCTGGAGCATTGTCCTGGAATATAGTAGGTGGAAAAAAACCACCTGATCATGTTGCTAATCCAGTGGGATGATGGGAGTTCATTTCTCTGTGATGTTAATTGAAGGCCAAGGTCCACACTACTTCATGTGCCTCTTTTAGAACACCAAGGCCAATATCATTGTCACTGCACCGGTTTATCATGGGCTCCCTTGGAAGCAGGTGGGTGTGGCCGGACAAGGATTTGCTGAACAAGGGGCAGGCAAATATTTACACCTGAAGGTGCTGCTCGCGGGCGGGCGGGGCTGAGGGCGCTGCACCGAGAAAGCTCCCTCCATAACCCTTTCCTCCTCTTGCTTTCCACAGTCCCCATTTAAACCTAGTTTAATCGATCCTCTTTTTAAAGTCTTCCAAAGGAGGACTGATAATTGCCCTCGAAAGAGCTCCTTAATGCGTAATTTAAATCCAATTCACTTACATATTCAATCTGTGCCTTATCGGCACTTACTAATCCAGTGCGCGGAACTCATTTTTCATTATTATTTCTTGAATACGTGACTGGAAAAAGTTGCACACACATAGCTCATCCTCCAGTCTCTTTCTGAATCTTGTGATCGTGACAGAGCACCCCCTCTAAGTCACATTTACAAGTACCCCAGCGGCCTGCCTTATTTTCCAGGTTGTGTGGCCTCAGTTTCCCCAGTTGTCCTTGTGGCTCTCTTTTGAATGCCCTTAAGGACTTATTTCTTTTCTGACTGGGCATGCTGTGCGGCCCAGACATTAAGCCATCACTGAGTTACTTCTGAATGAACAGCAGGCAAACAGGCAGGAGAGACTCTAGAAAAGCTGTGATGAATGCACGCTCTTTTGGAACAAAGGATAAGGCCAGCCCCAAGTCCAGTAGCACAAACAGGACAGATCTGGCAACTGGCAAGGACAGAAGCACCACACAAAGATCTTCTAGGGTGCACAGTGAGGAGCCCGGGGGCCACACGGGGGCTCCACAGCTGCAGCCCCTTCCCAGTGCAACTGTCATCTTCCAATTTAGAGGATGCATTTGAAGGGCAAAGCGGGGAAAGAGGCACCGAGAGGAATGTGGGCAGGAGGAGGAGGTGGTGGAGGAGTGGGGACCGACCCCACAGGTCAGGGAGGATGAAGAACAGACGTGGGGTAAGAGTGGCTCAGGCTGAGAAATGGGTACAAATTCATTGTACACATTCATATACAGGAGGTTCTAATATCTGTCCGTGGGTGTGCCTTTGAAGGCCACCTCCCCACCCTATGGTGACTTTGTTGGTGAGGCTTTTTCTCTCACTGATATCTGTGATAGGCAGAGGCACTGAAATTGTGGAAGGACCTTGTGCTGGAAAAGTTGGAAAAGCGTGCACGTCTAGAACCTGCTCTTGTATATTTTTATTTCCTCTAAGAGTTCCAGGGCCACAAAATCACAGGAGGCTGACGTGAAGGGGGAGTTACAGGGGCGAGACAGCTTGAAGGATACGTGAGGAAGTCACAGTGTATGTAAGCGTGATCGTAGGGGTGGCACTGCCTCCTTGAGAGAAGCTTCTTGGTGCCTGCAGTCCAAGACCATGAGAAACAACCCCGAGGATAGGAGGTCTGCCACCTGCAGCCATCGTGACTGTGCCAGCCTCTGGTACTGGAGCCAAACACAGTTCACCAGGCACACCCCATGTTGGATGGTGCCGCCACTGTTCTTCGCTCCACCTGGAAGTTACTCCATACCCTCCACAGTCTTACCCATTCTCAAGGCTCTGCTCAAGGCCACCAGCAGGAGGCCTTTGCCACCACACTGCCACCTTCATTTAAATTCCTAGCGCTCACTGTTTCCACCAATTACAGTCTGCTTTTGCTCAATTATTCCAAGCAGATCACCATTTGGAAGCAATGATCAGCAAGGGTTTCAGATTTAAATAGAAAGTTTTAGCACCAAATGAAAACTCGAAGAAAAATCTGAGACTCTGAGCATCTTGCCAAAGCGTCTCCCATTAGTGCAAGTAGGAACTGGTTTCATAACTTCAAGAAATTGGACTTTCCAATATGTCTGGGGAAGTTGTAAGTGGAAATGAAGAATTTGCAGAGACATTTCCTCCAGTGTTTAAAAAGAAATGATTGACCAAGAAGACTATCTCAGTATTGTACTTAAAAAAAAAAAATGTTTATTTTATTTTTGAGGGAGAAACAGCATGAGCGGGGGAGGGGAAGAGAGAGGGACAGAAGATCTGGAGCTGGCTCTGCGCTTAATAGCAGTAAGCCAGATGCGGGGCTCGAGCTCACAAACCATGAGATCATGAGATCACCACCTAAGCTGAAGTTGGACACTCCACCAACTGAGCCCCCCAGGCGTCCCAAGATTGTACTTTTAATTTTCATGAAGCAGATCACTATCAGAAACAACTGCCCTATGAACGTTCCATTCTCAAGGAGAAAGCAAGAGGTAAATGCCATGCCAGCAGAGATTAACTGTACCAGTATTTTTATTGGTGTTGTTATTGTTTTAGTAGTGCTCTGATTCTAAACTCCATAAGCTTTGAGTGATTTGCCACAATCATATTTTCACTTAGAGCCCAGTTACTTTTCATGCTTGATTTTACAGACGGAAGCATTTGTTGTTGTTGTTTGTTGTTGTTGTTGTTGTTTTAGTAGGGGAGGATACATATATCGCATTATAGAAAACCCAATATTTGACAATTTCTGGCTACTGACCCATGGCACCATTTTCTGGATTTGTGTCTCATTTAACTTTGCTGTTTGTATTAGTTTCCTATTGCTGCTGTAACAAATTACCACAAGATCAGTGGCTTAAAAAAAAAACCACAAATATCTTATCTCATGGTCTGAAGATGAGAAGTCCAAAACAGGTCTTACTGAACTAAAATCAAGATGAGGCAGAGCTCTGTTCCCTTTTGCCTTTTTCAGCTTCTAGAACCTGTTTTCATTTCTTGGTTCATAGCCAACATTGGCCAGTCAATTCTCATATTGCATAACTGACTTCCTTGCCTCCCTCTTTCACATAAAGGCCCCATGTGATTACACTGGGCCAAGCTGGATAATCCAGGCTAACTTCCCATCTCAGAGCTTTGATTTTATCATATCTACACATTCTTTTGTTGTGTAAAGGAACACATGCACAGCTTCCAAGGATTTGGGTGTGGACCTTTTAGGGATGCCATGATTCTGCTACCACTCTGTTACCCTTCTGTGTGTTCGCGCTTCTTTGAATGCCTCTTTGTCTTTTTATTCCCCACAGCAATTGCCCAATTCAGATACACATAGGGTATTTTTAAGTTAACTTTCCTTCCTCACTCTTGATTTGAATAACACCCAGGTGTACTCTCAGGCATGGGTTGAGTTGAGCCAACTACGGCATCTTTCCTACCTTTCTGCTAGGATACAAAGGTGATTAACTATTGCCCCAATTTTCAATAACTTTGCCTTGCAAAATGTTCAAGATGACTGGTCAGCATCCAGGCTTTTAAAAACATGAATAACACATATATCTAAAGATAAGAGTAAGTGCAATACAGGATCAAGCGCAGTTTTACAGAGCGAGGAGAGAGCTGGAATTAAAGGAGCAGACAACCAAGGAGAAAGAGAGTCCAAGTGGGTCCATTCTCTCCACATTTTGAATAAGGTCTTGGGGAAAACTGAAGTGAGTGGGGGCAAGATAAAGTGTGCAAAGATGTAGTATAGACATTAGAACCCAAGGGGCACCTGGGTGGCTTAGTCGGTTGAGCATCCAAGTCTTGATTTCCACTCAAGTCCTGATCCCAGGATTGTGGGTGCGAGCACATTGGGCTCTGTGCTGAGCAAGGAGCCTGCTTAAGATATTCTCTCTCTCTCTCTCTCTCTCTCTCTCTCTCCCCCCCCCCTCCCTCTCTCTCTCTCTCTTTCCCTCCCTCCCTTTGCCCCCCCCCCACTTGGCACACTCTCATGCTCTCTCTCTCTCTCTCAAATTAAAAAAATGAGATCCTTAAAGATATCAAGGCATGTTTATGCTTAAATATATCCCAAGAGCAAAGGAGTACACATTTTATTTAAAGCACTACAAATAAAATGTTAAAATGTAGAGACTCGTGGAGGGAAGGGGAGGGCAGAAGGGACTGATATAAGTAGTTCCTCCGGTCTTTCGCTTTGTCAGTCAGCTGCTGAGACAAATCACGGTTCCATGGACATGTCAAATTTCTCTCCATCTGCCCCAGAGCCCCTCTCCAATATTGTAGTCTTAGGATATAGTCACATTTCCCTGTACTTCCCATCTCCCTGTATCTAAAAGCACGATCTCCTCTGCCTAGTGTCCCCTCTGGTCTGCTTCATCTTTCCAGGTTTAGCTAAAACGCAACCAGACTCATGTCGATAAGTAAAGATTTTTCCCACTCCGGGACCCCTAGGGCACTTTGTTTGCAAAGTGCAGAGCACCGAACACGTGTGGCTTCAAATTCTGCAACACAAATCCACACAAACCTCTAAAAGCAGAATCCACTGTGGCTGCCTGTATTTTCCCAAGATAAGAAGATCACAACATCTTCCATCCAGGCCCTTCCGGAACCTTGCCAATAACCTGTCAAGGCACAAGGTCTAATTCTGTTTCATTTGAGTCTGGGCAGGGTTGTGGCTTGACTGCCACTGATAGAAGGCAATGGAAACGGTGCTGCATGACTTCCAGGTCACAAAGGCATTCATCAAGCTTTCGTCTTGCCGCGGAAGCACTTAGGCTTTGAGCCCTGAACCTCCATGTTAGCAGTTCAGCCACCCTGAGGCTGCCGTGCTGTGTGGAAACCACACCCCATGGAGAGGCCCTGGATGGGTGCTCAGTCCACAGTGCTCATCTTCAAATATCTCATCCCAAATCAGGGACCAGATATGTGAGTGGAGGAGTCCTCAGATCACTTTGTCCCCCAATTTCATGTCACTCCAGACATTATGGAACAACCCTAAGTGCTATGGAGCTGGGAGATGGTCCCTCCCATGATGACGGCCCAGACGGATGAGGTCGTGCTGGCCTGGCTCTCACTCAGCCAAGGCTGTCTAGGCCCCCAACATTATGGAACAGCCGTTCCCACTATCTCGATTCCAAAACCACACAATCCATAAGCATAATAATAAAGTTGTTTTAAGCCACTAAACTTGGGGGGTGACTTCTTATGCAGCAACAGTAGCTGGGGTACCAGGTATGAACTGTATAGGTATTTTCACTGAACTTACAACAGTAAGTAATCAGGGGTATCCTGAGTCAGAGTTATGACCACAACCATGAAGTCATCAGATAGACGAACGCCCAGGAAAACTAGGGCAGTGTCAGTGGATTCTCCAGTGCTGGATGAGAGAAAAACATTATGAGCATCACTTCTAAGACAGTTTTTTGACTTGAAGCAAGAAAAGATATTTGGGGGGAGTCTATCACTTTTCTAGAAGAGAAAAGTGAGCAGAATTTGGGTGCCTACAGACTGCTGAAAATAGGCACAACTCCCTCCCCAGGATCCCCGGGTACACTGCCTTCCTGCTCTAGGGAAGACCACCACCCAACTTAGTCAGGAGGGGCCCCTGTGGGAGGACACATCTCAGACAGGTTAGGGATTTCCAGGCAGTCGCAGTAATAGTCCTTTCTGTTGTTTCTTATATATGTCTTTTTTATGCCACATTGTGGGTCACACACACACACACACACACACACACACCACAGCTGACGGTGTACAGGACTTCCTGAAGCTTGGACAGAGTAATTGTTGCTGGGAAGAAAAGGGAAGTGAGTTTTGCCTTCTGTGGCTGACATGTGAGGGGCTGGGCAAACTTCCCAGTCCAAGGAATCTCTGTGACAGGCTCATAAAGGAAAGGAGAATAATCCCCACAGAAGTTGCTGAAGTGAAAGTGAGTTGTCCAAACACGGGACCCATTCATTATATGGGGAACGGCTGAAATGAAAAATAAAACTTGGTAGACTTTGTAACGTCTTGACAGTTAAGTAGATGTCAATCGATATTGTGAAGACATTTAGGAATCCAAGAAATTACTATTAGGACTATTATTTTTCTTTGCTTAAGACAACTGAATAATTTCGCATGGACCAGGATGGGAATATGAAGTTCTTGGATGTTTCAATCAATCAATCGATCAATGATTACTGAGCAGGAAATTCCAAAACTCTTTGTTTGGATAAAGAAATTCCAAGAAAGAACTTTTTAAAGTCTGTAGTAAATGGATGTTTCCTTCTGTATTAGCTGTGATTTATTATGCATTACAGGTCTACTTGAGGCTCCAGACTTATATTTTAAATATCAGGCTTTCTTCTTCTTGTCCTAAAAGGTGTAATCATGAGCTGAGTATTGGTTTAAGGGACTTCAGTCTTCTTAGTGTAATTACCTGCCCAACATCCTCAATTATCTGATCACTAACTAGTCAAATCTCCAGTTTACCTATGGTGACATTCTGGAAAAAGTCAATTACAGATCATCTTGTATTAGTTACAATGGTGCTGGCTGTTATTACACATAAACCCGCAAAATAGTATTATTGATTTATATAAAATACACAATTTTACTTATGAAAGTTATGTCCCACTCATGTAGAGTCCGACTGACGCAAGGCTCCACTCTGCACAGCCCTCTGGTGACCCCAGCTGAGAAAGCAAACGCATGAGTGTCCTCAACACATGGCTCACAGCGCTGTCCATGGCACAGACATCCAACCAACATACAGAACACAGGGAGCAAAGCGTCATATTTTTATAGGCCAGGCTTAGATGTGTTTACATGACTTCTGCCCACATCCTGATGGCCAGAGCTCATCACATGGCTCAAATTAGATGCAAGTGTTTCTGGGCGATGCTATCCCTGGCTGACCATCCACTTCCCAGCAACACAGAAAGGAGCATAGTTCTTTGGTGAACAACCAACACTTCTCCACCCATCTCATTTACACCGTGGATGCTACCCATCCCCGAGCCTATGGGGTAGTGCCACACATTATTATTTGAAGTCCAGTCACAACAGACCCATGCTTGCTGCCTTGGTCTGCATTATAGTTTGCAGAAGTGCGTTGGAGCTGGCAGACGGTCCCTCCCATGACGACATAGCACAGATGGATGAGGCTGTGCTGGCCCGACTTGCGCTCGGCACAGTGGTGCTATGACCTTTCATGTTTGCCATGTTCCTTCACCCAAGGGGTTGGAGGAGGACCATATATGGGAGGCCTTGTGAAGGAGAGCGTTCCTTCCATCCTTAATGACAGATAGACACATTAGCATGGCGGGTGCCTGCAGGCCAACTTTAAGAAGCCAGCACTGGGCAGCCAGAAGATTTGCTGCGGGGTGCCTGGGCGGCTCAGTCGGTTGAGCGTCCAACTTTGGCTCAGGTCATGATCTCACAGTTTGTGGGTTCGAGCCTTGGATCAGGGTCTGTGCTGACAGCTCAGAGCCTGGAGCCTGCTTCGGATTCTGTGTCTCCCTCTCTCTCTGCCCCTCCCCTGCTAATGCTCTGTCTCTCTCTGTCTCAAAAATAAATAAAACATTAAAAAAAGAAAAACATATTTGCTGTGAGGTTAGGCCTTGGCCAGGATTTCACTTAGTAATAAATTCTAGCTGCCCTTATTCTTTTGTAAGCAGCTACTAATAACGTAACGCCTGGGGCAAGCGAGCCTGTATAAAACCCTATTCATTTGCATAATAAACCGGCCTGCTGTGCGGGCCCATCACCCTCCTTCTATGTAGATCTAAATTATTTTTAAGTAACGGCAATGTAAACTATCATGGACTGTTATCCCATTGTACTAGGCACTGTACAAAGTCCAGGACTTCTATAATAGTAACAATCATTCTGTAAAGTAGACATTGGTTTTGTTTTAAAAGGAGGTACCTGGGCAAGGTTAAGTAGGTTGTTCAAAGCAAATGATGAGTGGCTGAGCTGAAATTCAACTCCAGAACTATGTAACTCTAAAATGTGTTTGGGGGCGCCTGGGTGGCTCAGTCGGTTAAGCGTCTGAGCTTTGGCTCAGGTTATGATCTCATGGTTCGTGAGTTCGAGCCCCGCATCGGGCTCTGTGCTGACAGCTCAGAGCCTGGAGCCCGCTTCAGATTCTGTGTCTCCCTCTCTCTCTCCCCCTCCCCACTTGCGTTCTGTCTCTCTCTCTCTCAAAATAATAAGTGAATATTAAAAAAAAATTAAATGCGTCCTCCCTCCACCGTGCAGTGTGATGACGACGGCCAGCCCCCCCACTATCACGCCATGAGGTGCTTACCACCAGCCAAGAGCAAATGCTCTGCACACACCAGGCAAACACCAGCCCACTCCCCGCTCCATGGCAAGACTCACCCACATAAGGCTTCTCAGACTGCTCGGGGGCCTGCCTGGGGCCTTCACCTTGACAGAGTAGCCCCCACGTACGGCAAGTTCGGTGACAATGTATTCATTGCCAAGTGAGCGTTCCTGGCCCATAACCGTGCACAACGAGAGCGTAGGACCTGTGGCCACACCCACTCCTTTCCAACCTTGCAAAGG
The DNA here is from genome assembly GCF_027475565.1 of Acinonyx jubatus. Taxonomy (NCBI): domain Eukaryota; kingdom Metazoa; phylum Chordata; class Mammalia; order Carnivora; family Felidae; genus Acinonyx; species Acinonyx jubatus. Next base: position 14,701,484 of record NC_069382.1, read on the forward strand.
GCAAGCTGCCGAGACACCACAGCTGTTCTGGATCATCGTGTTCAGGTGGACATCATTACAAGGCCCTTCACGTGTCTGCTTCCCAGTCAACAGTCAGGTGTCCCTCCTCTGTCTCCAGCGACGTCACAAAAGCAGCACTGATTTAAACAGTGACCAGTGGGTCACCAAGAGAGCCTTTTTGCCCAGCCACAGGATATTTTAAAAGATAGCGAAGCCAAGAATCTGTATCACTTAACACCTTCTCCAGTGGGACAGGCGTGTGTGTTCCTTTGGAGAAGTCAGGCAAAGGTAGAGCATTTTGATGCTGGGCACAAGAAAGAAATGAATGCTGCAAGGTCCCTTGGCACCAGAATTAAAATCATGACTTCACTTATCGCAGTACCTAAGATTGCCAGGCCCTGTGCTGGATGATTTACACATATCGTCTTATTCAATCTCCACAAGGATCCTACAAAGGCTAAAATGTTACTATCTCCATTTTACAGAAGGAAGGTTCAGTGAATATGTCACGAATGGCAGCAGCAGAACTGGAGGTTTGTCCGTCTGTCTCTAAAGCCCAAGTTCTCTTCTCTCAACCAGCCCACCTGGAGGTCCCAGAGCTGTCTGCAAAGAATGCCAGCCAGAAGGAAATCCTGACATGGAGCGGAAAGACATTCCAGGGCCCTGTGGCAGTGCTTTTGTTGTGCAATTACAAGAAAGGGAACACGATGTTCTGAAATCGCACAAGGAATGTAAACAAGACAGATGGAATCTCAGAACTGGTGCTAATCCCTTGCTGGAAGTGGATTCCAGAAAAAAAGGTCTTTTGTATAGCATTTGACTAGGTAGATTGGCCCCTCAAACCCTGAAAAAAAAGTGCTGAGCTGAGCACAATGGCAGAGTTTTGCAAAGGTGTATGCACTTAAGATAGTTTATCTCTTCCTAAGCAAGTGGTTTCCTTGCTTCTACTGGATCTCAAACGAGCTAGTGAAGAATTCCCAGGAAGACGAGAATTTAGCTTTTAGAAGGAAAATCCCAAAGCTGACATTTGTTGACAAAAGTAACTTCACAAGGTTTGATGGAATGATCTTGGTATTTCGCAGTGAACCCCAGTGCCACCCACTTAAGATCTGTAACCACTTATGGGGACAGGGGTGGGATGGGGTTATGTGAAGGACCCCTGCCACATGCCTCTTCATATACAATAAATAAAGAGACCGAGGTCATGAACTCCCTAGAATTGTTTCACTTGCTTCAAGTGAAAACACTCCCATGTGAAAATGCATGCATATTTCGTCACATTTTATTTATAACTCAAGCTTTAGGAACTTACAGTAGAAATGAGTTCATACCATGTAGCCATTTATTGAGTATTCACAATGTGTCAGGCCCTCCAGGTAGTGTCTTACTGAATGTTGACAATACCCTGAGAGTGTGTGGACAAAAGAATTCTCATGCCCATGCTATAGAGGATGAAACTGAAATTCAGAGAGGTTAAGTGATTTTCCCAATGTCAAATGACAAAAATAAAACCGTGCAATGACTTTGATGTCCTTTATTCACGGGGAAACGACCCATGCATTGGGGGAGGACAGTGCTTCTCAAGCAGTAAAAAAGCACTCTTCCTGAGGGAGTTGGGGCAAGAGCAGATTTTTGAGAGCATAAGAAACGGCAACTCAGAGAATCAATGGCCAAGAGGGTGGGGACTTCCTTATAAAGCTCAAAGTTCCTATTTTCTAGGCTAAGGTAAGGCAGAGCTGAGTTGGGCGATTGTGACTGGCAGGCATATGCTAGGTTTCTGTGACAGTGACACATTTCCCTTAAGTGCTACACACTTAGGTTTCGATTTGTGTGGTGGGCCATGCCACTGGGGAAGCCTCGATTTTGCAGGTCCCGATATAAGAATTACCTTTATCATTGAAAAGGAAGAAAAATGGGGTGCCTGGGTGGCTCAGTCAGTTAAGCGTCCAACCGGCTCAGGTCATGATCTCATGGTTTGTGAGTTGGAGCCCCTCATCAGGCTCTGTGCTGACAGCCGGAGCCTGCTTTGGATTCTGTGTCTCCCTCTCTTCCTGCCCTTCCCCTGCTCACACCCGGTCTCTGTCTCTCTCAAAAATAAATAAACATTAAAAAAAAATTTTTTTTAAGAAAAGGGAAAAAAAAAAAAAAAAGGATTACCTTTATCACCAAGAACACAGAGGTAGTAAGTGGCTGAGTCCAGATTCAGACCCAGGTCTTTGCTTCCAAAGACAGGCTCTCTATCAGTTCTCTGAATAACAGACTTGAAGTTTTCTAGCACGGTTGTGCAACAGGTCACCCGAGAAACTATAGGGCCTTGCTTGGCATCACTTTGAAGTTTCTATTCCACCAAAGCATCTCAGGAATCCTTGAGAATAGCAAAAAAAAAAAAAAAAAAAAAAAAAAAAAAAAAAAAAGGGTTTGTGTATGTATTCAGAGGTTGCTTATTTTTTACACATAGCCCTTTCTTACCCGACATTGTTCACCTGCCAAAGTCCCCCCAAGTCTACCATCCGCCATATGAAGTAATACATAATTTCATCGAACCAAAAGTCACTTCTTTTGAACTCTAAGAATTTGCCCATCATTTCCCACTTGGAACCTACAGGAGCTATATTAGCTCTGTCTGAAGATCTCCTGTAGCTCAGTCCTCATGGGTTCTGTCGAGACTATAGTCATTAACAACTTACAGTCTCGTTTCACTGAGATCTCTGTTAAGTGTTTTGTCACAAAAAGCCCACAGGTAAACCTGTATCCCTAGCCTTTGGAAACCAAACTTTAAAAAATATATTGACGTCACTTCTTTGTGTGGTTAACCTGTTAGCCAGACGAGTCCTCTTGTAGGTGGGGGTGTGGTTCTCCTAAAGGGTGTAACATTCCAACTGTTAATCATCCTGGCAAAAAATAAATTCTGGGACAGGAAATAAGGACCTGGGATTGAGATGAAGGGATACAACTTCCTCCTCTCTGAAGCCATGGCTTGGTTTGGGCTGAGTTTGAGGATGGAGGTGCACCAGGGATTTCTGGCAGTAGGGATGAGCTGCCCCTGGCCACAAGCCATGAAGACAGCAGGACAGTGGTCTGGTAAGAAACCTCAGCGCAGATATTAGTTTATACAATATTTGTAAATTCATTCCAGGGAAATCTATATCAGTATGTATATCATTCTCTCTCTCTCTCTCTCTCTCTCTCTCTCTCTCTCACTCTTCCCAGCTCAGGGCAGGGGATATATATATAGATATATCTATATATATCTATATATATATCTCCCCGGGGAGGGGATATATATATAGATATATCTATATATATATCTCCCCGGGGATATATATACATATATGTGTGTGTGTGTGTGTGTGTGTGTATACATATATATTTCATCAACCACATATGTATGTTCCTTCCTTTATCTTTGAAACTTGAGTGAAAACTTGTTAAATGCTATAAGGTTGTCTCAGTGATGCCACGAGGAATTAATGAAAATCCAGGCAACATGCAGTTGGTAGGCAGAGTACAGAACAGAGTGGCATCCCCTCCCTCAAGCTGGTAGCAGGAGCAGTCTCCGGAAAAGGCCAGGTGCACCCAGTAGATATGCCACCCTCAGAAGGGTCAATTGCCATGTGACCAGAAGGTCAAGATGGAAGACCCCGAGAGACCTACCCTTGAATTCAGGTCAGACAAAACCTCGGGAAACAGCCCCCGAGAGACCTACCCTTGAGTTCAAGTCAGACAAAACCTCGGGAAATGGCCATGAATGTCCAGCAAACAACTGTGAAGACAGCCAGTGTCTTGCAATAATACAGCCAGGGGCCATGTCATCAGGATCGTCCCTTGGCTAGGTTGTGTCCTGCCAAGGACAACCAGCCAAGGGGGTGAGTTGGGGTTGAAACCCAAGCTGTCCTTCACTTACCGAGCCATGCACACTTGCATGGAGCTGCATCCACCTGGAGGAAGTCGATGCATGTTTCCAATGTTCAGGAGTGTTGCAGGCACTAGGGCAGCCCAAATGCCACTGTAGTTTGACTTATACGTTCAGAAGTACAGCTCTGGAGTGTTGTTAACAGAATGGAGTTCAAGTTGGGGTAAAGAGGGCTCAGGCCCACTTGAAGTTACTGTTGAAACAGGTTTGAGTAGAGAATCGTCATGGGGGCTTGGGCAGTTGGCCAGAGTGGTTGGCATGTCTCCTGTCACAGAAGTGGGAGGGGACATGTATATAGTGCCTTCAGCCAGTATCTGCAGTGCAGGGTGCCTTGGGCGGGCATTCATATCTACATGTCACCGGATCCAGGACAGCTGACCACAGTGAGCATGGGCAGACAGAGGAAGAAGACCTGTGTTGCACTGTGGCAGCCAAGAGGTCTTCATAACCTTATGGAAGACCCGAGAAATGCCTAGACTTCTGTGGGTGGGAGTCAGAGCAATGCAAATCTGTGACTTCTAGTAGGATCTCTATCCCAACTCCTACCACCGTCAGTAGCACAGGCTAGGAATTATGGCTTATATCTTAGGGGTCTGTTGGAAGGTTTCATTTATATGCTTGTTTCCCATGAAAACTAGAAGTTCCTTGGGTCAAGGATCATGTTACATTCATACCTGTATCCCCCAAGAATCCCTAGTGCCCAATATATAGTAGATGCTCCATCTATGTTTATTGAAAGGACAAAGGACAGAAAGCTACAGAGTGTGGTCACCGCAGAACTGCGCATGTCATGTTCCCACCGACTGATTCCTGGCTGCACGCCCGTTTGTGCCGCCCAGATGCTACCGCAGGGCTCAGGAGCTCAGAAAAGGCTAAGATGTGGGAGATCGGCTGTACCACTCTTGACAACCACACTTGAGCACACTCTTGACTCACCAGCTGCCTGAGCTAGCCAGTTCTCTCTGGTTAGTGAGCTGGGTATGCACAGTCTGCTGAGCTGGGCAAGATGACCAGTGAGAGGAGAGAGGGCACAGAAACCTGAATGTCACAGACTTCGCTGTTTCTTCTCTCTTTAAAGATAAGAATGGACTGGGTGCTGTCCTCTCCCAACTCCATGACCAACGTGCCAAAAGAGAAGACATCGTTGGGGGATGTGGTTGGTAGGCTTGGCCACAAACTCCTAGGTTCAGCTACAAGTTCCAGGAGACCCAGGCATGAGGTTCATGTTTCCATTAAATGTCTTCTCCCCGTTCAGTCAGGAACTGTGAACAAACTTCTCTTTCCGACCTTTGTTCTTGGTGCCTGGATAAGTGGAGAGTTAACATTTAAGTGAGCTGATATAAATGGCTATTAATTTACTTTAGCTGAATTCAACAGGGGTTTATAAGCAGGAGCTATGCACACAACTCAACGCATCAGGGGACTTTTTTAAAAGTCTAGGCTAGGGGCGCCTGGGTGGCGCAGTCGGTTAAGCATCCGACTTCAGCCAGGTCACGATCTCACGGTCCGTGAGTTCGAACCCCGCGTCAGGCTGTAGGCTGATGGCTCAGAGCCTGGAGGCTGCTTCCGATTCTGTGACTCCCTCTCTCTCTGCCCCTCCCCCGTTCATGCTCTGTCTCTCTGTCCCAAAAATAAATAAACATTGAAAAAAAAATTAAAAAAAAAAAAGTCTAGGATATCAGAGCCTTCCACTAACTATCCCATTACAAAAGTAGAGCAGAGCAACTTTGGGGAAACTATAGAGAAAAGCTAGGCAGGATGTGATCAACAGTCCCCATGAGTGGCCCAGTCATCGGGAGGTCTGAGAAAGATCACTGTGGGCAGGAAAAGCTCCCTGTGGGCGTGAGCCAGATGGGCAAAGCTGGGTGAGTTCAGGGAGAAGAAGGGAAGGGGGGAAGGCATTTCAAGCAGGTAGAATGGCATGAGCAAAGGCTTGGAGGTGGAATACCTGATACCTCAAAAATATTTCTCTTGGGAATAGGGACCAAAGGGAAGTAAGACTGAATGAGTTGGTTGCAAACAGATTAATGCTCCACAAAAGAGTGCGTACTTGACCATATACTCAGGCCAGCATTTGCTAAAACGTTCTCACTGGAATCCTAGCCTTGCAATCTTGACCATGAGATAAGAGTTCCGGTCAAGTCAAAATCATAGTCCCAGCAATCTTCCCATTAGGCAGTTCACACTGTGCATTAATATAGTAAGACTGAGTGCAGTCCTGCAGTAAAGAAAGAAATCTGTTCCACTTGGTTGAAAACCCTGTTAAACATGAAAAGATGTTCAACATCATTAGTAAATAGGGAAGTGAAAATTTAAAACATACACCCTATTAGAATGACTTTTTAAAAAAAAACTGGCAATACTAAGTACTAGTGAGAATGCAGAGCAGATGAGACTTTTGTAATCCTGCTGGTCAGGGTGCAAAATGGTACCACAGCTTTGGGAAACAGTTGGGCAATTTTTAAAACTAAAGTCAAATACATACTGTCTTAGCTTGGGCTACCATAAGAAACTTCCATAGGCCGGGTGACTTAAACAACAGAAATGTATTTTCTCACAGTTCTGGGGGCACGGTCGGTTTGTGGTGAAAGCTTTCTTCCTGGCTTGTGGATGGCCACCCTCTCTTTGTCCTCACGTTCAGGCCATATGTACGCTTACCATACAGCCAGAAATCTCGCTCCAAGGTATTGATCCAAGTGGGAAAAAAAAACTTACATTCACAGCAAACTAGGACACAAATGCTCAAAGCATTTCATTCATCATCACCCACAACAGGAAACAGGGCAAATGTCCTCGGAAGGGGACCAGAATATGCCACCCCAAAATATGCCGCTTTGGGGTAAAGATGATTTGGAGCTACAGCCAATTGAGAATCAAAGGATGAAGAAACAGGCCTTCTCAGAGCCTCCCCTATCTGATTAAGAACGGAAACTTCTGAGAAATGAGGGCTGCCGTAAATGCCCTCTCCTGGGGGGGTTTTATGGCCACAAAGCAGATGGAAAGTGGGCACCAAGATGGACCTACACAAACAGCCTTTACTAAATAAACCTTATCTTCCATTAGTTTCCCCACATATTTACCTTCCCACGATTTACCACCCCTAGAAGCTCAAACCCTTTCCATTTGTCTTGTTATAGCTCTGCAAATTTATTGCCCTTTTGCTAAAATGGTGGATAAGCTTTAAGGTCTGCCTGCCTCTTTAGGGTTTTAATTTCATTTTTTTTCTAACGTTTATTTATTTTTGAGTGAGTGAGAGAGAAAGAGAGAGAGAGAGAGAGAAACAGACTGCGAGTGGGGGAGGGGCAGAGAGAGAGACTACAGAATCTGAAGAAGGCTCCAGACTCTGAGCTGTCAGCCTGATGCGGGGCTCGAACCCATGAACCAGGAGAGCATGACCTGCGCAGAAGTAGACATTTGACCAACTGAGCCACCCAGGCTCCTGTGGGGTTTTGATTTCTGTGAAGCCCTTCTTATGCACATATGAAATAAACCTTTTTTTCTCCTGTTAATTTGTCTTTTGTTAGTTCAGTTTTCAGGGCTCCAGCCACTGAACCTCAGAGGGTAGAGGAAAAAGTGTGTTTCCTCCCCTCCACAGTTAGTGAATGAATGGGTGAACAAACGGATACATTCATACAAGGGAATACTGCTCCACAGCAAAAAAGAATAAACTACTGACACATGCAGCCATATGGTTGAATGTCAAGTACATTGTATGAAGGCAAAGAAGCCAGACTCAAAAGGCTACATATTGTATAATACCATTCATGTGACATCCTGGAATGGGCAAAACTTGTAAGAGTAGAAAGCTGCCAAGTGGCCACCAAAGTCTGGGAGTAAGGGAAAGGTTTACCAGAAACCGACAAGAGGGAAGTTTTTGGACTGAAGGAAATATTTTACATCACAGTAGGGGCAATGACTATACAACTGTGCATTCGTCAAAACTCATAGAGTTGAATGCGCCTAAAAGGTTAATTTTACTGCATGTAAGTTATGTCACAATCATTTCTTTTAAATGAGGATAAAGGAAAAAATGACACAGAACAAATGCCGAACAAGGGGGGAAATGCCTAGTCACATCCCTTGGAACTATGTTTACATGGAACACAATTTGTAATTGGGGTTTGAACTCATAGATGAAGCATTCCGACAGTCACACCAGGATCCCTCATTCATCCCACAAATATTTAGTGAGTTTCTACCCTATGCATTATTCTAGATTCTGGCGCATTTAAGGGCACAAGCAAATTAAAAATAAGAGGCTTAATTCTCCCTGTTGAAAAATAAGGGGAGACGCACTTTCCCCTTCTCCCTGTTCTTTCAGTTTCTTTCTCTGTTCCTTGCACTGCTGTGGGAGCAAATGCAGAGAAGGACATTAGGGAATATAGGGAGTAGGACTTTGACATTGTTAGTGTGGTGGTCAAAGAAAACCTCAGTGAGAAATTGAAGTGTAAGCAAAAACTTATAGCAGATGAGGAAGAAAGCCATAAGGCTATCTAGGGGAAGAATGGCCTGGTCAAAGGGAACAAGTAGATGCAAAGGCCCTAAGGAAGGTTGTGTACTTGATCTCTAAATGCTCAAATTTCACTGCCTCCCTTCTTTTGAGAGTTGCTTTCTGCCCATCTGACCCACTTGCCATGCTCACAAAACCAAGAGCCACCCTTTCTCCACCCACTCCAAATAGGCGGAAGGAACCCGGCCCTTGCTTATGTTTATCTGCACTTGACTCTTTTATGGTGATTTGATCTCTTCAGTATCTTCTCTAAAGAGAGCCAATAATCCCACCTGTTTGAAGTCATCCCCATCCCTTCATCTCATATCAAGCAACACAAGATGCTATTTCCCCAATTCTGAGATGCTACTGATTGTAAGATGCTCTATCACTTGAATAGAAGCCTTTCAGTGGGAGAAAGAAAGGAAAGAAGGAAGTAAATAAAGAAGTTAGAAAGAAAGAGAGGAGGGAAAAAGACAGGGAGAGCTTGGGGAGCTAAATTAACTGTATATACTCTTAAATTACTTTAGCGTTCACACATCTGTGCAACTATATGCTGCTATCGTTTTCCTATATACCAGCAATGAACAGGGGAATTTGAAAGTAAAAACATAACACTGGGGCTCCTGGGTGGCACAGTTGATTGAGCATCTGGCTCTTGATTTCGACTCAGGTCATGATCTCAGGGTCATGGGATCAAGTTCTGTACCAGGTTCCACACTGAGTGTGGAGCCTGCTGGAAATCCTCTCTCTCTCAAATAAAAAAACAAAACCAAAACATAACACTATTTATATTAGCACCCTCCAAAATGAAATAAAAATCTAACAAAATATGTATAAGATCTATATGAGGAAAACTATAAAACTCTGATAAGAGTATTAGAGAAGAATTCAATAAATAATAAATGGGGAGATGTCTTATGTTCACGGATGGAAAGACTCCGTATTTTCAAGATGTTGTTCTTCCTAACTTGATCTATAAGTTCAATGCAATCCCACTAAAATCCCAGCATGTTATTTTGTGGATACCAATAACCTGATTCTAAAGTTTACGTGGAGAGGCGACACAGACTATCCAGAATAGTCAACACAGTATTGAAGGAGAAAAACAAAGCTGGAAGATTGACACTATCTAATTTCAAGTCTTCCCACAAAGCTGCGGTAATGAAGAGGGTGTGGTATTGGCAAAAGAACAAACAGACCAATGAAACAGAACAGAGAACCCAGAAACAGACTCCCATCAGTATTGTCAACTGATCTTTGACAAAGGAGCAAAGTGATACAATGGAGAAAAGTCATGGTCTTCTCAACCAATGGTGCTGGAACAATGGATGTCCATGTACAAAAAAACGATTCTAGACACAGACTCTACACCACTCACAATTACCAAAGCTTAACTCTGGCTTCTTTCCTAATCAGAGATTAAATATTCTTCCAAATCATTTTGTACCCCCAGTTATTTCATAGCCTGGTGGGGACCGGCTGCTTTTCAGCCATGCTTAAGAGTTAGGCCTCATTAGCACACTTAAGATTGACAATATAATTTGAAGGCATCATGGAGAATCCTAGGGGTTTACTGGCGTTTCCTCTTTGGTTAAACTTATAGTTTCGTTTTGCCTTTTTTTTAAGGATAAACATTAAACGGCTTCTAGTGAAAGTCACTAGAAATTGTCTACAGATTTTGAATTCTGAATAACAGGCTTTTTTTTTTTTTAATGATGCATGAAATGGTCACAACAATTCCCCCCAGCTTTGAAAACTTTTTAACTCGCTCTGCGTGATGGGGCAATTTCTTTTTTTTTATTTTTTTATTTATTTTGACATGTAAGAAAAATAGAGTGAGTCTTAAATTAGAGGAAATACGGCAGTTTTCAAACCTCACAAGGCCTTGAGAATTCTATTGAGCCCACAGAGCTGACACCGTATCCACCAGCTACAAAGTTGTGCCTTCCTCCACACTTTCTGTAATCCCAACTCCCGCTCCAGCTCCAACCTTGGAGATAACAGAATTCAAAGCACAGTTTGGAGGGAAAACCAATCTGAAAAGGAAGAAGAAGACAATAGTTAACGTTTATTTTAAACTTCCTGCCTGAAATACCATGAGACTAATTTCTTTCAGATCGGACTTTGTTTCCTGAGGGCTCACAGGCAAATGTGTATTTTCGCGGCTGTGCTAAAATACGAAGGCTCCCTTTTGTACAGCCTTGAACCTCCCTTGAATTAGCTGTTGTTGAAACACCAACTCACATCTGATACAGGAATTAGGACTTAATCCTATAAAAAGTATTTTTTTGCAGTTTTGTGTGCAACATGTATGGTTGTTTTTGTTTGGGGTGTCTTTTGTTTCTTTTTGAATAAAATTATAAAGCAAAAACCTTTTCCTCATGGTTACTAGCTCTCATACAGCAAGGCCCCTCCCTTCATGTTTTAGCAGGAAGAGCTTTGCCTTGCTGCCTCTGGAAAAAATCTGGAAATATGTGACATGAACGTACATGGGAGGGCAAAGCCAAACCAGGCCAAGATGCAGTGTCTGGAAGAAGGAGTCACCTTGCAGGGGCTCAGTGCCTCTCTCACTGAGAGCCAGCCCCAGGGTGAGAATACAGCCTCTTGCTGGTGCCCGCAGCCCCGTAGACCGACATAAGAAAAGCAAACAGGACCACACGCCTCTGGCATAGCGGCCCTTGGTTGCTGGACAGGAAAGAGTAACATCTCTACTGGAGCAGCTAGAAACCCTTTCCTCTCATTTCTGGCCAGGAAATCTTCCACATTCAATGCAAGATATCCCTTACTTTTTCGGGTTGAATTATTTTCTGAGAAAGGGCCTCATTTTGCATCACCCACTGTCTCTGCATGCTGCATTTGGAGGTCCTGGACTTTCCTGGCCACTATCAAGGCACAGGCTGAGCAGTCCTGCTGGAACCGAATCATGGGGGCACCATTACTGAAAATACAAAAGTTCATGTAGAAAAAGAGACATTTGGGGGCACCTGGGTGGTTCAGTCCGGTAAGCCTCCAACTTCAGCTCAGGTCATGATCTCGTGGTCCCGTCAGTGAATTCAAGCCCCACGTCGGGCTCTGTGCCGACAGCTCAGAGCCTGGAGCTGCTTCGGATTCTGTGCCTCCCTCTGCCTCTGCTCCACCCCTGCCAGCACTCCGTCTCTCTCTGTCTCTCAAAAATGAATAAACGTTAAAAATTTTTTAAAGAGAAAAAAGAAAAACAGACATTTGATCTAAATACAACGTCAGCACTGCTTCACCGTGATACATAAATACATTTTTGGTATCCACTTATGTTAAATAGCCAACTTCAAGTATGATCTTTTTAAAAAATTTTTTCTAATGTTTATTTACTTTTCAGGGAGGGAAAGAGAGAGTACAAGCAGAGAAGGGGCGGGGTGGGGGGGATACAGAATCTGAAGCAGGATCCAGGCTCCCAAGCTGTCAGCACAGAGCTTGACGCGGGGCTCAAACTCACAAACCGCGAGATCATCACCTGAGCTGATGATGTTGGACGCTTAACCGACTGAGCCACCCAGGCGCCCCTACAATCTTCTTAAAATAACCACTAACTTCTGAAATAGATGCTGACAGTCCTTTAGTAGATTTTGTCCACAGGTTTTCTTGTGGCCAGTCCCTGGCTGGATGGTGACGTCACAAAAATTTAGTGTAAATTACATGTTCATTATAACTTCCCCAAGAATCAAAAAGATAGTAATAATTTTTTTCACTAAGCACGTACTTTTTTAAAAAGTATATTGTTCCCCACATTGTTTATTTATCAAACAAACAAACAAAAAAAGGAATTACTAAATATCAGAATGAAAAGTTGTGGATTCAGACCATACAGCAAACGACAAAACCACATGCGGGAAAAGCGGGAAAAGCATTCGGGGCATTTTGTATTTGTGCTACGGAAGCCACGCTCAGCTTTTGTTTTCTGCACGTATTTCACGTACGACCACCCTGTAGTTTCCCATGTTTGCCACTGACCTTGCTGAGTGGCAATGTGATGATGCCATCCATCTCACAGGCCACAGCACAGACCGCAGGGCACAGCTGACGGGCACACTGAGTGGTCCACCTGAGCACGCACAACAGACACCCCTTCAGGAGATCTGGAGACTTAAAGGAGTCACCAATCCTGAGACACAGGTGTCTGAAAGCCTGGTGTATGTTAAGCTGCCCACGTGCTGACCTTCAAAAGGAGATATTAGTTATGCTGTGTCTGGAAAAGGTCAGGGATACGTGTTAAAGTGAGAACGGTTTTCACTGCACATGCATCACATGCAATAAAAGCAGAGGTCTACCAAACTTAACCCGGGTTCATTTAGTGTGACCATAAAGATGAATATATGATCAAGTTTTCAAAATGATCCATGTTCATTACATTTGAAAAGAAGATATAATCTCTATTATTAGGGCATAGTATTAAACATATGCGCACAAGTTCTACCTTATTATTTATTAAGTTGTTTAAAACATGTATATCTTTATTTCCTTTGTGTTACACCTGTCATGCTGAGTTTGTGGTGCTGAAGTCTCTATTTCTATCTTCTTCTATTCTCATCTGATGTAATTTCTGCTTTATGTTAGTGGTGGCTGTATTATTTGGTGCATAGATGTTCATCATTTCTCTTCATTGCAAATTGTGGTTTTCAGCCTTAAGTGTATTTTTTGTCTCATTTAAAGGTTTTTGGCCTGAATTTACTTTAACTGATATGAGTCACTACCCTGTCTTTCTACTGTTTTTATTTTTATGGTGTGTTTTTGGCCATTTCTTTATCTTGGGTCTTTTGAATCACTGTGTTTGAGGTGCGTCTATTAAATATAATACGGGATCTGCTTTTGCCTTGTGAGCTACTTTGAGAATTGGTTCGTTTGTCCCTATAGCAAGAAAAGAGAAGACACCAGAAAAGTCCATTCCATTAACTGGTTTGTCTTACACGTTTAGTCTCAAGGTGATCACATTATGTTTTAATCATGCTTGTGTTATATTTACTGTCTTCCCTTCTTCATTGGGCATATTTTCTTTGCAATTTCTTTGTTCATTGCTTTTGGCATTTCAGAATGTTTGTATGTCTGTTCCAGGGGCTGTCTTTGTATTTGTTCCACTGACAGTGCCCTTAATCTCCCTTTTTTTTCTTACTAAGGCTTTGCCATCTGGTATGTCCATTTGTATCCTTCTTCACTTATCTATACAACTGTCAATTTTACTGTCCTACCTTGCTGTTTCTCTCCCTCCCTCCCTCTCTCTCTCTTTCTCTCTCTTTTTTTTTTTTTTTGGTTGTGTTAGTTTTACTTTTCCAGAGCATAAAATATAGAGATACTACTCTTCAATCCATATTCTCACCCTCTTTTTAGTCTTAGCTATGCAATTAAATATATTACAACATAAATAACATAATAATTAATTAATGCTAATAAAATAAAATAATATAATATAATAAGATTACATCATAAAATACATTTTCACTACTAGTGCTTTTGCTAAAGTTTACCAATTATCTCTTGGTTAGATAAAATTCATCCTCTAAAAGAGTCCTCTATGGCACATGTATACAGTATTCCCTGAGTTACTGCATATTGAAACCATTTCCTTTAACCTTAATATTTGAAGGTAAGCTTGGCTGGATAGAAAATCTTTGGCTCACAGTCTTTGTTCTTGAGCCTGTTAAAAGGCTGCCCTTTATTGACTGGCTTTATAAGTTGCTCATGAGAAGTCTGATGTCAGTTTAATATTCTTACCCTTATAAGTAATTTGACCCGTTAGCTGGGAGGCCCTGTAGTGGACTAAATAGTGACTCAAAACAGGTATGTCCTCAGCCAAATGCCTGGACCCCGTGAATGTTACCTTATTTGAAAAAAGGGACTTGTCAAATGTAATCAAGAATTTTGACATCAGGTCATCTTGGATTACCCAGGTGGCCTCTAAATTTAATGACAAGTGTCCTTTTTTTTTTTAAATGTTTATTTATTCTTGAGAGAGAGAGCACGAGCAGGGGAGGTGCAGAGGGAGGGGGACAGAGGATCAGAAGCAGGCTCCGCGCTGACAGCAGAGACCTTGATGCGAGACTCAAACTCACAAACTGTGAGATCATGGACCTCAGCCGAAGTCGGACACTTAACCGATTGAGCCACCCAGGTGCCCCAATGACAAGTGTTCTTAAAAGAGAAAAGGATGGAATGTAAATTTGAGAGAGGAAGTGAAAGAAATGCACAGGGATAAAGAGGAGAAGGCCACATGAAGACAGACATTGAGATTGGAGTGATGTGGCCATAAGCCAAGAAACACCTGGAGTCACCAGAGGCTGAGAAAAGCCTAGAGGATTCTCTCATAGACCCTTCAAAGGGAACATACTGATACCTTGATTTTGGACTTCCAGACTCCAGAACTGTAGAAAAATAAATTTATGTTTCTTTAAGCCACCAGTTTGAGGTAAGCTATCATCAATACAGGTGCTGAGGATTGTGAGTATGTGCGTGTGTCTATAAAATCTCATGGTTCAGGGGCAGCTGGGTGGCTGAGTTGGTTAAGCGTCTGACTTCGGCTCAGATCACGATCTCACAGTTTGTGACTTTGAGCCCCACATCAAGCCCCTGTCAGCTGTGCTGACAGCTCAGAGCCTGAAGCCTGCTTCAGATTCTGTGTCTCCCTCTCTCTCTGCCACTCCCCCACTCATGCTTTGTCTCTCTCTGCCTTTCAAAAATAAATAAAGGCAATAAAAAAAATTTTTTTTAAATCTCATGATTTACCCAAAAATGCCTCAAGTTCTTTCTGGAAAATTTTCCTAGATATGTAGTGAGCCTTTTAAAATATTGATTTACATTTTTTTCTTATTTCTGCAGTTTTCTTGGATTATAGTTATGTTTCATTGCTTTGTTTTCCTTCTTCAGGAACTGCTATTCTATATGTTGCACTTTATTTGCCTATCTTCCATTTCGATCACATTGTCTTCCACCTCGGCTACACCTTTCTCTATTTTATTTTCATCTTCCTGATCATTTAACTGCCCTTGTTCATTGTTGAAATCATGCAACATCCAAATCTATTGTCTTTTTCTTTTTTTAATTTTTTTAATGTTTTTTTCTTTTTGAGAGAGAGAGAGAGAAACAGAGTGCAACGGGGAGGGGCAGAGAGACAGGGAGACACAGAGTCCCAAGCAGGCTCGGGGCTCTGAGCTGTCAGCACAGAGCCCGCCATGGGGTTCAAACCCATGAACTATGAGATCATGACCCGAGCCAAAGTTGGATGCTTAACTGACTGAGCCACGCAGGCACCCCTCTGGGTTCTTCTAATAGCATCTCTTGATAGAGATAGGTTGATTTTTTTTTTCTTTTGCTGAGCCATTTTTAACAGAGTTCCTAATTCAAGAACACTGTCAGCTGTCCGTGCCGCAAGGTAAAATGTCTCTGGGGGACAGTGATGGGGAGCAGAGCCCTCAGGTCTTATTTATGTGTCATTTCTGCAAGATCCTAAGTTTTCTTCTTAGTTCCTTCTTTTCCGTTCATTGCCAGGTCTCTAAGGTGCACCACCCTTTTTTGGTTTACCTGATTCTCCCACAAAGTAATGCTTTCCTGGAGCGGCTATTTCTGGTTCTGCTCACTTTCAAGCACCTTCTCCCTCACTGTGCGGTAGACATTTCACTTAGTTTTAAAACTTGCTCTTTCTGTGAGTGTTTTTGTCTACACTATGGCTAAGTGCTCCCTGTCTCTTTACTCTTTTTCCTGGAGATTTTAAGTCTCTCTCCCACGCTCTTACCCAGCTTATAGTGACAAGTGATAGGAGCTCTCTTGGGATACAGCCTTCATTTCTCTCCTTGTTGGTAATTTGAAGTTTGGGGTATTCTGTCTCTTCTCATGCTGACGTCATGGGCTACGGGTGGTACTCTTGTGCTCCTGTTGAATTTCAGGTCTGTATGAAGAGACTCGATTTCAGGTGCTTGCACTTATCCTCCAAATATGGAAACTTGCTTAGATTACTGTTTCTTAACCCTTTTGAACCCATTTTCTCTTTTCATCATCCCAAAAATCTCATACATTATTGAAATGTTTATAAAATTCAAAACAGATGAAATCCCACAACTAGAAACAAGTCGAAGCAGTGAGACAAAGCACTGTTTTCTTTCTAGACACACACTTTGCCCTCCCCAGAGTCGGGTGTGTGAACATTTCCTTATCCTCTCCTTCAAATCACTGAACTGAGCAATTTCCAGAGCCATTGTTTTAGTCCATTCAGGCTGCTAAACCAAGAATACCATAGACTGGGTGGCTTATAAACAACAGAAATTTATTTCTCACAGTTCCGGAGGTGGGAAGTCTGAGATAAAGGCATGGAATGGCTGTTTTTTGCTGTGTCCTCACATAATGGAGGGGAGGAGGGAGCTTTCCGGAGCCTCTCTTCTAAGGGCATGAATCTCATTCATGAGGGCTCTACCCCGTGACCCAATCACTTCCCAAGGTCCCATTTCCCAATACCGAGGAAAGAGTCTTCAACATACAAATTCTGGACAGACACAAACATTCCATCTGTAGCAGCCATATTACTGGGTCAAGATATTTGGCCATGTTGTTTTCATGCAGGAACATTTGGATACTTCTAGACTTATGTCTTTTTTAATACCTTTGATTTCTCTTTTTCTTCACTTTTTATTGTTTCGTCCATTTTAAGTGGTGTGATACGACTCATACCCAATATTTGTCAATATCATTGATTTAATGAATAATACGAGAGAATGAACAATGAATGAGATGGTGGTCCCTTCTTCCTCCCTTCTTCCACTGTTTTTTAGTTACACTCTTCCTGCTTGGCCAGAACACATGTTTACATTCTATTATTTGATCACATTCCCAACTTTGCTTTGGTGTTAGCTATACAAGTGTATACATTAAATTTTCACCATCAGTGCTTTTGCTGAAGTTTTCCCCACCTATCCCTTGCTGGAAAAGGCTCATCCTTCAAAAGAATTCTCTAGAAGGCGCATGTATGTGGTACTGATTCCCTGTAGGGTCTTTAATGTGAGTGAAAGAACACTCATGAGAGAAGCCTTGTTTCTGGAGGAGAATCAGACACACGGAGAAGCAGTGGTGTTCCTTACAGATCTGATGGTGAGGAAAAAGGAGACAGGAGGGGAAATCTCGAGTCTTGAAGAAATGAAGAAGAAATACACTTTTACATCATAATGGTCACACTACGATGAAAAAAACTTTTTAAAGTGTTAATTCGGTTTTTGAAAGAGGGAGAGAGAGAGAGAGCAAGCAGGGGAGGGGCAGAGAGAGGGGGACAGAGGATCCGCAGCAGGTTCTGCGCTGACAGGAGACCGCCCAACGTGGGGCTCGAACTCACAAACCTGAGATCACGACCTGAGCTGGAGCTGGATGCTCAACCAACTGAGCCACCCAGGCGCCCCCCCGTCCCCAATTTTTTATTATTCATTTGTAATTTGAATGTCCCAATGTTTACCATCCTGCATCCATGTGACACCATAGGACACATAGACTGTGTCCCGAACTTGAAAGCCCAACCTATGCAACCTAAGGATTTCAGTAGCAGAACGCTTTTCCATTACTACCACCCAGTTTTGAGGTCCCCTCCAGCTCTCGTGTCTTGGGTTCTCTGCGTCATGCCCCCACCCACCAAGTACACCTCGTCCATCCCTAGGCTTGGAGTGGCTGCTTCCCTGGGCCGCCTGCCGGCCCCACTACCTAGCCACTTGTAGCCAAGTTCTCATCCCTTGGCTAAGGCCACCCTATGTCCCAGTGATGGGGCCCTACTCCAGAATGTCTAAGAGCTCCTCCTGGCCACCTGCCTCTGCCCTTTCCAGGGTCATTCTGGTCATTCTACTGGGTCTGCCGCTCGGGCTCAGGCCACGACTCGTCAAACCACCAACCAGAGAGACGAGGAGGGGGAGGGGCCCTCAGGTGGCAATTCTCCACGGCCTCCGCCATTCTCTCCTCGGGGCACACGTGCTCCTCAAGCGTGGCCAAGTGTCCTTGTGGGCTCAAGCAACAGTCTTGATGCTACAAGAACAGCTTATGTTCACCTACCACCTTCGGAGTCTTATGGACTCCAGCTGGTCACATCCCAGGATCTAGTCTCTATCTTCTAGCTCTTCTTCCAGAGCCTTCTCAGCCCCGATGTTAGTCCATGTAGGCAAACAGAGGCCCCAGGAGGGAGTACTCCTGCCCTCACACCTGGCGCATGTTTGGGCTCTGACAAACCATCTGCCATATAAGTTCCCTCATCCCACCCATGAGCCCAAAAAGCACAAAAGCGTAATTGTTTGATAGCCTGTTTTATAAGCATGTTGAAATACACCTAATTTCGAAATTGCTGAGCCAAATGTCATGCATCACATGAATCTTGTGGGAAATGTGATGCAAACTGGTCCACGATAGATGGGTATTACGTTGCCGACCCAGAGAATCACCTCAACAATCAAAAGTTTATTTAATTCCCCTTGGAGGTTTTATAAGGCATTTAAAATTTTTGTTTGAGGGGCGCCTGGGTGGCTCAGTCGGTTACGCATCCGACTTCAGCTCAGTTCATGATCTCGTGGTTTGTGAGTTTGAGCCCCGCGCTGGGCTCTGTGCTGACAGCTACGAGCCTGAAGCCTGCTTCGGATTCTGTGTCTCCCTCTCTCTCTGGCCTCCCCTGTTTGCATTCTGTCTCTCTCTCTCTCTGAAAATATAAATAAACATTAAAAAATTTTTTTTATTTGATTCTGTGTTGTAAAAACTAAAAGTAACTACCAGTAGGTTCTGACCTTTTCAACTTCTACCAGAAAGGAATGTTTTCTTAGCTCCTTCTAAGCCACTCAACAATAGAATTAGCCTTTCCCGGTAAAGGATGGCCCAGGATCTTAAAAAAAAAAAAAAAAAATCCGGCTCATTTTAGCTACATAGAAATTGGGATCTTCTGTGGTGAATCCTTGAATTAATCTAAGTCTGGGAGAAGATGGGTAATTTGGAATCAGCACTCCAAAATACGTTTGTTAACAATTTTACATACAAGTTGTATGGTTGATAAAATTGAATGCCTACAATATGCCCTATATTTTAATAGTATTATCTTATTTAATGCTTACAACATGCTTCCAAGTAAGGTGCTAATACTCCTTTTTATATATAAAGAGGCCATTTCTCATAGATATTAAGAGACTGCTCAAAGTCATCAGCAAGTGAGAACTGAATATAGGTTTATCTGATTTCAAAACCTAATTTCTTCCCACTACACAATGTTGCCTTCCCATATACGCTGGATGTACAGGATGAAGTTTGATTCTCTGGACAGTCTTACCTTGGATTTTCTACTTCCTTTGGTCTTCTTGGCAAAGAGTGGTTTCCTGGAGATGTATGGATGGATGTCCTGAATAGGCTCATTCCCAATTCCTTCTCGTGTGTCTTTTTCTAACACAGAGGTCGGAAATCTAGAACCATGTTTCCTAGTCTTTCTTGCAGCTGGATTTCTAATTGTGAATTAGGGTCGACTAATTATACGCATTTGCGTGAGGCTGGAAGTCAGAATTGAAGCAAAATCCACCTTGCCGTTGATTTCGCTGGAACCATTGGCAAACACGATTGTGGAGACACTGGGGCTTTTGGTCACTAATTTAATGGGTGCTAAGAGATAGTCAGAAGGGGGGTGACAGGCACTTCTTACTTCTCACATTTCAGGGACAGCAGTGTGTTCTCAGTCATTCCTTACAGCGGCAGCCTCCTGATTTCCGAGCTTCACGGCAGTGGCAGCTATGGAACCAAGTCAGCTCCTCCAGCTTTCCAAACAATGCAGTAAACACCTGCTTCTCTCTGTTCATTGCCTTTCTGCCTAAAATAGCTAGAGTGGTTTCTGTTTCCTGCAACTGAACCCTGCTGATACACACTGTTTTCCTTATTTCCCACTAACTGCTGGTCTTTGCAACTGCCAACACTTCAACTGATCCTTTAAGCTCTAAAATGAGAGTCTGAATACCCCCGTTCACTCCCTATCTCTCTTACCCAGCTTTATTTTTCTCCATAGTATTTATTACTGTCACTCAAAGATGACTTATTGGTTGACTGTCCATCCCTGCTGGAACAAGGACTTAGTTTTGTTCGTATCTGTACAGTGTTCTAACACTTAGAACAGCCCTGGCAACTAGTGAGAACACAATGGAGAGTGTCCAATGAGTGAATCTTTTCTTAACAGAACACTACTACTAAATTAATGTATTAGTAACAGACTCATCAACAATATACCCTCAATAACACCTCCTCATGAAGCTTCCACTTGGGTTTAGAAAATCCTCAAAGAACACAAAATGGTATCTGGTTCTCTGGATCTTGGCATTAAATTTAGGGTGACTAACTCCTCCCAGCTTGCCTGAGACTTTCTCAGTTTCACCACTAAAGCCCCCCCACCCCACCTCACCCCACCCCTGGCCCAGTCCCCTGATCCCAGGACTCCTTCAGTCCTGGGCAAACCAAGATGATTGGTGACCCTAATTAAATTCATGAGATGCTACAGAAAGGCATTTGGAATCACATTACTTTAAATCAACCTTGCACATAAAAGTTTGCAAACATCAATCTATTCAACCAGCCTGTGTCTTCATTCCCAGATCACAGCCGTGTTGCTGTGACCCCTGAAGCCATGGGGTGAAATTTGAGCAAAGGCTTGGAGTTGTAATTTGCACTTTTACTAAGATTCCTGTTTGCCTCTACCCTGGATGTGTTGGAGCTCAGCCTATGAATATGAAATGAAATCTCTTCTGTGTTTCATAGTTACATTAAGACTATGATACGTGAACTTCCCAGAGAAAAAGGTACTGCAGGATTTATCGCATTAGATCCGAGTTTATAACCTCTTTGGGAGTCAGAACAGTGAACTCCACAGAGAATATTTATCAATGTTATTTCTAGGAGTGAATAAAGGCTTAGCCATCCCTAATCCAAAGGAACTCATCTTCTTTAGCTGCTAACATTATCCTGAAACTTCAGACAGCGGGTTCAAGCATATAACTTGTTGATTCGAAATGTCAACACCTTTCAGCTGGGGCCTTGGGGAGACTTTGGAGAACATGAGCATCCTCAGATCTAGGCCCCAAGCTTTTGGCAGATGGAACATCTTGGGTATTCTCCTTCCCTGAGGATTCATGTGGATGGGTGTTGGGGTGTTTCAATTTTGAAACGTTCTTCTCAACCAAAACTGAAACTGAGAGATGCAGTTGCTCTGGAATTTTTTGCACCTGCAAAAACAGTTGTGTTATTAAAATCAACTGTTGGTGCTGCGCAGGCCATGGCATGTGATGGTGGTGTTTCTCCAGCCACGCGTGTAAGGGGTTCACCGAGCGGTGCTTGCACAATCCCAGCACAACACATTCCCCGGAGCCAGCATTCTCCATTCCCATGTGTTTACAGAGCAGCTACAGAGCAAATGACCCAACTTCCAAAGAGCAGCTTGCTTAGAGGAACAGAAGTGCACATGCAGCTTTCCGTCTAATGAAATTGGTCAAAGGACTCCAGAAAATGTTTTTCGGACTGTGTGCACTCTGAAATGTCCTGCATCTTGCTCCTTCCACAGCGTGACTCAAGTTCTTGGACAGACTTAACATTTCTGCTAAAACCAGCTATTAGGCCTGGCCACTTCCTTCCTTCCAGGCACTATTTTCAGTAGCAGAGACACGGAGCCCCTGCACCTGTTGTTAGCACAGCCACAGAAGGAAACGCTACACACCCTCATTTGCCCCCACAGCACAGCCAGGGATGCCCGAGCTGCAGCGGGGGGACGGGGTCAGTGTCCAGAAGGGCGTGCTGGGGCCCAGAGGCCAGGCAGCCTCAGGGTGTTAACATTTCACCCAACACCTTCTTGGCACGCCGTGGGGCTCCTCTCCAGGTCTGGGGCTGGCCATGTTCCCGAGCCCCAGCCCTGTCCTTTCGACACAGGAATGGTCGATCTCTGAGGAGGAGGAGGAGATTCTGGGGGTGACTGCCAACCTTGTTCCTCATGTTGGGATGCAGGCATGACTGAGACACAGCCCCGAGAAGCCTACAGTCCCGTGGGCTGTGACACTCTTGGGAAGGGGTCCAGTGTGGCCCGGGAACAGACGCAGAGCTGGCTCCCGGTGCCCTTGGCTGGTCAGGTTCGCCTCCCGCTGGCTCTGATCATCGTGGCCCTGGGCACACCACTGGATGGAATTTTAGGATGAGGTAACACCACCAGGTAAAAACCAGTTTCTGTTTCCATTCTCTTTCCAAACCGAAACTGGTACTGAGACCGCATGCCAGGGACCCTTCTCGGCTACCTCGTTGCAAACCTCTTCCTCGCCTGCTCTTTGTCTTTCTTCAGTAGAAATTTGGCAGAAGAGTGGGGTTCTTATTTTCACCTTTTATCTGAGTCTGTTGGTCCACAGCTAGAATAACAGGGGCTTTTAAAACCTAATGAATTCAACGTTCAAAGAATAGCCTCAAGCAAATGGAATGTCTAATGTTCCCTCTCTCTGGTTTAGGGCAGGAGGCCACTGGGGCTTAACGTCTTTTTCATTCACATGCAAAATATTTCCAAAAGCACAAGTTTTAAAATTCAGAATGCTGAGACCAAATCTCTAATCTTCCTCATTCTTAAAATTTTTATCTCCTTAGTGGGTACCTGATAGTTTAGTATACTTTAGAAGTGAGGAGCAAAAAAGGGATACTGTTTGGGGGGGGGGTTTGATGTCCAATGGATTTGTGTGGATTTCTTTCCATGTGTATTTCTTCTCCTCTATAAATACATTTGAACAGACTAAACACCTCCTTTGGCAGTTACTTCATCAAAACATTGAAAAAATGCTACGGTTGAGCATGGATTTATTTAGATACTTGCAAATGGTGTTCTGGAAGCCTTCTGCAGTTGGAGGATGTGCTGGGTTCTCTCGGCCTTCTGACTGGGAGAAAGATCCTGTCACTGGATTCACAGCTCATAGCTGTACGCTGTTTCTGTTATCAGGGGAGAGCCCTGGATGCTGGCTGCAGAGAATGGAGATTATTGTACCAGAAGTCGTTCCATCGAACTTGCTACTTAGACACACACACACACACACACACAGCCCGTCATAAAAGCCTATCAGCTCACACAGACGCTAGCCAAACGGAGCACACGTCCCTTGTACTTCCTCTAACTGACAACAAGGTCTGAGGCTTGAGTCCCTGAGATGCCCCATCTCATTTGCTTTTCTTCCTCATGTCAACCCCCACCATTGTTTTCCTACACAACTGGCTAGTAACACTTAGAAACAATACAGCCTTCCTCAGAAAGAATTTAAACAGGATTCTGTTTTCCACGGCCATGGATGATTATCTTTGGGACTTCAATTGTGCATTTCCAAATCCTGAACTTTCTTTCACCTGGTCAGGTTCTGGAAGTCTTGGTTACAACCACAGAGGTGGGGGACGCAAGCGGGGGTGGCGCAGAGCTGCGCAAAGGGGCAGGATGTGAGCTGGCTCCTCAGAGAAGCAAGCTGGGAAGAGAGAAGGGGACGGGGACCAGGAGCGACCCACAACCCAGTGACTGCCAGGCCACGTGGCTTAGGACCACGTTCTACTACGATTTTTTTTTTTAATTTATTTTAAAACGGGAGGACCAAATAAAAGGACTTAGATACAAGTCACAGAGAGCTGGACTCCTCTATTTAGGACTCTGAAGACGAGTAGGTTCTCTGGGACTTTTTTCACTAAGAAAGTGAGGCTCACCCATGAAATTGAGGTAAACACACGGTCCACAAAGTGCTCCTCGCAGAAGCAGTCAACCATCCAGATGTGGCATTTCAACACATCAACCAGGAAAATGCTTCAGTTAATTTCCGTTCAGAGCTGGATAATGTTATGACCACTCATTATGTCTGTAGCCACACATGGAGAAAAGCATAAAAACAGCTCACTGTCCTTTCATTGAAGGAACCTTTTCAAAAATTAACTTGGCAATCTCCTCCACAACCCTGGAGGTAGCAGACAGGCAGCTAAGCCTCAGTTTTCGGATTTTGTAGACATCTCGGAAGCAGGAGAGGTTAGCGCAGTGGCTTTGCCAAGGTCAGGGATACACCTTGAAATGACAAATAGGTGATGGAGTCTGGAGTTTTCTCATGCAAAAAGACATGTCCTATGTACTGAGGGCAGCTTCTCGGTCTAAGGGTCAGGTCCTGGAATGAGGACTGATGTAGACTAGGAACCCAACAGGTACCTCCTGTTACTGAAAACGTCTTGCCCTTGGGCCTGGTGTGTGACATAAATACAAAATTTTCGGGGGCGCCTGGGTGGCTCAGTAGGTTAAGCGTCCATCTTTGGCTCAGGTCATGATCTCACAGTTTGTGAGTTTGAGCCCCGTGTCGGGCTCTGTGCTGACAGCTCAGAGCCTGGAGCCCGCTTCAGATTCTGTGTCTCCCTCTCTCCCTGCCTCTCCCATGCTCACACTCTGTCTCTCAATAATAAATAAACATTCTTAAAAAATTTTTTTTTAAAAATACAAAATTTTCGTCTTATGTATAAGCCTATGGGGAAGAACAGGAAAAGCACAGAGGTGGAGAAGGAGAGGGGGGGAGCACGTAAATGACTGCCTCCACAGTCACACCAGACTTGGGCTTCATTCGTGCCCTTGATTACTACCCATGTGACCTTGAGCAAAGGCATTTTAAAAGTCACCATTTCTTCCATGTGAGATGGAGAGAAGTCCCTATCCTGGACACAACCTTGATGAGTGAGAAAGGGAACTCCTGTAAAACACGCAGCCTGGCACCTGGCTCACGGTGAGCATTCGAGAGAAGAGGCCCTTTGGTCCTCATGGTTAAGAACCCCCCGGGGTTTCTCGTGGTTGAAATGGGAGAAAGTTTTGATGCCCAAGAAGCAATGATACTTGGCCAGCCCTGTCCCATGGCGATGCTCCCAAGTAGACACAGACAAAGTCAGGCATGATGCCCATTAAAAATTTAACTATATATCATATTCATTTATTATCAATCCACAGGATAATTTGATTGCTACATGAGCTCATAAAAGCTTTTTCACCTTTACAAAATTAAAAAAAAATGTGCCACAAGGATGTAATAACAACTGCTGATAAACAAGAAAAGGAATCTTAAAATTATAAATTTGCTGTAGAAAAGATAAAAAACAATTATATTTTCTTTAGAATTTTACCTTGAATAAAATATTCCCCTGTATAAAAAATAAAAAAGCTTGCTCTGGTTAGAATTAGAATATTTTTGTCTTCAAATCTGGGAATTTGCATAATATCTCCATGATAGTTTTCCTCTGTACCGCGTGGCATTCAAGCACAGCAGATTAGATTTTCTTTCTCTTTCTTTCTTTCTTTCTTTTTTTTTTTTTAAAGCAGTCTTAAAAATGGGACATCTGTGGAGAAGCTCTTTTTCTTCTTCTCCTCCTCAGGGATGCAGAACACAGCCTCTGTGGGGAGGACAAGGAGGAAAGGAAGTGGAGGGGACGGGCCGGGAGGCAGGACACAAAGGGCCGCGAAGGGGGAACGCTGAAATGTGCCGTGAAATAGAGCAAGATCACAAGAAGAAGGTCTATCTGTAAGTGCTTTAAGATAAGGTGCAGAAGCAGACTGCAACGTCGCTAGTGCTGCCCTATGTACATATTCACAAGAATACAAAATTCCAGCTAGTTCACATTTTCTCATCCGTTCTGAGGCATCCACTCCACCGTGCTGGCCTTGACCGCAGGCAATGCAGCACCGCGCTGCCCGTGTGGGTGTTGGTCCTATGACGTCCTTGAACTTGAGGGAGCAGCCCTGGGAGATCCAGCAGGCTCTAGAGACACGCGTCTACCAATGGGCTGGAGTCCTGAGTTAAAAAGAAGCTCCAGTACTGGAGTTGGACACGGCAATCAATGTTCTATTGTCAAGGCTTTTTCCCTTAGATTTGTCTAAGATAGGTGTCAGAGAGAAAAATAAAATACAAACAAACAACAAAACACAGCCAAGACATCCCAACAACCACCGGGGGAAGTCAAAGGCTTAACAGCTCTTGACGCGGGCCTGGGTGATATCTGACGTTTTCTTGATGACGCTGGCCCGCGTCTCCCGGTCTGGCCGACTGCTGCTGGGCGCTGGGGTCACGGAGGGCGGGAGGGGGAGGTCTGGTAAAGTGGGCCACGAGCTGTTGTAAGGCACCGGACAGCTCTCCTCTTTGATGGTGACCTGGAGGTCAGGTTTGTTGGAAGTAACGAAGGTCGCCATGCTGGGCAGCAGGTAGGTGCTTCGTGTCCCCATGTTGCTGAGGTACTGTTTGCCTTCAATGTTCCTCTTCCGCCAGTGTGGTCGTCCCTTGAAAAGAAAAATAATCGAGAGATACATCTTTTTTCTTTGCCTTCTACCGAACGGCTTTCTATAAAGAGGCACCACTGTTCCCACGTGTCGGTGTGTTAAATGAATTTCTTAAGAGGCGTGGAATGAACAGAAGCTTAGCGTCTCGACAGCCCTCAACTGACATCCATACCCAGCTATTCACATCCCAAGCAATGGTTTCTCTTCCCTTTTTATCAATTCCCATTTGCTACCTCCCAGAAAAAACGGGCAAGACTGTTCTATGAAGGCAGGAAAACAAGGCAGCAACTTGGGTTTCTGGTTCCCCTCTCCTCCAACCACCCAGCCTGATCATTAGGTTAGGTTTTAGGTCATCGTGGCTGGTCTGTCATAGAGACTTGGTTCCTCACTCCTGGCCCAATCCAATCTGTGAGTCAATCTGCGTTTTCAGAGAAAGGGAAGTGAGGAACTCGGAGGGTAGAAGCCCTTCCGTTGTCTTCAAATGGGTATAGCTTAGAGCTCCAGTGTGCCGAGCAAACGGGGCCTCCAAGGTGGCTTCGCTCAGAGGATGAGCTGGAATTTCTGACCTTGAAGAAACAGGGTTGGCATGTGAGCATCTACGCTTCCTGTCTTTGCAGAATTCCTGGACTCTATTTGAAGTATTTAGTACACTGGGAAATGACGAATTAAAAACAACCATTAGTCGGTCAGTCTCTCTACCTCAAATACAGACACAAAGCAGGCCCTTAGCAGGAATGCTTTCCATCACATTACAGCCGTTTCCTGCCATTGTGTGAGCCCAGCCTCAAGCAGGGAAATGGGAAGCAGGCGACTGGGAATCCAGACTGAACACACATCTAGCCTCGGCGCCGATCACAGAGAGAGGGGACTCCAGGTAAAGGTGCCGATACATTTGCTTATTAGCACTTTCTGACAGTTACTTCCGGTCACTGCTCTTGGCCACTTGGACGTTCTATTTCTGCGGCTGAACTGGGATGTTTATAGTGGTGAGAATATCAACAGTTCCTGGCCTCCACTTGAGTTTCCTTTTCCTGCCGTCATAGCCTCTTTTTCTAATAGTAACATCTCACTCTCTTGCCTCCCCGTTCAGGTCCCAAAGCTTAAAGTTAGAATTCAAAATCCAAAAGTGTGGTCAATTTCATGTTATGTATATTTTAAGACACACACACACACACACACACACACACACACACACACAATCCTCCAGGAAAACTCATGATCAAACGCAGAGCAGCTTAACCAGCAGCCGGGACACCGAGGTGCTGGACGGGAATGGGAATGGTTTCCCACAGCGTCGGTTGGAGCCGAGTGGCGGCCGCCATGCTTACCTCGGCGCTCTCTTCATCACTGGGCACACTATCGGTAGTTTCGCTTTCTGTTCACAGAGAGAAAAACACAGGGCCATCATTCCTGCTGCTCCAACTGTCGTGAGGCTCAGGCAGTATTTGAAAAATATATCAGCACTTCTTTTTTTTTTCCCAAAAGAAATGGGTCAGCGAACTCCTCTTCAACCCCTTTGTAAAGTTAAGCACTTGGGACTCGGGAGACATTGCAGTGGATTTTATGTCTCTGATTTTGGCCCTCCCGAGAAAAGTTTTAGAGTTGGGGGGTAGCTCCCTTTCTGGGGGCCAGGCTGTTTTTTCATGGCCGCTGCCTCCCAGGATGGGGTGTTGGTCCCCAGGACGCCAATCTGCTCTCCGCTCCCTGTTGCGTCTGCCTCACCCCCTTTCCTCAGGGCTGATCCATCCATGCACCCCACTCGTGCTTTCTTTCCATCCCTGTCAGTTCACTCAAGTCCCGACTCAGAGCCTTCCGGGATTACCCCCACTTACTTGGATCTGGTCCTTTACCTCATGTCCCTTTCATACTTCTATGTTGGGTTTATAAAGTTACATCTCCCACCCGGGTTACTGTGGTGGACAGATGCTAGGGGGGCTCCCATGATCCTCATCTCCTTCCTGGTGTTTACTTGCTCGTTGGGATTCCCTCCTCTGGAGCGTAGGTGGGACCTGAGACTTGGTTTGAAGCAACAGAACACAGTGAGCGATGGGATGTGTGTGGTTACATTAAGGAGGACCGAATGCTGTGAGGAGACTTTCTCCCTGGCTGGCTTTGAGGAAGCCATGTTGGGAAGGTTTGCATGACCAAAAAGTAAGAGCTGCTTCCAGCCAACAGCCAGCAAGAAACCGAGGTTCTCAGTTTGCCAACCTGCAAAGAACTACATTTCCCCCCCCCCCCCAAACCATGTGAGCTTAGAAGAAGACTCTCCCCACCACTTCCGTCCTCAGACGAGCTAGCAGCCCTGGATCGCACCTTGACCACAGGTCTGTGCAGGCAATATGCTGAGCAAAGAACCCCACTAAGCCATGCCTGCGCTCCTGACCCTCAGAAACGGGGGCGGGATAATGGATGTGTGTTGTTTTAAGCCACTGAGTCTGTGGTTATGTTGTTGTGCAGCGACAGATAACCAATTAGGTTGCCATCCCAATTCAGTCTGCCAGCTGTGAGACACACAGCAGGTTACTCAATTTCACAAAATGCAGCTTCCTCATCTGTAAAACAGGAGTACTGACATCTTCCAAAGAGGATTGAGTGATGAATCAGCGAGAGGATATGTGGGAAAAGGCCTACCACAGGGCCTGGCCCACAGCATACACTCAATAAACGATAGCACACCTTTATCCTGAGTTCATCAGCCTTGCTCAACACTGGATTTGCACAACACGTAGATTAACACAGTCAAAGTCAATAGCAAGTGATTGATCACACATCACCTGTGCATACAGGATTTTTTTAAAGAAAGAAAAAACATTAAATTAAAATGTTGAAAAATTATTTAAAATTTATTTAAAAATAATAAAATTAAAATAAACAAATAATTAATTAATTAAATTTTTTAGGTAAAGAAAAATTTCGTTTTTAAATAAAAAAATGATGGTGTGCGGCTCTTCAGTGTTCGCAGCATGGAGAAACGAAAGCACAGAGGGCAGAGAAATACACTGACCCTTAGAGATCTCGGAGTCTGGGTCATTCATTTACAGACAAGGCCTAGAGAACGCATAACAATGTACTTTTCTAGAGAGCTGTGTCAGCCGTGCTGGTGTCCTTGCACGTGGGTCTTGTTCAGCCCTGACTGAGATCGTCAGTCGGGGAGCAGCTCCTATTACCATACTCCCCCCCCAACCCCCCAGCTTATGCAGAAAAGCTCATGTGTTCTAGCACCTTCTACCTCTTTCCATCCTAAATCTACTGAGGGACTGGCCTCCAGTCTCACATCTGGCGGGTGGCACAGCCAGGACCCCAATGGCTCCAGCCCAGACGAAGCCTTTTCACCCACCCGGAGCACTGGCCACAGAGCAGGATCTCGAAGTCAAGGTTAAAGAAGAAAGGTTAAAGGTTAAAGAAAGAAAGGTTAAAGAAGAAACGGATAAACTGGGCCACAGGTTCATTCATTCCTTAACCAGACAAATCAAGAATGTTGACCACATTGGGCCCACCCTGGAGCCTTTTTACACCTGGATCAGCCACTGTCCTCCAGTGACTGTCCCCCAGCCCCCCACCCCCAGGGCCTGAGTGATCCCCGAGGGCTGACCAGGAGCAACTAGATAGGATACGGGCCTCTCCTCTCCTCAGACTGACAAGACTTCCCTCCCCAACTGGGAGCAACAGCCACCGGGACAAGGCCGGGCCTCGGCCGCTAACCACGCTGGCTGGCAACACCAGGCACAAGAAACGTTTCCACACAAAAATAAGTTAAAAACAACAAAAAAGGAAAATTCCCCTGCTCACGGAACCCTTGGGCTAGCTCGGTCTCCCGAGGAGGCAGGGATCAGTATTGCCACTCCCAAGAAGAATGAGGAACAGAGATGTTGAGAAACCTGCCAGAGTTGTGGCCTGAGTCAGCACAGAAGAGAGAAAACAAAACTGTGCGTCTGAGCCCAGGGCCCCGGGCACCGAACGCAGCAGCCCTGCTTCCTGAAGCTCTCCTGCTCCTCCAGCTGAAATTTCAAGATCCCCTTTCCATTTTTAGGCTTAGCTTTCTTTGTGCTCCAAAGCCAAGGTTTCTCTTCCTTTCCTACATGTCTAGACCCCTTTTGCTCCTAAGTACCCTCCCTAAATGCCATCATCTTCGGTTCCTTTCCCCTTGAAATAAAAAGAAACAAACAGACGCCCACAGGCATGTGTTGGGGGCTGGAGATATGTGAAAATGAGCAGTTACCACCAAGGTTCCGGGATTCCGCCACAGCCCGAGCCCCAGCTGCGGGACAGGTTGGAAGGCAGACCCTGGGGAGACTCCTTGGGAAGACCTCGCAGAGACCATGACCACCATCAGAATGTTAACTGCCTTTAAGTACCCAGTTTTCAACTGCAGGGAGACGGTCTGAGACAAGAAAAGACATACGTGTTCTGAACTTAACGCAAATGTCAGTGGAGAGCATGGTTTCTAGATTAAGATCACTTCTGAAGTAACTGCATTTCATAACACTATATAACAACAGCTCCAAAATAGCAAGCTGAGATTTTTTAGTTGTCTAAAAGAATGGCCTTGAGTGCCTTTTACCTAGGAGCAGATGGATGCGTGAAGCTCCAGCCTGAGGACCCGAGACCCTTCTCTCTGGAATAACTACAGCTCTACTGGCTGCCCCAAATCACCAGCTCACAGTGTCTTTGAGGTGCACACAGGCCCATTTTCCTCTGTTTCCTTGGTTTTCCTCACCATTACCATTCTCAAGACCCCCCCCCTTTTTTTAATGTTTATTTTTTGAGAGAGAGAAAGAGAGAGAGAGAGTGCATGAGCAGGGGAGGAGCAGAGAGAGAGGGAGACAGAGGATGCCAAGCAGGCTCCAGGCTCTTGAGCTGTCAGCACAGAGCCCGATGCAGGGCTCGAACTCACAATCCATGAGATCATGACTTGAGCCGAAGTCAGACACTTAACTGACTGAGACACCCAGGCACCCTGAGATCCTTTTGTATGTGACAAATGTGTTCATTGGAGCTACTGCTTCTGGGTCAATGCTACTGTCCAATATCAGCCTGTACTGTTATTTTGTTTTCCCTTTTGATTAGTCTGGATTTGGTTTTTTACTGGTTGTGAATACAATGGAATAAAAAAAATTGGGAGTTGCTTGACTAGCACTAGTGACTAAGTACGTGCAGGGGTGCCTGGGTGGCTCAGTCAGTTGGGCGTCTGACTTTGGCTCTCGTCATGATCTCATGGTTTGTGGGTTCGAGCCCCACGTCGGGCTCTGCGCTGACAGCTCAGAGCCTGGAGCCTGCTTCAGATTCTGTGTCTCCTTCTCTCTCTGCCCCTCCCCCACTTGTGCTCTGTCTCTGTCTCTCAAAAAAACATGTAAAAAAAAAAAATTTAAATAAAGTACGTGCAGAGCAGTAACAGGTACGTGAGTAGCTCATTTCAACACGGTGGTCCCAGTTTCCCTGAAAGTGACTGGTGAGAGGGAAGGGGGTCAACCCTTGGGAGGCTGATCTCTGAGGTTCTTCTTCCAGAGCTGTGGTTCTAGGATGACACTAGTCTTGGGTTCCCACTCCACTTTAGCACAGTTTTTGCTGTCCAAACACCTCAGGAACATTATGGGGAGGAAAACAATATGTCTTTACACAATATGTGCCATGTGCAATCATGCAATATGTGTAATGTTAAAGCCTTTTTGCATGCTGATACCCTGGTACATTTTCTGGAAGGCTCTTATTCCATAAGCTTTATTAATAAGATTGACAAGGATTTCTTTCCCTCCATCCTTTGCTCAACTCCCTGGAAAGCTCAATCAAAAGATTCAAATCAGAGTGTTCTTAATTTCAAAGCACTTTTATCTTTGCCCCACCCAACCAAATGCAAGCCTACTATGGTTTCCTTAAGGAAGTCTTCACTGCCAGTTCCAGGTCAATAGGCAATTTCCATTCTCTTGGTTATAACCAATCAATCCTTTGTATTATATTCTCTTCTCTAACTCTTCTCCATCCTCTCGTCCAGCCCTCCACAAAATATTGCTATGGCTTTCTTTTACTAAACCATCAATTACCTAATAAAATCCTGGTGCCATAGATCCATCATGCAAGACGCCACTTTATAGTAAACCTTTAAATATAAAATGACCGTCCTCCAGAGTTTCCCAAGGTTGGTCTTTGGGATTATCTCTCCCCAGGGTGAAAGTTTTAAGAATCCGGCAAGAATTTTATATTGTCTTCAAACACCCAACACAAGTACCTCCACTCGAAGAAACCACCTCTTTTCTTGCTTGCCACAAAATTTAGACAGACTTGCAAAACTGAATGTGGTTTTGTAATACTACTGGATTAGATTTCAGTGATCAGTGAGGGTAAAAAAATAATAAACAGCCTCCGAATACCAGTTTCCTAAACAAGTGAATGAAAATGGTTGGAGGAAGTCGACAGTTGAATTCTAGTCCAAACAAAGGAATCTTATCATGAAAACACAAACAGCCTATCCTTCTGGGGAACAGAAAATAAGAAGAGTGAATTACAACCAAAAAGCTGCCTCTCCTAGCAGAAAGCTGTAAAACTCCTGTCAAAAAGACTTAAACCAGCCACCATCCGTAACAGGTACATTTCACATCTGTAAGCTCTAGAAAAGCAGCCGTGATGAAACATTTTGGCTCTAGCCAATGAGCCTCACTCCAAAAGGTTCTGGAGAATTCAGACAATAAAAACAATGGAAAGAACCAAAGGCCAGACAGAAAAGCCAGGCTCCAACAACACCCCCCAGCTGCCTGCCAGCCTGCACTGGAATCCTTCTTTCCAAATCTATGCAAATATCCTGAAAAGGGTAATGAAATTTTCATTTCTCTCTGCATGGATCAGCTGTCCTTGGGATTCTTCTGCTAAGGCAAAATGCCACTGAGGGAAGAATAGCAAGAAAATGTCTTTCCGGAATCCTCAAGAAGTCTTCGGAAAGTCTTCAACAGATAAACAGAAACATCTATTCTAAAACTACGACCCTTAAAACAACAAACCCATGGGGTGGAATAATGCCTGTAGCTCATGATATAGAAGAAAGTCACTCGTTTTTAGCCATAGCTATGTAAATATAAGCAAAGTAACCTAGTGTTATCTCAGCTGTAAAATTAAGGCATAAACATGCTGTTCTGCGTCTTCGGTGGGTCCTTGAGATCAGGGCTGTGGGTGCACACTGAACGGAAGAACCCTGTGCAGCTGTCCAGGGCAGCATAACAGGGGAGGGCGGGCGGGGTGGGGGGGGGGCAGTTAAGAACAGGCTTTGGGCACCAGCCACATGTAGGTGGATTCTATCTGTTTTACCAGTTGTTCGTCCCCGGACATGCTGCTTTACCCACACTGGCCTGAGTTTTGTCATTTTTAAAGAGGGAATAAGGATGATACCCAGGCTGACAGGGTTATTCTCATAATTAAACAAATCAGCTGATACCAGGCCGTTAGCCCAGTTCCCGGGGCACGAGAAACTTGCAGCAAATAGTAGTTATTCTTCC
The DNA here is from genome assembly GCF_027475565.1 of Acinonyx jubatus. Lineage (NCBI taxonomy): Eukaryota > Metazoa > Chordata > Mammalia > Carnivora > Felidae > Acinonyx > Acinonyx jubatus. Next base: position 14,735,659 of record NC_069382.1, read on the forward strand.
TGGGGCCTGGCAAAGACCATAAAGGCACATGCAGGGGCTCAAAATGTGACAAATAAATAATGACAAGCTTATCCGGTTTGACAGATTAGAAGGTTCTTGTAGGCAAGGTTTGATCTCACATTCATTGTATGTTCTTAGCACAGAAGAAAGGTAGGCCCTTGAGGGCATTAAAGGAAACAAGCCAATCACAAGAGGAGGAATACTGTTTGATTCCACTCACATGAGGTACCCCCAACAGTAGCCAAGTTCACAGAAGCAGAATGCAGAATGGTGGTCGCTCTTGGTGGGCTGGGGGGAGGGGACCGGGGACTTCGTGCTTAATGGGGACAGAGTTTCAGTTTTGCGAGATGAACAAGTTCTGGAGACCGATGGCGGGGATGGCGACGACACAACACTGTGAAGGCACTTACTGCCGCTGAAATGTGCACTTAAAGGTAGCAAAAAAGGTCAGTTCTGTGTTATGTCTATTTAGCCACGATTTTAAAAAATAAGCTTAAGAAAAAAAACCCAAACAAACCCAGAAAGTTGATGTTCAGGAACTAAAAGGTTAGGTTAGTGGCTGATAATTCACAAGGAACCTGTCATGATCAACCCAATTCCAACACAACTGTGTGTCAGTCACGGGAGCAGCATCCTAACTAAAGGACACTGGGAAGGACTCCTCAACATTTATGAGCTGACTGTAGTTATTCATGATAGGACCTCTGCTTTCTTTTCGTAATGTTTGCAAGCAATAACATTGACTCAGGATTTATATTTCCTAATTATAACCAAGTGCCCCCAAAATTAAACAGAGATCATCAGAGAGTATAAGATGATGTAATGTTGGCAGAGAAACGACTCATCGGTTTGTTCTGTAAGGATCGAAGAACCAACTGAAACTCGTTCTCATCCTATGACCGTCTGAGTCTATTCCTGGGTCATTATGTGGCCCTTCCCTGGGGAATCAGATACCTGGCCTGATTAGAAGCTCTACTAAATTGAAAAAGAAGGGGAAAATATGTGGAAACAAGTAAACTTGCCGGAGTGGAATGAAGGTCCAGGTCTCAAGGTTGAGTTCAAGTCCTGACCCAAACCCTCACTGCCCCTGTGACCTAGAATAAGTGTTTCACTTGTAAAAATGAAGGAGCTGGAAGAAATGGTCCCCGAGGTTCTATCCAGTTTTTGGTCAAACTCAGATTCCACTGAACACACCCTTCCAGATTTCTGCAAACAAAATAGCCTTAGATGTACTACTTCTCCAAAGAAATAGTATTTGTTAGTCAGGCACAAAGATGTTATGGGCGATCAAGTAAAGAAACGCTATGGCCATGACTTCTGGGAACAAAAGTACCCAAGGAGATGCTCATTGAGACAATAAAGCCAGAATAATTCCCAAGACGGAGGAGAGATCCTCTGCTGTGTGGAGGGTGGGTGGCCCCACCCTGAAGGGCTGCCCCACCTTGATCTGTGCCCAGTTCCAAAGCTCCCCTCCTGCCCCCTTACCTGCATAGGAAGACACGGGGGAAATCTGCAGAGGGTAGAGCTCGCTCATGCTGACCGGCTGTTCGTCACTCTCCGTGGTCACCTCTACAACCTGGCAAATGTCCGGAGGATTAGTGACAATCTCTTGATCCTCGATGTTGCTGTCCAGATGGGACTGTCCTACAACTTCAAAGAAAACACAGCCATCAGGCGCCGATGCCTGATTCACGATTCTAACGTGTGCTCTCAAGAAAGAAAACCTTCCCCCAAAAAGCTGAATGGTCAGGAGTCAGATTCTCAGTCACCACATGTCATCGGCCGTGAAACTGAAGGACAGCTTTAGCTTTGGATTAATGTCTCCAGAGAAGCAGCTTGCCAGTAACCTGGCTCCCCAGGGCTATTTCCAGCATGCTGGCCAATGGTGCTTACATGTGGCAATGTCCCAAACTCAATCCAATCACAGCCAAGCCTGCAAGACTGGAGGCTGCATCCAGACCTAGCCCCAGGGCCAGAAAGACAGTGCTTTGAACTTGACCCATTTCTTTCCTCTGTTCTTGCTCCGAAGGAAGCTGTTGTGCCGTTTTCCAGGTCCTGGGTCCAGAGAGATATTACCAAATGTTATTATTAAGGAGAAAGGACCACCAAAATCCACTCCATTGTGTCATGTCCAGCTGTGGGTGCTCTGTTCACACTCCCAGCCCCTTCCTACCCTGCAGGCAACATGACCGCTGGATGGAATATCTGAACAGTGGAACAGAATGGTTTTCCCAGCCCAACACACATTGGTAGCACCAGCTCCCCAGAACACTGACAAGATGATTTCTGACCACCTTGCCTCTGAATCCTGCCTCAACTTCCTTTTAATCAAATCTTTTAGTTTGAGGTCATTATAGAGTCACGTATAGTTGGAAGAAGTAATAGAGAGATCCTGTGTGCCCTTTATCCAGTTTCCTCCAATGCAAGCATCTTGCAAGATTATAGTACAATTCCTGGGGCGCCTGGTGGCTCAGTCGGTTAAGCATCTGACTCTTGGTTTCAGCTCAGGTCATGATCTCATGGTTCACGAGTTCGAGCCCCACATCAGGCTCTGCACTAATAATGCAGAGCCTGCTTGGGCTTCTCTCTCTCCCCTCTCTTTCTGCTCCTACCCCACAGGCACGCTCCCTCTCAAAATAAATAAACTTAAAAAAATTAAAATTTAAGACCACAGTACAATACCAGGATACTGACACTGATAACATTCTACGCATCTTGTTCAGATTTCCTCAGTCTTCCTGTGCGTGCGTGTGTGTGTGCGTGTGCACACACACACGCAATTAGCTTTCTGCAATTTTATCACTTACGGAGTTGCATGTTTGCCAGCACAGTCAAAATACAAAACACGTCCATCATCACAAGTATCTGCTACGTTACTCTTTTATATCTACCTTCCTTCAGCCTCTCTTCCCCATGATCTCTAACCCCTGACATCCACTAACCTGTCCCCCATTTCCATAATTTTTGTCATTTCAAGGATGTTTCATAAATGAGCTCACATGGTAACCTTTGTATATTGGCTTTTTATTCAGTATAATTCCCTAGAGATTCACCTAAGTTGCTGTGGACACCAACAGCTGGTTCCTGTTCACTGCTGAGTAATATTCCCTGGTGTGGATATAGCACAATCTGTTTAACTCTCCAGCCACGGAAGGAAGAGAGAAAAGGCACCCAAGAGGCTGGGGAAGGAGGCCGTTTTCATGTTTTGGCTGTTACAAGTAAGGCTGCTATTAATATGCGTATTCAGGTTTTATATGAACCTAAGTTTCCATGCCTCTGGGATAAAAGCCCAAGAATGCAATTGCTGGGTCGTACGGTAACTTCATGTTTCATTCTACAAGGAACTGCCAAACTCTGGCTTGACGTGGCTGTACTGTTTCCCATTCCCACCAGGAACGTATGGATGATCTCAATTTATGCACATTCTCGTCCGCTTCTGGCGTGGCCACTATTTTTCCTCAGCCACTCTGATAGGTGTGCAGTGGTATCTTACTGTGGTTTTAATTTGAATGTCCCTAATGCCCTCCCCTACTTTCAAACAGAACTGACCTTAGACTTCTGCTGGCAACTGACTGGATGAAATATCCCTGAAAACTGCCACCAATAAACCCATGGAAATAACAAAGGAATAACAGTGTTTTCCCAAGGGCCTCAAAATACTTTGCCGTCACAGTCAATGTTTTACTCGTGTAAGTTATTTTAACATTTCCACCCATGACCATGACAGGCAAACCACCATCATCCTATGATCAACTAAGAAACTAGCTCAGGCACAGAGAGGTAGACTGACTTCTCCAAAGTCACACAGTTTGTGGATTATGTACGGTGTCCATGTCCCTCGCATCTTCCCGACCATCAGGGTAGGCAAGAAGGCCTCCGTGTTCCAATCTTCTTGAGAAGTTTGCCATCATGGACAAATGCTCGTTTTAACTGCGCAAAGTATTTTCATTGCTCCGGTATTTTTGTTTAGAAATGAGTTCCTGTTTTAATTGCTTTTTTTGGAGGGAGATGAAATGACCAGCCCGACGTAGGGAGAACATGACCTGATTCTACTCGGAGAAGGCTTGAGAAGGGAGTGAGAATTCTCGGGTTCTGGAAGGAAGAGAGGAAAAGCACGCACGAGGCTGGGGAAGGAGATTTGGGGATGTGATAACCATCCACAAAGCCACAGCCTTCAGAAGGGAAGGGAAATGCAATGTTGCCGAAGTTCTCCTGGAGGGGATAAAATTAAAGAAGAGGAAGGCAGACTATATATGGCAGGCAGACTCCCCAGTTCTTATTTTATCCTTTGGACTAGCCTATTTGAGCAGGAGAGCATCAATTATGCAGTTCACCAGACACAGACTGAGTGCTGACACCGACCTCTCTCGAGTTTCTTCCGCCTCTTCTCGCACAGAAGACAAAATGGCAGGAAAACGAGATTTCCCAAGTCCTAAAAGCAGTCAGCAGATAGAAGCCAAACGGGGCGTGTGTACGAGGAGGGCTGGCCACAAGTAATACCCTGCACACTAAGGCAATTAGGCTCTTCTAAGAATTAGATTTCCATCGAAGCCACGTTAACTTCCAATACTCCAAAATTCAATTCTCTCTTGCACTGTCGTTGCAAATAGACGGCAAGCGAGCTGGGACTGTACCCAATGACAGCAGCTCAAAAGTCTTCCTCTCTACAACAGCCCCGCAAACTCTCTGACCAGGAACTCTCGCCCTCGCTGCTTTTGCCCAGAATGCCCAACTCGGTCCTTCAACATACGGAAGATTTGCTGAGCACCTACCTCGTAGGACAACTTGTCACGTACTGGGGAGGGGCAGGACATGACCGAGCCAGCAAGGGCCTGGTTTGTGAGCTGTCTCGTAGGGCTCCTGGTCAGCACAGAAGGCTCGAGAGGTGAAGTTTAGGACAGTGTGAAAAGAAAAGACAGTAGAGAATTTTCTCCCAGTGGGAAGGATCAAAGGCTTCAGTGAGGCAGTAACACGGGTTGGAAGGGGAAGGTGAGCAACAGGCAGCATTCAGAATGCCCCTGTCTTTCTGGAGCCTTTTCCTGACCATCCAGAACTGTCTGACCTCCCCTTCCAGAGCGCCCCTCACTCGCGGTCCCCACTGCTCGGCCAACACTAACAACATGACATGACCTGGAGACACTTCCTGACTTTCTGCCTCCTACTGCAAGTTAATTCTTTATGTCTCCTTTTAACTTTTTATTTGGATGCGTCATCTTCGCCACCAAATTGTGGCTCCTGAGAGAGCCGAGAACTGGGATTAGAACTTTGTGTATCAAGTTGTAGCCCAGGCTCGTGGCTGATGTCTGAGAGCAGCTAGTGAATTTCTGCTAAACAAAGAGATGAATGAACACGGCAAGGCTCACCGACTGGAGCCGGAGTCCCAGAGGAGACCATGGCCGCTTGCAAAGGCCGGATGTGACAATGAATGTTTCCTAGCAAATGTCAGGACTTACGGCGAGCCGGGCTTTTTAGAACCTAGATGAAATGATGAAGATAGGGAGGGCCATGGTTGCCAGAAGCTGAGGGTAAGGGGAGGAAATGCTTAGGGGTAATAAAATGTCATAGGTCTTGAATATAGTGGTGGTTACACAACTGAGTGCACCGGCCAAGAAGAGGTTAATTTTACATTATTTCATTTAATATCTGAACATCATTGAGGTCCAACCCGTAAGGTTCCAGCCCAAAAGAGAAACAGGGAAATCTCAACATCTGAGATGCTCTTTGGATGAGCTTTAGGCACAACCCCTAATCAACTGACCAATCTCTGTCTCTGTGTCTCTCTCCTGAGTTCCCCAAACCACTAGCCTTTGCCCCCAGTAACACCGACTCCTGACTCCTGACACCTGAAAAGAGGGGCAAGTAGCAGAGTAGCAGAACTGTTAGCAACCCCTAAGGCAAATAAAGTCACAAGTGGCACCCTGCTAGGCACCTGAATATCCTCTTGATAAGTAATCGTACAAAGCCTAAGGCTTCCCAAGCACTTATCTTTGCCTTTCCCACTCACCCTGTACGTCCCATCTGTAAGTCTCCACAGCCCCATGAGGAAGGCACAATTACTGTCCCCATTCTAGACACGAGGAAAAGGCATCATGAAGACTTAAATATTAATTTGAGGCCAGACAGCCAGTAAGTGGCAAAACCAGCAATCAGATTCCACTTTCCCTGACCCCAAGGCTCAACTCAAGTACTCCCCGATATGGTCTCCCCAGCTAAGAGAGCTCAGGAAATTCTGACTGGTCGCCTCTGGCTTCCTAATAAGCCCATCTGAGGATAAAAACTTACGCATCTCACCTTAATGAGACTCTGGGCTCATAACCAGCAGTGGAATTGCTTTTCAACAGCTCTATATTGGGTGCCAAGGAAACTCTCCAATGGTTGGAGGGGCTTGAAATCCACCAAGCTTCTCCAGCACATCGGGGAAAGAGTCCCCCACAGCAATGTAATTTTATCTGGACCTAGTTGCTAAGAATTACAACAATATTATTCGTGGCTGGTTACTGATGAGCCAGTGTGGTTCCTTAAAGGGTCATCCCAACTTTATTAACAATTATTGACTTAGTGGAGGGCTCCACCTGAGAACACAGTTGCCCCCATGCCTCACAGAAAGCTCTTAATAGCAGAGACTATTAGAAATGAAAACAAGGGCCTCTGAAGGCGGGGAGGCTGGGTCCTACCACTTTATAACTAAAGAAAGCTGAAACCCAGAGAGGCCAGGCAAATAACCGCCAAGGTCACCTAGGTAGCTGCAGGGTCGAGAATAAAGCTAATTAGGGGAGGGGGGCACCTGGGTGGCCCAGTCAGTTAAGCATCAGACTGCGCTCACAGTATGGAGACGACCTGGGATTCTCTCTCTCTCTCTCCCCCTCTCTCTCTGCCCCTCCCTCACTCCCGCTGTCTGTCTCCCTCAAAATAAGTAAATGAAACGTTAAAGCGTATCAGAGGGCACAGAAAATCAGGCCATTGGCGTGGTATTATGGAGAGAAATTTCTTCTTGGTCCTGTCTGAAAGTCTGAGAACTGAAACTGTTAATATTAGCTGCGACGATGAGGCACAGATTGAAGGTTACTTTTCTTACTCAGATCTTACTTAATCACAATATTATTTTACCACCTTCTAACTACACAGTGACTTTTCCACTAGGCTCATTTTGTGCTCTCAACAACCCCGTGAGGTAGGCAGGATCAGTATTATTATTTCTACCTTATATTTGAGGTCATGGAGTCTCAGAGAGGTTAGGGAGTTTGCCCAAGGTCATGTGGCAAATAAATAAATAACCTAAAAAACCTGCAGAAGGAGGTCTAAAACCCAAGTCTTTCTAATCTGGGGTGTGTGTGTGTGTGTGTATGAATAAAACGCAGGCATGATCTGGGACAGATGTCCAAGAGCAATGGTGGGAAAGACTGTCACTACAGGGTTAATAATTTTAGAGAATGGAGTTCTGTCCTCGCACAGGCCAGACGGACCCCCTGCAGCCTGCACCCACCTCAACCGGTTGATGTAGGTCAGGGTGAAGCACGAGGGTGACGGGGCCGAGAAAACAGCACCACACGTTACCATCAAGGGGAGCAAATACTCCGCCCCAATAAAATCTCAGGAGAGTTGATCAATACATCACGAGGGTCAACAGTCTGGGAGCAGAAATGTGGGTGAGATGCGCCGGGGTAGCAGCTTACGCTTCCCAGCGGAACTGCCAAACGTCCGTCTCTTTCTGTGCTACGCTGACAGAGCCCTAAGGGCCGCGCCACAGTGACAAAGCCAGAGCCACCTCGCTTGCACGCTGGACAGGCACGTGGAAGTCACAACATGCTGAATCATTCAAGTTCAAAACCAAATACATGGGGCGCCTGGGTGGCTCGGTCAGTTAAGCGTCCGACTTCAGCTCAGGTCATGATCTCGCGGTTCGTGGGTTCGAGCCCCGTGTCGGGCTCTGTGCTGACAGCTCAGAGCCTGGAGCCTGCTCCGGATTCTGTGCCTCCCTCCCTCTCTGCCCCTCCCCCGCTCACACTCTGTCTCTATGTCTCTCAAAAATAAACATTCAAAGTATATATACAAATAAAAGGGGTGGGCAAGGACCAGGTCACCAGGACTCTGTGGAGACAAGAGAGACTCAGATCTTCGTCTTGGGGACAATGGTGACTTGGTGAGACTGGCATTGTTTTTTTTTAAAAAGTCACTCTGTGTGGAGAATGAATGGGGCGGGGGCGGAATGGAAAGAGTGCTGTGACAGCAAAGGTGACTGGGACTGGTATCAGAAATAGAAAGAAGGGGCCGGATTTGAGAAACCTGAGGAGCTGATGGTTAATTATAAATGAGGTGGGAGTGGCAAGGCAGAGGGGAAGGTGAGAAACCTTTAGCCTCATGAAAGGATGGCAGGTTTCTTGGGCAAATCAAAACTTCTTAAGGTTGAAAAGACATAGCTCAGACTACTGCCGGAACTCTGCACGCTCATGGTGACGTAGAGCGTCCCGCACAGGCCCATCTCTGGGACCAGGCTTTTCCAGGCCGGGTCCACTGGAGAAAAATAAGGTGCACTATGGGTTCTGGGTCTGGGTTCACGTCTCACGTGGGGGTTCATGTTGCTCTGCGTTTTCTAGTCCTAACAGAACCGGATGCCTTGTCTCGTGAGGGGGTGAACAGCTCAGCCCTCCCAGAAACAGGCAGGAGGCACAGCCCCCCCCCCCCCACCCCGAGAAGGAGCACGGAAGACCTTCACTCCCTCTCCCTTGCCAGGGAATGCCTTCCACCTAAAGGTCCACCTCACGGGGCCCCTGAGAGGCTCAGCTGGTTAAGCGTCCAACGTGTGATCTCAGTTCAGGTCATGATCTCACAGTTAGTGAGTTCGAGCCCTGCGTCCGGCTCTACACTGACTGCTCGGAACCTGCTTGGGATTCTGTCTCTCCCTCTCTCTGCCCCTTCCCCTCTTGCACTCTCTCTCTGTCTCTCTCTCTCTCCCTCTCTATATGAATAAATAAACTTTAAAAAATATGAAAAAAAATACAGAGCCACCTCAAGCTATTATTTATCTTGTTGATGAAGTTTGTTTGTTTTTTTTTTTTTACATGTTAAGCACCAGGAAAAACAGCAAACAAAAGAAGGGTGAGCAAAGGAGCTGGGAAAAGATGAAGACATAATTCTACCGCCTAGCACCACCTTTGGTCGACCTCAAAGCATTAGGAATTCTGGTGCCAGAGGCTGCCAACCTTGAGTCATAACCATGAGGTCCTCGTGGGGACCCACGTCGCGAATCTGTTCTCTTCCAACGCAGGTCCTTCCTGGTGATACCTGAGCTCCTAAGCTTGTCCAAAAGAGCTACCAAGCTTTGCTTCCAAAGCCAGTCAAATTTGGAAGCAATTACCAAAAGAAGTACATACATCCCATAAGGTGCATTTGGGCAGACAAAATCCAGACAAAATTCAAATTACATTGTTTCCTAATTGTTATTCGTGACTACTAAGGGTTGCTCGATTTACTTTGGAGCAATGAATAGCCTCCTCTGTTACACGGCAATCTTTGCTTTATTGAAGGGTGGGGTTACCTTTTATCAAGAAACACAATGGGGTTGTAAAGCACTGCCTGGGCAAGTCAGACAGAATGTCCGCACCTGCAAACTTTTTACACTGGCCCGGAGATGATTTCAATACGGCTCAGCAAAAGCGCTGCTAACCTGGGCAAGATGCCAGGGGGTATTGTCAGAACAATTCAACATGTTGCTGGCGTCTTCCGCTTCCTAAAAACAGAAGTCCTCCCCCCCTCCCCCACCCCACAAGACAGAATTCAATGCTAAGGAAAAGTAAAAATAAAAATAAGGGAGTTTCCCCCCCCCCCCTTAAAAGGAAAGCAGGGGTGGGTCTTTGGGCTATCTTATACGCTAACCTGTGTGTTTAATCAGACAGGAGAGATGGAACATTAAAAGACAAATCCCGGGGCGCCTGGGTGGCTCAGTCAGTTGAGCGTCTGACTTCAGCTCAGATCATGATCTCACAGCTGGTGAGCTCGAGCCCCACATCGGGCTCCCTGCCGTCAGCCTGTTGGCGTGGAGCCTGCTTCGGATTCTGCGTGCGTGCGTGTGTGTGTTTGTGTGTGTGTGTGTCTCCACCCCGCCCCCCGCCCCCCAATTGCTCTCTTTCCCTCAAAAAAAATAAATAAGTAAAAAGACAAATCTTAAGTATTGGGACACTGTGCTCCTTTTTGCTGTGCACCACTAGGCACATCTGAAAGTGCATTCAGCAGTTATGGACAAGAAGGCAAGCCCAGGACCCAGCCCGCCGATGGCCACAAGTGTGCATGTGCCTGTAAGCCTGCGTGTGACTAACCACTATCATCTCTGGCAACAATAAAAGTCAAACAGAACAGCAATCAAGCAAGAGTCCCTGCGTCCGGGCCACGGTCCGTTCCCGTTTCTCCTCCACACTGAACTGGATTCACTTACAATAACCTCTACCCTGTCTGGAATAAAAATGTACTGGGTGGCTGGCCTCCACTGACTTGACGTATTGATTTTCAATCTATTTCCCTACCTAAGAGCTTACAGACAGTGTAAAAAATTGCTCTCATATCAAGTACTCATTTCAGTTCCCAATTTTAACCCTATCAACACAATGCTTATAAAAGTAGAATGAAAACATCTGGAAGTTTTCCTCTTGGTGCCTAAACACAAAACTGGAATGAACCCCGGGTTTAGAAACAAATGAACTGAACGCGAGAAACGGGTGTCAGTTTTCAATAAAGCATTTTTAAAAGGTTAAGAGAAACCGAATCTCTCAAATTCCGCAGTGGCCTCGGAATCAGAATCCCTGTGTCTCTCACCTCCGTCCACAAGTCACACAGGCTGGGAATGGCTAATTAATGATACGTGGGAGTGGAGACCAGAAAAAATCTGTGAAGGGCTTAAAACTGGAGACAGAGCTACTGTTAACAAGGATCACCAATCACCCATTCCTTTATAATGCTTGTATGGACCCACTTGGTATATTATTATACAACGTTGTGAGGGCCACCAACGGATTAAAGATATTCAAACTCCTTTTACTGCGTCCATTATTATTTTATTATTAGGCCAAGGAAGAGACTCATGTAATCAAGTTCTACACCAAGCCGGGCCTCCAGTCTTTGCCCGGAAGTAAGGAAGTAATGACTCATTAAATTAGCACCAGCCCCTAGAGCACTAATCCTACCGAAAGGGCAAAGAACAATTAACCTGACAGAGAATTTACATGCCAAAGACTCAACCAAATGTTTAAGGGGGTAAAAAAAGGCCAGAAAAAACCCTCTGATAGCACTCTGGCTTTTGTTTGCCATTTTATCTGAGGCTGAATTCACCGCATAAATGAAGGGTAGCGCAAAACCCACCAGCTCCCTGGAAATAGCTGAATCTTAAGAAAAAGTGCCTGGAGTCTTGGCAAATTAGCTTGTTGCTGCTGTTTCTTTTTAAAGGGCTCAATGGGAAAGGCTTTCCAGAGACCGCCTGCCTGCCGAGGAAGGGAAGCCTGGCAGGCAGGGCCATTATCTGCCCTGATACAGCGAGCTCGCAACATATGCTCCCGTCCTTCCTTCACACTGCACTCTGCCAAAGCCCGCAGCGTTCAGGGGAGTCCCTGCATACATCATCCTACTTCCCAGTCACCAGAACCCAGGGGGAAGGAGGGGCGAGTGACATTTACAGCATCCATCCGTAGCCTCCCATCAGTACTCGGCTAAGGATCCAGAAACAAAGGTACCTGGACAGGAGGTTTGCTCTCATAGTTCTGCGTGATCTCACTGGTTCTCACCGGCATCAGAAGCCCTGACAGGCTACAAAATAGGGAAGGGTTTAAGGGACCCAAAGGCGCCTGAGGGCAAAGCCTGGTTGTGGATTCTGGGGCTGGAGCTGGAAGACAAGGTCATGGGCCTCCACTCCTGCACAGAACCCCCACCGTCCACTCAGTGCAGTGGCCCAATGGGACTTGGTTGAAATGAAATTCACAATGGTCACCCTCCTGCCGAAAACCCTCCAAGGAGTGGTGTTTACATTGCAGGTGTATGTAAAATGGTTGTGCACTTTACTGTCTGTTATACTTCAATATAAAAATACATATATATTTGGGGTGCCTGGGTGGCTCAATTGGTTAGGCGTCCGACTCCTGGTTTCAGTTCAGGTCATGATCTCACAGTTCGTGGGTTCGAGCCCCGCATCGGGCTCTGTGCTGACAGCTCGGAGCCTGGAGCCTGCTTCAGATTCTGTGTCTCCCTCGCTCTGTGCCCCTCCCCCACTCGCACTTAGTCTCTCTCTCTCAAAAATAAATAAACATTAAAAATTTTTTTTAATTAAATAAAATAATAAAAATTTAAAAATACGTATTTTTTGAAACATACCCTCTGGCAGTTTGGGAATAAGATCCAGAGTCCTTCCCATGGCCTGCACAGGCCCCCAGGAGCCTACCCTGTGTCCCCCTCTGATGGGGAGGGGGCGTTCGGCCCCTCTGGATTTCCTCCTAGTCCTCCAAGTGGGTTCCTACACTGAGGTCCGTGTCCCACAGTTCTGGGGCCCGCCCCACGCGGCCCCTCCTCACCCACCCACTGCAGAGGAAATGCCACTCCTTCACGAAGCCCCCAATTTAAATCCGGCCCTGGATATTCCCTCTTGTTCTTTTCTTTGCAGCATTCTTCTCAAATGCGAGCGCCGTAGATATCTGTGGCGCTGTGTGGTGACTGACTGTCCTTCCACAGAGACTGTCCTGCCCCCGAACCTATTTCTAGCTCGGAGTCTGGTATACAGAAGGCGCTCAAGAATCTTTGAGGAATCAAAGTGTGCCCTCTGGCAACAGGTCTCTGTGCCTCAGTTCCTTCATTTGTAAGAACGAGCACCGCTTGTATGGGAGGTATGCCAGGGAGCAGGGGCAGAGAGGACCCACGAGGACAGTCTTCCCTCTCCTGGGTCCCAAGTTAAATGAATAACACTTTTGCCCACGTGACCGCTTACTGAAAGACGGCGAACTGCTGATCGTGAGCCACTGGGAGGAAAAAAAAAAACCCATTTCACCTACCGGACTCTCCGGGGAAGTCACTCTTGAGGCTGACCCATCGCAAGCTCCTTTATCTGACCTCAGAGGTCTTTCTTTTTCAGCCCTGAAATCTAGCGGCTGGAACTTTGCGTTTTCAGATGGTTCCAAGACCTCCTCCCCCTGACTATGTTATTTCAAATCACGTTTTACAAACTTCAGACCCCGGGGGGCTGCTTGTGTGTATGAAAAATGAGATGTCAAAACAGTTTACCTATGATGTTCACCGTACTATCCACTTCATTTTTTATAGCTGAAGTCAGGACGGCATACTCAGGAGAAAGATCACTTACTCCATTACTAAGCCCCAAAGATGACTCAACTGGTTCTTGCTAGGAAGAAGAAAAGAAAAAAGAATTGAGAACACTTCCTTTTCCCTCCTTTTTCTTAGCTTCAACTCTACCCTCTGTCTACTTTCTTTAACGCTAGGGTCATGTTCGTCTCCTGAATGCGTTCCCTGCTCATTTAAATCAGCCTGAAGCTAAAGGAGCATGTTTCTGCATAGACTAGACCTACCACGTACGGCCTTCTCTTCTTTTCCTTCTAGGAAAGGGTCCCAGCAAGCTGGTTTGCGTTTATGAAATGCTTACACCTGTAGAGGACGGTTTGGGGGTTGAGCAGGGCTGTGTAACCATGTGCCTAGCTGCCAGATCTTCCTTCTCTGAGAGACGGGGTGCTCAAGAGGGCCAACTCCTGGCTTTCTAAGGGGAGGAATCATGCCACGTCTTCTACAATTATTTCTGAGGAAAAGGTCCGCCTCAACCATTGCGCCAAGAACAGGAACCCAGGGGACTCTGTGAACGACTTCTCCTCAGGTAAGGTTTGCCCTGGGCCCTGGTCACCTGAGCACCCTGCTCTGGGCCGGTGGCGGACAACACGGGCCAGACCAAGTGGAAGGCTTCCTCCCCGCCACGGGAGTCCAGTGGGGCAACCCCACGCCCAGGGCTTACACGTAAATGCCTTTCGAGTGCGTGAACGTCCTGGGCCGCCCAAGAGGCTGCTTGTTCATGCTATTGAAACAATGCAACAAATTCCTTTTCCTTAGTGTAGCTCTCCATTCTGCTTTATTCAAGCCCACCGGAGCCCTCCGACCTCTGAGAAAGCCAACCAACTTTGGGGGAGCCAGTGCTGAGGTACCTATGGACTTTCAGCATTTTGATGAGACAGCTTTTCCTCAAGGTCAGGTTGCATTTGCATCTATGATCAATTGAGCCAGACAAAAAAAAAGCCACACAGGACAACCCCTTTGGGAAACCAGAATGAAGAGTGGGGGCAGAAAGAACACAAGACGGGAGCAGAAGGTCATCAGAGATAGACATGCCTGTGCTTTGAAAAATCCAGAGTGGTGGCACCTCCAAGGCATGCCGACTAGTCTTACCCATGTATTTACAGGCTACCTGGAATCAGGGATGAACACCCCCTCCCCAAAAGTCTTAGGGAAGGAGGAAGAAATTAACCTCTTCCTTTATGACCCCACCTGGCAGACTCCCACCATGGTAACTCACTCTAACCTCGAAGGCACCACCTCACCACGTAGCTCAGTCCTAATAAACTTCCACACTGCACGGCCGACAAGAGGCCCCAAAGGGCAAACAGGAGAAGGGCCCAGGATAGTCCCCCCTGGCACAGTCTTACCCCTTTCTCCCTTTCTCCTGCAGCGCCTTGCATCTCCCCCTTTGTACAAGTCCAAATAGGAACTCTGCCCGTTCTGGGGAACACTCGCTTGCCTGTGACACAAGTCTCCATCGTTTCTCTTCCTTTACTGCCAAACTCCTGAACAGGTGTCTGCCTTTCCCACCGTGGCCTCCTCACCCGTACCCTTGTTAGAGCCTGGGGTGGGGCCACCACCCCAGCCGCGGGCTCAAGCTCCCGGCTCCTGTGGGGCCGGGAGGACATGCCTGTTGTCTGTCAGGCTTTGCGGTCACACGGACCTGGGCTTGAGGCCTGGTTCCTCCACCTTGTACTGGATGCAGGACCTCATTTAACCCTCTTCAAGCCTCTTCTAGGGCACTGTAGACAGCTGTAAGCTGAGGACAATAAGGGACCCATGTCCCAGGGATGATGTGAAGATTAAATGAGACAAATATGCCCCTAGCACTTAGCATCAAATAAATGCTTTCTATTATTCAAGATCACCAATACAACTGCTCGCGACTGCCATGACCTGTCCTTAAGTCCCGTCCCTCAACCCCACACTCCGACATCCAACGGCGGGGGGGGGGGGGGGGGGAACGCACTATCCCTCCTGACAATGTGACCGTCTGGTGTTAATCCCCCACCTTCTGACGCCATCTGCCTCTCTCGCTGCTTTCTCGGCGGCCCCCTTTCCACATCTCCCTCCCTGGTCACGCCCCGCTATCCATTCTTCCGCAATTGCCCAAAAGGAACTATGTGCAGAACATCTTAAGGAACTAGGAAAGAAACTGCTAATCTTTATGGCTCTCTTAGGTTGTCAAGTTATTTTTTACTCACTCTGCTTCTAGGTTGCTTATAAAAGTAATGAGGCAGCCAGACGTGCATAGATTTAAAGACCTAAATTATTCTGATCTCAGCTGAAGACCTCTCAAGTGCTTCGCATGATCTACAGTTTAATTAGTGGCAAGTGATACTTCTATCAACTTTACACTTGAGAAAACTATGACTCAGAGACTAAATTAATTTTCCAAGATCACACTACTTTTAGCCTAAGGAGATACAAGAACCGAACTCCGTCTTTGGTCACGCAACATGATCCTATTCCAGGAGCTTTCTGTCTTAATCAACCCTGCGCTAATCCCCACAGAGATTCAGACAGAAGTATTTTCAACACTGTGTTACTTCCCGCCCCATCCCTACCCTGTGTCCCGTGCTACGTCTCTAACGCAACAAACAGCACGCTCTTCCAACGGAGATGAGTCAGACTATTTCGAACATCCTACTTCAGGAATGCCCTGTTGCTTTTGAAATCTTCAGCGCAAACCATGTCGCTGGTATCATCACTCTGGAAGGACAGTAAGAGTACACTGTAGAGCGAGATGTAGCCAGCGCCTGTCCGGAAGGTCTCCACGCAGGGCGCAAAACAAAAGGATCTTCACTGTACTTAGTCAAACCTAAACTATATACTTTAAAAAAGGCGGGGGGCGGGGGGGAGGCATCTGCGTGGCTCACTCAGTTAAGCCTCTCACTTCAGCTCAGTGATGTCACGATCTCATGGTCTGTGAGTTCGAGCCCTGCATCCGGCTCTGTGCTGACAGCTCAGAGCCCGGAACCTGCTTCAGATTCTGTGTCTCCCTCTCTCTCTCTCTGCCTTTCCCCGGCTCACGCTCTCTCGCTCTGTCTCAGAAATAAACAAACATTAACAAATTTTTTTTAAAAAGCAAAGAAGTCAAACTAAGCAAGGGGGTGCACAGTTCTCTATGGAACACGTGCATAGAGGTCTTTGTCCAGCATCTCCTGGTCCCATATGGTGCCCCATGCCTGCCCTGTCCCCTGCTTTGCTGTACCATCTCAGGACCAGATTAATCCTGAACCAGCCTCCTCTTTCAGTTCCCTTTCTTAGTTTAGAGATAGGCTGTCCTGTGAATCAGCTAGTTTTGGTTTCCAACCTGCCCCAAAGAAAATCAAAGATTAGGCTTAGGTTCAGACCCCTCCATGGTGCATTCACTCTGCCAAATATTTATGCCCAAGAACCTTTTTTCTCAGTATAGAATCTCAAGTTTGGTCTGCAGTTGAAAGGGATTTTAGGCAAAAGCAAACTGGCACAAGAGAGAGTGCAAGGGCAGGGGCCGTCCTCTTTAGACCTCTAAAGTAACACATCTTTGGTTGGTCTCAAAAGCTGTACTTGCTGGAGGGGTTTGGGGATGGACCGAGTCAGAGGCCAGCAAGGGGCACTCAGCCCTTGGCTCCAAGCCAGTTCCATCTCATTCCTGTGCCACAGCCCCTTGTCCAGACATCCCTCTCCTCGAGGCCAAATACAATGGCCGTATGACCATTTCCATGGGCAATCCAGCCCTCTACTGCCAGAAATGCCCGAATCCATCTGTGCAAAGCCTGTCTCCTTGACGCCACATTGAAGGACATCTCTGGATCTCTCTACTAACTAAAATTTCAGGTTGATGGCTGGGCTCCATAAACGCCCACGGGACTCCACACTCCACACCATGAAGCCGCTAAGAGCAGGAACTCTAATAAACAGGTTGACGCCTCCCGCGCAGTCCTATGACACCTTCCTTCCTTCCCTAGAACTAGAACTTCCCTAGAATTTCATTCTCTTCCTACTCTCAATGCAACCTCCTTTTGACTTCTCTCCTTGGCTCCCTTTTCTCTTCGTCTTGTCCTTGGGTTTCTGCTTTAACATCTCATACAGCTCCTCCTTGAAGAAGACATCTGTTGTCAAGGCCTCCAGTGTCGTTCTTGAGTACATGACCACACTCCTGCGCGCCCACGCTTACCTGAGCTCTGGGGCCTGCTAGATCCGACTTTTCTACCTGACACTGGCTGCAGAGGGGTCTCTGTCATCTCAAATTCAACGCGTCCCAAGTTAAACTCACCCTCTTCTCCACAAAACATGCTCCACTCCCAACATTCCCTTCTGTCTTAATAAGGGAAGACAGACAGGACTGGACTCAGGGTCTGGACTCAGGGTCTCCTCTTTGATCCACTCCTGTCTTCACCCTCTACCTCCCGTCCAAACTCTCCTCCTCTCCGTTCCAACTGCCACCACTTTCATCTACACTTGCCCAGTGTGGTCTCCTCTCCTCCGTTCCTTCCTACTCCCAAATATCAACTCCATCGTGCTCTGATCTTACCCCAGGAGTTCAACCATGCCTTGCTGCACAACATCATCCAGAGAGGTTATTCAACCCCCCAGCCTTGGCACTGTGCTCTGAGCGGTACCCTCGGGAGCTATCAGGAGTGGGAGGAGGCACCTGGGGCAAGCCCTCTCCCCTGCTCCATCCAGGGCAGCTCTCATTACCTGTTCGAGTGGGTTGTCAGCCTGTGTTTTCACCTGATTAAGGTTTAAAAACTGAAGACCTCTTCCAACCAAGGAAGGGATCGCTCCAGTATCAGCCTGCCAGGTGGTCTTCGGACAGTGACAAGGGAGCATGTTGTTTTTAATCCAGCTCAAGTCACCGTTAGAGCCAACAGCTCAGTTAGAAAGTTGTGCTAGGGGTGCCTGGGCGGCTCACTTGGTTAAGCATCCGACTCTCGGTCTTGGCTCAGGTCAGGATCTAACAACGGTTTGTGAGTTCGAGCCCAACATCGGGCTCCGTGCTGACAGCGAGGAGCCTGCTTGGGATTCTCCCTCTCCCTCTTGCTGCCCTCCCCCACTCGCTCTCTCTGTCTCTCTCACAAAAATAAGTAAATAAATTTAAAAAAATAAAGAAAGAAAGTTGTGCTAAACACAGGGGCACCTGGGTGGCTCAGTCAGTTAAAGTGTGTGACTTCAGCTCAGCTCGTGATCTCACGCTTCGTGAGTTCGAGCCCCACGTCGGGCTCTGTGCTGACAGCTCAGAGCCTGGAGCCTGCTTCGGATTCTGCGTCTCCTCTCTCTGCCCCTCCCTCACTTGTGCTGTGTCTCTCAAAATAAATAAACATTAGAAAAAATGTTTTTAATAAAAACCAAATACCTGCTTTTCTGTAACTTCTACCCAGAGGTCTGCAGTCAGAACTAATACAGACCAGGCCTGGTCTTGACCAAGTGGCTTTAGAGGAACCTCCTCAAATATAGTTCCCATCATAGCACCAATGCTTTGATCTGGAAGCACTTTACAGTTTCAAAGCATGTCTGTTTCATCTGCAAACAATCCAGTGAGGCAGGAAGTATTAATTTCTAATCCTCCTCACCCACAGTCTTTGTTTCCCACTGTTGCCTCACACAGACTCCTGCTCTAATTAAGCCAGTTTCCTGACTCATCCAGGGAAGACCAAACAGCAACTCTGACTTCCCGGCCTTCATTTGATGCTCCTGGTGCCAGGGATTGACGACCATTTTATTTGATCCCTGCCCCAAAGCCTGGCTCGGGTCCCACAGCTTCTGAAAGGCCAAGAGGCACCAGGTGTGGTGAAAGAGTGTGGGTTCCAAAGCTAGAGTGACCCGGATTCAAATCCCAGTTTCAAAAGCCGAGCTACCTTAGGGAAATTACTCACCCCCCTGTGCTTCCATTTCCTCATAACCTGCCCATCACAGGGAGAGCTCAATGACATAATAACTAGAGCTCAGAACTTGGTAGAACCTGGCTCTAAAATGTCAGCTACCACCCCTCTGTTTATCCACTTCTCTCCTTATTGATCTTGGCCTTGTGATGTTTTTGAAACGCATATATGCACTGAGGATGCACAACACAGTATTGCTCACTACTGTGTGCCTCAGTCTTACTTCCTTAGATGGTTACCTCCACTCAGGCAAGGCCTGGTTCCAGTAAAACATGGTCCACTGAGCTCAGAGCATACATATTCACAAAGAGAACATTGAGGAACATCGAGGCAGAGTTTCTGCACCTACTGCGTAGCCGATGGGCCTCAGTTTCCCAGTGTCAGGGAAGCTCCTGGCTGAGGGAACATAGCAAGGACAGAAACTGCCTGACCTACCCAAGAAAAATGCTGACACTTAGCCCACACGTTCGAAACATCATTTACTAGTTAAGACTTCAACTTGAACTCAATGAAGACGGGAAGGAGCCTGTCTCAATAGCAAATTCTCCTACCCGGTTACTAGACACAAGGCAAACTTTCTCTGTGCAAGAAACCTATCTGGCCTACCCAGATGCACAATGCACAGGACATATTAACTCAGAGCTCAGGCACTGTGACAAAAGTAACGTATTAACAGCTCAGTAAGGATAAAGCCCTTGAACTGTACGATTCCAGGCAACCTGGAGAGTTAACTTCGGAAACAATCTACACAAACGTTTCAGGAAACACACTGGCTTTGGCAGTCATGAGCCACAGAACTTGGGAAGGTTACTGGCCTTATCTATACTCTGCTGCTACACTGTGGGACAGGCGCAAGCAGATTTAAGTTCAAAAGGTAGGCTGTGCTTACGGCTGATGAATCGCCTGCCTTCTGCCGAAGGAACAAGGTCTGTCTGAGGGACAAGTCTCAGGTATTAGCCATACCGTCATCAGTGGAAGATTGCACAATATGCACTTGGCTGGGATAGAACCTCACCTACACAGCTGCACGTAAGAGGAAAGCTCTTTCTTGCTCCCCTGGACCACTATGGCCACACCTCGCCCGGGGCCGTCCCTTCCACAACTGAGCGGCCATATGGAAGACACCGCCATTGCTGACGTGACTGAAGACGTCTTCTCTGATGAGAACAGCAAGGGTCATCAATTCTAAGAAGCGCATCTCCACAGCCCTAAAATAGGATTGCCTGGTAATCAATTGTGGGCCATGGTTTCACTGCAAGCAGTTTTTCTTGCTTGGACATACCTAAGATAATGGCGTATCATATAATCGCTGGCGTCTGTTTTTCGATGGAGTATGGTAGGTATGTTTGAGCAAGGTTTATTGAAAGTGAACATCTGTTACTCCCTTCTTATTGTCTATTAACAGAGATTTTGAAATTAAATCTGCATTGCAATGTAAACCCCCCCGCTCCCACCTCACGCCTTATATTTATTTGTGCATCTATTTAGTGATCAAATATGTATTAAGTATCTGTTCCCTACCAGGCACTGAGCTAGATGCTACGAGAACAGTGAAGATATGACAGTCATACCTAAGATGTAGCAAATTCTTCAAACTCACATATTTGTGGGGAAGTTCAACTTTTCTGACTCAACAACATTAATTAAAATATAGGCCCTAAAAAAAAAAAAATCCAAACTCCGGGAAACTTAAAACTAATGACTAGGTTTTTTTCAACTGGAAGGAAAAATAAATTTTTTTAAAGTTGATGTTAAGGAAGATCTATATGTTAAAAAACACTTGTAAGACATACCCGCCAACCACAGTGTCTGAACTGTATACGGATTCTAATTCAAGTAAACAGACTGTACAAAAATTACATCATTTACGAAACAACTGGGAATCTGAACACTCACCAGATATTTGATGCGCTTGAGGAATTACTGTTAATTATTCAGATGCAATAATGATACTGTGTTGATAACAATTTTTAAAGAGTGCCCATATTTAGAAAGTATATCCTGAAATAGTTATGGGGGGAAAATGATATGATGTGGATTTTGCTTCAGAATAGCGAGCTGAACCATATAAAATGGTTTTTGGGAATCAAAAATGGCTATCTATGGGGCACCGGGGTGGCTCAGTCGGTTGAGCAACCGACTTTAGCTCAGGTCATGATCTCACCGTTCGTGAGTTCGAGCTACATATCAGGTTCACTGCTGTCAGCACGGAGCCCACTCTGGATCCTCTGTCCCCCTTTCTCTCTGTCCCTCCCCCACTTGCACTCTCTCTTTCAAAAATAAACCTTTAAAAAAATGGTTGCCTGAAATCTGCAATTTCATATGGGATGAGGGGGAAAGCAATGGGGCCATGACTGAAATTAAAGGGCCATGAGCTGATTAATGTGGAAATTAGGGTGATGGTTGCAGAGTAAATTTTACTCAGTTGTCTCCTTCCTGTGTGCATAAACATTTTCTACAATACATAGTTAAAACTGGGGCACCTGGGTGGTTCAGTCAGTTAAGCTTCCAACTTCGGCTCAGGTCATGATCTTGCGGTTCGTGAGTTCAAGCCCCGTATCAGGCTCTGTGCTGACCTCTCAGAGCCTGGAGCCTGCTTCGGATTCTGCGTCTCCCTTGCTCTCTGCCCCTCCCCTGCTCATGCTCTGTCCGTCTCTCAAAAAATGAATTAAATGTTTAAAAAAATTTTTTTTAAGTTAAAACAAAATTAGGTCTTAGTACCACTCTGTATTCAAAATAAGTCATAAAGTAAAAATATTTAGAGTGAAACTGGAGGTTGCCTAACATACACTGCCTAAAATGTTTGTTTTCCACTGTGAATGGAAGGTGAGTATGTCCAACACTTTAACAGTTTATCTCAGCTTCCCCTCAAAGTCCATCTACCTTCACAAGATTAACTTTATAGCAGAAGTAAATTGTCTTGTTTTCTTTTTCTTTCTATTTTACTAACTGGCTTGCTTTTAAACATCGTGCTGTCTGGACACTCTGGATTTTTTCTTTGACAGTGATTCTGGGTTAGGAATCAGAATACTTGGCATCACCTTTAAGGTCAGTTCTAAATGACCATGTGACTTTGGCCACATGACCTACACAGCCTTTGGGCCCACGTCACTCTACTCCCTCTATAGCCTCAGTTTCTCTACCTGCAAACGGAGTGCAGTGAACCCTAAGACAATCTTCTCTTCAATGGTCTATAGGCCTGGGAATGTAGTGTCTGCTCTTTGCTTGTCCACTGAAACTCATCCTCCATTTTCCGGGGACATCTGGCTCTTCTCTGGCTATTTAACAAGAGCTACGCAATCTAGGCACAAAGATCCTCAGGCCACAGGGGATTCCAGACTACACAGCCTACTGAAAAGCTCACACACACAAACACACCCCTATGGAAAACCCCTGGGAGTCCTGAGAAGTAGTTCTGGGCGGGGGGGCGGTTGCAGAAAGAATCTCCTGAGAACCACACTAACAGGGTGTTCCAACGGGCCACTGTGCCCCCAACTTAACGGCCTGTCATGGAATATACACATAACGTATAGATGCTACATTTTAATATAAGTGTATAATACTTAATATACATTACATATATTTAATAGCCTAAAAATATACTTCATGTGATCAGATAGTAGCTGGTTGCTGGAGCTCAGCTGAAACTAAGTGACCAGCTGGCAACAGTCTTGGGGACCAGATGGAGGCTAGAGTCCAGCTCAGTGTGAATTTGTGACTTCATTCATAAACTGCTCACTGGAATTGCATTAAGCAGGGGATATGCGTGCTGGAGTCTACACGAGGGGACATGCCAAAGAGGATACATGAAAAGCACATAAAACACGACAGCCAAAGAAGAAAGGTTAAATACTTCACAGAGATCCCATGACTTGTTTTCATGAGACAGAATAGGAATCATTAATACGGTCACAACTTTGGCTTTCTCTCTGAACAACCAAAGATTACCTTGATGTGCTTCACTCTGTCTTCTTTTTCTGTCTTTGGTTTCTTTCCTGTGGCAACAAATAGAATAGTTTTGAATTAACTCGTGAAGAACGTACAGAGAAGACATTTCCCCTCAATTCTTTCTGAAACTCTCACTGAACCTGTACATGTTTTAATCTATACGTGGTCAAAATTCCAAATGTTTCTTTGACTGTCTTTGGTGACCGGACAGTCACTTTCCCCAGCCAGGTAAAGGCAGGACCATCATCCACAGTATGAACTACTGTTCCATCCTTGGAGTGACTACGGATGTGGAAATAACGAAATCACAAGGGTACTACAATATATACTCAGTGATCACGGTTTTCATCAGTAAATTTCTTTATCTACCTTTCTTAGAAGGTCTTTCAGATAACGGCAACATCCGGTATACTCTGAAGGCATTGTTTCCTTTCTTTATACTTTTATCCTTGACTTCTTCAATGTCAGGCAAGGAGTTCATGGCACATCGAAAATTCGCCTTCCATGTTTTTGGATCAGGTTTATCTACTCCTGGTTGATGCTTTCCTAACAAAAGAGCCAAAAGAATGAAGGTTAAGAAAAAGAGGGGAAGGGGTGCCTGGGTGACTCAGTCGGTTGAGCGCCCGACTCCAGCTCAGGTCATGATCTCATGGTTTGTGAGTTTGAGCCCCGCGTCGGGTTCTGTGCGGACAGCGCAGAGCCTGGAGCTTGCTAAGGATTCTGTCTCTGTCTCTCTGCCCTCCCCACCCCTCTCAAAAATAAATATTAAAAACAATTATTAAAAAAAAAGAAAAAGAGGGGGAAAATATAGAGTAAAAATGCCTGGAAACACAGGAATGCTGGCTAGGTAGTGCAGAGAACCCTTTTAATTCCAGGCTCTACTTACAGCAGCCAACCATCCTAGTTTGCCTGGGACTGGGACTGAATTCCTGGGATGTGAGAATTTTTGTTTTAAAATCTGAACAGTTCTGGGAAAACTGGGACAAACTGGTCACTCTGGCTCTACCAAACAGCTTGAGAAAACCCTCATAACGGTAGAACAAAGGAGAATCAAGGTACGTAACAGAGAAGGCTGGAAGGCCAGGAGGCCAACAAACCCAGATAACTGGAGTGTCTCTTTTTCATCTGACTCAAATATTAATCAGAACGCCGATTCCTGTAAATAGCTCCCTACTGAAATTTTGTTATAAAATGTCCAACTCTTGATTTCGGCCCAGGTCACGATCTCACGGTTCATGGGACTGAGCCCCGCGTCGGGCTCTGTTCTGAAAGCATGGAGTCTGCTTGGCATTCTCTCTCTCCCTCCCTCCCTCCCTCCCTCCCTCTCTCTCTCTATGCCCTTTCCTCGCTCTTCCTCGCTTACCTGCCAGAACAAATAAGTTCTATATTCCCTGGTGCACACCTAGTGAGCCATAGTCAGAATCCCACATTTACACGAAATTTAAGGACTGAGTTTCCCCAGCACGGGCACAGCATCACTTCTGAATGATGAAGTGTGTACCCCACGTGTCCTGGATGTGCCTGGGGACACGTCACCAGCTTTTCAGAGCTATCTTCACGAAGCCATAAGCCATATATGTGCAGTGAGAAAAAAACACAAAACGATGGTTAACACTGTATTACTGTAAAATCGAGATTTGCTAAGAGAATAGAATGTCAATGTTCTCACCAAAAACAAAAATTAAAGGTAAATATGAGAAGTGACGGGTGGGTTCATTAATTTGATGGGGGGGAAATCCTTTCACGGTGCATACATCAAATCATCACATTGTACACCTTAAATATCTCACAATTTTATTTGTCAATCTATACCTCAATTTAAGAAAAACGGGGTGCCTGGGTGGCTCAGTCAGTTAAGTGTCCGACTCTGGCTCAGGTCATGACCTCACAGTTTGGGAGTTCGAGCCCCGCGTCAGGCTCTGTGCTGACAGCCGGGAGCCTGGAGCCTGCTTCAGATTCTGTCTCCCTCTCTCTCTGACCCTCCCCCACGCATACTCTGTCTCTGTCTGTCTCTCTCTCGAGAATAAATAAACATAAAGAAAGAAAGAAAGAAAGAAAGAAAGAAAGAAAGAAAGAAAGAAAGAAAGAAAAAGAAGACATGTAAGCAACAACCGACAACAGCGTCTGCCTCTAGAGATAATGCGGGGCGTTTGCTACCTGTGTGGATGGCCCAGTTTCTAAAGAGTGGTGCATCTTTTTCCACATCCCACCCATGTCTAGCCGCATGCATCCAAGGGATCTGGAAAATCTTCTTTTCCTGAAAAACAAAAGCAAAAAAGCAACTGCAACCATGGGGTTCAGGCCACCTTTGCGGGAGGTTTGTAAGTCCTGGCTAGTTAAGATTCTCTACTAAGTGTCACTGGGTTTGCTAAGTGTCTGCAGTAAAATCCACTAGTAAACGCACCTCCCCACTGGGCCCCAAATCTTGATGGCCTATTCGGGAAGGATTCAGAGTCATGTGGAGTCTGGCAGCATAGGAATGTACTCCAAGGTCAACGTGATGATCTGGGGATATGACAATGCGTTCTGTTACCTGCGTCATTTTTCCTTAAAGGACCACATATAACTGGTCACTGACTGCAACTTCTAATGCTTATTATTACCATTGGTTTCCATCATTTGCCAAAGAGGAACTCTGTTTGCCTTAGGCAAATTAAAAAGTAGGCAACTTTCCAAAATGACACCCATTTGTGCTGCTAAAAGGGAAATCAGGGTTATCTGGGGTCACTGGCACAGAGACTAACTACCTCAATCTACTTGTGCAGCCAACAGAAATTGAAGATGTGGTCTAATGTCCTAACCCCTAAGTGTCTACTGCCCTGCATGGAACATCAAGATGTACAAACAAAGACGTATTGAGTGTGCAGAGATGATACTACTTTTCTGGAGAAGTCTCTCAGTGCAATTCTCACAGTAGACCCCTTCCACCTCTCTTACAGCCCGAGAGGCAACTCAGAATAGCTGGAATCAACCCTGGCAAACACAGGATTAGAAACCAGAGCTTTGGAAACAAAGCCATGCCTGTGACTGGACAGGACCAGCAATTATTGTGTTCCCATGGCACTTTACATCTGACTGTCCACGTGTTCCCATGGTCTCAGTTTTGTTCTCTGTGAGAACCTACGGAGCTCCACATGTTATTATTTCTCTTTCACAGTTGAGGAAACTGAGGAACAGAATTACATTCTATAGCCAAGGAAATTACTGTAGTGTCTGAATTCAAAACCACGTCACGTGATCCCACCATCACTTAATCACATCACACATTGTCTCCCAGTGGTCAGATTCAGATTTCCAATCCTATGACGCATCTGTTGTCTTGGATTCTGTGCAAACAAAGCCCAGGAAAACTATATTTTTTGAAGCCCTAAAGGTAGTTCTGGTAGTTTCTAGGTATGGAGATCCTTGCACAATACACTGGGGAAGGGAAGAAGATGTCAGTAGGGATTTTCCACCACCTTGGTTTCATACAACGAAAGACAGAAAGGGTCCCAACTGACCCAAAAGGGACTCAGTGCCACTCTATAGAGCCAATCACAAAGCCTGAACTAAAAATATTTCAGAACATTTGAGAGTTCCCCAAAACCTGTTAAAATTAAAAAGAACTGAAAGTCAGAGGCTTTTCATAAACCCCTCCTTGTTCATTCTGTATCATCCACTGAGATTGCATGGTTTCAGGTTAGCTGTCTCCAAAGGGCAGTGATGAGCAAAGGTCTGAGTGAAATTTTATTTTTTAATGTAGATGAAAATCAGAGGGCAAAATCATTTTAATGTCATTTTTGATGTTCACATGAAAATGGAAAAAAAAAGGAAAAGAAATTTATTTCAGTGAAACAACTTCTCCTCAAGAGAACAACCAGGATCCAAAGGCTTATGCTTAAAGACCTAAACCCTTCATGGAATTTGCTGTTGCACCTTTCTGTAGGTCCAAGGAGTTCTGGAGGTCAGTCACCCAAGCTGAAATCTATCTCATTAACCACAAAGGATTCTGGTATATAGATCTTCTCAAGCATTTGTGTTCATGCAGGCGCGCGCGCGCACACACACACACACACACACACACACACACACACCCTACCAAACCTAGTACCACAGAAATTATGCCCAAATCACAAAACCACAAACATAATGACTAAACCTAGCAATTATCCACCATGGATCCCTGGATCCTCTTTAATAGGCAAAGAGTCTGAATGGACCTTTGTTGAAAGCAGATAAATAACATGGCCAATAAGCACATAAAGACCCCTAGCATCACCAATCATTAGGCCAATGCAAATCAAAACAACAATGAGATACCACTTCCTACCCCAGGATGGCTAGATAAAATCAAAAAACAAGTAGTAAGTTATTGGTAAGGATGTGGAGAAACTGGAACCCTCACACATTGCTGGCGGGAATGCCAAATAGGGTAGACACAGTAGAAATCAGTTTGGCTAGTCCTCAAAAAGTTAAACACAGAGTTCTCACATGACCCAGTAATTTCACTCAAAAAAATCACAAACTGGTGTTGAAACAAATATTTATACATGAATGTTCAAAACAGTGCTACTCATAACAGCCAAATGTCCATCAACTGATAAATGGATAAAGAAAATATTGTACATGCATTAAATGGAATATTATTCAGCCACAAAAAGGAATGTACTATTGACACAAGCTACAACATGAATGAACCTTGAACATTACATTAAGTGAAAGAAGCCTTCTACAAAAGGCCACCTATTGAATGGCTCCATTTATATGAAATGACCAGAAAAGGCGAATCCAAAGAGACAGAAAGCAGACTAGTTGATGCCTTGCACAAGGAAAGGATTTGCAGTGCCTTGCAATGGAAAGTGACTGCTTAACGGGCACAGTGTCGTTCTCTTGGGGTGATGAAAATTCTGGAGTTATAGTGGTGATGGTTGCGTAACATTGTGAGTATACTTAATGCCACTGAATTGTATATTTTAAAATGGTTAAAGTGGTAAATTAAAAAAAAATACATGTAACTTTTTAAAAGTGTATTTATTTACTTTGAGATAGAGTGTGAGTGGAGGAGGGGCAGAGAGAAAGGGAGAGAGAATCCTAAGCAGGCTCTATGCTGTCAGCACAGAGCCCAACGAGGAGCTTGATCTCACAAACCATGAGATCATGACCTGAGTTGAGATCAAGAGTTGGACACTTACCCAGCTAAGCCACCCAGGTATCCCAAAAAAACTACATGTCACTTTTAACTACTTTTTCCTGTTGCAAAAAATAAACAACTAATAAACATATCACATATATCTTTTTTTTTTAAGACTATGTTAAAAGATAAAGAAGGGGAGACTCATTTTAAAACTGGAAGAGATTCTGGGGGCACCTGGGTGGCTCAGTCAGTTGAGCACCCGACTTTGCCTCAGATCATGATCTTGTGGCTTGTGAGTTTGAGCCCCGTGTTGGGCTCTGTGCTGACATCTCAGAACCTGGAGCCTGCTTTGGATTCTGTGTCTCCCTCTCTCTCTGCCCCTCTCCCACTCATACTCGCTCTCTCTCTTTCTCAAAAATAAAAACATTAAAAAAAAATGTAATGCACTGGAAGAGATTCTGATGAGTAAACATTCTGGTCATAGATCTTTATGTCCCAAAGGTGATAATGACATTGATCCATGTCTGTGTAGACTCTGGGACATCAGTACTTGCTATGAGAAGCCCTGGGTGTCCCCTCCACATAGGATATGCCTACCATGTATGGAAGGATGGCATGTTACAGACTCTACCAGTGCTTATACAGAGAGAGGACTCTGCCTACCTACCTGAGGCCAAGAGAGAGAAGCACTGCTTGAACTGAGAAGAACATTTAAGATTATCTTGAGTAATGCAGAACAAACATACCTTGGCCCCAAGTGGAAACTAGCTCGTTTAACTTCCTCTGCTTCTTCTCTCCTCCACTGTCTATAAGATGTTCCAATCTACTCTGCTATTTTTGTTTGGACTCCTTACCTTGATCTGAGGTGGACTGATATTTATATAAACACAAGCCTGCTTGTGAATGAAAGGATAAGGTCTGAAACTACCTAGGGACACCATACGCTCAGAGAGTGGCCTTGGCCCTGGGGTCCAGGTAGGTCTCCCACATGAAATGAGAACTCCAAGAACCATAGTGGGAATCAATCAGAGCTACAAAGCAAACAACGAGCCTGGATGTGGCTGCCTCCTTCCCTCCTCCAAAAATGGCCCAGAGAAACCACAAACAAGCGTTTGGACCTATCCAGAAATGACCTGGTCTCTTCCACAAGTCAATGGCAAAAAGGGGAAAAAAGGAGGAGCTACCGTTCATTATCATGACAATCAGGAGACACTTCGAATCAGACCAACCAAACACAACCTGTGAGCCTTCTCTGGATTCTGACTGAACAAATCAACTGTAGAAACACATTTTGGGAATAGTCGAGGCATTTCGGATATGGACGGTGCAGTGATGATGTTAAAAAATTACGATTAATTATGATTTATTTATGGTTACACAATTGATAACGGTATGGTGAACATATAGAAAATGGTTTTAAGTCTTATACATGTATGCTGTCAGGGAGTTGCTTTCAAATACCACACACACACAAATTTTTTAAATGTTAACAATTGCTGGGGCATCTGGATGGCTCAGTTGGTTGAGAGCCTGACTTCGGCTCAGGTCATGATCTCGCGGTTCGTGAGTTTGAGCCCCACATCAGGTTGCTGTCAGCCAGCTGTCAGCGTGCAGCCTGCTTCGATCTTCTGCCTCCCCCTCTCTCTCTGCCCTCCCTGCTTGCGCTCGCTCGCTCTCTCAAAAATAAATAAAACATTTTTAACAAATGTTAATAATGGTTACATCTAGAGGCAAGTTTTAAAACTACACGGGATTTTGCTACACTCTTCTCTCTAGCCATTATACCATTTAAACCTACTGTGTATGTGTGCAAATGCTCCTAATAAAAAGTAACAGGCCCTGGGGTGCCTGGGTGGCTCAGTTGGCCCTGGGATGCCTGGGTGGCTCAGTCCATTGAGTGTCCCACTCTTAATTTCAGCTCAGGTCATGATCCCAGGGTTGTGGGATCGAGCCCCCCAGAGGGCTCCATGCTGACTATGGAGCCTACTTAAGATTCTCTCTTTTCCTCTGCCCCTCCCCCTCCTCTTTCTACACAAATATTAAAAAAAGTAACGGGCAGGAGGGAGGCCCAGCACCCAGCCAGCGAGCAGTAACAACCGAGACCTCCCTGGCCTGCCCTCCAGGGCCTTCCAGCACGGGGTACGCCCCCATCAATGCCAACACATTCTGAACAACGCAGCTAAGGCCTAAGTGAGTAACAGAGCCCCACGGACAGGGCCGTTTTCTAAGAGTCCCCACCAGTCTTCAGCAGGAGAAGAGATTTTACGACGACCTCAAGCCACAGAACGCAAGCAGGAATTTCAGGCAGAATGCTTGTGAAGAAGGAAAGAACAGCAAGGTCTCAAATATTTAGGTGGGCAGACGAATGCCAAAGCCTAAGTTAGCAGAAACCTAGATAAAGATGCCCCGAGGAGGTGGAGGTACGGAGAGAAAAGGTCCTGATGCCACCCGAGGTGCACAGTGCCGGTGACAGACTGAGCACACAGACAACCTTGCAGATGCTCTGCCCAGGCGGGTGGGCGGCCCGAATGACCGGTCCCCAGGGCGCACGGCACACGCGGCCTCCTGTGCCTCAGAGGCCTTACTGCGGCAGCCACGGCCGCTCAGGCGGAGGGCCAGCAGGGGGGCCAGACGAGGCGGAGGCGGCCGAGGGGTCTCCTTTCCCGCTCCGCCAGGGAAGAGCACTCACAAGCCAGGAGCCAGCTGAGCGGAGCTCAACGGGGAGGGCCACCTGACAGGGGTGGAGCGTTCGCTGCACAGAGAAGAATCCATTTCCTTTGCGGTCCTCTCTCAGGAAAATCACGGACGAAGTAGATGGAAGAAAAGGTGTCGCGGTGGAGTCCCAGTGAGGAAGCAGTCCCAAGAGGGTGGATTTGCTTCTCACAGGCTGTCCCCAAACTGCCATAGACGGGGCAGCGTATAGCCCAGGACCGTGCTGGAGGCCGGAAACCCAGAGCCAAGATGTCAGCAGGGTCGCATCTCCTTCAGAGGCTGTAAGGACAGTCCTCCCTTGACACGTCCAGCTTCGGGTGGGGTCAGGCGCTCCTTGGCTTAGTGGATCCATCTCTCCAATCTCTGCCTCTGTCTTCACTCTGTCTTCTGCTCTGTGTGGGTCTTCTCCTCTCCGCCTCTTCTATGGACACTTGTCACCGCATTGGCCCAGCTGGATCTCATCTTGAGATCTTTAACTTTTCCCAAAGACCCTTTCTTTCAGCAAGGACACATCCACAGGTTCCGGGGGTAAGGAAGTAGATATATGGTTTGCAGGGGGGTGGGGGCACAATTCAGCCCTACTAAAAAGACAGTTCACTGCACCATATCAAGTGCCTACTCATACAGGGGACGCAATGACATGTGAAGTTTGCCACTGCATCAAGCCAGCCAAACTGGTGGATATATTTTTGTACGAGAAAAAAAAAAAAGTTACTTCTCTTCAGAAATCAGAAATCAGAAATCAGGAACTTCTGTGTTAATTTCGCACTCTGATCAATATAGGCAAAGTTACCTTGTTCTTTAAAACGTACTCCTACCAGGGTGCTGGGGTGGTTCCGTTGGGTAAGCCTCCAACTTCCGCTCAGGTCATGATCTCACAGCTCGTGAGTCTGAGCCCTATGTCGGGCTCTGTGCTGACAGCTCAGAGCCCGGAGGCTGCTTTGGATTCTGTGTCTCCCTCTCTCTCTGTGCCTCCACTACCAGCTCTCTGTCTCTGTCTCTGTCTCTCTCAAAGATGAATGA
Organism: Acinonyx jubatus; assembly: GCF_027475565.1. Taxonomy (NCBI): domain Eukaryota; kingdom Metazoa; phylum Chordata; class Mammalia; order Carnivora; family Felidae; genus Acinonyx; species Acinonyx jubatus. The sequence continues at coordinate 14,767,627 of NC_069382.1, forward strand.
ACATTAAAAACAAATTTTTTTAATATAATCCTACTTAATGACTCTGCACCTTGGCTTCCTGGTCTGTAAAATGGAAAACCTAACAGTATCTACCCCATTGTGGGGATTACGTGAGCTCATGCACGGATCTTGCTTAAAGGAGTAGCTGTTGTTACTATTGAGTACCCCACATTTCTTCAACTCCCCTCTCCTTATAATTCCACTTGTGCCCCTGCTGACCACGGAGGCCAATGCCCAACCTGATTTATTTGGAGCAGGCTAATTACAAAAACCCCTCCAGGATACAAATCTAAAACGCTAGAGATACAGCAAGCCTAGAAAAACATTTTATTTGCCATGCGACGTTAATATACACGACAGCTCCCATGAAGTGGACATATGGTTTACTTAAGCGATTTCTATTTACTTTTTACCCCACCTTGTTTCAGAAAGGACCCACTGAAACCGATGCACTCAAATACAATACATTTAAAATAAGGGAACCAAAAAAGTGGATGAGGAAAAAAGAAGTAAGGCTTGACAGCTATCTGAAAAGCAAAGATGAAGCCAGGAGTGATCTTAGTCAACACAATCATGCTGTAGTATCCTGCACACTTGTGAGAAGAGGGCACAATCAGGCTCTAAGCACTCAACCATGAGATAAAAGATGAAGCCTGACCAGCTGAATTATTCATTGGGTCCTTAAGATTAAAATGAGTGGGGAGGCAGAAGAGAAAAAGGAAATTTACTCAGAAGAACTGAGGTATTCCTGGTAGGGGGAGAGAAACTTCTCTCTTGGGCCCTCTGAAAGACAGCGTGATATGTTAGATGCTTTTCTAGCTGGTAACTATATATTTTCAGGTGTTCTTTATTTTGACATCCGCTCTCTTCCTGATTCACTCCCAACAGGTAGGATCAATTAGATGGAGAGTTTGGGGTTGATAAAGTCAGAGAGTATTTATGTATATGTGTGGGTTGTAAACGACAGACTACTTTTTTAGGACAAGTAGGCACACGGTGTTTCACAATAAAAAGAAAAGACAGGGGCACTTGGGTGACTCAGCTGGTTAAGTGTCCGACTCTTGGTTTCGGCTCAGGTCATGATCTTGCTGTCTCATAGGTCAGAGCCCCACATCAGGCTCTGTGCTGGCAGTGCAGGGCCAGCTTGGGATTCTCTCTCTCTTGCCCTTTCTCTCTGCCCCTCCCCCACTCATACTGTCTCTGTCTCTCAAACAATAAATAAATAAACTTAAAAAAAAAAAAGAAAGAGATGTTCTTAAAGACAAAACCAAAAGTCTTCTCCATAGAGAATACTGAGAAGAAAGCCAATATGCTCCATTCCCAATGTAAAACCCAAGAATTTCCACGTCCTCTGATCCTAGAAAGCCAGGAGAAGCCAGAGAAAAATTCAGAGAAGGAAGAGGGTAAGAATCATTAAAGAAAAACACAGATCATTTTGGGTGGGTTGGTTTTGTAATTAACAAGCATCAGATTCTGAATACAAGGAATACAATTTTACTTTCTGGCAGTCTATATGTATGTGGTTTTAGTAAGGACCCCCTCCTCCTCCTCTCTCTCTGTCTCTCTCTCTCACACACACACACACAAGCACCCAACACACTTACCTTGTTAAGCCACTTCAGCCCCGGTATTGTATTTGAATTTATCTGTTCCTCCAGCCATGGGCGCATTCGCATCCTTTCCACGGGCATGGTACCCTTCTGCAAAGAGAAGCACAGTTATTAGGCAATTCTGCCACTGCCTGCCATGTCTGCACTAGAAAGTTCTAGACCCCTGCCTGACCGTCCTCCACGATCCCCCTCCTTTGCCCAAAACCACGCAGCTGATGTGTACACGGGGACTGGAGGGCTAGGGCGGGCACTGGGGGCTGTGCATCGAGCCCACCTGCCCACCCTGGGCACACTTACTCCGCAGGAGCCGGCTCAGTGGGTCAGTGGTTTGAGCCAGGCCTGCTCTTGGCGGAGACGGTTCCAGGGACGTAGGACGCCTGGGCTGGCAGAAATTCTGCGGGCTCAAAGGCCCGGACAGCCCTGAGTGACCTGGCCTAACGCAAGGTCTTAAGCCCCCCGCCCCAACCTGGCCGTGTTTATAGCAGACGCCTTCCGTGTATTACCAGGCCGGTAATGGGAGGACCGGTATCTTACAAATACCTCTGGGCATTATCCTTCTAAGAGCCCACGATGGACAGGGCAAAACAGTTGTGGGTAAGAGTTCTTAGAACCAATTCATTGCTTCTGGGAATCTGGGCTGCCAAAATGCTTTGAACCCCCGATCTTTGCACTTTAAAGCCTAAAAGAATCAGTTCACTTGGCTCCAAGGTCTTTCACCAGCGAGCTCTCCCGTTCGGACATATCCTGTCGGCTTCCAGGGCACAGCAGCATCTTGCTTTGGCTTCAGCTCTGCGCTGACTAATGCATTCTCTTGCCCCCTCCCTCATCGGTCTTCCTTTACAAGTGTGCACGGCACCCCACCCCCCCTGCCCTGAGACCACCCTCCCCTTCCCTCTGCAAACAGCTGCATGGTCTCAACGCGGTTCCTCTGCCAGCCCACATAAGGCCTCTCTCCCCTCCTTCCAGATACCTTTCTAGATACTCTTTCTTCCCTTGCCCACTTAAAACATCCAGAGTGGAATCACTAACAAAGTACTGCCTGCCACTCCTTCATCCTGTTTGCACACCAATCTAAATCTGAGATGGGATTCAAAAGCAAAGAGGAGGCCAACTCAAGCCCCCACTCTATAAAGCTTCACGGGCAGTGTGACATTATCCTCTTTTCAACCCTTCGTCGCATCTTCCTTCTTTTACTCATTTCCTCCTCCAAAAACAAGCTCTGAAAATTCTACCGAGATGAATTTGCATTGAGATGGGCGAAGTTTCAGTTACACTCTCTTGCAGCTTGCTGAGGACTTCTCTCCTCTGTGCCTCCCCCAGCTCATGCCAGAGTGCAAGCATCACCACGTGAACCAGGTGGGACCGCGTCCTTGGCCTCTCGAGCCTAATTACATTCTAGAACCTGCATTTCCCTTGCACATCTCTCCCAGTTCAGATGCACTCACAGTTGCAGATGCCTCGGGCTCTGCTCTCTCAACACACCATGCTCTCTGCTCCTCCCTCCCCGGCCTTGTCCATCCTGACCCAGCCTCCAAGACCCTTCTGCCCTCCTCCTCCACGGGCCTCCCCGAACCACTCCAGCCTGAATAAATCCCTCCCCTCCCGGACTTCCCCAACAGTCACTGATCTTACGCTGCTGCTCGTTTGAGAATCAAACATTGCTTTAGGACGGCTCTCTGCTGTCTTTATTCTTATCCAACTCTTACCTTAACTACAAACTTTCCCACTGCATACCCGCCCTCTCCCTGACCAACCCGTAAGCTCTTTGAGAGGAGGAATTCTACCTCTCATAGGTCTTTTATATTCCTACAAAGCCCGAACGCTGCCTTCCACGCAGGAGATGTTCAAACAAGATCCAGGCCAGCTCGAAAGGTGTGCCAGGCTGGGCTGCCATCGCAGATTGGCCCCCATCCGCTCCCGTGGAGGCTCTGGGCCACTCTTTGAGACACGTAAGAGGAGCTTCAGGGACAGGCCCAAAGGAGCTCCCAACACAGCGGTTCTTAATGGCCCTGAAGTCACTCCACTCGCTTTCATTCATCCACCCACTCAGAGACATTTATTGAGAACGATACTCCAGGAACAGGAAAAGGTAAGACATCCTCTAGCATCTAGGAACTCCCAGCCGAACAGGAAACAGGTAAGAAGACATTTCCATACCAAATGAAGAGTCCTGGGTACAGAATGATACTAGGAAGCAGTCAGCAAGAGAGAGGGTGCCAGACACAGGCTGGTCCCGCGGGGCCTAGAAAACCATGCCTGGGCCTGTGGCCATCATCCCAAGACTGAAGGGGAAACTGGAGACTGATGCAGATAAATGCCATGATCCATTTTGTTAACAGGAAAGGTAAGAGTGGATTACAGAATCCAGACCAGCGCTCGCCAGCCTTAATGTGCACACAAATCTTCATTTGGAAGATGAAGCCCTGTGAGTCTATGTTTCTTTTTTTAAGTTTATTTATTTATGCTGAGAGAGAGAGAGAGAGAGAGAGAGAGAGAGAGAGAGAGAGAGAATGAGCAGGGGAGGGGCAGACAGAGAGGGAGACAGAGAATCCCGAGCAGGCTCCGTGCTGTCAGCACACAGAGCCCGACGCAGCACTTAAACTCATGAACCGTGAGATCATGACCTGAGCCATGATCAAGAGTCGGACACTTAACTGACTGAGCCACCCAGGCACCCGTGATTCCATTTTTCTAATAAACTCTTGGGTCCTGGAACCAGACTCGAAGGAGCAAGGCTCTAGATTGCCTTTTACTTTTAATTATCAGCCACCTGCTCTTCTGTGACTTCCTGCACAGTCTGGTCATTCTGGCAGGCAGACCTCCTCCACCGGTCTTAGCGTCTCAGGTTCTGGTTCATCCCTTATTCATTCACATTCTGCACCTACCTAACAAACCTCACGCTATTACTTACCGAGCCAAAATGCTACGGAAATTACACATGTAAAACATTTTCTAAATCTTTAATCAGGACTGTCATTAATCATAAGCAGGTCTGTAGGAAAGGCAAACACATGCAAGTATTGCCTTATCAGAGTAGGACAAACTCTGTGACAAAGGGCTTCACTTGGGCCGCCTGGGTGGCTCAGTCGGTTAAGCATCCGACTTCAGCTCAGGTCACGATCTCCCAGTTTGTGGGTTCGAGCCCCATATCAGGCTCTGTGCGGACAGCTCAGAGCCTGGAGCCTGCTTCGGATTCTGTGCCTCCCTCTCTCTCTGCCCCTCTCACACTCTCTCTTAAAAAAAAAAAAATAATAAACAAACAAAAAAAAATTTTTAAAGGGTTTCACTTATTTCAGTTTCTATGTTTTGTTATGTTTTAAACAGCTAGGACATCCCTGATGTTAAACAAGAAAAACCTGATCTTTTTACCTGAAGATACTTCCTCTATTTATACTTGATTTTATAGCCCGGCCCCACTTCCCCCACTAAAAAAGTAATGAATTACCAATGGTGTTGCCACATGACACGGAAGACAACAGGTGTTGTTGACACACATTTCCCATGACTATCAGAAGTTGAGTGTGCACCCTGACTTCTGTGAAAGAAGCAAAAGTAGAATTCTCTTCTGGGCTTAGCCCCAGAAACTCATCATTTAGTGTGAACTAAAAATAAATTATACTTCTAGAGATTAAAAGGCAGGGATGACAGTCACAGAGGGTCAGAGACTGAATACGGAGAAAAGATGCTTACTCGGCATGTATTTTCCAGCTTCTGTCCAGGAAATTCACAGTGACAGATTGGTCTTCCTTCTGTAAGGCAAGTTTCCCGTAGGCACCAGTTCCCATGGCCCATATGAAACTCTAACAGAGTTGAGGAAGGCACAGGACTGGTTAGAAAAGACACAGAGGGGCTATTTTTGTCAAGAAAACCAAAGTATGCCAGAAATCAACACACTTGTGTTCCAGTCCTGACTTTGCCATTATTAGCGGGTGCCCTTGCACTAATCACTCAAACCCTCTGGTCCACACTTCGATCATCTAGGAAAATGAAGAGGTTTCAAAAAGATAATATGCCAAGTTATCCATGACTCCAGGAATCCTTTTGTAACATGAAGGCTCATCATCTGATGTATCTTTTTTTGGTAAACTTCTATCTATTCTTGTACACTGGGTTGTTTTTAAAAGTGAAATGCTGGGGTGCCTGGGTGGCTCAGTCGGTTGAACGTCCGACTTTGGCTCAGGTCACGATCTCGCAGTTGGCGAGTTTGAGCCCCTCGCCAGGCTCTGTGCCGACAGCTCAGAGCCTGGAGCCTGCTTCGGATTCTGGGTCTCCCTCTCTCTCTGCCCCTCCCCCACTCATGCTCTGTCTCTCTCTCTCTCTCTCTCTCTCTCTCTCTCTGTGTGTCTCAAAAATAAACATTAAAAAAATTTTTTTAATTTAAAAGTGAAACGCTGAAGTCTTGAGGTTCCATCAACCTAAAATACAGAGCATCTACCATCAAGCCCGACAAAAGGCACTTTCTAAAAACCACGGAATCAGCCTATAAATCAGTTCAGTACATGGCGGGTATTTAGGGCACCGCAATGCTGCATAAACGCAAACAAGCTATTTCCTGGAACACAGTGACTGAACTCATAGCAAGTGAACAGCCCCCATGAAGATGACACTGTTATGGTCCTGCTTAGGGCCATTAACAGTGATCTTGAATTTTAACCTGAATCACTGAAGTTTGGATCTTGGAATGGTAACAGAAATGGCTACTATTTACTGAGCACATACTATATGCCAAGTCTTAAAACCAGAGTTTTCTAGGAGTTCCTCATGTAATTTTTATAACCCTGGAAGGCAGGGACTTTAAAATTCCATATCACAGATGAGAGGACAGGTAAAGGAACTGTTCAACGCAACCTGCTAGTAAGTAGGAGAGCCAAGGCTCTCATTCATGTCTCTCTGAAATGCCCAGATTCAGAAACCCTAACACCTGCTTTTTTTCTTACTCTAGAAAGCACTCAGTTATGATGGTCTTTTAACCGTTCTACGTACTGAGCCTTTCCCAACTCCTGTCTGCTTTGCATACCACTGACATATTAAATTTCCTAAAATACCACTTAAATCATGTTAATGTTCTTTTCTAGAGACTTCTAAACATCCCTGCTGGATTTAAGATAACAAAATCCTTGGCTGAGTGGAGGAGGGGTGCACGTCTGATAATGACACAATGGGTAATTCAGACCTAACTCCCAAGGTGAATAACAAGAAAACCTGTACAAAACATGTGTGTGTGTGTTTTTAATCCGTTTAGAAGAATCAGAGAGCTAACAAGGTAGTAAAGAATTAGGACGGCAGGGTCTGGGAGAAGAATGAAACCCGGGAAGGTAAGCCTGACGTTTGGGGCACTCTTTTCCCAGCCTGGGGGCATCTGTTGATCCCAGAACTAGGGGGATAAAAACTGAAGATCAGGACCCAACTAGGAAAAGGGAGGCCTGGAAACCACACACACACACACACACACACATACACACACAAGCTTGTTTGGGATAAAACTAAATGGAAAGACACTGACCTCAGAGACTGAAGCCTAGCTCTGAATCACTTCAATCCCTGTGCAAATTAAAATGATCTGGAACTCCCAGAAGCAAATGTAAATTATATCTTGAGGAAGACAACATTATCCTAGGATTTATATTATCTCTGGAGTTTTTCATACACAACGGTGAGCATTCAATCAATCTGGCTGAGAACACAAGGATAAATAAAAAATCAATGAAATATGGACAACAAAAAGAGACCCACAGGGATTCTGACACAGGTCTTTCACAGATACAACGGAGACGCAGATACCAAAAGTTTTCAGACACAGTCTTTAAAACAAGAATGCCTAACATGTTCAAGGAAATAAAAACAAGACAGAAAATGTTCGCAAAAACCTAGAACCTAAAAAAGAAATTCTAAAACTAAAGGGCAAGGGCACCTGGGTGGCCCATTCAGTTAAGCACTGATTAACTTGATTTTGGCTCAGGTCATGATCTCATGGTTTGCGGGTTCCAGCCCTGACTTGGATTCTGTGCTAACAGTGTGGAGCCTGCTTGGGATTCTCCCTCTCTCCCTCTCTCTGCCCCCCCTTTTCAAAATCAATAAATAACTCAAAAAAATAAAAAAATAAAACTAAAGAGCAAATAATTAAAATTAAGAACTCAACAGACGGGTGTACCAACATATTAGACATCATAAAAAAAAAAAAAAAAATCAGTGAACCAGAACAGAAGTCAGAAGGAAATAAACAGAATGAAGCACTTAGAGGCAGAAGAGTGGAGAATGTTACAAAGAACATAAAATCCATAGGAGATTCTATTTTAGATCTAAAAAGATGTAAAACATGGGCAGTTTGTAGTTCCACGAAGACACGAGAAAGAATGAGGCAAAAAGCGATGTTTGGAGACCATGACCAATTATCTTAATAACTTGCTACAAACCCCAAACAGACAAATACGAATGAAACCCCACCTAAGCATACTATAGTATGTTTGCTGAAAACCAAAACTATAGCGAAAAATCTTAAAAACAGCTGGGTGAGGGGGTGGGGGGAGGGTGGGGAATAGGCATCACCTTTGAAGAGCAAAGAACAAAAACCCCCAAGACCCAGAAGCCTTACAGTTACTACTACTCAACAGAAACCAGGGAAGACAGAAGACAATGGAAAGGTGTCTCTAAAAATACTGGAAGAAATAGCTATTTTTAAAAGTTTATAGACAGCGAGTATTTCCTTCAAGAATGAAGTGGAAATAAAAGCACCTTCACTCAGAGAAAAACAGAGCGTTTCCACCAGCAGCCCCACAGCTCATCTCCCAGTTGCAAGGGCACAGGAGATAGGTCAAAACTGGGGAGCAGGGAAGTCAGGAGGGTTGGTGCTGTGCAGCTAGCTAACATCAGGGCTTCAGCATGAGTCTGTGTCGCAGAAGCTGACCACAGCAATGCTCCATCCCATTTCTTCTTCAGCCGCCACATGTATTTGTCAACAGCCCTCCCTACGTAACCATGTGCCCACCCCTCTTACCAACCTATGGGAGGGTTACCCCCTCACAAAAGCTAGCTCAAATCTCTTTTCATCCACTAACCTTCCCTCACAGCTCTATGGCAGCTCGTGTGGGCAGTATCCAGTCGTCCAGTGTATCAACAAATATTTATTACACACGTTATTGCAGGGAACTCTGCTAAATGCTGTGGACGACTCAGAGACGTGTGAGGCATGATCACTACCCTCAAGGAATTAGTAAGTTAACTGGGGGTATGTGACATAAATCATATAAAGCTACCTAATAATACTATAATTATAATAATAGAAGACTGCAGTGGAGATCAGAAGGCAGTATATGATGAATTGCCAACTACGCGAACCAGTTTCACGAGGAATGTATAAATCATTACTGGATGGGTTTGTAAGGGAAAGCTGTGCGGCAAAGGGAGAAGTTCTAGGATGGGGCAGAATCGCCTAGGCAAAGTGGCAAGCAAGCCTGGCAAAGGCGAAGCTGGTAGAACCGCCAAAGTCAGGACCGGGGAAGGTGTGTTTGCTGCCGTGGGCGGAGCAACTGACTTAGACACCAACGTGGGCGGAGCTTCGTGAGAGTCCGCGAGCAGGTGAGCAGCGTGGGCTGGCTGGTTTACAGAAATCATCACCAACCCACACACCGGCCCTAACAAGTTAAATATTGTTATCCCCGTTTTAGAGAGGGGCAAAAGCGTAACTTGAAAAAGTAACTTAAAGAAAAAAGAAAATCATGTCCGAGTCACCCAAGCCCCTTTGAACCCCCCATTGCCCAGCTTGTTTAGAGGCTATAAGACTGCTGAGCGCCTGCTTGAGACTAGCCGTGACCCAAGCAGCACCCATACAGGGGCAAACTGAAGCAAGGAGAAGAGCCCGAGCTGCTTCTCTGGTCCGAAACGGTGGCTATGGGAATGCAAGGGAAATAAAGCCAAGTGACAATACAGGTGTAAGAATGTAATAGCAATTTGTACTAGTAACTTTTTCTGCACATCTGGTAATCTTTCCCCAGATTGCAAGCTCCTCTTGCATGATAGTCTACACCCCTCACGTTGACTTTTGTACCTTTTTGGCAAAAGTTAATTTCCAGTTCAAAATTATGTGAATTGAGAGAGCTGAAAGCTGGAGGTGAAAACTGAAAATTACCACCATCATCACCATCATTATCCCCGTCACCCGTTGAAGTGCTTCCTAGGAATCAGACACTAAGCCAGGGGCTTCTCATGCATGATTTCATTGAATCTGCAAACAAACTATAGGAGGTATAGTATCTTAGCTCCCGTTTTCCAGATGAGGAAATGAAGCTGGTCACCAAGCTGCAGAGCTATTACGTGGTAAAGCTGGGATTCAAATCCAAAGATGTCAAAAGCCTCTAGACCAGTGTTTTTCAAACACTGGGTCACGAAATCAACTTACTGGATTAAGATCAGCAATTTTAATGTAGGTGAACACAGAACACAAACTCTGAGAGTCCCCCAAATAAGAGTAAGCTTGTTTTCTTGAAATTTTTGTTTCAATTTTCAATTATATTACACTGGTACCATGGTCAAAAAGAGTATAAAAAGCAGAGGCACCCGGGTGGCTCCAGTCTGTAGAGCGTCCGACTTCGGCTCAGGTCATGATCTCACGGTTCATGAGTTCAAGCCCCACATCGGGCTCTCTGCTGTCAGTGCCAGCCTGCTTCAGATCTGCTGTTGCCCACCCCCCTCTCTGCACCTCCCCCACTTGTGCTCTCTCTCTCAAAAATAAACATTAAAAAAATATATAAAAAGCATTGCACTGGGCAGAACCACTCCCCAGGTGTGCACACAGATGTGTGTGAGCATGTGGCGGGGTGGGGGGGGGTGCGGCGAGGGGAGAAGGGGAAGGTCATGCGGAAAGCAGGAAGCAGAAGAGAAGGATATAGCAAACCTTAGAACCAGAAGGACTCCCGGAAGACAGAGAAATTTAACAGCAAGTACCCGGTATGAAAACAATCACGTGAGTGATTATTACAATGGATATAAATAATCAGAGTGAGGTAACAGGACTCCGTATCTGAAGGCGGGGCTGGAGGCCCACCCATTTGGCCATACTCTGTACTCAGTGCTTCTCTGCCTACAGTATTCAAATCACTCTGCATAGGCCAGTGGGGCCCCAGAGGATGAAGTCCAACAACTACCACTCAGGAAATCAGGAAGACGTGTTAACACTGGGATGAGTGCTGGACACAGAAAAAACATGCCTCTCAGTGGACATGTTATCTGCACCAATGCGAAACCAATTTTGAAACGTTTTGTTAAACGTCAGGAGAGGGACACCTGGGTGGCTCAGTCGGTTGAGTGTCCGGCTCTTGGTTTCAGCTCAGGTCATGACCTCACACTTGGTGAGTTGAGCCCTGCGTTGGACTCTGTGCCGACAGTGAGGAGCCTGCTTGAGGTTCTCTCTCTCTCCCGATCTCTCTGCCCCTCCCATGCTTGCTGTCTCGCTCTCTCAAAATTAATAAAGAAACATTAAAAGAATAAATAAACTTCAGGAGAGTTAATACACAATGGCAATCAAAGCAACTGTGTGATATCACTCATCACTGATGTAATCCTTATTTCGTGCACTTGGCTGTTTCCTTTTATTGAACTTTCGAAAGATGTGTGTCATAGATTCATTTAATAATTTTAGTTTCTAGCCCAGTTTTTCTCAAGGTTTTTAAGCAATTCAACCATGAATTCTCCTACTATGTGGATTTTTCAGGAACTCAACCTTGAACGATGGGGCAGGATTACTGGGAAAGGCTCTCCTTGAGATATCATAAACCATAGTTATATTTTTCTATACTATTCCATTCTCCTATACCAGATCCCCAAACTGCCTGTGCACATTATTACCTAGGGAATTAAAAAAAGCAAAACAAACAAACAAACAAAAAGACTCCTTGGCCCCATCTTAGACTCACTGCAATAGCATTTCCAAGTTCTTCTTATTATCCTAGGGCAATTTGGATATGCAGCTAAGTGTAGGTATCGCTGTCATTCAATACCCATAAGCTCCATGGCCTTCCGGATTCCATATGTTTAATAAACATCTCCAAATGAGTCATAGGAAAATGAGGGCGCCAATGACGAGTAGCTTTCATCATGAATGGAATATGAATGCACATGAAATTAAAATTCCAAAATGCCTTTAAATACCACTGAACAAGTTTCCCATACTGAGAATCATCCAAATTATAGTTTTGCATATCTGCCATCCTACCCACAATTTTTTTCTTGGACGTGTTTTCTGTATCCTTTAGAGAAGATATTACCATAGCTACTTGACAAAAACTTCCCTGTCTTTGACCACAAGCTGGTCTGGGACCTGAAACAGTGTGACTGAGCCTCTGATAGTAACTTGCACTGCACCACTTCAACCGAAACTGACTTCTGGCCTCCACCTGGGTGCTCGAAAGACACCAAAATATACGACTGGTTTTCCGTCCTGCAGGTGAGCCAACGGTCATTCTAGGAAACGGTTCTCAATGCAGCCCAAAGCAATCAGGAGTCCTCCATCCAGAGAGAGCAAGCCTTGAGAAACACGGACCATGCTCCATGTATGCGAACGTGCGCTTTTCGGAGAGGGGGCCCAGAACCCTGCCGTCCATCTCTGCCCAAGGAGCCCTGCTCCCCGGGCCCCTCTCCCCAGAGCACCTTCTCTGGCCCCATTCTCTGCCCAAACCAGCTGCCCCAGTGCTTCTCCACTGCAGATGGGTCTCACTTCCTCCCTCCTGTTTGCTCAGGCGCCACAAACCCATGCTTGGGCTGAATGATGCCCAGTCCTGACCATCCACGACACGCTGATGGGCTCATCACCTCACCTGAGCATGCAGATTTCTGCACAGCTTTTTTGCTTCTCCCTCATCAGCTCCTGTGGCTGTTCCCCACAGGAGCAATCGGAGATCTTTCCATCTTCACGCTACCGAATTCACTTCCACACCCATCAATTCCGGCAAAGGGTCTTGCCTCTAACCTCAGGGAGGAAAATAGAAGCCACCAGGCTCTTTCTGAATTTCTGACTCCCCTCCCTCTTCAAACTTATCTGGACTTCCGTGACCTCCTTTCTCCCTTCTCTACACTGGGCAGGTGGTAATGCCGCTCTCCGCAAGGGGAATACGGAAGGTTTAAGAGGAGAAATACTGAGATTGGTTTTGGGTCTACTGGCTTTGGGATATCTTTGGGATATCGGTGGGGGGGGGGGGGGGAAGTGTTGGGTGGGCAATTCGATCCATGAGGTTAGAGCTCAGGAGAAAGACCTAGCCTGAAAATAGCCATCCACCCCTATACAGCTAGTTCAAATGCCATTCCTTCTACAAAGTCTATCTTTACCAGATCCTGCCTCCAATATATATCCTCTGCTCCTGTCAAGCTGGAACCTTGTGTTAATGTCGCCACGTATCTTAACATGTAGATCTGTGTAGCCTTGCACTTTACATCCCAGCAGGCACCTGCCAGGCCTATCCAGCCATTTCTAGACACGTTCTGTATCTACACAGTCCGACAAGGGAGCCATCAACCACGTGTGGCTACTGAACACCTGAAATGTGGCCAGTGTGAATGAGGAACCATTTGTCCCCAAACAAAGACACATAGTTTCAAGGCCACTTCCAGTTTTCCAAATCACAGTGAGTAGTCAGGTGGCTGGTAAAAACAAAATATCTGCCTAGGACACCCTGGTGGGGTTTTTGAAGAGGCAGGTTAGCCACCTGACGTTGAACCTGTTCTATTTTGAGAAAAGCCTGGGGTTTTTTTTTGTTTGGTTGGTTTTATTTTCTTGTTTGGTTTTGTTTTTTGTTTTTTGTGTGTGTGGTTTTGTTTTCTGTTTTGTTGGGTTTTTTTTTTTTTTTTGAGAGAAGCCTGACTCACACTCTATAAGCTTAATCACCTTTGGGGAGGCAACCTGTTGGTTAAGTGAAGGGAGCTTCTGTGTAATTCTTATCCCTGTTTGGACTTGCTAAGCCCTTGAAAACACCAGCAGCTGGCAGGTACCGAGCACACAGTATCCCATGCTATACTCCAAGGCCACGAACAATAGCTGATGAGTATTATGTGCTTAACACTGTCAGGCAAGTTCCCAGCTTGTTAGGAGTATTAGTTCTCTCGATTCACCATGATCCTGTACGGTAGGTGCTACTAAAATCCCCATTTTACAGATGAGGAAACTGAGACACAGAAGGTTAATAAGTAACTTGCCCAAGGTTCCAGAGCTACTGGGTGGTTGAGTTCAGATTTAAACAGAAGGAGTCTTCGGCCCTGGACCATGAGGCCAAACTGGGGTCCACATAAAGAGGCATGGAGGGCCCAGCGCCTCCCAGTCTGCACAGGGAGCCTGCGCTGAAGGGGCTCCCAGCCAGGGCTGAGAGAGCCGGCTACTCCAGCTGCCCTAGTTGGGCCGGATGCGTAGACTGCAGCTCTCTGCCTCCAGTGCCCAGCACCACCCCCATCGATTCACACTTCCTGCCCCTCGTAGTACCTTCCTGGCTGGTGGAAACCAGCGAGACCAACTGCATATCCTGTCCCGCCAGACCTTTATTTCTGTAATGTGTACTAGGAAAACAGTACTTCCCCACTCCAAAATAAAACTGTCTTGCCGCCTTCCACCCCTCCAACTCCTCTTTAAGAAAGCAACAGAGGAGAACCAGAGGGTTTGTTGTCTGTCTGTCCGTCCCTGGGTGTATTCTCCAGTTGTTTCTGCTTCTGCCACACGGCAGGGTCACCTGGCCCAGAGCACAGGCCACCTGGGTCCTGGGGCAGTCAGAAAGAAGGGGAGGAAGAAAGTGCACCCTGCCCAGCCTATGACTGCTCAGCCCCAAGAACTATTTCAGGAGCGCAAAAAAGCCCCTCTCGGACAAGCTGTGCTGCAACGCCGCGATGGACGTTTTGCGTTAACATTTTTGTAAGGTACCGAAACCACTATGGTGGTCAACATTTGGGGTATTTGTCAGTTTCCATCCCCTCGGTGTGTATGAAGAGCAATTGTGGGCCGTGAGGGCATTTTGCTTCTCCCTTATTTTTAGCATTAGGAGCTCTGGGGAGGGCCAGACCTCACGTCTGCAAATGCCACGCCAACCCCGCGTACATCTCCCCACACCCTGTTTGTCCTACACCCCTCCGCACCAACTCCCTTCTCTCTTGGAATTGAGGGCCAGTTTTAAATCTACCCTTCCCCAACAGCTTTCCCTGACCATTACAGGTTCAACTATTACCACAGCAGTCATTCTGTTCATACTGATAGGGCGGCTTCAAGGAATAGTTGGATGTTAACAATAACTAATCTTGTCTGACTCTTGGCTAACTAATTTGACCTAGAACTTTCTAATAAGTGATTATGATCTCCACGGGGCCTAGCACTGTCTTTATTTGTCGGCGAGTAGGACGGTGCCACGATGCAGGACTGACAGGCACAATGACTCAGGGACAGCACGGCCACCCTTGAGCAGAGTGGAGATCAAGGAAGGCCTTGGAGGCTCCTTTGTCCACCAAGGTGGGCAAGGGGTGAGCCTGTCGCTAGGGCTACATCCTTATCACCATGCCCTAGATGAGGCTAGGACTGGGGAGTTGTGACCCTGAGTAAGAAATCCACCCGCCATTCCCCTAAAAACTCATAAATCTCTTCGTCTCCACCACTTTCTCCACAACTGTAGGGGCCACTCAGGTCTAGGAGTATTTCACTCGGCAACACAGCCTCTCCCCAGGGCAAAGCGTTAGGAACCAAACGCAAAGGGTAGCAGAGCCCCACATCCCTAGGCCTCAGTTTTCTCATCTGTAAAATGGGGCTAACTTCCTTAGGGTTTGTGGTAGGACTAAGATGTATAAAGTGCCTGGCCTACTATCTGATCAACAGTGGGTGTTTAATAATTAATAGTTTCCGCAGACACAAATATTCGGTCAAGGATTATGCGATGGAGCATTATCTACAAAGCAAAAACTTTACATTGATCCAAATACCAGACAGTAGGGAGATGGTTAAATAACATGTGGTGGACTCAAATAATGAAACAGTGTGACTCTGGAAGGGTATTTCCTTTGTATGGGATGATGATCAGAAGATATACGTTAATATAGAGTTACTACATGTAATTATATGTCCCATAGATTTTTATATATTCTATGTAAGTGTATATATGTTAACATAGTTCAGAATATAATACAAGCTAAAAAGTGAAAAAAAAAGCAGGGAGCAGAGGTCATTTTTCGATTATCAGGGCAATACGCTTCCCGGATGTGCTGGTCCGTGGGCAGCGTCCCCATGGCTGCTGAGCCCGGGCACTGACACAGGGCTCTCTTGATGACAGCCAGACCTCATGCTCCACAAGGACTCCAGCCGACTCTCTCAGAGGCCAGCACCACCTAGTACGGGACTGACAATGCACACCAAGACACAACTGTCTGGCCTGGAACTGGGTGGCTAGGGGCCAGGGGAGCCCCCCACCCCAGGGGCACCAGACCAGGTGAGGACGGTTGCCCAACAGTGAGTAAGTAAAAAGCTATAATACGTTACAGCATAGGGTGTCTTGAGGGGCACAGTCCCCATGGAGCCTCGTAAAGTCACATGCTAATGAGTGCCATCCTGTGTTCATTCCAAGTCCTGAAAAGCCTTAATGTCGGCAGAGTGCTCTAGTTTTGGATTTGAGAAGAAGTAGAATATGGCAATAATGAACTTCTCAAAGCTACAGAGGTTCCTTCTATCCTCCCTCCCTCCTCCCCCACTCCATGAATGATTGAGTCCAAAAGTCCATTAGGCGGAATGGAGTAAAGCAGATGTACTGTGTTGAATGGGGTTTCCCCCCAAATTCACATCCACCCAGAACCTGTGAATGTAACCTTATTTGGAAATAGGGTCTTGACAGATATAATCAAGTTAAAACAAGGTGATACTAGATTAGGATGGGCCCTAAATCCAAGAGGACTGGTGTCGTTACAAGAAGAGGGAAATCTGGACACAGACACACACACAGGAGGAGGCCAGATGAAGACAGAGACAGGGATGGGGGCGATGCGATGGGTCTACAAGCCAAAGAATGCCAAGGACTCCCAGCCACCACCAAAGCGAGGAAAGAAGCATGGAGCAGATTCTCCCCTAGAGCCCCCCGGAAGGAACCAACTCTGCCAACACCCTGATTTCAGACTTCCAGCCTCTAGAACCGGGAGACAATACATTTCTGTTGTATAAGCCACCCAGCCTGTGGTACTTTGTTATGGTCCTAATGATTTGAAGACATTAGGAGAGCGGAACAGAGGCATGCTAGTGAGGACTACTGGCATAAAGAGGGTGTCCCCTTGGGTGGAAGGAGGTGCTGGCACATCGTATGGGGGATCTTGGAGCCCAGGTGGGGCAATGAGGATAGACACAGGGACAGTGGGGGAGAGCAGCCCAGAGTGGGGTGTCAGGGCCCAAGTGGGGTGAGTGGGCTCCTGTCCAGGGACAGCAGTCTTGTCTGGGAGCACAGAAGCCTGAGGAATGAGATGGGGAGGGCAACTTCATTGCAGTGGGGCGGCCGAAGGGATGTGAGATTAGATACACGCAGGCAACTGAGTAAATTAATTAATACAGTAGGGGAAATGGAAGCCAGGTTTCTCACTTTTGGAGAAGGAAGTTCAAACAGAGAAAGAAATCTAGAATAATCTTGGGTGTTGGAATAGAATAAGGACTGAGTTCCTATATCTCGATAAACACAGAAATAAATAGAGATGTAAAAATATGTGTGTGTACATATATACACGTACATACAAATATGTGCATGCACACGTAGTACACTATTCCCTAACCCTGCCCACTACGAGGGTCTGGGGGCAGCAATACACCACTGGTGATAAGCACACATAACACCCAAATCGTGGTTTCTAAATACCACTCTCCACTAAAAGGAATCAGGGCTTCTCGGAAACATGGCCGATTGCAGATTAGGGCAGGGAAAGCAGAAGACGAGACAGAACCATCTTGGGAGGGTCAGAAAGTAAGGATGTGTCCAAAGAACACCGAGAACATCAAGAGAACAGGACAATCCACATGAAGGCTCCCACCGGCCAATCAGAGACAATCTGAATGTCAAAACAATGACAAAAGTGTGTTACAGTCCATTGGATAAAATAGGAATCAATGAAAAATAGAGAGGAGGAAGCTTTTCTACAAAGCAGCAGGGCAGGTAGTAAGTGTGGAAAGAGTATGGAACTAAAAATCACCATGTGGCAGCTATCAGAGAAGTAATTCTGCTGCCAGGAAACATCAATGATGCTAAAACCAGTGAGTTAAAAGGCTGGTGAGAAATGGGACCCTTACACGGTCTCGAAGGACATCCCACAAAATATTTACCACAAAGGGAAAAAAGAATAGCCAAAGAGAAGCCTGACAAATACCTCCTCGGTCAAATGGTTGAATGAACATCACGAAGAAAGGAACACAGCACAGTCACTCACCACCGGAGAGGACGCAATGAGGAAAGAGCACCACGTCTGTGATATTCCTGCATAAACTCCGTAGCCTAAATCTGACCGCGAGTGAACTGTCACCAAGCCCCACCTGATGGGTTATCTATACGATAACAGGCTCGTAACTGTCAAAAATGTCAAGATCACAGACGTTACGGGAAGATTAAGGAGACATGACCCCTGAGCCTGAATCGGATCCCTGTGCCATGGGGTCACTGTTAAGATCACTGGCCAACCCGGATGGGGTCTGTGGATCAGGTGGTGCTAAGGGTAACGGCCTGATTCGAACAGGGGCGCTGCGGTCATTCATGTTAGAGAGGACCCTTGTTTGCAGGAAGATACACTCAAGCATTCGGGAGTGACGGGACGTCCTGCTGGCAAGTTACTCTCCAAAGGTTCAGAAAAGCAGTTTTCTGTAGTGTTCTTGCAACGTTAGTGCAAGTCTGAAATGAGCTGCAAGGAAAAAGCCTCGGCCAGAAAGACCAGAGCAAAGTACATGAGTGATTTACAGTCCAGAGGGGGAAACAGCAGCAAACACGGCATTTTTCTGCAAATACAACAAATTCTAGAAAATTCCCTCTCTGGTGCTTCAACGAAACTGCTGGAGTTTTGTTTTTTGTGGCTTTTTGTTTTTTGTTTTTTCAATCCAGGCACCACGACAGGATTAACTACACACATCAGTCACGTTACGCAATGAGGCAACAATGATCTTAACGAGAAGCCTGGAAGCTTCATTTCCTGGGGAAGACGAGGGATGATGGTCCATAACTCATTTAAAGTGCAGGTTGTCTGGAAAACCAGAAACGACCAAGGGCCAGTGTGCACATGTGAGAGAAGGCTCTCAGCGTTCAGCATGAAACATATGCCTCCTAATCTTTGTGCTAATATTTAACAGCAGTTATCAGTTCTCTCAACTTGGAAACACGAGGGTGGTTTCCCAGAGACACTGCCTCACCCGTTGGGTGAAGTTAGCGGCCAAGGAAAGCAGTCAGAAGCGCCCACTGCCTTTTTTCAGATACGCGGCATTCAGAGGCCCCACACCACCACGTTCTCTGGAGGACACTTCAGGCCAGCTCTGGGTTGTCACCCGGTGGCCCCCAAAGCTGGCATTCCCAGCCGGGCTTCATCCCTTCTGTGAGGACGCCTCCCCCCTCCCTCAGTCTGTCAGGCACTTGGCTCGAGAAACACCCACCATGAGTAAGGGTTTTGCTTCCTGTTTCTCATTTGCAATTTTTCCTCATCTTGCAGAATTCGGAAGCCTGAATAACTTTCAGTTCTACTTGCTCGAACTTGGCGGAACATTTCACTAACTACTTTGGCCCCAGAGTACCGAGCAGAGCGCATATTTACTATTCTCCAGGAGAGTAACTGGAACACTGTGGGGATAGAAAGTGCCACGACCAGTAGGTCGGGAACAATTCCTTCCTTCAGCACAGTCAGGACCAAGCAGCTCTGTGAGCTCGGCCCCGCCCTCCAACCCCAATCTGGTAGCTACCCTGCAGCCAGAACACCCCTGTAAAAGCACAGATACGATCCGTTCAGAGCCCCTTGTTCCACAGGCCCGGCTCTGGTGTCATCTCCCTCCATTGTCCTTACTCCCACAGCACCTCCAGTGGTGGGTCTGTCCCCCGGGCCTCCTTCCCGGTCTCAAGAGCAAGACCGTCCCCTTTCACTGAGTAACCTCACACTCGTCCCGTCTTAGCTCCGAGACCACTTCCTCAACAAGCCTCCCTTAGTCTCTGAAGGTCAGGCCAGGCCCCCGAATCTGTCTGCCCGACTTGACGAGAATCTCCACGAGGCCCGAGACCCTATCTGCCCGCTCACCACTCTGTACCCAGGTCCTAGGGTATGGCAAAGGCCGAGGCTCAATAAAGAAACCACGAATATACTGCAGATGCTGGGCATCAGCGATGATGAAAGGGGGAACAGAGAGGCACTCACGAACTAGTAAAGAAGGCTGTACACAAGCAATTACGATCAGGAAACAATGATTTGCCATCATAAAAAGATGCATATAAAGGCTGTGGGGAATCGCATCTAAGAAAGCTGTAAGATAGACCTTTTTAAAACAAATACCTTTGGGGCGCCTGGGTGGCTTGGTCGGTTAAGCGTCCGACTTTGGCTCGGGTCATGATCTCACGGTCCGTGAGTTCGAGCCCCGCGTTGGGCTCTGGGCTGACAGCTCAGAGCCTGGAGCCTGTTTCAGATTCTGTGTCTCCCTTTCTTTCTGCCCCTCCCTTGTTCATGCTCTGTCTCAAAAATAAATAAATGTTAAAAAAAAGAAATTAAAAAAAAATAGTAAAATAAATAAATACCTTTAAAATAAAATATCTTTTTGATTTCTTATCAACAATGTTTCAAGTCACCTTAGGGTGGTCTAGATATAACCTAGAACCTCGTTTATTTTAAAGCTGTATATAGGAGAACTCACTGGAAACTTACTGACGTCCATCAGCACCAAACTGCTCATTACCAAGAACTCACAGACGGTCAGGATGGCGACCAAATCATGGATTGTCCAAAATGGAACAATTCTCTCTCTCTCTTCTTTTTTTTTTTAAGTTCTATTTATTTTGAGAGAAGGCGCTAGCAAGGGAGGGGCAGAGAGAGAGGGAGAAGTCTCAAGCAGGCGCCACACCCATCATGCAGAGCCTGACGCGGGGCTTGGACTCACAAACCATGAGATCATGACCTGAGCTGAAACCAGGAGTGGGACGCTTAACCAACTGAGCTACCCAGGTGCCCCCAAAATGGAACGCTTCGAAGTGTGAATGGGGCCTTATAAATAGTCATACCTTGCCTCTAACCAGATGTAAAGAGGAACTGCCCCTAGGAAAACCAGGATGTGGGGCTGTTCCACTTATAGGAGATAGCTGCTCTTTTATTCAAAATCCTTAGACCAGATAGGTTTCAGAACTCAGCAGTATGGGGATATCAGAAATATCGTGCATATACCGTATAGAACAAGAACACCCCCAGCAATATGTAGAGAACCCCTTAATCCACACAGTAATATTCTGCAGCAAAACGTGCACATTCACACTGATTGGGATTAGTCAAAGCTACGAATAGCTCTGCGCCAATTCAGGGCAGACCATCCTGCCAAATGAGTCATGACAAAAACTTTCAGTTTTCAGGGTTTTTTGGGATTGCAAATAAGGGATGTGGGCTCTGTAATTAATTTCAAGTTATTTCTATCCTTGGAATATATTAGCGTTCCCACGTCACACAAGGAAATCAGCATCTTCTTCCTTAAACTGTACTTACGTTATAAATTAATCTGGCACACACTCTACTTAAATTAGTGAATAATAGCATATTTTTGTCCTGAAATCGAAAAGTTTAATGCAAACTTCCTTTGCATGAAAGTAGGATATTTTTATAACATTTGAAATCTTAAGTAACCACTTAAAAATTATTATTGCCTTTATGCTACATCTACCCAGCAATATGGATATGTTTCTCCTTTTCCGATCTAATGTATAAAATATTTATTTATAAAATAAGAAAAGCCTTAAATAGAGATTCAAATTTCTCTCAGGGGTGCCTGGGTGGCTCAGTTGGTTCAGCATCTGACGTCAGCTCAGATCCTGATCTCACGGTTCCAGAGTTCAGGCCCCGCGTCAGGCTCTGTGCTGGCAGTGTGGAGCTTCAGATTCTCTGTCTCCCCTTTCTCTACCTGTCCCACAGTTGCTCGCTCTCTCTCTCTCTAAATAAATAAATAAATAAACATTTTTTAAAAATTTCTTTCGGGCACCTGGGTGGCTCAGTCGGTTAAGCGTCCGACTTCATTCAGCTCAGGTCACAATCTCGCGGTCCGTGAGTTCGAGCCCCACGTCGGGCTCTAGGCTGATGGCTCAGAGTCTGGAGCCTGCTTCCGATTCTGTGTCTTCCTCTCTCTCTGCCCCTCCCCCATTCATGCTCTGTCTCTGTCTCAAAAATAAATAAAACGTTAAAAAAAAAATTAAAAAAAAAATTTCTTTCAAACATCCTCCCTAGGGTTCCTTTACAATGACAATAGTAATGACATTGTTCCTTCTCCTATAGCATTTTAAACATTTCATTTCCAAAATTAAATTTATTACCAAAAATAATTTTATGAGTACCAAGTTAGAGCAAGTTTATTTATTTTGTTTTTATTTATTTATTTGTTTCGTTTTGAGTGGAGTATGAGTGGGTACACGAACCATTCTCCCATTTCACAGAAGCCCTACTGCTCTGTGGCCACCATCTTGGGAAACACAAGGACTAAATACCTACAGTGGCACAAATGCAAACTGACTCAAAGAATTGTCTGGAAAGTTTACCTGCACCATTTTTAAAAATCACTTAAAACCACTTTGAATGAAAGCACAGATATCATTGCAATGTGAGAAGTACAATACACACTGGGTTGCTCGGGGTCTGTGGAACGTGGGCAGAAGTTCAGTTCAGAGATCCGTGGGCACATGTGAAGAAAGCAAACACACTAAGGCTAACAACGGCCAAGGTGAAGACCTCCCCGAGACCTTCCCCCCATAAGGGCCAAAGCACTTATATCAGTGTTTACATTTACTGACTTGAATTGTGCATAAATACAGGCATTTTTTTGGCCTCCAAAAAAAACCACTCTTCTGATTTTTCAGATCACGATGGTGATAGGGATAGCCATAGAGCACCCGTGATGCACCTGCTATTAAAGTCTATGCTTTATACACATGATCTCATTAACTCTCACAGTAACCCTATGAGGTAGGCACTCTAATCATTACCATTTGAGGAAGAAGCAGCTATGGCCTCGCCCTCGCCCGAGCTGATTCCCCATCACAGCTCCATTATCATGAGAACCGAGTGTCCACAAGTAGGCTTCAACCTTGAGTGGACAGTGCTCATCTATGCGTGCCCTTTGGGCCCTCAGACATAAATGCTAGAAAGCTGGTGTCCAAGCTTCACTTGGATACCGCGCTGGTTCTGACAGCTGCTTCCACAAGTCAGGAACATTTCGGGAACGTGAGCGTTAAAGTCACCCTGGGGGCGGCAGATCAGAAAGGAAGCACACAGCCACAGTTGTCGCATTTCCCAACACTTTCTGTTTCATTTGCTCTTTGCTCTGAGGGAGGTGCAATGAAGAATACAAATCACCCACAAGCAAGGATGGAACAAGATAAGTGAGCTGTCTGGGGCTTTTTCTAAATGAGGAAGTCTTCTGACCCTGTATGACCCCAGGGCTGCAATGACGACAACACTTTGGGGGGAGAGGGTGTGATCTATCCCACCAGGTCCGCCAGCAAAGATAAACATGGGTTTTAAACCTGGAGTCCCTAGACCGAACTTTGTAAAACCTTCGCACCTCCATCCGACCCCGTCCCTCTGGTGATGTTGGCAACCTCATGATGGCAGGAGGCAAGGGGACAATGAGGTTACAAGGGTAGGAGGTTTAATCCCGCCTCCAGCCTTTTTTAGCCTGCAGAACGAGGCAGGGGAGAACTGAGGAAAGTGGCCACTGAACCATACAGTTTCCTTAGGAACGTACAGACCATTAGGCGCCTGGGTGGCTGAGTCGGTTAAGCGTCCAACTCTTGGTTTTGGCTCAGGTCATGACCTCAGAGTTGGCGAGTTCGAGCCCCGCACCGGGCTCTGCGCTGACAGTGCGGAGCCTACTTGGGATTCCCTCTCTCCTCTCTCTCTCCCTCTCTCTCTCTCTCTCTCTCTCTTGTCCCTACCATGCTTGCTTTCTCTCAAAATAAATAAGTAAACTTAAAAAATAAAAAGAATGTACAGACCAAAGGTTTTGGTTCAGGGAAATCATTCTGCACCTATCCTTGCTAATGCATCAAGAACGAGGGTTCAAGAGATTATATCCATACCTAGGGATTCATCGAAGGAAGGGGCTCATCACAGCATCACGTTGTTAATTTTCTCACACCGGCTGCTGTGGAAGTAACAGAGCACAAAAGGCAACAGTGTGCAATGTGGAGTCTGGCTGAGATGCTGGGTTCCAAATCCTAGCTCAATCATTCAATAGCTGCGTGACGGACAGGTAGCTGACCCTATCTGTTCTCTCCTTTGCAAGGAGTAGGTGAGGAAACACGTAAAACATCTAGAATAACTCTTTATAGCTCACATGGGTTATGGTATAAAAAGGTATAAAATTTCCAGACAGCAGCTTGGCTATAGGTATCAAAAATTTTAAGTGGCATCCTTTGACCCAGCCACGTCGCTTCTAGGAATGTTTCCCAAGCAATTTAAACAATCATGTGTGAGACATGTAGTCTTAAAAAAAAAAAAAAAACAAACTATAATAATCATGAAATCTGTTGCAAATACAAAGATAATATTCTTTCTTGTAAAAAAAAAAAAGGCTGTCTGCAGATAAATTATTTCCCAGACACATCTGAATTATGAAAATCTAAGAACAGTTTTAAATCCATCACCTTTTTTGAGTATTTTCCAGAAGAATTCATAGAAGGTGATACGGACCTAAAAGGGCAGAAATCACGCTGTGACTACTGGTCGTGTTTGGGCCCGGACGCCAGTACCTAGATGGCATCCGATTCTGCAATTCAGCAAAGCGAGAATCATGGACAGATTTCAAAGCATATGGACTCCGGCTCGTACTGCATGTTCAAACCTTCTTTCCATATGGAAAACAGGAAAACAAGCGACCCTAATTTTCCCTTAATCAGCATGTCCTCTGAGCACTGCCTTTGCAGAACAGGAGAAGCACTCGGAAAGGCACAGTGTCTCCTTTCGGGACTTAAGAGTTCGCTTAAGACTGCCTCTCTTTCCATGGATACGTTGGTGGCCGTGAAGCCACCCATTTAGGCCAGCCCAAAAAAGGCATCGCGTAGTCCTCAAGGGACGCCAGGAATGTAGGAAAGACATTTAATAAGACAGTGCACGTGAGAAAAGTGTGAACAACAAAGTGGGTAAATGAGACACACACACTAGCTCGGGGAGAAGGAGCAGGGCAGGGCGTCGGGCAGGACCTGAATTCCCTGAATTGTTTTTTCTTTTTTTTTTTTTAAGTTTATTTATTTATTTTGAGGGGGAGGGGAGGGGAGGGGAGAGGAGGGGCAGAGAGAGGGGAGAGAGAGAGAATCCCAAGCGGGCTCTGTGCTGGTGACACACAGAGCCCGGACTCGAAGGACAGAATCCCAGGACTCTGGAATCATGACCCAAGCCAACATAAAGAGTCACATGCTCAACCTGACAGAGCCACCCAGGCGCCCCTCCCTGAATGGCTGTTACCACTCAAGTCCTCTTCACTCAGCAGACCAACAATGGGTGTGTTTTGACGCACTGTGGATACAGCAAAGACAAAGGGAAAGGGGCGGGAGGAAGGAAGAGAGGGCCGTGCTTTCGGTGCTTAGCTCTGAAAAGGCAAGTTAACAGGGATTTTCAGAAGGACCAGCCTACCGGAACCTTCTAAGAAAACCTATCTGCATAAAATGACACAACTGTTTGCTGCCATCTGATTTCAAATCCATTACTGGCAGACTGTGATGAAAATCAACGCCTTCCCCAAAAACAGTTGCCTGGAAATGATTTGCTCTGAAAACGGCTGACTTTGAAGGGCACTGTCTATCTTTCCCCCTGGCTGAGAGTAAATACTTCCCTCCCTTGGTCTACATCCACAGGCTGTGCCTGAGGCTGTGCCTGGACAGTCTCCTTCCTGCTGCCACTTTTCCTTTGAAGATCTTCTTTGAGTTGTCCCCTCAGCCAGTAAGCTCTCAACAAAGGTATTACTATGAGGATGATGATGACGATCTGCTATTATTATCATTATTACAGAGCCATTCAATTCAGCTCTTTATGTTCAAATCAGGTGGAGACCCCCAACACATAACCAACTCCGGCACTGGAGCATTCGTGAGTTTGCTTCCATCGGTAAGTTATCCTGATCGCCAATGAATTCCATTAGCGTCGAGCCAAAACTGCTACCCAGTCTAAGTACAGAAATACCCTGAGCCAAGAACGAATATGTCCCCACCAGCTGCAGAACGGTCTTCAAATATTTCTAAACAACACTTCCTGGACAAGTTCCGGATCGAACCGGAAGCTGAATCTGGTGCCCACTGTGTGGTCACCATTCCCTCCTCCTGCCAACCCCTCCCAGGGCCATACTGGTTGCCTTCCCTCTCCTTGCTGAAGCAGGATGGGCTCCGCAGCTCAGGTTTGGTGCCGAGCACACGTGGATCCGAACCTCACCACTCACAACCTGTTAACTTTTCCAGATCTCGGGTTCCTCATCTGTAAATAGAGATCTTAAAGGCGACGTGGCGACATCTCTGAGCAAGAGCTAGATGAGGAGGAAGACAGGATGGCTGCTTTGGCCTCCTCTGAGACGTCCCCCCGCAAAATTTCAAACGTGGAGCCAGGCCTCCATCCAGTAGAGTGGAGCGGGGGAGTACCCAGGGTCCATCTTCCGGGATACTAGCACGGTCCCCACCGTGCACAGTGGCAGCCAGATTAATCTTCCGAACCATGGTCTCCCCTGGCACAAAATCCTTCAGCGGCTCCATGAGGCCCACGGAATAAAATCTGGGCCATAACTCAGCCTGTCCTACCTTTCAGGCTTCATATCCCACCGCTTCCTCCCAAAGCTCACAGCTTCACGAACTTGAAAACAGGCATATCCCTGTATAAAGTCCTTGTGAGCAGGAATCTCATCTTATTCATCTTTAAACCTTCACAGGTATCAAGCACAGTGCCTTGCAAATAACGATATGCAGTAATTAGTAATTCTTTATTGATCGGTGTTGGGGAAGGTCATGGAAAAGACGGGACCGTCAGCTGACCTGTGAGCAGGACCTCACCAATAGGAGGCTCCTCGCCCCCTCCTCTGTCCTTGGAATGTGGCTTCTGCTTGCCTTTCCTGCTCCCAGAAGCTCCTCCAAGGACACAGCCTTGAGATGGTGATGTCATGTTGAGAACACCTGCATGGTATACTGACTGAACCCAGTTAAGGCCTCTATGTAAACTTCGAAGGTCTGGCGGGCAGGTGCAGGGATCTAATCATCTTGCTGCAGCCAAGACAAGCCTCACAGGAAGTGCCCTTTGCTTATTAAAACTGCCACCTACCTCCTCCCTCATCTGTCTCTGCCCTCTGAGTTCAGGGGCCAATTCCAGATTATACCAGGGAAGCTCTCGAGAAGGTTGCAAACCAGTGATAAGAAAGTGGAAAAATCCCTCCTGGAGAACCCACGGTTGGCAGAGGCTGGGGAGGAAAAAGCAGATGATATGAACTATGTGATGTGATGGAAAAAACTTACTATGAATAAGTGGTAAGTAAGTAGGGGGAAAACTGATTGCGAAAAGCATGCGACATGAAGAAGAATAATTTTGCTACGTTCGTGACATTTTCCAGATAAATCGAGCTCAGTATGTTAACAAACTTTTGAAATATATTTACTCAACTTTTCATTTAAAAAATCCTGGGGCGCCTGGGCGGCTGAGTCAGTTGAGCGTCCGACTTCGGCTCAGGTCATGATCTCACGGTCTATGGGTTCAAGCCCCGCATCGGGCTCTGTGCTGACGGCTCAGAGCCTGCTTCAGGTTGTGTCTCCCTCTCTCTAACTCTCCCCCACTCTCACTTTGTCTCACGCTGTCTCTCAAAAATAAATAAATGTAAAAAAAATTTTTTTTAATAAAATAATTTTATTGGGGCACCTGGGTGGCTCAGTCAGTTGAGCGTCCGACTTCAGCTCAGGTCATGAGTTTAAGCCCCACATCGGCCTCTCTGCTGTCAATGCAAAGCCCACTGTGGATCCTCTTGTCTCCCTGTCTCTCTCTGTCCCTTCCCTGCTCTCACTGTCCCTCTCTCTCAAAAAGTAAATAACATTTAGGAGCACCTTGGTGGCTCAGCCAGGTAAGCAGCTGACTCTTGGATCCAGCTCAGGTGATTATCTCATGGTTCGTGGGTTCAAGCCCTGCATCGGGCTCTGTGCTGACAGTGGGAACCCTGCTTGGGATTCTCTGTCTCCCTCTCTCTCTGCCCCTCCCTGCTCTGTCTCTCTCTCTCTTCAAAAAAAAAATAAATAAATAAACATTAAAAATAAAAATCTTACCGAGCCAGGTACTCTAAAAAGCCCTATGTGCCAAGCACAATGACCAGCTTGGACGGGGGTGAGACAAAGGTGATGAGGGCATGATCTGCATCCTCAGAGTTGACACAGCAGTGATGGGCTCAGGCACATAAGCAACCAACTCCAAAATGAGGCATCTCATCCTGAAGGTGACTCTAGGGAAACAAACTGATGACGGTGGAACTTTCGACGGGGCACTTCAGGATGTCTTCCATCCCATGACAACTCAACAGCAGCATTCAACGCCACCGGCTCCTGGTTCGCTCTCTGCAACAGACTCCCCCACCCTCAACGCCATCTCATTAGCTTCACAAGAATGTGCCCCTGAGTTTTATAAAGGTGACTTTTTTGTGGAGGGCATTCCGGGGGTGTTTTACTGGGAAAAACCCCAAAGAGCTAACTCTGGGAGACTTCAAAGAAGAGGGGCCATCTGAACTGGGCTTGGAGAGATCAGAGATCCTCAGGTGAAAAGAAAGGAAGAACATTCCAGACAAGAGGAAGAATAACAACAGAGGCACGAGGGAGGAAGTGTACGTGGCAGGATTGAACCGGTAACAGGGAGAGGCTGTGCCACAGGGAAAGGGTGGAAGCGGGAGAGACACAGCCAGAAAGCCCGTCCAAGACTGGCTAATTAACAGAGAGCCATTTGTTCGTGCACCTTAACAAGGGTCCCTGTTGACCGATGAGGGGAAACACCCCATACACCCCTGGGCACACGTGAACATGGCTGATGTGCTTTCCACCTGCTGTCCCGTCCTGTTCTTTACTAGGCAACACAGCACATGAGCCCTGCTAGCTCTAAGGTACTACACGGGCCCGTGGGTGGACGGGAGATAACAAACGGAGAACTAGGTCAATCATTACAATTTAATTCAACCAATATTTATCGAGTGCTGGGAGTCATTTTGCTGAGCCCCGAGGAACCCATGATGGTACTCCAAAGTTTATCATCAGAGTCAAGAAGGCAGTCATGAATAACAGATGCAGGATGTGATATCTGTAATATAACCCAGAAAAATCTAAGGCCTTTGAATAAGATCTTCAAACCTTATCCCTCCAATGAAGCGGAGAGCCCAGCAAATCTCCATCATGCTATCAGTGCAGCCAGTCAACCAAGCTGACGTGGCCTCCACACCCGATGGTGGTGCCATTTTGGCTTCAGCCGTGCGGAGGGAATGCAGATGAGAAGGGGCCTCAGCGAGGTGCAGCCAAGACCACCAGTTTCCTCTGGGCTTCCCAAGTGCCCATAGTTTGGGCTTGACCCTAACAATCCATGCACCAGCCCTTCCATGGCCTTCCCTGGGCGTAACTCAGAGACTGTGAACGAGCATACCTCACACCTGGACAGGGAGGAGCCTCCTAAGCCACAAGCCAGTCTCACCACCTAGGGAAGAGCGGGATCCCCATCACATGTGAGCCAACAGGACGCCCGTCCTGAAAACTTCCGCTGTGTTCATGCATGGTTTCGGGGCACCTCACCATCCAGTCTCTCGGTGCTCCAACTTGGGTCTCTCATCCATATTAAGGACAACGGTCTACTGTGGACCTGTGCATAATCCCTTCTCTCTCTTTATAAACCAAACCAAAACAAACAAAAGAGAGTACAAAAAAATATTTTCATACCTGTGCATTACTTCCTCTTAGAAACGTATCAAAGCACCCCAAAGACAGACCTGGTTATCATCAAAAACACAATCTGGCCCCTTCTGCAAGGCCCACGGTGCGTAGGAACGACCAATGCATGCCCCCTTATATCTCCTCTCAAAAGCGACAGGCTCTAGGTCCTGCCACCCCCGGGCCACAGTAATTACCTACCATTTTCCAAAACGTAAGGGGAAAATGTTCCCAATCCTTTTTCAATCACCTCCCCCCCCCCCCCAAAACTTGCTCTGTCCTCAAAACAAAGCCTTTCTCTACTGGGAAACACGGGAGCACAGAACTTGAGGTAGCTGTGGCCACCCAGACTGTCCCCGTCACTCCCGGGATCCATCTAACCCCACCACATCAGACCACGCCCCATGTGCCAAGAATGGAAGGACTTTTCAACCCATCTCACCTTTGCTCTTCCTCTTCCGTCAACCAAAGATGCCCCGCTCGCCCTTTGGACACCAGTCAACACCGCCATCGGCCATCGTCTTTCTGGCAGGTGGGAAGTAGGGAGTAAAGCACACCCCGTTTCGCTGGTCAAAGACACAGCGCCTTGGGCTTTCTGTGCTTTTATGAAGCACACATTTCATTCTTTCTGTTACTACAGATGGTTATCTACACGCCTGTCTCTCTAAGTAAATGATAAGCTCTTTGAGAACATGAAATTGTCAATTTTACATCTCCGCAGCCCAGTTCAAAAATGTCTCCCGAAGGAATTAAATCTCCTGAGAGTTTCCTTTAAAATACATGCTTGCAGAAAGGGGTCTTCAACTTGATTTCGTCATTATCATATTTGTTTTCCTAGTACTTGAGGCTAATTTTGAGGACTTTTTTTTAAAGCCTGGGTCCCACACCAGAGGGAATGTAAGTTTCCCCCCTCTGCCTTACGTCAGAGACATTATGTATCTTCTTCCCAATTATTTTACAATTCACTCTTAGTTATGAACCATACGTTATCTTGCCAGGTCGTATGATTTAATGAAAACCAACTCTGCAGAAGGATCAGGTGAGATGAAAAATTTGAGCACAACATAAAAGCAACCCAACAATAAATTTGCTATTGTACAGTTGGGGTATTTCACTGAATTTCCTCATCCACTGTAGCTCTCGTAAGAACAAATAAATGGTTCCTCATTTGGTCAATAATTCACAACAAATACACAAATGCGTTCATTTTACTTTACAGATCTGTTATTACAGCAATAAATTTGTCTTCATCCACACAAGTAGTAGTATTAAACCATTATTGGATGTATTATATTTAAATGCTCATGCTCCAAATGCTATTCTAAGGCTGCTTTTACTCGCTTTTTGTTTTAATGTTTATTTATTTATTTGGAGAGAGAGAAACAGAGAGCAAGTGGGAGAGGGGCAGAGAGAGGGGGAGACAGTGGATCCCAAGCAGGCTCCAGGCTGTACGCGCACAGCCCGATGCGGGGCTCGAACTCACAAACGGCCAGATCATGACAGGCTACTTTCACTCACTTTTATCCTCATACCACAATGGTAATGAACCTGTGAGCAGCCACTACAATTAATTCACTACCATATTCAGGCACTGCTGTGCTTCCTCTAGCCAGAAATTTTAGAATTCAAAGTACAACACACAAAAAAAGTTAATTCTTTACTACAGAGTCCAACAAAACATACCAAGTACTTCATCTGGCCACCAGATCCTGGGCAGGTCACTTGATTTCTCCAGCTAAAAAACCGATGGAGCAGACTATAATCTCTAAGGAAACTTCCAATTCTAGTATTCTATGAGATTAAGTACTTTTATCTGATTCCCTATTTACCAATCCACCCAAATTTACTTCCTACAACATAATTTAATTCCTCAATAGGTGCTTTATCAACAATGTTGCTTTTACAACATCGCAAAAAATTTTTTTAACTTCCTTTTAATGTTGATTTATTTTTGAGAGAGAGACAGAGAGCAGGCAGGGGAGGGGCAGAGAGAGAGGGAGACACAGAATCCGAAGCAGGCTCCAGGCTCTGAGCTGTCAGCACAGAGCCTGATGCGGGGCTCGAACTCAGGAACTGCGAGATCATGACCTAAGCTGAAGTCAGACGCTTAACCCAACAGAGCCACTGAGGCACGCCATCATGACAAAATTTTTAAAATGATTTTGTGCCGTATGCTACTCACACTATGAAGACGGGGGAATCATTATTAGTTTTGAAGACCATCTAGCATGTCATTTGGGAACCCACAAAAAGAATGATATAATCCTACAACTCAGCAACAAAAAAACCAAATAACTGATTCAAAAATGGGCAAAGGATTTAAGCAGACATTTCTCCAAAGGAAATCTACAAATAACGAAGCACATGAAAAGATGCTCAACACCACCACCTAGTAGGGAAATGCAAATCAGAAGCCCAAGGAGATACTGTTTCACATCCATCAGGAGGGCTATAGAAAGAAAGGAAGAAAGAAAGAAAGAAAGAAAGAAAGAAA
This sequence comes from Acinonyx jubatus, assembly GCF_027475565.1. NCBI lineage: Eukaryota > Metazoa > Chordata > Mammalia > Carnivora > Felidae > Acinonyx > Acinonyx jubatus. The sequence goes on from NC_069382.1 coordinate 14,799,828, forward strand.
GAAAGAAAGAAAGAAAGAAAGAAAGAAAGTGAGAAAAACAGAAAATAACAAATGTTGGCCAGGATGTGGAGAAACTGGAACCTTCGTGCATTACTAGAAGGGCATAAAATGGAAATTGCCACTGTGGACAAGTTGGGTGGTTTGTCAAAATTTTGAAACCTGGAATTACCAGATGATCCACTGCATTGAAAGAATGGAAAGCAGGAACCAGGCCTGATACTTTTTACAGGAATGATTACTGCAGCTAAATGGTAATAATAACAATCCAGGCAACCATCAACAGATGGACGGAAAAACAAAATGTGGGACTATTACTCAGTCTTAAAAAGGTATGAAGTTCTGGCACATGCTACAACACAGATGAACCTGGAAAGCACTCTAAGTGGGAAAAAAAAAAAAAAACAGTCACAAAAGGACAAATATTGTAGGATTCCACGTATATGAGGTAGCTAGAGTGATCAAATTCATAGACAGAAAGTACGATGGTTGTTGCCAGGGGCTGAGGGCAGCGGGGTTCTTGTTCACTCAGTACAGAGTTTCCAGGCGCCTAGATGGCTCAGTCAGTTAACCATCTGACTTCAGCTCAGGTCATGATCTCGCGATTCGTGAGTTCGAGCCCAGCATCAGGCTCTGTGCTAATAGCTCACAGCCTGGAGCCTGCTTCAGATTCTGTGTCTCCCTCTCTCTGCCCCTCCCCTGCCCCTGCTCTGTCTCTCTCAAAATTAAGTAAACATTAAAAAAAAATAAAAACAAAAATAGGCAGAGTTTCTGTTGGAGATATTAGTAAGTCCTTGGGTAGACAGTGGTGACACCGGCAAACACTGTAAACGCACTTAACGCCACTGGATTATATGCTTAAAGAGGTTTGTAACGGTAAATTTTATGTTACATAACTTTTACCACAATAAAAAGAAATAAGAAGGCAGGCATTTGTGAATTCACTGCTTACTCCACTATTGCCTTTGGTCCCATCATGCATGACAGTTACTCTTTGATTCCAGGCAACTTGAAGTATTGACTGGCCACATGCGCACGTGCGCGCATGTATGTACCTGTGTGCACACACACACACATGCACACACCCAAAGAATGAGAGAGCAAGAGAGGCAAAATGAAGATTTTCAAATTTTAGTAAGGGCCAACTTCCCCTTCATGGCGAGGATACCTCAAACCAAGTGAGGACAAAGCCTCTCCTGGATGTACAAAGAAAGGGCTAGATTCTCCCAGCACCGACCTCCGGGGCAAGAGCACAGCAGTAAAATTTATTAGCAGCACTGCTGGCTACAGGGTCTACCTTGAGGGAAAAGGAAGTAGACGGCGGAGATAGCTATCAGGACTTACCCACATGGTTTTCCTGAATGACAAAAGACACCAGACAACAGTTGAATTCTACACGCCAAAAATGTGAAAGAACTGTGGAAAAACGACAGTAACGACAAAGCAGCATGTTGTTCTATGCCTAGGATAGAAGAATCTGTCTTTTAGAAAATAAAATGGATACGCCCGGCCAAAATTTTGTCATATTAGCACTGTTGCTTCCCCTACAATCTGAGACGACGCCACATGGCCCATGGAGGACTCTCGAAGGTCCAAGACACATGTCCAAGAGCACCTTCCAGAACTGGGGTCTTAGACGCCTGACTGCTTGACTGTGTTTTATCTAGCTGTTAAAATTAGCTATATCCTTACAGCTATATCCTCATGGCGATATCCTCTGCCTAGCTACCTCAAATCCAAGCTCATTACTTTTTTACCTTTTTGCACCTCCCTCTCCACAGAGTTAGCACTGAGTCAATAGCTGTGAAACACGTCACTCAATGATCAAAATAGTCCATTGCTCCAGTGGAATGGCTCATCTCAACCCAAATTGCAGCCTGACCTTAAAGAAATTTAAAAAAAGGGGGGGGGGCGCCTGGGTGGCTCAGTCGGTTGGGCGTCAGACTTTGACTCAGGTCACGATCTCACGTTCCATGAGTTCGAGCCCCACGTCGGGCTCTGTGCTGACAGCTCGGAGCCTGGAGCCTGCTTCAGATTCTGTGTCTCCCTCTTTCTCTCTCCTCCCCCGCTCATGCTCTGTCTCTCTCTTTTCAAAAATAAATAAACGTTAAAAAAAATTTAAAAAAAAAAACGTTTTTAAGACCTAATATATTAAAAGCACCTGTAAGAGAGGCAAATCCTCTCCTACACTATTTAAAATTCATCCGGACTTCTCGAATCACCAGTATGACCAATTATTTACAACTCACACCCAAAAGTGGAAATAGCAGTTCCTCTACATTCCCTACAGGGGCCTCCTTTGCAGGAGCCCCATTTCTACTTCTACCCTATAATGGAAGAAAGAAAGGAGGGCAATGCTGTCGGAGTTGGTCCCTGGGAACACCCAGGACACCCCACAAGTCCACAGTGTCCTTCTGGGGCAACAGCTTCCCTTCTGACTTCTCTGTCTCCATTCTATCCTGAGGAGCTTAACTTTCAAGGTCAGCTAAACAATGCACATTGAGTTAAGTTTTCCCATATGAACAAAATCCCAACATTCCCCAAAAAGAGTCCATAAAGATTTACCTTCAGGATTACTATTTTAAAGTGAGATTATACTTTCCTGTTCTTCTGTCAGTTGCAAATCCCCAAACCTACTAGAATTCACTTAAAACTAATCTACAGTGTTTTCATTGGAAGAAAGCAATCAGAAAAGCTCGGACCCACTGAGCAGCTGGGAATTTCTTTGCTGAAGGTTTGGTTTAGTCTTTATTTTTCTAGCTGCTGGCCCTGCTAACATGATTCAGTGAAGGTCGTATTTAATCTCGCGGAGAAAAGCTACCTAAGCAGTTCTTTGGTAGGCTTCAGTAAAAATAAATTGCCTTGGCTCTGTGGAGAAGTCTGTTGCTTCAAACCAACAATGATAGTCAAAGGGAACAAATGAAGGCAACTGTAAAATACTGTACTTGATTTTAAAAGAATTTCACCGCATATACATTATGGCTAAGTGTCTGTTAATAATAAAGTTATCGTCAATGACTAACCCACCAAGAAAGTAGCAGCTCCCAAATACACATCTCCAGTTTATCAGTGAGCGTAGCTTATTTACATGTACAGAAAGCTGTTAGTATACGCATCAGAACTTCAATGTCAAAGAAAGGGGCAGGGCGCCTGGGTGGCTCAGTCGGTTAAGTGTCCGACTCTTGATTTCAACTCAGGTCGTGATCTCATCATTCATGGGATTGGGCCCCGTGTCCGGCTCCACGCTTGAAGCAGGAAGCCTGCTTGGGATTCTCTCTACCTCTCTCTGCCCCTCCCCTGCTAGTGCACGTGCACGCACGCCCTCTTTTCAAATAAATAAATAAACATTTTTTAAAAAGAAGAAAGGAACTGGTAAGATTTTTGTCAAGTCCTGGGTACAAAGGAAGAAAAAAAGTTTTTCACCTTCAAAATGTTGAACACCTAATACAAAGTGACAAATCCTAATGCAAAGTGACAAATCTCAACGTTTATGTGCTCAATACATATGCCATTTGGTTTTGAACACAAAGTAGACAGATCTATGTCGCCCATTCCAAACTGGAATTCAGCCTTGTGAGCTAACCTTTGCTTCAGGGCTGAAAATCAAACCAACAAATATTTATCTAGTTCTTACTGCGTATCAAGTACTGGTGGGGAATGCAAAGAAATATAACACGATCCCTAGCTCACAAATAATTTGCCATGTAGGTGTTATAAGTGGAAAAACCCAAGGAATCAACTATTCTCTTAACAGTTCCAGAGGCTAGGAAAGATTCAAGGTGTTTGTGACTGGTCACCATGGAATGGTACATATGGCAGGTGACCTCTAAAGAAACTTGGAGCATTTTACTACCTTAGGCTGAAGAGATCGTGGTGGTGGGGGGGGGAGGGTTGTAGGGGGGAGGCAGGGTGGTGCAAGCAGTTATCACCAAATGACCGAATCACCAAAAGGACCACTCGAATCTGCTCTCCCTCAGTCTTCTTAGGTTTAGTCCTTGGATTACAACTTTTCCCCATACTTCCCCCTTCACACTTTGCTTCATTTCCTAATCCTGCACCACCTAACGTGACAGCCACACGTGGCTACTGCACTCTTGAAACGTGACCAGGCTAAATTCGGATGTGCCACACAGGTTTGTGAAAGACACGCTGGATCTTGAAGATTCAGTATGCAAAAAAAAAACAAAAACAAAAACAACAAACCAAATGACCTCATTAATAATTTCATATGAACCCCATGTTGAAATGGTAATATTTTGGACATCCTAACCTAAATAAAATATTACGGAAGTTAATTTCACCGCTTTCTTTTTACTTTCCTGACATGGCTACTAGAAAATGAAAAATTACGCACGTGGCTCATGGGTTATTTGTATTGGACAGTGTTGTCCTAATCAATACTTTTCTCTTTTTCAAGCTATGCTTTGGTATTCTGCCTCTGAAGTGCTAATGGTTGCACCCGTTAACAATTCAAAATTTGTAACAATCCAAAAATATCTCCAGTAGCTACAAAGGGATCGGAACTAAGTTTTTTCTCAGACACAAATTAGGGATTTGGAGGATTCTGCCGTTGTGAAAAGTCTTCAGTCACACTCTGAGTCATAGCAAAAGTCGTTCTCCAATAAAGGGTGTTGTGTGAGGAAATAAAACTTCCCTGGATTCTTCAGTGCTTCTGTGAGACACTTTAGCCATCCAGGACACAGGAATGTATGCAACATAAAGATAGAGAATGTATGGGATATAAAGATAGGGGATGTTTTTGGGTTTTTTTTTTCAGGTTAGTTAACATACCGTGTGGTCTTTGCCTCAGGAGTAGAACCCAGTGATTCACCTCTTACATACGACACCCAGAGCTCATCCCCAAAAGTGCCCTCCAAGATAGGGAATGTTTGCATCCACTTCCCCTAGAAACACTTTATTTTTCACATGCCATGAAATAGGTCCCTGGGTTAAGTTCCCAGGGTGCCAGGACATTTCAAAAGGAATGAAACCCAGATCTTAGAACACCTCTAGAAAAAAAAACCTTACATTCCAAAAGGTTAGGATTAGAACCCTGAATCCTTTCCATTCCCTCTCAAAGGAGCAAAGGTGGTTGTTGTTGGGTCCCCGCCCCCCCGTCTGTTTTTCCCTTGGCTGAGGAGACGGATGGTTGCTCTGATGTCATCTACAGAGTGTAGCCCACACCCACGTTCCACCTGTTTTCCCAGCATCACCGGAGGCTCTGGGTATGGGTGATTATCACTGCAACATCATTCTGGCTGTTGTCCCGGCCATAGAGATGTATAAAGAATTCTTCTACCCCAGTGTCTTGTTTCTGCATCATTCACATACAGAAAAGACATATCTGCGAAGTGGGGTAACATCTCTGACCCTCCCCGGTTTTTGACAAAACAGCGGGCCCCACCCTCACCGAGGAGCTGTCAATCTCAGTGACTTCAAGTAACAAGAGCTGAATCCAGACAAGGGCATCTCTCAGCCCTGGCTGGGAGAGCCCAGATTCTAGAGCCTGGTTCCAAACGTCAAGGCAGAAAGAGCTCAAGAATGGCCAAGTCCACATACAACATCCCCCTCGGTCGTGTCCTGATCTTACATTTATCAGAGATGACGTCAGAGGGGACACTACAGAGTCGTCTCGAGAATATTTTTCTGGTTATAGAAGCCAATGGTGCTGTTACCTTAATTTGCAAAACACAAGTGTTTCAAGTGGGGAAAAAAGCCAAACACCCTCAATCCCACCATCAAAATATTTTCTTCTAGTTTTTTTCTTTAATGATGTATATACAAATACACACACACATTTTTTAAATGGAATTAGAGTCACCATTCAGTATCTCTTTTTCTCCACTCAACATTCCTCAGAAGCATTTTTCCATCATTAAATGCAAAAAAACATGAATTTTCCAAGCTATCTGTACTCACTGTCTGGATGTGCCATAATTCACTTACATGTATTCCCATTGTTGGGTATTTAGGTTGTTTCCAAATTCTCACTATGACAAAAGCTAATTCAATAAACATGCTTGTACATAAATCTTTGTCCCATTTCTGGTTTCTCCACGTGACTAGGTTCCTAGAAGTGGCATTACTGGAACACAGAGTTTAACATCTTTAAAGCTTCAAGCATGTAACACCAGATAGAATTCCAGAAACTTCCTTGCCATGTCCAATCCCAACTGCAATACAGAGTGCTTAGTTTCCAAATCAGTGACCTGCCGGACCCAGCTTCGGCACGCATAGCTCAGGCTTAACGTGGGTCAGTTATTCCTTTGGGAAACACCGAAGTAGCCCGTTCTGATTTCCTGATCCCCGATGACCTCCTACAACCCGACAAGAATAAAACAGCAGCAAGGAAGACCAGCATGGGGCTAAGAGAGCTATTACAACATGTCTAAAAATTTTTATCACCATGTATCTTCCTCTCAGGGGTCCATGGTTGCCTCCAAAGGCAATTTTCGATGGAGTCTGAGGTCTCGAGCGGGGGTATCAATGCCTCCAAGTGCTCTGGCTCCAGCACTACGACCTCCAAGGTGGCTTCAACCACGCCCAAGTGGTAACTGTCCACAACCTCTTGTGCGCTTGCCTGAAGTCGCCTGATGCCCTGGTGGTTCTGCCATCAGACTTTACCTTCCCCAGGATAAAAAGCCTTCATCCCAAAGTCGGATGTGGACGGTCCTCCAGTACTTCAACTTACCCTTGAGTCAGTATCCATGAACTACCAACTTGCTCCCTGCCACCCCAAAACCCCTTCAGTGATATGTATAGAGAGACAGAAAATCCACCTGCCTGATTCCTTCTTCTCTCTCTCTCTCCCACACGAGAATTCAGGAGGCACGATTCCACCCTACACCTATTCTCTTTTTCATCCCCTCACCGCCCCCCCCCAAAACCGTCACCTTCCAATTCCCTCCCACTCCCATCCCATCCATCCGTGCACCCACTGGCACCCTACCCAGGTGTTGGGACACTGTTCTCCCCAGTGTTAATTTTCCTCACCCTGTTCAGTAATTCTAGGGTAAGGAGGAAAAAAAAAAAAGCTCTCTTCAAAAATAACACGTTAGATATTGCTGGAAAAAAAAAAAGCCATCTGTATGCAGTCCCTTCTCACTCAAAAATGTCAATCTCATGAAATGGGAAAGTCAGCAGGATTCCAAGAGTATGGGGCCAGGACAGTGTATTCTATCTATAAAACATTTCTTTAGATCGTGCACAAACCTGACATTTATTAGCTCAAATTAAACTGGAAGCTCATCTTTCCTTCCATCACACTGAGTGTGCAAGCGTAGCAACAGATTGCTAAGTATGCCTGAAAAGAAATTATTTATGAAGATTATACAGCAAGTAGTTAACTCTCAAAAAATATTGCTTTAATGAAAACTGGCCAGAACTTCATCACACAAAATCCCAGACGAAGATATCTCGTTGAACTACATCAGCCTTGCCCTTGAGATAAACATGCTCAGAATCCCTTCTCAGAAAGAATTGCACAAGCCGTGTTTCTCATAAAAATGGGGACAATGAGGCCTGCATAGGGCAGGAGGCAGCGGGAACATTTTTGCTGGACTCAAGTTTTGTTTATCAACGCCGAACACCAGCAGAGGTTCTGTGCTAGTTTCAGAACTCAGAAAACCTAAGGGGCCAGGAGTTTGTCTTAAAAAAGGCTGTCTGGGGTCTAAAACGTCAAGGTTCTCTACTTCGGGCCGAAATGAAATCAACCAGACTGGATGCTATTTCTCCCAAGTCAATCAGGAGTTCTCACCAGAAGTCTTCTACAATTCTGAATAATAAAAACAGAAATCCAAGTCTTCCTAAGGAAACACAATTTATTTCATAGACAGAGGGAGAAAATCATTTAAAAAGGATGCTCAAAGGTACTGCCCAAGGGGCCTCGCGGAGTCCTCTCCAGTGAAAACTGTATTATCTTATTCATTATATAATAGAAATTATAATAGAAATTATATAGAAATTATAGAGCATATAGAGCTTGGTGCCTGAGGGCTGGATTTCCTGCTTGGGTTTTTCCCTAGGTATTTTATATAAAATATTGGCTTCAGGTTTAAATCTGGAACCTATGGATAATTTATCAATCTTTAAAAAAAAAAATCAAGATTTATCCAAACTTCCTCACTTTCATTCCTATCAGCCACCCCCTTGAGGGCCAACCCTCAACCCTACCTTGGACAGACATTGTGCACCAAATATTGATCTCACTCAGGAGAAAAGTAGGGCACATAGGGGGCAAACGGGCAGAAAGCCCTGACCTCCGACCCTATGTGAGAAGAATATGGTATCCCATACAGATGAAAAGAACTGATTTTATTATAGTAAAATTTTATTATATATTTTTATTATATATTTTATTATATATTTTATTTTATAATATATGATTTTATTATATATTATTATATAAAATATATAGTATAATAATATATGTAATAGTAACTAACACTTCTTAGCAGTTATATCATTTTTATGTATTACTTTATATACCTTAAAAATTTTTTAATATTTATTTTTGGGGGGGGCAGAAGAGGGAGAAACAGAGAGAGAGGGAGACACATAATATGAAGCAGGCTCCAGGCTCTGAGCTGTCAGCACAGAGCCCAGTGCAGGGCTCGAGTCCACAAACTGTGACATCATGACCTTGGATGCTTAACCAGTTGAGCCACCCAGGTGCGCCTACTTTATATACTTTTACATATATATACTGTCTATTTTATTTATTTTCCCATACATAGTGTTGGGTACGCAGTAAGCATTCAATAAATGAAAGTTAACCAGCTCCCATTAAAGGTGTTACAGCAAAATGCTAAAATTAGCTAGGGGCATACCTGTAATAAAAATAATGAATTTTTAAAGAGTGTGAAGCAATGGTGAAGAAAATTCAGACCAAAGCATACTGAGCCTGAGAAGATTTATAACATATGTGGCGGCGGGGGGGGGGGGGGGGGGGGGGGGGGGCGCGAGGCGGGGAGAAAGGTTGGGGGGAGAGAGAAAGACATCAGTCCAATCACTGTTATTTCCATATCATTTGGTCTCCATGGATACCATCTAACTTCTCTTCTGACAGGAAAAAATTCACTGACATTATATTTCACTGTTAAATTCTTTGGTGCTTTACATAAAATAGCTATTCTGTGTTTAATTCCTTGCCATTACCCATATTATACTCTCAGGAGAAGTAAATCCCTTTTTGCTGAAAATTCTGTAGGAGAATGCCAGTATTTAATCCACAGTCTTGATTTCCTGGCTTTTTCACATTAATAATAATGACGGAATTCTGAAAGTTAATGCCTCACACATTTGTAGACTGCTGTAACTTATACAACCTTCTTTCATACACAGTATCTCATCTGTTCCCCAAAGCAACCCTATCAGATATGCAGTTAAGTATTATTATCACCTTCCATAGAACTAACCCCAAAAGGCAATCACTGTTATTTATCTTTTAGTTGTGTTATTATCAGCTCACCAACTACAAGCAATTTCTCAAGAAGGTAAAGGAAGTTGTCTTCCTGTTCCCAGTTGAACTCACGGAGCCTAGCACAGTGTCTGACACATAGTGACTGTCTCACGAAGATTTATTAAATGAATAAATAAAGTCCTTTATCTGCTCTGAGTCCTTTTTGGTATAAAGCACAAAACAGAACCATGTCCCAGATACCCCATTTAGAGTTCTGTTCTCTATCAAAAGGAAATTGTGTGAAAATGCTCTCGAAACCACAGAGCTTATATTCGATAATCCTAAGAATAAAAGTACAATGCCCTTGCAAAAGTACCATGAAACAACGATGGATGCACATCTCAAGTTAAACATCCAAAGTCTCAAATTTTCCACAACTAGTTGTAAGTTTAACACCCTCAACTAGCTTTAGCATATTGAATGTTTGCCTAATACAGTACTTCAGAAAGCACAGTAAGAGAAGAGTGGGGCCATAGTTCACAGAGCTGCGCTTAGCACAACCATTTCTTTGCCACAATTTGCTTCCAATTTAACTACAAACTCTTACTTTCGATTACGGTGACATTTTTACAGGTAAGTAAGTCTGAAATAGGCAAAATTATCTTGAACTTTTGAAGATCAAAAGAAAAAAGACAACTCGCATTGGATGAAATATATAAATGTTTAATATTAAGAAGGAATTACAAGCCATCACAGAACAGGGCTCCTGAATCTAAGAGGCCAGAATCTAACTTCTTACACAACAGGCTGTTATAAATTATAATCATTCACTAATAACAGCGACATTCCGGACTTTGCCACATCAATCGATAGATGTTCCAAGATTACCCCTTAGCAATGCCAGTTTAATTTCTAAACATTCCATCTCCGAGGTTTCCTTAGAAAAGACAAGTTTTTCCAAGACTTTTTAGGTTTCTATGTCCATCCCTCTCCCGTCCAAAAAAGGAAGGATGGGCGTTGAGAAAAGGAGAGAATCCTGAATCTGCGTGCAAGCCGCCGTGAAACAGGGATCACCCTCAAGGTCCTGGCAAGGAAGCGCGCGTCTGTCTAACATCAAAACGATCCACCTTTCGAACTCGTCTGTCACCAGACCCCTTCCTGCACCTGCCCTGAAAGCACCAAAAAGTGCAGGCTCCTAAGTTCCAATGCTACTTGCAATCGGGCTGAAAACTAATAAATGACTGCAGGCTTGACAGCAACCTTGGTGATTCCTGAAAATCCACAACAGGAAATGTAACTATCCTCCACCCTCCCTAGCCATTCATCAAAAGCAGACCGAGTCACAGCAACAGGGAGGCCAGTGGCGGAAGGCAAATGCCAGCACTTTTCCTCATTTAGAAACACTACCTTCTTCCCAACCGGTAACCAAGGACGAGGAGCACAACCCACCGCCCGCACCGGAGGGAGGGGCTGAGGAGGGACGGAGCGGGTAACATGTCCCCAAGTTCCAAACACTCTACTCTGGGACTGAAAATGAGTGCTAGCCACGCCGCTAAAATGTGGCAACCTCGACTGCCAGTCCCAGGGGGCACATCTGCAGCCGGTGACCGAGGCTTCTGCCTACAACCACGGACCCGGGCGCCTCACCTGGTGCCCGGAACACTGTCTTTGCGCCCGGCTCGGGCTGCCAGCCTCCCCCCCTTCTCCCCCTCTAACCGGGCAAGGGGGTAGGGCGGCAAACGTACCAAGACGTGGGGCCAAAGACAGATGCCGGCGCGTCCTGGCGAGGGGCTGAGTTACCTCCAGAGGCCCTTCGAACTTGCGGAGGCTTCCCGAGCCCCTCTCGCGGGCCGGCCCCCAGGCCGGGGCACTGAGCGCGGCCGCAGGCGAGCGGGCGCCACGATTGGCCGAGGCGGGCAGCGCTCGGTGGGCGAGCCCGGCCCGCGAGGCGGAAAGGAAGTGGCGGCCACGGCCGTGCACCAACCACGTTCGGCCGGCGGGCGAATGCCACTCGGCGCCCAGAGCGGGGTCGGAGGGCGCGGGGCGGGCACTCGCGTCCCCACCCCGCCGCGGCCCGCGCGCCCCAGGACCCCCGGGGGACGCCCGCCCCTACGCCTGCCAGCAGGGCGCCGCTCGGTCCCCGGAGGCTCCCCTCCCCCACCTCGCCCGCTCCGTAGCCGAGGCGGGTCAGGCCCAGCGCGCCAGGCCGGCCCGGGGGCGCCTGCGGGGACCCGGAGGCGCCCGGCGCTAGGCCGCGGCCGGGGCGGATGACCCCTTCCGCGCGGCGCCCTACCGGGACGCGCCGCCGGAACCCCCCGCGCGCCTGGACAAGTGCAGTGACAAAGCCCCAGGGCCAGGCCGGACGCTGGCCGGCGGGAAGGAGGACGCGGCGTCCCTCCGGAGCGGCGGTGGCGGCAGCGGCCCAGCTCCCGGGAAGCCGGGCGTGCCGGCCAGGCCCGGCGCCCACCCCCGCTCGGAGCCCGCCCGCCGCCCCCCGGCCGCTGGCACCCGACGCCCGCGACCGTTCCCCGAGTCCCGCGGGCCGGCGAGCCCTGGGACCGCCGCGGGGCGCCCCACCAAGTTTCCTTTGGCCGCGGCGCCAGGCGCCTCTCCCGGCCGGGGCGCGGGGCGCAGGCAGCCGGGTGGACGGCGGGCTCCGGCTTATTCACGCTGGAGCTGCCTGGAGAGAGGCGCCGCCGCCGGACACCGTGAAGGACCCGCTCCCCTCCTTCGGATCTGGTGGCCACGGCGTCTGTAAACACACACACACGCACACACATGCACACGGTAATTTTGTTTTAAAAGGAGGCCCCACTCCGGCGGACCTGCACCCACACACACAACACCTGGGGCGCAGAACCACACAGAGCAGGTCTGTGTCCATGGAGCCAACCTCTCCGCATCTGCAAATCCAAAAGTGAAATTAAACCTCCACCAACCTCCTCCTCCTCCTCCTCCCTCTCTACCTCCTCCTCCTCCTTGCAGCCTCAGCAGCCCCAATAGCAGCAGCAACAGCAGCAGAACCTGCTTCCCCTAAAATCAGATGATCCGTAAGAGCTCCTACTGTTCCTCCAAAAATCGGCATTAATATTTATGAACCCCAGCATTCTCCGTCTGCAAAACACTGTGTCAAACCATCAGGACACGCGCGCACACACATCCCCTCCAGTCCTCACAAACATGCCCTCGAGAAAAACACACACGCACAGTCACAACTATTATTTGAAAAAATGTTACCTCTCAGTGTGCTTTTTCACACTACCAATACAATTCCGCAAGGTTTAAGTGTTGCTAGGGTGTGTGAAATGGAAATGAAAGCCCGTCAGTTGAATAATCGCAGGAGCAAAACTAAAAGTTACTCCCCGGCTTGCCTGAGAACAGTCCAGATCGAAAGCAAAACAAGGAGAGGAAACTGCGAAGAGCTGAGGCTGGAAATCCCCCCACCCCCCGCCCTCCTCCCTGCCTGGCTCCCTCCCTCCCTCGCCTCCCCCCTCCGCCCTCCTCCCTCCGCCCTTCCTCCCCAGTGTTTGTTTCAAGCTTGTGCAACCCGGAGGTGGAGGCGGAGGGAGGGCGCGAGCGGCCGGGCCGGGAGGTGCGGAAGTTCGCCGCGGCTGTTCATTGGCAGGCCGAGCCGCTTTCATCATTTCTCGGAAAAGTCAATTTCATTTTCACTTCCCCACGGCGCGGCGGCGGGAGCAACAAGCGGCTGCTCGTGAGTCTGCCGTTGGCACACCGGGACGCTCACACTCGCCGCGCTCACACTCGAGGCGGGGTGGGGGGACGTGGGGGTCCCGGGGCGACCGGGAGCCCGCTTCGTTTCAGGGCCGAAGCTCGCGGCTGTAGGAGAGGAAAGCAGGTACCCGACCCTCCCTCCATCCTCAGGGTTACCTGAAGGTTGGGAAGGAAGGAGGAGGAGGGAGGCAGGGGGAGCCAAGGGGCTCTTGCCAGCCTGTTGGTGGGGCAGGTGTCAGTGGTGTTTAGCACCGCTGTGTTCAGAGCGGATGAAAATTCATTCTGCAACACTGCCCGCCTCAAAGGAATAAAAGGAACTGACGAGACAGCAGTACTTAGATATTAATTCAAGAACTGGGCCGAGCGAGGACTTGGCGACCTTAACCTTATTTGAACCCTCATCAGTGGTTGAGGGTGGAACCATTTGAAGGATGCTGCCATCTCGGGCACCACCTGGCGCTCTGTTTGGGGGCGATAAGGAAGGCCTTCCCCTAGTCCGTCAACAGCAGCACACTCCAGACTGAGTTCTCGCCAGTGCAACAGAAGTTACCTAATGCAGGATGAGATGCGCGAGGGTGTGAATTAATTGTATTTCAAGATGTCTTCATCGTGGCTGGTCCAGGAGAGAAGCTTTATACTGTGGCACTTCCAGCCAGATTCAAATCCGGCCTCTTTTAACTTATTAGCTGGGCATGCTCCCTCTTGTTGCATAACCTAAGACCTTAGTTTTCAATGCTGTGAAATGGGGATAAATGATAAAATGCAAGAATACAGGTACAGCACCTGTCACCTTCAGGGTGTGTTAGTTCAGACTAATACAGTTCATTTGGGACCTACCACTTTTGGGGACGTTGCTTTAAAGTTTATTTATTTTGAGGAGGGGGGGAGGGAGGGAGAAAGACCGAGTGGGGGGAGGGTCAGAGAGAGGCGGTGCAGAGGATTCCAAGAGAGCAGGCTTGGTGCTGACAGCAGAACAATCCATGAGATCGTGACCTGAGCCAAAGTCAGACGCTTAACCCGCTGAGCCACCCAGGCGCCGAGGAGGGGTGGGGGTAGGGGGGGTCCTTTGCTTTAAAAGCATCAATTCTCATCTAATTATACCTGTTTCTTCCCCCAGGTGCAGTTTAATCAGCTTCTCCCAAACTGATCTAACAAAGAAAGACCCTTCCTGGGAGGCCATAGTTATGTACAGGCAAACACTTTTCTAAAAACATAACTCCAACATCCCTCTTTGCCACAGAAGTATTGAGTTCTAGGGACTGGAAAAAGAAAGCATCTGAAGACGCCTGTGTGGTTAGGAGACAGCCAGCCGAGTGTTTAGGATTCTGTCTTCTACGTGATCTCAGCAATAGATACACACATTCCTTCTCATCCTCTCGCCTCTAATACCATCTGCCATAGCTACTCGCTTTCCTATTTCACATAACAGTGACCACGACAGGCAGTTGGAGTCGTCCTATACAAAGTCTGTAGGGCGGTTGTCACTCTTTGCCCACCTACAGACCCAAGTTAAAAACCCCAGCATCCATTCAATCGGTAGCATCCTGCTGGCTTGTTACTACTCCCAAATCCGGACCTGGCCCTCCCCATCTGCCCTGTATTGCCTTCATTCAGTGATGAACCCGCCTCCAGCTGTGCTCCCAGGTTGTGCTCCTCCGGGCTAGCAGCCACACTACTGTCCAATTAAGTAGAAAATCAACTCCAGATAAAGCGCGTTCCAACCCTAACTCCACCCCTCAAAAACCTCTCCCAGCCTTCAGAATAAAATCCGTATTATTTAACAAAACATATAAAATCAGTATAATCTGGCACCAAAGTCCTTTCCCAGCCCCATCTCCTGCTCCAGGGCCCCACAAGCCCTTGGCAAACCAGCTGCCACTCCTGGTTGTGAAACAACAGAGCCATCCTCTTGTTTGTTGTTTTATGCTGAGCATGGTGCCCTGCACGCAGGCGCTCAAATAAATGCTTGTGAATGAATAATTCCTTGCCCTTTTGTTCCTCATGAAATATTTTAGACTCCATCAGAGTCTTTTATTAACATGCGGTGACCGATACTCGTTGTACAGAATGCCGAAGAGTTGAAAGAAAAACATAAGCCACCTGGAATCTCAGCGGTCGGGAACTGAGGTGCTGATGTTTTTATGTATTTCCTTCTCGTAATTTTTCTAAAGGGCTGTTTCCAGCCTTCACCGACTCAGTCTCTCTGTGCCATGTAGCAGTGCCCATCCAGGTGCCTGGGTGACTTCCCTCTGTCCTGTTCTATTTCCTGGCTGGCTCCTCTTCTGCGGCCAGCCCCCTAAAGTACGGTGTTTCCAGACATTCCATCCTAAACCCTTCTATTTTCTCATTCCGCGTGCTTTCTCTTTGAGTGCTCTCACTCATGCCCACAGCTTCAGATATCTCTATTTGGTAATAGCTCCAAAGTGTATAGCTTCTGACGTCTGGGTGATTTACCTCCTAGATGTTCCTCGGGTTCAACAAATCATGCATGCATGTCTAAAACTAAACTCATCACATCTTTCCCGACAACCTTGTATATGTGTCACCTCACTGACCCTCCAGGAAACTGACAGAGATCACTGACTCCTGCCTTTCCTGAGCCCCCCCTGGAGCTCCCTGAGGCATGGGTACTGTTTCCAATTTTTCAGGCCCTTAGACACATAAAGCATAGAATGAATTTCACTCAGTTCTTATGACCTTGATGATGTATCACTGCAGACAAAAGTTTAAATACGCCCCCAAAGTCCACATGGTATTGATATACACAGTCAGGAAATATTTCTCAGCTCTTTGATGAGATACATACAGTCACAAACCTCTGTGGAAAAGGGATCGATATAGCGAAATGCAACCTTTCTGAAAGTCTCTGAAAAAAGTAACCTTTGCCATACTGAAGAACTCTGACCAAACACCTAGGTCTAATGCAAAAACCACCGTTCAAGCAATCTTCTATAATGAAACCAGAGTGATCTCCTGAGTGAGGCATGTTAATATTTCACCGGTGGAATAGAACCTCCTAAAAGAAGATCCACCTGCACGCATTAGGAGTAATTTCTCTTCAAGGAAGTTAAGTAAGAGCAGTGATCAGCTGGACACATAGTGATTGATCTCTCCTTTCAAATGGGTTTTTAATTTATTTTTCTACCAAGAATAGTTTCATAAAATAATCATTCAAGTAACATACTTTATTAAGTGCCCACAAACTTTTCACAGCACTGGGACTACAGCACTGAACCCAAACCATTGGAAACCTCTGCCTCCCAGGAAGGTCTCTTAGAGTCTAGTAAATTGGCATGTTAGTTTCCACTATATCATCCCAGTATCCCAGCATCACCTCCACCTATCATCACAGCTTTTAGAACTGTATATTAGAGTTAAGAACATGGAATATGATGGCTTACTCACTAAAGTGTTGAGTATGTTTGGGATCAAATCAGTAGCCCATGATCCATCTGTCAATTGATGTCCCAATTTTCTCCACCATATCACTGATCCCACTCTGTCCTGGCTACAGAGGCTCTCCTCCACGGTGTTATTCAGGGGATTATAAAATCCTAGGAAATGAGTGTTCCACACTTGCAAGAGCAGTTGGCTCATACAGACCCATAGACTACAGTTCTGCGCTCCAAAAAGTATTATTGTGAAGTCTACACTGAATAAATATACAGTCAAGTTAGATTTTAGTTGAGACAGAACGGTAAGGACATTGAAAAAGCCTTCTATCAAAGTTCAAGGATCAGAGCATCAAATCGGAGAAATTCTTGACTATTACCTCACGTAATTGTTCCTCCCATGTTACTGGAAACTCCGAAATGAGGTTCATTTTATTGCAATTATTCTCTGAAAATCATGAATTTAAATTGGGCCATATATTGCCCATTCCTTCGTAATAAATATTAATTTTGTCCTGCTCTGATGAAGTCAGGGAAAAAATATTCCTTAAAATTGCCAGGGTGTGTGTGTGTATCTGTGTGTGTATCGGGGGGGGGGGGGGGAGATTTTCTTGTCTAGAAGGAAAGCTTACAATTTTGAAAACTTCCTAAATTGTTTTTTGCTAAAACGTCTCTGTTCCATCCCAAATAGCTTTGAAATATCCATTACTATATCCAAATGATAAAGTAGTACTTTCCTTTTTTAAACTCGGAAGGAAAAGGTGTCCAAAGCTCTGCCTTGAAGTTCTTTAGAAAGAACTACTATAATAGTTTCAAGTATTAAAAATATTTTGAACAAATACATTTCAAATTTTTAACATAAATTCAGCAAACCACAAGATTCACTGGGTCCGGATCATTTGGCGAATTTTCTGTTAGTTTCCTCTCTTTCTCTGCAAGTTCCTCACAGCCTGTGAAGCTCGATGCCAGTGTGTTCTCTTTCTCCCCAAACTTCCTAGCGTCGCGAATGACGCACTTTCACTGTTTGACAATGTTTGGAAGTTTGCCAGTCAGAAAGACAGAAGAGTGTCATAAAACAAAGGATTGAGAGTATTTTTAAGTCTCTGACTTCCTTGGGGAAAACAAAAAAAAAAGTCATCTCCACTAAATCCAAAAGTACATGACAATTCACACGGGCTCCTGGTGCTGCCTCCTTAGCCTCTGATGTGAGTCGGTGACATTTCCCGCCCATGTGTGCCCAGCCCTGCCATGCCCCCGGTACTGAGAGCTGCCGTGAAGGAAGTAGGAACAAGACGAGCCCTGGCTCTCCCGGACCTTACATTCCAGTGGGGGTGACGTCAACAGACAAACCAACCAATAACATAGTTACAGATTTGTATTGGTGTTCTGAAGGAAATAAGCAAGAGCTCCCCCTGAAAACACTGGCAGAATCTAGGTGGTCAGGGAAGGTTCCCCTGAGAAAATGGCTTGAAGGTATTCGTTTCCTGGGGTTGCCATTACAAAGGACCATACACTGGGCAACTTAAATAACAGCACTGTATTGTCTCACAGTTAGGAAGCTGGTAGTTCGAGATCCAGGTGTCACAGGGTCGGTTCCTTGTGAGGCCGAGGGAGGGATTTGCTCCATGCCTCCTGCCTTCCGGTGCTTTGCCAGGACTCTTGGGCCTTCTTTGGCTTGCAAATGATCTCTGATCTCTGCTTCATCTTCGCCAGGTGTTCTCTGGGGAATGCACCTGAGTCCAAACTTCTTTTTATCAGGACACCAGTCATTGGATTCGGGGCCCACCCTACTCCAGGATGATCTCATCTTCAATTACATCGGCAAGGACCTGTTTCCACATAAGGTCGCATTTTGAGTACTGAAGGTTATGACTTCCACAAATGAATGGAGTGGCGGACACAATTCAACACGTAACAGGTACCAATTATGCGCTGAAGCCGTTGGGCAGAGGTAAGAGTGGGGGACTAAGGCCCTAAGAAGCAAAAGGGTCTGGCATATTCTGGGAATGGAAGGAATGTTGACTTCAGAGTTATAAATGAGGGAAAGAAGGCCCTGGGCAGAGGCAAGGTGAGCAGACACCAGATGGAGAAGTTTGGACTTTATTCTGCCATCAATGGGACGCTTTCCACAGGTTCTGTGGTTTTAAAAGGTCATGTTATAAATTTCCCGATTGTCGCCTCAACAGTGAAATGCAAGGATTTCGTAATTTGTTGGTTTCTAAGGAGAATTTACAACTGTTTTCTCATTGCCCTCTCCCTTATATGTTGAATTTGCTAAGGAGATACAACATATTTATGATCTCTGAAACAGTTTTGTCTTTTTATATTCACTTTTAATTCCTCAGTTAAAATATTTATTTCCTGTTATGGGGCGCCTGGGTGGCTCAGTTGGTTGAGTCCGACTCTTGATTTCAGCTCAGGTCTTGACCTCATGTTCATAGGATTGAGCCCCACATCGGGCTCCATGCTGCCAGCACTGAATCTGCTTGGGATTCTCTCTCCTTTTCTGTCTGGCCCTGTCTCTCTGTCTCTCTCTCTCAAAATAAATAATATAAACATTTTTTAAAAAGCAAAAAAATATTTATTTCCTGTTAACTTTCTCTCTGATTTTCATCTGCAAAAATAAAATAAGTTTTTTCTTCATTCTCTTTACCCTTCAAGAAACTTCCCTTAAGGAAGAGGGAAAAAGAGAAGAAATATTCAACTGAGGTAATTTCCTCAGACTGTTTTGAGTGAACAGTGATCATTTTCAGAGGTTCAGTCACCACAAAATCAATATTCATTCCAAAGTTCAGTGGCTCCAAACGTATTCAAGTTTTTTGATTTCCAAAAATTTTCAGATCTTTTTCTTCTGTCAGAAACTCCATGTGTAAAACTGAATTTTTGTTGGCAGAACAATCAGCATAAGTAAAACTCCATGGTTTGCCTTGAACGTTTTGTAAGTTGAAAGCAAATGTTGGTTTAAACAGCCCATCACATATTTTCTCAACCTCAAACTGTGGATCTTGGTTTCTGCACTACTCCCTCCTTGATGACCGAAAAAGGTCCACTTTTTTCTGTTTTACATATTGAGGTTCTGGGTAAGATTCCACTTAGGGAAAAGGTTCTGTTGCTTTAAAAAAAAATTTTTTTTTTTTCATTTAAAAACTAAGCCACAAAAACTGGCTGTTCGTTTTATTTCATTTTCAGACAACTGGAGATAAGAAAGAAAACACAACCAACCATGAGTGGAAAGGCGTTCAGACCGAAGGAGAGAAAGAAATACGGATACCAAGCGACAGAGGTGGTTGTACGCATTGATAGAGTGGAACCAGCCACATGAGAGGTACCCACATATAAGGTCATCATCAACGTGCTCAATTGTCTCCCGTTTTTCTTTGTTTCTCTTTCCCATCTTTGATAAGAACTTCTTATCTTTGCAGTGATGCAGAACCAACAGAATCATGACCTCTTGTTTCCATGTATGCAGTTGAGGTCATGCTTTTATGACACCTTTGGGCAAAACCTTTTCCCTCATTGAGAAACTGGAGAAACATTACTGCAGTCCCGTCATCTTTCACAAGACTGATCCGTGTGTTCCCACATACAAACTGTTCCTTTTGTTGGTATTTTTGCTTATGATGAACTTAAGATAAATAGGATAGTAGGAAATATTTGTGCCGCGTTGAGGGTAAAAAGAAAATGTTTTTTTTAAATGTTTATTTTTGCGAGAGAGAGAGACAGACAGAGTGTGAGCAGGGGAAGGGCAGAGAGAGAGGGAGACGCAGAATGCGAAGCAGGCTCCCGGCTCTGAGCTGTCAGCACAGAGCCCAACGGCGAGATCGTGACCCGAGCCAGAGTCAGAAGCTTACCCGACTGAGCCACCCAGCTCCCTAATGTTTTATATGCACAGTATAACCACCCCAAAGATATCTTTATTAAATAAGACCAAACAGAACCACATCGAAACATTAACAGTGGTTGTCTCTGAGTGATGGAACTATGGCTAATTTTTTTCCTGTGGAAAAATTAACATTTTTAAGAATAGATTTTACTTTTATTAAAGTAATATTTTAAATAATATTTAATAGGCAATTCCAGAGAATTATTTCTTGATATATGATCTTTATATAAATAACTTGTAAGTTTTAGCTAGCATAGTACTTCAAAAAAGAAAGCACTGATTAATAGACCTTATATTTTACACTACAGTCTTTTAAGAATTTTTGAACTATGTCTCTTTAAGTTACACGGAAGATGATTCTTCCTACAAATGTTATGTAGTTTCTCCTAATCTTTTATTTTATCAAAACATTCATTTTTAAAAACACATCTGTGTGGCCAACAGGCACATGAAAAGATGCTCAACGTCGCTCCTCATCAGGGAAATACAAATCAAAACCACACTCAGATATCACCTCACGCCAGTCAGGGTGGCCAAAATGAACAAATCAGGAGACTATAGATGCTGGCGAGGATGTGGAGACACGGGAACCCTCTTGCACTGTTGGTGGGAATGCAAACTGGTGCAGCCGCTCTGGAAAACAGTGTGGAGGTTCCTCAAAAAATTAAAAATAGATCCACCCTATGACCCAGCAATAGCACTGCTAGGAATTTACCCAAGGGATACAGGACTGCTGATGCATAGGGGCACTTGTACCCCAATGTTTATAGCAGCGCTTTCAACAATAGCCAAATTATGGAAAGAGCCTAAATGTCCATCAGCTGATGAATGGCTAAAGAAGTGTGGTTTATATACACAATGGAATACTACTTGGCAATGAGAAAGAATGAAATATGGCCTTTTGTAGCAACATGGATGGAACTGGAGAGTGTGATGCTAAGTGAAATAAGCCATACAGAAAAAGACAGATACCATATGTTTTCACTCTTATGTGGATCCTGAGAAACTTACCAGAAGACCATGGGGGAGGGAAAAAAAAAAGGTTAGAGAGGGAGGGAGCCAAAACATAAGAGACTCTTAAAAACCGAGAACAAACTGAGGGTTGATGGGTCGTGGGAGGGAGGGGAGGGTGGGTGACGGGTATTGAGGAGGGCACCTGTTGGGATGAGCACTGGGTGTTGTATGGAAACCAATTTGACAATAAATTTCATATTAAAAAAAAAAGAAATCTAAAAACACATCTGTGTTTTTATCTTAGTTCAAACATTGACTCTCCGAATGAACATGTAAAAACAAACTTATAAATCACTGTGTGTCCAGATCAATAGCTATTCATAAGTAATACATCTCATGATCATTAATATTTAAATAAACTTTGGCTTTGATTCACATTATGTTTTAAATATGCTATTTGAGAAAGAAAACGAATTAAGAGAAATCTATAACAACTAAAGTATCTTCTCTATAAGTTTTTATTTCACTTATATGCAGATTTCAGTTAGTGTATTGTTAGCAATCAAATTCAAATTCTTAGATCTCAAATATGAATGGGGACTCTAAGAAAAATATCCAACTTTTGTGTTAAATTTGTTCTTTTTGCATTTCGTCTTTCTGGCACTTTCATATTTAGTCATCCTATTTCCTATTCTGCTTGCTCAGTTTCCACATACGAGCAGATCAGCAGAAGGGGAGAGAAAACATCTCATTTGAGGGCAGTGAAGGAAAGAATCACTGTTCCTTTTTCTTTCCCTCCCCCTGCCCACCACACACACACACACACACACACACACACACGCACACACAGTAGAGAAGGGTTCTCTGCATACAGATGCTCATTTGGAACTCAGAAATATTTTACCACAGAAAAAATAAGAAACTATAACAATGTAAGTATACCGTTTACCTTCATTCTGGGTTAAAATAAGAATTTGTGGGCTGGCCTGGGAATCCAGTCTTGTAACATTATACCCATGGGAAATTTTCGTTCTGAAATCTAAATAGCTGTTTTCCAAGGAAATTGTTAGAGCGCATTGGACTGGGTAGGTCTAGGACCACCTGCCCTCTGCAGGGCTGCGCTCTGCAATTTGGAAGACACCAGGAGGAAAGAGGCGTGGTTCCTGATCTCAAGGCCTGTGCTGGCTACACTGGGAGACAGGGCCCACAATGAAATGATTATTTCAAGACAGAAATGCTATGTGGCTCTGCTCCCAGGTAACATTTTAATACATTTATTTACCTGTTTGTTCAGCAAACAGGTCCAGCGTGCCTCTTGACTCTAATTATCTCTCTCGTTTTTATATTTTACATGCTGTTTTCTAATATAAGTATTACATGATTATAGTAGAATATTTGAGCAATACAGACCTATTTGTGGTGACAAAACTGGAAAGGGCTTGACTCTCTATCGGTAACTAAATGATTGAATAGACCATAGTTGATCCATTCTAGGGGATGTTATGCACAAATAAAAAAGAACACATTAAAACTTTCTGGAGACTGGAATGTGTTTTAAAGAATGAAAACCAGGATGCAAAGCAGTGTTCCTATTAGGATCTCAGTTTTGCAAAGACAACAGTGACCCCCTCGTCCCCCCCAAAAAATGTTTGAATTCAAAAGGATAAAGGTATATATACAAAGCTGTTGATACTGGTCACCTTGAGGACAAGAGGGTTACTAATTTTTTCTTAATCTTTGTATGGAGAAAAAAATGGTAATTTTAAAATGAAAATCTGGAAATACAGAGCAGTTTAAAGAGAAAAATTAAAATCACTTTGATTTCGGATTTCTGTTTTGTTAAGGTAGTGTGTATGTGTGTGTGTGTGTTTGTGTGTGTGTGAACTACCCTGGATAATTAATTATAAATAGATTTTCTCTTGACTGTCACTCCAAGGGCCTTCTGCCAAAAGGGCTTTAATCCAAAGCCACCAATAGACCCACACTGGAGACACTTTTAAGCAGGCAGTCACATCAGTTCCCTTTGGGATCTGCCTACTCTCCCTGTGGGAATGGCCCATCTTAGCCCTTTCTGTATGTCTCTCCTCCCTAAATGGAAAGGAAGATACATAAAAATGTGGGAATAAAGGGTGTTGTCCTCACTCCAGCATGAGCCCTACTCTCATTAAGGGTTCTCCGGTTTATACTGATGAACCCTCCAACATCATCTTAAAGAACCAGCATGGCTTCCCACCAGGCCGGCTGGAGGTACTCACAGGAAGGAAGCAAGCAAGTAATGGAGTCTGGCCCACTAAATACATTTTAAGAAAATCCTGTATTCATTTCTGCTCAATACTACTTGTAAGTCCATGATACTAATTCAGTGGCCTCAGAAAAAGTGAATCGCTTAGTCCAGTTTTCTCTGTACTTCTGAAGGATTATTCACCAGGAGATAGGTGTCCATTGTATCAACATGACACTTTCATCAGCCCAAAAATGAACAATTCCAGATAGTAGACAACAAAGCATAGCCAAGACTACCAAAGGAAAGGCTCAGAAGACTTCCAGAGGTAGTAGGATTTGAGCTGTACCTTAAAGAATAGATTAAAAATAGAGTGATTAAAAGTGTGTGTGTGTGTGTGTGTGTGTGTGTGTGTGTGTGTGGTTAATAGCTGGCTTTAAAAAGCCTTGACAGAAGCTTTCAGACTTTAAAATGTCCTCTCATCCCACAGAGAACACCCATCTAACAAACTCATCTGGTCCTATAGTCCAAGCTAGCTTTGTGTTTAAACCAAAGGAATTGTATTGAATTGCACATTAAATGTATTGGTAGAGTTAGGAAATTAGCCTTTTCCATCAAAAATTAGAGATGGGGGTGGGGAGGAAGACTCCTAGATCCTACATGTGGAAGAAACATGTGTATTTACTAAGATCTCTAAGTCAGATCTTCAGCCTCTAAAACTGTAGATGGAAAACTGTTTTCTTGCGATACTTTAACTGATTCCTTAGAAATGAAAGAGAAAAGTTAAAGTCACTGATCAGTGCCTGGAGACGTGAATTTCTTGGATCCTCTTAGGGCACGCAGCAGGAGGGAGGCTGATACGATGATGGAGGTGAACCTATTCATTGTCATGTTCAGGACGTAGAGAAGAGTCCCCTCAACCTATTTGTCAACTCAGCATGCCACTCACAAGTCACTTTGATTATAAGTCTGTGTCTTCCATGATACCAAACAGCTGGTAGAAACCAAAGAAGAAAATAGCTAATGTCCAGATGTTTAGCCTGTGCTCATGCAGGCAAACACCTGTGCACCAACCTAGTATTTCTATCCAGATGTGTGATGCTGTGTGCTCTGATCCTCCCACTATATGCTTTATTTCTTCCCATTAGCCAACATGAAGCCCAAATTAGGTTAAAATTCAATTTACCTCCAAGTTTAGGCTTTAATTAAACAAAATAAAGGAATTCTAGGAATCCATAATATGGTGAGTCATGCTTTCTGTGATAAAAATGTGAAAGACTCCTAAGTTTAGAAGAGCAGAGTAAGGACATACCCACCCAACCACCTTCTGTCAAAATCCACCAAGAAATTTCAGGGAGAATAGGTAACAGAAATGTATATCCATCACTAGGAAACTAAGTGGTATCCGTACCCACAACATATAAACAGATTTTGGAAAGAGGAATAACAAAGAGCAAGGAGCAAAGTCCAAGCAAAGAGAAGGAACATTAGACCTTAACGCCTGCAAAGAGAGTTGGAGGGATCTCTATGGGAAGTGAGCTCATTTTCCATACAGAACCCAGAAAAGATACCGGAACAGGAAAAAACTGGGCAGGGGCAGCAGGATTAAATTAAAAGTCCAAATAAGGAGCAGTTAGATCCCTACAGTCATCCACCCTTATGTCACCAAACAGTGACATATAGACAGCCTCAGCAGAAAACCAACTGTTCCCCCGACAGTTTGCCTCAGTGAAGACCACCAGTGTATTAGCTCATGCCCAAAGAACTCCTGGTGGAGTCAGCGTTTTGGTACCTTAATCTTAACAGTGAACACTTTAGGGCGACTGGGTGGCTCAGTGGGTCAAGCGTCTGACTTCAGCTCAGGTCATGATCTCACGGTTTGTGAGTTCTAGCCCCGCGTCAGGCTCTGTGCTGACAGCTCGGAGCCTGGAGCTTGCTTCTCCTCTCTCTGCCCCTCCCCAACTTGTGCTCTCTCTCTCTATGTCTCTCAAAAACTAAATAAATGTAAAAAAAATTTTTTTTAATTAATAAAAGAGTGAACACTTTAACATAACCACAGTGAAAACAAACAGAATAACGAATTCCTGCAGCAAAGATGATGCAGGAAAGGAAACTTTAAAAAAAAAACAAAAACTTGCATTAACATCATTAAGGATATGAGAAAAGATATTGCCTGTATAAACTAGGAGCAATGATATAAAAAGGAACCATTAAAGAACCAGAAAATGTTCCTAGGAATTGAAAATAAGACAGAATTTTAAAAATTTTATAGAATAATTAGAAGATAAAGTCAAACAGATGTCACATAAAGTGTAATAAAATAAGAGAGAAATGGAAAATAGGAGAAAAAAACGAAAAATGGGTGTTCAATCAAAGAGGTCCAATATCTAGTAGAAATTCCAGAAAATAAAAATTAAGATAACAGTGGACAGAAAATTAGTAAAAGCATAAGAACATCCCTCAGGACATTTTAAGGAACATGATTTTCCCAATTTAAAAAGCACCTCACTGTCTAGCACAATATGTGAAGGAAGATATGTGCAGATCTGTATCAAGTTTATCATCACAATAAAGAACTAAAAAGACAGTTTGGTAATGAAAAAGTAACAAGGACTATACTTGACTTCCTACAGCCAGCAACCAGAAACCTGGACAAAACATGAAAAACAACTGTTTTCAGGCATTGAGGGTTACACAGGACTAGAACGCTTAAGGAAAAGGAAACAAAAAAGTGAGCACTGTGCTGTCTGTTGGAGGCAATTTCCACACCGCACTTGCAGTGATGTAGGGGGTGGCGGGGGGGGGGGGGGGTGGGGGAGGGAAGCAGGGAGTGGGGCAAACAGAACAGAACAGGAAAAGGAGTAAGGAAACAAATAGGAGAGGTCAGAGAGGCTGAAGGGCTGAGAGTTGTGAGGCAGAGTTCTCAAAAAAGAGCTAGTTATATAGAAAAATGGTCCAGAAATTTGTATGGTCCCCTTTAGTGTTTGCTGAGTACTGAACCAGGCATGTGGAAACCAGTACTCCAAAATGCTAGACAAAGAATGACTGGCAAACTAAATATTCGCAGAGCTCACACAGACCTTGGCATTGACCAAATCTCCAACAGGCAGAATGGAGAAGTCTTACTGATCATCCAAGGCATTTACGCCTCTTAGGTAAGGCTGAACAATCCCTAGAGTAAAGGCTATTTTCTGTATGTCTTAGCAAAGCTTAAAAACAAGTCTTAAAGGGATAAAGCTGATATGCAAGTAAACTGCTTGCTCAAGCAAAGCCAAAAACTTATTAAGGTAAGACAAAAAGCAAAATCCAGACATTCAACAACACAAAATACACAATGTCTACAATCTAATTAAAAATTACTAAACACGTCAAGATGTAAGAAAATATGACCCATAATCAAAGGGAGAAAAAACTAAGCAATAAGAACAGACACAAATAAAAGCCACAGATGACGGAACCAGCAGATAAGGATTTTTTGAAGCTATTATAATTGTGAACACATACTTAAAGGAAAATATGAACCTAAAGAGGAAATACACAGGAGATATGAAGAAGAATCAAACAAAATTTCTAGGATAAAAAGAAAGTTCACCTAGATGAACCCAGACCCAGATCTTGGCATCCTAATCCATTCTCCAATAGAAGAAACCAGGGCTCCTTGTAAAAATGACAGAGTCTAGGGCTGAGGCAGGGAATATACAAGATGAGCCTGGTGTCAGAAGGTAAGGATGTCCTCAAAAAATAAAATGATGGAGATATGTCAAAGGGACACAGGAGCCAAATGAAAGCCCTATATCTGAACAATTTTAACAAAACAAAACAAAAAACGAAGAAATACTGGATTATAACAAAAGTATAAAATAAATATCTATGAGTCCACACAGACACAAATCAATGATAAATAAATTAATGCAAATAACTCATATAGAAGAATTTCAAATAGTTTTATGTAGTTACTTCTCCCTCAGAGATGTAGGGCATAGCTCTTACCCCTTAAGCGTCTTCCTTCCAATGAGTACAGGATGGAAATAAGGGGGAAAATAACTTTATAGTGGAAAAACCAGAAAAACACTACCTCAGTCAGGTGATCAAAATTACCATCATGGGTGATAAGTCATGTTGATAGCATATACTCTTAATATGATGCGATGAGAATGGCACTTTACCTCTATGGTCTTCCTCTCCAAAACCCATAACTCCAATGTGGCAGGCAAAATAATGGCCCCCAAAATGTTCACCTTTCAAAGCCCAGAACCTGTGAATATATTACCTATGACTTTACAGATGAGATTAAGGGTACAGACTTTAGATGGAGAGATTAGGGGCGCCTGGGTGGCTCAGTCAGTTAAGCGGCCAACTTTGGCTTAGGTCATGATCTCGCAGTCCGTGAGTTTGAGCCCTGTGTCGTTCTCTGTGCTGACAGCTCAGAGCCTGGAGCCTGTTTCAGATTCTGTGTCTCCCTCTCTCTGACCCTCCCCCATTCATGCTCTGTCTCTCTCTGTCTCAAAAATAAATAAACGTTAAAAAAAAAATTTTTTAGACAGAGAGATTATCCTGGATTACCTGGCTATACCCAATCTAATTGTAGGAGTCCTTAAAAGTGGAGACCCTCTCCTGGCTCTGTAGTCAGGAGACAAAGAGAAAGATGTGACAGTGGAAAAAGAGTCAGAGGTATGGAAGGGTCAGAGAGCTGCTAGGTTTGTAGATGGAGGAAGAAACCACCAGCCAAGAAATTGTAGACGGCCTCCAGAAGCTGCAAAAGACAAGGACACAGAGTCTCCGAAGAGCTGCCAGGGAGGGTCACAGCCATGCTGACATCTTGATTTGGGTCCAGGGAGACCCATGTCAAACTTCTGACATCCAGAATTGTCAAGAAATACATTTGTGCTATTCAGACCACTAAATCTGGAGTAATCTGTTACCACCGCATTAAAGAACACATACATTAAATCTAACCATGAGAAAAAAACATCAGACAATCCCAAACTGAGCAGCATTCCACAAAATACCTCATCAAAACTGTCGAGATCATCAAAAACAAAGAAAGTCTGAGAAACTATCACAGCCTAGATGAGGTTAGGGAGACGTGATACATGTGATGATTTAACGTAATAGGACCTGTAATGTAGTATCCTAGATGGGAAAAAGGACACTGGATAAAAACTAAGGAAATGTGAATGAAGTACAGACTTCAGTTAATAGTAATGCATCAATGTTGGTTCACTATGTAACAAATGTACCACAGTAATAGAAAAGGATACTAACAAGAAGGGAAACTGCATAAGGAGTGTACAGGAACACTCTGTACTATCTTTGCAAATTTTTTGTAAATCCAAAAATCTTCTAAAATAAAAGTTCTTTTTAAAAATATTCACTGGGTAGGATTAGCAGCAGCAGTTTAGATACAGAAGACAAGGCAATATGAAATCATAGCCATAAAACCTATCCAAAATTAAGCACAGAGATTTAGAAAAATACAGAAAGAAGAAATAAACAGGGACCGAGTGATCCTTGGGAAAATGCAAAGCAATCTGACACATGCATAACTGAAGCCCCAGAAAGAGGAGAAGGGAGGCCAGGAAAAAATTTTTGAAGAAATAATGACCCCCAACTTTCTAAGTTTGATGAAATCCACAGATGTAAGAGACTCAGCAAACCCTAAGGAAAACAAACAAACAAAAAAACACAGTAAAGCATATTATAATCAAGTTCTGAAAACACACGATAAAGAGAAAAATCTTAAGATTCATATTACATAGAAGAAAAATGTTATGTAGAGAAGAACAAAAATAGAGAAGAAAGCAGACTTCTCATCAGAATTTTGCAAGCCCAGAAGGCAATGGTACCAGTTAGTAATCAGATTGATGAATTCAATATAAAAAGAAGCAAAAGCATAATTAAACAATTGGAACTACAACTAAAAAGCTTCTGCACAGCAGGAAACCATCCAGAAAATGAAAAGGCAACCTACTGAATGGGAGAAAATAATCACAAATCATATCTGGTCAGAAGCTAATATCCAAACTATATAAAGAATTCCCATAACTCAATAGAAAAATAAAATCAAGCCCATTTAAAAATGGGCAGAAGATCTGAACATTTTCTTCCAAAGAAAATACACATATGGACAACAGACACATGAAAAAATGCTCTACATCATTAATCATCAGGGAAATGCAAATCAAAACCACAGTGAGATATCACCTCACACTCATTAGGATGGCTAGTATTAAAAAGACAAGAGCTAACAAGTGTTGGCAAGGATGCGTAGAAAAGGGAACCCTGGTGCACTGCTGGTGGGAATACAAACTGGTGCAGCTGCTCTGGACAACAGTTCAGTGGTTCCTCAAAAAATTAAAAATACATGAGCACTGGGTGTCATACATAGGGGATGAATCACTGGCAACTACTTCCAAAGTCATTATAGCACTATATACTAACTAACTTGGATGTAAAATAAATGCATGCATACATACATACATAAAAATTAAAAAAAACAAACATCCAAAAAAAATTAAAAATACAGGGGCACCTGGGTGGCTCAGTCCATTGGGCATCCAACTTTCGATTTCAGCTCAGGTCATGATCTCATGGTTCCTGGGTTCGGGCCCCACATCTGGCTCTGTGCTGACAGTGCGAAGCCTGCTTGGGATTTTCTCTCTCTCCCTCTCTGTCTGCCCCTCCCGTGTTCTCTCTCTCACTCTCGCTCTCAAAATAAATAAATAAATAAATAAAACTTATTTGAAAAATTCAAAATAGAACTACCATATGATCCAGGAATTCCACATCTGGGATTTTATCTGAAGAAAATTAAAACAAACTCAGAAAGATATGTAAACCCTCATGTTCACTGCAGCATTATTTACAATAGCCAAGATGTGGAAACAACTTAAGCGTCTGTCAGTGAATGAATAGATGAGGAAATTATGGTATGTATACAATGGGACACTATTTATCCACTAAAGAGAATGAAATCCTGCCATTTGCAACTACACGGATGCACCTCGAGAGCATTATCGTAAGTGAAATAAGTCAGACAGAGAAGGAAAAATACTATATGATCTCTCTTATATGTGGAGTCTAAAATAAAACAAAAAGCAAGCTCATAGATACAGAGAACAAACTGGTGATTGACAGAGTCATGGTATGGGAGTTGGAAGACATAGGTGAACTGTTCTTTGTTTGTTTGTTTTTAAATAAATAAAGTGACATTTTAAAAACCAGAAAATGGAAATCAAAAATTTTTTTTATTTTTATTTTTTTAAAAATCAAAAATTTTTAAATGATATTGTAAAACAATAAGAAGAAAATATCTTGGAATGGGTAAAATCAAAATCCTGGAAATCATCAAATAAAAAATTAATAAATTTACCTACATATAAATATTTTTAAGTTCAACAGGAAAAAATATGAACAAAATAATAAGACAAATAGCAAACTGAAAACAAATATTTGCAACATATAAAACAAGGTCTTTACGAAATAGAAAATAAGTAAGATTTCTTCCAGTCTACTTAGAAAAAGATAAAAACTCCAATAGAAAATTGGCATATGCATAAACAGATATTTCAGAGAAAAAATGGGTACTTGATATGTAAAAACAGCTGCAGCTGCAGCTATAACTAAATAAATGATCATTAAAATAAGAATTTTTGATGAATGATCTTGGCAAAGATCAAAAGACCTGATAGGAAATAATTTTTTGCAAGTTCAAGGTAAACAGATGCTCCTACACACTGGTTGTAGGACAGAAAATTGGTTGCAACCCCTTTGGAGGGTGACTTGATGATGTATACCTTAACGTAAACTTCATGTACCCTTTAATCCAGCATCTCTGGATATGGATATTCATTGTATTACTATCTCGGTAGATATAAACTAGGGCATGTGGAACTCAAGGCAGTATTAATATAAAAATACTAAACAATCTAAAACTTAAAAAATAAAAGCATGAACACAAAACTGAGGTGAACACAAAACTCAGAACTCAGTTAAAAAGACAAGATTTACTTACTAGAATCAATTAGGAAATAACTCTGGGGCAACGTATCAACCTGCACGTTGCATGGAGGCCAATTATACTGCCGATCCCCTAGAGTAACCTTTTGAAAGAGACAGAGTCCACTGTCATAATGGGTTAAATAGCGGCCCCCAAAAAGGCATGGTCATGTCCTAACACTCCAAACCTGTGACTATGATCTTATTAGAACCTGGGCCTTTGCAGACATGGTTAAGTTAAGGATCTTGAAATGAGATCACTTGGGATTACCCCGGTGGGCCTACATCCAAAGACAAGTGTCGTAATGAAAGACAGAAGAGGAGAAGACCCACGGACAGAGCAAAAAGTATTGTGAAGACAAAGACAGAGACTGCACCACTTGTGGTACAAAAGCCAAAGAATGCTGGGGGCACCAGAAACGGAAAGAGGCAAGAAAGGATTCTCCTGCAGGGCCTTTGGAGGCCAAGAACTATGGTCATTTTTATGCTTCCACCATATATATAATATGACTAACCATGGATTAACCACCCCTGCCTTTCAAGGTACGCAAAATCAAAGAGAGTAGGAGCTTTTACCCTCAACTGTCTACGTTATCTCGTTTAATACCCAGATTTTGGGTTGGTTAGAGTGTCATCGTGCTTCATCCCAACTTTATGGGCCTCCGTGGTCCCATGTGGGGTTCTGGGTGATTTGTCCCCTTTCCAAGTTGACAAATTGTCAATATCAGACAAATTTCTGACTCTTTGGCATTTTTCATATCTTTATTTCTACTCAATGCCAGGAAAGATCAAGAGATTGGGAGAAAATGGAATGGCACACACAGACTAGTTTTTGCTTTGTTTTTTCTCTCTATACCTACAGACAGTTTTTTAAATGTTTTTGATATATGAATACTTTTTTTTAATTTTTTTTTTAATGTTTATTTATTTTTGAGACAGAGAGAGACAGAGCATGAACGGGGGAGGGTCAGAGAGAGGGAGACACAGAATCCGAAGCAGGCTCCAGGCTCTGAGCTGTCAGCACAGAGCCCGATGCGGGGCTCGAACTCACGGACCGTGAGATCATGACCCGAGCCGAAGTCAGACGCTTAACCAACCGAGCCACCCAGGTGCCCCTGATATATGAATACTTTTAATGAGGACAACTAAATAGATGACATGTGTTTTCAGGGCAACAATAAGGCCATCGATCTTGAGACCTTAATCAGCAAAAACATTTTAGCTGTTTCATGTGGCTCAACAAAAATATGAATACACACACGCCAACCACCCCCGTACCTACATATCCTATCACTGAGTCATTAACAAAACATAAACGTTCACTTTCATGATATGATCGGATCGATTTTTCATAGAATGACCCATTTTTATGAGAGACTTAGGCCAAACCAATACTCCCAGCTTTTTGACCACCAAAGAAGGAAGGAAGTTGTACAGAACTAGAATTTACTGAGTAAATACTACGTACCAGGCCCCTCTGCTAGATGCTGAAACACCCTATCATCCTGATAGGTCATTCCCTTTGAGGTTGAGGATCGAATTCCGTTTTGGTATTTTACCATCTCTGCCTGGTCTGCTGGAGAAGGTGCCTTCCTGTTATCTCTGCTTCTCCTTTGGTTTCCTGACAGTCCATTCTGGACTCAGATGCACCCGAGTGTTATTAAAATAGATCCTGTCACTTTCCTGCCTAATCCCCTCCAGGCATTTCCCATAGCAATTAGAATAAAATCCACCCTCCCTTCAATGGCCTACAAAACCTCTGCATGCGGTCTGGCCCCTCACCTACTTAGCTCTCTCTCACTTCATCTGGGACTACCCTCTCTCCCACTCACTCACTCACTGTGCCTTAGCGCAGGGGGTGGCAAACTTCCACTGGCAAACAGCTGACCACCTGCTTTTGCACAGCCCCTGAGCTAAATACGGTTTTTACACATTTACAAGGTTGGGAAGAAATCAAAAGAAGAACAATGTTTGGTGACACGTGAAAATGATATGCAATTCCAATATCAGGGTCCATAAGTAAGGTTTTCTTGGAACAGAGCCATGCCTATTCGTGTATGTCTTATTCAGGGTGGCTTTCAAGCTACAAAGGGCTGAGTAGCTGCAATTAAGACTGAACAACTGGAGGTGCCTGGGTGGCTCAGTCCCCTAAACGTCTGACTGGCCTCAGGTCATGATCTCCTGGTTTGTGAGTTTGAGCCCCGCCTGGGGCTCTCTGCTGCCAGCACAGAATTCTCTTCGGATCCTCTGTCCCCCTCTCTCCCCGTCCCTCCCCCGCTGATGCTTACTCTATCAAAATAAATAAACAAAAAGACTGAACAGCTCACCTATTGTTTATTTACCAGGTGGCCCTTTGCAAGAAAAGTTTGCTGAACCCTGCTTTAGTCACACCTTTCTCTTTCTAAGACTTGCCCTGTTCATTCTTTCCTCAGGGCTTTCTATTTCCTGTTCCCTCCTCCCAGAATGTTCTCCAGCTCCTACATGGCTGGTTTGTTCTCATAAGTTCTCATTATCATGGACAAAACCCGCAGAAAGTCACGTACCATTAGATTGTATCTCTCACCTGGGAAAGGGCCAGTCTCCGATCCCTGGATAGAGAGCCTGGATTTCAGTTTTGTTGTTTGGTTTTTTTCCTATCTGGAAGCAGCAAGGAAACGGAATAAGCAGCTTTCTGGGGGCTCTGAGCTCCATCGACATGGTGATTCCCTCTGCAGTCAGTGTGAATGATGGCCTTCATCTGTCGCAGCCAGGATTCTAAGTAGCTGGGGGAGAGACCGTGTGTCCCATCTTCCAGCCTCGAGGGAACAAAGGAGGCTTCACAGACTCCTCTGGTGCCATGTGGGCCACACCTCCATCCCAATATAGCCAGCAAAGCAGGTGCACAACCCAGAATTCTTGGTGTAATTTGTAGACGTGGAAATGCAAAGAAGGAGTTAAAATAATATCTTCACTAGGTTGCAAAGATATTACGGCACGCTGGTACACAGGAGACAGCAGCCCCCTGGATGACAGGTAAATAACTTTAGTATGCGGTGTAGTCAAAGCGCACGGATCTTAGATCAAGGGACCCCCCCCCCCCCTTCATATCAGTTGCAGGACAGGACAAGTCGTTGGCCTGCTCTGAGCCAGCTTCCCCTTCTGTAAAATATCAACTTGCCTAATCCTCTTTCAGGTTCATAAGGATCAAAGGAGAACACGTTTGTCACACTGCTTCGCCAACTAAATCTTACAGAATAGCAAGTATTTCACGAGCCCTCTCTGAACACCCTAGAACAAGACAGCATCTTCTGCTTCATAAATCCCACGGGGACAACTCTCACCGTCTCGTGTGTATTTTAAGCCTTTTTAATTAAATTGATATGTCCTTAAGTGTATCGTGTTGTGCTTAAAATAGATAAAGAAAAGATACATAGGAGACTTGAGGGCGAGTCGGGGCTGAAAGTGCAAATACGCTGTGTGAGATTCAGGGGGCAGTCTGCCTGAGGTGGAGATAAGGAAGGGAGATTCTGAAAAGGAAAGCCACAGAGATAACAGATCAAGGTCAAGTGGGGAGAGAAACGCACGATACCTTCTCTCACATTTATGTGGCAGTTTTAATTTAAACACAATATATTTCTCAAAGCACTTCGGCGAAGGGGGCGTGCCTCAGGAACCGTTTCAGTGTAACTGAGTTACCGAATGCCACGGGGAGCCTTCCCACGGAACCAAGGGAACCTTCGAATTGGCATTTAGAGGAAAATGCAATAAATCCATACACGGGGCGGGGGGTGGGGGGCAGTGCTGGGCCAAGAGCTGGTTTTAACACAAACCTGTATGTCTGCCACAGCCTGTGTGAGGGCCCCGTCCCTGGAGTCGGGAGACGTGGGTCCGAGTGGACACTCTGGCCGTGTGAAGCTGCCCTCTGGGAGCCAGCTTTCTCAGCTGTGAAACTGGGACAACACGTTCTATGGTTCAGGGTTGTGGGGAGGAGACAGAAGCACGTAAAGCTGTTGTTCCTTTCCAACGGGCCGAGTCGGTGCCTGTACAGATGTACGCCTCGTTAAAATCATACCTTCGCTAGGTTGCAAAGACACCAGTGTCAAAGCATAGCCAGGTACCAGAAGCCGATGAATCCCGTCTGAGGTCCTGGAGATTATTCGCGAGAGGAGCACGGCAAGAATAGACAGAATGATCTGCTTCTTCAGGTGCCAAGGGCGCAGTGGGGACCTTCGCTCGCCTGAGGAGCGAAGGCTCTGGAGTCTGCCTGAGACAATCCGCACGAAGGCCAGTGCCACAGGAATTGTTCAGCACGGGGCCCCAGGCCTAGGGAAAGAGCCCCGATTGTGGTCAAGAAGGGAAGCCAAAGCCCGAGCTGAAAAAGCTGAGCCGAGCACCGGGCTGGAAGGGTAAGAGCAGGCCACCACCCAGGAGAGGCCTGAGCAGGTACACACAGAGATGGCTGAGGAGGGAGGGCAGCGCCAGGGTGCGGCAGGGGGCTCGCCCTTCCACTGCCACTACAGACCCAGCCGACGGTGCAAGGTCAGTAACCCTTATCACCCACCGGCACCCACACCCGCCCACACCTCCCCGGACGGACCCTTGCTCAGCTGTCTGTCACACCCCAGCAGCGTCCACAGCCCTGCTCTTTTCCTCACCTGGAAAGAACAAGAGAACAAAGTAGCGGCAGAGGTTGGGGCAGGTGAGAGGCTGCTCACCCTGCCGGCAGTGGTAAGTGAGCAAGGAAAAACTCCAGGCCCCCGGCAGCCCGGAAGGTCCGCCTGGTAGAGACGGAAGGGGCAAGTTCATGCATCCAAAGCCAATCCTCTCACCCAGCTTCAAACCCCAGTCCCTCGGCCCGCATCTCTACAACAACTCACCAGGCATCTTTAAAGGCTTGGAGGTGGTGACAGACCAACTCCACAGACCTGGGGCCCAGCTCGGGCACCCGCAACCCCCCACCTCACCTTCCCCTCCTGAGCACCAGCACCAACCGGCAGATAAGATTAGCACGTGGCAGCTCGATATTACCAGCCGATGGAGAGAAGACAATTTTGGATTCCCAACAATGCATAAAACAATGGGGGGTGTAAATACTAGACATTTTTCAAGACGTTGTGTAATCTTTCATACAGACGTACTTTGCGAATTTCCAAGAAAATACAGCACGTAGCATTTCTCGAGCTTTCTTATGCTAATCCAGAATGTCATCAGCTGAATCATGTCCCCTTCCAAAGGCATATGTTGAAGCCTGAAACTCTGGCACCTCAGAATGTAACTGTATTTGGAGATAGGGCCTTTATTTATTTATTTTTTTAAGTTTCCTTACCTATTTCGAGATAGAGGGAGAAAGAGCGTGAATTGGGGCAGGGGCAGAGAGAGGGAGAGAGAGATGATCCCAGGCAGGCTCCACACTGCCAGCACAGAGCCTGACATGGGGCTCAAACCCATGAATCCTGGGATCATGACGGGAGCCGAAATCAAGAGTCGGACGCTTAACCGACTGAGCCACCCAGGCGCCCCTAAAGTGACTGATGTCTTTATAAAAAAGAGGACATTAGAACACAGACAGAGAAAGATACCAAACAGGTCCATGCACAGAGATGACCATCTGAACACAAAGCGAGAAGATAGTTATTACAAGCCAAGGACGGAGGCCTCAGAAGACACCAACCTTGCCAACAGCTGGATCTCAGACTAAGCTGAGACTATAGCTAAGCTGGAACTAAGTTTCTCGGAGGAGGTTTGCAACCCTGGGAAGGCGGAAGTGACATGGCGGCCATGGTTGTAGCAGAAGGTCCGCGTAAGGTCCGCACTGGGGCAGCTCACACACAACAACGTGTGCATCTGCACGTTCACCGCTTCTCCAGCTTCTCTGAATCCTGGTTAGGTTGTGAATAACTCCCTGACGACGTGCACCAGCTCTTCTGCAGGTGGGCTTCATCATGGAAGTTGGAGGACGGGAGCCATGAGAGACCAGGGTGGGACATATGGGTCCCCTCGATCTGCGCAGGCTCCGGTTGTACTTGCCCCCGCCCCCCCGCCAGCCCCACTTCGCCTCCTTCTTCCGCTGGTGAAGCTTGCCCGTCCCGCTGACTTCAGACCCAAGTCTTGGACGTGGGGACCACAGATTGCAGACTGCTTAACCAGCTCCCATAATCATGTACATTCTAATCCCGACAATAAACTCCTTGTTTCGCTCAAAGTGGTTTTGCTTCTCCAATCAAACCTTAATTGATACAGATTTTGAAACCAGAGTGGGTGCTGCTGTAATAAAAACCTAAAACATGTGCACTGGCTTTGGGACTGGCCTTGAAAAGTCTGTCAGCAAAGACTTAAATAAACATGAGGAAAGTATTATTGGAATCTGGAAGGAAGGAGACATTTTTATGTAGTGGTGTAGGGAAGTTTAGCCACATGGACACCCATGGTAACCTGGAAAATAGAAAATGGACCCATGAGCCGTGAGATCTGGCTGAGGAAATTTCCAGGCACGGTGTTGAAAGTGGCACCTGACCTCTTCAGCTGCCTGAGATAAGCTGAGAGTTACAAAGATAAGCTAAAGAATAAACAGTTAAATATAAAGGTGACAGGACGTGGCTGAGTTTGAAAACAAAATGGCTTCTCATTCCCAGATGGCAAACCTAAAATTAAGAAATGGCTTCTGGGGGTGCCTGGGTGGCTCAGTTGGGTAAGCTTCCGAGTCTTGGTTTCAGCTCAGGTCATGATCTCATGGTTCCTGAGATGGAGCCCAGTGTGCTATCAGCAGAGAATCTTCTCCTTGGGATTCTCTCTCCCTCTCTCTCTGCCCCTCACCTGCTTGAGCACATGCGTGCTCTCTCTCTCAAAATAAATAAATAAATAAATAAACTTTAAAAAAAAGAAGAAGAAGAAGAAGAAGAAAATGGTTTCTGGGTCTGGTTCCAGTAAAGATAGATTTAGCAGATTCCATAGTCTCCCTCCCACTGGTTACATCTAAAAACCCTAAACAGAATACATAAAGCAACTAAGGAGGACCCTGAAGGGAAATCACAGCAGGGGTGTCCGGGAGGGAAATAAACAACCCCAAGAAAGACCAACAGCCTGGTGTGTGTTTCCTTCCACATCTCGGGACAACCTGCAACTCAGAACAGCTTAAGTTGCACAGACAGAAAAAGATCCAAGAGACACCCTTTCTTTCTGATCAAAAGAATAGGGAGGGGAATCCCTGCCTGAAAGAGAAGAGAGAGTCAGGAGGGAAAACCTCAGATTTTGTTTCCTTCCAACCTGTCCTGCTTCCATAAGGCACTGGGTTTGGGGGAGGGGATGAGTGTATTTTGCTTGTGGGAGAAGTGTGGGTCATTGTGGCCAGCGCACAGACTGTGGCAGACCATATCACCAAAAGATGACCATAACAGTATTTCCCATCCCACCCGCTCTTTTGACAGTGTGATCTTATCATCTCCCATTAAGAAGTGAGATCCATATCTCTTCTCCTTAAATCAAGCCCTATAATTGTGCGAGATAACTACTTTTTGTTGTTTTATGCCACTAAAGTTGGGGTGGTTTGCTACACGGCACTAGGTAACTGGAAGAGGGACCATAAAACAACTGTCCAGGTTTCTTGTTCATCAGCTCTTGGACTTTCTTCAAGTCTATTGTCCTCTCTCCCACTTGGAGCAGCCAACCCTGCATACTGATGCGCAAATCTTTCCCACCCTGTTGTTTTCACACCGGGGTTTACACTTATCATCTTGATCTTTAGTAGTTTAAACCTTCCTCATCGACTGGGACACTGACCTTAGGAATTGCCTCCAAGATCCACCCTCCAACTTCACCCTTCAGATGTGGGACCGGCAAAGCAGGAAGGAGGGTCTGTCATGACTTGGGGATACGAAGGCTAGACTGGTCAGAAGCTTAGCAGCCCCTTGTGAAAGTGAGAAAGAGTAATGAGCATAATCATTGCAATTATCACACTACAGAAATCTAAAGAAATGTTGTGGAAAATACAGAATAAACAATAAATGGAAGAAAGTCAGAAAAAGAGGGGCACCTGGGTGGCTCAGTCAGTTGAGCATCCGACTTCAGCTCAGGTCATGATCTCGTGGTTCATGGGTTCGAGCCCCATGTCAGGCTCTGTGCTAACAGCTCAGAGCCTGGAGCCTGCTTCCGATTCTGTGTCTCCCTCTCTTTCTGCCCCTCCCCCGCTCATGCTCTGTCTCTCTCTGTCTCAAAAATAAATATAAACATTAAAAAGAAAGTCAGAAAAAGAGAAAGGAGGAAATAAAAGGGACATGCCAAGAGCATAGGAAAAATAGATGCAGGGCCAGAGAAATAGGGGGGGAAGAGATAAGGATCACGAGGTGAGAAATAGAAAATGAGGATGGAGACCAAGCACAACGTCTGATGCTTGACAGTTATGCTGAAAAGACCCGCTGAAGGCGTACAGACGTGTGCGGAGCCCCGAGACAGCCATGGTGTCGTGCAAAAAAATGTACTAGCACTTTACAGCATGTAATCCTTACTTCCCCGAAAAAGTGAACAAAAAGAAAAAAAAAAAGTCCCAGCTGGACTAATGTCTACTGATCTTACATCTTTACTCTCAGAACAGTAACATTCAAGTAGGTTATTTTCTATCCAGAATACATAACTATGAACTTTGGGGAGGGGACGTAAAATCTTAAGAAGCGTATTAGAGGGAGAGACTTTATAAGGATGACTCTGTTTTCAACGGCACAGACAAGATTGGTAGAACCTACTGAATGATGGAAGTTGGCTTCCTGACCTCTGTTAGGAAGTTGATCATTTAAGGAATAAAGCATACCATACCATTAAATAAATCATGCTGAAAGAAGATGGAAGTCATAATAGAGGTAGAAAAAATAACAAAGTAAGCAATATGGTAGAAACCAAAAGTCTATAGAATGTGGCCCCAATTTACAAAAGAGACACCAAACCAAAGACGCATGTTTTTCCTCTCTATACCCCTTGAATGAGAGGGAATTATTCTGCTACTCTCAGATGGATCCCAAGAGAAGATAACATAATCTGGCTATATTTCTGGTAGCCCCCTGGTTTGAGAGGGCTTTTGACCAAACATTCCCACCAGTGTGCTTGGGCAAATGGGTCACAGGTGAGCCGAAATATTGAGTCCCAGATCTCTTGGGGTGGCCATGTGCAGCCCTAGGCATTTATCCCAGCATGCAATATACAAATCTTTTCTATCATTATTTTCTATATGTGTCCAGTGAGGTGAAGAAAGTTGAGAGAC
Source organism: Acinonyx jubatus (assembly GCF_027475565.1). Lineage (NCBI taxonomy): Eukaryota > Metazoa > Chordata > Mammalia > Carnivora > Felidae > Acinonyx > Acinonyx jubatus. The sequence continues at coordinate 14,840,631 of NC_069382.1, forward strand.
AGGGTTGTAGTTGAGTTCATTATTTTATTGGTAAGGCCTTCTTGTAGGTAACTAGTATATGCATAATCTACCCCGATTCCAACCTAGTTAAGGAGAAGGGAAATCCTCCCAGTTAAGGAGAAGTAAATTCAAACTACTTTACTGTCCACTTGGAACCCTCCCTCCAGCCTGGGCTTTAGTCCCAAATTCACGTGGGGAGAAGCAGACTAAGGTCCAGGGGAAGGGTAATAGAGTAAAGGCCCACTGGTCACTGACCGGCTAAGTGACCTTGGGCAAATTACAAATATCATCTAATGAAATCCCTTCACTGCATCAGTGAGGAAACCTCGACTGGGGTTAAACAGCTCAAAATATCAAAGCTATGGCTAGTGCTAACACTGAGACTAGAACCCCCATTCTCTCCAATGCCCATATGCGGCTGCTATTGCCCTTGAATCAGACTACTGCCCTACATACCACAAGTAAATCACCCATTCGAATGAAAGAAAAGAACACCATGCCCCCTGTCCCTAAGAGGAATCAGCAGGGCTGCGGTCCAAGAAGACTGGCTGGCCACCAGGCGGGATGGGCAAAATGGGCAAAGGGCCTTGGCACGCTCATCACATTTAAAGATCAGAGTTCTGCTTTGCTGATTCAGAACCCCCAGAGGTGTTTGCATCATGGGAGGACAGACTCACACCAGCTATCCCCCACGGCCCGAAATATAAACCAGAACACCAACTTATTACTTTATAAGGAGGAATAGGTCTTCCCAAAGACTATTTACTCCCCCTTCAGCAGCCCCTTCCAATCATCCAGGTCTTTCGGGGCTACCCAGTGAGCGTGAAATCAGAGCACCCCAGACTGAGTGCAACCTGAAGCATCCTGCCCACAATAAGGGATCTGTGACTGCCACTCCCTTCTCTCCGCTCATCCCCACTGCCAGATTCCCCTGTCTAGCTCCTTGCTTGAGAGGGTGTCTTTCAGCCGGCTCTCTCCTATTGACACTCATCCTTCCCCAGATGGAGCAAACACTAGCCTGACTTCACCCCCTATCTTTTGATACTTCCTCGCTTAGTCCCAGCGGTTAACTTTAATCCCCAAGTTGCGTCTTATTGTTGTCACCCCCATGTACCGGCTGCAGGATCTGCTAAGAGCAATGCCTAGCACCCGGTCTGGATGCCACCCAAAGAATTTTCATGGACTGTATTTTGGGAAATCACGAAGGTTAACACACGTTATAGTTTCTCGTGTGATATTTTCAGCCCTATGGTACATGGGGCCGATTTTGCTGCACTGAAACACTTTAGCATCGTCTCCCCACTTCTTCTCACCCCCCTCCCTTAGTCCACTTTCCTTTCTTCTTCTTCTTCTTCTTCTTCTTCTTCTTCTTCTTCTTTATTCTTTTGGCCACTTTTCTCCTCCATATTTATCCATGGCACTCACGCACAACTATTAGCTATGCTGACAAGTGGCCTCCATTCCTTGTGGAGAGCAGCAGAGATGAAATCCTTGCTTTTGCTGCAGAGCTCCATTGCCGGTTCTTGGCCATGAGACTTCTTGGAGCCTCAGTTTCCTCACCTGCAAAATGGTGACAGTCACTTTCGTCGCCTGTCTTCTTCACAAGGTTGCTGTGAAATTCAAACAAGATAATATAGCTAAAAATACTGTGAAAGCCTTGGCAAGCCGCACAAACGGTAAGGAAAACAGGCAGTAATTTGCAACACAAATAATTAGGCATTCATGTTCATTCATGTAAATGTGGCTTTGTTCCCTTCTTGTATCTAATTAAATCCAGAGAAATGTCAGGTGTAAAATTCTTAGGGGTCAGGATTATATTTTTGCAGGGCCAGAGAAATATGCCCTCAAATGCCTTGGAAATACAATTAATTTGGTTGCCTATGCTTTAGGATTAAAGCTTTATCTGGAATTCTTACGGCTTTTAATCTTTCCAACCATTTTGATGCTAATGGAGGAAAGTTCAGCAGGGATGAATATTCTAAATATATATTACTTTGTTTAATGAATATCTTCATTAATAGTTATGGCTCGTCAGGTGACCGGCTTTTTCGAAAGCGACAGTAGGTGGATGGCAAGCAAACCCTGGTGCTTGCTTGGAGAAGAAAATTTGGAGACCCAAATAAGTACATTTAATTAGAGATTTCACATGGAATAATGGCGGGATGCAGGCAAATTTCACCCTGCCACAGCAGGGTGTGTGTGTGTGTGTGTGTGTGTGTGTTTTGTCCTGGGGTGTAACATTTCCAAGGCCCTCGTTCACCGGAGCCCGTTTCGCCCCACTGCATAGATGCTTTTGCAGCTGCTGTAAGGTGTAGAGATTTCATTTTCAACACAGAATATTCTAGAGCTCCTCTAATAACCTGCAGCTGTTCGACCACTCGGGGCAAGAGGTTGAATGTTGTGCATTGTCCCTGGAGCTACTTCAAAACCAAAGCAAAATATTTTCCACTTCCAAGAATCAGTGAAGGGCCACAGATCAGTGGAATTTTAAATATTTCTCCAATGAAGCCCCAGACCTATAGGGTCAGTTCTGAAGGTGGGAAGGAAGGGACCACAAGTTAGTAGAATTACTCTTAAAAAAAAAAAGCTGTTCTTGAGATGACAAAGTTCTCCGTTTAGAACAGCCTTCAGCCCTCTCTCTGAATCAGGAAACACCTGCAAGCAGGAGAGTACAAAGCCCCCATTCCCTCCAGGCAAAGTGAGGGGGAAAGGTTTGTGGATTTTTCTGTGCTGTTATCCAACCGTCAACATCTGGAAGCGAATGACTGCTGCTGAACAAGTGGCACACGTAGAGGATAGACAGTGAATTCTTAGCTGAATGAATGAATTGGTGAACACCATACATTTAATGACATTGTCACTTTAAGGAGGATTTCCTTTATAAAACTTCATCTGTCTGAGTGTGAGTTTTTCCTTCAAATTCTAAAGATACATGGGTGCAAGGTTGTCACATCTCTCAGGGAGGGGCCTCCATAGATGGGGGGGAGGGAGGGAGAGTGTACCAGCTTGGCAAACCAGATTGGCTGAACCAAACATGACTTGACAAGCTAGATTAGTGGAACCAATGGGATGAGAGAGGTCCCACCAGATATCCCTGGTATCCTCTGTCCTTTTCTATCCACGCATTTTAGGAGCAGCCATTAGACCCTGGATTACTGCTAGGCTAACATTTTTTTTCTTTTCCAGTTGTTCAGGATTGACCACACTAGAGTTGGTTACATTCCAAATACATGCACCAGATACCTATAACACTAAGTGTAAGACAATGGTGTTTAGTTATGTTCTGGAGGAATATTGGGGTGTGCTTACTTCGGCAGCCCATACCCTGAAATAGGAATATTGGGGTCATGGTTATAGATTCTAGAATTAGGAAAAAAAATAACGGGTATGGTTGCCATTGTCTTCTGGTATCTCGTCAACCCCTCTGTCTTGCTTTTGTTTCTGTCATAAAAATAGAATAGAAACAAAATACCAAGGTCTTGTTTTTGCCCCTGGGGAGTCGTATTTATCCATTTAATTTTTCTCCTCCCAGATGAGACCCAGGTGGCAAGGGGCAACTTTCAGAAAAATACTTACTTTCCACCGAACCAAGATGTCCTTGACCGAGGTGACCCTTGGGGCCTCGGACGCCAGGTTACAAGAGAATATTTGGTGCACAGAAATGCTACAGCTGACTCCGCCTCTCTCCTCGTCCCAAAACCTCAGGCCCTTATTCAGAAGAAGAGACCCTGGGGTTTGTCATGTTGTAATGTTCACAGGAAACCAGATGTGGGTCTGATAAAGCCAACCTTGCTGGATTTTCTCAGCAAGAAAGTGAGTGCAGTGAGTGCTAGCTAGTGCATCCGTGTTCCCTCAGTGCCACCCAGCCTACAGACACGGTGGTGGGAGAGCCTGCTGTGTCTCCCAGAGCTGGATACTGGGGTCCCAAGAGCAAATGTCTTATCTCAGAGCTGTGACTCAGAGGCAGGTGTAGAGGGTCTTCGTCTTGCTGCATTTGCCCAAGAGCTGAAGAGCCTTTTACAGTAGAGTCCTTCAACCATAAAAGGAGTGACAGTTGGGGATCCTTGCGAGGCACACTAAGTGGATACAGAAAAGAAGGGCAATGGAGCAGGGAAAAGGGCACATTCCTCCGTCTACTCCCCTGCTCTGTACCTAACCTCATAGCCTCACCCAGATCACAGGCCACCACACTCTTTGGTCTCCTGCTTAACGATACCTTTGTTACGCTGAACGGTTGATCCCACCTGTAACTGCTTGCCTTTTCTTCTCTCTGCACCTCTGACGCCTCTGAGCTGCTTTCTCATGCGATCACTATGGTACAGATGGAACCCAACCACGTTGCGGTGCCTCTCTTTTCAGCTTCTTTTCATTACAGACTTTTTCCTCCTAACACATTTGAGGGTGCGGTGCACAAACATACATGTGAAATTCTTGTTGGTCGGAATCAAGAAGGAGGAAGCATCAAAGCTGTCCCAGTTTTGAATATGCGGCCATCAGCAGAGCCTGCAGGGGGCCTCGACCAGAAAAAGTGAGCCTCTGTGCATTCCAGCCTGTGCATTCCATCACCTTCGTAGTCCCTTCTTCCGATCACTCCTGTGAGCTCAGACTGATGACCAGTCCTTAAAGACCAGCCTTGAGTGAAACTGAGATACCAAGGTACAGTTTTTAAGTGTGGACTTTCCTATTCAGGACCTCCCAAGTCATTCCTGTCCCACCCCACTCGGGGGAGTGTGAATAGATGCGCTTACTAAAACGGTGAGGCAAGTGCCCACAGCTGGCCGAGCTGAGCTGTTTCTGAAGCTCAGAGCAGCTATGACTCACGCCTCCTACAGTCCGTTAACTTCTCACTCTGACTCCTACAAACCCACTTATTTTCAAATTTGCTCAATAACTGTGACATTCAAAGGCAACCTGCTCCATGCACAAGATACTGAGAAAACACACAGTGAGAGCTGAAGGTCCACAGGAGAAATGATGACCACGGAACGAGGACTGTTTTCTTGGACTGTGGGTAGTGCGATATAGCAGCTAACAAGATACAGCAGCAAGTTTTAGGACATGCGCCGTCCTGCCCAATTAAGGGAATGCAATCATCCTAACTGGTGATTTTCAGGAAGTCACTCCAGATTTTAATTGAATTTGCAGGCTCCTGCACGATGAGGAACGTAATACTCTGGTGTCCAAGGCAGACTGAGCAGGTAAGAATGAGCGAAAACGGTTTTGGGCCACAAAACAGTGATGTTCAAACATATTCTCCCTGTGACACTTCCAGGACCTGTTGCCAAAGCCACAAAAGGAAAGTTAAAAAAAAAAAAAATTCACAGAAGGTTCTAGTCTTTCTGGCATGGCTCCAACTGCCAGGGCAATAAAAAATACAACGAATGCATAAAGCAGATTTGCAGCTGCCCTGAAGAGACGCTTTGGGGAAGAAATGACAAAAAGAAATCACCAGTTTCGTGCAGAGTCACCAAGTAGTCACCGAGCTGCTTCAACTCCTCCCGTCCTTCCAGGTGATACCATGAATTTAAAGGGGCCCTAGTTATACATCCATTTCTGAGTTGCATCCCACACCTGCCTATATGTAATCGGAGGCCAGGGACTGCAAAAACCTCCAATACTTTGCAAAAAGGAAATATTTAACAGATTCATTCAACAAGTATCTGTTGAGTGCCTACCATGTTTCAGCACAAAGACACAAGGAGTTATGCTAACAATAGTTGGTGTGGGTACCAGCCCCATAGAATTAACCATTGAACGATTCGTGGGAACCCCAAAGATACATATTCAACACGAACCCACATTAAAATGGTAACTCATTGTGGATTTTTTTTTTATTTATGTCTTTGCATTAGAAGTTAGATCAACACGGACCACAGCCTTTCACTTCACGCTGAGGTCTGGGTGCCGACATGCGACTCTCACCAGAAGGAGCACGGGATGTCTGTCCCAGCAACTCCTTCACCTCATATTTAAACCTGACCTCATTGTCTTCCCTCCAAATCCGTATGGCAGCTGGTGGCAGTCCGTCACCCAAATCCAAACCTGTGAATCACTCTTCGCTCCCTCTGCTCCCTCACTTCCAAGCCCCAATCAGTCATTACGTCACATTACTTCAACCTTTTAAGCAAGACTCAAAAGCCATACTTGACCTCTTCTGTAGACATCCTACCAGGTATTTGTGGATGGGCACCATTATTACCACCCCAATTTATAGATGAACAAACAGAACTGAAGACGTTAAATAAGGTGCCCAAGGTCGCACCACGGTGCACGGCAAAGCCAATATTCGAGCTCAAGTCTCTCCCGTTCCGAAGACCAGGAGTCATAAGCCCCGTATCTCTAATTTAGCAATCACTGCCCTGGTTTAAGCTTCCTCTCTTCTTCTGTCCTCTTACTGTCTCCCTGCCTTCAGTCTCTTTTTTCCCCAGTTCCTTTTTTACCTTCATTATATATTTTTTTAATGTTTATTTATTTTTGACAGAGAGAGAGAGAGACAGAGACAGAGACAGAGCATGAGTGGGGGGAGGGGCAGAGAGAAAGAGACACAGAATCTGAAGCAGGCGCCAGGCTCTGAGCCATCAGCACAGAGCCCGATGTGGGGCCCGAACTCACGGACCATGAGATCACAACCTGAGCCGAAGTCGGAAGCTTAACTGACTGAGCCACCCAGGCACCCCACCTTTATTATATTTTTTAACAGTCAAGTGTATAAAGGTATAATATGTAAAAATAACATCAATCTACCCCTCTTCAGTACAGTGTTAACAATAAACCCAATTTCTTTAATAATAGAAGACTGTTCAGGTTATCTGTTTCTTCTTGAGTGAGCTTTAATAGTTTGTGGGGTTTTTTTCCAATATATGCGTCCATTATATCTAGCTATCAGAGTTATTGGCATAAAGTTGAAGACAATACTTCTTTTTTTTTTTTTAACGTTTATTTATTTTTGGGACAGAGAGAGACAGAGCATGAACGGGGGAGGGGCAGAGAGAGAGGGAGACACAGGATCGGAAGCAGGCTCCAGGCTCTGAGCCATCAGCCCAGAGCCTGACGCGGGGCTCGAACTCACGGACCGTGAGATCGTGACCTGAGCCGAAGTCGGACGCTCAACCAACTGAGCCACCCAGGCGCCCCTCTTTTTTATCGTTTATCTGTAGTGATTTCCCCTTTCATTCCTAACATTGCTCCTTTGTATGTTTGTTGTATTTCTTCTTCTTCATCAGTCCAGCTAGAGGTTTTATGAATTTTATGGATTTTTTTCAAAGAAACAGTTTTTTGTTTTATCTATTTTCTCTATTCCCCTCCCCCACCCTGTTTTCTAGTACATTGATTTTTGCTCTTATTTTTGTTGTTTCTTTTCTTCTGCTTGGTTTGGACATAATTTGTTCTTGTCTTTTAGGTTTTATCTTAGGGTGAAAGCTTAGGTTAATAATTTGAGAACTTCCTTCCCAAAATAAGCTTTTAGTGCCATAAATTTCCCTGTAAGCCCTGCTTTCCCTGCATCATAGAAATTTGATATGTATGTCATATAAATCCATTCATATTATCATTTTGTTATGATTTTAATTGATTAAATTACAATTTTTCCTCCTTTCCCTTGTGATTTCTTCTTTAACATAGGTTATTTAGACAGGTGTTGATTAATATTCTTTCTGTTATTGATTCATAGCTTAATTTTAGGTGATAAGAAAACTTACCTGGTAAGAATTTCTGCATTCCATGCTTTTCTCCTCAAAAGTACACTCTAGGGCGACTGGGTGGCTCAGTCGGTTAAGTGTCTGACTTTGGCTCAGGTCATGATCTTATGGTTTGTGAGTTCGAGCCCTGCATCGGGTTCTGTGTTGACAGCTCAGAGCCTAGAGCTGCTTTGGATTCTGTGTCTCCCTCTCTCTCTGCCCCTCCCCCAGTAGCAATCTGTCTGTCTGTCTCTCTCAAAAATAAACATTAAAAAAAAAGTACACTCTAAATGAAGAATATCTCTCCACATTGCTGTGGAGTGATCCCCAGAATACAGTGTGAAAAAAAGCAAGGTAGAAATACAACTTTCTTTTTATCTTAATACCTTTATTTTACCTTAATACCTTTTACCTTAATACCTTTAAAAAATATATATATATATATATACATCAGAGTGAGACACAGAATCCAAAAGCAGGCTCCAGGCTCCAAGTTGTCAGCACAGAGCCCAGAGTGGGGCTCAAACTCATGAACCGTGAGATCATGATCTCAGCCAAAGCCGGACGCTTAACTGACTGAGCCACCCAGCCGCCCCTAACTTGTATGTGTTTTTAAGTGGAAGGATAAACCACAAAATTAATAAACAAAATGATTCCCTACAGAATGGACTGAGGGAACCACTTAGACATGAAGGATAGAAATTAGAGTTTTTCAAATACGACTTGTTTTGTAGATTTTACTTTAGAAGCATGATTATAAAACAAGATTGAATTAGAGTAAGAGGAAAAAAAGAAAATTCTTAAAACAAAAAATAATATGCTCACAAAAAGCTCATACGGACCTGCAAAATGGTTTTTCCACAATGCTTTGTATTTGCTTATAAAAAGAAACAAGGGTTCCCTTTAAACCTTCTTAAAAGAAGTATTGTGCCTCAACTTGATCAACTAGTTTTTGTCTAGGAGCCAGAGTATAAAAAGGGAAATATAAACCCTAAATCTTATATATATCTTGTGAATGTTTGTTTATATTTTTGAGAGAGAGAGAGAGAGAGAGAGAGAGCAAGTTGGGAGAAGGCAGAGAGACAGGGAGACACAGAATCCAAAGCAGGCTCCAGGCTCTGAGCTGTCAGCACAGAGCCCGACGAGGGGCTCGAACTCACGAGCCGAAGTGTGAGATCATGACCTGAGCCAAAGTCAGATGCTCAACTGACTGAGCTACCCAGGTGCCCCTAAACCCTAAATCTTAAAGAAGACATTTTGTAATGAGAAATACCTATTCGCTTATCCTTCTCGAGTAAAAATTGTAATTTTTATTTTTTGTAAAGAAAGGAAGTCTAACTATATCATTTCTCTACTAAGAACCCTCAAGGACTCCCCGCTGCTGACTTCAATAAGTGTGATACACATGCCCTTGGTGGTATATGAGATGACTAAGTCATCCGTGAATAAATATCTTCTAAATTTTTACCATGTATTGTAAAGTGTCCTAGAAAAATAAAACTAGCATGGCAAAACTGATTTCAGGGACATTACACTAAGCAAGATAAGGAAAAAGTGAGCTGATGTTAATAGTTAATAAATACTGTTACAGAGACAACATGGCTAAAAATTTGAAAAGGTTGGGGGAAAAAAGAAGACGTTTTGGAAATGGTGGTTGACAAGATGAAATTCAAGTTTTTCCACGTGGCACACGGGTGCTTATCTCCAACCTCATTTCTTGCCAGTTCTTGCCCAGCATTTTATGCCTCAGTAACAAACACCAAATATCAGTGGTTTTCCACTCCCCAAACTGTGTCTGGCCTTCCCATGCCTCTCCTTTTCTTCTCACCTGCCCTCCCAGATTAGCCTTTCAAACAGCTTTCAGGCAGATTGTACATCTATACTTCTGTTACAACTGCACCTACCCGCAGTGTGCGGTAATGAGGTCTTTGTATGTTTTTAACCCACAGGATTATGAGCTCCTGAGGGCAAGGATTGTTTTATTCACCTTTGTATCCCCAGTGCCAGCACAGTGATTGTTAACTCAAAATTGTCTTGCATAAAACCTAGAGTCAGCATGGAATATGCTTAGTCACAAAATGGCAGCGCTTTTATTGAATTTCTCCTCCATGGAAGGCAGGGTAACAGACCATTGGGATCAAAGTAGAACAAAAATAAACCCCTTTAGGTGGCTTATAATGATCTCATTTAATCTTCACAATGCTTTTATGAGTCAGGAATTATTCTCTATCTTACAGATGCGAAATTTGAGGCTCAGAGTAGCAGCAATATAGCATGAAGGTTAGAAGAATGGGGTCCAAGGGGCACCTGGGGGGGCTCAGTTGGTTAACAATGACCTTTAAAAAGCCTACATACAGATCCATTCAATAGCTCTGAATGGGTTAGTCAGCCTCTCTAAACCCGGGTTTCCTCTACTGTGAAATGGAATAATAATAACAATATCTACCTCTCAGGGTTGTTTTCAGGGTTAAGTGAGATGGTGTTGATAAGGCAGCTTGCACAGTGCATATACACATATATTAAACTTATGTATATATATATATCACATTTCAAAATGTGTATCTATATCTATCTCTATATATCATAATAATTATGCCATAATATAAAAAAGACTTGTGTGGCCTGATGGTCTGCCTCAATAATAGAAGATGTAAATGAATTACATCCACAAATAATTTAAAAGCAACTTAAAATCTTTGTATCACCTTTGAAAATGCCATAGAGGATTTCATCCATAACACATAATAAAATGTCTGTAATATCCTCCACATCTAGCATGAATCTGCCCCAAACCCTGCTGATCAAAGCGTGTAACTACCTCCAATCTTTGTCTCCCTACGTCTTAACCTTTCCCCCCTCCACCCCCTCACCCCCCCACCCCCCGCCAAAGAAAACAAAACTCTCTCTTCAAACACAGCCTGTGCTGGCTCTTTTTCTTTCCATCTCTCTCATTTCCCCTGCCAAATCCATTCTTCCCCCCAAGTAACTTGCTGCCCTTTCCACTGTAAATCAGTTTTGCTGTGAACCTAAAACGGTTCTAAAAAAAATCAAGTCTATATTTTTAAAAAGTCCTCAGAACTTTCTCAGTTTATAGGCCGCATCACAGTTTTTTGGCGTGGTCTGGGCAAAACTGGCCGTGTGGTTCAGTAGAGGAAGAAAATAACAACGGCTAGCCTTTTTTGGACCTCCCCCACTCCTTAATTTTACCCTGATCTGTCAGGTAGGGTCCAGTTACCAAGATGGCAGGGACAGGCGTTACCCTCATTGGGCAGGAGGGGAGACCCTATAAATATGTTACCTTTTCTTTCCATGTGTCATTAAGTTACCCTCCCCAAATCACATGCTTAGTAATGGAGGAGGTAGCGTTTCTCTCGGACTCCAAAGCTCACGGTCTTTGCAAACCCCACGAGGATAAGATACTAGATTATTAAAAGCAGAGTTGTCTCAAACAACAGTAATGGAGCACAGACCAGCGGCTGAAATTTTGTTCAGTATCTTGATTGTGATAGTGATTACATAAATGTATATGTGTTAAAATTCATTGAACGTATTCCCCCCAAAAAGTCCATTTCACTCTGAGATGATTGAAGAAGAGGAGGAGGAGGAGGAGGAGGAGGACGGAGAGGAGGGGGAGGGGGAGGAGACAAGACAAAGTTGTTTCAACACTTAGATAATTTCTCCCAACCAACGTGAATAAAATTGAAACCAACCCCAAAATCAGAAAGTGAAAAGTCTAGGCTGTCTCTCCTCTCGAGGAGAGGCATACGGAGGATCAAGTTGTGACAAACAAAGGCTCCTGTTACCTTCCACTTCCCTACTGAGATCTGCGCCCCTTGCCTGATCCTCCCCTGCAAGCCTGGGTGCAAGGCGCCCATGGGCTCATGCTGCCCTCCTCCCAAGTGCACAGGACCTGCTATGGGCAACGTCCAGACCCACTGCCTTGCGATTCCTGCCCTGGGCAGCTGTGCCCATTCTACAACTAGAGCCCCGATCCATTTATCAAAACTCATTTCCTGGACATGAGGTTTTGCCTACAGCTCACTGCCATAGCAGGAAGATCTGCCGTACTCACCAAATGGACCCAAGAATGATGGGATGAAGTAGAAGTATCAGTCAGGGGTAGACAGATAATGGGGAGATTTGGGGCAGGGAGGCTTTCACAACATTCCACTCATTCCTTGTAGGTCCTGCCCATTCTGGCCTCAAAATATAAACAAGCCACCGCAGAAAGATGTTGTTCCTTTTCTTAAAAGTCTTCAGAATAGTGAGGGAGGCTGTATGTGGGGGGCGTGTGTGTGTGTGTGGGGGGGAAGGTCTATGAGAACTCTCTGTACCTTCTCAATTTTGCTGTGAACATGAAAATGCTCTAAAAAATAAAGCCTATAGGGGCACCTGGGTGGCTCAGTCGGTTAAGCGTCCGACTTCAGCTCAGGTCTTGATCTCACGGTTCGTGGGTTCGAGCCCCACATCGGGCTCTGTGCTGACAGCTCGGAGCCCGCAGCCTGTTTCGGATTCTGTCCCCGGCTCTCTCTGCCCCTCCCCTGCCTGTGCTCTGTCTCTCTGTCTCTAAAATAAATAAACATTTAAAAAATAAATAAATAAAGCCTATAAAAAAAGAAGTCTTTAGAGCCTTCTCAGTATCTATGCTGTGTCGCAATTCTTCAGACAGTCTGGGGAAAACTGACTTTATTATTCAGTAGAGTAATAACAAAACGGTAACAGCTAGGATTTTCGGAACTTTTATCGTATGACAAGCTCTGAGTGTTTCACACGTATTTTCTTGTTTGATTCTCTAACAATCCTAAGAGGTAGATACTATTTTTGTTAAACATCTATTCATGTTAAGAATGAATTTTGGGAGACAGAGAGAGACAGAGCATGGGTAGGGGAGGGGCAGGGAGAGAGAGGGAGACACAGAATCCGAAGCAGGCTCCAGGCTCCCGGCGGTCAGCATAGAGCCGGATGCAGGGCTTGAACCCACAGACCGTCAGGAGCCACGTGCTGTGGCAGATATGGAAATGTGCCATCCAGGCGCCTGGTGGTGTGGCTCACCCATCGGGCGGGGGGCGGACGGAGCAGAGTAGTCAGCCTTCTGCTGTCACAGATGTAGGTCGACCTGGCCATTTCAGCTCAGTGAAGGACACCGACAGTCCAGAGTTCCCTGCAGGGGTGGTGACTGGGGCTGCGTCAGACCCGCGTCCCATTCCTACCCCTTCCTCCACCCAGGCCTGCTTCTGCGGAGCTTTCATAAGTGCTGGTCCTCAGTAAACATCCTGTACCCCAAAGTCTGTATCAGCGTCGTTTCAGGAGGACTCAACTTACAACAGTGGCCAGAGGTCACTCGGCAGTTAAGTGACGCCGTGAGTCAAACCCTGACAGTCTGATGCTCTTAAGCACTGTGATGCGCTGCTTCTGAATGTGAAAACAAACAGAACGTCCATAGCAATGGTTGAAACCCTTACCTGGAATATCAGAAGCTTTGTTTTTAATTCTCTATAATGGCTTTATTGAGATATAATGCACATAACATACAATTCACCTTTTTCTAGTATACACAAAGTATTTTTAGTATATTCACAAAGCTGTGCAACCATCACCACCGTCTAATTCCAAACATTTCATCACCCCAAAAAGAAACCCTGTACCCACGAGCAATCTCTCCCCATTTTCTTTATTTGGTTCCCCTAAACAAGAATTTATGTAGTTAACCTGTTTTTGTGGGTTGGATATCTGTTTACTATCATCAAAGGTACATACTTTCCTAATTTGACTCTCTCTTAAAGTATCAAAGCCATAAACGTGTTAAAATTTTGTTCTATAGTCTCACTCCTGGGAATTTATTCTTTTAAAAAATTATAAAAGATGGGGGAGGGGAATCAAATGTTTTGCTGCAGTGTAGTTTATACAACAACAACAACAACAAACTGGAAACAACTTTGTCCATCGTGGAGATTGGTGAACTAAATCGCGGCACTTTTAACAAAATGGAATATTATGCATCCACTGAAGACCGAACAGCAACAAGGAAAATGTCTGGTATAATACTAACCATAGAGGCAGAATGCAAAATTATTATCTACAACTATGTAAAATATGTACATATGGATAAAGATCAAAAGGAAATGGGGAAAAATGAAACAGTTGCTACAACAGGATGTTGGCACTGTGAATTATTTTTATTCTTCTGAGTTCCTTTATTATGTCAACATGTGGCCCCTACAATAAATTAGAGTTGGAGGGAAATATGCATGTATCCACTCTTGCCAGTGAAACTGTTCAGAGAGGGGGAGGTGGCTTAACATACAATTCTCATTAAGAGCAAAGACTCTGGAGTTGCACGGACTTGGATTTTAATCCTGGCTCTGATACTTCCGAGATGTGACTTGAGACCCTGACCGAAGCTCTGCAAGCCTCATTGTCCACAACTGTTAACAGGGGCTAATACTATCTACTTCATAGGGCCATTGTGAGGTATCGGTGACTTCTACTTAATAAATGGAAGATACTGCTAGTTTTTCCTCCATTACTAATGGTGGGGAGACTGATGGTTGTGGGGCTGGCAAAGGAACAGGGAGTAGGGGGTAGAGGTTTTAGTTCATGAAAATACTACTAACACTGCAAACCTCGAATGGCATAGGCAGAGAACCTTCCATCATCCCTATCAGTTGATTACTCCAAACTAAGCTAAGTGAACGTGGCTTCAAGGGAGAGCTGGGGTTGCAGGCATCATTCTTTCTTAGCTGGGGACACCTAGAAATCTGTACCTATAAGATGCTCATCAGTGTGCTGGTTGAAAACTTCATCAAAGAAAGTCAAGTACTGCTGAATTTGTGGGACTCATTTAACAATGACTACAAAGACCTCCCAACTATTCTCATTGTTGTATTTGTTGACATAAGCATCATCAATAACAAAGAGCCACTGTGGCATGTTAAGCAAGTCCTATCCTATCCGTCTTTGTCTGGTACGGAGGCCTGTGCCTCCCTTGTACACAGGACACAAGCCCAGCCTCTCCTGCCCACTCAAGGACTCAGTTCCTCTTTTTTATGCTTCCATGTGTCCTCTCCTCTCATCCACATATAAACCTGCTGTAGCATATCCCACCTTAATAAAAAACAAAAATCCAGGGCACCTGGGTGGCTCAGTGGGTTAAGCATCTGACTCTTGATTTCAGCTCAGGCCATGATCTCATGGTTCATGAGATCGAGCCCCAAATCGGGCTCTGTGCTGACAGTGTGGAGCTTGCTTGGGATTCCCTCTCTCTCTCCCTCTCCTGCCTCTCCCCTGTTCTCCTTCTCAAAATGAAAAATAAAAATAAAATAAAAAAATAAAAACCCTCACTGTATCCCATAATCCCTTCTAGATAAGGCCCATTTCTCTGCTTCTCTTTACAGCAAAACTCCTAGAAAGAGAACAGAGGAATTCCTAAAATTACTAAAGCTGAGTGACAGGAATATGGTATGTTATTCTTGCCACTTTTTTTAACTAAAAAAGTGTGTTGAGCTACAATTGAAACACAGCAAATTGTATATTTATCATATGTACAGTTTAACAATGTGCAATTATTTCATAGTATACAACCATTATGCATTTATATGTGCAATTTAATAATAATATATGCATTTACACGGATTGTTCATTGTTGTTATATACAAACAAAATTATTTTTTTATATATTGGTCTTGTAGCCTACAACCTTTAGAAATTTCTTGTAGATTCCAAGGGATTTTCTACATAGACCAAAGGTTGGGAAAGAATGGCCCGTGGGCCAAATGTGGTCTGATGCTTGATTTTTAGGTAAAGTTTTTCTGGAACACAGACACATTCATTGGCTATATATTGTCTATGGCTGGTTTTGCATTGCAATGGCAAGGTTGAATGGTTACAAAAAGACCAGATAAGCATATCATTTGCAAATAAAGACAGTTTTGTTTGTATAACTAACTTTTAGCACAGTGCTGAACAAAAGTGATGAAAACATTCTTGTCCTGTTCTCCATCTTAGAGGAAAAGCCTTTATTGTATCAC
The DNA here is from genome assembly GCF_027475565.1 of Acinonyx jubatus. NCBI lineage: Eukaryota > Metazoa > Chordata > Mammalia > Carnivora > Felidae > Acinonyx > Acinonyx jubatus. The sequence continues at coordinate 14,856,334 of NC_069382.1, forward strand.
TAGTAAGTATGATGTTAATATAGATTTTTTGTAAAGGTTCCTCTACTACTGGTTTCCTGAGAGTTTTTTTAACATGAATGGATGTGGGATTTTGTCAAATGCTTTTTCTATTTCTATTAAGACTGTCACAGTTTTAAAAAGTTGTTGGTTTTGTTTTTTTTTAAACATAGTGAATTACCTCAATGAATTTCCAATGCTAAACCAATCTGGCATTCCTAATAAACCCCAATTGGTCATGACGTCTTATTGTTTTGGATGCAATTTGCTGAAGTTTGAATTGGAATTTTTTCATTTACATTCACAAGGGATATTGATCTGGAGTTTTCTTTACCTATAATGTCTTTAGTTTGGGTGTCAGGGTAATGCTGGCTGACAAACAATTCCACCTTTCCAACGTTCAGAAAGCATTTGTGTAGAGTAGTATTATCTCTTTCTTAAATGTTTGGTAAAACTCACTGATGAAGTCATGTGGACTCGAAGTTTTCTTCATGAAAAGGTTTCAGTCACAAATTAAATTCTTTAGTACAAAAAGAGCAATTAGGATATCTGTTTCTGATTGGGCTTTTGTAATTTGTTGCGTCTTTCAAAGAATTTTCCCTTTCATCTAACTTGTTGGATTTACTGGCATAAAATTGTTCATGATGTTCCTCATCATACTTTTAATATCAGTAGAAAATGTAGCACTGCTAACCCTGATGTTGATAATTCGCGTCATCTATTTTTTTTCCTGATCTTTCTAGCTAAAAATACATCAATTTTATTGGTGTTTTCATTGACTTCCTCTATCGTTTTTTTTCTATTTTATTGATTTGTGCTATAATTTTTTTTTAATTCAACTTACTTTGGTTTTAATTTGCTCTTCTTTTTCTAGTGTCTTAAAGTGGAAGCTAAGGTTAATAACTTAAGATCTTCCTTCTTTTCTTATATAGTCATTTAATTCAATAAATTTCTTTTTACATATTATTTCAGGGTAATCCAGTGCATTTTATATGATGCCTTTTTAGTTTTATTTCTTTAATTTTTAAAAAAAAATTTTAAATGTTCATTCATTTTTGAGAGAGAGAGAGAGACGGAGACAGAATCCCAAGCAGGCTCCAGGCTTCAAGCTGTCAGCACAGAGCCTGACGTGGGGCTCGAACCCACAAGCCGTTAGAGCATGACCTGATCCAAAGTCGAACACTTAACAGACTGAGCCACCAAGCGCCCCCATTTTTATTTCTTTTAAAATACTTTTTCACTTTCCTTTTGATTTATTCTTTAACCATTTGTTCTTTAGATTACAAATATTTGAGGATTTTCCAGTGATCTTTCTGTCATTGATTTCTAACTTAATTTTATGGAAGTCAGAGAACTACTTTGTATGAACTGAATCTTTTAGAATTTATTTGGAATTATTTAATGGACAAGAATATTGCCCATGTTGGTATATGTTCCATGTACATTTTAGAAGTATGTGTATTGTATCATATTTAGGTTAAATATTTTATAACTGTCAAGTAGGTTAATTTGATTGATAGTGTTCAAATCACATATTATCTTAGTGCTTTGTCTTGATGAATGCCTTCCTGACAAATTATAAATTGATCATTATGGAATTACATTTTTATCTATGGTAACATCCTTTGCTCTGAAGTTTACTTTATCTGATATTAATACAGCCATACTTTCTTTTGATTAGGATTAACATGGTAAATATTTTTTCATTATTTTATTGTTAATCTATTTATATCTTTGCATTTGAAATGTGATTCTTGTAGGTAACATATAATTGAGTCCAAATTAGCATGCCCCCAAACAAATTCTACTTGATCCATTCTGAAAATCTCTATGTTAAATTTAGACCATTTACATTTAATTTGATTACTTATATGGTTATGTTCATATTTATCATTTTTCTGTGTTTTCAATTTGTCCCATCAGTTTTTCCCCTTTTTCTTTTATTTCAGCCTTCTTTTAATTTTATTAAGTATTTTCTATGATTTAATTTGATCTGCTTTGTTAGTTTATTAGATATAACTGTTTTATTATTTTTGTGGTTGCTTTAGACATCAGAACTTACCACAGTCTGTCTTCAAGTGATATTATACCATCTTATATATAAGAATCTAAAAATAACACACTTCCGGGCGCCTGGGTGGCTAGTCAGTTAGGCAGCCAACTTCAGCTCAGGTCATGATCTCATGGTCTGTGGGTTCGAGCCCTGTGTCCAGCTCTGTGTTGACAGCTCAGAGCCTGGAGCCTGCTTCCGATTCTGTGTCTCCCTCTCCCTCTGCCCCTTCCCTGCTTGCTCTCTGTCTCTTTCTCAAATAATAAACATTAAAAAAAATTTTTTTAAATAACATACTTCCATTTCTCCCCTCCTAAACTTTCTGCTATAATTATCACATAGTTTAATTTTATACATGTTGTAGCCCTGTATTACAGTTATTTTTGTTAACAGTCAGCTATTTTTTAACAAGGTTTAAATACTTTTAAAAATCTTACATATTTCCCCATGTAGTTCCCTTGTCTGGTGCTTTTCCTGGCTTTGCTTACATCCACCTTTCCAACTGGTATCATTCATCTTCCTTCTCTTAGAAGGGCTACCCCTACTATTTCTTGTGATATGAGTCTGCTGGTGATGATTCTTTCAGCTTTTGCACATCCGAAAAAAACCTTTGTCACACTTTCATATTTCAAAGATAGATTTGCCAGGTACAGAATTCCAAGCAATCTTAAAAAATTTTTTTTTGCGCGGTGGGTGGGGGGGCGCCTGGGGGGCTCAGTCGGTTAAGCATCTGACTTCACCTCAGGTCATGATCTTGCAGTTTGTGGGTTCAAGCCCCACGGCGGGCTCCGTGCTGACAGCTTGGAGCCCGGAGCCTGCTTCGGATTCTGTGTCTCCCTTTCTCTCTGCTCCTCCCCCGCCCTCTTTCCCTCTCTCAAAAATCAATAAACATTAAAAAAAAAATTAATAAATAAATAAATAAAATTTTTTATTACCTTAAAAATGCTGCTCCACTGTTTTATTACTTGCATTATTTCTGGCAAGAAATATGCTGTCATCCTCCTCTTTGTTCTACTGTGTGTAATATGTATATATTAGGGTTTTTAAGGGTCTGGGGAGAGTAGGGAGTGACTGCTAAGAGGTCTCTTTTGGGGGTCATGAAATGCTCTGAAGTGATGACGTCTGCACAATCCTGTGAATATATTATATGAAAACGATGGAATTGTACACTTTTTAAAGGGTAAATTTTACAGTATATGAAATATATTGCAACAACAACAAAATAAAATATAAGCCACATCTTGTTACTCTCTTGCACGAAACCCTACAATGATCTCCCATCACACTTAAAATAAAATGCAAAGTCTTAGCCAGCAGGCCCCTGTGCGATCTGGCCCGTGGTTTCCTCTGCAATGTCTTTGCCCATTACTAGCATCATCTGTCATGTGTGCTAGCCACTCTGTCCAAACTGCTATTCCCTGGCCCTCCCGGCCCCAGGGCCTTTGGACTTACTATTTCCTTGTTTGAAATGTTCTTCTCCAAGAAGTGAGTATGGCTCCCTTGCTCGCTTTATTCTGGAACCTACTCACTATCTCTAAAAGACCTTCCCTTGCCATCCTGTCTAAACGAATAGTACTATCATTTCCTAGCTCTTTATCTGAGATTATTTGTCTTCCCAGCACCTACCATTGTCTGTCATTATATAATTTGTCCATTTGTTTCCTGTCTGTTTCTCACTCCTTACTAGAATGTGAACTGTATGAGGGAAGAGACTGTCTTGTTTTTCTTTGTTATATTCCCATACCTATTTTTGGTGTCTGGGACCTAACAGGTGTGCAGAATTTATTTAGTTAAAGTTATATTTATTTATAAATATATTTATTTATGTTTATATTTATTTACTTATATTTATTTATAAAGTTAAATAATGAAGAGAATAACGTGCATGGGGGGGTGAAGAATATTTGAAATAAAAAAATGACTTTAACTGCTTCTTTCTATGGGAGCATGGCATAATTTATATTAGTTAGGAAATAAGGCTCACATTCACTTAGAATAGAAAGGGAAGAAAAGACTCAAAATTTCAAAACCTTTTTCAGTGCTAAGGGGTGGATGACCTAATATAAGACCCTTGATTAGCAGGTCATATTAATATGATTTTGGATATGCAAAGGTAAAGTCCAAGGCTGAGATGGGAGTATAGGGCTAAATTGTTCTGTATGATAAAGAATAAAGGGGCTCCTGGGTGGCTCAGGCAGGTAAGCATCCGACTCTTGATTTTGGGCCAGGTCATGATCTCACAGTTCATGGGTTCAAGCCCCGTGTGGAGCTCTCATTGACAGTGTGGATCCTGCTTGGGATTCTCTCTCTCTCTCCCTCTCTCTCTGCCCCCCTCCCCTTCTTGTACATACACATACACATGCTTTTTCTCTCTCAAAATTAAAAAAGAAAAAAAAGATTAAAAATGTCATTTCCTCGGAGAGTTCGAAGGAAAAGAGGCTCAAGAAATAAAAACTTAGGCTCCACACCCTTGGAAAGGATAGGGGAGACATGTTACCTGGGAGCTGGAGAATAAGATGTCTGGTAAGAATCTGGCAACATAAAGCACAGCGTCCCCCCACGGAGGCTGAGAGAGCAAGTTAGGTGAGAACAAGAACTCCAAGCCAGGGTGTCCTTGGCAAGTGGCAGGAACCTTAGGAACTGGATCCCAATTTTACTCAAAAAGTGACTACAACTGTCCTATCTCAAGAATGAAAAGAGCAATGTATAAATACAACCTCAATTATCTCCCTTTCCACCTTTTAAGAAACTGATGGAAACAAATAATCAAGGTCTCCTCTTTGGAAAAAAACACAATTTGGAGTGCATCATGCCCCCTGGGGTTGTGCAGTGAAGAGTGCGAGGTTGTGTAATAATGTTAAATAAATAATAGAAGATGAGGCTTCCAACTCTGCTAAGGGCTTTATTAGAGAGGATGCAGATTTGAGCATCTCACCACTAAAACAAAGTCAAGTGTTGGAGTCTTACTCACTCTTACCCTAGACTATTCCTATTAGGAAAGGATTTATTAAGATATTCCATTGTTTTGGATAGGACATCAATTAGTCTTAATTTGACATTGAATTAAATTGACATTCAGTTACCCTTAATTTAAAAATAATACATTTAAAAGTACTGTTTTAATTCTTTTTCTAATTCCTAACTACTTAGGAACATGTATAAAACAAAATACACAGGAGAGCAAAGAGTAATTCTATTTAAATCCGTTTTTTCCCCCCACTTTGGAAACAGAGCACAGAACAGCGATCCTTTTATGACCCACCCCTAACATTTAGATACAAAATTATCTTGTAATCTTGAAGAAAGGTCGAGGTGACCACGCTGACCCACCTAAGTCCAGCCATCCTGAGTTGGATGACACTCCAGAAGCAATACTCCAAGTTTTACAGTCCTATCTACATGAAGAAATAAATGGCCTTGGGCCAAAACAAGATTTGCTGAAAGCACCGATCATTCTGAAACATGGCTCGCTCTCCCATTGATTTCTTACAACAACAGAGCAAAGCAGAAATCAAGCAGCAAAAACAGCTCAAATACTGCAGCCAACTGTCTATTTTTTCACAATCTGCCCACCCCTGAAATAAACATGACACATTATAACTAGCTGCAGTCAGGTACTACAGGAAACAGCAAGGCCAAAAGAAAAACCTCAAACATCCGGCCTTCATCTTTCTTCTACGTGAAATCTACTTTGCTTCATGGCTATAACTGTTGCCTTACAAGAAGTTAAAAGCAGACATGATGTCATAGAATGACCAGGTCCACACTATCTTTTTCAAAATTAGTATTTCTCTGAAAAGCACACAACTCACATCCTGAAAAAAATTATGTTTTATCAGAGGAGACCAAAACTAAAAATTCTGTATCACTACGTAGGCAACAAGACATGTACAGGGTTCAAGATGAGCGTATATTCCTTTGGATGTTTTTTAAATGCCTGCTAGCTATGTGAGGTAATAATTATACAGGAGCTGGGGTAGGGTATTTACAATGCTTTTCTGGAACCTAACATCTCTTTTGTTGTCCAAAGCAACAACCTCAGGAGAAAACAAAACAATCCTGGCGAGCGCAGCATCAGCAGCAAAGAGTGCACATTTTCTCTCATGTATCAGTAGAAAGCGAATGAATGGGGCCTCTGACCTGGAACCCACTAGCCCTGCACTTAAAGTGGCACCTCGGGGCAAACTGAAGGGTTTGGGGTAAGCTGTTTTCTGGGTTGCACAGGCTGAAAGATTTTCATTTTGTTTTGCAGCTACGTAAAAAGATCCTGAACCAAGCTCGCTGGGAGGTCTGCACTCGTATATTAACATCCATTCTGAGTTTAGCATCCCCGCCTCACAAGACTTATCTTTTCAATTCCAAGAATTTAACTTTTAGTCTAGGTCAACGATTCTTATTAATGTCCGCACTTTGGTACTGAATAAGGGCGATAGTGACAACAGCTACCTCTTAAGAAATGCTCACTACCTCCCAGGCCCTATGCTGAACCTATTCTATGCATCCACTTTTCGTGATTGGAACAACTCTGTGAACGAGGTATTACTATTCTCAGTTTACAGATGAAGAAATTGAGGCTCGGAGAGAGTAGAGAACCTGTCCAAAGCCACATAGCTAAGGAAGGCGGACATGGAATGCACACCCAGTTCCTTCCATGCTGCTTCTTCACTATTTCCACCTGCTTACGTATCAAACTGAAATTCCTCCCTTCTTCCCTACAATCTGCTATCCTTCCACCCTCCCTGACTCCTACTGAGACTGTTCAGGAATACCCCAGGTTGACGTATTCATTGTTCATTCCACAAATATTCACTGGGTGCTCATCTTAATACTTCATTCAGTCATTCACAGGTATTGAGAGGCTACTGCGTGCCGGGCACTGTTCTAGGTGCTGGGGATACATCTGTGAACCACAGACAAAAATCCCTGCCTTGTGGAGCTTACATTCCAGAAGGGGCAGAAAGACAATAAACAAGGGCAAGCCGAGAACCACCTGTGCCGGGCCTGCCTACAGCGAGGTGCAAAGAACCATCATCTCCTGGTTCAGAAAAGCAAAGTCTGTGCACACCATAAAACCAGACGCCCTTTTTGTGATAGAAAAAATAACGATAATAGTCAGCTACTTCCAAAGCCTTGCGGCGGCCCACAAGCCCCTCCCACCTGAAACTTTTCCCAGACTGGCCGAGCCACTGTTACCCGGGCAACGCCCGGGCAGGAAGTAGGGCTGCGCGGGTGGCGTCACGATGCATCCTGGGAGTTGTGGTCCACTCTCGGAGTGCGCAGGCGCAGGAGTGGAGGCGGGGCACCCAGGCGCAGAGCCTCGCGGGGATTGCAGTTTTTCAGGAATTAACACGATTTAAGGGCTTAGGCAAATCAGGGGGGTTCCTTTGGAAGACTTCTCACTTTGGGAGGCAAAGCTGCCCTCCGTGAACGCCTGTGGGACAGGGAGACTTGGTTTGGGAACGGTGTGTGTCGTCCTCCGGTCAGCTGTAGGTCTGAGATGGATTGCGATAGCCCCCAAGTGGAGAGTGTGGGGCGAAGGACAAGCCACGTCATCCATTTGCACACAGGAGTATGCATCCAGGAGAAAATGCTGTACAATCAAGGAAAGGAAGCCGTTCCAAAGACTCAAAGAACAGACCTCCGTATTCACTTCATGAATCCGAAGAACGTTTTCCAGAAATTTTGGCCTCTTCAAAAAGGATACAAAAAGTTGTGCATATGACATGCAGGCAAATGCAAGTATGGCACAGTCTGGAAAAATAAGCAGCAAAATGTTAAGATTATTTTTCTTTGAATGAGGGGTTGCCTTTTTTGACACTACTTTTATGTGTTCTCTGAGTTGTTTACAAGGGCTAGGTATTCCTTTCTGGTATAAGATACTTCGAGTATGAAAAAAAGTATACAGAGCAATTTTTTAAACACCCTAGTATCCTTCCTTCCTCCTTCCCTTCTTTCCTTCATTCTAAGAGAAAAAAGTTACAAGGAAAAAAAAACGTGCTGACAGCTCAGAGCCTGGAGCCTGCTTTGGATTCTCTCTCTCTCTCTCTCTGTCTCTCTCTGCCCCTCCCCCGCTCATACTCGGTCTCTCTCTCAATAATAAAACATCAAAAAAATTTTTAAAAGAGAATTTTTTCTCCTTTCTGCAAGAAACACATATTATTTATATAATAGAATAACTTATTTTAGATTTAGATGGCACTTTGATAATGGTGTCTGTTTCTCTACATTCTAGAGATACATACTATTTTATGTTACCTGTATATTTTCATTACTTTAATTTTATTATGCTACTTCTCGATATCTTTCTTTATGTATGCCAAGGACTAAGTGACCTTTCCTTGATCGTATAGGAAACACTATTATTTCTAATGAGTTCTTCCTAAGGCTGCCTTAAGGTTTTAGCTGTTATGGCACAAACAGTATTGTATATTCTGTATTCTGTACTTATAGTATGTGTACGTATTGAACCTGTAGGCCACAGAAAGCCCCCAGTCCTTCTCCTGAAAGGCTTCTCACCAGAAACTAGCTTTTCCTCTTTTTGTTTACTTTCAGCATTTCTAATGATTTAGCCTAGATCTTTGGGCTTTGCCCATTTACATCTAAAGCAGCTCATTCTTCCTTGTATTTTGTTTTTCAGGCATTGGCTCTGTATCTTGCCGTCTTACATAACATTTTTAGGAATCAGATGTATTCGGATAAAATTTGCAGATAGTAAAAGTCATCCTTTTTAGCATACTGTTCCGTAAGTTTTGACAAGCACAGGTACTGATGTATCCACCACCGTACTCAAGATAAAGAACAGAGCCATCCTGCCTAGAAATACTCTCCCATGCTCCTTTGTAAACAACTGATCCACCCTGAAGCCTTGGCAACCACTTATCAGTTTTCTGTTCCTATGGTTTCGCTTTTTTGAGGCTGTGACTATGTTAGTCTGCTCTGGCTGCTCTAACAAATTATCATGGACTGGGTGGTTTAAACATTAGACATTTCTTTCTCATAGTTCTGAGGCTGGGAAGTCCAGAATCAAGGTGCCAACAGATTTTGTTCCTGGCAAGAGCCTGCTCCCTGGCTTGCAGATGCCCACCTTCTCACTGTGTCCTCACAGGAAGGAGAGAGAGTTCTGGTCCCTCTTCCTTTTCTTGTAAAGACGCTAATCTCATCATGGGGACCCCACCTTTATGACCTCACTTAAACTGAATCCCTCTCAAAGGCCCCACCTCCAAATACCATTGCTTCTGGGGTTAGGGCTTCAACATACGAATCTGGGGGTGGGAGACACATTCAGTACAGCAGTGATATAAGTAAAATCATATATTTTGTAGCCTTTTGAGACTCCGTAAAATGCATAGAAGATTCAACCATGTTGTTGTATCAGTACATTTTTTTTTTTTTTATTGCCAACTCGTATACCAATATATAGATGTATGGCAACTCGTTCATGGATCCATCAGTTAAAGGAGATTTGAGTTGTTTCCAGTTTGGGGCAAATATAAATAAAGCTGCTATAACCATTTGCCTACAGGTTTTTGGGTGAAGGTTAGCTTTCATTTCTCTTAGGGAAATAGAGTAGTGGGTCTGGTATGTCATATTTAAAAGTGTCTAACTTTATCAGAAATTGCCAAACTGTTTCCAAAAGGGTTGTACCACTCTGTATTCCCACTGTGGTGTTTGACAGCACTTGGTGGTGTCTTTTTTTCCCCACTCTAAGTGTTCCTTATTATCCTTTTAGTTGGCATTGCCCAATGAGTAAAGATGGCAAGCATTTTTTTCATGTGTTTATTTGCCATTCATAACCCTTCTTCAGTGAGGCGTCTCTTCAAATGTTTTGCCCATTTCTATGATATCTATATCATGGAGTTATTTGGCTCCTTATTATTGAGTTTTGAGAGTTCTTTATAAATTCAGTATAAGTCCTTTATCAGATAAGTGTTTTGCAAATAATCTCACAGCCTGTGTATCTCTTTTCATTTTCTTTTTTTTATAAATTTTTTTTTCAATGTTTTTTATTTATTTTTGGGACAGAGAGAGACAGAGCATGAATGGGGGAGGAGCAGAGGGAGAGGGAGACACAGAATCGGAAACAGGCTCCAGGCCTGGAGCCATCAGCCCAGAGCCTGACGCGGGGCTCGAACTCACCGACCGTGAGATCGTGACCTGGCTGAAGTCGGACGCTTAACCGACTGCGCCACCCAGGCGCCCCTCTCTTTTCATTTTCTTTAGAGTGTCTTTCAATTTTTTAAAAATGCCTATTTATTTTTGAGTGACAGAAAGAGACAGAGCACGAGCAGGAAAAGGGCAGAGAGAGAGGGAGACCCAGAATCCGAAGCAGGCTCCAGGCTCTGAGCTGTCAGCACAGAGCCTGACACAGGGCTCGAACTCACAGACCGTGAGATCATGACCAGAGCTGCAGTTGGACCCTTAACCAACTAAGCCACCCAAGCGCCCCCTTTAGAGTGCCTTTCAAGATGCAGACCTTTAAATTTTTGATAAAGTTCTATTTATTAATTTTTATTTCATGGACTAGTCTGTTAGTGTCATATCTAAGAAATCGAATCAAGATCACAAGGCTTTTCTCATATCTCTTCTTCTGAAAGTTTTAGAGTTTTAAGTTTTACATTGAGGTCTGTGATCAATTTTGAGGATTATTTTTGTGTGGAGTATGGAGTACAGATCAAGGATTTCAGTTTTGTTTTTGTTTTTGCATATTGATATCCAAATGTTCCAGCACCATTTGTTAAAAAATCTATACTTTATCCACCGAATTGCCTTTGTTGATAATCAACTGCCCATTTATGTTTGGGTCTATTCATGAACTTTGTTTTGTTCTATTGATCTACTTATCTATCTTTATGCCAATACCACCCAGTCATGCTTAATGTAGCTCTATAATAAATCTTGAAATCAGACAGTGTAAGTTCTCCCGTGTTCTCCTCTTTTTCAAAATTGCTTTGACAATTCTTGTTCTTACACTTTCTATAAAAATTTTAGAAAATGTTGATTTCTACAAAAAAATATTTTGCTGGGATTTTGATTGGGAATGTGTTGAATCTATAGATCAGTGTAGGACAATCGACTCTTAATATTGGGTCTTTGAATTAACAAAAAAAGAAATTCTGCATATGGACAAGAGCTTTGGTCCACCACACCTTTTACTCTTTTTATTTACATACAAGTTAGTTCACAAGTTAGTGTAATAATGGTTGCAGGAATAGAATTTAGTGATTCATCGCTTACATACAACACTCAGTGCTCGTCCCAACAAGTGCCCTCCTCCATGCCCACCACCCATTTAGCCCAGCCCTCCTCCCCTGCCCTGCCTTTTAGTCCCAACCTGTGATCTTCCACCTTGACTGCCATCCCCCTGGGGTTGGCACTTGCTTAGCTAGCCCTCACAACTGCATAAACCAAATCTTTGTAATTCCTCTCTCTCCTCCTCCCTCTTTTCCTTCCTTATCCCTCTCCCTCTCCTTGAAATTATATATCTCACCATTTATTTAGGTTTTCTTTGCTTCGTTCATATGTTTTATAGTTTTCAGTATATGAATCTTACATGTTTTGTTAGATTCATACTTAAATATCTCATGTTTTGGTACTATTGTAAATGGCACTTAAAGAACTTTAATATTTAACTGTTCGTTGTGTGTATGCAAAAATGTTACTGGTTTTGTGTGTTAACATTGCATCCTGTGAGTTTGGTTAACTCATTTATTATTTCCGGTAGATTTTTAAAGATTAAAAAAAATTTTTTACATGGAAAATCATGTCATTGGCTAATAGAAACAGTTTTATTTCTTATTTTCCAGCATATGTGCTTTACTTGTTTTTCTTGCCTTTTTGCAATAGCTGTATTGTTCAGTATAGTATATTGTTCAATAGAACTGTGAGAGTGGATGTCCTTGGTCTGTTGCTATATTAGGGCAAAGCATTCAGTCTTTTACCATTAAATATAATGTTAACTATAGATTTTTTATAGATGCCCTTTATCAACTTGAGGATTTTCCCGTCTATTCATTTTCTCATAGTTTTTATCATAAACGAGAGTTGAATTTTGCCAAATGCTGTTTTGCATCTATTGAAACAATCGTGTGGTTTTTCTTCTTCAGTTCTTGACATGGCGAATTACGTTGCCTGATTTTCAGATGCCAAACTGGCCTTGCATTCCCGGGATAAACTCTATTTGGTCACGATGTATTATCCCTTTTATTAATTGCTGGATTTGACTTGCTAATATTCTGTACAAGATAATTATGTCTGTATTTATGAGGGATATTGGTCTGTAGTTTTCTTTTTTGGTAAAAGCCTTGTTCTATTTTTGGCATCAGAGTAATGTTATTCTTATAAAATGAATTAGGATGTCTTCTCTTCTACCTTCCTAAAGAAACTTTGTGTAGAATTAGCATTATTTTTCACCACTGAAGCCATCTCTTATGGTTAATTTTACGTATCCAATTATGGTACCCAGATATCCGGCCAAAGATTTTTCTAGATGTTTCTGCAAGGGTATTTTTTCAGATGAGAGTAACATTTAAATCAGTAGACTTTGAATAAAACAGATTACCCTCCATAATTTGTATGGGCCTTGTCTAATAAGTTGAAAGCCTTCATAGAAAAAAGACCAACCTCCCTAAAGAAAGAGGAAATTCTGCCAACAGGTTACTTCTGGACTTGAGCTGCAACTCTTCCCTGGATCTCTAGCCTCCTGGCCCATCCTGCAGGCTTAGGGCTAGCCAGATTCTAAATATACATTATTATAAATTGTTTCATCAATCGCTCACGAAAATAAGATAACCAATCATAACATGCATCCCCAAAAAACAAAAACTGTTCTCAGTTTTATAACCTTTGGAAAACAAAGGAGAGAAGAAAATGTATTCGGTGCCACCATTTATACCTTAAGAGAAAAATGTTAGTTTTGCCTTTCATAAGCTGGTATGGTTTCTTATAAAAACATGTTTTGTGATTCCAGACAATTCTCTTTAGTTTAGAGGTTGAAGAGCACATTGCAGATGTAAACATCTTAATAAATTTTGACAAGAAGGTCTTCATCTCGTGACATTAAAAAGAAGGCTATCACAAGAGAGACGGCTTACTACTTAGATGACACAGTTAATTTAATCTTATTGGGACTGCGCTTTAACCTAATTGATAAGCTCCTGCCAGGGGGAGGGGAGGAATGGCTTCTGGTAAGATGACCATCTGGGAATTTGAACCTACAATCAAAGAATATACAGTTGGAGCTGAAGAATAAGGTTGTTAATCAGAGAAATTGGATAAAACCTAGGAAATTCAGAAAAGAGAAAGTTGGAATTTTTTTTTGAAACTTAGATATAAACAAACAAGGACAGAGTCCCATGTAGAGTTTTCAATTATTTAATAATCGTTAGTGGTATTGATGTTGTCTTTATAATTTGAATTAGTTGCATTATTATATGGGTTAGGAAAATGTGACATGGTAAATAGCTACTAAGTACATAATACAGAGTTAACTCTCAATAGTCTGTATTAAGGAAGGGAAAGGCTGGGTTCAAATCACTGAGAACTATTTTTTTTCAATATTTATTTATTTTTGAGGGAGAAAGAGTGAGAGAGCATGAGCAGGAGAGAGAGAGGCAGAGAGAGAGGGAGGTAGGGAATCTCAAGCAGGCTCCACGCTGTCAGCCTAGAGTCCAATGCAGGGCTTGAACCCACGAACTGTAAGATCATGAGCTGAGCCAAAATCAAGAGTCAGATGCTCAACCGACTGAGCTACCCAGGTGCCCTAAATCATTGAGAACTATTAATCCCACCAGCTGGGCAGAAGCTGTGGTCATGTTTTCCAGACAGAGTTTTAGAATAGAATATCCCATATGGATTAGAATGTGGAGAAACGGGTCCTCTTCTACACTGTCTGTAGAAAAGTATATTGGTATTGTTTTCAAGGAAAGTTGCATGATATTAAAATTTTAAATATTCTTCAACTCAGAAATTTTGCTTCTTGTTATTTATCCTAGAGAAACAACTTGGACATTTGCACAAAGGGGCACGTATAAGGATTTTCATTGCTTCTTGGTTATAACCCTGAATGATTGAAAACAACCTAAAAATTGGCATTAGGAAAATAATTTATGGCACATCTATAGAGTAAAAATATATTGCAGCAATCAAACAGAACAAGTGAAATCTGAGAAATTCTCAAGAACAGAGGGGAGAAGTAAGCTGGGGGATAAAATACATAGCATGCTATGGTTTATGTTTACAAAAAAACCTGTATCACTCATATGAACAAAAAATGTATGCATAAAAATACTTTTTTAAAAGGTCTGGAAGAATCCACATAAGACTGATGACAGTGTCTGCCTCCAGAGAGGGGACTGGGATCTTGGGGGTGGCAGGCAAGACAGATTTTGCTTAATCTTATTGTGCGATTTTTATAACTGGGATGCTATCTTCAGGTATTATTATTCATACATTTTTTTTAATGTTCATGTGTTTATTTTTGGAGTGGGGGGAAGGGGCAGGGAGAAAAAGAGAATCCCAAGCAGGCTCCAGGCTTTCAGCGCAGAGCCCGACACTGAGCTCGATCTCATGAACGATGAGACCGTGACCTGAGCCAAAATCAAGAGTTGGGTGCTTCACCGACTGAGGTGGAACACACAGGTGCCCCTTACTTGTTCATCTTTAAAATTTATCAAATAAAAAGCATGAGGATCAGAGGACAAAGCATTCAAACTTTGAATTTGAAAATTTGAATTTGAATTTGAAAGTGATAGGTCTTCTTGGAATGACTTCTTTTTAACTTCTCGTTCCACTCTTCTGTATTTTTCAATGTTTTTTAATAATGGAAATACATACAAGAATTTTTGTTTTAATTTTTTAACGTTTATTTATTTTTGAGACAGAGACAGAGCATGAACGGGGGAGGGGCAGAGAGAGAGAGAGAGGGAGACACAGAATCCGAAACAGGCTCTAGGCTCCGAGCTGTCAGCACAGAGCCCGACGCGGGGCTCGAACTCACGGACCGCGAGATCATGACCTGAGCCGAAATCGGACGCTCACTGGGCTGAGCCACCCAGGCGCCCCCATACAAGAAATTTTTAAAGGGCTAATAAATGGCTGGCAAATCTCACCTAGCACGCTTCCAACTTTAATTCTTACTCTGTCAGGGAGGTGTAGTCTATTTGGAGTATGAGGAAATTTTTGATGAAAACTCCCATGGAAAAGTGATATTTGAGGCGAGTGGCCCTCTCTTGATGCCATGTGACACACTGATATGCTGGAAACCAACTCAAACAACAACAACAAAAAGCCCTAATTTGTAGCATTTTCTGATTTCCATGGTGTTGTGGGTTGAATTGCATCCCCCAAATACATGTTTAAGTCCTAACCCTCAGTACTTCCCAATGTGACCTTATTTGGAAAATAGAGTCATTGTAGATGTCATTTGTTAAGATTAGGTCATACTGGAGTAGGGTGGAGGCTTCACCCAATATTACCGATGGCCTTATAAGAAGAGAAGAGACACAGAGAGACATACAGGGAGAATGCCAGGGCCCACACAGGTGGAGACTGGAGGGATGTATCTACAGGACTAGGAATTCCAAGGATCGATGGCCACTACCAGAAGCTACGAAGAGGCAAGGAAGATTCCATCCAGAATCTTAGGGGAAGCATAGCTCTGTTGGCACCTTGACTTCTGGCCTCCAGAACTGTAAGAGAACACAGAACATGTATATCACTGATACTACCTTTATGCTATCAATTACTTACAGCATTACACTGGTTAAGAAAATAATGCTATAGGGGCTTCTGGGTGGCTCAGTTGGTTAAAGCATCCAACATCAGCTCAGGTCATGATCTCATGGTTCGTGAGTTCCAGCCCCGTGTCAGGCTCTGTGCTGATAGCTCCGAGCCTGGAGCCTGCTTCAGATTCTGTGTCTCCCTCTCTCTCTGCCCCTGCCCTACTTGCACTCTGTCTGTCTGTGTGTGTGTCTCTCTCTCTCAAAAAATAAACATTAAAAAAAAAAAAAGAATGCTACATAATAACTAATAAACATATGACATAGTAATTAACTCTCAATTATGGTACTTTGTGGTACTTTGTTAAGGAAACCCTAGGAAACTAACACACACAGATAAATACCTCTGTCCTGGCCATTTGATAGGACTTCAGTGAATGCAGAGTTCCCAAGGGGTAAACACAGCTCATTCTCATAAGCCAGTCTAAGCCAGTTCAACACACCCCTGAACAGCAGACTTCATGCTCCTCTAAGCCATAGAGAGTTCTAAGTTTGTTCAGAGAAGAATTTGACATAGACTTGACCAAGAACTTTCAATACAGAAGTATCATCAATGGACATTGTCTTATTTTGTATGTACTCGACCTTTTTAAATCACCACGTTGGGTTCAAGAAGTACATTAACCTATTTCAGTTCTAGAGAAGCAAGTGCAATCATGATGTCAAAGTAGCTGATTATCATTCAAGTATCAATGGCGACATAAGGCAATGTAGGTCAAGTTACTGGGTTGAGACTAATTGCTATGTATATTCTGACTGGTTCAGTTAGGAGTTTTAAAACCATCAGCACTGATCTATCCTGGATCAAGAGAGACAAACACACTGATACTGGACACATATAGGAGTGTCAGGACCCTGGAGTCTTCCTGCAGAACCTCTCTTCTTGCTCCCATCCCTCCAGTGAGGACGTGGGGCTTTGGAGTCAGACCTGAGTTCAAGTCCTAGTTCTGCCACTTCAGCCTATGTGACTTGGGAGAAACTTTAACTTCTACAAGCTTCAGTTTCCTTACCTCAAGTGGTGGTAATATTATAACTTAGTTCAAAGGTGACACTAGAACTTAATGCACAGGTGGATTATGAGGATTAACATTTATTGTAACACCTGGCATAGAAGAATAATAAGCAGTGAATAAATAATGATTATTGCTAGAGTTGCTAGAGTCCGGCCACAGAGGCTTGTTATCAGGTCTGATTGCAGCGTAGGAGGGAGTGAGGTGCCTGTACCTCCTCATGCTGTGCTGTGGGGTGCCTTCAACTGGGGGGACACGTGCCACCTCTTGGTTCCGTTTGAACCCCGTTTCATCCCAGGGATTTTGAGACCTGAATCCACCCATGGCTTAGTCACTCCTGACCAAAGCAACTGTGTGATGTTGAGAGGAAGCAACAAACGTGAGATCAAGACAGAAAACAAGAGAGCATCTCTGTGTTGACAGGCTCTGGAAGCCAGGCTTTGCCGAGGTCGGGGCAAGTACAGAAGTCCCCCCCTGTTCTATCGGGGCTACATTCTAAGACCTGGAGTGACTGCCTGAAGCCATGCATAGTGCCGAACCTTACATACACTGTTTTTTCCTGTACACACATACCTGTAATAAAGCTTAACTTATAAAATGGGCACAGTAGATTAACAACAATTAATAATAAAACACAACTATTACAACGATAGGCTACAATAAAAGCCATATGGGGGCGCCTGCGTGGTTCAGTCGGTTAAGCGCCCCACTTCGGCTCAGATCATGATCTTGCTGTTCGTGGGTTCGAGCCCGGAGTTGGGCTCTGTGCTGACAGCTCGGAGCCTGGAGCTGTTTCGGATTCTGTGTCTCCCTGTCTCTCTGCCCCTCCCCCACTCAAAAATAAGCAAACATTTTAAAATAAATAAACAAATAAAATAAAACCTATATGACTACGGTCTCTCTCTGTCTCAAAATACTCCTACTATTCCTGGTCCTTCTTGCGGTGACGTGAGCTAATAGAACGTCCACGGAGACGCGGCGAGGTGAGTGCGCATGCGTGTGACCTGCGGCCCACCCCGGGAGCTTGACCTTCTGGCGCCCCGACGCAGGAGGAGCTTCTGCCTTCCGGAAGGCTCTGCCAAGTCGGCGGCGGGGACCTCCGCGGAGCCCGTTCGCTTCTGGAGGAAAGAGCCAGACTTCTCAAAGGTCAGTCTGTTCGACAGGTGGGACCCCAGGGCCTTGTGCATGTTCAGCAGAGAGAGCTGCCCAAAACGTGACTGCATCCCCGTTCTGGGTTGTGATCCTCCCACACTTGTGACATTGTGGGCCTGAGCCACACGGGTAATGGGGCTACCTGCTTGACACATTGTGAGGGAACCCACACAAAAGCTGAGGTCCCTTGATCGTGAAGGAATTCCATTCTAAAGGCCTTTTTTCCACTGGCGTTCAATGTGGAAGGGTGCGAGGGCGCCTCCTCGTAGGGCTTCAGTGAGGACAGGCATCGTCACCAAAGCTCGATGTCTTAGTGAATGTGACAGACGGGAAAGTGACTTTCACTTAGGGACATTATGCGTGACAGAATTAAATGGCCACGAAGAAAATGAAACCCACGTGCCAGTAACTTAAGGTATTGCTGTCAATTTTGAAGAGGCGAGATTTACAGAGCCTCCATCTGAGATGCAGGCCGGGAGGAGGAGCTGTGCACTGCACAAGGTTTTCGGGGTAACGTCCACTCCTTTGAAAGGAGTGCCAGGCCCTGAACAACCAAGATCCAGCACACGCATTTAGTCTCCCATCTGTAACCTTTCATCTCTTGTTTCCTGTCCTTCTCCCTCCAGCCCTGTTGAGTGCTATGCCATATCCAGAAGGCAGTCCAGTCCTTCACCTCTCTCATTGGTCCCGGCTGTTCCCCCTCTGTGGCCTGCTCTCCCTCCCCCGTCCATTACTTACTCACTCTCTGAGTCAGACTGAAGGCCCTGTCTCTTCGGCCAGGACATCCTGACCCCCTCAGGAGGACCTTCTTCCCTATTCACCTTGTACTTGGTCATTACCACCATTGTAACGTGAATCAATTTTTATTATAATCATTTCTATTTCTCCCCTGCCAGAGAGAGAAGCCTCTTCAACGCAGAGGTGATTTTGATTTCCTTTTTTGTCTCCCCAGTGCTTGTAACATAGATGCTTAAATACTGTTTGGTGAAAAACAATTTATAAAGTGCTTGGCAGTTTACAAGGCTTTTTCAAGTGCATTATTTCTACTGATTCTGGAAGTGATTCTGTTTTCTTGTTAGCAGTTATCATCATCCCACTGATTTTGCCCATGAGGAAGTGTGGGTTCACAGAGGGTCAGGAACTTGGCTGGAGCTGTTCAGCTGGGAGGTGGTCAAGCTGGGGCTTCACAGTTTGGGTCTACTGACCAGGAAGCAGTGAGGCAGAGGGGCAGCGGAAGAATGGAAGCCTCAACGGACTTCACGTTCATCAGATCTTTTGACTTACAGCCCTGACCAGAGAGCCAGGAGGCTGAGTGTTTAGGACCCACCACAGATTTCAGATTTGAACCGTGTTCTCATGTGTAAAACAACAGGGTTATACTGCATAAGGACTTCTCGGTTATCTTGTATTTTGTGGCCACTAATCTTTCTAATCCAGAGATTCCCAAATTTCCCTGATTCCTGCAGCCCTGCGGCCAAAAAAACAAAACAAAACAAAAAAAAGAAAACATAACAAAACACCTCACAATTGTCTTTATTCACTACTTAGGTCTAAACGACATAGTTCATGTGGTGTCCAACTGATACCTGTGTCCCCAACACCTTAATAGCCCACAGTGCCTCTGGAGTTTGCCGTGTCACCCCGGGGGTGCTTTGGTTCACAATTTGGGAATCACATATCTTTTTTTTTTAATTGTTTTTTTAATGTTTGTTTATTTTTGAGAGACAGAGCGTGAGTGGGGGAGGGGCAGACAGAGAGGGAGGCACAGAATCCCAAGGAGGCTCCAGGCTCTGAGCTGTCAACACAGAGCCCGACATGGGGCTCGAACCCATGAACTAACTGCAAGATCATGACCTGAGTTGAAGTCGGAAGCTCAACCGACTAAACCACCCAGATGCCCCTGGGAATCACATTTCTTTTTTTTTTTTTTTTTTTTAATTTTTTTTCAACGTTTTTTATTTATTTTTGGGACAGAGAGAGACAGAGCATGAGCGGGGAGGGGCAGAGAGAGAGGGAGACACAGAATCGGAAACAGGCTCCAGGCTCCGAGCCATCAGCCCAGAGCCCGACGCAGGGCTCGAACTCACGGACCGCGAGATCGTGACCTGGCTGAAGTCGGACGCTTAACCGACTGCGCCACCCAGGCGCCCCTTACATTTCTAATCAAAGAAGGCCTCTATTCTGGTAGAAATTTAAACTTTACTTTGTAGAGAAAAATGTTTACATCATCATTATTTATACAAACTTCAAAGACCTGGACGCTATAATAGTTTATTGAGGGTATATTTTAATGCCGTAGTTTTAAAACAGATAATTTGTTAATAATCTGAAACATTGAAAAGTACTGCTGAGAAGACAGTTTCCTGGCATCATTATAGAAATGGCACAAAATAAATTCTAATATTATCAGACCTGTAGCTCTTACATTTAAAAATAAAACTCATTCTATTAGAAAGTAAATTATAGTGATACTATCAACAACCACTTTTATAATAATCATTATAAATTCAAAAATTAAAAAAAAATCATCACCAGAAAACATTTATTAGTGAACCTTGCTGTTGAGAAGGCTGCAGTTTCATTTTACTGAGTAACATCTCTGTTCTTGGGATAAAGTTTAAAACAGCAACTAGACGAGCAGCTTTAAGTAAAAAGTGATTTTATTTTCAGGGTATCGTCATATGAAAGTTATTCTCGCATAGCTAAACTGCTGGAAATAGTTTTGTGAAAGTTTTTCGTTAAGTGTTTCACGTTGTCCATGCTCACAACCCAAACACTTGCAAACTCTGCATGAACTGTTGTAATGCTGGTTCAGCACATAAATTAATAAAATCCCGTTTCTTTGAAATCCCCAGCCACAAAACGTTTGTTGCAATGCCACTGCGAATAAATGGATATGGACGGGCCACCCCAAGGCTCTCCTGTTCCGGGATCATCTGCAAAGAGCAAACGTCTATTGAATTGTGTTTCTTGCTTATCCGGGTCAGTAGTTAGCAATACCCACATGTCCAACTGCATAGAGATTGAGCCTAGAGCAGCAGGAGGTGGTGAATGAAAACACAGAGACCAGAGGACAGTGGGGGAGGGGCAGAGCAACACTCAATAACCGGCAGGTGTGGTCTGCGGGACGTAGGAAGTAGCTGGTGGGCTAGAGGAGGAGAATTAGAAGAAATGATGCTCATCCAAGGTGATTTTGATGAGCCAGCCAAAAGGCCACAGATGGCTGCTCACAGTCAGTGTAATGACCAGAAAGAGCAGAAATTGTACACGTGGCACGTGGCTATGGGGACTGATGAATGAATTGTAGGTTTTACTTTTGATTTAGTTTTCACGAACTTTTCCTTTAATTAATTTTTTAAAGCTTGTAAGTTTTCAAAGTCTTCGAGCTTTTCATCATGGTGAAACGTAAATAACACGTGCCACTTTAACCATTCTTGAGTATACAGTTCGGGGGCATGAAGTACCTTCACACACTGCCGTATAACCCACCGCCATCATCCACCTCCGGAATTTTTTCATCTTCCCGAACTGAAACTCTGTCCTTTCAGTTCCTTTGTGTGTATACTTAGCAGTGAAATTGCTGACTCATACAGTAATTCTGTTTCTTTCTTTCCTTTCTTCTTTCGAGGAACTGCCATGCCATTTTCCACAGCGGCTACACCACTTCACGTGTCTCCCAGCCGTGTGGTAGGTGCTCCAATGTCACCGCATCCTCTCCAATACTTGTTACATCGTTGTTTTTGATAATAGCCATCCTGATGGCTGTGAAGTCGTGTCTCATTATGGTTTTGATTCGCATTTCCCTAGTAGCTAGTGATGTTAAGCATCTCTTCATGTGCTTCTTGGCCATTTGCAGATCTTCTTTGGAGAAGTACCTGTTCAATCCCTTGCCCATTTGTAGTTGGTTTTTCGGTTGTCGTTGTTGAGTTGTACGAGTTCTTTATATATTCTGGATATTAATCCCTTATCAGATTGATGATTCGCAAATAATTTCTCAGATTCCATGGGTTTCCTTTTCCACTCTGTTGATAATGTCCTCTGGTGCACAGAAGTTTTTTCTCTCTTTTTCTTTTATTGCCTGTGCTTTGGGTGTCAGAAAACTTTCAGTTTTTAATTTAAAAACATCATGCCTCAAGTTCCTGGGTAGCTCTATCGGTTAAGCGTCCAACTTCAGCTCAGGTCTTGATTTCGGGCTCTGTGCTGACAACTCAGAGCCTGGAGCCTGCTTCAGATTCGGTGTTTCCCTCTCTCTCTGCTCCTCCCCTATTCGCACTGTGTCTCTCTTTCTCTCAAAAATAAACATTAAGAAAAGATTTTTAATGTGAACTTTAAGATGCTGTAGGCTCATTTTAGACTATTGGACACTTTGATCTCTGGATCACAACTGCCTTTATACCCCACTCTTCTAAGAAATTCATACCTATATTCAAGTTAGTTTCCCCTCTACCTACCCGCTGCTGATGAGGGCAAGTTGCTCTAGGTGTGAAAGTTTAAGGCAGAAGCTCACACCTTCCTACCATCTCCTCAGGAGATTTGACAGAAGTCTTACCCTGTGAGGGTCCCCGTCTAGAGAAAGGCCTCCTCTTTAGGCTGAATCAGCTGAATTTCCTCCTGGTCATATTCTTTGCCTTCCTTCAGACTTTGGCTCTGGATAGACAGTCAAAGACACATCTCCCTTTAGGGTCTGCTTCCTTCATTCCTTATCTTCCAGGCATTTCTACTAAGAGCAAACTACCCCATCCCTGTGCTGCCTCTCGAGAATTAAAAGCTACTCCCAAGGTACATAGACCTTCTGCTGCCTCACAAGTGCACCGCTTCACCCGGATACTGGATAGGATGTGGCAGGAAAGTCAATAGTGATTATTGCTTGCCTCTGAAGGTCTCTAGATGGCTTGCAGCTCTCCCGGGCAGATGAGAAATATTTCCACTGAGGACAAGATAACCAGCCTGATGTGACCTACTTGCCAGTTAGGTCGCCAGCCTGATCAACAAGGCACTTCTGTTCAGACTCTCCCCCTGCTCGTCGGTAGGGCACAGACTTATGTCCACTCAAGAAAGCCGGGAACCAGGAGAGAAGTGACTTCACCCAGTGTGAGATGCCACGCTCTGTGTGATTATTAGACAGTGGTGATCCTGCCACATAAGCAGAAGTGGTGGCAATAGGAAACCTGGGGCAAGGAGGATGTGGGACCCTTGATCTGAAAGGTGTTCGTTGCGGTGTTTAGCGATACCAGGGAAGACTTATGATGGGAATGTACTAAAATAGATCTGTTATGGAACATCTGTGATTTGTAGATTTATTTTATTCCGGCAAAGCTTCTATGTAGTTAGCATGACGGTGACTAGGGGAGTTGGCGCCTATGAGGTTGGGAAATTTTCCTGTACCCTACAAGGTTCTTCTGACTGGTCTAAGAAATTGAATTGACGGAGACAGATGAACGGGAGAAAATCAAATCCGATTATGTGTGTATGAGGAGTCCACGTAAACGTGAGCGATCCAAAGACAATCAGGCAAAACAAGGCACATATGTCATTCTGAACTAGGGAGAAGGGGGTAGGGGCCTGCGGCTTCAGGGGGAAGAGGCGTAATTCACAGAAAGAATGGAAAGAGTAAATGTTTAGGAAACATGTTTGTGGGGCCATCCAGAAACAATGGGACATAGAAAGGACTTTGATCAAATAGGCCTTGCTAGGTTCCTCCCAGTCTGTCATACTTTCTTCATATTATACTGTAGTTGTCTGTGGTAGTGCCTTCCTTCCTGGAGCCAGCCAGTCCTCTATCTAAACAAATTTTTAGGTAGTTAGGGGAAAGGTCAAAGTTTCTTCCTGACTTCTCTGTTCTTAAAAATAATCAGCTCAGGGGTGCCTGGGTGGCTCAGTCAGTTAAGTGTCTGACTTCAGCTCAGGTCATGATCTTGCAGTCTGTGAGTTCGAGCCCCGCGTCGGGCTCTGTGCTGACAGCTCAGAGCCTGGAGCCTGCTTTGGATTCTCTGTCTCCTTCTCTCTCTCACTTGTGCTCTGTCTCTCCCTCTCTCTCTCTCAAAAATAAATGAACAAAAAAATTTTTTTAAATAATAATAATCAGGTTAGGAGTGCCTGGGTGGCTCAGTTGGTTGAGCGTCCATTTCTTGGTTTCGGCTAAGTTCACGATCCCAGGGTAATGGGATCGAGCCCTGTGTCGGGCTCTGTGCTGGGCATGGAGCCTTGTTGGGATTCTCTCTGTCTGCCTGTCTGTCTCTGCCCCTCTCCCCTGCTCACGCACTCTCTCTAAAATAAAACAAAAAAGTATTTAGCTTAAAATAATCCACATGCAAAGAGACACATTTTGGGCTGGCAGATTTTTGCTTCTTTACATGCCAGCCTAGTGAACCATCCATATTTCTGGTTGGAAGTTGCAGCCAAAATTCCATAAGTTAGCCATGCACATCTTTTATAAAGTATTACCTGCAAAATCTCTGCCCTCCTGTCTTTCCCCTGACTCTTACATCACCGTACCATGTCTCTTCTGCCTGTGTCTTTCTTGCAGTTTGTCCAGGAACTCTATGAAAATTCAGTTCATGTCCCTTTTCACTTTAATGAGAGTCAAGTCCCCTGGAGGGAAGGCAATAAGAAAAGCAGCCATTAGAAGTGTGGCATAGTGTGGCAGTTAGCCTTATGGTTACTACAAAGCAAAACAACAACAAATAAAAGAATTAATAATATTACATGCAAGTGAATCCACCAAGAGCTTTTGCTGCTTTTTACAGTATTTTTATTTTTTGTATTATTATTTTTTCCAACAGTTCGGCAAAGATCGTGTTATTATATCCGCTTTGCAGGTGGGGCTCAGAGAGGATAAATAAGATGATTCCACAGAACCTCTCCTGAACCCTCCCTTCCTTCCCACTCTCCACTGTTACCACCTGCCATGTGTGGTCACTGCTTCTCTGTTTTATATTTTATGTATTTACTTTTACTGAGGTGTTATTTACATGCAGTAAAACAATAAATCCTAAGTGTGCAGAGCAACATGTGTTTACATTTGTGTACATCTGGGTAACTGCCCCTCTGATGGAGATAAGAGAACAAATCCATCAGCACGGGAAGCTCCCCTCCATCTGTCTTCTGGTCTCCCACTGAACGTCACTTCTCTGACTTTGGTTTCTGTGGGTTAGTTTCTTCTCTTCTAGGATGTGGGGAGACTGGGAGGACACACTGTGTACTTTCTTTGCATCTGGCTTCTTTTGTTCAACATCATGTTTTTGAAATTCATCATGTCTCTGCCTGAGTAGAATTCCGCTGTATGAGTGTACCACAATTATTTTCTTTCTTTCTTTCTTTCTTTCTTTCTTTCTTTCTTTCTTTCTTTCTTTGATAGCTTATTTTTTTAAATTTAATTTATTTTTTAAATTTACATCCAAGTTAGCATCCAAGTGCAACAATGATTTCAGGAGTAGGTTCCTTAATGCCTCTTACCCATTTAGCCCATCCCCCCTCCCACACCCCCTCCAGTAACCCTCTGTTTGCTCTCCATATTTAAGAGTCTCTTCTGTTTTGTCCCCCTCCCTGTTTTTATATTATTTTTGCTTCCCTTCCTGTATGTTCATCTGTTTTGTATCTTGAAGTCCTTATATGAGTGAAGTCATGTGGTATTTGTCTTTCTCTGACTAATTTTGCTTAGCATAATACCCTATAGTTCCATCCATGTAGTTGCAAATGGCAAGGTTTCATTCTTTTTGATTGCCAAGTAATACTCCATTGGATATATGTACCACATCTTCTCTATCCATTCATCCATCAGTGGACATTTGGGCTCTTTCCATACTTTGGAAAGCTATTGTCGATAGTGCTGCTATAGACATTGGGGTGCACGTGCCCCTTCGAAACAGCACAGCTGTATCCCTTGGATAAATACCTAGTAGTGCAATTGCTGGGTCGTAGGGTAGTTCTATTTTTAATGTTTTGAGGAACCTCCGTACTGTTTTCCAGAGTGGCTGCACCAGCTTGCATTCCCACCAACAATGCAAAAGAGATCCCCTTTCTCTGGATCCTCGCCAACATCTGTTGTTGCCTGAGTTGTTAACGTTAGCCATTCTGACAGGTGTGAGGTGGTATGTTATTGTGGTTTTGATTTGTATTTCCCTGATGATGAATGATGTTGAGCATTTTTTCATGTGTCGGTTGGCCATCTGGATGTCTTCTTTGGAGAAGTGTCTATTCATGTCTTTTGCCCATTTCTTCACTGGATTATTTGTTTTTTTGGGTTCTGAGTTTCATAATTTCTTTATAGATTTTGGATACTAATCCTTTATGTGATATGTCATTTACAAATATCTTCTCCCATTCCATTGGTTGCCTTTTAGTTTTGCTGATTGTTTCCTTT
This sequence comes from Acinonyx jubatus, assembly GCF_027475565.1. Taxonomy (NCBI): domain Eukaryota; kingdom Metazoa; phylum Chordata; class Mammalia; order Carnivora; family Felidae; genus Acinonyx; species Acinonyx jubatus. Next base: position 14,882,680 of record NC_069382.1, read on the forward strand.
GCCGTGCAGAAGGTTTTTACTTTGTTGAAGTCCCAAAAGTTCATTTTCGCTTTTTGTTTCCTGGATTCTCTATTCTGTTCCATTGATCTGAGTGTCTTGTTCTTGTACCAGTACCATACTGTCTTGATGATTACAGCTTTGGCATACAGGTTGAAGTCCGGGATTGTGATGCCTCCTGCTTTGGTTTTCTTTTTCAAGATTTCTTTGGCTATTCGGGGTCTTTTCTGGTTCCATACAAATTTTAGGATTGCTCTAGCTCTGTGAAGAATGCTGGTGTTATTTTGATAGGGACTGCAGTGAATATGTAGATTGTTTTGGATAGTATTGACATTTTAACAATATTTGTTCTTCCTATCCAGCAACATGGAATATTTTTCCATTTTTTTGTGTCTTCTTCAATTTCTTTCATAAGCTTTCTATAGTTTTCAATGTAGAGATTTTTCACCTCTTTGGTTAGATTTATTCCTAGGTATTTTATGGGTTTTGGTGTAATTGTAAATGGGATTGATTCCTTGATTTCTCTTCTGTTGCTCCATTGTTGGTGTATAGGAATGCAACCAAATTCTGTGCACTGATTTTATATCCTGTGACTTTGCTAAATTCATGGATCAGTTCTAGCAGTTTTTTGGTAGAATCGTTTGGGCTTTCCATATAGAGTATCATGTCATCCGTGAAGAGTGAAAGTTTGACCTCCTCCTGGCTGATTTGGATACCTTTTATTTCTTTGTGTTGTCTGATTGCAGAGGCTAAGACTTCCAATACTATGTTGAATAACAGTGGCGAGAGTGGACATCCCTGTCTTGTTCCTGACCTTAGGGAGAAAGCTCAGTTTTTCCCCATTGAGGATGATATTAGTGTTGGGTCATTTGTATATGCCTTTTATGATCTTGAGGTATGCTCCTTCTATCCCTACTTTCTTGAGGGTTTTTTTTTATCAAGAAAGGATGCTGTATTTTGTCAATGCTTTCTCTGCATCTATTGAGAGGATCATGTGGTTCGTGTCCTTTCTTTTATTGATGTGATGAATCACATTGATTGTTTTGCGGATATTGAACCAGCCCTGCATCCCAGGTATAAATCCCACTTGCTTGTGGTGACTAATTTTTTTTAATGTATTGTTAGATCTGGTTGGCTAATATCTTATTGAGGATTTTTATATCTATGTTCGTCAGGGAAATTGGTCCATAGTTCTCCTTTTTAGTGGGGTCTTTGTCTGGTTTTGGAATCAAGGTAATGCTGGCTTCGTAAAAAGAGTTTGGAAGTTTTCCTTCCATTTCTATTTTTTGGAACAACTTCAAGAGAATAGGTGTTAACTCTTCCCTAAATGTTTGGTAGAATTCCCCTGGAAAGCCATCTGGCCCTGGACTCTGTTTTTTGGTAGATTTTTGATTACTAATTTGATTTCTTTACTGGTTATGGGTCTGTTCACATTTTCTATTTCTTCCTGTTTCAGTTTTAGTAATTTGTATGTTTCTAGGAATTTGTCCATTTCTTCCAGATTGCCCATTTTATTGGTGTATAATTGCATAATTTTCTCTTATTATTGTTTTCATTTCTGCTGTGTTGGTTGTGATCTTTCCTCTTTCATTCTCGATTTTATTTATTTGGGTCCTTTCCTTTTTCTTTTTGATCAAGCTGGCTGGTGGTTTTTCAATTTTGTTAATTCTTTCAAAGAACCAGCGCCTGGTTTCGTCAGTCTGTCCTACTGTTTGTTTGTTAGTTTGTTTTTGGTTTTGATAGCATTGATTTCTGCTCTAATCTTTATTATTTCCTGTCTTCTGCTGGTTTTGGGTTTTATTTGCTGTTATGTTTCCAGCTCTTTAAGGTGTAAAGTGAGGTTGTGTATCTGAGACCTTTCTTCCTTCTTTAGGAAGGCCTGGATTGCTATATACTTCCCTCATATGACCACTTTGCTGTATCCCAGAGGTTTTGGGCTGTGGTGTTACCATTTTCATTGGCTTCCATGTACTTTTAAATTTCCCCTTTAACTTGTTGGTTAGCACATTCATGCTTTGGTAGAATGTTCTTTAGTCTCCAAGTATTTGTTACCTTTCCAAATTTTTTCTTGTGGTTGATTTCGAGTTTCATAGCATTGTGGTCTGAAAATACGCAGGCGTGTATGCTCATGTGGGGGGGGGGTGAAAATGGCGTCACCCAGCTACCCAGTCTGTAGTATCGGAACTCTGTCCTCCCTGATCAGCAGTCACACACCCACCCTTCATCTCCGGCTTCCTATACTACCCGGTTTTACGCTGCCCAGCAGGTTGCCAGGCGGCACCTCCCTCCTGAGTTTTATTTCAGATGCGGCTGTGTTTCTTGACCCCTCACTTCTGAGGGACTGCGGCTGTGACCCGCTCGGATCCTCTGGGGGAGGGTCTCGCTGAGCAATGGCCGGCTGCCGGCTGCACCCAGGAATGGTCGCAGGATCGTGCTGGTGCCGATGCCCAGAGACTGAGGCTGGGTGCCAGCTTGCCCCAGAAAAAGCTCACACAGTCGTGTAGCAGCAGCGTTTTGGGAATTATGGAAAATCACAACACACATCTGGCACCAGGCTTCACCCTTAATGGCCTTGTTCCAGCACCTGAAAATCTGATCTCTGAAGGGTTCCGCTGGCACATTTGCCTGTGGGGTGGCCACACAGCCTCTACCGAATGTCCTCCCAGCAGGGGAACCGCCTCTCCCCATGTGACCTGAGGACCCCCCAGACTTCACCCTGCTCCTGGGGATTCGCCTTTCCCACCAGAGCACGGCCACATATGGAGCTGCGGAGTTTCAGGCTCTGCGGTCTCCCTGTTTATAGAGTCTTAATGGAATTTAAACCCTCTCCGTTCTCCTTTCTCCCTTTTTAGTTAAGTCCCTGCGGCTATTTCCGCTTTTCCACTTTCTCTCCGGCTGTTTTGTCGGGGGGGGGGATGGTGGTGCTTTTCCTGTACTCCCCCCCACTCCCATCTCTGTCCTCTCTCCCCACACAAAGCTCCCTGCCCTCCGTGGCTTCTCTCTCCCCCAGTTCACCACTCTGCGCTGTGTACCTGCTGAATTCTGTGGTTCAGGTTGTGCAGACTGTTGTCTTAATCCTCCACTCAGTTTTCTAGGTGTGCAGGATGGTTTAGTGTGGGTCTGGCCGTATTTCATGGACGCGAGACACACAAAAAAACTTCTGTGCTGTTCCGCCATCTTGGCTCCTCCTGCTTTTTACAGTATTTTTAGGAAAAGAAAACAAAATAAGTATGGTGCTATATGTATGTGTGTGTATATGTGTGTGTGTGTGTGTGTGTGTGTGTGTGTATGTATGTGTGTATATATATATACATATATATATACACACATACATACATATTTTTCCCCCCAAAGTCACACTCTTAAAAGCTAACTAAGCAGTTTGAGCTTAGATATTTTTTGGAAGACTGTAGAGTAACAAAGAACAAAGTAACAAAGAAACTCTTCATAGAAGCAGTCTGCTGACTTCCAGATTCCATGCCCCTGAGTATACAATTACTTTTAAATATGCCTCAGTCTTCAAGTTAGCATGTTGATACGGCCGGAGTTTGAACACACTGATTGCTGTGCCATGCTGTCTGCAGGTTTATGACCTACTCATCTTTGAGAATTTTCTTTATTCAAGTCACTTGGTTTTCCTGAAACATTGTTTTGCTGCCTAATAGTAGATCAGCATCATCTTTTTTCTTCTTTTTTTCCTTCAAAAAATAGCAGAGGAAATGAAATTAGTATTTTAAGGTTGGTTTTATTTGCCCATACGTAAGCATATATGTTGTTTGATCAAAAAATGCATTACTAATGGATGCCTGGGTGGCTCAGTCAGTTAAGCGTCTGACTTCGGCTCAGGTCATGATCTCATGATTTGTGAGTTCAAGCCCTGCCTAGGGCTCTGTGCTGACAGCTCAGAGCCTGGAGCCTGCTTCAGATTCTGTGTCTCCCTCTCTCTCTGCCCGTCCTGTGCTCGCACTCTCTCTCTCTCTCAAAAATGAATAAACATTAAAAAATGAATTATTTAAGTAAAAACTATAGAGATCTGCTTCATCTTGTCTAGTTTTAAATTCAGAAGTAGCAACTCCATAGCAATTCAATTTATTTCTATTTTATGATACCATACTGGGTTAGTCTTTTTTTTTTTTTTTTTTTTTTTTTGGTAAAATTGACAATGTCTGGGAGTTGCTTTAAAATTACATATCAGGTTAATCTTTTTTTTTAATATTTATTTATTTTGAGAGCAACAGAAACAGAGCATGAGCAGGGGAAGGGCAGAGAGAGAGAGGGAGGCACAGAATCTGAAAACAGGCTCCAGGCTCTGAGGTGTCAGCATAGAGCCTGACATGGGGCTTGAACTGGGAACAGCGAGATCATGACCTGAGCCAAAGTCAGACACATAACTGACAGAGCCACCCAGGCATCCCACATAGCAGGTTAATCTTAAAGAACCTAACAGCTTTCATTCAGTTTAGACCAGAATATCACAAATCTCTATGTAGTATAATGCCTGCTATTCAAATAAAAGCCAGTTGTTGTAATGTAATGACACCTACAAATACTAAAGGCATACCCATGGATGTTAAGTTGAAATATAGAGACCAGTATTCCTACTTATTATTTTAGGGCAGAAATATCCCAGTTACACTGATTGCAAAATAAAATAAGGAACTTCATGGTGGAGTGGGATTTGGTAATCACACAGATTATAATTCCAGCCTTTAATATATAAACTGCATGACTTTGGCTAGATTATGTATTCTCCCAGAGTTTGAATTTCCTTGTCTGTAAAATAGAGATTAACATCTACATATTATGGTTGATGCAACGATCAAAGAGAATAAACACAAATGCCATGGGCAGTGCCTGGTCCTTACAGCAGGTGGCATTTAACAAATGTTAGGCCCCTTCCTGCCTTTCTGCCTTTCCTTTGCTTGCACTACACAATTGGAAATATGCAGCTATCAAGAGTAGTCTTGTGGGAATGCAAGCTGGTGCAGCCACTCTGGAAAACAGTGTGGAGTTTCCTCAAAAACTCAAAATAGAACTACCCTACGACCCAGCAATTGCACTACTAGGCATTTATCCAAGGGATACAGGTGTGCTGCTTTGAAGGGGCACATGCACCCCCATGTTTAGGGCAGCACTATCAACAGTAGCCAAAGTATGGAAGGAGCCCAAATGTCCGTCGATGGATGAATGGATGAAGAAGATGTGGTATATATATACAATGGAGTATTACTTGGCAATCAAAAAGAATGAAATCTTGCCATTTGCAACTACGTGGATGGAACTAGAGAGAATTATGCTAAGTGAAATTAGTCAGAGAAAGACAAAAATCATGACTTCACTCATATGAGGACTTTAAGAGACAAAACAGATGAACATAAAGGAAGGGAAACAAAAATAATATAAAAACAGGGGGACAAAACATAAGAGACTCTTAAATATGGAGAACAAACTGAAGATTACTGGAGGGGTTGTGGGAGGGGGGATGGGCTAAATGGGTAAGGCGCACTAAGGAATCTACTCCTGAAATCATTGTTGCACTATATGCCAACTAATTTGGATGTAAATTAAAAAAAAATAAAAAATTAAATTAAAAAAAAAAAAAGAGTAGTCTTGGAAGACACTGAATTGGAAACTTTTGTAAAAAAGGAGATGGGAAGAATGCCTGGCTGGCTCAGTTGGTTAAGCATCTGACTTCGGCTCAGGTCATGATCTCATGATTTGTGAGTTCAAGCCCCGTGTTGGGCTCTGTGCGGACAGCTCAGAGCCTAGAGCCTGCTTCAGATTCTGTGTCTTCCCCTCTCTCTGTCCTCCCCTGCTCGCAGTCTGTCTCTCTTAAGAAAAAAAAAGTAGTAATAATAAAGGAGATGGGAAAGTTGTCAGTTTTGCATCATGAGGATTTGTTGGCATATACTTGGGGTTTTATGCCCATGAGATATTTTTAGAACTTTAATAGCTTTAAGAGAACAGTTCAGATGCTATCTTATTCCTCTAGTATAGAACTTTATTTTCTTTTCTGAGATTTGTGAATGGTACCTTTTATAAAAATAATGGAATTTTTTCCCTAGAGTCTGGACTGTTCTAATAGTTACAAAATAATATTTGACCAACATGAGGATTATACACTGAAAATTTTTCTGGGTTTATGTAATGGGCTTTTTTTTTTTTTTTAGGAAGAGGGAGGAAGTACTTTAATATTCTATAAAATAGAATAGAAAATGGCGATTACTCACTGCGTATGCCTATCACATTATAATATATTTATATACTTATCTGTTTCCTATTTTAGAGTGTAAGTTACTCAAGAACAGAGACTGTGTCATATGTTCCCTGTATCCTTGGTGCCTAGCTAAGCACAGAGCACACAGTAGGTGCTTAATAAATTATCTTTAAAAATGTACAAGAGTAAATCTTGCTAGATATAAAAATATGTATGAGTACAATCTATTGATTGACAAGGCCAGGACCTCAAAATTCAGTCTCCAAATGTCAAAACCTTACCCATCTTTCAAGGCCTAGCCCAGGAGCAAAGTGACTTCTTCTTGGTCATGCCTTAATCCTTCCACAACCCAGAGAGATAAGCCTACTCACATTTGCATTCTTGTAGCACTTTGTAGCTCTTCTCTTTGAACATTTATCACTTTCTGCCTCATGTTATAAGCTGTTCAGTGATTTAGGGATGAATTAACTCCAGCCTATTCATGGTTGTATCATCCTTAAGTGTCTCACAGTGCTAACACACTTAGTGGGTCCTCATCAAATGCTGGTTGAATTCGTCCCTTATTTAACAGCTGAACTCTGAAATGTTTTTTAAATAGCTTCAAAACCCTTGTGGAAACAGGTATATTTGTAACAGAATGAACATAGAAAAATACTGAATTTCATATAATAGAAGGAAACTCCCTGGATTTGCATCCGCTCTGTCGATTATTTGCTGCTGTGCCATGGTCAAGTTACTTAGACTCTCTGTGCCTCCACTCCTTGATCTATAAAAAGGGGATAATAATACTACCTAACACTTATGGTTGGAGATAATATTTGTAAAGGTCTTTGAAGAAAGCTTATCACATAGTGAGCACTTGATAATTATCCACTCTAATAATAATAGTAATAATAATATTAATAATAACAGACTGAAAGATTGCTACTTCATATCCAGCTTTTCAAAAGAATACCAGACATTGGAGATGTGAAAGGACATTGATACGATGTTGAAAAGAAAATTCTGGGAGCGCCTGGGTGGCTCAGTCAGTTGGGCGGCCGACTTCGGCTCGGGTCATGATCTCGCACTCCGTGAGTTCGAGCCCCACGTCCGGCTCTGTCCTGACGGCTCAGAGCCTGGAGCCTGTTTCGGATTCTGTGTCTCCCTGTCTCTGACCCTCCCCCGTTCATGCTCTGTCTCTCTCTGTCTCAAAAATAAATAAACGTTAAAAAAAAATTAAAAAAAAATAAAAGAAAATTCTGTTATGGTAAGAACACTTAATGTGAGATCTACCCTCCTAACAGATTTTTTTTAAAGTTTTTATTTATATATTTTGACAGAGAGAGAGAGAGAGCATGTGAGCAGAGCAGGGACAGACAGAGAGGGAGACAGAGAATCCCAAGTAAGCTCCATGCTGTCAGCACAGAGCCCAGTGCAGGGCTTGATCTCATGAACTGTGAGATCATGACCTAAGCCTAAATCAAGAGTCAGACACCTAACCAACAGCCACCCAGGTGCCCCTACCCTTCTAACAGATTTTTAAGTGTATTTTACAGTATTGCTATCTGTAGGCACAATGTTGTACAGCAGACCCCTAGAATTTGTTCACCGTGCATAAAAAACTTGATGCCTATTGATTAACAACTCCTCATTTTCCCCTCCCTCTAGCCCCTGGAAATCACCATTCTACTCTCTGCTTCTATGAGTTTGACTGATTTAAATACAGGTACTTCATGTAAGTGGAGTCATGCAATATTTGTCCTTTTGTGACTGGTTTATTTCACTTAGCATAACGTCTTCAAGGTTCATCCATGCTGTCACATATTTTTTTTCAAGATTTCCTTCTTTTTAAAGGCAGAATAATACTTCATTGTATGGATATGCAACATTTTCTTTATCCATTTATTTGTATTGAGTATTTAGGTTGTTTCCACATCTGGGCTATTGGGAATAGGAACACGGGAGTGCTATTATCTCTTTAAGATCCTGATTTTAATTCTTTGGGTAAGTTCCCAGGAGTGGGATTGCTGTGTCATATGGTAATTTTATTTTTAATTTTTAAAGGAAACTTTATACTCTTTTCCATAGCAGCTTCACCATTTTGTATTCCCACCAACAGTATACAAATGTTTCAATTTCTCAACACTCCCAATGACACTTGCTATCTTTTCTTCTTTTTTCTTATAATCACTTCTTCGTAGGTGTGAGATTGTATCTCATTGTGATTTTGAGTTGTATTGATGATTAGTGAAATTGAGCATCTTTTCATACATCTGTTGGCCATTTGTGTGTCTTTTTTGGAGAAATGTCTATTCAAGTCTTTAGCCCATTTAAAATTGGGTTCTTTGGGGGCACCTGGGTGGCTCCGTCGGTTAAGTGTCTGACTTCGGCTCAAGTCATGAGCTCATGGTTCAGGAATTTGAGCCCCGCATTGGGCTCTGTGCTGACAGCTCAGAGCCTGGAGCCTGCTTCGGATTCTGTGTTTCCTTCTCTCTCTGTCCCTACCCGACTCGGGCTGTCTCTCTCTCTCTCTCTCAAAAATAAATAAACATTAAAAAAATAATAATAAAAATAAAATCGCGTTGTTTGGAGTTTTTTTGCTATTGAGCTGTATGAGTCCCTTTACTATTTTGGAAATTAACCCCTTCTCTGACACGTGGTTTGCAAATATTTTATCCCATTCTGTAGGTGGGCTTTTCACTCAGTTACTGTTTTCCTTGCCGTGCAGAAACTTTTTAGTTTGGTAGTTCCTGTTTGTCTATGGTTGCTGTTGTTGCCTATGCTTTGGAGTTGACATATCCAAAAAAATTATTGCCAAGATCAACGTCATGAAGATTTTCCCTTATGTTTTCTTCTGGGAGTTTTACACTTTCAGGTCTTACATTTACATTTTATCTATTCTGAGTTAATTTTTGTATATGGTGTAAGATACGGATCCAATTTTGATAAGCATTTTCACATTTCTCAGTTGGTTCTTTCTCTTTGCCACTCAGTTTCTGCCGTCCCCACTTCAACCACACAGTCCACCTTTTTTTTTCTTCTAAAATTTCATCTTGTAAGATTCACCTTTGCCTAAAACACAGCCCGTTTCTCTCCAGTTTGCTTCCCACATTCCTTACTGTTCCAGATATGCATCAGTCCCGGTGCTCTCCTGCCCCACCTGCAGCCAGCACTGAGTCAACAGGAAAAATTTCATATGTAATATTCTGAGAGTCAGCCCTCAGGTAATAATTCCCCTGCTTTTAGTCATTCATATCCTTAGTTCACAGAAATGTTGAGTCTAGGGCCTTCTAGTTGCCGACCTAAATAAGATCCCCAGTTTTGTAAAGATAATATAAAGTTTATTTTAGTAACAACCATGAGTCATTACAGAAGCTAATGAACTTGGGAGTTCTATGAAATCATCCAAGCATATAAAGCCTATTTTCCAAGGTTCCTTTTTCTTAGTTCAAGGCCACAAAAATTGGAACGTGAAGGAACTTGACTTCCAACCCACATTTGCCTTATGTCTAGATAATTATGAGTTAGAAATCAAGAAAACAAATTGTTAAATGAAACACACTCTATTCTCTAACATAACACATATGCCACGGTAATGACCTATGAGGCCAAGGCTGAATTCATAATTTTCAGACTCCTTGGTGTTCTCTACAGGGCAGTGGTGACTGAGGGAAAGCTAGCCCCCAGCCCTGGGCCAATCCCCTTTCATTTTACCCCAGCCCTGTTCCCCACATAGGGGGCCTTGCATCCCCTTGTGTGGACTCCCTAAGCCCCATTCAAGCTCCATCCACACATCCTCACTCTCTTCAGACAGCAGTACCTTGGGCATCCTTTGGACAAGCAGTCTGTCTTTTGAAGATGGACCCAGGGAAGAGGCCCTGAAGGCTCAGGGCCATTTAGACAGGGTCCTAATTACCTAATGGTCTAGAACAGAGGGTACAAGCTCCAGGTAGGAAGGAGTGTAGTCAGGGGAAGACCAAAGAGGCACCTTCTAAAGCATGGATCCAGGCAGGGGCCTTGTTACCTAAGTCAGCTGCTCAACCCAACGCTGTGCCCTGCCCTCTCAGCCACTTCTCATTTCAGCCTCAGCTGCCCTGGACAGTTCCACGGAAACGTAACTTTCCTTGTGCTGCCCGCATCCTGCTTCAAGCTCGAGCTCAACTTTCTGCCCCAAGGCCATCTCCAACACTGTAGGAGTTTGCCTTGTACAAATGCAAACCAGACACTTCGCTGAGTTAACGGTCTTGGAGGAAGCCTCTACTAATACAGGACAGGAGCAGGTGGGCAAGGGCTTAAGCCTCCTGTTTCTTCAGGCAGACAAATCTGGACAGCTTTCCCGGCGCTACTTTTGAGATCCTGGTAGAAACGAGCCCACTGCTCACAGCAGCCACCTCAACAACGCACCTTTATCTTGGCTTTTCCTTCTTCCCTGCCTCATTCACCCTGCTCTCTCACTCTTGGTCCCTGGAATCACTTCCCAGATAAATCCCCACACTCACATCCTTGCCTCAGGCTCTGCTGTTAGGGATTCTCAACAGCATAAGGAGACAAATCTAAGGAAAAAAAAGGGACCAGCCCCTTCCAAGTACAACCAACCACATTACCAGCCCCATCTCACTGAGGTCCCTCACCAACAATTGTTTAAAAACTCGTCTGAAGGTAAAAAGTATTATCCAACACATTTATATTAGAACCTAAATTCCTATTAAAGAGGTTTTTGTTGTTGTTTTTTTCCTTTGAGGGGTGGTCCCTTTGGTCTTCCCTCTATTCAGATGTCTCAATTATGAACCCTCACTTCCACGGCTAGAATTTCCCAAATTGACCATAGCCTATTGGGAGGCAGGATGGAGGGAGTTGCTTATGGAAAATGAAGATGGAAAGGAAGCAGAAAGCTGTTCGTAATTTTGACGTCAAAGATTACAATGAACAAGATGAAGTGTAAACAGCCCCTTCATACAGTTGACCACTGAGCTGAGGATCGCATATGCCAGAATTTCCCGGACAGTCCCCACTTCAGATTTTTGACATGAGATTCAGAAACACATTCCTCTGGTCAGACTGTTGTCCAGATTTAAGATTCAGAAAATAGGGCCACAGGCCATCCAAAGCCATAGTCAGGCCAGGGACCACTGTCTGTTGCCTGGGTGCCTTGTCTAGAGCCAGAGCCTTACGACTGGCTTCCTACAGGGTACATAGTGCCCAACTCCTGGAAGGAGCTTTTTGACGAGACCAGCAAACATGACTTTGTGCACAGCCTGCCCTGTCAAGGGCACCCTACTGCAGAAAGCTGGCCTCTGGAACTTCTTTGCTCTGCATCCGTTTTTACTACCAGACTCCCAAGTAGAGACCGTGGTGCCCAGACTTTGGCCCCTGTGGAAGGGAGCCACTCATGACCTAAAGGTGAACCTGGCCATCTACTATTTACCTCCCCAACTTAAAAACCCAAAGTGGGATGCATGGCAGAGAGAAGATCAACCATGGAAACCATCAATCCTAGAGCTGGAAGGACTAACCCCTCACTTAACAGATGAGACTGCCATAGGATTACAGCCTAAGGTAATATATTGGGTTTTCTACAGATTTGGGAAAATTAATCCTAAAACCTAAAATAATTGCATCTTTTAACCATTTGCTATTTACTAATGTTTTCAAGGGCTTATTTTGTACTATAAACTGGTGTGGAGGGATCCTGCACTGTGTAAACTGATAGAGTTGATTTCACTATCTGTGCTGTCCCCCAGTGGTGGAGGTAAGAAGGCACACCCAGGAATGGGCACTGGTGTTAGTACGTCCAAGGAAATAGACATTTACAGATCTAAGAACAGACAGTTACCTGTCCTTATAATCAGTGCAACAATAACCTTGTAGATTTGGTCCTCCTCTTCAGAAATGAAAATGTCATTGCTATAGACACCTTTTTATGTACAAGCACTGGAAAATCAAGATTTTGACTTCCAGATACAAAGCCATAGAAAAATGTTTTAAATATTCCAGGTATTATTAAGCAAACATTTATTGAAATGAACCATGGGGCAAGCACTGTTCTAGGCCTTGGGATAGAAATATCAATAACACTGGGGCTTTGTCTAGAGGAACTCACAGTTCTTTCCCTGGAATGAACAATCAACAAATCATTACATTCAGTGTGACATGTCCTATTATAGACAATATAATGATCTTTTATTTTTCATATTTTCCCCCTAGATGACAGTGGTTCAACAGAATGTAAATGGAGGAAGAGGAATATAGAAGTATTCTCTTCCCTCCCCAGACATCTAAAACAAACCTTTTATAGCTGCCTCTCCAGTCTCCTGTTAAAAAAAAAAAAAGTGTATATATATATACACACACACACACACACACACGTATGTATATATATATATATATATGTATATACATACATATATATATACATACATATATATAGTTAGATCTATAATTTTTTTTTTTGAGAGAGAGCAGGGGAGGGGCAGAGAGAGTGAGAGAGAGAGAATCCCAAGCAGGCTCCACACTGTCAGCACAGAGCCCGACGCATGACAAACTCACGAACCGTGAGATGACCTGAGCCAAAATCAAGAGTCAGACATTTAACTGACTGAGCCCCTCTCCAGGCTTCTGTTTTAAAGATGCAAACACCCCAAGTAGGAAGATGTCTTTATCAGATCCACTGCCCATTACCTGAGGTCAGCCTGTGGTCATAGGATACAGCTTTCACCAGACAATTTGTGTCATCTTCCATAAACCTTTAAATCTAGTCTGTGAAAGTCCAAAACAAACAAACCACCACAACAAAACACTTTCCTATTATGCACATTAAAAAAAAAAAACACCTGTTAACTTCATCACTTTATGATTTTTGCAATATCAATGTAGAAGCAACCAACTGGCTTTTTATGCTAATATTATTAAGAGCATCAAACACCAGAGTTTTCAGGAAAGAGGGATAAAATAAATTGGTAACTATAGGGTTGTCATGATAAAACAACAGGATAAACTTTTAAAATATGCCAAATTACAAATTAAAAAAGTAGTTGGAAGCACAGTAATGAAGGAAACAGCAAAAATCTTAGCAAGTGGTATCGGGAAAAGAAAATAAATACGGTGATCTGAGCTTTGGATGTCTTTGTCATGCAAGATGCAAGATGGAAAAGAGGCAAGATGCATTGATCTGAATATAGGAACAAATTTCAGTAAAAAGTAGACTGAAATATATCCATCCTTAATAGATGAACAGAAGGAATAATGTTTTAGATTTGGGCAATCTTGGTTGACAGGATGGAAGCAATTTTGAGCCATTTAAAATGAAAGTAACTGAAATTATATTAGGCCAAATTTTAGGATTAATTTAATTTAACTAGGACTTAATTACATTTAATTAGTAATCTAGGGGTAAATATTACCTGAATAAATGACAATAAAGGAATGATAGACACATTCTGAAGTATCAAAAATCAACAGTGTCTTGCTTTGGACACATATCACTGAGAAAGGACCAAAAATGGAAGTTTCTACTTTTTAAGAAAATGTTAGACGTTTGGGTAAAGACGATTGAATGCAGTTGGATCACAAGATCTACCTCCCTCAGTACCAAATGATATAAACTACCCAAAGGGCATGAGCAGAGTTGCCCTGGAGTAACAAAACATGATGTAATGTCAGGCTATAGCCTTTAGAAGGAGATGCTAGCTAATGAAAGAGAAAGAAACTTTGGCAAGGCTCTGCCAGGTGTCAAGACCATTCTCAGGAACAAAATAAGTCCAGAGCCACTGGGCAGTGCAGGTGCAGAGTCTAGGACCACAAAACCACAACGACATCCAAGAATATTTGCTCTTGTCTCAAAATGAAAAAAAATAATAATAAAAATTCCCATACCATTTTATTTAAACATTTTTAAATATGTTATAGGAAAATTATTTTCCTCTGTGAAATATGTGATCACTTTAATATGTCTGGTAGGACAAAAAACAAGAGTTACCTCCCAAATGAGTGATCATTTGGATAGTCCTGCTAATATGCCCCATATTGAAGAGAAGGGGACTGAGGAAATAGCTTATCTTGTCAGGGAGTGAAAAAAGTAATTTCTTTAAAGGTCAGCATTGATTCCACTTTTATTTCAGTTATCTATTTTTCTGTTAAATTCAAGAAAATACAACAACTAAAATAAAAAACTGGGTTGGATGAGCTCAACAGTACAGTGGAAATGACAAAAGATAAAAGCAGTGATTCACTTAAGAGCAGTGAATAAAAATTAGTCAACGTGAACAACAGACAATAGATTAGAAAAAAAATGAATAGGGCCTTATGGTCCTGTGGAACAACAAAAGTTGTGTTTGTATCATTGGAGTTCCAGAATGAGAGAAGAAAGAATAGGGAGCTGAAAAAACACTTGAAGAGATAATGACTGCAAATTTCCTCCCAAATTTGGTGAAATACACAAACTTACAGATTTATGAAACTAAACGAATCCCAAACCAAAGAAATCTGTGCCAAGACATGTCATAATCAAACTTTTGAAAAGTAATGGCAAAGAAAAAATATAAAAGCAATCAGAGAAAAATGTTGGAGATCTGAAATAGAAGACTTAAGCTCCAACTCAAATAACAGAAGATTACTCATCTGAAACCATGGAGGTCAGCAGGAAGTGGAAGATTTTTCAAGTGCTGATAGAAGAGAATAGGAAACTGTGAATTGTGTCCAGAGAAACTAACCTTTGTGAAGGAAGGGAAAATAAAAACATCCTTAGATGAAAGAAAACTAAGAGACTTCGTCACTAGCAGACTACCCTTAAAAAATAGTAAAAGAAAACTCTGCAAATAGAAGGACAGTGATAACAGAGGGTTTACAACTTCAGAAAGAAAAGGACAGTGAAATGGGTAAAAATAATGAACTGTCCTCATGAGTTTCTGAAATCCTATTCAATGGTTGAAGCCAAAATTACAACAGTATTTGTAGTGTGTTCAAAATATGTAGAAGAAATACTTGAAACAATTCTGTTTTAAAATAAGGGAGGGTAAAAAGGTTTAAATGGAAGTAAGTTTTCAATACTTCACCTGAAGTAGTTAAACATTAATACCAATAGGCTGTGATAACTTACATATGTATATTGTAATATCTAGAGCAACCACTAAGAAAGCTATACAAAGCAATATACTCAAAAACAGTATAAATTAAACAAGATGGAATCCTAAGAAGATGATTAAAGCATCCCATGGGAAAGCAAGAAAAGAGAAACAGAGGAAACAAAGAGAAAATAAATAATAGCAGACTTAAGCTCCAACATTTCAAGACTTACTTTAAGGATAAATGGTCTAAAAACACTAAGTAAAGGACAAAGATTAGCAGAATAAATTTAAAATAAAAAAAGAAAATATGTACATGCTGTGTACTAGAAATTCACTTCAAACACAACAGTATAGGTAGGTTGAAAGTTAAAGGGTAAAAAAAAGATATATATGCTAATATTAAAATTGATAACATAAAGATAACAGGTAAACAGACTTAAGAGAAAAAATTAAAAGGGATATAAAAGCACATTATAGAATTGTTTTTATTTAAAAAAAAATTTTTTTTTACATTTATTCATTTTTGAGACAGAGAGAGACAGAGCATGAATGGGGGAAGGTCACAGAGAGAGAGGGAGACACAGAATCGGAAACAGGCTCCAGGCTCTGAGCTGTCAGCACAGAGCCCGACGCGGGGTTCGAACTCACGGACCGTGAGATCATGACCTGAGCCGAAGTCGGACGCCCAACCGACTGAGCCACCCAGGCGCCCCTAGAATTGTTTTTAAAAATCCATCAAGAAGACATAGAGATATGAATTGTGTGTACCAAACAACAGAGCTTCAAAATTCAAATTAAAGGCAAATGTAAAATTTTGCATCAGAATTAGAATTATAGTGATCTCATTTATTCAGAGTTATTTTCATCTGTCCATCCTACCATCATTTATCTTTTTATCTTCCTATTTATCTGCATGTGTTCCCAGAGAGGTGGATGGTATGGTATTTTCCTATATTAATGATGGTTATTTCTAGGTTGTGGGGTTGAGAATGGTTCTTTACCATGTTCTTTGTCTTTTGCTATATTAGTCTGCTATATATTTTTTAAGATGAGCATTTTTAAAAACAGTAAATTCATAAAAAGAAATAAGTACATTAAAGTAAAATAATGTAGAAATTAATGAGTTCAGTGTTTGAAGTTTTTATTGGCATTCCTAATTAGGTTTAAATTAGATTTTGGAATAGTATCTCACAGAAAGCATATGTGCTTAACTTATGTTTTCTCTGCATTTGCTTGTGGTTCAGTTGAAGCAACTGGCTTTGTAAAGGGACATAAACGGAACCAGATTTTAAGTATACATAAGTGCTTATTTGTTGATTTAATTAAAATGAGATAGAGTCAACTCTTCATTTGAATAAAGCAGAGCATTCTGATTTATGTTCTGGGGCACCATATGTTATAGGTGTGTGGAGATGACCGATGCTCTCAGCTATCAGGAAGTCTCAGTGAGGCCTGGAACACCCGAGACCCTGAGCCACTCACCTCAGGTCACAAGCACTGTGGTCCATTTATCCCCATCTGCTATAGGAATATTATTTTCTGTGAATGCTATGATGGAACGAAAAAAAAAGGAGCTGGAAGATTTGTTACTCATGCATAAGTCACCTTGGTAATTGAAGGTGAAGTTTCCTCTAGAGTAACTAAGAAACCTCACTGATATTGATGCCAATTTGCATGTTATTAAACAAAGCAACGGATTATTAAGTAAGACAGCCAGCTAGAATGGCAGAATTGTAGGGGTTATAGGTTACATTTCATAGAATAGAGCAATAATCTTTTTTTTTTTAATTTTTTTTAACTTTTATTTTTGAGACAGAGAGAGACAGAGCATGAACGGGGGAGGGTCAGAGAGAGAGGGAGACACAGAATCGGAAGCAGGCTCCAGGCTCTGAGCCATCAGCCCAGAGCCCGACGCGGGGCTCGAACTCACAGACCGCGAGATCGTGACCTGAGTTGAAGTCGGATGCTTAACCGACTGAGCCACCCAGGCGCCCCTAGAGCAATAATCTTTTAAGTCTATGTATGTTGAGATTCCAAGTTAAGCAGAAATTCAATCAAGATTAATTAATATCACTGTGAATGCTTTCAGTGTACCGATTTACCAGAACTAACTATATGATTCAGGAGATTTCCTGCTTTTCCGCAATAGAGAAGAGGGAATGTTTTATTTTTATATTCCTTAGATTATTATTGTTCACTAGCATCATTCCCAGGGCTAAGCACGGTCGTTCTAAACAGTACCAAGAGAAAAAAGCAGACTTGCGATCAGATCTTAAAATAGAAAAAAAGTGAAAAGAGCCAAGAACATCTAAGACACCATTATAGAAGAAAGAGGGATTTATCCTGCCAAATATCAGGACTTGTGTGAAGCTTCGACACTTAAGATAGTGTGGTGTTGCCACAAAGATAAGCAAACTGACCAATGAAACTGGTTCATGAAACAGAATAGTCTCCAAACAGACCTCCACATATTTAATCTTTGATGTGTAACATAGGTAGCATGGCAGATCAGTAAGGAAAGGAGGGACTTTTCGATAGATAGGACTAGAAAAAAATGGTTGTTGATACAGGGAAAAAATGAAATTATATTCCTATCTCTAGCTATAAAAATTAATTCCAGATGGATCAAGGACTTAAATGTCAGAAGCAAAACTTTAAAATATTTAGTGGAAGATGTAGGAGAACGAGATGCAAAAAGATATGTAACCATAAAAGGAGAATGAAATTCTTGACTGTAGCAAAATTAAGAACTTTCATCAAAAAGCAAAAGACAGACTACAAATTGGAAGAAGCATTTGCAATACATGAAACCTACAAAGTGTTAATATCATATCAACACAGTATAAGGAGCTCCTGTGAATTAATAACAAATGACAGTCCAGTAGAAAGCTGGCAAAATACATTTATAGGGATTTCACAGAAGAGGAAACATGGCCAGCAAACTCACAAACTTTTGCTCAACCTCGGTAATCAGGAAAATGAATGAGACATTCTATTCTATTCAATTGGCAACTTTTAAGAAGTTTGACAATACTAGGGTGCCTGGGTGGCTCAGTCAGTTAAGCGTCCGACTTCAGCTCAGGTCATGATCTCATGGTTCGTGGGTTCAAGCCCTGTTTAGGTTCTGTGCTGAGAGCTCAGGGCCTGGAGCCTGCTTCAGATTCTGCATCTCCCTCTCTATGCCCTTCCCCTGCTCATGCTTTGTCTCTCTCTGTCTCTCAAAAAATCTGTGAACGTTAAAAAAATTTAAAAAAAAAGTTTGACAATACCAAATTTGGAGAGATTGTGGACCAAGAGATCACCTATTTATTATTGAGTGAGAGTTTGAATAAGAACCACTGCTTTGGAAAACAGTTTGGATTATCTCATGAAGTTGAGCATTCTCTTATCTTATGGCAACTACTATAAGCCACAGAGAAATTCTTGCCCATGTGCATCAGAAGATATTAAAAATAATAATCATAATAATAAAAATAAAAAAGCTCAGTGCCATTCATAATAGCAAAAAACCAGAAATAAATCCAAATGTTGGGGGCACCTACGTGACCCAATTAGTTAAGTGTCTGACCCTTGATCTCAGCTCAGGTGTTGATCTCAGAATCGTGAGTTTAAGTCCTGCATTGAGCTCCACACTGGACATGAAGTCTACCTAAAAAAAAAAAAAAAAAAAAAAAAAAAAAAAAATTAAATCCAGATGTTCATTGATAGGAGAATGGGTAAATTATAAATTAACAGGAGAATGGATAAATAAGTTACACGCTCAAAAACAATCTATAATTTAGGCAATCATATATATGTGATAAAACATTTATTTTATTTTTATTATTTTTAACTTTTTTTAAAGTTTATTTATTTTGAGAGAGAGGGAGAGAGAGCCCCAGCAGGGGAGTGGCAGAGAGAGAGGAGAGAGAGAATCCCAAACAGGCTCTGTGCCATCAGTGCAGAGTCTGATGTGGGGCTTGAAGTCACAAACCATGAGATCATGACTTGAGCTGAAGTTAGGAGTGGGATGCCCAACTGACTGAGCCACTGAGGTGCCCCATAAAACATTATTTTTTTAAAGCAAGGGAATCATAAACGTAAATTTGGGATGGTGGTTGCCCCTGAGCTGGATGGTATAAAGTGGGGAGAAGGATAAGGGAAGAGTAGTTTTCAGTAGATTTTAGGGTCAGAGTTCCAATTCTTGTGTTGTGTGTTGAGGTCTCAGGTGATCATTGTATTATTCAAATACACTCAAACATATTTACGTAGAGGCCCAAGCACAATCCAGGATGAACTATGAACAAATGTGTCCTATGAATCAAGAATTATGATTAATCTATTTTGTGTAATTAAAGTCATTTAAAAAAGAAAAGTAAAACAACAATTTTAAACAAATGCAATGTACAACTTCTTATTTTCTTATTCTACAATTCTCTTTGTTGCCCCTCCCCCCTTTTTTTACTGTTTATTTATTTTTGAGAGAGAGAGACAGAGCATGAGCAGGGGAGGGGCGGAGAGAGAGGGAGACACAGAATCCGAAGCAGGCTCCAGCCTCCAGCTGTCAGCACAGAGCCCGATGAGGAGCTCGAACTCATGGATGCTAAGATCATGACCTGAGCAGAAGTCTGATGCTTAACTGACTGAGCCACCTAGGAGCCCCATATTGCCTTTTTTTTTTTTTAAAGTTTATTTATTTTGAGAGCGAGTGGGTGGGGGAATGGCAAAGAGAGAGGGAGAGAGAGAATCTCAAGCAGGCTCCATGCTGTCGCATGCAGCCCGTTGTGGGGCTCAGTCTCACGAACCATGAGATCCATGACCTGAGCCAAAATCAAGAGACGGACACTCAATCGACTGAGCCACCCAGGTGCTTCTCTTTGTCGCCTCCTTTAGCAATGCTTTATTTTAAAATTTGATTCTTCATAAAATTTCTTACATTTGGTCCTTCAGATTTATTTTCCAAGTCTACTCTTAAATATGTAGTGTTCACTATTTGTTAGTGTCCAGTTGAGAAAATTCAGAATACATTCTTTTCAGGGTTCAGCTTCTGCAACATGTTGTAAGTATTAATTTTTCATGTAAGCTGTTGTTTCCTTTCTAACTGTACCTGTCATCCAGAAACAAGGTGGCATTATACTCTACAAGTGTTTGGGCTGATTTTTATCGTGGCCTAGGATAGGATGAAATGCTGTCTTCTAACGACACAGATTCATCAATGTCCTGGCACACTGATCTATCAGTTGCTAGTTATCTTTGTATCTTCCCACCGAGTTGGAAAAGGAAAGTACAGTCTGTGAAGTTAGACTAGTTGTGTCACTCATAACGTTAAAGGAACTTTGTTTTTTTAAACTTTCACTGCCTGTCATGCTTCATATCTCATGTGAAAGGTACCCTTCTGATAGGGATTTTTCCCTTAGTGCCTTGTGGCGCATGAGAGCTGACCCACCATTTAGAAGCATTTAAGTAGTTTGTGTATTAGTGTGATAATTAAAGGAACAAAATGTTATCGTGTCCTTTAGCTCCTGAATGCAAGACCCCAGTGACAGTAAACTAGGTCAAGGCAAGGTATCAGGGAGAGTCCGTCTTGGTCTTTGAAAGTGAATCCCCTTTACCTCCCAGTCATGACTCATTGACCAAACCAGAAAGTTCAGATGGAGCAAAGCAGCAAAATAGCAAACATCATGGTGTGTGATCACTGTCGTGTGCTGCTGATACTCGCGATGGGCACTAGACCTGTCTTCTTGTTGACAACAGGTAGGTTGAAAAATGTCTCCTTGGAAACTTTCTTCAGCCTTCCTAGTTGTAATGGGATGGACTTAGCGTTCGGGAAGATTGTTGAACAACAGAGGAACACAGGTTGGAACGTGTTACTTGGCAGGCATAGGTTAGAGTAGCAAGTCTGTCTGTTGGTCTTGGAGCTTCAGGTCACCCTTGGGACACTTCATGGTGCCACTACTGATTTGGAACATAGTGGAGAGGAGGTCGCTAATGCCTGTGTCTAGGCAGAAAAAGAGACATTAAGAGCATAGATTTATATGTTGAAGGGGACTGACGTCTGCTTATTGTGGGACGTAGGGGTTGAAGATAAAAGAACTTCGTATTTGGGGCGCCTGGGTGGCTCAGTCAGCTAAGCGTCCGACTTCAGCTCAGGTCATGATCTCGCGGTCCGTGAGTTCGAGCCCCGCGTCGGGCTCTGTGCTGACCGTTCAGAACCTGGAGCCTGTTTCGGATTCTGTGTCTCCCTCTCTCTCTGACCCTCCCCCGTTCATGCTCTGTCTCTCTCTGTCTCAAAAATCAATAAACGTTAAAAAAAAAATAAAAAAAAAAAAGAACTTCGTATTTGACAGCCATATGTGTTAGAGGGGCTTTATAAAACCCCTTCCAGTGAAAACTGATGAACCCCAATGTGAAAACATTGTTGCTTCATGATCAACTGGGTCGATTGTAGAGCCTCTCTTACCTGTGAGTGAAAAGTTGCATCCCATATGTGTTGTTAAAATTCAACACAGCACCATTTAGCTGTTGTATATTCTGCCGGAAATGTTGGGAGGACCGAAAGTCCTACAAATTAATACTTCATATGAGGAGAGTGCCAGTCTTTTATAAGCAATAGATTTCCTGTTCATGCTGTGGGCAGGGCCATTTTTAATATATATTATGGCAAGTTTCTTTTCAAATACAGTTTTCATATTTTTACTATTCCCGTTGGATCTGGATTATGTTGGTGGTTGGAGACACTGTTGGTGTTATAAAGCTTTACAAACTGTTTACAATGTCCTGTAAAATACCCACTCACTCTGAATGGAGAAGGCATTTCTAACATTGGAATAAGGTCTTTTATATTAGCTGACAGATACTTGCTTGTGACTTTTTTCTGTCCATCCTGAAAATATACAAATACCAGAGCATACATTTATAAGGATAACATTTTATTTGTTAGGTCTGAATAATTCTAAATATCCTTCAAGGAGAAGGATGAGTTGCCTTCTTTGTCTTCAGAGTTTTCCTCGTACTGTGGGCCTGATAAATGGGGCAGTTCTTACAGTACTCTTGAGTTACACTGGCAAAATTGTGGAGTGTGGAACTCACATTTAATTATTCTTAGAATTCCTTCTTTGTTCATATGTGCCATGCCATTGGGAAGTAGAAGTAAATCAGTGGGAAGTAGAAGTAAATACTTGGGCAACACCAAGTGGCCATCTAGGAAGTGCCAAAGATAATTTGGTTACAAAATCACCCCGACAGTTTGCTAAGCGTTTTCCCCCCCTTGAATTTGGGGTTGTCAGAGAAGCCTGGCTATGTTTTGTATGTCAAAGTTCCAATCTGAGAATGATTGGAATCTAATATCTGTATTAGAAATCTGACGGTGTAATAGTCACAAAAAACAGTGATATAAGGACCATTTGGATATCTTAGCTCCTCCAAAAGTGAGGCACGCGTGTGGTATTATAACCACCACTAACCATGAGTACTTTAAAGCATAGTCAGTGCCATTGAAAATGTTAACAGTTTTTGTTTCCTAGGTTGTTGTTGTTAGAAGAAATAATACTCCCCTAATGAAGAACATCAAGTTCTGCTGCTTGGGGTACCTTTGTTGACCAGGTCAGGGGGCGGAGTGGGGGGCTTGGTTGTTTCCATGGTGTTTGGCTTGAGAAGGGTGGTTATTGTTTCAAGTTTTCTGTCTTGCTAGCCTTATGCTTTCCTGGTCCTTTGGCTAGAAAGAGCAGGCTTCTTTGGAGGCCTTTTTCTTCTTTTGGTGTGTACACATTGGTGTTTATGAGTGGCTCATTTCTTGGCATTTTACCCAAGATACATGAGACATAAAACTCAGGGAACTCACTGTCACATCATTCCCTGAGTTCTGAGGTTGCTCCCCAGACTTCGTTTTTCTGTCCACTTTCAAAGTCTTGTACTTGCTTTATTTTTACCTTTTTTAGAGAGAGAGAGAGGATGCAAGTGAGCAAGGGGCAGAGAGAGAGGGAGAGAATCCCATGAGGGTTGAGAGAGAGAGGGAGAGACAGAGAAACAGAGAAAGAGAAGCGGTGTTCACCCAAAGCGGGACTCAGACTTGCAAACTGTGAGATCATGACTTGAGCCAAAGTCAGATGCTCAACCGACTGAGCCACCCAGGCACCCAGAGTCTTGTATTTGCTCGATAACGTCCAGCTTTTTAGCTATACTTAGCAGGAGGGGTAGGGGGAAGTGTATCTACTCCATCTTGGTCCCCATAGTGTTTTTATATCAATTAAACAGAATTCCGTTGGACTTAAGAAACATAGCATGAATTTCAGATGTCTCTAGAGACACACAGAGTGATCTCTCTCGATCAGTCTTCTTCAGTGGAAACCCTGGGCCTGGATCATTTTTTAAAAAATGAACTTTGTCTGGTTTAATATTCATCCAGTAATGAGTATTTTTACATACAATTGAATGTACTTATTTTAGGACTCCAGTTTGATGAGTTTTGACAATTGTATACATCTGTGTAGCCATCACCACCATTAAGATATCAAATATTCTCATTACCCCCCAAATCTTCCTTATGCCCCTTTGCAGTTGATAGAGTCCTAATCCCTGCCTTGGGCAAGTATTAATATGATTTCTCTCAATGTAGCGTAGGTTTTGCCTGTTCTGATCCTTTATTTAAATGGAATCCTATAACATGTACTCTTTCACCTGGCTTCTTTTAGTCAGCAAGAGGCTTCTAAGATTTATCTGTGTGCGTATTAGTAGTCTGGTTCTTTTTATTGGTGACTACTGTTCCACCGTGTAACCACACCTCAGTTTCTGTACCCGTTCAGCTCTTGATGGGCATTTGTACCCTTTCCATTTTAGGCCATTATAAATAAAGGTGCTGTGAGCAGTCACGTGCAAGTCTTTGCAGGGGGACATATGTTTCCACTCCTGTTGAAAAAGCACCTAAGAGTGGAATGAGTGGCTCATACAATAAATGTATATTTAACTTAAGAAGAAACTGCCAAACTGATTTCACAAGTGGCTGTTCGATTTTGCATTACCAACAGCAGTACGTGAGAATTGCCCCCGCTCCTTGCCCTCCTTGGGCTCTGGCTCTCGTCCTTGCCACCAACACTGATGAGGATCCTTCCAAAGCCAGTGTGTTTTCAGTGCTAGGCTCAGCCAGAGGCACTTCTTGCTAAAACTAGCCCACGCTCCTACAATTCCAGCTCTTTACACACCCTTGCACTGAAGGGTTGAGTCAGGTCAGACCCTGGGGTCTTCCCTCAACACACACCCACAACCACTCTCCCCATTTGACTTTCGAAGTCTGGATTTTGATCCAGCAAGTCTTTCTCAAGCCCGAGACCCCTTTTTGTCAGCACAGGGGAGCCTTCTTTGAGGGAGAACTAATAGTGCTGGGTATCATTAGGAAGCCTAGCCTGAAAGAGATCTTAAAACCAAAAATCATTCGGAGGGGCAAGCACGGCAGAGACCAGTAGATCCATCAGCTATCAGTAATCTGGTAGGAGGCAATGAACAAGATAATTTTGTAGCTCTTTTAATCCCAGTGGACCTTGGAAGGTTTGTAAGTTACTGACTTTCAAAATGTGCTTCATCTCATGAAGCCTATTAACAGTAATACAAAGTCGTTTTTTTCATTGAAAATGAGAAAATAAAAGGTTTCATGCAAAAGAAGTATTCCTTAATTAACGCCATGAATTCGACTTCAATTAATTTGAAAATAATTTTTACCTACCTCTTTTTCTTTACGGTAATAATAATGCAGGAAATTAAACTTTGTTTGGAAAATCCCTCAACCCACCTGACACCGGCTAGTATTTTGTCAACTGTCACCTACTCCTTACACAACCTGCTAGGATCTTACTCAGCCGATACTTCCCTCCCTTGACAGCCAAGGCGGACCAGTCTGTGGGAATTTTGATCAGAACATCACTGCAAGAGGCCCGGAGCAGGGGGCCAGGTGACTTTCCTCCTAGCCGGGCCTTAGTTTCCCCATATTTAGATTGAGAGTATTTCTAAAATTAGATCCCAGGCCGCATAAGCTGCATTCCTCTGGATGCCCGTTATTACCTTAAGATGTCTGCAGGACAGACAGAATGCAAAGTGTCTGAGATGGTGAGAGAGGCTTCCCCCAGGGCAACACATTTCCCAGCAGGACAATATTCTTTCAGGGTGTGGCATCTGAAAAGGGTGATGTGATTCTGTAAACTATCTAGCAAGAAGAAAAATCACCTTGTGAGTTTCCAAGTGGATCAGTTGCTGATTCACAAGGTGTCTACTACGTGTCATTTACCCTGTGCTAAGGCTTAGCCCTCAGCCCCCGCTTGGAGCTGGGTATGACTAAGCACGTATCATTGGCAGAATTCTTATATGTCCTTCCAGTTTCTGTCCCCTGGTGTCCGTGCCCCAGATGATTCTCTCCCTCTGAGTGTGAGTGAGATGTGGGAGCATGATGGGATTTCATCCTGTGATTGGGTTGGGTGACATGGCAAAGGGAAGGGATTCTGCAGATGTAACTAAGGTCTCTGATCAGTTGGCTCTGAATTAATCAAAAGGGAGACGATTCTGGGTGAGACTGACCTGAGCGGCCACATCTCAAAAGGGGATCTGGGCCTTCTCTGAAGGGAAGAGATATTTGAAGGGAGAGAAAGCCTCCCGCTGGCCTTGAAGAAGCGAACAGCATGTTAGAAACTGCCTGTGGAGGGAGCCAAGTGGCGAGGACCCAAGGGTGGCTTGTAGTTAGGGAGTGGCTTCTGGTCAATAGCTAGGAAAACAGGGACTTTAGTTCTATAGCCATAAGGAATTGAGTTCCACCAACAACTCCGATGAGCTTGGCAATGGCTTCTTCCCTAGTAAACACCCAGAGAAGAACATGACCCAGCTGGCATCTTGGTTTCAGCCTCGTGGGTCCTTGAACGGAGAACTGTGCCTGGAGTCCAGACCCCAGAAACTGTGAGAACAAGTGTGTGCTGTTTGAAGATGCTGAGCTTGTAGGGGCGCCTGGGTGGCTCAGTTGGTGGAGTGTTGGCCTTCATCTCAGGTCATGATCTCACAGCTTGTGGGTTCAAGCCCCACGTGGGGCTCTGTGCTGACAGCTCGGAGCCTGGAGCCTGGAGCCTGCTTCGGATTCTGTGTCTCCCTCTGTCTCTCTGCCCCTCCCCCTCTCATGCTTTGTCTTTGTCTGTCTCTGTCGGAGATAAATAAACATTAAAAAAATTTAAGATGCTAAGCTTATAGTAAGTGACTGTCATCAGCAGAAAATGAGTGTGACAGGCACCATTTAGCACTCATCTTTGCCCAGCTTTCTGCAGCAGCTTGCACCTTCATTTCACAGCACTAGCACAGTGCTTTGCACATTGTAGGACAGAGAATGCAACCTTGAATTTATGAGGTCTAAGAATCTGATGGAAACCATGAGAGATCCCTTAGGGGCAAGTACATGAGCTTTGATGCAGGACAGAACCGATTGCCTGTGACGCCCTAAGCTGTGTGCTCCACAACTGCTTTGCAAGGATGATATTATTTACTTTGGTCATTTTACGAATAAGAAGACTGATGCTCGTGGAGGTTAACCAAGACGCCCGAGGTCGCGTAGTTAACGCGCAGAGACGTCAGGCTTCGTGGCCAGGTCTTGAGGACTCCAAAGTCAGTGAGCTTTCCATTTTACAGGGCTGCTTCCTCTTCCTCATCTCCACTCTGTTTTTGAGTTCCTGAGGGCCACAGGATCACCCTGCCTCCCAGGTGCCCAACTCTGGCATGCCCAGGCGTCTGCTTCTTGCCTAGAGCAACACTTGTCGCCCAAACGCTCCTCGTTGGTCCTCTGGCTCATAGATGTTTGCTGCTACTCACGCACGACGCCGTGGGCAGATGCTCCTAGCTGACATCCCCCAGCTACAGCACCTCCTGCTCCTTTGCTTTCTGGATCCTACAGTCACGGGTGAGAGAAGAATAGAGTTGGATAGAAAATCAGGAAGAAAAGTTGAGAAAGAAACCTATGAATAGGTATCTGTCAATTTTCAAGTTGACTCCCGAGTTGACTCCCCAGCCCGGTAGCCTCCAACCCTGTCCTGGGACTTGTTCGCCTTCTTATTTTGGCTTCTTTAAGTGATGCCACGAGGTACAGCTCTTGGCCGTCTTGAGAGCAGGTTCCGGCAAGTGAGGCTCTCGCATTTGTTCAGACTGTTCTTAAGGACTGGAGCTCATCTGTTCCTCCGCTCTTTCCTGCAGCCATCCTCAAGGAAGGGCCATGCTATCGCCCAGTGCTTTCTGAGCTTCTGTCAGCTTGACTGATACTCCTCCCACGAGCTGCTTCAGCATCTCAAAAGGCCAGAGCTCTGAGAAGCACGTAGAAGGTGTTTCTGCGATCTGTTTTACAGATGCATGCTTTCTGCCAGATTCTAGTGCGTGCTTTAGCTTGTGTTCTTCACTGGGTTTCCTCGGGAGAAGTAAGTAGTAGAAAGAGCAAAGAATTGAGAGTCAGAAGTACCTGGGTTCGTGTTCAGGCACTAGCACCTATACAGGCTGTGTGACCTTAGGCAAGCTGTGTAAGCTCTGATTTTTCATTTCCTCAGTTATAAAATTAGGAAAATAATACCCACCTCATAAGTTCGTGTGGGAATCACAGGAAACGATGTTTGGAAAGCACCCGGCATGGAGAAGTCACGCAACCAGGCCAACTGCTATGATAAGCACGTGTGGCAAAATAATGTTAGGAAATATTAACTGATGCGTTCCCATCATCCGCGTCCACACTTCCTTTGACTCTGTTACCCTCCCTATTCTCAAACTGTCCACTTAGCTGTTAGACGTGAGGTCTTCGTGGCCCCCAGGAGAACTGTTGGCAGCGGAAGTAAGAATGAGGGCATTATGTCTTGAGTTTGATGTCTAAAAGCTGAAGCTGACACAGAATGAGTAACTGTTGTGCTTCCTCCGTCCCCTGCATCCCTGCGGGTAGGTCACAGTCCTCTGAGCTGAGAAAAGGAGGACATCTAATAAGGAGAGTGCCAAAGTGAGTCACTGGTGTGGGTCCCTGCCCATTTCCTGCTCGGAACCCTGAAAGACACACTCCCACAATACCCTTCCCTCCATCAGAGTAGCTGTAGGAAAAGCAGCCTCACAGACAGACACTGGGCCTGTCCCAGAAGGGCTCAGGAGACAGCTAACTAATCTTCCTGTGTGGTCTGAGGGGCAGTTAACTTTGAGGGGTGCAAAACACGCTCCCCCAAAATATGCCTCTTTGACGTAGGATTATTTTGAGTAACTGCAGACACAGGCGAAGCCCTGAAAATGGAACCGAAGTTACTTTTTTTGCAAGAGAAATGGGCATTTATTTATTTCTGTTTTATTTGTTTTTGAGAGAAAGAGAGGGCAAGTGGGCAAGGGGCGGGAGGAGTGGGGGGGGGGGAATGGGAGGAGACAGAGGATCCAAAGCGGGCTGTGCCCTGACAGCTGACAGGCCAGCCCAATGTGGGGCTCAGACTCACAAACCCTGAGGTCATGACCTGAGCCGAAGTCGGACACTCAACTGACTGAGCCACCCAGGCGCCCTGAGAAATTGGCATTTATATAAGGGAAGTCTCCACCTGAAAGCTTGTCTCCCTCTCTGTACCATGAAGGGAAGGATGACTCTTGATCATAAGAGGCTTAACTAGACCGTAACTAGACCACCTCACCTTTCTTTCTTTTGTCTTTACCTGAAGATGGTATTTAAGCCAGTGCCTAGGCCATCTCGGGAAGTTATTACCCACTTTTCCCTGGGGATCTTCCTTTTATACACGAGGTATACCTGTTAGTAAACTTCTGGGTTTCTTTCTCTTGTTAATCTGACTTTTATGACAGGGGTCTCAGCCAAGAACCCAGAAAGTTACAGGAAAAGTTCCCTTTCCTCCCTACAGGGGCCTCAGGGATTCGAGGACACACAGTGGTAGCAGAGTAACCATAACAGCAGAGGCTCAATGGGAACGCAGATATCTCAGTGGATACCAGAGAGCACAAGTGATGGGGACAACCAAATGGGATGAGGTAAGTCTCCGCCGGACCCACGGGACACCTGTGACAACGGAGAACCAGATACCTCCAGTCCTCCAACCTTCTCCTACCTCCATGACACGATGCTTCACCAACTCCAGGCAAGGAGAGAGCCCCAAGTTGGCTGGGTTAACTCTGAATGGATCCAGTTTGCCCTGAACTGATGAGTTTTCCACTACCAAGTAGAACTGAGGTTCAGGTAACTTGATTTATCAACAGAGTGCTCAAGTTAATTTGTATACCCACCAAATGGGAGGCTGTCCCAGTGAACTGAACCTCTGAGCAAGTGTGTGTGTGTGTGCATGTGTGTGGACACACACTCACCATCATGGGATCACCTCCTGCTGTGTTCTCCTCTGGTAGTGATCTCCTCTTTTGTTAGGAGCCCTGCCACCCTGTAGTTCCTCAAAGGACGTGATTCTTTTTTTTTTTTTTTTTAATTTTTATCAAGTTCATTTATTTTGAGAGACAGAAGGTGGGGCAAGGGGCAGAAAGAGAGGGAGAGAGAATCCCAAGCAGGCTCCGTGCTGTCCGCGTAGAGCCCAACACAGGGCTCGAGCTCTCCAACCATGAGATCACCATCTGAGCTGAAATCAAGAGCTTAACTAAGCCACCCAGGCGCCCCTCAAAGGAAATGATTCTTATACTTGGGGTTAAAGGCAGTTTAAAGCAAACTCACAAGTTTATTGCAGCTTGGGTTTTTTTAATGTACACAATTCTAGGACACAGCCATCTACGAATTGGAAAGTACAGCTTTCTCTTTCACCTAGGATGTTTGCCTTTCTATCTAATCAGCTGCTAAGTTTAGCCATAGGAGAAGTTAATTTTTAAGACTGCTATACGTTTCCTGCTTGGGTCCCTGAAAGATAACCCTGAAAGATCCCTGAAAGACACTCCCACAATACCCTTCCCTCCATCAGAGTAGCTGCAGGGAAAGCAGCCTCACAGACCTGCTGCCTGTCCCAGCTGGGCTCAGGAGACAGCTAACCCTTCTCTGTTGTTTGGGGTGCAGTTGACTTTAGGGGTGCAAACTTTGACTGGCTCTCCTTACATGTGCATTAAAAAGATACCATTTGTACACTAGCCTTGGTTGAAAGTCATCCAAAAGATCCTTGTTGACAAGCAACAGTGTGATTCAGCTGAAGCTGATGTGAATTTATCAGGGTGGGAGAGGCAGAGGCAGAGAGAGAATCTTAAGCAGGCTCCATGCCCAGAGCTGGGGGGGAGGGGTGCGGTGGGCAATGGGGCTCAATCTTGTGACCGTGAGATCACGAGCTGAACCGAAAATCAGGAGTCGGATGTTCAACCTACTGAGCCACCCAGGTGCCCTTGCTAGGATAAAGTTGCAAGATAAAGTGAGGCGTATTACATTTTTTAGAGTTTATTTGAGTCGAAATGGATTTGAATCGGCAGCACTAAACCAGAAGTGGTTAGGAGCTCCATAGGAGCTAAGGGAAAGACTTCACAGAAAAGACGCAGAAGCAAAGTAAGGAAATGACTTGATTGGCTCTAGCTGGACAGAAGCCTTGTTTGGAAAAGTCGGCTGTTTGTGATTGGTTGTCCTTAGGTTTTGACTTCCTAGCCCTGAGGCGTGACAGGCTTAGGTTTGGGTTTGCTTACGTAGGCTGTCTGGGCAATAGAGTCACCTCAGTCCTCATACTTATTTTTCGATTCCAGTTGGAAAATATCCTTTTGTTTTAACCTCCTGCCTGGCAAGAGCTGAGCTGGAGAGAGCTGGAAGGCCGGGTATCGAGATGATCAATGACAAGCCAAAATGAGAGTAACAGTGGTGCCTTTAAATGCTTACTATGAGGGTATGAGCAGGAGGCAGACTGAGGAAAGCACTGGCTCTCCCAGTGTTTTGTTCTTCCCCATGGAACAGGGCGGGCACCAACAGGAAGCCCCAGACAAAAGACTCCTACCGTTTTGTGCAGAGGAGACAGGGGAGGGGGGTGAGGGGTGGACTGGGAGTGAAAAAAAATGAATGCTGACTCAGAGTGAAGGAAAGTGCCTTTCAGAGTCCCCTTCCCCCCAAGCCTAGAAGGTGGCCTCTGCAGAGGTGTCTGAAAAATGACTCAGCCATGGGCCTCCCAATAAGGAGGCCTCCAAATGGAGGAATGCAGATATCTGTAAGAGCATCGCCGGCCAGGAGGGTCTGGGTATCCCTGCAGAGACTCAGTTCGGTGCACACAGATACTGTGTGTGCAGGGAGGTCAGCTTTCCCCCACTCGGTCTGCCAGGTAAAGCCTCTGTAATTCCTAACGTTGGGCCTGAGAGATCACACATAGGGTTGCGACCTGGAGTCAGACTCCTCACTTCTCAGCAGGACTTTCGCATCCACAACCCAAGACCTAACTGGATGTCAGTGGAAAGAGACTTGTGACACCACACAAAGAGATTTCAAGTGCGCATATCTTAGAAGGTCTTCTGAGCATCAGTCTGTCTTCTGAACCCTCATTTGTTCATTGGCGATTTTTCCACATATACTTCCTGAGAATAGATATATAATGACCGTTGGCTGTATTATCTTGACCTTTGTTACTATTTTCCTTTAAAAACACAACAACCCGAAGAGGCGCTGGTTTGTTAGAATGAGTGTCAACGACCTGTTTCCCTTCATCTCGTATTCCCTTCATCTCGTATTCGTTGTGATATTCATTCCCCTCCACACCCACTCACCATGTAAACCCGGTGAGGAAATCAGCATTCCCTCCAGAGCGCAGTGTGCCCCACATGGGGGTTAAGAGCCGTCCCTAAAAAGCCCACCGATTCTGACTTAGCGTGGCTTCCTCTCTTTGTGGTGTGGGAGAAGCTGGTCATACCAAGACCTATCAGTTGGCCTGCCCTGGGAGCGGCCAGAAGCAGCTGTATACTTTTTACACTGTTGAGTCATCAAGGTTTCCTTTGCTTTTGACAGATAAATAAGTAGAGATTAGGAGGCTGCCAGAGGCTACCTAGGATAAGGCAATTTAGAATTCACACACCCTGGAATTTTCTTGGACTCAGCTTATCCTTACTGACTTCAAAGGGAGGGAAATAGCCTCTTACCAGGTGTTCCCTGTTTATTTCACCAGCCATCTGACAGATTCCAGAAGGGCATGAAATGTGTCTTTCAGCTTTATAGTCCTAGTACCTAGCACAATCCCTGGCAAAGAAATGATGAATACTCAATACATATTTGTTCAGTAACAACTTGAGGGGTGGCCGGGTGGGTGGCTCCGTCGGTTGGGCGGCCAACTCTTGATTTTGGCTCAGGTCATGATCTCACAGTTCGTGCGTTCAAGCTCCAGGTGGGGCTCTGTGCTCATTGCACAGAGCCTGCTTCAGATCCTCCGTCTCCCTCTTTCTGGCCCTGTCCGACTCACGCTTTCTCTCTCTCTCTCTCTCTCTCTCTCTCTCAAAAATGAATACATGTTAAAAAAAATAAGAAAACAAACAAAATAACTTTAAGTTCCCCAGAGATCCTCTGCACGCTCAGGACTGAACCTGCTAACGTGGCTGCCGAGGTCATACAGGACCTCCCTTGAGGTAGCTCGGCAATGTGGTTGAGTGGGTAGGCCCTATAGCTAGACTCCTGGGTTCAAATCCTGGCCCTGCTCCTTCCTTTTGTCGTGGCTTTGGTCCAGTTACTTCAGCTTCCTCCTTTGTAAACTGGGGCTGTCTCATAAGGTTGATAAGAACAGAATAGGAGTTAATATTTAAAACCACTTAGAATGGGGGTGGGCATCAAGTTGGGAAGTATATGTGCTGATAAGTAAAGAAAGCAGTTTTCTTAGTTCTCCGGACATTTTCAATGACAGCAAACTGATGGCTATCTAAATAACCTGCCGTCGTTTTGTCGTGCTTCAAATTCATCAGACAACTCCTCTGTCATTCTCTGTTGACAAATTCTCATGTCACTCCTACAGGAAGAAAGATATTATTGCCCCCATTTTAGAGAAGGAGAGGCCGCAGTCCAGCCTGGGGAAGAGGCAGCTAGCTAGCTCAATACAACCGGCGCTCCCTCACCTCACGAACCCCAACAGAGGAAGTGTAGCTGTGGGAGTTGGAGCAGAGACGGGGGAGTCTGCATTGACATGAGTTGTGACAAATGTCCTATGAAAAATATTTCTTAGTCATAGTTTACCTGTGAGTTTCCCAGGCTGAAAAATGGGTCGTTCGCAAACCGTAACACCTCTGGAGACAGCGGCACATGTTAACTCAGGATTTCCTGGAATGTAGTCGATGCCATTGGATATGCCACGCTCTCCAACTAAGGTAGTTCTTATCAACGCGGTGATCTGAAGGGACTTTTTACATCAGGGCTTCAACATAAAGTAGATAGTCTTAAGGCTCTCAGATGAACTTTCATAAGAATCTTCCATCCGGGACTTGAGTTTTAGGAAGACATTTGTGAAGAGAATCTATTACACATAATTTAAAAGTTTTAGTGGTTAACTTCAAAGGATATGAATGTATGATAGTGGCTCTGAGTCGAGTCTGTCTTTCTTTTTATGTTCTCATTGGATAAACCAAACCACTGTTGTCATTCAGCCATCTCAACCTTTCAATTCTGCTCCATGCTTGAGGGTGTATGAGGGGATGGGATGGGATAGGGAGACAGCAGGGAAAAATGAGATCCTAATTTTGTATGACTATATACTACTAATAGAAATCTAAATGACATTTAAGTGATACTTGACTCATTTGACCATCAGATATATCTAGAAAGTTCATATTCCATTTCTCACAATAAGATTATTGAAGTTTTTTTTCAGGAGGCTAACAAGTTGATCAATTAGGGATAAAGTACCGAAAGTAAATGGAAGGATGGAGTCTGTCCATTAAAAGCGGATTTTAATATTTAAGTCATTAAATTTTGTGTCAGCCTGGGTTGGGACAAGGGAGTGTTGAATCAGACCGTAGCTGATATGCACAAGCCAGACACATCCGATTTTTTTTTTTTCCCTCATTCCAGAGTCTCAAGTTCATTGCAGGGGACAGAGAGCCATGAAGGGTGAATGGGGAGCAGGAGTTGGGGAAAGTGGGGTGAGACTGTGCAGGTGCAGAATAAGATTTCAGTAAACAGGCTGCCTCCACCCCTCACCCCAGCGGTAGTCCAACTCATTCTTACGGATTTTTAAATAGTAGAAACCCAACAGATACTACTTGAAAATTTTATTTTTCAATCATTTCCATCTGAATTTGCATCACCAACGATGCTTCTGGACACCAGTGTTCAAAATAGACACGGACTAGGTAGTGTTGGCTGGAAACAGGGATCTACTATTTCTATATGGAGCTCATGATTGCATTATTATTATTTTTTTTAACTTGTAATGTTTATTTATTTTTGAGAGAGACAGAGCATGAGCCGGGAGGGGCAAAGAAAGAGAGGGAGACACAGAATACGAAGCAGGCTCCAGGCTCTGAGCTGTCAGCACAGAGCTGGATGCGGGCCTCAAAGCCACAAACTGTGAGACCATGACCTGAGTCACCCAGGCACCCCGATTACATTGTATTCTGATTCAAAATTGGAAATAAACAACAGCAAACACACACACACACACACACACACACACACACACACACACACACTAAGGTTTTGAGCAGAATCAGGTTTTTTTTTAAGCTTTAAAAATGGGGAAGCATCTTGGAAAACTTGAAGGTCTAGAAATAAATGCTGTAAATGAACAACAGGATCTAGATATATTGTAATAAACTTACTTATTCAGGGGGCGCTGGGTAGCTTGGTCGGTTAAGCTTCTGACTCTTGATTTTGCTCAGGTCATGATCTCACAGTTCGTGAGTTCAATTCCCACATGGAGCCCCATCCTGACAGCACACAGACTGCTTGGGATTCTCTCTCTGCCTCTTCCATGTGCACGCACACTCTCTCTCAAAATAAAAAAACTTAAAAAAAAAGTTGTAATTTGGCCAAGATCACTCTACTATTAGTGGCCTAATACAGACTGGGACCCAAATATCCTCGTTCCTAACATCCACATGCACTTACTTTTGATTTTAACCTATTATTTCCTAATCATCTATGCAGTGGACTGACTCAGACCCTCCCATATCGACATTCACTTTTTTTCTCTTGCTCAGGATCAACTGAAAGTTAGATAAATATGGAAAGAAATGAAGGCTTGGAATCTTTATTTTATCTATGGAAAGTTCTGGCAAATCACTGATGATGACATACTAATGGTGTACAGGGAAAACTTTTGGTAAAAAGATTTCTGTAAAAGGCAATTCTATGCCATTCTAGTTACTGCTGCTTCTCGCTGCCCAAGTCTCATCAAGGAAGGAAATTTTTTTTTTTTAATTTTTTTTTTTTAACGTTTATTGATTTTTGAGACAGAGAGAGACAGCATGAACGGGGGAAGGTCAGAGAGAGGGAGACACAGAATCCGAAACAGGCTCCAGGCTCTGAGCTGTCAGCACAGGGCCTGACGCGGGGCTCAAACTCACGGACCGCGAGATCATGACCTGAGGTGAAATCGGCCGCTTAACCGACTGAGCCACCCAGGCGCCCCAAGGAAGGAAATTTTTAAGAGTACAAATTTATTTCAGGTGGCAAGTGGAATTTTATTCTAATGGACTAGAGTAAGAGTAGCACTTCTCAAATGCTACATCAAAGATTCAGATTCTGATAGCAGCATGTATAGGTTTTTCCCCCACACCATTAATCAATTCTTAGACACCAGCTAAGTAGATGTTTTTCACTGCAGCTTAATTCTGACACTGTCTACCTGGAGATAGTATCAGATGGCACAGGTTAAGGTCTCAGTCCTGCCAAC
Source organism: Acinonyx jubatus (assembly GCF_027475565.1). Classification (NCBI taxonomy): domain Eukaryota; kingdom Metazoa; phylum Chordata; class Mammalia; order Carnivora; family Felidae; genus Acinonyx; species Acinonyx jubatus. The sequence continues at coordinate 14,918,706 of NC_069382.1, forward strand.
TTCAAGTTTAGCTTGTCACCTCTGCTTCTGATGGTGGGCTAGAAATCAGAGGTTCCACTGATCCCCTAATGGGTTCCCTTAGTGAGATCCCCTTCTAATGGGTTCCATTAATTAGCTAGAGTGGCTCACAGAACCCAGACCAACATTTTGTTCACTAGATTGCCAATTTTTTGTAAAAGGCTAGAACTTAGAAACAGCCAGAGGGAAGAGATGGTTAGGGCAAGGTTTAGGGAAGGGATGCAGACTGTCCATGCTCCCCGGGTGCACCATTCTCCCCACATCTCCATGTGTTCACCAACCCGGAAGCTCTCTGAACCCAGTTCTTTTGGGTTTTTATGGAGGCTTTATTACGTAGGCATAATTGATTAAATCATTGGGCATCGGTACATCCCCTTTTCTTGGGAAGTACTTTCCTTTAATCTGAGATGATGTCCTTCTTTATTTGGGGGCCGAGGGGTAAATGAGAAGGTGGGTTAAAATGTCTTTTTTTTTTTTTAATGAATAATGGTGATAATAGATAGTGTTCCAAAAATGTTATTTGGCAAAACAAAAAACAAAAAACAAAAAAAAGATTTTTTTAAAATTCCATACAATCAAAGGTTTGTGAACACAACTAAATTTTGTCACATTATCCCATTACTATACTCCCTCATATTGAATCTCATTTCAGGGGCGCCTGGGTGGCGCAGTCGTTTAAGTGTCCGACTTCAGCCAGGTCACGATCTCGCGGTCCGTGAGTTTGAGCCCCGCGTCGGGCTCTGGGCTGATGGCTCAGAGCCTGGAACCTGTTTCCGATTCTGTGTCTCCCTCTCTCTCTGCCCCTTGCCCGTTCATGCTCTGTCTCTCTCTGTCCCAAAAATAAATAAACGTTGAATCTCATTTCAGCAAATCAGGGCTTACATGGGTGAGGCCACTCCCACCATCCTCACCTCTTAGGTCCATGACCTCATTTCCAACATGGTCTGCTTCCTGCTACTTGGTCCCTGTACTCAGTCACATCATTTTCATGATCAGATTTGCCCCACTTTCCACTCATTCTCTGGCCACGGTCTCCCCTCATTTTGTCACATTGTTCCACTACTGGCCCTACAACAGATATTCAGATTTATCGGGACCACCAGGCTCTGGACCACTCTTCATATTCCCTGCATTTATACCCCTTCTGTTTCCCCTGCCCTCTCTAGCTGGTTCACATTCTATGGTTCATCAATTCAGTAACTCATTTTTCAGTATCCTGAAGTCTGTGGCTCCTCTGTATTTTTTTTTTTTCAAGTTTATTTATTTATTTTGCAAGAGAGGGAGGGGAGGGGCAGAGAGAGGGAGAGAGAAAATCCATGAACCATGATATCATGACCTGAGCCAAAGGCAGACGCTTAACCAACTGAGCCATCCAGGCACCCCCTCTGTAATTTTTTTTTTTTTTTTAACAAATGTGGGCAAAGGTCCAAAGTCGGATAAAACCAATGCATGCCAATATCCAAGCAGCTGAGTGCACCAGATAAAATCATGCCAACGGGGCGGCTGGAGCCACTGTGGATTCATCATCTCTGGTCTTGAGGAGGCCCTCAGCACCCCCCAGAGACCTTCCTGAGCTTCTCTGCCCAGCTCCCTCTCCCGCTCTTGACAATGACTGTTGCAAACTCTTCTTACTCTTTCAACCTTTGATCCCACTGTCCCCTCCCTAACTTGGAGCAGAGTCCTTGCCTTCTACTTCACAGGAAATATAGAGGCTATTATGAAGGAACTTCTGGCCACAAAAACTGTAACCCTAGCTTCCTCAGCACCCCGCCTCACATTTTCCTGTTAAAAAAAAAAAGTCTCCCCTCCTCTTTCCCACAGTTGTTCAGGTTTACCCTTCCTCACTTCCTGCTCTAGCTACTCCCTTCTCTCTCTCCCGTCCTTCAAAGCCAATTTCTCAAGTTTCTTATACTTGTTAGTTCCGTTTCTTCATTTTCCACTGATGTATTGATCCACTCTTAGCTGGCTTCTGTCTCAATATTTGCAGAGTGCCCTTTGTCGGGCTCACTTATAACCTCCTGTCACAAATCCAGTGCCGTTAAAAATTTTTTTTTTTTTCTCTGAATTTTTGGTAGTTTGTCACACTGGCCACTTCCTCTGGAACGTTTCTTCCTGTGGCTTTCTCAGCCTCTACTGTTTTCCCACCTTTGACTTTGGTGGTCCTTTGTCTCCTTCTCTGGGTGTTCAAATGTTGGTGCTTCCTCTTCCCACGTGTACTCTCCCTGGGTGGCATCTCTAGACAAAGCACCTCCAAGGCCTCTCTCTTGACCTTGTCTACTCTCCCCCTTGTTGACTGTCCTCTTGCCACAGTGGCCCCATTAATGCTTCTTAAACCTGCCAGGCAGAAATGGGTTTTTGGAAATTCTTTGGTAAAATCAGTGAATTAGCATTCAACATGCTGGCCAACCATGCTTCCCTCCAAGGCTGTCAGGTCTCCAAGCTTACATTTAAGTCACACAGGGGCGCCTGGGAGGCTGAGTCTGTTGAGAGTCTGACTTCAGCTCAAGGTCATGATTTCGAGGTCTGTGAGTTCGAGCCCCGCGTGGGCCTATGCTGCTGACGGCTCAGAGCCGGGAGCCTGCTTTGGATTCCGTGTCTCCCTCTCTCTTTGCTCCACCTGTGCGCGTACACACACACACACACACACACACACACTCTCTCTCTCTCTCTCAAAAATAAACATTAAAAATTAAAAAAAAAAAGTCACATAAAAACAAAGCAGAAGGAGATCAGACAATGGATTCTTGTAACTCAGACATGCTCCTTAATAGCTTTTGTACCAAGTTTAAATTTGGTAAAAACATTTTCTTGAAAGGGAGATGTCTGCCTTTTCTGAATATTCCTAAATATCTCAGTTCCTCAGGTCTTTTCATTATCTTTTTTTTTAATGTGTTTTATTCAGTTTTGAGAAAGAGTGTGCAAGTGGTAGAGGGGCAGAGAGGGGGAGGGCAGAAGATGCAGGCTCCTCGCCCTGTGCTGACAGCAGCCAGCCGGATGTGGGCCTCGAACTCACAAACCCTGAAATCATGACCTGAGCCCAAAGTTGTTTAACCAACTGAGCCACCCAGGTGCCCGTCCCCTTCCCCCGTGCTTTTTTTTTTTTTGATTTTACTTCCAGGATAGTTAACATACAGGATAGTATATTAGTTTCATGTGTACAATATAGTGATTCAACAAGTCTATACATTACTCTGTGCTCATCATAAGTGGACTCTGAATTCCCTATCACCTATTTCACTGCTTCTCCCACCCACCTCCTCTCTGGTAACCACGTTTGTTCTCTGTAGTTAAGGGTGTGTTTTTGGCTTGTCTCTTCCCCCCTTTCTTCATTTGTTTCTTAAATTCCACGTATGAGTGAAATCATATATTTACTAAGTCTTTTCATGACAAGTAGAAAATCGATCAAGAAACTAATATTCTAGTGTGTTCCTTCAACAACAACCAAAAAACTGAACTGAGAATTACTTTGGGGTCAAGTTCTACTATTAAGCATGTTATGATTTTGCAACTAATACCTACAAAGTTCGAGGCAAAAAAAGAAAGTTAACAAGCTAAACAGAATCCTGTAACATGGCTTTTGGGAATGTATGGTATCCTCCCCACCACTCCCCTCTGTGCTGATTTGTGTTCTCATTACTGAAACAGTTTTGTGCCATTTCCACCCCCCTTGATTTAATTTCACTTTTGAAGGCAGGTATGAATGGCGCAATAAAAAGGAGTCATTTATGTCAAGGGGTTTTAAAATGGAGCTGGGAGGCCATCAAGGTGGCCCTTCTGCACACACCTCACTGGGCGGGACCATGAACTTCTGTACTGGGCCAAACAGCAAATATTCCAGGGAAAGGAATTCCAGGGAACACGGGCAGGTTGGTACCGTAATGAACCAACAAGTGACAGCCTTAGCAACAACCGTGGTTAGCCAAGGTTACTTTTCTGCTGTCAACACCAATCAACATTTTTTGCAAACATATGCAAGCCTTCCCTTTTGTCTTTTTTTTTTTTTATGTTTATTTAGTTTTGAGAGAGAGAGAGACAGAGCATGAGCAGGGGAGGAGCAGAGAGAGAGAGAAAGAGAGAGAGAGAGAGAGAGAGAGAGAGAGATACAGAATCCGAAGCAGGCTCCAGGCTCTGAGTTGTCAGCACAGAGCCCGACGCGGGGCTCGAACTCATGAACTGTGAGATCATGACCTGAGCTGAAGTTGGATGCTTAACCAACTGAGCTACCCAGGCGCCCCCCTTATGTCTTTAATAAATCCTGATTTGTGTTCCCTGGGGGGCCAAAATTTGGGTTGCCACCTAAAATGTGCTCCCACGTTGCCATTCTGAGACCCAAAATAAATGTTTTTGTTTTATTTCAAGTTCTGCTTCTTTTCTCAGTTGATATAGGTAATACATTGACATGGTCCTCAACAGTCCAAATGATACAGAAAAGTGAACACGTGTGAAATCTCACTTCTGTCCTGTCCGCGTCCACCATTTACATTTTTGTTAGTTTCTTCTTTTTTTTTTTTTTGTTTTTAAATCCTGCTGGTGTTTCTTTAGGCAAATGCATATTCTTATCTCCCTTCTCCCTTTTGACACAAAATGCAGCATATTATCTATAGTGTTTTGTGTTTCATCCTTTTCTACTTAATCACCTATGTTGGAGATCTTTACCTATCAGTTGAGGATCTTCCTCATTCTTTCACAGCAAATCATGTTCCATCACGTGGTTGTATCACAGTGTATTTCACCTGTCTTCGTGACACTTGGGGTCGCTGTCATTTTTTTGCCCATGAAAACAGTGTTGTGATGGATAATTATGCCTATAACTTTGTACATATACAGATGTATGGGTAGTTTGAATCTTAAGAAATGAGATTGCTACTTCAAAGAGTAAATAATTTTTTTTTTAATTTTTTTTTTAACGTTTTTATTTATTTTTGAGACAGAGAGAGACAGAGCATGAACAGGGGAGGGGCAGAGAGAGAGGGAGACACAGAATCTGAAACGGGCTCCAGGCTCTGAGCTGTCAGCACAGAGCCCGACTCGGGGCTTGAACTGGCGGATCGTGAGATCATGACCTGAGCCAAAGTTGGACGCTCAACCGACTGAGCCACCCAGGCGCCCCTCAAAGAGTAAATAATTTGATAGGTATTGCTGGATTCTCCTCCACAGGGAATTATACCATTTTGCACTTCAACCAGTGGGAGAATGTATTTCCTTGTTGCCTCGCCCACAGAATGGTGTCAAACTTTAGGACAGATGTTTGATTTTCTTATTATGATGGAGGTTAAGCTCTTTATGTGAGTGTTAGGGACATTTGGTCTTTCTTTTTCCGTGAACTGTGTCCACACCCTTGGTCCTTTTTTTCTTTTTAACATCTCAAGTTTCTTTGGATAGTAGGGAGATTAGAATGGGCTGGTTTTCTCAACCCATTACAGAACTATAGCTTTAAAGAGTCTTTAAAAAGTTATTTTTAAATCCTCTATTTCTTGGAAATAGGAATCCCCTATTCCCAGTCAGGATAATTTAATTTAGTTTTCTGACTTATAGTGTAATATGTGTATTACAGAAATACTGGAAGAAATTTAAAACTGCATGTTTGCCCTTTCTTTTCTTTTCTTTCTTTCTTTCTTTTTTTTTTTTTTTTAGTTTGTTTGAGACAGAGAGAAAGCACTAGCAGGGGAGAGGCAGAGAGAGAGGGAGAGAGGAAGAGAAACCCAAACAGGTTCCACACTGCCAGTGCACAGCCCAACGTAAGGCTCAAGGGGCTTAAATTCACAAGCCGTGAGATCATGACCGGAGCCGAAGTCCGACACTTAACTGACTGACTGAGCCACCCAGGTGCCGCCATTTTGTTTTGTTTTTTAATTTAAGTTTATTTATTTGTGTGTGTGAGAGAGAGAGAGAGAGAGAGAGAGAGAGGGAGGAGGGGAAGAGAGAGAATTCCAAGCAGGCTCTGCCCTGTGAGCACAGAGCCAGACACGATCCCACCACCGTGGGGTCACAACCTGAGCTGAAAGCAAGGGTTGGACGCCCAACCAACTGAGCCACCCAGGCGCTCCTTGGTTAAAAATGTTTTTAACTACAGTCAGTAGCACAACATCAGAAACGACAACAAAAACTTGACCATGTTGGTAATTTTAAGTTAAAATTTATGTTTTGAAATAAAAAATCGTAACAAAAGTTTACAGAACAGTCACACAGATACCATTGCATGCTTCATTTATACAAAAAAGTTCCATAGTCAAAACAAAGAGCTGTCATTTATAAATGTGAGTTCCTTTCTTTGAGCAAGAGATAGCTTATGTGCAACGTGAGACGGAAAAACCAGGGAGACCTGGTGACGCGGCAGTGGCCCAGGGCCTGCCCGAGCGCCGCTTCCCCTGCGCCAGGGGAGGGGAGACGGGCTGCCGTCTCAGGTTCTGTGTGCGGTGGGCCTTTCATTTCAGAGAACAGGACATGATTATAACCGGACCATTTCCTGTGTAGACTTCAACAGAAAATAGCTTGCTTAAAAACCGTACTACAAAGCGTGCTATGCTTTCGGCTGTGACGCTCACCTTCTTTGGAAAATTTCCAATTCAGACGTTTCTGCTTTGGTTTGCTTTCTTGGAGATTCATCCTCCACACGCACCAGTCCATACGAAACAACTAACTGGCGGTGGTTTTTCTGAAGCTGGTCTGTGGCCCCGTCTCCATCACATCACACGGGCTGTGCCCGCCGTGTCTCTGCTCAGGTCAAACCATCTCCTAGTTATGGAGCACCCAGGTGATGGATTTATTGCTTCTTCGTTGCATGACACTGTTTACTGTGCCCTGTGTGTTTTATTATATTCCTGTAGAATTTCGTCAATTCGCGCTGCTATCAGCACGATCCACAGTTTGAGGTTTTTACGTAACTGCTCTTCAGGTGCTCTCCTGGTGAGAGCTCAGCGGATGGGCCCGGGCACAGACATCAGGACCGCGATGCTGGTGGATGAACTCTCTCTGGCACTTCGCACTTCTGACCCTGTCTCCCTCTACTGACGCCGCATCTAGCCTCACAAGAATCAACGGAATTTGCGCACACTGCCTCTCTAGCAAAACACTCAGTTTCTTTTTCAATAGTAAACGTGACTTTTTGCCGCAGAAGACCTGCTCAGGACCAACATCACAAAACCATGCACTCAGACAAATGATCTAAAAGTACAGGGGCCTTATCTCCAAATACCGATTCTAAAATCAAGGTAGGTCTTTAAGACTTTGACCGTGTCCATGGGTCCCCACAATTCTAGGACACCTTATTCCACATCAGTAGGTCTATGGTGTGACAAAAACGAGAGTGCATACTCTTAAATGACAGCATACCAGGATCACTGAACTTCCTAACTACAATGTTTAACGTTTTCCGTACTTACTTAAGAATTCATAGCATGGCATCACTAAAACTTGCTAATTATGAGAGCAGTTAATTTACAAACATTTCCCCTCACAATGATTGTGCCACTATTCGCTTTTATTTATCCCTAATTAAGTTTGATTTCAACTACCTGATTCTGAGTTTGAGGTAGCCTCATAATTCTGCTGCTATGAAAGTGCCATGTTCCAAAATACCACTTGAAGTATTAGATTAGATCTAAATGAGAGAGGAAAACAAAGCAGTTAAACCTTTTCCTCCCTTGGCATACAAACTAAAAAAAAAAAATCATCCATCTTTAGTGATAAAAATATAGTTCTTTTGTGAGCATAGACACAATACATGGAATCTGTTTCTTTCCATGAAAAGCAGAGTCAAGAGAAAAGGACTCAAATTCTAGAGCTACCTTTCGGTTAACCCGAGTAAGAATGTGCATGAACTCAAGCTTGTGAGCATACAGTCTGAGCATCGAGCAAAGTGACTGGATGAACCAGGATCCATCCTTGGAGTTTCGCCAGGAGTAGTAACCTACAAAGCAAAATGTAACCAAAATGCCGTGAGTGTCTGATGTTATAAATTCCCACATAATCGTCAAGGAGAAAACAAGCATACACTTCCTCAAGCAGGGCCAGCCCTAAAAAAGAAAAGAAATGGCGCCTGTGGTGTCCGGGGAAATGACACTAGAGGGGACAAAAGTGTGCTGTGTATATACCCCTGCTCGTGGCGAGGAAACGAAGAGTTGTGAACTACCTTCCCTGCTGAATTATGGGAAGCTCTCTTCTCTGGGTCCCCCTTCCCGCAGGGAGGGTAGAGGGTAATGTGCAGAAGGTACAGAGGCAAACGTGTGAGAAGCACCACTGGGGTAGCACAGTGTTGCAGTCAGATTATTGACTCATCCAAGACAGAAGCTGCTCGTGTCTGCACACACATTCGAGTGTCCTAAATGCGTCTACAAGGCATCTGAATGAAGTATGATAAAGACATTAGAGAGTATTCAAAAACTCCAAAAAAGGGTAAAAATATTTATTGTACTTTTTTCAGATTAACTCTTGGATCGACTGCTTCTAATTTAGAAGCACTTTACCTGGAAAGATGTCCTGAGGTCAAAAAGAAATCATACTGAGCGTATTTAAAAATGTAACATCGTTTAAAAATGCATCTGTCCTCAGCGGCGCCTGGGGGGCTCAGTCGGTTAAGCGTCCGACTTCGGCTCAGGTCATGATCTCACACTGTGAGTCCGAGCCCTGCGTTGGGTTCTGTGTTGACAGCTCAGAGCCCGGAGCCTGCTTTGGATTCTGTGTCTCCCCCTCTCTCTGCCCCTCCTCAACTCACACTCTGTCTCTCAAAAATGAATAAACGTTAAAAAAAAAAAAAAAATTAAAAAAAAATGCATCTGTCCTCCATTTCCAAACTTTGTGACACCCTGAGTTAGTCGCATAATAAATAAATCACACAATCAATACTTATTTATATGCTGATGGATTTAACACAAACCACATTTCTTTTCCCTTGTCATATACTATTAAGGTTTATCTTTTTTATCTCCCATCTCCCAAAGAATTCCTGGAAAACATACCTCTCTCCTATTCCAAGAAGTGGAGGAAACTCTCACAATCACAATACCTGTGACAAAATGGTACATATTGTGTTCTGCTACTAAATCACGATAGTGCTATTCTGCATTACCCTATAGCCTCCTATCTGGCATTAAGTTCATGAATGGCACTGTCCAAGTATGCTTCCTTCTATCAGCAGATTTTCCAGCCAGACTTCACTGAAGACAACCTTCAGACACTTCTCTGTAGCTAAAGTTACCTGAAATACAGCCCCGCTGGCTGTTCATGAATATCAAAATCCTGACAGCCTTTGGAACAGTTTCTTTGTGTTTAAGATCTCCAGGTAACATTCATTGTTTGTACCCTTACCAGGGGCTGTGGAATACGCATATAAGAAGTCGGCTTCCACTGGTATTTTCTGACAGGCGATGTCATCCTCGGTACCACTGTCAGTCTCAATGCCGCAGTCGAGTTCCGTGCCTCGGCAGGCCTAGAGGTTAGAGAATAAACATTTACTAAAAAACTGTTATGTGTGGGGCACCTGGCTGGCTCAGTCGGTTAAGGGTCCAATTTTGATTTTGGCTCAGGTCATGATCTCACTCTTTGTGAGTTTGAGCCCCATGTTGGGCTCGGTGCTAACAGCATGGAGCTTGCTTGGGACTCTCTCTCTCTGCCCCTCTCCCGCTCATGCCCACTCTCACTCACTCTCTCTCAAAATAAATAAACAATAAAAATACAACACCATGTGTGTATACACATAACTGTGATTTCTTTTTTAACGTTTTTTGTAACATTTATTTTATTTTTGAGAGAGAGAGAGAGAGAGAGAGAGAGACAGAGTGCAAGCAGGGGAAGGGCAGAGAGAGGGAGACACAGGATCTGAAGCAAGCTCCAGGCTGTAAACTGTCAGCCTAGAGCCTGATGTACGGCTCGAACTCACAAACTGAAATCATGACCTGAGCTGAAGTTGGCGCTCACGTGACTGAGCCACCCAGGTACCCCTACACACATAACTGATTCCTAAGGAATGTAAAGGCTGTGTAAAAATGGATGTTAACTATGAAGAATATTTTTGATAAAGGTCTAAAATGAACATTTATTCTGGATCTCGTAAGTGGTAGTTTAAATGAATAAAAAAGTTAACATTAGTTCAGTAGCTTCTGGGAGAAAAAAATAATCCATTGGCTAATCCACAAACGAGTAACTTAATCCCTGATTAATCCTCCGTCACCAGGTTATTCAGTGAAAGATTACCTGAATAATGAAGAGTTTGGGTTTGCCGGTTAGACTTCTACAATAATCCCCTCTGAAGAAACCTGTTAATTTTTTCAGGTCAACAGGTCCGTTTGTTCCATAAATGATTCCTTCATCACCGTGGCTTAGAAGCACACAAATAAAACTGCTCCTTTTGCTATGATCTTCTCTAGAAACTGGAAAAACGTTTATAAGTAAGGAAAATAAGCAAAGAAAACCCAACACAACTTCACTCACTCATCTCCTAGGAGACCGCACAGGAGAAAGATGAAGGACTTGAAGACGGAACTGAGAGGTCACTGAAGCCCCACCTGTGCCAGACAGCACAGCTCAGACCATTTCGGGGGGGGGGGGGCACGACTACTCTTATGTCATTTATATACAATGTAGACTTATAAACAGTATGACGCCACCATTCTTATGCTTTATGGTTGTAATTACAGCTACCATCATATAAAGTTGGACCGTGAAGGCGGGTCACTCTTCATTATTTCTTACCACTGTCCAGCAACGCCACAATTTGTTCGCGTGTAAGATCGTTTTTATTCCTGACTTCGTATTTCAAGTTTGTGAATGTTTCTCGGAGGTTCGCCGCATCCACATCTGTACCAGACCGAGATGGCATTCCTGGAAAACAGAAAGGATTACTTAAATTGCATTAAAAAGAAAAAAAGAGTAATGGCTCTGTATGAATTATTCAGCGCAATAAATTCTTCTTTTCAGCTGTTAAGAAAATTCAGTTACTCTGATTGTTGGTAACACTAAGTCTCTTTAGTTTCTTGGCATATAAGACACTTCATAATACAAGCTGTATCAGTGTTATGGTCATAAGGAGATCTTACACAGCTGTTTAGTAAAAAACACAACTGAAATGCTTAATGGGAGAACTTTGGTTAAATAAATTAGGATTCATTTATATAATGGAATACTGTGTTGCCATTTCTGTAGACAAAATTTTACCATGGGAAATGGTCATTGTATAAAAAAACCCTATAAAACAATATAGGATACTACTTTTGTTTAGGAAAAATATGATATACACACACACACACACACACACACACACACACACACATATATATAACCATATACACATCTCATACACTCAGAGGAACTGGATTTTTTTAAGTTCCCAGCAATTTTAAGATGTTACTACTTTAATAATATTTTTTCAGAAAAAAAAACCCACAAACCTACTACCACATTAATATTTTTCACCAGGCATCCTGCTAGGAGTAATTTCCTCCAACCCTTTCCAGACACCACAAGATCATGATTATGACCAGCTTCTTTTGTACAGACGTGGGACAGGAGCACAGAGAGGTTTAGGTACTTGTTGAAAGTGACAAAGCTCGCGTTAGGCCTGTACCTGGGGGTCCTGGGCTTTCATCACTCCTTTACAGTACCCTCCACATCAGTGTGCAGATTGATTGCACAGTGCACCCAGATTTAAAAATACTAAAATGTTGGGGAGGACACACCTTAGAAATGAGTAAGTCATTAACATGTATGAATAGAAAAAAAAAGACTCAATGTCTGTACCTCCAAAATATTGTTGTTAGAGTATCTCTGTGTAGTGTGACTATGAGTGATTTTAATGGTTTTTCTTTTGTTAATCTGTAGTTTTTGAAATTTCTATTATGGCCATATGTAATTTTTTATAAAATTAAAATAAGCCTAGCAAAGTTTTGACTCTGGAGAGGCTGAGGGTACCATGCAGCTATGTGACAAGGTGAGTGAATTCTGGTCCTAGGTTGTGAGCCATTTAAAAATTTTTTAAATGTTTATTTATTTTTGAGAGAGAGAGAGAGAGAGAGAGAGAGCGTGACAGAGCATGAGCAGGGGAGGGGGTGGGGCAGAGAGAGAGAGAGAGAGAGGGAGACACAGAATCCGAAGCAGGCTTCAGGCTCTGAGCTGTCAACACAGAGTCCAACACGGGGCTCAAACCCACAAACCATGAGAGCATGACCTAAACCAAGAGTCAGACACTCAACTGACTGAGCCACCCAGGCACCCCTGTGAGCTATTTAATAGTAGAACCAGAAGTATGATACTGTCAAGAGATCACTGCAAGGCCCTGACCTTCAAATTTCAAAGCAGAAAAAGAGCTCACTCTAATGCTCTAAAGTCTGCTCTAAAGCCAGACTACTGGTTTGTTGTTTGTTCTTATGGTTGTTAAAGAACATATTCAACAATGTAAAATCCTGCCGGAAGTGGGCATCATAACTGGCAATGTTGAGACAGAATGTCCGATGGTTCAAGGCGGCATCTCAACTTACAGCCGAAAGCAATACAAATGCTGCCATTCAGATTTAGACACCCATCCCCATTCACCGTGTCCTCATTCTTCATAACTAATCTAACACCAAGGCCCACTTATCTTTCCAGTGCCACCTGGCTTCTTTTGGCCATTTTCACCACCACTCTGGTAGACAGCTTCCTAAATTAGATCTGCTGCTTCTAATTTCTTTAGTTAAAAATCAATTCTAATGTGATCGATATGCCAATTCAAAGAATGATCACAGCATCAATTTAAAAAAGAAGAAGTGGAAAAATAGCCCATTCAGATCATAAATTATACAAATGGAGCAAATGGAATACTATATGATCATTAAAAGAAAAAAATCTGAAGATTATATAGGAACACGAAAAATGTTTATATTACGTTAAGAGGAATAAGGATACAATACTGCTTGCATATTATGAATACAATTAAGCTTTAAGAGAAACGGTCAGGAGAAAATATCAAGTAATCCATCAAGATATTAATTAGCTTTTTAGGATTGTAGGGGATTTTATTTTTTATATTCTCTAAAAATAAAGTCTGCAATGTATGAGTAGATTCAAGTGGCACTCAGCATAGAGGCTGGGAAGGAGATTTGGTGATCAGGCCATGGTGAATCTAAGAGAACAGTTTCAGTGGAGAGGTAGTGGAGGAAACAGATTCAAGAGGGATGGAAAGAAGTGAAACCAGCAAGCTTGAAGTACATGTTTTCAAAATTTAGAGGAGACAAAAATGAGATCAAAGCTTAAGAGGAAGCAGGGTAAAAGAAAGGTCTCTTTCAAATGGGGCTCTGTCATTTTTGTAGGGGGAAAGGAAAAAGTCAACAGAGCAAGTGAAGATACAAACAGGTGAAGGAGTCCAGGAGGTGGATTGAGAGCTCAGGCGGGGGGCGTGGTTGGGCACACCACGGCCAAGTCCCAGCTCTGCTATTAAATTATCTGTGTGACTCTGTGCAAGAGTTTTAACCTTTCGGCACTAACCGTGGTTGCTTTTCCGGGTTGTTATGCAAATTAAACAAGAGAATACCTACCAGGTGCCCTGTGCGATTCCTGGAATGAAAAAATACTACTACCTATTATTTGTTGAATCCTTCCATTAGCCTTAAAGAGGGAACAGGGGGATAAAGAAACGAGGGCAGAAAAGCCAACACACAGATAGGAGCCTGCTATAGGAAGAGGGAGAGATTATGACGGTGGATAGAACATGGAGAGTTCATAATGTATTGCAGGACATGAAGGGTCCCGCTCCATCCTTACTTTGTGGTTATTCTGTGTTATCGTTTACTAACTAATAGCATCGGTTCTATTTTTAAAATTATACCAAATGTAAATAGTACAATATTTGAAAAGGGCTAAAAATTGGGTTGTGATACATACCGGTACTTTCATGAAAGTTCTTATTATTAATTATTATACATAAACCCATTTCAGGGTAATCCATTTTGTAACTGTTGTCCATGTATATTCCAGAGTCCATTGATTTGCTTCCATGGAAGATCTTTCTGCTCGGAAATCAAAACAGTTTACAAAGATAGAAAGGCCAATGCTGCTGTTCACATCAGTACAACTTTTATAACACAGACGAACAGTTCACATTTGTTGGGTGAATGTTAGGCTGTGTGCTGCGGGCCTTTCCTGATTTAAATTTCACAAGAAACCATTTTACGGATGAGGAAGTGACTGTTGTGAGGCTAATGTGCAGATGGTTATGCAGATAACGTGTCAGGACCGAGGCCAAGAGCACCTGTTGGACTTCAGAGTCCAGGCTTTTAATCTCCACATTTGGTTTTCCTCTAAATTGTATAGAATTTCATCACATCCATTTTATGCTTTAAACATTTTAAATTTCTTGTAATGTTGTGAGATATTTTACCTTTCAAGGTAAGAGCAATGTCTTAAAAATTACCCTGAAATGCTAGGAAAGCAACAAAATGCATATATGACTTGAAGCACAATATTTACCACAATTCCTAAATTGTTCCTTAAATGCCATGAGTTAAACAAATTAATAGTTAATACAGAAAATCACTGTTGTAAATAACTGGAAAATACTTGTCTGAAAGTCGCTAAACCTCTGTTAATCCTAGATCAGGGTCAATAAACTTTTATTTTTTTCCAAAAGGGCCAAATATCAAGTATTTGAGGCCTGCAGGTCATACAGTGTTTTTTGTAGCTCCTCCGTTCTGCTGGTGAACATAGCCCAGGACAATATGTAAGTCAAAGTGTGTGGCTACATTCCAATAATACTTGACCAAAATAGACTGGAAGCCCAAACCCTGATCTAGCCCAAGAATCAGTAAATACCAGGTCTAGGAACAGCCAAACCTCAATACCTAAAGTGCATGTACTCATGCCTTTAACCGGGGAGCATTTCATTACATGCAATTACATGCAATTCTAAAAACATTGTTGGAAAAAGATGAAAATAGTACATGAAAGCAGTCAAGGTCAGAAAGGAACTATTATATTTAGCTAGAGGTGAAGATCCCCACATTTTACAGGTGAGAAAATCAGCACTCTGAAAGCAGACTGACTTGTTGGAGACCATATAGATAATGGATCCCAGAACAGTAATTCTCCACCTCCTGCTGCCTCCTAGGAGGCAGTAGGATGGCCAGGCTGGGGGAGCTGGGGGAGCCGGGGTCGGGGGGGGGGGGTGGGGGGGAGGGGGCTGCCTGATAAAAAGCAGAGACTCAAAAAACCAAGGGACATGAGGATAACTTAGCACAGGACAAAAACGACCTAAATCTGTTTTGGGCTCCCATGCAATTTGCTACTAAATTATATTCTAGGGGCACCTGGGTGGCTCAGTTGGTTAAGTGTCCTGACTTCGGCTCAGGTCATGATCTCACAGTTCATGAGTTGAGCCCCGCGTTGGGCTCTGTGCTGACAGCTCAGAGCCTGGAACCTGCTTCGGATTCTGTGTCTCCCTCTTTCTCTGCCCCTCCCCTGCTAATGTTCTCTGTCTCTCAAAAATGAATAAAAACAGTAAAAAAATTATATTCTATATGATATGAAAAGGTAGGAAGATGCATGTATCATTTAAAAAGGTTTTTAAAAAAATCCCCAAACCCTCTAAAAGGACAGTGCATTTCAAAAGTTTAGTTTCTAGGAAATCTCCTTAGTGAAACAGACACCACTAAATCTTTACTGGTAACCTGTTAATAGTTCTGTAATACTCTTATTTAGTACTAAAACTACTACTTCCCTGGGTGGTCCAAAATAGTAATATCAGGTCTCAGAAAGAAATTTTAGAATTCAAAGTTCTCCAAGAGATTGCAAATGGATAATGACATGAATTAAATTAATAGTGTTTTGAGTTTTATCTGTTTTCTTTCTCCAACATCTGGTTATGGGAAACATTAATATGTAAAATATTGCAAAAAGGAAGACAGAAAAACAAAGGGTACAAGATCATCTAAAACCAGGCAATTCTTCCCTAGACTCGGAATTGTCATTTCATTTTAGTCTTGTCACTCAGAGATAAACACAACGCCAAAAATCTCCCCCAAACACAGAAGCTCTCATCCTGCAGAAGGATTTAGGGAAGCACAGAACCATCCAGATTTGCAAGTTCTGCCCTTCCTGTCGCGTCCCGCTTCCAGGTTGGGGTCTCTGACTGTGGGTCAGGCACTGTACCTCGTCTTTCCCCCCATCCTCCCCATAGTTTCGTGAAAGTTTGATTTTAACAAGATTCAGGGAGGCTAAGTAGACATGTGTAGCCACACAGCTGCTGAGGTAAGGAGCTGGCTGGGTGTCTCTGGTTTGAAAGGCCTTTCTGTTTCCTTGCTTCTCAAAGTTCGCTGTATCACATACACGTGCCTTTCTCTGATTATAAAGATAGTATTAGAAATACTCACGTTTCGGAATTTTTAATGGATTTTGCATCCACTGAGTTTTCACTGTTCTCCATGGGTACTTCTAACTAGAATATAAAGATAGGAAGTAATCAAAATCTGTCCTTATATGATCACTGCCTCCTCTTAATTATTCCAATGATGGTTTCTCCAAATTAATGCTTTATATGGACATTTTCACATTAGCGTTACCCCCCTCCCCAGCTTCACCTCCTCTGTTAAATGTTTCTGTGAGTCAAACCTGAAAACAATGATCCCTTCTAAAAGTATGTGTAACGGAGCCCATTTCTTGGTCTCTTTCTTTCTTTCTTTCTTAAGCGAGCTATGAAGTCCACACAGTATACAGGGAAGAAGGATGCGGCTTGATCAATTTTTACATTTGTACACTCCCACCTGACCAAGGTACCAGTTGCAACTTATTGCAACAGAGCAGGTCATTCATGGATAAGAACTCAGTTTTCTAACTCAACACCATCAACACAAAACCCAGAAAGTCCCCATCACAACGGTATACCTCACATCATACTATTCTACGATGCTTTAGATTCTTGAGAGATACAGCACCAAGAAGTCCCAAACCTCCATATAATCTTTATTCTGAAACTGGGCTTGAGAATCCCGACTTCTCGTTCAGGGTGGTGGGGTGGATGGCCTGGGAAACCAGGAAGTAAGAACTGAAGTTTCTGCTTTCATGCTTCCATCAGACAATTCTAGCCTACCTTATGCAGTGCGCAAGTCCTTAACAATCAAAGCACTTATTATACAGCAGACACTTGTGCTGGGCATGTGACCGTTTCTCTTCCCAACACTCCTACAAGTCAGGAAACTCCACTTTTAGCGATTAAATGACTTGGTCCACAGTCACAGAGCTAAGTGACTGAGGCCCCTTCCTTCCCACTCTGCTCTGAGGCCTCCGAGGAAGCCAGGTCCTTACTACTTGTCTTCTGGAGTTCTCCCATGTCTTCTCTAGCCTTCCAGAAGTAAAGGTACTTCCCATGGCAATCTGCCTCCTTAAATAAAGAAGAGAGAAAAAACAGGGCCAAAATTTCTCAACTTTCTCCAGCCTCTAGAAGCCCTGGCTATCTCAGAAATTCTAACCAAGGTACAATTTTAACCTAACTCGTATGCTAAAATCAGGAATCTTAAAAGAATATACCAGCCCATCAACAGGACCTACTCAACCACAGAGCTTATATAGAAAGCCTTAGCCTCCCTTCCCACTTTTAAAAAATTGTGATAAAACATACATAAATTTACCATCTTAACTATTTTAAGTGTATAATTCAGTGACATTACGTATAGTTACATTATTGCATAACCATCACACCATCCATCTCTAGAACCTACTTTTTCATCTTCCCAAACTGAAAATCCCTACCAAAGCCCGCCCCTTTCAAGGCCTCCTAAGAGCTAAGGAGACTTCTTTTGTTCTCCAAAGTTAAGTTCCTTCCTGCCTTCTCCCTAAATATTATATGCCCCTGTGGTGGGGAAAGATGGAGACAAGAATATGGAGGAAAGGAAGTGTCACCATTTCAATTCAACCACAGAGGAGGGTAGCATTTCACCTTCTCTCAAAGCCAGTCTTTACTTTGCATTTCTAACAAAGACTTTTTGCTTTTCTACCATCTTGTTTCCTACAGGCTCACGGGAGGATAGTGATGAACCCTCTTTCAGTAAGTAAGCAAATATTTAGTGAGCACATGCTTTGTGCTAGGTACCATTGTAAGTACTAGGACAGAGTAGAAGACAAGGCAAAGTTCTTACCTTCAAGAAAGTTTCATCCTAGAAAGGAAGAATAGTTACAGATTGATGGTAAGATTTCTGACACTAATTGGAACTCTGAAGAAAATAAAATAGGGTAAAGTACTAGAGAGACTGGGCGTATGAGCTACTTTAGCTAAGGTGGTGGAGAAGCCATCTCCGAAGTGACAGTTACATGGAGATCCAAATGACATTGAGGCTATCCTTGCCAGAGAAGGACCCCGAGTACAATGTCTCTGAAAAAGTTTGGTGTATTCATGGTACACAAAGAAGATTAATTTCACTTAGTGCACGGTCAAGGGAGGGGAGGGAAGGGAAGAGAAATGGAGTAGGAAAGGTGAGATCACATGGGGCCCTCAGGAGCTGAGAGCAGCTTGGGTTTTATTCTGGTTGCAAGGAGAAACCATTGGTGTGTTTTTAAGCAGAGGAGGGAAGGAATGCTTTCAAAAGATCACGGTCACTGCTGAGTGGAGAATTAACTGCAGAAGACTGGAGCACAAACACATAGGCCAATGGAAAGCCTTAAAGAATAGTTCTAGAAAGGGATGATGATGGCTTAGACTAGAGTTGAACAGTGGATGTAGGCAGTTAAGAGTCTGGAATCGGAGAGATCAGTGCTGGAGATACACTGGGGCACTCTGGTATTTAGAGAGCCAGTAGGAGACTAAGGTGACTGCAGCAGGGGGAGTATCAGAGGAATGTCTGGAAAAATTGTCTAACACTTGGAAATGGGCAAAAGAAATTACTGTATATCATTTCAGTGTGGTGCTGGCCATTGTCAAGAGGAATCTTGACTTTATAGGGTGTCTTTTGACTGACCTTGTACTGTGTAGGTTATTTTACAACTCTGTAGGAAGATAAGTCATGGAAAATGGATGGTCATGCAAAGGATTCTTGTCTACAGCAACAAAAATGAATGTGTCTTTTAATGATGCAGTTGGTTTTGAACCTCTAGAAAAGAGGACCCTTTCAAATGATGTATTACCGCCCTATAGGATATTAACCAGTTTTGCTTCTATTAGCAAATTCATTTCATTATACCTAATTGTCTATGTTTGTTCTTCCAATTCTCCTTTAACTGGTCTTAATATCTTACTGGTTCTATTATTAATTAAAATATCTGGTGCGCCTGGGTGGCTTAGTCGGTTAAGCATCTGACTCTTGCTTTTGGCTCAGGTCATAATCTCACAGTCATGGAATCGATTCCTGCATCTGGGCCTCCTTCGGATTCTCTCTCCTTTCTCTTTCTGCATCTCTCCAAATTGCACGTGTACGCTCTCTCTCTCTCTCTCTCTCAAAATAAATAAACATTAAAAAAAATGCTTTAAAATATCTGACACATTTATTTTACATTTACCCAACAGCCACATTTTATACTTTTCAAAAATCATAGTTTAAAAGGATCCATGTTGCCGCAGAGGGTTGGGGAGAAAATGGGAGAACGAAAATGAGTAAAGATAACAAAAGTGAGTAAACAGTTTTGCAGTGAAGGGGAAAGGAGAAATGGGATAGTAGCTGGAGGGGGACAAGGAGGCAGAGATTTCTTAAGTTGTTTGGTTTTAAAGATAGGTTATAGAAGGCATGCTTTCATGTTGGTGAGAATGATCTGTGTAAAGTGAGAAATTAATAGGGCAAGAGGAGAGAAAGTTCCTGAAGGGATGAAAGGGTTTGTGGATGTAGCTCACATGTGGGGAGGTGTCAGTCTCAGCTAAGAACAGGAGAGGGTTCATCTGCCATGATGGGAAGGAGGACACCCCGTGTAAAGAGATGGTGAATGTGATAGAGGGAGGATTAGGTACTTCCCTGGGATTGCTCCTATTTCCTCTATATTTAGATCAGCCATGAGACAAGAATCCCAAAATGTCCTAGCTGTATTTTTGTGCGGACTTACCCATGTATTTGAACCAAGTCATACCTAAAACCAATCACGCACAATATGAGGAGAGATGTGTGAAATAGGCATTCTCATACACTACTGGAAGGGATGTCAACTGGGATCATCTCTTGAGAATTTCTTGATATGTCCTCCCCCCCCCTCAATAAATGCTTTGAAGTTTGGCCTGGTAAAATCATACTTCTAAGAATGCAGCCTAAAAAAATAGCCCCAGGGGTTGGTGGGGGTGGGGAGGGAAGGATATGCATTTTTCAACAAAATATTGAGAATATCGAGAACTGAGAATAGTTAAGTTGTGGTATATCCATACACTGGCTAATAGAGCTATAAAACTTAAAACAATGTTTTTTTTTTTTTAATTTTGGAGAGAAAGTGCACACGGGAGAGGGGCAAGGGAGAGAAAGACTCTTAAGCAGGCTACACTCAGCCCTGGTATAAAAGTTTTTTAAACAACTTAACAAGGGGCACGTGGGTGGCTCAGGTCATTACTCGCAGTCATGGGATCAAGCCCTGCATCAGACTCTGCACTGAGTGTGGAGCCTGCTTGGGATTTTCTCTCCCATTCTCTCTACCTGTCTCTCCCCAGCCCTCTCTTAATCAAAATATATAAACAGTACAAAAAAGTACCTATCAATTATATAGCAAATGCTTATAATGTAAGGCTAAGTAGATATAGGTTACAGGGGTGCCTGGGTGGCTCAGTTGGTTGAGCATCCAACTGTGGCTCAGGTTGTGATCTCACAGTTGAGTTTGAGACTTGCGTCGGGCTTGCTGCTGTCAGCACAGGGCCTGCTTAGGATCCTCTGTCCCTCCCTCTCTCTCTCTCTCTCTCTCTCTCTGTCTCTGTCTCTCTCTGCCCCTCCGCCACTCATGCTTTCTCTCTCAAAAATAAATAAAACATTAAAAAAATGCTTTTAAAGCTGTATAAAATAATCTCCATCAAAGCAAACACAAGAAAAAGACCCAAAGTAATTATCTAGCATCTTTACATATTAACCTGTTAACTGTGGCTATCTCTGGGGGATGGGATTATTGGCAACTTATTCCTTCCTTAAAATTTTATTTTCTATTTTTTCTATGATATCTGTATTGTTTAAAAACATTTTTTTAATTATTTTATTTATTTTTGAAAGAGACAGAGCATAAGTGCGGGGGAGGGGCAGAGAGAGAGAGAGAGAGAGAGAGAGAGAGAGAGAGAGAGAGAGAGAATCCAAAGCAGGCTTCAGGCTCTGAGCTGTCAGCACAGAGCCCGATGTAGGGCTTGAACCCACGAACCATGAGATCATGACCTGAGCCAAAGTTGGATGCTTAACTGACTGAGCCACTCAGGGGCCCCTGTACTGTTTTTGTTTGTTTGTTTATTTGTTTATTTATTTATTTATATTAATTTATCTTGTAAATCTTTGTTTAACTCAAATTTTAGTTAATTAACATACAGTGCAATATTGGTTTCAGGAGTAGAATTCAGTGATTCATCACTTTTTTTTTTTATTTTTTTTTTAATGTTTATTTATTTTTGAGACAGAGGGAGACAGAGCATGAACAGGGGAGGGGCAGAGAGAGAGGGAGACACAGAATCTGAAACAGACTCCAGGCTCTGAGCTGTCAGCACAGAGCCTGACACAGGGCTCGAACTCACGGACCGTGAGATCATGACCTGAGCCGAAGTCAGACGCTTAACCGATCAAGCCACCCAGGCGCCCCAGTGATTCATCACTTACATACAACACCCAGTGCTCATCACAGCAAGTGCCCTTTTTTTTTTTAAATGATGTATGTTTACTTTATTTTATTTTTTAAATTTACTTCCAAGTTAGTTATAATACAGTGCAACAGTGATTTCAGGGGTAGATTCCTTAATGCCCCTTACCCATTTAGCCCATCCCCCCTCCCACAACCCCTCTAGCAACCCTCTGTTTGTTCTCCATATTTATGAGTCTCTTATGTTTTGTCCCCCTCCTTGTTTTTATATTACTTTTGCTTCCCTTCCCTTATGTTCATCTGTTTTGTCCCTTAAAGCCCTCATATGAGTGAAGTCATATGATTTTTGTCTTTCTCTGACTGACCAATTTCGTTTAGTATAATACCCTCCAGTTCCATCCACATAGTTGCAAATGGCAAGATTTCATTCTTTTTGACTGCCGAGTCATACTCCATTGTGTATATATACCACATCTTCTTTATCCATTCATCCATCGATGGACATTTGGGCTCTTTCCATACTTTGGCTATTGTCAATAGTGCTGCTATAAACATTAGGGTGCACGTGCCCCTTCGAAACAGCACACCTGTATCCCTTGGATAAACACCCAGTAGTGCAATTACTGGGTCAGAGGGTAGTTCTATTTTTAATTTTTTGAGGACCCTCCGTACTGGTTTCCAGAGTGGCGGCACCAGCTTGCGTTCCCACCATCGGCGCAAAAGAGATCCTCTTTCTCTGTATCTTCGCCAACATCTGTTGTTGCCTGAGTTATTTTTGTGTATGGTGTAAGAAAGTGGTCCAGGTTCATTTTTCTGCATGTCGCTGTCCAGTTTTCCCATCACCACTTGCTGAAGAGACTGCCTTTATTCCATTGGATATTCTTTCCTACTTTGTCAAAGATTCGTTGGCCATACGTTTGTGGGTCCATTTCTGGGTTCTCTATTCTGTTCCACTGATCTGAGTGTCTGTTTTTGTGCCATGTATTATTTTTAAAGTTAGAAAACAGTAACAAAGATCATTTCTACTATGAAAGTAGCAATCCTTCCTTAACTGCTCTGTGCCATGTTCTAGTCTCCCTCTTTTTCTTTCTCTTTCACACATTGAAAAAAAAAATGTATCAGGTACAGGAAACCTCAAATGTCCTTGAACCCTAAATCTAGAGACCAAATTGCCCCATGCAGGCCAATTCTAAGTGGGCAGACTAGAACTCAAAATAACTATCCGTCCGTAATTTTTTGCTAAAAAACAAAGTTGTGGTTAATTTGATGAATTGAAAGAATAGTTACAGAGTGGCTAACAATTCTGAAAACATAGGCAAATATATAATGATTTATTGTTGTATTACAATCCATATGAAAATAGTATTATATATGTTTCAAGACTTTATGGCCAGCCTGTAGTAAATCTGGACTGAAAACACAGTGGGAAAGAAGACTTAATAAAAATAGAAATTTCTTGGGGCGCCTAGGTGGCTCAGTCGGTAGAGCATCTGACTTTAGCTCAGGTCATGATCTCACACTCTGTGAGTTCAAGCCCCGTGTTGGGCTCTGCGCGGACAGCTCAGAGCCTGGAGGCCGCTTCAGATTCTGTGTCTCCCTCTCTCTCTGCCCTTCCCCTGCTCATGCTCTGTCTCTCTCTGTCTCAAAAATAAATAAAAACATTAAAAAAAAGAAAAAAGAAATTTCTTAAGCTGAGCCCTGAGCTCCTGCCAGTGTCCTTTCTGGCTCCCAGGGTTTGTCTCAAATTGGCCCTGTGAATGGGTTTTCCAAATGTACAGTATGTGCTCAGGAACCCCTAAATGCTGGTAGGTTCCCGCATGGGACTGAAGCCCTTAAGAGATCCTGTCAAACACTTTGGCCAACAGTGCAGTGATTCTTAGACTGAAATACTAATTTCTAACAACCTTTTTATCTTTTGCCAACAATAAGCTGTGGAATGAAACTATTCTATCCTTATAGAAAGTTTTAATTTAAATAGTGACCAGCTTTCCAGAGTTTTAAAATATTTGGCTTCTTGGCTCATATCAGTGTTAAGATTTAATTTAAGTAATAGACTTTTACGTAGTTACTTCCTTTTCACTGAATTTTTTTTTTCAACGTTTATTTATTTTTGGGACAGAGAGAGACAGAGCATGAACGAGGGAGGGGCAGAGAGAGAGGGAGACACAGAATCGGAAACAGGCTCCAGGCTCTGAGCCACCAGCCCAGAGCCCGACACGGGGCTCGAACTCACGGACCGTGAGATCGTGACCTGGCTCAAGTCGGATGCTTAACCGACTGCGCCACCCAGGCGCCCCTGAACTTTCTTTTTAATTTAACTTAATGATTTTGGAGAGCGAGAGTACGCAGGTGCGGGAGAGGGGCAGAGGGTGAGAGAGAATCCTAAGCAGGCTCTACACCCAGTGCAGAGCCTGATGTGAAACTTGATCACGACCCTGGGATCATGACCTGAGCCAAAATCGAGTCAGATGCTCAACCGAGCCACCCGGGTGCCTCTACTGAACTTTCTCCGACCAAATCATTCTTAAAAGTTACAGTTTCATATAGATCAAGCTTAATACAAATAATTGTAATTTATTAATATCTGATATTAGGCATGAGATGTACGATCTTGTTGCAGTAAAGGCAGTTGGTAGCTGAAAGGAAAAATATGAATTCTTTAGAGTAGGATTATAGTATTTGATAAGGATTTCTCAGGAAAAAATACTGTAACATGCTTCATGGCTTTTGTTACCAGAATCTGAATACTATACATTGTGACAGTATCAGTTGACCTTCATATAGTATCATAAATTTATATAATGGTAAATAAAATCCTCACTGCCTCACATTCGTGCACATTTGTTCTCTCCTTGTCACCATCTGCTTTTTCCACGTGAAAGTAGCAAATCCACACTCTTGGGATCAGCGCTGTGATTCTCACAGAACTTACTAATGTGTCACATTTAGCATTACCTCACCTCCATTAGCTAATGCTTGGCTGAATATAAATTATTCTGAGGATGGTGATCTCATCTTGAAGGAAAAAAAATGATCCCTCAAGGGAAACATCTAATGCTCTAAATGATAACAGAAGTCTATGTTCTTAGAACATTTTCATTTGACAAAACGTAAGTGGGAAGATAAGAAGGATTTAAAAAATACATCTCAGTGCAGCAATGAACTTAATACTAATTTTTTCTGCTGTACTGATGTATGTTATTTTTTCCCACCAATTCAGGATGCTGCTGCTCACAAAGTAGATTTCTGAATATATATTAGGTCCTAGAGAAAATTTAAGTGGACCAATTGGCATTAGATGGCAACTTGAATGTGGGTCTTAGGGTCACTTCTCAAGTTCCTAGACTCTTTTAGCATTTGCCACTGAAGATACAAACAGATCTTCAAGTTTAAAAACAGGTTTTCAGTATAAATTTGCTGTCACTCTGAAACAGATATTTAAACATTTCACACTGTGTTTTCCTAAACAAGTGAAGAGTTGTAATGTTTTCCTATTTATATTGCGGTTAGCCAACTAAAGGGACCATCATGTATTGCAATAATACAGTAAAGCAGAGAAAGTCATCTACAGTTAAGGTGCAGAATGGAAATTAATTTCTAAAATTGCAATTTCTATATGAAGTTATGAAGTGTTATGTAAAAGCCCACAAAATTCTGTTATTAAAAATGAATAGTTTGAAAGTGTGTCTACAGCAGAGATTTCCGAATAAGATTTTAAAATAGTATAAACAGTTTGCTAGATTCCTACTCAGCTAACCTGTCCCCCGTCAGTAGGTTGTTCCTGGGGGCTACCCTACAAGGAAACTGAGGTAAGGGATAAAGCCTGGTCTCAAAGGGTTTGAAATCTCAAAATGAGACATCAGAATGAATACTGCTCACTTATGAATCAACTCCATGAATCTATCTAAAAAAACAAAACAAAACAACACACTGTATTTCTGATTAGTTCTTCCAATGATGGTCTGAGACGTTAAGATCCCCATTTTACAGTTCAGCTGACTGAGGCTCAGAGCAGTTAAGTAACTTAAGTGGCAGAGCCAGGACTCCCACTCTTCTACGTGACTTACTACCCTATAGGACACTATTCATAATTTTAAGACAGGAAACTAAAATCCATAACCTAGAAGCTCTAATTAAGAAGCAGCAAAGAGCATAAATAACATGACAGAAACTGATAGCAGAGACACAGAAATAGTATAAAGTGCACTTACTCTAATTAATGAAGAAAATAAGGATGACAGTTATGGTGTTTCTGATGCCACTGGGTAATTTACTTCTAAAAGTCACATAACTGCTTTCATGTTAAGCTTTCAGTATGTTATTAAGACATATTTTCTGTATGCCTCTAAAGTAAAGGTGAAGCCTTCCCATTAGGACTTCTGGGAAGACTATGCTTTTGCCAAAGAACTTGAAAAACATCAGGGTTGCATTTATAACCGATTACAGAGGACAAAGTCTGAAAAGCAGTCATGTATCCAAATTTAGTAAGTGAAACAGAAAAACGTACTTTTCAAATAGTTTGAATAAGAAAAGACTTCAGCTCTAACGTACTGGGGGTTTTATGGAAACTGTTTCCCATCTAGTCTCTGAGTTTCTTTGGGGAATTGTAAGACTCACTGAATGGGATGTTGTCATTGGACCGAGGAGTCAATCTTTTAATATTTATTTTGTAATGAGGTGAAAACCCACTGAGCAGCAAGTAGAATTAAATACAGAGTAAACTAGACTAAGTTCAGTGGTGCCATAGAATCAAATGAAACCATTCTTTCCTTTCTTCTGGAAGGGCCACAGGCCCAGGAAGACAGGCTGGAATTGCTCCCCTCCTATTCAAAGCCAAATTGTGTATAAAATAAATGTAGAATGAAGGATCCTGAATGCCTTTCATAAAAATTACAGCTAACCTACAAGACTTTCTCCTGCCCACTCAGAACCACTCCTCTCTACACGCAGATTCGTGTTTACAATCACCTGACTTAAAAAATCCTCCCAGGGAGAGAAGGTTTGAAACTGGGAAAAGTCAGAGTGAGCAGTATTTACTCATTTGTCATTTGTGCTATAATAATTACCTGAACAACTGCGTGCAGAGTACTGCGGTCAACCTGAGTGGATGCAGTGACGGCAGAGCCGTGGGTCCCATCCCTGTGTGGGACTTGCCTGTACCCCCCGGGGAATTCAGAGGTGCCTCCACAAGCCAGATGCCAGACAGTGCTCAGTAGGGATCACCTAACTTTATCTTACTCGAACTCAGAATCTCTATAAGCAATTTGCAGGCAAAACCAAAATAGGCAGAGAAATAACATTACATAGTTAGAAAGCACCGTCAACAGACATCCATTTCATCCTTACAACTACCCTATGAGGTGTGTATATAATTTATGCCTAATCTACGAAAGAGCTAGTAAGTGATGCCCTTGGGACTTGGCCTCGGGTCTTCTGACAACAGAGTGCCTATTCCCCTCCATTACATTTATATTTACTAAATGTGTACAGAACATTATCTAACAGTTGAAGAATTCCCACATCTTTTTGGGGGCCCAAACACCAGTGCTTCCTACCTTTGAGGCAGAGTTTAAAGATCTAATACTAGGCACCAAAACTGTTCTGAAAGCATACGTGAAAGGAAAGACTGCTTTTTAGCACTGAAGGAGGATGAAGCTGTAGGTTGTGTTAAATTAGGTTTGAAAGCAAACAGTAAAGAAATATTATAAATGTCTATATCAGACAACACGTTAGTCTCTTAAAATGGCAGGAAGAAAGGCCTTTTTTTTTTTAAGGAGAGCAAAAGCAAATCTGATTTAAATAGGTACCATGTTTCATTTCCTTTGTATTGTGAGCAGGTTTTATCACCACAGTTTAATAAATTGTTCCTTTATTAAAACACATTCTAACTTTCAAAGCCTTCTTTTGCAAAAAAGCAAAGCAAAACTAAAGCTCAAACATCAGGTGTGATAGAGATGATTTAAGTTTGGAGATCATGTGACTCTAACACATTCAAAGTGGCTGAGCACATTTTGATACAGGCTGGTCTAATCACTTTGCTCAGCACCTGTTACTATCTTGCATATTCATGTTGTTACAGCGTCTCCATATTTCAGTTCTGCAGTTCCTTTCTAATCCACATCTTTTAATTATAATTTGCCAAGTAATCCTAAAATAGGTTTACTTTTTCTAAATAGGGCTTAATTATTTAAAAAAAACATAATACTGTAGTCTGGGCATTAACATGTGCCAGGCCCTAGACATGGGGAAAGACAATAAGGAACAACAAGATAAACACAGTACTTCATGGAATTTGCTTACTAACTAGTAGGGGAGATAAACTAGCAATTGCAAAGGATATGCCATTTCCTTCTTAGGAAATGCAGGATGCAAAAGGAACACATGATGAGAAGACTTAAACCTTGAAGTACTTAATGAGAACAGAAACCTAAGTAGAAGTTCCACAAGGAAATGTGATGTAAAGAAGGGAGAGAGCGAATGCAGAGTGTTCCAGGCAGAGAATTGGTATTAAGATCAGCCTGGCTGTGCAGAAAGTGAAATGGTGCTATAATGAAAGATAAGGCAGGGGAGGAGACCAAGGACCCAACCCGTGCTTGGCTTTGTTAGCCTCATTAAGGCACTGGGTTTGTCCTATGGGCAAAGGATAAGCCTTCTGGAATTCTATTTTGTAAAGATCACTCAGCCTGTGCTGTGAAGAATGGACTAGAAAGGGGGAAGGGGTCTGGAAGTACGGAGACCAATGAGGCTGTTGTAGCCACCTGAGAGCCTGGGGTGGCTCTCAGGAATGCAGAGAAGTGGACAGATGTGGCGGATATTCAGGAGGAGGTCCAGAGGCTTGATGGCTAACTGAGGAAAGAACAGGGCGCGGTAGCTGAGAAGGCTGGTTCCTGGTTTCTTGGCTTGGATGCCCTTTACTGAGTACAGGGAGAGAGGAAGCTTCTGCACGGCTTGAGAACAGACCACTCAAATCAAGAGTGACAAGTGTGAGAAGGGCGCAATTTTCAGCATGGCCTGAGGGGGTTTCAAAGCAGCTCCTAGGGGACTTTGGCAATGGATATTTAACCACAGGGAAGAGCTGCAAGGACTTATGGAAGCCCTCAGGTCTGAAAAGGAATTGGAATTCAATGCTTGAAGTTACGTCTCTGGAAAACTGAGTCACACAGTCTACCGGAGAAAATCTAGGCCCGAGACGGAACAGGCAGCAAAGACCAACCGGTCGTCCAGTAACGGGAGGATCGGCCCCGAGGGCCGCGCCTCTCGGCACCACCAAGCCCGCCTTCGGCCCCCCAGGGGCACGGTTTCTGGGCGCCGAGCGTCCGCTCCTCTCTTCCCGATCCAAATCTTAGCCCAAGGCCGCCCAACCTTCCCAGGCATCCCGCTGCCTTCGGCTCTCGGCTCCTCCTCCTACTGCCGGGTTCGGCGCCCCCTCCCCCCACTCGTCCCCAGGCCCGGGGTCTAGTCTCCTGCAATCCGGCTTGGATGCTCCGGCCCGGCCTGTCCATTCTCCCGTCCTCCGGGCTCGGCCCCTCCAGCCAGATCTCCGCTCCTCGGCCCGGTCTCCCCCACCCCTGCTCGGCTCTGTCGCCAAGCGGGCTTCGGAGCACGGTCTCACACCCATGTGGTGCCATAACAAAGGATCCGCCGCACAGACCCTGCCCATCTCTTCCACTCCCCCCGGAGCAGCTGCAGGCCCGGCGGGCGCCGGGCTCTGGAGGATGGAGGGAGCGGGCCTAGGGCTGACGGGGCCGCGGCAGGAAGGGGCGATGGCAGCACTCACCGCACACACAGTCTCCACACAACGGCCACCGACTTGCTCCTCTCCGCACAGGCTCCGTTTCTCTAGCCGTCCGCCAGCTGCCCATTAAGGGTGAGTTCCAGAGCAGGCTCCGCCCCCGCTAGCCCCGCCCCGGGCCCGCCCCCTCGGCTCAGCCCGTCTCAGCGCTGACACGTCCCTCCAACCCCGGCGCGCTCTCGTCCCCACCGCCCCAGGCCCCTTTCTCATAGGCCTGGTGCTCTCCTTTCTCCGGCCCCTCCGCACCTATGTCGCTCTCTCATTGGCCCGGCGCCCTCCTGCCGGCACGCCCCCTCACGCTCTGGCCTGGCCCTCGCGCGGGGTTTGAAGACGGACCCCGCCTGCTGCTGCGGGCCCACGGGTTTCCGCCGTGGCGCGGGTTTCTTTCTGAAAGTAAAAGGACGGAGACGTGAAGGCCTCACGAGGCCCAAGGAGCAGAGAGAAGGGAGTCAAAGGCGGGCCCCGTCAGACCTCCGGGAGGAAAGGGAGCAGGCCGCGACCCGCGCTGGTAAATCTGTACTTCGCTTTTCTTAGCTCACCCCCCCCACTTACTGTCTCTAAATCCGAATCCTTCCCTGCTCTACTGATTTCCCCGCCCGTTTTCGTTCACAATCTCCGTTCAGACCCTGATGCAAACAACATACCGTTTTCGCAGGAGAATATATCAACACAATTGAGCACGAAATTCACCCAATTTCAAGAGCTTCATGATATCCACGTTAAGAACTAGCCTGCTCCCCAACATTTTTGCCCATTCAGGTATAAATCCGGGGGCTGCGGTTTGTACATAAATATGCATCGTCTTGTATATATGGCACCCCTTTGTTGAGTGCTTAGTACATTTTCGCAGTGCACTTTCTCATTGCATCCTCTCTACAACTCCAAGAGGTAGGAATTCCAATTACAGTCGCTACAGGTGTTGAAGACAGTTAAATCATTTGCTCTTGCTAAAAGAGTTATCGGGGTTAAACTCAGATCCTTTCTTTATCCTTCCCAAATTGAGAGCGGTCCGGTGTTTGGCAGTCCTTTCTCTGCTGCAGTGCAACTGAAGAATACGACCCCCTCCAAATCCTACCGGTGGTCCAGCTCCTACTTCTAAGGAAGGAACTGGTACTGTTAATAAGTCCTGTTACCCTGAGATGCCCACGCCCCTTCCTGTGCCCAGGCATTTCTTACCAAAATGATGCTTGAGTTAAAGCAACAGCAGATTTTGTTTTCCTGTAAATTATGCTAATTTGTCTAGTGAAACTTTAATTATAGTAGAACAGTTGGCTAGAGGAAATGTCTTCTGAGTCCAGTAATTTGTTTTGACAGAGTTGTTTCAGAGGTGGCAGAATTTGATCTGGGCCTTGAAGAGGAAGAATTTGGGAAAAGCAAGTGAGGCATTCCAGGTGAGAGGAATCTACGCCAGAGGGTGCTTGTAATTGGCCAGGGACAGGAAGTGGTCCTTATGCATTTGGTGGTAAGAAATAAAATGATTAAGTGATTCTAGAGACTGTAAAGCAGTTTAGAATCTGGTCCAGATTCTGGAGAGAGTTTGGACTTCTTGAGGTGAATCAAAGTGTGAACTGAGTGATGCTCTGAACCATTAATGAGTGGCCCTATGGAAAGTTCTGAATCTGGTTTTAAAGGTGATTAGTCTGGCAGAGTTAGGCTGTTTGGATGGATGATCCACTGGGGGTGGTAGAAAGGGGAAGCTGGAGAAGAATAATATGTCACTGTATGTTTTGTTATCCCTTACCAGAAATTTTTGGGAAATTTGATTTTTTTTTTTTTAATGTTTATGTTTGAGACAGAAAGACAGAGTGTGAGCGGGCTTGGGTAGAGAGAGAGGGAGACACAGAATCCAAAACAGGCTCCAGGCTCTGAGCTATCAGCATGGAGCCCAACGTAGGGCTGGAATGCACCGACTCGAGATCATGACCTGAACCGAAGTCTGATGCTTAATCGACTGAGCCAACCAGGTGCCCTTAGGGAAATTTTAATATGACTTACTTTTGTTTAAGCATAGAGAGGCAAAGTGACCGGAGTGGGGGGGTGGGGAGAAGATTCAGTTAGTGTAGTTAATTTCTTCAGGTGTTACTCATCTGGGATATAATCTTCTATAACAATATTACTGTAAATGAATTTTAATCTCATACTTGATCATGAATATTCTAGTAGTGGGAGAAGTAGTATAAATGTGTCCCAGGAGGCCAGCAAGGGGATTTTATTAAGAAAATATTGCCAAATACCAGAACATTAACACTGGAACTGGAACATACATGCCAGGAAACACAAAATACTGGTGAATCTGTTCTCAGGGCACCGGGAGAAGCTGACTTGTGATTAGACAAAAGAAGAAAGAAGCTAGAAGCGCACCAGGGAGAACCATGGCAAGGCTTTAGCTCTCCCTAGAGGCCGGGAATCTGTATTCCAGCTGCTCCTGGGACTCCAGCTACCAAGTATGCTAGCTGGGCAAGTCTGGGCATAAACCAGGGCTATTGAGGTTGGCTGCCTATGTCCTTTCTCTGCCCCCTTTCCTCTGCCTCTTCTTCCACTACGGTTCCTCAAAAATGACTCAGCCAGACTTTTTTCTAGCCTGACCACCTTTAGTTGTAAAATCAGTATCGAACATGGTTAATTGCAATGTTAAGAAAAAAGCATTGTGGGATGTGGCGCCTGGGTGGCTTAGTCAGTTAAGCGGCTGACTTTGGCTCCAGTCATGATCTCGCAGTCCATGAGTTCGAGCCCCACATCCTGCTCTGTTCTGAAAGCTCAGACAGAGCCTGGAGCCTGCTTTGGATTCTGTGTCTCCCTCTCTGTCTCTGCTCCTCCCCTGCTCATGCTCTTTCTCTCTCTCTCTCAGAAATAAATAAACATTAAAAAAAAATTAAATAGCACTGTCGGGGGTGCCTGGCTGGCTGACTCCGTTGGTAGAGCTTGTGACTCTTGATCCTGAGGTCATGAGTTCAAGCCCCACATCGGGCATAGAGCTTATTTTAAAAAAAGGAGGAGAAAGAAGAAAGAACATTGCGGCACAGTGTGAAGAAATAAATAATAGAGCTCTTAAGCCTAGTATTTTAAAATACAGCAAATATTTTTCTTTGGAACTTGGAAACTGTTACCAAAAATAGTTATGGTCCTGTGTGAAAAGAGGTTTTTGCTGCACAATTATGTAAAAGACCACAATCCTTCCCCACCAGGAGAATTAAAAGCATTTCGAGGGGTACTTGGGTGGCTCAGTGGGTTAAGTGTCCAACTTCAGCCTAGGTCATGATCTTGCTGTTTTGGAGTTTGAACCCCGCACGGGCTCTATGCTGACAGCTCAGAGGCTGGACCCTGTTTCAGATTCTGTGTCTCCCTCTCTCTCTCTGCCCCTTCCCCACTCACGCTCTGTCTCTCTCAAAAATAAACATTAAAAAAAAAGCATTTCAAAATTGGTGACCTGTTTCTTCTTGTAGAGGGTAGAGATGAGGAAAATGATAGTCCAAAACCGGAATGCCAGATGCCTTCCTGTTCTCCATTTCCTTTGCTTTTGTCATTTAATCCTCCTGCTCCTACAGTGAGGCCCCCAGTTGTCTTCTAACCGTGAACCCAGCTGTTAAAATTTTTGAACTGTGCAAACAACATGAGGGAGTAACATTGAATTTCTCTTTGTTCTCTGTTGGCACTATGGTTTCCTCAGTTCAGTGAGCTGTCAAACCATACTCTCATGGTCATGCCTGCATTTTTACAAAATCAAAAATTTTCCTGATGTCAGTGTCACTAAGTGTGAACATGTACATGGTTATTCTTCGTCAGTTACTGGTTAGATCCTAGAGCTACAGATCCTATCTAAATGCATTCTGTGTTTCTTGTCTTTATTAAGTCATCAGTGGGCTTTATTAAAAGTTATACTTTATAGAAGAGAATCAGTTTCTCACTTAGGTTGTCTAAATGTTGAGGATTTTTATCTGTATGTGAAACAAATTAAAATAAACTTTGTACTCAGAATCTAGCATTATGGAGCCCCCGTATCACTTCGTATTGAAAAAGCCATTTCGTCAAAAATTATCCTGTCTCTTCAATCCAGTGAAATTGTATTCCTTTCCGCGGCATACCTGTAATGAAATTTATGTTGATATCTTTAGAATTACGTTGGTTATAATTTATTTATTTATTAAAATATTTTTAATGTTTCTAAAAATTTTTTTAATGTTTATTTATTTTTGAGAGAGAGATGGAGAGTGCATGTGCCAGCAGGGGAGGGGCAGAGAGGGAGAGGGAGACGCAGAATCAGAAGCAGACTCCAGGCTCTGAGCTGTCAGCATAAGAGCTGGATGTGTGGGGCTCAAACCCATCAACTGGGAGATCACGACCTGAGCTGAAGTTGGATGCTTAACCGACTAAGCCACCCAGGTGCCCCTCTTGGTTTGTAATTTATAATTTTCATCTGGATCAGGTGTAACTTTGAGAGAGCAATCTTTCTTAGGTCTGTTATGGTTGGAGTCAAATGTGAAATTTAACAGTCATGACGTTTTACCATCTCAGTCTTCTAGGATGAACCTGTTTTTCCTTCCCGGGAACGTATCATTTGCCAGTGAGTTTGTGTTGTTGGAAGGTTTTCTGCTAAAATTCAAGAGAATATTTATCAACATGATAAGCACAAGTACTGGAAAGGCATCGCGAAAGGTAAATAGGAATTTTCCCCTCAAATGCTGTAGTTTATGTTGTTATTTCGGTTTATAAAATGAATGTATGTGTTTTATATATCAGTAAATTATGACATAGATGATATTGATGAAGAGGGAGACTACATCGGTTTTCTATTTCTGTGTAAAACATCACACCAAAACTTCTAGGCTTAAACAAAAAGTAATGTTTTCTTCCAGTTCTGTGGGTTGAACAGCTGCTTTGCAGATCTCACCTGAACTCACTCAGGCTTACTTACACATTGAATTCTGGTGGGTGCCTGATCCAAAATAGCTTAACTCAATATATCTGATAGTTGATGTTGGCTGTTACCTGGGGTAACTTGGGTTCTTCTCCAGGTGGCTTTTTATCCTCTATGAGGCTAGAGTTCTGGCATGACAGTCCCAGGGTGGGACTACAGCATAGCCAAATCCAGTGCAAAAGCACTTAACGCCACTAGTTTGCTTCACATTTGTTGATGTGACATTGAGATTCACATTGTTGATGTGACCAAAGCAAGTCACATGACCAAACACAGAGTCAGTGTGGGAGTGGGCTCAGACAGCAGCTATTGATGGGAGGAATGGCAAAAATTTTGTGGCCATTATCTACCTATGATACAAGCTTTTTTCCCCTTCTAAAAACTCATGCTTTTTTTTTTTTTCTAAGTAAAACATAATCAAAAGTTGAAAAAGTATTGCCTGGCCCCCTCACCTGGTTAAAATGGAAACGTATGCAAACAAAAACATATATGATTAGATTAATAAACAAGTGTTAAAAGACCATCATTTCACATTGATCACAAAATTACAGTCATTAACAGACATAGATTAAAATTTATTTATTCCCGTCTTCAGTCGTGCTTATGATGAACATAGACATCCTAAACCAAAGTAGCCAATATTGCAGTTCCCATTTATACACGGTGTTGTCCTCCCAACTAACGGCTGTGTTGGGTGAAAAGAAAAGAAATGGATAGAAACATAGAAGGAAAGGGAACTAAGAGTTGCACAGTGGTGTCTGGAAATGAACTCTGCCCTGAGAAGTAGTAGCACAAGAGTCATGGCCAAAGTAGTAGGACGACTTGGGCAAGGTCAATAGTGCTTGATGCATTAAAGTGGTTCTAGTGAAAACGATAATGATACAGAAACCACTTGTATTTACCTGCGACTTTGTAATTTACAAAACGTTTTCTTAGGTCTTATCACATGTATCCTGATAATTACATAAAGTATTCAGGATGACATTGATCCCCATTTTGCAGTTAAGGCTCAGCGAACTTCTAAAATCATAGCACTGTTAGAAGAACCAAGATTGAAAGATATCTGACAACTAGCCATGTTCTCATTTCACATTAAAACTTCATGTAAAATAAATAAGTAAATAAATAGGATAAGGAAATAGCCATTAGGAAATGGGTTTTGAAGTTTTACCAAAAAATATGTATATATATTCTAAACAAAGAAATTGATGTCCTTGTTTTTTTTAGTACTAATTGGTAGAAATCTTACACAGGATAGGATTTAGTTTCCCGTAACTTCTGAACCAATGGAGAGAAAATGGGAAGCAAAACTGAAGCAAATTGAAGAACGAGCAGCTTGTTATGAGAGGAAACCATTGTCCTCAGTATACAGACCGAGATTGTCCAAGCCAGAAGAACCACCTTCCATTTGGAAACTATTCCATCGGCAAACTGAAGCCTTTAATTTTGTTAAAAGCTGTAAAGAGGTAATTTTCTCATCTCCTGCCTTTATTTCTGGGGCTACTGTAACTTTAGATTTCTAAAAACAAACTAAAAATCGTTGTTTGTGTTCATTCCAGCCCACATGATCTACAAAAGAATCGTGATCTAAATATCACATTGTTTGCAAAACATATCCCTATGAATTATTGGCCATTTACTTTATATTAAGAATGAAGAGCAATGACCTGTGTAGTGCCAATTGGTTTGAAAAATTTGTAATGATACTTAAAAAAATGTTTTTTTCAAATATAGTTGACATAGTAAGTATATCAGTTTCAGGTGAACAACATAGTGATTTGACAGTTCTATACATACAAAATACTCACCACAGTAAGTCTAGTTACCATCTATCAACAAAGTTACTCCAATATTATTGACTATATTCCCTATGCTGTCCTTTTCATCACCATGACTTATTTATTTTATAAGTGGAAGATTGTACTTTTTAATCCCCTTCCCCTATTTCTCTTGTCTCTCCATCTCCTCCCTACCCCACTTTGGCAACCACCGGTTTATTCTCTGTATTTATGAGTCTGTTTTAGGTTCGTTTTGTTTTTAGATTCCACATATAAATGAAATCATATGATCCTTGTTTTTCTCTAACTTATTTCACTTAGCATAATACCCTCTATGTCCATCCATGTTGCGAACAGCAAGACTTCATTCTTTTTTTTTTTTTAGGGCTGAGTAATATTCCTTTGAGTACATATACTGTATCTTCTTTATCCATTCATCTGTCAGTGGACACTCGGTGTGTTCCATATGTTGGCTGTTATAAATAAATATGGGTACACATATTCTTCTGAATTAGTGCTTTCATTTTCTTCAGGTAAATACCGAATTACTGGATTGTATGGTATTTCTATTTTAATTTTTTTGAGGAACCTCCATTCTGTTTTCCATAACGGCTGCACCAACTTACGTTCCCACCAACAGTGCTGCATGAGTGTTCCCTTTTCTCCAAATCCTTACAAACATGGTTATTTCTGGTCTTTTTGATACTAGCCATTCTGATGGGGGCAAGGTGGTATCTCAGTGTGGTTTTGATTTGCATTTCCGGGATGATTAGTGATGGTGAGCATTTCTTCATGTGTCTGTTGTCCATCTATAGGTCTTCTTTGGAAAAATGTCTATTCAAGTGCTCTGCACATTTTTAAAGTCAGATTTTTTTTTGGTGTTGAGTTGTAAGAGTTCTTTATATTACTTTGGATATTAGCCCCTTATCAGATATATCATTTGTAAATATCTTCTCCCATTCAGGAGGTTGCTTTTGCATTTTGTTGATGGTGTCTTTTGCTGTGCAAAAGCTTTTTAGCTTGGTGTAGTCCCAATTGTTTATTTTTGCTTTTGTTTCCACTGCCTGGGGAGATAGATCCAGAAAAATATTGCTAAGGCTGATGTCCAAGAGTTTACTGCCTGTATTTTCTTTAAGGAGGTTTATGGTTTTAGGTCTTATATTTAGGTCTTTAATCTGTTTTGAGTTTATTTTTGTGTATGGTGCGAAAAAGCGGCCCAGTTTCATTTGTTTGCATTAGCTATCCAGTTTTCTCAGCACCATTTATTGAGGAGACTGTCTTTTCCTCATTGCATATTCTTGCCTCCTTTGTTATAGATTAATTGACCTTATAATTATGGATTTATTTCTGGGCTCTCTATCCTGTTCCATTGATTTGTGTGTGTACTTTTGTGCCAGTGCCATACTATTTTGATATCTATAGAATTGTAATCTACTTTGAAATCTGGGGTTGGAATACTTCCAGCTTAGTTCTTCTTGCTGAAGACTGCTTTGGCTATTTGTGATCTTCTTTGGTTCCCTACAAATTTTAGGATTATTTGTGCTAGTTTTGTGAAAGATATTATTGGTATTTTGGTAGGGATTGCATTCGATCTGTAGATGGCTTTGGATAATATGGACATTATAACAGTATTACTTCTTCAGATCCATGAGCATTGTATATCTTTCCATTTTTGTTGTCTTCAGTTCTTTAATCAGTGTCTCATGGTTTTCAGAGTACAGGTCTTTCACTTCGTTGATTGAATTTATTCCTAGGTGTTTTATTCCTTTTGATGCAACTGTAAATGAGATTATTTTCTTAATTTCTTTCTGATAGCTCACTATTAGTATTTAAAAGTACACTTGATTTCTGTATGTTAATTTTGTATCCCGCAATTCTATTGAATTCATTTATTGTAATTATTTTTTGGTGGAGTCTTTAGGGTTTTCTATATGTAGTATCATGTCCTCTGCAAATAGTGACAGTTTTACTTCTTCCTTACCAGTTTGGATGCCCTTTTCCCCCTCCTTTTTCTTGTCTGATTGCTGTGGTTAGGACTTCTAGTACTGTGTTGAACAAAAGTGGGGAAAGTGGGCATGTTTATCCTTTCTTGATCTTAAAGGGAAAGCTTTCAACTTTTCATTGTTGAGGATGATGCTGGCTATGGGTCTGTCATATATGGTCTTTATTATGTTGAGATATTCCCTCAATACTCATTTTGTTGATAGTGTTATGATATGGAATTTGGTCAAATGCTTTTTAAAGTGTTGTATTATGCTGATTGATTTGTGGGTATTGATCCATCCTTGCATCCCTGGAATAAACCCCACTTAATCATGGTGAATGATCTTTTTTTTTAAATTTTTTTTATTAAAAAAAAATTTTTTTAACATTCATTTATTTTTGAGAGACAGAGAGAGGCAGAGCATGAGCAGGGGAGGGGGAGAGAGAGATACAGAATCTGAAGCAGGCTCCAGGCTCTGACCTGTTTGTTAGCACAGAGCCGGACGCAGGGCTCGAACCCGCGAACTGCGAGACCATGACCTGAGCTGAAGTTGGACGCTCAATGACTGAGCCACCCAGGCGCCCTGGTGAATGATCCTTTTAATGTATTGTGTTAGATTTGCTAATATTTTGTTGAAGATTTTTACATCTGTGCTCATCAGGGATAATAGTCTACTTTTTTTTTTTTTAGTGTCTTTGGTTTAGTTTGAGGGTAATGCTGTTCTTTCAGAACAAATTCAGAAGTATTCCTTTAAAAAAAAAAGCATTCCTTCCTCTTATATATTTTGGAATAGTTTGAGAAGCATAGTTATTAACTCTTCTTTAAAAGATGTTTGGTGAGGAGCACCTGGAGGACTCAGTCAGTTGAGCGCCTGACCCTTGGTTTTGGCTCAGGTCATGATATTGGGGTTTGTGGATTCAAGCCCCACATCAAGTTCGTGCTGACAGTGCAGAGCCTGCTTGGGATTCTCTCTCTCCCTCTCACTGCTCCTCTTCTGCCTGTGCTCACTCGCTCTCTGTCTCTCTCAAAATAAACATATAAACTTTTTAAAAAATGAGTAAAAGATGTTTGGTAAAATTCACCTGTGAAGCCATCTGGCCCTAGACTTTTGTTTTTTGGGGAGTTTTTGATTACCAGTTGAATTTCATTACTAGTAATCCATTTTCTATTTCTGATTTAGTCTTGGAAAACTTTATGTTACTATGGATTTGTCCATTTCTTCTAAGTTGTCCAATTTGTTGGCATATACTTTCTTGTAGTAGTCCCTTTATTTTTTTTCCACTTTTTATTTTTATTTTTTAAATCTAAAAATTTATGAAAAAACAGTGCCAAATTCACATCCTAAAAACACAGAGATACGTATTTTAAAAGAAATATGTAGGGGCACCTGGGTGGCTCAGTCGGTTAAGCGTCCGACTTCAGCTCAGGTCACAGTCTCACGGTCCGTGAGTCCGTGAGTTCGAGCCTTGTGTTGGGCTCTGGGCTGATGGCTCAGAGCCTGGAGCCTGCTTTTGATTCTGTGTCTCCCTCTCTCTCTGCCCCTCCCCCGATCATGCTCTCTCTCTGTCTCAAAAATAAATAAACGTTAAAAAAAAAATTTTTTTAAAGAAATATGTAGACTTCCAATTTCCAATCCATATAGGAGGCCACTGTGTCCCAACAACACTAATTTTTTACCTAAGTAGTATAAAAAGCTGAACAAACTGAAAAATCAACAACTTTTCTTAGATC
Organism: Acinonyx jubatus; assembly: GCF_027475565.1. Taxonomy (NCBI): domain Eukaryota; kingdom Metazoa; phylum Chordata; class Mammalia; order Carnivora; family Felidae; genus Acinonyx; species Acinonyx jubatus. The sequence continues at coordinate 14,958,611 of NC_069382.1, forward strand.
TGTAAGAGAAGTGAGAACACAGGTAAGCCACTGCTCCCCCAAATTGGAAAGATTGACAGACAAAAACAGAGAATCATAGCCTCCTGGAGAAAAGACCCATGAGCAGTAACCTCTGTTCTCTGGGAACTAGTGTCAAGTTAGGGAAACCTGGACTGTAACTGATAACTTGCTGGAGTCAAAGGATGGACAAGTCTGAGAGAGAAAATCTCTAAGAAGACCCGTCATGGGGTGGGGGGGAGAGGAAGAAGGAGAAGCAGAAATGGCCCCACACTTTTATGAAATTCTCCCCCTGGGGAGCTCTATCAATTTCTCACAATGAACACCAGAGAAAAATCTCATGCTTCCAGCAGGGAGAAGAAAAGAGGAACCAATTAGAAATACGTCAAAGCAGTCTGTTCTTTTTAACATGGTCTACACTGAGGAGACACTATTTAACCATGGTTTAAGCTGTCAGGATTTTATCAGAGCTAAACTAAATAATAAAATACCTAATGAAATACCTATCTCCAGCCCACTCTAATCATCCTGCCTCACCTAGTGGGTGGGCTGATAAGCCAGTATGAAGTTCATGGTCCAGAACAGGCTTATTAAAAGACCCAGACCTAATCAAAAGATGTAGTAGTCCCTTTAATCTTTTGTGTTTTTGTGGTGTCAGTTGTAACTTCTCTTTTTATTTTTTTTATTTTTTTCAATGTTTATTTATTTTTGAGAGAGACAGAGTGTTAGCAGGGGAGGGACAGAGAGAGAGAGAAAGACACAGAATCTGAAGAGGCTCCAGGCTCTGAGCTGTCAGCACAGAGCCCGACGTGGGGCTTGAACTCATAAGCCGTGAGATCATGACCTGAGTGGAAGTCGGACACTTAACCGACTGAGCCACCCAGGTGCCCCTCTTTTATTTCTGATTTTATTTTTGAGTTGTCTTTCTTATTCTTGATGAGTCTGGTTATATCAATTTTGTTTATCTTTTCAAAGAACCAGTTCTTAATTCCACTGATATTTTCTATTGTCTTTTAGTCTTTGTTTCCACTCTGATCTTTATTATTTTCTTCCTTCTAATTTTGGGCTTTTTTTATTCTTGTTTTGTTCCTTTAGGTGTAAGTTTAGATTGCTTCTTTGAGATTTTTCTTGTTTCTTGAAGTAGGCCTGTATTGCTATAAACTTGCCTCTAATAGAACTGCTTTTTCTGTGTCTCCTGTAAATTTGGAGCCATTGTGTTTCCATTTTCTCGTGTGTCCAGGTATTTTTTGATTTCCCTTTGATTTCTCCATTGGCCCATTGGTTTTTTTACTAGCACATTTATTTCCAGTTTTTTTCTCATATTGATTTCTGGTTTCATATTGTTACTGTTGGAAAAGATGCTTGATATGATTTCAGTCCTTTTAAATTTATTGAGACTTGTTTGGTGGCCTGACATATCCTGGAATGTTCCATGTGCACTTGGAAAGAATGTGTTTTCTGCCGTTTGGGGATGAAATGTTCTGTATATATTTATTAAATCCATATGGTTTAGTGTGTCATTCAAAGCCAAAGTTACTTTATTGATTTTTTTTGTCTGGATGATCTATCCATTGATGTAAATGGAGTGTTAAAGTATGCTACTGTTATTGTATTACTGTCATTTTCTCCCTCTTTGTCTGTTAGTACTTAATATATTTAGGTGCTCTTATGTTGGGTGCATAGACGTTTACAATTGCCGTATCCTCTTGTTAGACTGATCCCTTTATCATCATGTTATGACCTTCTTTGTTTCTTGTTATAGTGTTTGTCTTAAACCTATTCTGTTTGCTAGAAGTATTGCCACTCCAGCTTTTTTTTTTCATTTCCATTTGTATGGAATATCTTTTTCTATCCCTTTTTCAGTTTATGTGTCTTTCAGTCTGAAGTGAGTCTCTGGTAGGCAGCATATAGATGGGTCTTGTGTTTTTTATCCATTCAGTCAGTTACCCTTTGTTGTTTGACTGGAGGATTTAGTCCATTTACATTTAAAGTAAAGATTTTGATTGGTGTAGATGTACTGACTATTTTTCTTATTTTTAGTAATACAGAATGATGTTCAAATTCCAGTTTTTCAAAATTTGACAAAATTCTTCATAAGCATTGAGTAGCTATAGTGGGTTTTTGGATTTGTACTCTATTAATTTTTTGAATATTATTTTTGATTTCTATGAAGGATGTTCATGTATTTGCTTTGGAATACAAAGTGGGTGATGGACAACGTATTTATCTGGTAACAACCTACACTCAACTTTGGTTTTACTATAAATCCCGGTAAGTCTGTAAAGCACAGCATGTTAAAGTTACATTTCCTTCATCTAGTTATGTTTGTGAAATTGATTCTGGCTGAATTAACTGTTACAGTTCTCAATCACACAATAGTCCTTTACTGGTAGAATTGAATTCTGGAGCTTCCTTGTCATGGCAACACTGAATGATCTCACCAGGTGTTGGGAGAAGAGTACTACGTAACCAACCGTGTGTGTGTGTGTGTGTGTGTGTGTGTGTGTGTGTGTTTTGAGTTCCTAAATAATCTGTGTCACATGATGACCCAATCCCCCATCACTTTTCTGTGTTGAAATTACAAACCTTTTACTTACATAGGATGCCATCTGAACTTCACTTAGCGCAAGTAATCATTTACTTATCAAGTCAGTATCTGTTCTTATTAACCCGTGTTAAAGTCCTATCTCCTGATCCACGTGGGAGCATTGAAAGCTCGTTGAAGTCAGGTGATTTAGAATATGTTTTTAGCCAATTTTGAAAAGCCTGTTTTCCTAATGAAAATACAAATCTTAAAAATTCTCAAAAAATTTATCGAATCCCAAGAATATATGTGATCTTGGTGGGATTCCGGTGTGAGAAAGTTCTTTTCTTAGACAGGATTTGCTTTATCATGACACCAAAAAGCCAAGAATTGTCATACAATGTGAAAATTATCAGCACTTGAAAATATTTTCAAGTTAAATAATGTTACGAATACAATTATTACATGTTGTGTGATGGGAGCTCTTGATAATATGATCCATAAACCTACTGTGAGCAGTTTACTTTGTCATGCCTTCACTGTGCCATAGTTATATGTAATTAAATCACAGTTAATACAGTATCTTGAAATATAAAAGCAGCTATTATGATTTAAAAGGTATAAGATGTAAACCTAATAATCTTGCATTATTCAATTAGAAAAAATCTCTTACACTGCTATGAAGTCATTCCTGAAAACGCTGTGTGCAAGCTTTATTTTGATTTGGAATTTAACAAACATGCGAATCCTGAAGCTGATGGGAAAAAGATGGTTGCGTTACTCATCGAGGTACATTAATAACTTGGGTTTTTCTTCTTATATCTGTATATCTCTTCATTCATTTATTCATTCATTAAGTGCATCCAACCTATGTAATATTTGGCTTCTGTGTTTCAGCTCCTTTTTTTTTTTCCTCTTCCTTTTGACCTTCATTTCTTAATGTGACTTTTCTGAGTAAAGTTCCACAGAGACCAAAGGTTCAGTTCTGGTCCATATGTTTTGTGATATTAGCACATCTATAAAAAATAGCCTTGAGAAAGATGGCAGTTTGGACACTTTTTAAATTATATGTTAATTCTCTTTATATTATAAATAGCTGACTCTGGTAAAAAGGCAAAGTAATTGTTACTGTAAAAATCAGGTAGTAAGATGAATTTCAAGAAAACTTTGATTAAAAATTGTGTCATAGGGGTGCCTGGGTGACTCAGCCAGTTAAGCATATGACTTGGATCTTGGCTAAGGTCATGATCTTATGGTTCGTCAGATTGAGCCTCAAGTCAGGCTCTGTGCTGACAGCCTGGAGCCTGCTTGGGATATTCTCTTTCTCTCTCTGTCTCTCTGTCTGTTTCTCTGTGTCTCTCTTTCCTTCTCTGTCCCTCCCCTGCTGGTTCTCTCTCTCAAAATAAATATAACTTAAAAAAAAAATAAAAAAATTTGTATCACAGGGGTACCTGGGCGGCTCAGTTGGTTGAGTGTCCATCTTGATTTTGGCTCAGGTCATGATCCCAGGGTCATGGGATCGAGCCCCACATCCGGCTCCATGCTGGGCTGCTTGAGATTCTCTCTCTCTCCCTTTGCCCCTCTCCCCTGCTTGCTTCTCTCTCTCTCTCAAATTAAAAAAATAAGGGGCACTTGGGTGGCTCAGTCGGTTAAGTGTCCGACTTTGGCTCAGGTCGTGATCTCACGGTTCATGGGTTTGAGCCCCGCATCAGGCTCTGTGCTGACAGCTTGGAGCCTGGAGCCTGTTTCAGATTCTGTGTCTCCCTGTCTCTCTCTCTGCCTCTCCCCCCCACTCGCACTCTGTCTCCCTCTGTCTCAAAAATAAATAAACATTAAAAAAAAAATAAAAAAAAAAAGGTATCATAATTTTTTTTGCTCACAATGATTTTGGAAATTATTGTGCCATCATAAATGAGGAAACTAAGGTCTAGAAAGACTTAATTCTTATTCCAGGTCTTATACTATTGGTAAAACATGGTCTAGTAATTCAGTTAACATTGTTTTTAAAGGAGAAAAGACTGTAATTCTAGGTTGTTTTTGATTTAGCAGTGTCAACCAGGAAGTTACTAACAAAAGGGATAATATGGGCTTGTTCAACTGAACACTATTATGTATGTTTATAAAATCTTTTAATATTTTATTACATTAAATTACATTAAACTTGGTTTTTATTTGGGCCCAGAGTAGGCATTAACATTTATTGATTAACTTTTTTCTTTTAGATGTTAATTGTAGATGACACATTTTATAACTTTAAATATATCTCAAGGGTGCTCAGGTGGCTTAGTCAGGTAAGTATCCAACTTGGGCTCAGGTCATGATCTCACAGTTCATAGGTTCCAGCTCCATTTCGGGCTCTGTGCTGACAGTGCAGGGTCTGCTTGGGATTCTCTCTCTCTTCCTCTCTCTGCCCCTCCCCCACTTGTATTTTTTTTCTCTCTCTCTCCCCAAATAAATAGATAAAACTTAAAATTAGAAAAAATATATCTCAAAATGTTTTTGGTAGAGAATATCTGCCCAATTATGTTGAATCACTATATGTTTTTAAAATTTTTTGTGAAAAATGTATGCAAATAGTTTTTTTAAAAGTGTGTATTTATCCTGAGAGAGGAAAAAAAGCATGAGCAGGGGAGGGGCAGAGAGAGGGGAGAGCAAGAATCCCAAGCATGCTCTGTACTGTTAGTGCAGAGCCCAATGGAGCCTCACAGAGCCCCATGTGAGGCTCAAACTCATGAACTGTGAGATCATGACCTGAGCCAAAGTTGGACGCTTAACCGACTGAACCCCCAAATGCCCCACCCCGCAAATATTTTTAAAAAAAAATCATATGTTAGCTTTCTTTTGGCTTTGCCTCCCCCCCGCCCCACCTTACTTAGGTTTGTTTGTTTATTTATTATGAAGTATAGTTGACATCTAATATTGGTTTCAGGGGTATAACACAGTGACTTGACATCTATATACATTATATAGGATCCATCAGGATGAGTCTAGTCACCGTATAAAGTTATTATAATATTAATGACTATGTATTCCTATGAGTCTATTTTGGTTAGTTTTATTTGTCTTGTTTTTTAGATTCCACAGGTAAGCGAAACCATGTGGAATTTGGCTTTCCCTGTCTGACCTATTTCACTTAGCATAACACATGTGCTGGCAAATGGCAAAATTTTATTGTTTTTCATGGCTGAGTAATCGTATTCTTTATGATTACATCTTCTTTATCCATTCATCTATCAGTGGACACTTAGATGTCTTCCATATCTTGGCTATTGTAAATAATGGTGCAGTAAATATAGGAGTGTGTACATCTTTTTAAATCAGTGTTTTTGTTTTCTTTGGGTAAATCCCCAGGAATGGAATTGATGGATCATACGGTAGTTCTTTTTTTACTTTTTGAAAAATCTCATACTGTTTTCCAGAGAGGCTGCACCAATTTACGTTACCATCAACAGTGCAAAAGAGTTCCCTTTTCTCTACATCCTTGCCAATACTTTTTATTTCTTGTCTTTTTGATACTAGCTATTCTGACTTGTGTGAGGTAATATCTTATTGTGGTTTTGATTTGCGTTTCCCTGATGAGTGATGTTGAGCATTTTTTAATGTCTGTTGGCCATCTGGACATCTTCTTTGGAAAAATGTCACTCAAGTCCTCTGCACGTTTTTAAAATCAGAGTTTTGTTTTTGGTGTTGAGTTGTTAGGGGTTCTTTAGACATTTTGGCTATTAATTTCTTATTCGATACATCATTTATAAATATCTTCTCCCATTCAGGAGATTGTCTTTTTGTTTTGTTGATTGTTTCCTTCTCTGTGCAAAAACTTTTTGGTTTGATGTAGTCCTTGTTGTTTAATTTTGCTTTTGTTACCCTTACCTGAGGAAACAGATCCAAAAACTAATGCTCAAATATCCTAGAGTTTACTGCCTATAGTTTCTTTAAAGAGTTTTTTGGTTTCAGGCATTACATTTAGTTCTTTCATCCATTTCGAGTTTATTTTTGTATACGATGAAAGAAAGTGAATTCTTTTGTGTGTAGCTAGCTATTCAGTTTTCCCAGCACTATTTATTGAACACAGTGTCTTTTATCCATTGTATATTCTTTCCTTCTTTGTTGTAGAATGATCATTTAATTGTGGGTTTATTTCTGTGCTCTGTGTTCTGTTTCATTGATTTATGTGTGTACTTTTGTGCCAGTACCATACTACTTTGATTACTATAGCTTTGTAGTATAGTATGAAATCTGGCAGTGTGATACCTCCAGCTTTGTTCTTTTTTCTTAAGATTGGTTTATTTATATGTGGTCTTTTGGTTCTATACGTCCTTATGACCATTACTTGGAAGTCTTTATCAGGTAGATTGTTTATCTTTCTTTTGTTCGATGCTTTCTTTGAGGTTGTTTTTTTTTTTTCCCCTATTTGGAACATATTCTTTCTCATTTTTTCTATGTTTATTTCTATGTATTTGGTAGTCTGCTCTGTTTCCTGGTCTTGAAGGTAGTATCCTTATGTAGAAGGCATCCTACTGGCCCCAGAAGCGAAATCTCTCCTGCTCACTAGAACCAGGTACTCCAGGGGTGTCCCATGTGTGGGTTGTATGTGCCCTTCTGTCATGACAGGGCCCTGACTCCTGTCAGGGGCACTGGTGGGCAGGGCGGGTGGGAGGATCAACGGACCCAGTGGTGTGGCTACAGCTGCTGGGGACGTGCTTGTGGGTGGAGTTAGCCTCTGTTGTAGCTGGCTCTAGGGCTTGGCTGTGACTGCTGTGCATGTGCTGGTAGGTGGGGTTGACCCTTCCCCCTTCTCCTTGGGTAGGAGTTGCTTTACAGGGTTGTCAGTCCTGGCCTGGGCTTACCTGCTGGGTATAGCATGTGGGAAGCCACTTTGGAGGAGCACCTGATGGGGTGGGCAGGTTGGATGGGCTGAGTCCACAGGGTGATGCTGGGGCTCAATGAATGGTACTAGCAAGGTGGAGAGAGAGTGTTTGGAAATTGTATCTGCCAGGGAACAAGAAAAATGATGCTTACTAGTGCTTCAATTCCCAGAGAAAGTTCCTCTTCTCCTCTGATACACACACTAAGATTAATACATCTCCTCCTGTATGGACCAAGTGCTTTTTTTTTTTTTTTTTTAGTGTTTGTTTGTTTTTGAGAGAGAGTGCATGCACACAAGTCGGGAGGGGCAGAGAGAGGGGGGGAGACACAGAATCCAAAGCAGGCTCCAGGCTCTGAGCTGTCAGAGCCCTAGGTGGGGCTAGAACTCACAGACCACGAGGTCATGACCTGACCTGAAGTCAGAGGTTTAATCAACGAGCCACCCAGGTGCCCCTGGACCAAGTGCTTTTGAAATCTGTTATCTTTGTGCTGTGTCTTGGAGTAAGATTGCTCACAAGCCCTTTAAGAGTAGAGTCTTGGGGCACCTGGTGGCTTAGTTGGTTAAGTGACCGGCTCTTGATTTCAGCTCAGGTCTCGAGCTCATGGTTGGTGAGTTTGAGCCCCACCTTGAGCTCTGTGCTGATGGTTTGGAGCCTGCTTGGGATTCTCCCTCTCCCTCTCCCATTGCCCTTCCCTGCTCGCGTGAGCACTATCTTTCTCTCTGTAAATAAACATTAAAAAAAAAAAAAAAACAGAGTCGAGTCTTGGTTTCCTAACCCTCCAGCTCTCCAGCTCTCCTGGAGTTCTGCTCCTTTTCGATGTCCTTTTCTGGTGGCTGGTCTTCCTGGTGCACATCTCCAGGGCAGGCAGGGCTGCTCGGTGTAGGCCTTGAACCCATGGCTACTCAGGGAAGACCTGTGCCTCGTGATGTCTCTTCCTCCTGTTGGTCACCGTGTTTAGGGCTTGGTTCCTGAGCCAACCTGGTCTTTGCCCCTCCTACCCTTATTTATGGCTTTTCCTTTATATCTTTAGCTCTGTTCTTTTAGGTCATCAGGCTGCTCTCAGAGGACCTGTTCTGTATTTAATTGCAGCCTTGGTGTATCTGTGGAAGGAGTGAACTCAGGATCCTCCTACTCCATCATCCTTCTCTCCTAGCTTTGATGCAGAAGAAATGTACATTAGTCCCTCTTCCCCCAAAGAAACCAAACAAGAAGGATACTTTTCTTAAAATAACCATTACACCCTTAAAAACAGATTCCAAAGTTGTATTTCATTGTATTTGGTAAATTATAACATGCATAATTATTTTGAATTTAATTTTATTTTAAAATAATTCATAGATACTGATTTTTCCCTGATGTATGATACACTTTTAAATTCTCAGGTAAGATTTATTACACAGCTATTGTATAGCTAAGAAGGAATTGAGATTCAGAGATTTTTACTGGCACTTTAATACGGCATACCATTAAGAAGTAGCACATTGTATTATAAACCAGAAATACCCCGAATTGAACCAACACTAGTGCAAATCCTGTTTGTAACATAGATTAATAAACACTGGTGTGGCAGAAATGGTGTAGGTATTTAAAATTTTTTCCTCCTAATTTTTTTAAATATTTACATATTATTTTTTAATGTTTACGCTTGAGAGAGAGAGAAACAGAGTGTGAGTGGGGGAGGGGCTGAGAGAGAGGGAGACACAGAGTCTAAAGCAGGCCCCAGGCTCTGAGCTGTCAGCACTGAGCTGATGTGGACTTTGAACTCACAGACCGCGAGATCATGACTTGAGCCGAAGTTGAACTCCCAACCAACTGAGCCACCCAGGCGTCCCTCCTCCTAATTCTTTATATAATTTTATCCAACTTAGTCTTAAATAACTAATCTTCTACATCAGCAAAAGTTGGAAAAAATTGTAGAAATGTGAGCTTAGAATTATATAGCCTTTTATTTAACATGTTTACTATTTGGTAGAAAAGTTAGTAGGATTATTTTAGATAATATAACCTTCATTCATATTTACACTGAGATTAATTTCATTTATTGGTTACTTTGTATAATAACTGTATTCCAGTAAGTACTTTTCCTCTTGAATCTCCGTGTGAAGAGGCATAAATTAGATTAGGTCCTGTCTTAACAGGTGGTTAAGAAATAACTGGCTAATGATAACTAGTGATAACCTATCACCCTCTGAGTCCATGACTTAACTGAAAAATTTTAGTAAGCCCCTTTTGCCAAATGGTATGAGCCCTGGTGCTAATGCATTTTATAAAACTATGCTGACAGGTAACATTGTTCAAATAATCATATATTTTTAATTTGTGGATTTTGTAATTTTAATATTTAAATAAATATTTAAAGTTTAGCTTAGGAAAGTTAACTTTGATGATTAGGACTACTCTATTGTTGTTTAACCCATGGAGTCATTCCATTTATTCTGTACAGCTCCAAAGTACATAACTAGATTTTATTCACTTACCAAAATCTTTTCAGCCTCTGCTGTGTCAGTGCGTCCAGGCACTAGGAATACAGTGGTTTAGCCCATAGGACATGGTTTCTGCCTTCTTAGAATGTATAGTCTAATGGAGGATAGCAAATTAGGATAGGTTTAGTTGCCATAATAAAAAACTTAATGTGGCTTAGACAAGATAGAAATCTATTTCTCTCATGGAGTATCTGGATATGGCTGCATTGTTAAAGACTAGGCTTACTGCTTTTGCTATTTCCTGAGATGTTGCCTATTTTACCTTGTCCAGATGGCTCACTACCACTGTCTGCTTTCTAACCAGTAGAAAAGGGTGAAGGGATGGGCATGCCCCTTGCCTGTGAGAGTATAACTTAGAAGTCAGGTACCTTCCCTCTGTTCACATCCCATTGGCCTGAACTGAGTCATGTGGCCACACACCTTACTGCAAGGGAGTCTGGGAAATGTAGTCTTTATTCTGGATGGCCTTGTATCTAGGTAATGAGCGTTCTATTTCTACAGAAGGAGGAGAGAACAGATAGTGAGGGATAGCCTCTGTAACAGAGGAAACTGAAGTCAAAGTAATCACACAAGTTAAAATTGTAGCTGTGTAAGTACTACAAATGGAGACAGAATATGAAGGGGGAATTGACGTAAATAGGAAACTGAGGAAGTCTCTGAGAAAGTGAGAATATTGAAGAATATTATCAAAGAGGGTGGGAGGGGGGAGCTATAATAATGCTCAAATAACATTAATAAATAAAACTTATTGTATAACTATTAGGTGTCTAAGTGCTTGCCAGTTTATAACATTTTGCTAATGTCAGGATAACCATGCATGGTAGTTCTTAGTAACTTCATTTTGCAAATGAGGAGGCTGAGGTTTCAGGAGAAGTGACTCATTTTGTAGCTGCTTTTAAGCAGGTATATATGCCAGGAACTGGGCTAATTCTTTACTTTCATTTTGTCATTTACTCCTTACAACAATCCTCAAAGTTAGGTCTGATTATTATCCTATTTTGCACTAGGAATGTAAGGTTTGGGCTTGACCAAAGTCACAGAGCTGGTAAGTGGCAAAGCCAGTACTCAAACCTAGATCTTTCTGTTTCCAAATCTTGTGCGCCTATCCTGCTTGCTGCCTTCTTATAATGCTTAACTGCCTTCAATATGAGCAGCATCTGGGGGCATCTAGGTGGCTCAGTCGGTGAAACATCCAACTTTGGCTCAGGTCATGATCTCATGGTTTGTAGGTTTGAGCCCCACATTGGGACATGTGCTGACAGCTCAGAGCCTGCAGCCTGCTTGGAATTTTGTGTCTCCCTCTCTCTCTGCCCCTCCCCTGTGTGTGCGTGCTCTTTCTCTCTCTCACAAATAAACATTAAAAAAAATTTTTTTTTTAAATAGCAGCAGCATCTAGCCCCAGAGGGCTATGTCCTTGGATGTAGATTTGGGCTCAATATGTGTGAGGAACTTCCTGAAAACTAAAACTATAAAAAAATAGAATTAGTGACTTTAAACTCATAGATGATATTTAAAGAGATGCTTAAAAAGAAATATTTTTACTGTGATTTTAGAGGATATTAATATATAAGGTAAATTGTTTGAATTTTATGAGGTCTTTACTCCTGAGAGCCTATGATTCTTTGAACATAAGTGTGTCATAATTTAAATACTATGTATATTTCTATACATCAGTAATTTGATGAAATTATTACACAGTAAGTATACAGATAATAAAATAAAAAAGATGAGTTTGAGTTGTACCACGGTATTTGAACTTTGCTCATGGAAAAATTTTAAAACAATTTGAAACATGAATTATTTTACTTGTATTTTTAGCATGTTTGTAAGGCACTTCAAGAACTATATAGGGTTAACTGTTCAGCCGAAGATGTTTTCAACTTGGATTCTAGCACCGAGGAAAAATTTAGCCGCCATCTAATATTTCAGCTCCATGATGTGGCATTTAAAGATAACATTCATGTTGGTAAGTACACCATTTTTTAAAAAGTCAAGGAATTCTATTAAAATTTCATATTTTCCTTTACCTCTTAAAGTTTTGTAAATACTTGCCAGGTTTTAGGGTTCTTATCTATCCTGAATAACGAAATGTGGCTTTTCACATCTTCAGGATCTCCTTTAGTTCTAGACCTACCTTCCTGTTCTAGACACATTTTAGACACATTAACCTCCTCAGGATATCCTTGGCATTAGTGCCTCTTGCTAGACATTTTGGGATGGCCGTCCCTTGCCTGGGACTGGTTTCTGCTACAACAGGAGTCCTTTCAGAACTTTTCTGGGTAATGCATTGGAGGCCTAATTCAGGTCTTATCCGTGATGCCTCAGATCTGTATCTGTCCTTCACTTCAGCCTTGCCTTAGTCTTCGTTTTCGGTACATGAGGACGAGGCTGGGGCTCCAGGCCACGTCCGAAGAGGCTTTTTTATTGGTTGCTGCTCCAGGCGGACCCTCAAGATTGGGAAGGTGTCTACGTATGGAAGCCTGAGAGTGCAAGGGGGGTGTGTGTCTGGGACTGGATGTTTAGAGACACAGGCCCAGGTATAAAATGAAGTCAGTCTATAGAGGAACAAATTAGGCAGGGGGAAACACTGAAAACCAAGGTCTGAATAGAAGCCCCAGTCCTGAGTGTTTATCAAAGCAGCAATAGAGCTAGTATTTTGAGGTCTAAATGGCAGATGATTAACTGAAGTTCAGGTAATAGGTAATCTGTTTCAGAACTACAGGTGTCTGATAGTTTAGGGGCACCTAGAATAAAAGGCATGAACATAGTCACTCAAGGACTGGCATAGAAGTCAGGAACCTAACTCAGATTAGACCAAAGCTAGGTCACGGTGACCTCGTTTGCTATGTCTGAGGGGCTCCTATTATCTCCCCGTTTTCCGTTGCATAGTTGGACATTCCATCTCTTTGTTTCAGCCCTCAGGTATTAATAATTGTAGAATCTATCCTTGTCCCTCTGTTCACTCTGTCCGTAACCTTGGCAATCATCTACTGTCATGGCTTTGATGACCATCTGTGTGTTGATGATTCTTAAGTCTTCATCTTCAGCCAAGATTGTCCTCTTTGATGCCAGACCCTATAAAGCCAGCTGCCTATTAAACATTCCCTTGTAGATATGTCACACCCATCATTCCTAAACCGGACTCCTCATTTTTCTCCTAAATTTGCCCTTTCTCCTGTGATACATGTACCAGTGAGTAGTATCTACCATCTACCCAACTACCCGAGTGAAAATGTTGGTGTCATCTTTGAGCTCTGTTTTCTCTCAGCATGCATACTTAGCGAGCTGGAGTGAGCTGATTCTACCACTTGGATGCTTCAGACCCTTCAAGGATTGCTCGATGCCATCAGGATGACTTCTAGATGTCTTCCTTTACACAGAGCCCCACTGTGCTCTAGCCTCCTCTCATACCACGTGACCCTTGTAGTGTAAACCCTGACAGTGTTTGGTTTTGTTGTAATGCAACTGCCTGACTTAAGCTTTGATTCCTGAGGCTCGCATTTCAAAGTGGCATCCATTTCAAAGACCACTATCTCAATAGCACTCCCCAGACTGAGACGCTTTTGATTCAGAAATCTTGGTTGATTTCATTAACTGACATTTTGGGCCACTAGTTTTCTCTTCCTTGCTTTAAATTCCTGCTCTTTTATTTTTTACATTAAAAAAAAATATTTATTTATTTGAGAGAGAGCATGTGTGAGCAGGGGAGATTCAGAGAGAGAAGGAGAGAGAGAATTCCTAAGCAGGCTCCGCGCTGTCAGTATGGAGCCTGACATGGGGCTTGATCCCACAAACCCTGAGATCAAGAACTGAGCCGAAATCGAAGGTTGGACATTTAACTGATTGAGCCACCCAGGTGCCCCTGCTCTTATACTTTATATTCACTAACAAGGTATGAGCCTGGGAAACCCTAGGCCTCTGCCCCCAAGCCCACTAAAAGCAGAAATCCCTTGCCTGTGCATGCTTTCTCCACCTTGCCGTGTGGCCCCAGGTGTCGTGGGCAGTTTTCAGATCTTGAAAGTAATAGACCTTTATTTTTTTTTCAAAGTTTCTTAATAGTTGTTACCGAAAGGCGTCTTGCAGTCGTAACAAGAACCCCAAGCCCAGTCCAAGCACCATTTGTTGTTGATGAAATGCTGAGACCGGCACAGAACAGCCCTTCTCACTCTGACCTTTACTTAGCTCCTGCGGGGGCCACATTTTCTCAAGTCCCTGTGCCTTTGCACATTTTGATGCTGCTGTCTGAAATGACATACTCCAATTATGTGGTCTCTTAAGACCCAGTGTAGATATCATCAGATGAGAAGCCATGCCTGTCACATCTCAAACGCTGAGACTCTGGGTTATAGACAGCCCAGTGCTTATCACATTCACCACTTCCTCATGTAATTTTCTGTCGTCTTTATGTTTCACTGAATGTTTCCTTAGGGCAGGGACTGCTTGTTTTTTTCTTTTTCTTTTTTTTAATTTATTTTGAGAGAGAGAGAGAGAGAGAGAGCGCACACGCATGCACACAAGTGGGGGAGGGGCAGAGGGAGAGAGAATCCCAAGCAGGCTCCAGCTGTCAGCTTGGGGCCCGATGTGGGGCATGAACTCACGAACTGTGAGATCATGACCTGAGCAGAAACCAAGAGTTGGACACTTAACCTACTGAACCACCCAGCGCCCCAAGGACTGTTTCTTATTCGCTGTTTATTTCCAGAGCTCGTACATAATCATATCTTTATCAATATTTGTAAGCTAGTAGTAGCCAGCAATAAAACAGAAGTAGGCATTTGATAAGTATTTGCCGAATGAAAAACTATTCAGTGGGCTCTACGGTCAGGGTATGGGGGCAGAGCCTTCAGCAAGATATTTCCTTGATTCTATGGACTCCTCATAGTCTGCTGCATGGCTCCCAGCCACAAGGCTAAAAGTGGAGATTGGTTGCTAGGGAAGAAGGGAGAGTAGAAATTTGTCAGGTAATTAGCAGTCGCTGCTACAGATGTCTTCTGAAAGCAGATTGCCTTCAAGCTGGCTTTAAACCTGATTCCGTGGCATAAACTAAGTAAAAAGTGCTTTACTGTCAGAACAGCATACACAAAAGTGTGGAGGTACCTTGGGGGAACAGAGGGGGTCTGAAGCTCCTTTTCTCTAAAATTATGAACTGCCAGAACCAGAGATGCAAGGATTAAGAAATTAGTCCAAAATTTGCCCTTCATTTCCCATCCCTCCATGGATGTTTTGGTGACATTTCTAGTTCCTATCATTAGCCTTTCGTAAAGTAGAATTAGAATGAGTGTAAAAGAGCACAGAATGTTTGCAAAATGTGTAAATTTGATCTGCCTAAACTACACCTCTGCCAGCCTGCCATAGGACCCGAAATTCCTATGATTGACACGTTCTTTTGAGTTACTCCCAGCCAGTAAAATTCCTGTCCCCATAGTAATGATGAGGGTGAGGGTGATAAGATTGGGGAAGGGAAGTAGAAAGCAGAGTAGTTGCTGGAAGCCTGTGTTGGAATTCATGCTGGTGATACTGTCCTTGTATCCTGGCCACGTTAGCTCCCTGCCAAAGGTTTTTAAAGGCCTACCTGGCCTGCTTAGCGCTCCCTTTGCAAGTCGTTCTAGAACCATGCCTTGTGTCAAGTAGATGTTATCTTACATTTCCAGGAACATTAACTTTATTAGTTTATGTTTGTACTGCTTTGTTGTTTTTTGATGCATCGTGATTTCTTTTTACTCGGTGTTTACCTTTATTTGCCTCATTCCAGAGATAATCACATCTGTATATCATTGCAAGGATCAGATGCTTTTGCTTTCATTTTGATGTATAGCGTTTTATGAGATACTGGATTTGTTTCATTGAGAGTAAATCATCAATTTGGAGAAAGAGAATTTTGAAGTCAGAGCATGTGTGTTACACGATTTAAGGGTAAATAAAGTGACAAACCCAGACAATACCAATATTAGAAATTAAATTTTTTTTCTTAAAACACTGCCTTTCTCTAGTATTCATATACATGAAACACCTTAACCAAGTTATTGCTTGATTTTTATGGTATAAATAACATACAAGAGTTAAAGAAGTTCTAGATTTGCCATATCATCTTTTCTAGGTAGAGACAGGACCGCTAATGGTTAGAGCTCTTTGTGGCACCTGGGTGGCTCAGTCGGTTAAGCATCCGACTGTTGATTTCCGCTCAGGTCATGCTCTCCTGGTTCGTTGGATCAAGCCCCACATTGGGCTCTGCGCTGATAGCACAGAGCCTTCTTGGGATATTCTTTCTCTCTCTCTCAAAAAAAAATAAACTTAAAAAAATAGAGCCCTTAGAGTAAGTATTGAAATATATGTATTTAATTGCTTTCGATCTGGACTTTACTTATGATGCCACAGCCCGTCCAGTGACCAGTTATAGGGAGAAGCCAGAGGAGCAACGACTTTGGAACCGCTGGCTGCAAATGTCACGATTCTTAGGGCATATCATGACAGGTAAAGGCGAGAGCGTGAGCTCCAGAGAAGTTTGCTGACATGCTGACTCAAGGGGAGTGCGGCAGAGGTTCTCGTGGTATTTCTGGGCATTATCTTGGCAGCATTGTTTATGCATAAAAACCTTCCTTCCATTCTTTAATCCGTCGACGGTCAAGATAAGTTCTACTCAATTTGTATTAGTAAAAGTGGTGCTGGGACACCTGGGTGGCTCAGTCAGTTAAGCGTCCGGCTTTGGCTCAGATCAGGATCTCATGGTTGGTGGGTTTGAGTGGGGGTTGGTGGGGTTGGGCTCTGCGCTGACAGCTCAGAGACTGAATAAACATTAAAAAAAAGTTTTTTAAAAAAACGGTGCTTTCTTGGTGACAGTACGTTAGGCTCAGGCTCATGCTAGCAACGTCAACACATCTTCTCAAACTGACCTTCCCTTCTAAGATGATCTGTTTATCGTAAGTGACCTCACGCTACCCTGTCGGTGGGAATCGAAAAAGTATAAAGATTGCATAAAGAGGAAGGAAGTAACAAGAGAAGCACGTTACAGTTGGTAATAACAACTCAGTTTTAAAACCAGAAGTCAAAAAAAAAGAAGCCTTACTGTATAAAATTGTCATGTGGAGATTTGTGCCTAGATCTTATACTTTGTGGAAAAGCAGAGTTAGATTAATCATAATACTTTTTTTTTTTTTTTTTAGGTAATTTTGTGAGAAAAATATTGCAGCCTGCTTTTCACTTAATTGCCAGTGAAGACGATAGTATTTCAGAGAAAATGGGCTATGGGTTTTCCCATTTTTCTGAAACCCCAATTAAACAAGGAATTTCCTTTGGCAAAGTGTCCCCAGATCAGGATGGAGGAGAGAGCTGGACGTTGAATTCAAAGGAACTGGAGAGGCTGGGGTCAGCTAAGCAAAGCAGTCCTGATCTTTCATTTTTAGTTGTGAGGAATAACACGGGAGAAAAGCAACTTTTTGTAGACCTGGGTAAGTAAAGCTGGCAGCTGTCCGCTGGACTGCCCCTTTGTACTCCTCTGAGAGACCAGTCGGTGCCCACGTGTCACTCTGCTTGGGATTCTTCCTACTGCCACTGCTCCATGGTGACCGTAGAATCACCAGCAGACTGTGATCAGTGAGCTAAGGTGCTGGAACTCTGCCTGGCTTCCATTCAGAGATCGTAGAGAGGCCCCGTGGGACAAAAGCCCCAGACCGGCCTGAGTTCCAAAAAGAAAATGGTTGTGGCTGCCGCTACTTCTGAAACGTCTAGAGACTTGTGTCAGGAGAGTCTTAATAGGGGACAGTTGCCCCAGCACTCTCCAGCACCGGTTGGAAGTTTCATAAGATGAGATAAACATTAGAGCGCCTGGGTGGCTCAGTCAGTTAAGCGTCTGACTCTTGGTTTTGACTCTGGTCATGATCTCGCAGTTTCACGGGTTCGAGCCCTGCATCCGGCTCCACGCTGCCGGTGGGGAATCTGCTTGGGATTCTGTGTCTCCCTCCCTCTCTCTCTCTCTGTCCCTCCCCTACTTGCGCTGCCGTGTCTGTCTCTCTCAAAATAAGTAAATAAACTTAAAAAAAAAGTTAAAAACAGACACAATATAAAAATGGTACTTTTATGTGGCAAAATGAGGTGGTTGTTTTCTCCACTGAAGAGCTTTGCCGTTAGTGGCAGCGGCCATTTCTTTAGCCGCCTCACTGTGGTCAAACTAGCAGCTGCTTTAACTGTGCTCTCTCATACCCTACTTGCTTCTGGTCGGTGAACCTGAAGGTGTATGAAGCACGGGGCGAGACTGTAGTCTGTTTAGGTAACACATAGGCCGATCGGGACCCATTCATCCAGCTCCAGTCTGGTGAAAGAAGCCTCATTTAAAAAAAAAATTTTTTTTAATGTTGATTTATTTTTGAGAGACAGAGACAGAGTGCAATCAGGGGAGGGGCCAAGAGAAAGGGAGACAGAATCCGAAGCAGGCTCCAGGCTCTGAGCTGTCAGCACAGAGCCCGACAGGGGGCCCAAACCCACCAGCTGGGAGATCATGACCTGAGCCCAAGTCGGACACTTTGGTGACTGAGCCACCCAAGCCTCATTTTTCTATTGTGGCCTCCACTTGCGATTTGAAAGCCGTAAAGAGCACGTTTATGCGTTGTGTGTCAGAGCAACCGAGAGAGCTGCAGTGTCCACGGGCTGAGGAAAGTTAGGTTTAACTTGTAGGCAGGATTATCAAGGCAGCCAGGCCAAGAGGGGGGGCAGTGTCTTGATGCATTCCATATCTCTCTGGCTACCCTGACAGCCGAGCGCCCAAATTTGGAAATACAGTCAGATAAGGACAATGCCCTGGTTCGGGTGTGAACAAGCACGAGTTAGGAGTAGAGGGGCATTCTTCCAAATGACAAGTTTTGTCTTGTTAGCAGACTGTTCTCTCCAGGTCATGCTAGCATGCAGTAAAATAGGGGAGACTGCCGAACAGGAAGTGACTCGGGGCGGGGCTGGGGGGTAGGGGTGCGGCATAGCTGATCTCTATGCTCCACCTCTACCCCAGTAAAAGACAAACAGAATACCCCAGTTTGTGACAGCCTTAAAAGTTAGTTTCCTGAACTAGCAAGGAAATTTCTGTGATCTGCTTGAAAGAAATATTTCAGGCCTCTGCCTAGAATTATTGATGCAGCAAAGAGGACATTCCTTAAGGCATCTGTTGAGAGGTCAGAGATTTAATAGTAAGTTTTTGAGGAAACTTTTTTATTGAAGTAAAACATTCAGAGCCACGAGTGACTGGTGAGTGCCCAGGTCAATGGATTATCACAAAATGAACATACCCTTGTCACCACACCACCCTAGGCAAGAAATAGAAGGTTATTGGGATTCCCGAACCTCCTCTATGTTTCTTCTAGGAAGTACCCTTCCTCCTCCCCACAGGTAACCAGTAATCCATCCTCTAACACTGTAGATTAGTTTTGCCTATTTCCGAACTTTTTAAAAAATGCTTATTTATTTTGAGGGCGAGAACACGCTCGATAGGGGAGGGGCAGAGAGAGAGGGGCAGGGAAAGAATCCTGTGAGTGGGGGCTCGAACTCACGAACTGTGAGATCATGACCTGAGCCAAAATCAAGAGTCAGATGCTTAACTGACTGAGCCGCCCAGGCACCCCTGAAATTTTTATTATTGGAATCATAGTACTTATGGCTTGCTTTTTCACTCTGTTATTGGTGTCTTTGATGAACAAAAGTACCTTTAAATAGTGGTAGTCTGATTTATCAAATGTTTTCCTCTTAGTGCTTCTTGTATCTTGTTAAATCTTTTGCTATCTCCACTTATGAAGATATGCTCCTAGTTACCTTCTAGAAGACTTATATTTTTACCTTTTATACTTAGATCTACAATTCACTTGGAATGGATTTTTGCTTATCGTGTGAAGAGGAGTCAAGATTGTGTTTTTTCTTCCTGTATGAACATCTGTTTGTCTCAACACTATTTGTTGAAATAACTGTCCTTTACCTAAAAGGACATCTTTGTCATAAGTCAAGCGTCTATCTATGTCTGGTCTTTTTCTGGATTATGTTCTGCTCCATTGTTGTATTGATCTATTTTTGTGCCAGTACCACTACTATCTTAATGTTGCTTTTTTATTTATTTTTTTTAATTAAAAAATTTTTTTTATTAGAGAGTGTATGCTAGTGGAGGAGAGGAGGAGAGAATCTTAAGCAGGCTGCATGCTCAGTGCAGAGCCTGAGGTGGAGCTCGATCCCACAACGCTGGGATCATGACGTGAGCCAAAATCAAAAGTCAGATGGATGCTCAACTGACTGAACCACCCAGGTGCCCCTTAATGTGCCTTCTTAAAAAGTCTTGCTGTCCAGTAGAATAAGCCCACCATCTTTGTTCTTTGAAATTTCTTGGCTGTTCTTGACTGTTTGCACTTCCATTTAAATTTTAAAATCACTCTATCAGGTTACGCGCGTGCACGCGCGCACACACACACACACACACAGCTAGAATTCTGATTTAGTTTGCATTGAGTCTATTGACCAACATTGACATTTTTACAATATTTAGTGTTCCGATTCATGAGTGTGGTTTGTCATTCCACTAACATCGATGTTCTCTAATTTCTCTCCGTGTTTTATAATTTTCTGAATAGAGAACTTGTACATCTTGGATTTATTCTAGATATTTGATTTTTTTTTTTTTTTTTTAAACAACAAACATTTATTTCTCACAGTAGCAAGATTGGGGTACCAGTGTGGGTGGCTTCTGGTGAAGGTCCTGTTCCTGGTGTACAGATCCCTGTCTTCTCATTGTAGCCTTCCATAGCAGAGAGAGAGCACTGCTTGATTTTTGGATGTCTCCCTTCTTTGAGATTTTGGCACTAGAAAACCTCACTGCCTTAGCAGGTCTTCAGTAGTCTCAAACTTTTTTTCCTAATGGATTTCCCCAGGTTTTCTATTTATTTACAATAGGAGGGTTACCCACAAATTGAACAGAATTCGATTTCTGTTTCTGGATGTGGCATTCTTCCAGGCCAACTCTACTCTATTTTAATTTATACATTGATTTTATTTTGTTTACAGCTGGTAAAAAATAATTCTTATTCTCATTTTTATTTTTGTTTACATGAAGGTGATTTTTTTTCACCCTCATTTTTTAAATTGAGGTGTAACTGACATACCACATTTAATTAGTTTCAGGTGTATAACATAATCTGATATTTGCACATAGGATTACCACAATAACTCTCATTAACCTCCATCACCATACATACAATAGAGTTGTTTTTCATATGATGGGAATTTCTAAGATGTACTCTCTTAGCAACTTTCAAATATGCAATATAGTGTTATTCACTATATTTGCCCTGCTGTCCATTACATCCCCATGACTTATTTATAACTGAAGTTTGTGTCTTTAGACTCCCTTTATCCATTGGCCCACCCCTACCCCCCCCACTTCAAGCAACCATCAGTCTGTTCTCTGTATTTATTAGCTTTTTTTTTCTAACTTTTTAGATTCTGTATATAAGCAATATGGTATTTGTCCTTCCCTGTCTGACTTATTTCACTTAGCATAATGCCTTTAAGGTCCATCTATGTTGTTGCAAATGGCAGGATTTTTATTTTTTTTTAATGGTTAAATAATATTCCGTTTCATAGACGTGCAGATTGTTTCCATATCTTGGCTATTGTAGATAATGCTGCAGTGAACATGGTGACCACATATCTTTTTGAATTAGTTTTGATTTTCTTCAGATAAATACCCAGAAGTGGAATTACTGGATCATACAGCAGTTCTATTTTTAATGTTTTGAGGAACTTCCATACTGTTTCCCACAGTGGCTGCACCAATTTACATTCCCACCAACAGTGCATGAAGGTTCCCTTTTCTCCACAGCCTCACCAACACTTGTTATTTCTTGTCTTTTTGAGACTAGCCATTTTGACAGGTGTGAGGCGGTATCTCATTGTGGTTTTGATTTGCATTTCCCTGATATTAGGGATGTTGCACATCTATTTATGTGGCCATCTGTATGTCTTTTTATGGAGAAACGTGGATTCAAATTCTGCCCACTTTATTTTATTATTTATTTAATTTTTTAATTATTTAAAATATAATTTATTGTCAAATTGGCTTCCATACAACACCCAGTGCTCATCCCAATGGGTGCCCTCCTCAATGCCCCTCACCCACTTTCCCTCTCCCCCATCCCCCATCAACCCCCAGTTTATTCTCAGTTTTTAAGAGTCTCTTATGGTTTGCCTCCCTCCCTCTCTGTAACTTTTTTTTCCCCCTTCCCTTCCCCCATGGTCTTCTGTTAAATTTCTCAAGATCCACATATGAGTAAAAACATGAATCTGTCCTTCTCTGACTGACTTATTTCACTTAGCATAATACCCTCCAGTTCCATCCATGTTGCTGCACGTGGCCAGATTTCATTTTTTCCATTGCCAAGTAGTATTCCATTGTATATATAAGTCACATCTTTATCCAGTTGTCAGTTGATGGACATTTAGGCCCTTTCCATAACTTGGCTATTGTTGAAAGTGCTGCTGTAAACATTGGAGTACATGTGCCCCTATGCATCAGCACTCCTGTATCCCTTGGGTAAATTCCTAGCAGTGCTACTGCTGGGTCATAGGGTAGTTTTTTTGAGGAACCTCCACACTATTTTCCAGAGTGGCTGCACCAGTTTGCATTCCCACCAGCAGTGCAAGAGGGTTCCCGTTTCTCCACATCCTCACCAGCATCTATAGTCTCCTGATTTGTTCATTTTAGCCACTCTGAAGGGCGTGAGGTGGTATCTCAGTGTGGTTTTGATTTGTATTTCCCTGAGGAGGAGGGACGTTGAGCATCTTTTCATGTGTCTATTGGCCATCTGGATGTCTTCTTTGGAAAAGTGTCTATTCATGTCTTCTTCCCATTTCTTCCCAGGATTATTTATTTTTCGGGTGTGGAGTTTGGTGAGTTCCTTATAGATTTTGGATACTAGCCCTTTATCTGATATGTCATTTGCAAATATCTTCATTTTTGCTTTTAATTCCCTTGCGTTTGATTGTGATTGCATTGAATGTGTAGATTGCTTTGGGTAGTATTGACATCCTAACAATATTTATTCTTCCAGTCCACGAGCATGGAATGTTTTTCCATTTCTTTGTGTCTTCTTCAGTTTCCTTCATCAGCTTTCTATAGTTTTCAGCATAGAGATCTTTTACATCTTTGGTTAGGTTTATTCCTGGGTATTTTATGGTTCTTTGTGCAGTTGCGAATGGGATCAGTTTCTTTATTTCTCTTTATGTTGCTTCATTATTGGTGTATAAAAATGCAACCGATTTCTGTACATTGATTTTGTGCCCTGTACCTGTACATTGATTTTGACTTTGCTGAATTCATGTATCAGTTTTAGCAGACCTTTTGTGGTCTGTCGGGTTTTCCATGTAGAGTATCATGTTGTCTGCGAAAAGTAAAAGTTTATCTTTGCCAATTTTGATGTCTTTTATTTCGTTTTGTTGTCTGATTGCTGATTCTAGGACTTCCAACACTATGTTAAACAACAGTGGTGACAGGACATCCCTGTCATGTTCCTGATCTCAGGGAGAAAGCCCTCTGTTTTTCCCCATTGAGGATGATATTAGCTGTGGGTTTTTCATAAATTGCTTTTATGGTGTTTAAGTATGTTCCTTCTATCCTGACTTTCTTGAGGGTTTTTATTAAGAAAGGATGCTGTATTTTGTCAAATGCTTTTTCTGCATCTATTGACAGGATCATATGGTTCTTTTCTTTTATTAATGTGATGTATTACATTGATTTGTGAATACTGAACCAGCCTTGCAGCCTGGGAATGAATCCCACTTGATCATGGTGAATAATTCTTTTTGTATGCTGTTGAATTAGATTTTCTAGTATCTTGTTGGGAATTTTTGCATTCATATTCATCAGGGATATTGGCCTGTAGTTCTCTCTTTTTGCTGGGTCTCTGGTTTGGGAATCAAAGTAATGCTGGCTTCATAGAATGAGTCCGGAAGTTTTCCTTCCATTTCTACTTTTTGGAACAGCTTGAGAAGGATAGGTATTAACTCTGCTTTAAATGTCTGGTAGAATTCCTCAGGGAAGCCATCTGGTCCGGGACTCTTCCTTGTTGGCAGATTCTTGATAACTGTTTCAATTTCTTCACTAGTTATGGGTCTGTTCAAATTTTCTGTTTCTTCTCATTTGAGTTTTGGTAGTGTGTGGGTGTTTGGGAATTTATCCATTTCTTCCAGGTTGTCCAGTTTGTTGGCATGTAATTTTTCATAGTATTCCCTGATAATTGCTTGTATTTCTGAGGGACTGGTTGTAATAAATCCATTTTCATTTGTGATTTTATCTATTTGGGTCTTTTCTATTTTCTCTTCGAGAAGCCTGCCTGCCCACTTTTTAATTAGGTTTCCTTTTTCTCTTGAGTTGTAGGAGTTCTTTATATATCTTGGCTAGTAACATCTAATCAGATCTATAATTTGCAAGTATTTTTTCCCATTCAGCATGTAACCTTACTTTTGTTGCTGGTTTTCTTTCTCTGCAGAAACTTTTTACTTTGATGTAGTCCTGCTTATTTGTTTTTGCTTTTGTTGCCTTTGCTGTTGGTGTCAAATTTAAAACACCATCGCTGGGGTGCCTGGTTGGGTGGCTCGGTCAGTTGAACGTCCGACTCTTGATTTTGGCTCAGGTCATGATCCCAGGGTTGTGGGATTGAGTCCCACGATGGGCTCTGTGCTGAGCATACAGCGTGCTTAAGATACATTCTCTCATTCTTTCTCTCTCTCCCCCTCTCTTTCTCTCTCTCCTCCTCTGCCCCTCTCTCCTGCTCGAGTTCTCTGTTTCTCTCTAAAATAAAAAACAAAAACAAATAAAAACAAACCACACCGTTGCCAAGATCCAAAACCACTGGTTTTCTAAGACTTTTATGGTTTCAGGTCTTATATTCAAGTCTGTAATTCATTTCAAATTAATTTATGGATATGGTATGAGAAAGTAGTACAGTTTTATTATTTTGCATGTGGCTTTCCAGTTGCCCATCTCATTTCATTGGAGAGACTGTTCTTTCTCTATTGTATATTCTTGGCTCCTTTGCTGTAAATTAAATGAACATATACATACATGGCTTTATTTTCTTGCTTTCTGTTGTGTTCCATTGATTTATGTGCCTGTTTTATTGCTGATATCATATTGTTTTGGTAAGTATGGCAGTGTGATATACTTTGAAATCAGGAAACATGGTGCCTCCAGGTTTGTTCTCTGCCTGTGTTGCTTTGGCCATTCGGGATCTTTTGTAGTTCCATTCAAATTTTAGAATTCTGTGTTCAGGTCTGTGAAAAGTGTCACTGAAATTTTGATAGGGTCGGCACCAAATCGTAAATTGCCCCAGGTATTATGGACATCTTAACAGTATTCTTCCAGTCTGTGAGCCTGGAATATCTTTCCATTTCTTTGTGTCCTCTTCAACTGCTTTCATGAGTGTTTAATACTTTTCAGAGTACAAGTCTTTCACCTCCTTGGTTACATTTATTCCTGGGTATTTTACTCTTTCCAATGCAATTATAAATGGGATTGTTTCTTTTTTTTTCTTTTTTTAATGGGATTGTTTCTCAATTTCTTTTCCCGATAGTTTGTTAGTGGTTGTACAGAAATGCAGCAGATTGCTATACAGTTGATTTTGTGTCCTGCAACTTGACTGATAATAGTTGTAACAATTTTTTTGGTGGAGTCTTTGGAATATTCTACATAATATGTTTCTATACATACGCATCTGCAAATAGTGACAGTTTCACTTCTTGCTTTCCAATTTGGATGCCTTTTATTCCTTTTCTTGCCTACTTGCTCTGGCTAGGACATCTAATACCATGTTGGTAAAAGTGATGAGAGTGGGTGTTCTTATTCCTGATTTTAGAGGAAAAGCTTTCAGCTTTTCACCACTGAGTGGGATGTTAACTATGGGTGTGTCATAAATAGACTTTATTATGTTGAAGTACGTTTCCTGTATACCCATTCTGTTGAGAGTTTTTATCATAGGTATAAAATACTTTGAGTATTTTATCATAAGTGATGTTGAATTTTGTCAGATGCTTTTTCTCTATTGAGATTGTCATTTTTTTTTGTTTGTTTTGCTTGTTTGTTTTGCAAGAGAAATCTACACCTTTACCTGTTTACTTTTCAGTAAGTTTAAATCCTTGAGGGGTAGAGCATCACATGTATTCTGTGGCCAATGACTTTAGCAGGAAGGTTGCTTTGGAATTTGCCACGAGCCATATGCCGCCGTGTGTGTCCATGAGCCCGAGTTACTTTTCTCCAGATTACTCTGGTTTTGTTCAGTTTGCCACCAGGAGTCATCGTGTTGTTCTTTGCTTTGTACACAAAGCCTAGATAGAATTCATTTCATCTAGAATTCATAAACACCTTCACTTTTAAGAAGAGCTGTGTTCCAGAGACCCTCTGGCTCCAGAGACCTTGCTTACAGACAGCAAAAATGGCCTTGGATCACAGCCTTCTAGACGTATTTGTCTTTTTAGGAGTCCTGTTCCCAGCCAGACTCCACAGGTTCCAAGGTGGCGGAAAGAGCAAGATGATCATTTGGTTTTTATGAAGCCACTCTGCTTTTATGAAAGACCTACATTAGTATGATAATAGCTTTTTCCATAAGAGTGGAAATCCTCTTTGGAATCTTACAGGTAGTGAAAACAGGTAGTAATATAGGTCTTTCATAAAAGCAAAGTGTTGTAATGTGAACTTTCAGAAAGTGGGGAGATACCTGTATTGTTGAATTTGGTTTGCTGTTACTTTGTTTTCTTGTTGATTTAGTTATTTTCTTGATGGCTTTTATATCTGTGTTCATCAGGGATATTGACCTGTAATTTTCTTTCTTGTGCCCCTGTTTATTTTTGGTGTCATGGTAATGCTGGCTGTGTAAAGTGAGTTTGAAGTGTCTATTTTTGGGAATAATTTGAGAAGGGGAACGTATTATTCTTTAAATGTTTGGTAGAATTTACCTTTAAGTCTATCTATTCCTGGGTTTTTGTTTGTTGGGAGGTTTTTGTTTACTGATTCACTCTCCTTACTAGTCATCAGGTTATTTTCGATTCATGATTCATCCTTGGAAGGTTATATATTTTTTTAAGGTTTTATTTTTTTAATGTTTATTTTTGAGAGAGAGAGCACGAGCATGAGCTGGGGAAGGGCAGAGAGACAAAGAGACACAGGATCTGATGCAGGCTCCAGACTCTAAGCTGTCAGCACAGAGCCTGACGCGGGGCTCAAACCCAGAAGCTGAGATCATGACCTGACCCAAAGTTGGACACTTAACCGACTGAGCCACACAGGCGCCCTGGAAGGTTATGTTTCTGGGAAGTTGTGCATTTCTCCCAGGTTTCCCAATTTGTTGGAGTGTAATTTCTCATAGTAGTTTGTTATGATCCTTTGTATTTCTGCAGTATCACTTGTAATGTGTCCTCTTTCATTTCTGATCTTGTTTTAGTCCTCTTTTTTTCCTTGGTGAGTCTAGCTAAAGGTTTGTCCATTTCATTTATCTTTTAAAACAACCACCTCTTGCTTTCATTGATTTTTTTTTTCCTGTTGTTTTTTAAAGTCTCCATTTCATTTAGTTCTGCTTTGATCTTTATTATTTCCTTTCTTCTACTAACTTTGGGTTTATTTGCTATTCCTTTCCTAGTTTCTTGAGAAATAAAGGTGTTTGAGATTTTTCTTTTTTCTTGATGTAGGTATTTGTCATTGTAAACTTCTCTCTCAGAATTGCTTTTTGCTGCATCTCATCGGTTTAGATTTGTTTTATTTTTTTTTTTTAATTTGGCTCAAGGTCTTTTGATTTCTTCTTTTTCAGTAGCATGTTGCTTACCCTCCATATGTTTGTAAATTTTCCCATTTTCTTCTTATAATTGATTTCTAATTTCACAGTATTGTGGTCAAAAAAGATGCTCAATGTGATTTCAATCTTAAATTTATTAGGACTTATTTTGTAGCCTATCATGTGATCTGTCCTGGAGAATGTTCCCTATGTACTTGAGAAGAATGTATTCTGTTGCTTTTGAATGGAATGTTCTATATATATTGTTATTCCCATCTGGTCTAACATGTCATTGAAGGTTGATGTTTTCTTATTATTGATTTTCTGTCGGGATGATCTATCCATGGATATAAGTGGGGTACTAAAGTCCCCTGCTGTTATATTTCTATTTCTCCCTTTAGGTGTGTTAATTTTTGATTTATATTTTTTAGGTGCTTCTGCATTGGTGCCTAAATATTTGTAAATGTTCTATCCTCTTTTTGTATTGACCCTTTTATCATTACGTAATGCCTTTGTCTCTTATGCAGTCTTTGTATTGAAGTCTTTGTGTTTTGTCTGACATAAGTATGACTATCCCAGCTTTTGGCTTCCATTTGCATGCCACATCTTTTTCCATCCATTCCTTCACTTTCAGTCTGTGTCCGTATGTCTGAAATGAGTCTCTTATAGGGACCATATAGATGGCCGTTGTTTTCTTTTGTCCTTTCAGATACTCTTTTGATGGGTAAATTTCATCCATTTAAAGTAATTATCGATAGGTACGTACTTATAGCCACTTTGCTCATTATTTTCTGGCTGTTTTTTAGTTCTTTTTCTTTCTACTTCTCTTGCTTTCTTCCTTTGTGGTTTGATGACATTTTTAGTAGTATGCTTCCTTTCTCGTTAGCTTTTGTGTATCTGCTAGAGGTGTTTGTTTTGTGGTTACCGTGAGGATTACATATAACAGCTTATATTTATAATAATCTATTTCAAATTTATAACAACTTAAGTGGGAACCCATTCTTTTTTTTTTTTTTTTAGTTTTATTTATTTATTTTGAGGGAGAGAGAGCGTGTGTGTGTGTGTGTGTGTGTGTGTGTGTGTGTGTGGAGGAGGGGCAGAGAGAGAGGGAAAGGAAGCATCCTAAGCAGGCTCTACATTATCAGTACAGGGCTGTACTGGGGCTCCATCCCACAAACTGTGAGATCATGACCTGAGCTGAAATCAAGAGTTGACCGCTTCACTGACTGAGCCATCCAGGCGCCCCACGTGTGAATGCATTCCAAAGCTGAACACTTTTACTCTTGCCTCCCATGTTTTATGTTTTGCATGTCACGTGCACTTTTTTTTTATATTCTATGAAATTTATTGCCAAATTAGTTTCCATACAACACCCAGTGCTCATCCCAAAAGATGCCCTCTTCAATGCCCATCACCTACCCTCCCTTCCCTCCCACCCCCCATCAACCCTCAGTTTGTTCTCAGTTTTTAAGAGTCTCTTATGCTTTGACTCTCTCTCCCACTCTAACCTCTTTGTTTTCTTTTTTATCTTTTCCTTCCCCTCCGCCATGGGTTTCTGTTAAGTTTCTCAGGATCCACATAAGAGTGAAAACATATGGTATCTGTCTTTCTCTGTATGGCTTATTTCACTTAGTATAAGACTCTCCAGTTCCATCCACGTTGCTACAAAGGGCCATATTTCATTCTTTCTCTTTGCCACGTAGAACTCCGTTGTGTATATAAACCACAATTTCTTTATCCATTCATCAGTTGATGGACATTTAGGCTTTTTCCACAATTTGGCTATCGTTGAGAGTGCTGCTATAAACATTGGGGTACAAGTGCCTCATGCATCAGCACTCCTGTATCCCTTGGGTAAATTCCTAGCAGTGCTATTGCTGGGTCATAGGGTAGGTCTATTTTTAATTTTCTGAGGAAACTCCACACTGTTTTCCAGAGTGGCTGCACCAGTTTGCATTCCTACCAGCAGTGCAAGAGGGTTCCCGTTTCTCCACATCCTCACCAGCATCTATAGTCTCCTGATTTGTTCATTTTGGCCACTCTGACTGGCGTGAGGTGATATCTGAGTGTGGTTTTGATTTGTATTTCCCTGATGAGGAGCAGTGTTGAGCATCTTTTCATGTGCCTGTTGGCCATCTGGATGTCTTCTTTAGAGAAGTGTCTGTTCATGTTTTCTGCCCATTTCTTCACTGGATTATTTGTTTTTCGGGTGTGGAGTTTGGTGAGCTCTTTATAGATTTTGGATACTAGCCCTTTGTCTGATAGGTCATTTGCAAATATCTTCTCCCATTCCGTTGGTTGCCTTTTACTTTTGTTGATTGTTTCCTTTGCTGTGCAGAAGCTTTTTATCTTCATGAGGTCCCAGTAGTTCATTTTTGCTTTTAATTCCCTTGCCTTTGGGGATGTGTCAACTAAGAAATTGCTGCGGCTCAGGTCAGAGAGATCTTTTTCTGCTTTCTCCTCTAGTGTTTTGATGGTTTCCTGTCTCACATTCAGGTCCTTTATCCATTTTGAGTTTATTTTTGTGAATGGTGTGAGAAAGTGGTCTAGTTTCAACCTTCTGCATGTTGCTGTCCAGTTCTCCCAGCACCATTTGTTAAAGAGACTGTCTTTTTTCCATTGGATGTTCTTTCCTGCTTTGTCAAAGATGAGTTGGCCATACATTTGTGGGTCTAGTTCTGGGGTTTCTATTCTATTCCATTGGTCTATGTGTCTGTTTTTATGCCAGTACCATGCTGTCTTGATGATGACAGCTTTGTAGTAGAGGCGAAAGTCTGGGATTGTGATGCCTCCTGCTTTGGTCTTCTTCTTCAAAATTACTGTGGCTATTCGGGGCTTTTTGTGGTTCCATATGAATTTTAGGATTGCTTGTTCTAGCTTCAAGAAGAATGCTGGTGCAATTTTGATTGGGATTGCATTGAATGTGTAGATAGCTTTGGGTAGTATTGACATTTTAACAATATTTATTCTTCCAGCCCGTGAGCATCACGTGCACTTTGAATATGTTCTTCTGGCCTGTAGCATTTCTGCTGAAAAATGTGCTCATAGTCACATGGGGTTTTCCTTGTATGTAACAAGGTTTTTCTTCTTTTTGTTTGTTTTTTCTTGTTGCCTTTAAGGTTCTCTCTCTCATTTTTTTTTTTAACTTCTGACATTTTATAATGTGTCTTGGTGTGGGGTCTCTGCATTTATTTCATTTAGAACTCGCTGTCCTTCCTGGATCTGTAGGTCTTTCCTTACCCAGGTTATTGGAGTTTTCAGTTACTATTTCTTAAAATAGTTTTCTGGCCCTTTCTCCTTCTGGGATTCATTTAATGTGAATGTTGGCCTGCTTGGTGTTGTCTTCTAAGCCTCTTAAGCTGTCTTCACTTTATTTCATTCTTTTCTCTTTTTGCTGCTCTGCCGGGTGAGTTCCTCCATCCTGTCTTTGAATTCATTGATCCTGCTTCATCTAGTTAGCTGTTGAACCCCTACAGTGTATTTTTCACATCAGTTTTTGCATTTTCAGCCCTGTGACTTCTGTTGGGTACTTTCTTATATTTTCTTTTTGTTGACGTTCTCACTGTCTTATCCATTCTTCTCCCGAATTTGGTGAACATCTTTATGACCATTAGTTTGAATTCTTTATCAGATAAATTCCTTATCTCCATTTCATAAAGGTTTTTAAAGAGTTTTAAATTGCTTTTTTGTTTGGAACTTGGTCCTTTGTTCTTCATTTTGCTTGACTCTGTTTGTTTCCCTGCATTAGGTGAACTAGCATCCCTAGTAGTCTTAAAGAGTTGGCCTGAGAAGGAGAGGAAATCTATCCTTCAACCCTGTCCTAGCTCTTGGTTGTTTCTCAAACTTTTGTAATTTTCCAAGCAGCCTATTTTATTTTTAATAGCTCCCAGTACTTTGGGGTATTCCAGGACCAGTTAATGTCCCAAAGGGGAGGATCTCATTTAACACCTAGATTCAGGCTGATTGGAAGCCAGACCCTCAGGCAACAGCTTGCTTGCTTGCTTTTTTTTTTTTTTTTTTTTTTTTTTTTTTTTAATGGTTATTTATTTATTTTGAGAGAGAATGCTTGAGTAGGGTAGGGGCAGAGAGAGGGAGACAGAGAGAATCCACACTGGTGGCTTGGAGCCTGACATGGAGCTGGAACTCATGAACCGTGAGACCATGACCTGAGCTGAAACCAAGAGTCAGATGCTTAACCTACTGAGCCACCCAGATGTCCCATGGCAGCAGCTTTTAAGGAATGGAGAGCATGTGCAGTTGTATTGGACTACAAGCGTAAGTCCCGCTGAGCAGCACAGCCAGGTCATATGGAGGTGCCCACGGTGGCAGTTGTAAAAATCAGGACTTGTTGAGCATGTAACCTTCTTTCTGAGAGATCCTGGGGAGCGATTGTGAGGTAGAAGGAGAGTACAAAGATAGCGCCTCTGGCTACGTTCCTTGCGAGCAGCTCTGTAGCTTCTAGATGTATGCCAAACTTGAAGACTGCCCCTCAGGCTGAAGCTCCGGGACAAGCAGTTAGGCGTCTTTCCCAGAAAGGCTGGGGGTGTTTCAATCCGCTGCCTGTGCGGTGCACTGGTGGTGGTTGCCATCTCAGAACTGTCTCCCTGACTGTTACAGTCCCATGACCCCCAGGGCTGGGTGATCGAGGGTGAGGCCCTGGGAGGCAGCCACGAAAAGCAGGGTACCAGAGGTCAAAACTGGGGCACCAGACACATACAGAAGCTCCCCTCTGAGAGATGCTGGTGCTGTGAGACACAGCAAAAGCCAGGAGGAGAATGGTGCCCACCCTCCAAGGTCTCAGGAAAGGTTTCCAATTAGCCCCTGGATGTGTGTTCAGTTAGGGTCCTGTGAGGAGAAGCTGGCAGGCTCTTGTACAGAGGGACTGAGCTGACTGAGCTCCTGGGTCTGTTGCCTCACTGTGCCCTAGGGACGCCCGCTGTTTAAGAACGCTTTCTCCATTGGTGACAGTTCTGTAGGACCTGTGAGGGTAAGTCCCACCGGGCAGCAGAGCCAGGTGACAGAGAGGCGTCCCCAGGCTGCAACTGCAAAAATCAGGGCACCAAGCGAAGGGCATAAGCTCCTTTCTGGAAGATACCACTGAGCTGGAGTGAGGCAGAGGGAGAGTGCAAAAATTAGGTCCCCTGGACTCCATTCCCTGAGAGCCCTTCTGTAGGCCCCTGAGAGTGTGCCACAGCAGAAGCCTGCCCCTCGGGCACACGAAATCGGCCTGTCAGAAACTGGGGATGGGTTTCAGTCTGCTCTCCGTGCCATGGCCTGGGAGTGGTGGTCTACTGAGAACTGTGCCTCCAGTTGTTAGAGTCCTGTGGACCCAGGAACGCAAGCCTCCCTGGCCTTTAAGGCCAGGTGATCAAGGGGGTTACCTGACAAACGGTTTGGCGGATGTAAAACTGCGGCACCAGATGCGAGTAGACGCTTTCCTCCAGCAGATTCTGGTGGTCTGGAGCACGGCAGGCGGGGAGCCAAAGATTGTGTCCCCCGGCTGGAGGGGGGCAGAGGGGCTTGCAAAGATGGCACTCGCTGGAAAGGGGGGGAGAAAGGAGAAAAGATGGCGCCCGCCGGATTTAGCAAAGCAGAGAAGATGGCACCGGCCACCTCCATCTCTGAAGAAGATCTCTCAGTCCAACGCTTGAAAGTTTGGAAATGAGCCTCTTTCACATAAACCCTGGGTGCTTTTCGGAGAGCTCCTTCTGCACTCGGCCCTGGGGTGAGTGAGTCTGCACGCAGGCCCTGAAGGAGTCTTTCTTCCCCAGTTCGCCACGGCCGGCAGGTCTCCTAGGCCCCAGCCCGGCTGGTCTTCAAAGCCATATGTTCCTGGGGCTCATCTCCTAGGCTCAGGTCTTAAACGTTGGGCTGTGAGGTGTGTGAGGTATGACTCCTCCGCCTTTCAGGGAGAAGCTCCGGGTTTGAATTCCCTCCCAATGGTGGGGGTGGGGCTTGCGGTGAGGTTGCCTCAGCCTCTCCTACCTGCCTTGACGGGCTGTCCGACTCATCCTCCACGCGGAAGGAGTCAGTTGGCCAGCTTTTAGGCTGTTTTTCAGAGGAGATTGTTCCATATATAGCTACAGATTTGGGGTGTTCACCCGAGGAGGTGAATTCAGGCACTTCCAATGTTGCCATGTTGGACCGGAAGCACTGGTTTCCCTAAGAACGCCATACAAAAGGAATCTAATGTTTGCTGACTATAAAACCAAATGGCTGAAAACGTGCGTTCGTAATTATTCTTAACTTTTGACATAGGAGTTTATACAAGAAATAGAAACTTTCGGCTGTATAAATCATCGAAGATAGGGAAGCACGTGGCTTTGGAGATTGCTGAAGATAACAAGTTTTTTCCTAAACATTCGGAGACTGTATCTGAAGAAAATCAATGTTTCCTGTCTTCTTTGGTCAGCAATGTCAGGTAGATAGTATATAGTACCAACATCAAACTGTTGCATATTCGTGAATGCTTATTAAGCAGTGAACAGCATTGGATAGTACTATAATGTGAGTTGGGTAAATTCATTCTAACTTAAGGAAAAGGAAGTTCTCAAAATTCTAGGGTAACGTATTTTTATAAAGAAGAAAATTAAAACTGTTCCATGTGCAAATAGAGTTACTGTTAATATCTACTTTTCATATATGCATGTTCATACATACTTATATACGTCCTTCATTCAAAAAATAGTTGAGATCATTATTTATGTGGTTATATCTGTTGTTTTATCCACTCGACATTATATCATGAATATCTTCCAAGTTAGTAATTTGCAACAGTTAGTTGTAATGAAAACTTAAAATTTGTTTTAATGTTTCTGTGTTCTTGATAGAGAGACAGCACACAAACTGGAGGGGGGCAGAGAGAGAGGGAGACCCAGAATCCGAAGCAGGCTCCAGGCTTGGAGCTGACCGCCCAGAGCCCCACGCGGGGCTTGAACTCACAAGCTGTGAGATCCTGACCTGAGCTGAAGTTGGGTGCTTAACCAACTGAGTTACATTTGTCAGAAGTAATGTCAGGGTCTTAGTTTCCTTACCTTTAAAATGGAAATAATATGGGGCGCCTGGGTGGCTCAGTCGGTTGGGCGTCCGACTTCACCTCAGGTCACGATCTCATGGTCCGTGAGTTCGAGCCCCGCATCAGGCTCTGGGCTGATGGCTCAGAGCCTGGAGCCTGCTTCTGGTTCTGTGTCTCCCTCTCTCTCTGCCCCTCCCCCGTTCATGCTCTGTCTCTCTCTGTATCAAAAATAAATAAACGTTAAAAAATTTTTTTTAAATAAAATGGAAATAATATTAACACCTATCTTAGGGAGTTGTGAAGATTAAATGAGGGAAGAGGTACACACAAAATTATAGCTGGGCCTGGCACGCGATGTCTGCTGGGTAAGTGTTAGTTGTTAGCAGCCGTTCCTGAGATTCTGGAAGTACAGTGGTAAGTGTAAGAATTGTATCCCTGTGCTTGGCACAGGAGTGGCCTCTAATACAACCTGAAGTCATCTCCTGATTACCAAATCCTATTTCTTTCGTAGTTTCGGTATTAATTTCATACAAGTGGAGAGTTCTTCTACTCAATGGGGTTTCCTTAATTTTCTTTTGTGTAGCCAAGTAAATAAGTATTTCTCTTCCTGAAATAAAGGCTAAATTTTTTATGGCTATGAGTCTGTCTTTCAGTTAACTTTAATTCATTTTTTCCTTTGCTCTCATCCCTCCTTCCTTTTTTTTTTCACACTTTTCAAATTATTTTTAGACTTATTCACACTTTTCAAATCATTGTAACAAAAATGTCAAAGGCTCTGTCTGTATGTTTGGAGAATAGAATTGTACTTCATTCTATAGCTTCAGCAGTCCCAGAGTCCTCTGGTTCACTCTGTGGTTGAAGAAAGTATTTTAATTTTTAAAAATTTATTTTAGAGAGAGAGAGAGAGGGAGGTGGAAAGGGGCAGAGGGAGAGAGCGAGAATCCCAAGCAGGTTCCACACTCAGTTGCTCAGCGCAGAGCCTGATGCAAGGCTTGATCCCACGACCTGGATCATGAACTGAGCCAAAATCAAGAGTCAAGAGTCAGATGCTCAATTGACTGAGCCACCCAGGCAGCCCAAAGAAAGTATTTTAAGTGATCACCAAACTACTCTTTTCTATATGGCTAGGATTGGTGTTTTTGTAGGCAAATGTAGCTTGATTGTCCTAGAACAATTAGCTGTTGAACAAAGGATTTTAATGTGGAACTTTTTGAAATTCAGTCTCCTTTCCGTAGCCATGTCTCTTTAATTCTTACATAATGTTAACTGTTTCTTTCACCTATTTTCTTCAGATTCTCAGACACTTTACGAATTCTGACATGTGACACATCTCAAAATAAAGAAAAACGAATTGAATGTTTTAGCAGCACCAACACTAAAGGTAATTTTAAGAGAACAATTTCCTATGAAAATTTAAGGATACAAAGTCTGTTTTGCCTTGAAGATTTTAAATCTTCAGTATTCATATCTACTGATCATTTATTATTTTTTTTAGACTTTATTTATTTAGAGAGAGAGCTATTAGGGGAGGGGCAGAGAGAGGGGGAGAGAGAGAATCCCAGCAGGCTCTGCACCAACGAGGGGCTTGAACTCATGAGCCATGAGATCATATCCTGAGATGAAACCAAGAATCAGACAACCCAACTGAGTCACACAGGTGCCTCAGTATCTACTGATCCTTTAAAACAACTTAGTTTCTATCCAAAAGGGAAAAAGTGTAAAGAAAAGATATTTATATTTTTTATTTTTTTAATTTTTATTATTTTTTTAAATTTTAATGTTTATTTTTTGAGAAAGCGTGAGCAGGGGAGGAATAGAGAGAGGGAGACACAGAATCTGAAGCAGGCTCCAGTTTCTAAGCTGTCAGCACAGAGCCTGATGTGGGGCTTGAATTCATGAACTGCGAGATCATGACCTGGGCAGAAGTTGGATGTTTAACTGGCTGAGCCACCCAGGCTTCCCAAGAAAAGATCATTTTTAAAGTGTATTCACTAATTTTCATCTTATGATGGTTTGGGGGGCAGGAAATGGGAAAATAGAGTAGATTGTTGGTAGAAATAAACCATTATTAAAAGAAAAACCTAGGGGGGCCTTGGTGGCTCAGTCGGTTAAGCATATGACCTCAGCTCAGATCATGATCTCACAGTCTGTGACCTTGAGTCCCACGTCAGGCTCTGTGCTGACAGCTCAGAGCCTGGAGCCTGCTTCAGGTTCTGTGTCTCCCTCTCACTGCCCCTCCTCTGCTCACACTGTCTCAAAAATAAAAAGAAAAAAAAGAAAAACCTAAAAGTCCTCTTCCCTTCTGTCCACAACCAAAGATGGGTAGCCACCATCAGTTTCCATGGAACCCCGTGGAGATTTCCCTTGCATTTCCCTGTTCTTGTAATGGCTGCATGGTTTTCACGCATGTCCTTCATTTTTATATTGAAAAACATAGAGGTTTTTTTCTAGGATTTCGTATATTCTCCCATAAACAATTTTGTAAATGCATTTTGGATTATCATTATTTATAGCAGTGAAAAACTGGAAACAAATCTAAATGTAAAACAAAATGGCATTGGTTATATCCTATAACATACTCTATAACCAATTTATAAAATTTATAAAAACCAATATAACATGGGAAATGTCCATTTATAAGAAAAAAAGTAGACTCTGAAATTGGGAGGTATGATTACAGCTTCATTAAAAACATGGATAACATTTTCTTATGCTTATTTTCTTCTTGTTTAACAGTTATTTCTAGGTACTGATTTGGAGTTTATTTCTCTCATTTCTGCTTTAATGTATTTTCCAAAGTTTCTCCAATTATGTATATTATTTTTGTAAGTGAAATATAGGCATTGTTTGTTTATTTGCACACTTTTTTTAAAAAAGTGTATTTATTTTGAGAATGGGAGGGAGGGAGAGAGTGAACACCTGAGAGTCTGTCGCTTAACCGACTGAGCCACCCAGGTGCCCCTATTTATTTATTTAGAGACAGAACACAGTGGGGGGAGAGGGGCAGAGGGAGAGAGAGGGAGAAAGTCTGTAATCAGCCTTCACTTTCAGAGCAGAGCCTGGCTCAGGGCTTGATTCCATGACCCTGGGATTATGACCTGAGCCAACATCAAGAGTCAGACACTCAACCGACTGACCCACCCCGGCGCCCCAATATAGGCTTTATTTTAAGAAAAGTAGGTAATTCTGTGTTTAAAAATGAAGTGAGATTTTAAGTAAATGATTGTAAATTATCCCAGTAGATTCTTAGATACAAGATAGAACCAAATTGTCAGAGCCCTACGGCTAAAGGTCCCGGGAGACCACACCTGCAGTGAACCAGTGGCGTGTGTTATGTGTGGAAAACACGTACCACCGGGATCTGTGGGGGCAGCTCAGTAAAAGGGTGTTAGAAACGACTTCTAGGATTCAGGCTTGAGTTGGGTGTTTTGAGGAGTGTCCAAGGCAGCGTGGATTTGTTTTCAGCTGGGTACTGTCGGAGACAATTCTGCGCTTGACT
This sequence comes from Acinonyx jubatus, assembly GCF_027475565.1. NCBI lineage: Eukaryota > Metazoa > Chordata > Mammalia > Carnivora > Felidae > Acinonyx > Acinonyx jubatus. The sequence continues at coordinate 14,996,774 of NC_069382.1, forward strand.
ATCTTCATAAAGTTTATCTAGAAGGAAGGCAGACTACAGTGGGACTAAAGCTAGAATTGGCAAAGCAGCCCCCGTTATGAATAAGATGGGCGGCGTTTAGTCATTTTTGTGGTTTGGAAATAGTTCATGTTTTGTTTGTGATTGCAGAGCGCTCTTATTTTTGTCTTGAATCATCTTGGCCACAGAGTGACCTTATGTGATGTTGAAATTCTGTGAAATGGTTACTCATCAGCAGGAAAATACAGGGCTGAGCCGTGTGTGCCCAGCCTGTTTGTCACAACACCAAGGCCGAGCTGATAGGAGTAGGCCAGCTCCGGGGTGTAAGGGGTTACTTTTCTCTTTATAAGAATGAAGAAAGCAATCAGAATGATTATAGGTGCTTCTTGTGAAAATTAGTTAACATTGGACTTAATTGAAAGGTTTGAATATTACTTACTTGTAGGATAAGCCAGAACCCATGACTGGCTAAAAGACAAATGGAGAAATGGGGGGACGGGGGGAGGGACCTGGAGAGTTTCCAAAACGTGTAATTGTACTAAAGAACAACTTAAAATTTAACTCTTCAGCTTTTTAGCCACTTTAATTGTAATGAATTTTTCTCTCTGTTGCAGCAGAAAACATTGAGGGTTTTCATTGTTCGCCCTACCCTGAAATTGATCAATTTGTTCTTTCTTTGGTGAATAAAAATGGCATTCAAGGAGGTAAAGATAATCTTATTCCTTATTCACTGTAATATGATGGAGTTATAATAGCTTCAGAAACATTATTTGCATTTTAGGAATTCGGCGTTGGAGCTACTTTTTCCCAGAAGAGTTACTGGTGTATGATATTTGTAAATATCGCTGGTGTGAAAACATCAGAAGAGCGCACAAGAGCAATAATATCATGTAGGTAATGTTGTTTATTGAGTTCCATGTATTTAACCAACATTACATTTTAAATTTTTATAATTTTTACAGTTGAGAATATAAACATGATTTTGTTCTTATAATGAATGTAGTTACATCAGATACTGTATTTGGTTTATGTTTGAAAATATTTAATTTGACCAACTTAATTATCACCTTAGCACATGTCATTTTCATCTGTACTTTATTTGGTAAAATAATCCATTAGATAGTATAATCTTGAGAAGAGTAAGGTAGAATTGAGTGGGGCTAGAAAGAAATTAGAGGCAGTAGACAGGAGGAAGGAAGTATCTCTCCCTTGTCTGTTGCCATTGGTCCTTGACATGTTATATGGAGTAAATTGAAATCAAGCAAACTTGGGTGAAAAGGAAACTCTTCGGTGCTAACAGTTGGAATTAAGGTTAACATGTTCAAGACAATGATATTGAGAGGAACAAATATTTATTGAATGCTTGCTGTATGCACCAGGCCCTGTTTTAGGAGTTTTCTGTAAAATCCCCCTGGCAAAAGGAGAGGGAGTGAAGGATGAAGTGAAACCAGAAATAGAATTTTAGATAATACAGGGGCACCTGGGTGTCTGTTGGTTCAGCATCTCACGATTTCAGCTCAGGTCACGATCTTGCGGTTCGTTAGTTTGAGCCCCGCATTGGGCCCTACACTGATAATGAGGACCCTGCTTGGGATTCTCTGTCTCTCTTTGTTCCTCCCCCACTTGTGCATGCTCTCTGTCTCTCTCTGTCTCCGTCTCTCTCGCTCAAAATATATAAACTTAAAAAAAAAAAATTTAGATAATACAAAGGTATGGTTAGAATAGGGATAAGACAGAAACCCAGCAGTTGCTGGTTATGATATGGGAAGTTTTGCTGTGTTTTATATTTAACACAAAGCTGAGACTTCTGTGTATCAAGTGTAAATAGCACGTGTGCCAGACATGAGAAAAGACTGTGAAGTTCTGCTAGGAAGCTAGCGAATACATTGGGTAGCATGACTCAGTGCTATACTTACATATGTAGGTTAACCCAGTTAAAAAAAAAATAACATTTCAAAAATTATATGCTCAATACACAAAAGCTATCACGTAGAATAGCTCAAAGAAAAGATTACCCATAGGCCCAGAACCAGTGATAACTGGGGTCATAATTTTGGTATATCTTTCTAATGTTTTACTCTATGGATATATAAGTTTACCAGTAAATCATTATCATAAGATGATCGTCTTTTTTTTTTTAAAGAATTTTTTAATTTTAGTTTTATTTTTTATTTTAAAGTTTATCTTTTTGAGAGAGAGCATGCGAGTTGGGGAGGGGCAGACAGGGAGAGAAGGAATCCCAAGCAGGCTCCACACTGACAGCACGGAGCCCGACGTGGGGCTGGAACTCAAGAACCGCAAGATCAAGATCTGAGCTGAAATTAAGAGTCGGACGCTTAACTGACTGAGCCACCCATGTGCCCTCCCCCTTTTTAAATATTGTTTATTTACTTTGAGAGAGAAGGAGAGAGAGAATCCCTAGCAGACTCCGTGCTGTCCTCACAGAGCCCGACGCATGGCTTAATCCCATGAACTATGAGATCATGACATGAGCCAAAATGAAGAGTCGAACGCTCAACCAACACAGCCACCCAGGCGCCCCCCCTTTTGACTAATTCTCAAATACGGACACTTATTAATGGCCTATGTGTCGTTCTGAGCATCACATAACCTCGTAAACCTTGGAATTAGACTGGACACTGTCACCCCCACGGTTCTGTCTTATTCCGCATTGAGGTTAGTGGTCCTTTTTATCCCAGTCACCGCCAAAAACCTCAGCTCTGCAAAGACAGGACAGGACCGAAAGGAATGAAGGCTGTTACAGTTCTGAGCCTGTGAACCGTAAGCAAGTCGTTTGCAGGGCGCATGACGGATGTCAAGTATCACAGTTGCCCTTAGGAACATGTAAATATTCTTCATGACCCTGGGACAGCTTGATGTGAAGTTTGGGAACTGCAGCATTAATGCGTTTATTAGGATTGTTCAGGTTCTTCATAACTTTTTGAGTTTGCTTAGTTGGGTGTCTTTTTATCTAGTACTTTGTCTATTTTACCAAAATGCTTAATGTTACTGTCAGAAATTGTTCATAATATTCTTAAATTTTTAGTATATTCTACATTTGTAGTTATAGCTGCACTAAATTTTGAGTAACACTTATGTCTTTACTTTATTTATTTTTTGATCAATCTGGCAAGAATTGTATTAGTCTTCACATTTTGGCCTTGTTGATTCTTTTACATTTTGGCTTCTTGAGGCACCTCAGTGCCTCAGTCAACCGGTTAAGCATCCGATTCTTGATTTCAGCTCGGGTCATGATCTCATGGTTCATGAGTTTGACCCCTGGGTCTGGCTCTGTGCTGAGAGCGTGGAGCCTGCTCCAAAATAAACAGTGTGGAACTTGCTCTCAAAATAAACAAACATTTAAATTTTTGCTTACTTCTTGCCTTTTATTTTATTAGAGTTTATTCTATTGTTCATTTCCCACGTTAGTTACTTATTGGTCTTCAGCTATTCTTTTATGTAAATAAGCTTTTTCTAAAGATCGTTTTAGCTCTATTTCACATATTTTAATACATATTTTCAATTGCATTCAGTTCCATTTTCTAATTTCCATCATGATTTTTCCTTGAGTAATTGGTTATTTAGAAATGTTTTTCAGATGTGGCTGGGGCTTCAGTGGCCTCACTATGTATACCGTTTTCGGTTTCCAGAGTCTGTTGACTGCAATCTTGCTGCTTATATGTACCTGTGCTTATATCCTATCCTTGGCACCCGGCCTCCTAGACAGAAATAAGACTGGATTGTTGGGTATATTTTGGAAGTGCGCCAGAATTGGTGAACGGAAGAGTCCTTACGTCACAGTGTGCTGTACATGATGGCCTTCGGCATTTTCTTCATACAGTAGCTGGGAAAAATATCATAATTTAATTGCCAGCAGATTTCCGTATGAAAAAAGGACTTACCTATAGAACATAATGAATAGTTAACTCTTTTATCTCTGAACACTGAATGAGATAAATTTCCAGCTGCTGTTCTCTATTTTTGTTATTGGACCAATGTTCTCTATAAACAGGGTGTAACCATTTAATACGCAGAGTTTAATATGTCTAACAATCAATGTGAGCGGTGTCACTACAATATTACATTCTGCAAATGTTACTCTGTCAGATACCAGTTTTTAGTGAGGCATCTCTGAGACACAGAATAGAAAACAAAATTGGGAAATCAATTTACTTCCCTTCACTATGATTTGGAAATGATAAATCTTTATGGGATGAGACACTTTTCTGGGCTAGCTTTTTTATTGAGAAAAAAAAGGTTCAATTTGTGTTGGTAAGGATTGCATTCATATTTAATAATGCTTGCTTTTCCTCTGGCCACGCCAGAGCATTAACAGAGTGCCTCTAAGCAAACTCTATAGTGTATTACAGACGTTTCAAGTATTTAAAACAAGCCTGTGCATTTCTTAAGGAAGAAGGTAAATGAGATATAACTTAAGAGTAGTATTGGGAAAATGTCCATAGTTAACATAAAAGTTTAGAATAGCTGACTGGTCCAGTAGCCTCTGAAAACTCTAGATAAGTATGGATAAATATCTTACGAATAAATTGACCAGCTGTCATTCTCTGAATAAGACTACATTCTTAGAGTGAAAAGAACAAAATAGAACAATTCAGAATGATAAAAAAAAAAGTTTTTCATTTCCAAGTTACGTGTTTCTATTAGCTATTTTTCTAATATTTATTTCTAAACAGTTTGCTTTGTGGTCAGAGATGTGTTGTATGAATACTTTTTTTTAAATTCAGTGAATTTAACATGATACCTGGCACAGTCAGTTTTTATCATTGTTTTGTGTTTAAGTTTATTTATTTATTTAGAGAGCATGTGGGAGGGGCAGAGAGAGAGGGAGGGACAGAATCCCAAGCAGGCTCCACACTGGACCGCGCAGAGCCCGATGTGGAGCTAGAACTCACAAACTGTGAGATCATGACCTGGGCCAAAACCAAGATTGGACGCTTAACCAACTGAGCCACCCAGATGCCCCTGTAATTGTTTTATATGTGAGTGTAAAGAACTTCCAACTATCTGAAACAATAGTCATGTATGCCTATTACATCAAACTTGGTAATTGCTTTTTAATTTATGTCATTCAAATTTTCTATATCCTTTCTGAATTTTTTGTGCCTATTTGTATCAAATACTAAAACAATGTTTTTTACAATCTTGATTTATGGGAGATTTGTTTATCCTTGGAGTTCCATCAGTTTTGCTTATGCATTTTTGAAGCTTTTTTATTTGGTGGGTACAGGTTGAGAATTAGGTCTTCCTGGAAGAACTTTTGTCTATAGATATACGTATAGATAATGTATATACATATCGATACATATATTGTATATGTATCGATATGTATATAGATATACATATATTTTCCCCCTAAAGTCCATTTTGCATGCTATCTTTGACAACCACAGTTTTCTTTTGGGTGGTGTATATTTATTTCAGTGCTTCTACTTTGTACCTTGTCTGCATCTTTAAGTCTTAGTTAGGCACATCTCTGGTAAGCAGCATGTAGATGAATTTTGTTTTCCATCCAGTCTGGGAATCAAGTTGTAACTCTTTTTCCTTTCTGGTTTTTTCAATATAAAGGATTTTGGTTGATCTGAAAAATGAAGTTTGGTATCAAAAATGTCATGACCCTGTATGTAAAGCAGAAAACTTCAAATCGGACTGTGAGTTGTTAATTTTTACATTTATACCAAGTGAAAATAGGAGGTCTATATAAAACAGTTTTGCTCTTTTTCTTGTTCAGGTTTTCCATTACCTGCTGAAGTTGGTCTCCTGTTTCTGCTCAAGGAGGTAAGTGCAGGTTTTAGTTTCTTTCTCATTAGTAATCAGTTCTTGGTACAACAGTATCCATGAGCTATTAGTAGTGTTCAGACGTGTCCACATAGCCTTTAAACACACTCTGCAGTACTTAGTTTTCACTTAGGAGCGTGCCGTAGTGATTGTGCCTTGTGAGCACGTACCTGGTAGGATGCACCTCATTGTCACTGCCGCGGAAGAAATTGTATAGATACCTAGTCAACCACTCCCAGACAGTTAACAAGTTTCTCATGTTTCGTTTTACAAAGCGTACCAAAATACTCATCTTTGTGTTTCTTTAAACAACTCTTTCTGTAGGGAGAATTTCTGGAAGTAAATTATGTCAAAGAGTGTATACATTTTTAATTTTGGTAGATATTGCTAGATTGCCAAATTAACATTTTCCTGTTAAAAACCTTTATTTGCCCAAATAATTCACATTCACTCTGAGAAAAAATTAGAAAATATATGAAAAGCCAAAGGGGAAAAACTCCTCCTCACATATAATTTGACCACTCAGAGATAACAGATGTAAGTGCTTTAACATAGATCTTCCAGAAATTTCTATTTATGGTGCTCCCGTGTATATTTTTAAAGTCATAGTATGCGTACTATGTTAGAGGCTTTTTTTCCTACTTCAGCTATCACAGATGTTTTCAGTAGTATGTATTACCAGTTGGTACCAATAAAAATGATACAAAATTAGGCTTCACAATTTAAGAGAGCACCTGTTTACACCTTTGCCAACATTGTTTATTTTTACCTTTGACCTTTACCAACCTATTTGGCCAAAAGTGATATTTCAGTTGTTTTTGTTTACATTTCTTAGTCTTAAGGAAGTTGAACTTCTTTCAGATTTACGATTTGTATTTCTGTTACCGAGTGTTGGTAACTGTCCTATAGAAATGTTGTACAAGGACAACAAACTCTCTCTTCACCTAGAGTTGCCCTTTGTTAATATTGGTTACATTAGTGTTTCTCCCTCTACTGTATGCACACATATTTTTGATGAATTTTGTCTTAGTCATTTTAGGCTACTATAAAGAATACCACAGGCTGGGTGGCTTTTTTTTGTTGTTGTTTAGTTTTTATTTATTTTTGAGAGAGAGTGCAAGTGGGGGAGGGGCAGAGAGAAAGAGAATCCCTAGCAGGCTCTGCGCTCTCAGCAGAGCCCGACGTGGGGCTCGAACTCACAAAACCGTGAGATCGTGACCTGAGCTGAAAACAAGAGTTGGACACTTAACCAACTGAGCCACCCAGGTGCCCCTGACTGGATGGCTTATCAGCAACAGAAGTTTATTTCTCACAGTTCTGGAGGCCTAGAAGTCTAAGGTCAAGGCCCTGGCAGATTTGGTGTCTGGTTGGCTTCCTAGGTTATAGGGAGCCACCTCCTCGCTGAATCCTTGTGGGGGATAAGTTTAAAAATTCTCCGAGCTTGCACCAAGAGTTAACAAGGCTTAGGGCGGAAAGCCGCTTCCACAGGACCAAAGCATAGGAGAACAGGTAGAGGTGGAAAGCTGCCACAGGGTGAAAGCACCCAGGGCTAATTATTGAGAAAAACACCTTGTTAACCCTGAGGTAGCATGCTCTGTCTTAGCCCCTAGAAAAGTTAAGATAAACAGATGTGGTGCCTGATGCCTTTAGTAAACAGCTGTCTGCTTGGTGTCGAGATTTTGATTTGTCTTGACCCTAACCCCACACATCTTCAAAAACCCCTTTTCTCTCACACAGGAGTTAATGGTTACTGTATTATTGTTTGTTTCTGCATGTCTATCACATATGCGAGCCTTCTAATCCTAATAAATACGGAGCTAGGTCCCTTACTCGGGGCTCTTGTCTCCTCCTGGACATTAGCCTCTCTCATATTCAATTCTTCATCTGCTCTCTTGATGGACAAGAGAGAACTCCAGACTGAGAGTCTGCGACAAGTCCTCACATGTCAGAATGAAAGAGCTCTCTGGGGTCCCTTTTGTATGGTTTCTAATCCCAGTCATAAGGGCTGTGCCCTCGTGCTTAATCACTTCCCAAAGGCCTCCCTCCTAATACCATGATATTGGGGGTTTGGGTTTCAACTTATGAATTTGGGGTAACAGTCCACAACATCTCTTGAAGGGAAGTTGCAGCCATCAAAACCCTGTATCTCTTCACTTAAGTATATTACTAGAGAATAAGGGTACTCTTAAATATGGTAAAATTTTTAAACTCAGAAAATGTACATAACAATACTGTTATCTAATACACGAATCTGTATAGCCCTATCTTGACAATTGTCTCAATTATTTATAGCGGTTTTTTAAATTCGTGTTAATTCTTAAAATTCTTTATAAATAGGATAACAAATCTTTTAAATCTTTTAAGATAGCAGGTGTATTTTCTAATTTGGCTTGAGCTGCACTGTCTGCTTTTTAAAAAATTCCATCTCCGATTGTTCCAATCCCATCTGTGAATACTGAAAAGAATGTACCAGAGGAATTGTGGGCATTTCCAAATTTAGAGTGTTAAGTGTCTGAGTTACAGTGGCAGCAACATTTCAATTAATGAACTCATTCCCATGGCGACTGTATTGAAGACCGTATCATCCAGCATATTTATTTTAGTATCTGTTCAAGAACTGGTTTTGTGCTTAGTACTTTAACATAAATCGACTGTTTAGTGAAATCATCACATATTCTCATTGAATCGCCTGTACTTTCTTCCTACCTCCCTCTCCCTTATTTTCCCCCTTTGAACTAAAGGAAGAAGAGTTCACAGCAACTGAAACAATGAACAGTGAAACCGAGAATCCTCATAAACCACCATCTAGTATGTTGTCAAAAGGTGTAGCTTCTGATGCTGACTGGGATAATGGCATTGATGATACTTATTTTTTGGAAGCTACCGAAGATGCTGAATTAGCAGAAGCTGCAGAGAATGGCCTTCTCAGTTATTATAGTGGAGTGGATGAAATTCCTGATGAACTAATTTTGCAAGTATTGCAAGAGTAATTAACTCTGGACTGGTATATAAGTAGGCTGTAATTTTGCCTGAAGGCGGTTTAGTAACATAAATATATTGTTATAGTAAGTTTTTATTAAAACCGTCTATATCAACTAAGTTTTATCACTCTGCTTCTCAATTCTTGTTTTTTACTGAAGTAAGCCAGTTTTATTGAAAATTAACTTTGAAATCGTAACTGACCAGAGTTGGTATATGTTCATATCAGCTTAATTTTGCATGTTTATTTATAGGTTAAAACTCATTACAAATGTTTTTTTAAATTGAGGTATCATTGACATACAGTATATCCGGGTGTATATTGTAGTGATTTGATATCTTTATACATTACAAAATGATCCCCATGGTAAGTCTAGTTACCATCTGTTATCACACAAAGTTAGTACAATATTATTGATTATATTCTCTGTACTGCATATCACATCCTCACGACTTTTTAAGTTTATTTATTTTGAGAGAGTGAGTCAGTCTGGAGGGGAAGAGAGAGAGAGAGAGAGAGAGAGAGAGAGAGAGAGAGAGAGAGAGAGAGAGAGAGAATGAATATCCCAAGCAGGCTCCATGCTGTCAGCACAGAGCCCAGTGTGGGACTGGATCCCATGAACCGGGAGGTCATGACCTGAGATGAAATTTTTCAAGAGTCAGATACTCAACCAACTGACCCAACCAAGCACCCCCCTCATGACTTATTTTGTAACTGGACATTTGTAGCTCTTAGTCGTCTTCACCCCTCCTTCTGGTAACCAACAATTTTTTGTATCTACGCGTCTGTTCTGCTTTATTTTTAGATTCCACGTGAAAGTCAAATCATATGGAATTTTGTCTGACTTATTTCACTTAGCATAATATACTCTGGTTCCATCCATGTTGTTACAAATGGCAAGTTTTTATTCTTTGTTATGGCTGAGTGATATTTCAGTGTGCATGCGTGTGTGTGTACATGTGTGTGTACCTCATTTTCTTCATTCATCTATCAGTAGACACTTAGGTTGCTTCCATGTCTTAGCTGTTATAAATAATGCTTCAATAAACGTAGGTACATACATTCTTTTGAATTAGTGTTTTCATTTTCTTCAGGTAAATACCCAGAAGTGGAATGATTGTATCACATGCTATTTCTATTTTTAATTTTTTGAGGAACCTCCATACTGTTTTCCACAGTGGCTGCCCCAACTTACATTCCCACTAACAGTGCATGAGGGTTTCCTTTTCTCTACATCCTCACCAACACTTGTTGTTTATCCTTTTTCATAATAGCAATCTGATGGGTCTGAAGTAATACCCATTGTGGTTTTGATTTGCATTTCTCTAAGGACTAGTGTGCTATTGCACCATCTTTTCATGTGTCTGTTGTCTGTGTGCATATCTGCTTTGGAAAAATGTTTATTGAAATTCCTTGCCCGTTCAAAAAAATTTTTTATATTAAGTTGTATAAGTTTTTTTAATATGTTTTGGATATCAATCCCGTATTGTAAGATATATGACTTGCAGATATTTTCTCCATTTCAGTAGGTTGCCTTTTCATTTTGTTGTTGGCTGTGTGGAAGCTTTTGAGTTTGATACAATCCTACTTGTTTATTTCAAAGCTTTTGTTGCCCTTGCCTAAAGAGACTAGTTCAAAAATATTCATAAGGCTGATGTCACAGGGCCAACTGCCAGTGTTTTCTTCTGGGAGTTTTATGATTTCACGTCTTATGTTCAGGTCTTTAATCCATTTTGAATTTTTCTACATGGTGTGAGATAGTGGTCTAGCTTCATTCTCTTGCATGTAGCTGTCCAGTTTTCCCAGCACCATTTATTGAAGAGACCGTCTTTCTCCATTAGTATATTGTTGCCTCGTTTGTCATAGATTGATGGACCACATTAATTGAATAGCCTATATTTTCTTCCCATCTCACTCTCCCTTATCTTCCCCTTCTGAACTAAAGAAGAGGCCACAGCAACTGTGAATGGGTCTTTTTCTGAGCTATTTCATTGATCTATGTTTCTGTTTCTGTGAAATTACCATACTGTTTTGATTACTGCAGCTTTTATAGTACAGTTTGAAATCAGAGAACACGACCCCGTCAGCTTTGTTCTTTCCTCTAAAGACTGCTTCGACTGTTGAAGGTTTTTTACGGTTCCATACTAATTTTAGGATTCTTTATTTTAGTTCTGTGAAAATGCCATTGGCATGTTGATAGGGATTGTATTGAATATGTAGATGGCTTTGGGTAGTATGGCCATTTTAACAATATTACTTCTTCCAGTCCACGATCAAGGGTATCCTTACATTTATTTGTGTCCTCTTCAATTTCTTTCATCAGTGTTTCATAGAGTCTTATAGGTCTTTCACCTTAAATTTATTTCCAGGTATTTTATTCTATTTGATGCAATTGTAAATGGGATTGTTTTCTTAATTTCTGATAGCTTAATATTAGTGCACAGAAACTTAATTTTGTATCCCGCAACTCTACTGAATTCATTTATTCAAATGGTTTTTTTGGTGGAGTCTTGAGGGTTTTCTTTATGTAGTGTTAGGTCATCTGCAAATAGTGACCGTTTTACTTCTTCCTTTCCAACTTGGATGCCTTGTATTTCTTTTTCATGCCTAACTGCTGTGGCTAGGATTCTAATACTATGTTGAGTAAAAGGTGAGAGTGGGCATCCTTGTGTTGTTCCTGATCTCAGAGGAAAAGCTTTTGGCATTTCACTCTTGAATATGTTTGCTGTGGGTTTGTTATATATAGCCTTTATTATGTTGAGATATGTTCCTTGAAGTATGTTGAGGATGTCAAATTTTGTCAAATGCTTTTTCTGCATCCATTGAAATAATCATGTGATTTTTGTCTTTTGTTAACGTGGTGTATCATGTTGATTTGCAGATGTTGAACCATCCTTGCATCACTAGAATAAAACCCACTTGATCATTAGTAAAGGTCCTTTTAATACATTATTACATTTGGCTTGATATTTTGTTGAAGACTTTTGTATCTATGTTCATGAGGTAAATTGGCCTATAACTTTTTTTTTTTTAATGGTGTCTTTCGTTTTGGTCCTCAGTTTATGCTGGCCTCGTAAAATGAATTTGGAAGCATTCCTTCAAGTTTTTGGGATAATTTGAGAAGAACAGGTACTACTTCTTTAAATGTTTGGTAGAATTCACCTGTGAAGCCACTTGGTCTTGGGACTTTTGGGGGGGGGTGTTAAATTACTGATTGTTTCATTACTTGTAATTGATATATTCAGATTTTCTATTTCTTAGTGATTCAGTCTTAGAAGATTGGGTGTTCTAGGAATTTATCCACTTGTAGGTTGTCCAATTTATTGGTCTATAATTATTCATAGTAATCTCATGAGCCTTTGAATTTCCATGATGTCAGTTGTACCCTCTCCTCTTCCATTTCTGACTTTATTCATGAGCCCTCTCTTTTTCTTAATGAGTCTGGCTAGAGATTTATTAATTTTATCTTTTAAAAGAACCAGCTTCACTTTCACTGATCTTTTTAAATTGTTTTTGTTGTTGTTGGTTTAGTCTCTATTTCATTTATTTTTCCTTCTGCTCTTTATTATTTCCTTCCTTCTGCTAACTTTGGGCTTTGCTTGGTCTTTTTCTAGTTCCTTTAGGTATAAAATTCGATGACTTGGGAGTTTTGTTTCTTGAGGTAGGCCTGTATCCGTATGAAATTCCCTCTTAGAACTGCTTTTGTTGTGTCCCAGATTTTTGGAAAGTTGTTTCCATTTTTATTGTCCCATGGTATTTTTTAATTTCCTTTGATTTCTTTATTGTTCAGTAGCATGCTGTTTAATGCTCTTTGTATTTTTTCAAGTTTTCTTCTTGTAACTTGTTTCTAGTTTTATACTGTTGTAATCAGAGAATATGGTTAATAGGATTTGTTTCCCTGATTTATTTCTTGGGGAATACTCCATGAGCACTTGAAAAGAATGTGTATTCTATAGTTTTGCAATGAAATGTTCTGTATATATTAAGTCCATCTGGTTTAAGGATGGTAAGGCCAATGTTTCCTTATTGGTTTTCTTTCTGTTCAATCCATTAAAGTGGGGGTATTAAAGTCCCATACTATTATTATATTGTCAATTTCTCCCTTTGTTAACATTTGCTTTATGTGTTTAGGTGCTTCTGGGTTGGGTACATAGATGTTTATAAATGTTATATATCCTCTTCTTGTATTGACTCTGAGTCATAATGTAATGCCCTTTTGTTATAGTTTGTTTAAAGTCCATTTTAGTTAATAGAAGTATCACTTTTCATTCCCTTTGCATGGAATATCTTTTTCCGTCCCTTCACTTTGTGTTTAGGTCTGAAGTATAGGCAAGCACATACATGATCCATTTAGCTACACTGTATGTACTTACTGCCATTTTGTTAATTGTTTTCTGGTTGTTTTTGTGCTTCTCTGGACTTTCTCTTCATCTCTTCCCTTGTGGTTTGATGGCTTTCTTTAGTGTTTAGGTTCTTTTCGCTGTCTTAGAGGTTTTTGGTTTGTGGTTATCGTGAGGTTTGTATGTATTGATCTACATATATAGCAGTCTATTTGAAAAATTTTTTAATGTTTATTTTTGTGAGAGAGAGTGCGAGCAGGGGAGGGGCAGAGAGGGAGGCAGACACGGGATCTGAAGCAGGCTCCGTGCTGACAGCTCAGATGCGATGCAGGTCATGATCTTGCGGCAGGGCTTGAACTCGCGAACCACGAGATCATACCCTGAGCTGAAGTCTGGATGTTTAACCGACTGAGCCATCCAGGTGCCCCCACAGCAGTCTATTTCCAAACGATAGTCATTTAGAGTTCTTGGCGGGATAGCGGAGGCTGGCCAGGCGGCCCCGGGGTGCCCTGTGCCCTGGCAGGACCGCGGCAGTAGGCACAGGCCAGGGTGTCCGTGTTCTCCAGGGAGATGGCTGGGGCTGGAGTGGCCCCAGGCTGAGGCGGTCCCGGTGGGGCGGCTGGGGCAGGTGCAGGCCTGCACTGGAGCCGCTGTGGGCTCACTGGGCCAGTCCTCGGAAGAGTGGAGTGCCTGGGCCCGGCTCCTGTCTGGCCATCAAGGTGGAAGGGAAAGTAAACAATGGTGCCCATCAGCCCCTCGGCCCCAGAGAGTTTTAGCAGTTCTTCAGCAGCTTGGTGGATGTGCTAAGCTTAATAAATGCGTTTCCTTTGCTTACAGCCCATTTGTCCTTTAAATCGATGTTTTGGGTTTCTTTTTTTTTTTTTTTTGCTGTGCCCCAGGACTGGCGAGCGTGCATGCAGGCCTCAGTGCTATTCCTCCCTGCTGCTGGCCAGCACTTGGGGGTGAGGAAGGTGTCCCTCTAGCATTGTGCAGAAGCTGTTCCATCAGCCCTCGGTGGTGCAGGAGGAGCTGCTCTCTATGTAGGTGTAGACTCCGCGTGGCCAGTGGAGGAGGGGAGTTCAGGGTCTTCGGCGCCCGTCTTAGAACACCTCCCTGTGCTACTCAGGGCAGAGCTTTCTGTCCACCTCTGATCAGGTGTCAACGTGTTAAGTCTTGTTACTCAAGACATTAGCCAGAGAAGATAACTAATCACACTGTTGCCACTTAATGCGATCAAATTAAAGGACCATGAACAAAGTACTAAATTTTGGTGACAAACCAGCCCAAACAAGTAGACAAGTTAACTTTTCAGGGAGTTTTTATTTACAAAAGTATGGATCGGAAGACCACAGGCTGCAGCAGGGGACTGATCCTTCTATTCGGCATGTTTTAGTCGGCTGGCTTCATTTCCGGTCAAGGAGCTTCTCTAATTGATGGTTGATGTTTTGCAGATGGGTCTCAGCTCCTAAAAGGGTTCTTGCCTGAACTAACAGAGCTGGAAGGCTGGATGAATCATACTGTCAAAGGCAAATTATTTGGATTAAGTATAACAAACTTGTATAACCCTGTCTGTTATACAGCTCCATGCTGAATAGAGCTTTCCACTACTTTCGCTTTTCAAACGAGGACCATTATGATCATTGGTTTAATCCTTTTCCTTAGGGCATAATTAGTAAGGTTACAAGGGACCCCTCTCTAGAAAGTTTTAGGCTGATCTCATCCCGGAAAAAGTTCCAAGAACTGTGGCATCTAAATCATGTACAACAAAATCACTTCCTGGTACATATTGAGACTGGGTTTGGGCAAGTCTGCTTGATCTCATGCCGGTTTTAAATCCAGAAAACTGTAAGGCAGATGGACTTTTCCTGGAAGAATTAATGGAATGAAAATACCAGGCCCATAAAAGTTCATGAGGGGAAAATTAATCACATAGAAAAACTGAAGACAAAATTAGACAACCCAACATAAACTCGTGATTTTGAAATGACAAAGCCAGGCTCCATGTTGTAACTTGTATCTACGGATGAGTGACTAAAGTCCTCTTCCAGTCCGTCATACTTATGACAGTTTGTTTAAAATCACGTTTTCAAGGGGTTTTTCTTAGTAATGAAAAGAGCAGCTTTGAGCAGAAAAGCCATCAGACGATTGCTACCACCCACCTAATAATGCAGTTGTTTCTAGACTATCACGTACCCTATTACTGGGGAATTCAATTTCACAGATATTTGAGAGCCTGCTGTGTTCAAGCTACCATGGGGCGCCTGCTCTCAGGGAGGTGAGAGAGGGAAGAACTAACATCTGGTGTTAGATTTCTGGTTTAGGAAAAGAAGTAGGACATAAACCCAAATACCTACTTTCCCTGAAGGAAGAGATGCTGCAAGAGTACAGAAGGCCCGTGGGGCAAACACAGGACAGGTTAGTACACTCGTGTATTCCAAGCCAAGTACAGTTGCCACATCTGTTTTCACCAGTTATGCTCAAATTTAGTGCTCAGGATGTCTCCAAGTTAGTAACCAAATCCCCAACTCCAAGCAAGCTTTGGGCCAAGTGTGTGTGGGCACAGAGAACAGTAATTGAAAAGCATTCCATGTCCGTATCTAATACACAGACAAGCTTAAGGCTTTTAGATTGGTGTAAGAAAACTCAATTTAGAAGTGAAGTCTAATGCTGCTCTGCAGGCCGACTGTAATGTTGCATCCACCTTTCTCCTCAGAGCTGCTAATCCTCAACAGGCAAATGCCCCCTCTTCTCAATCACAGTGAAAAATAAAAATCAATGTTACCGTTTCTTTTACATGTGGTTCTTTCTCTCGAGTATCTGAATAATCTCGATGAAGCTGTTTTAAGTTAGATAAGAAACATGCTGCATTCCTAAGGGAAGATTTTCTCTCCTCAAGCTCGACGTATTTTATTTGTAGTTGTTTCATCTGTGGCTCTAACCTACAACAAGAGAAAATATTTCCCCACATATGAATGGCACATAATGGAGACTGAGGACGCAGGTAGACGGAGCGAGGTAAGACCATGCTGTGAGGGGGGGCTAGATCTTTAAAGGTATCTTCACTTCTGAAATTACGAATGTGGGACAGAGTCTAGATTTCAATTTGAAATACAATACACAATGAAGAATTAGAAATGACATCCACAGACGAAGAGGTCTTCTAGATCCTAAAACCTGTCCAGTCATATTGTTGGGAACCACTGAATTAAGACACAGTTTGGTTAACAAGTCATAGCCTCAGGTGGGAGGAGAGAGGCTGCGCAGGTCAACAGCAACGGCAGGGAAAAAGGCCTTTCCTTCGCCCCTTCCCCTCATCACAGCCTTGTCCATTTTCCAAGATCCAATAAAACCAGTGGAAAAATTATCCAAGTGCCTGGATGGAAAATGTATAGGTAAACCACTCTATCTTTCAGTGTCTTCTTTCTTACCCTGGAAAGTAAAAACAGATAACTTGGATTTTATGGACAAATAAAGGCGGGGGAGGAGGCTGCCGATTTTTTATTCTCTCAAAGATAAAAGGATTTTTCTAAAAGGATATTAGAGTTACTTTTTCACAGCGGTGTCTGCTGAACAAATGCAGCACTGTGGGCAAGCTGGCTGGGGCAGGAGGGCGGGGTGCGGAGGCAGTCTGTACCCATGAGATCCTGGCCCCGACTTCCTGGGGGTGGGACTGGGGGTAGGTTACCTCCCTCGGCCTTGGGGTTTTCCCACACGTGAAGTTAGAATAATGATACACTGCAGGTTTCTATGCCTTTTCAAGACTTCTAGAATTGTATCTAGAAAAGGAACCAGAGGCGCTGGTCTGTAAGAGGTCTGATTCTCACGATCCTGCCATAATAACCCACCTCCCAGGACCACGATAAGGAGCTAATTTATAAAGCATTTCAGACAGTGAGCGGCACACACAGGAAGCTTGTTTAAGTGCTATTTTCTTTGGGCCTGAGTGAGCAGACGCTCCGCCAAGGGCCAGCACCTGCCCACAGACTGGACTGGAGAACAGTGAGCTGGACACCCAATCCCACCCTCTCCTAGGCTTCTGGCATTCGCTCCTTTAAAACTTAGTACTACAATTGTAGGCCATCTTTTCCAGTAATACCACTTTCTTGCCCTATTTTAAAACACCTACAAAGAGCAGAGAGGAGATGTTCTCTGGCCACTGCTCCCCCACAGCCCTCAGCTCACACGATGGTCCCATCGCACAGAAGACCACCCACAACTACGAGCTGGTTGACTGTCAGCGGCAGCAAACCCCAGGCTTCGTAACCACACATGGGGACAGCCCCGACTGTGTTCCCGGCCCCACACGTGGGGACGGGTTCACAGGAGGGCTACGCCAACAAGAACACGAACACAAGCCGTTAACACCTACACAGCACTTACTGGATACCACTGCGAGGCACATTGTGTATATTTGTTCACTGAATTCTCTCAACACCCCGGGGGGGGGGGGGGGCAGGTATTGTGCTCGTTTACCAAGGAGGCGCTGAGGCACCGGGCAGTTGCACAGCCAGTAAGTGGCAGACCCTGGATTCGAACCCAGGCAGTCTCGTGCAAAAGTCCATGCGCTTCATCTGTAACTGGGCCACCTCTCAGGCTGGAGTTGAGACAGCTGATAGAGACAGATGAAGGCTGAACTCTTCTTTGCTAAAAGCTTCTACTCAGCCACATAACCTACCTTCACTGAGCTTCCGGGCACAAAGAAAACCTGGGATTTCAAGGTAATACGGCAGATTTTCACAGCCCCACGTGACGTACTGTGATTCAATCCTTGCAGCTAAGTTCTCAGAGGAGTCTGACATTATCTTACCGAAGCAGTTCATCCTGGAGTTCGAGCAAACGCTGTCTTTTCTTCTCAATATCTGAAATAATCTAAAGTAATACAATAATTTGTTAAAATAACTCCCTCAATGTTTGAGCACCGCTATGTACACTGTACCAGATTCTAGAAAAACAGTGGGAAAGAGACTGCATCTTCCCCCTCACGGAGCTTCGGTCTAAGGGGAAGACAGACATATGAACAGCAGGTAACTACGACCTGTCATGTGCTATGGATAAAAACAATAGGGAACTCTGGGAAATAGGGTATCTACCCCAGGAGAACTCTGAGGAGGAAGTGGGGGCCAGATCTTTACTACCCTGTGAGCTACTCAATAAGGAGTCTGGATTTTATCTGGGTACACTAGGAAAATACTGAAGCAGGAGTGTCCTGATACAACCTGTATCTAAGAAAGAATACTTCCATAGAACAAATTTTATTATCTCAGCCGTCACCTTTAGTGACTACCAGATCCACGGCTGGACCATTCCCAGGGGCTTGGAAGCCATGCGGAATTGATCAGTAAGAAAATAAAACTGAGGGGAAAAAAACCCAACAAAGGCTTGTAATCACTGAAATGAATATGCATTTCAAGTCTATTTCTATTAGAAATGTAGAGGGGGGCTGCTCTTCAGTCCTGGATTCCTGCAGGCTTAGAGCTCAGAGGTCATCTGGTCCCACCGCACACTGGTGTTCATGGGCTTGCTTCTCCTCACATACCTAGTGCTAGAGTTTGCAAGAGAGTGGTACAACATCAATACAGCAGAACCAGGATGAGAACTGAGGTCGCCTAACCCTTAATGCTGTATTCTTCCCAGGCTGTCCCTTTACGTGGGCCATGGGACAGTTCTTTATTCCCTAAGGTTTTACTTCTTTGACAGCCACAAAATCAATACATATATATTACTTAATACTTAATAACTAGTAACAACTTAACACCTTGTAAGTGTCATTTTGGGCTTGATGGCCATTTTAGGCAAGTTAGGATCCCCATCCCTTCGCATGCATTAGGACCCAACCACAAGATCAACCAGATACAAGCCTGACTAAAAAAAACATCTACAAACTGAAGATCATAAAATCGAAGGAGTCACGGCTTTTCTTAACCCTGCACATGCTAGAGTTCTATATGACCGTGTGCTTCTAATCACACGAGGGATATACCTTCGTGTTCTTCCTTTTCAGGGTTTTCGACGTCTGGATGTCTTTGAGCTGCACAAAAGAAAAAAAATACATATTCGTGTGTGTTTTCCAAAATTAAAATGTTTATTAACTTACCATATATCACATTGAAAGACCACATGTGAAACACGAATAGTTCTAGTGAGTTCTTTACCACACTGCAATCTTTTCTTAGATAACTAACTGTATGCTGCCCCGCGACTGGCAAAAACAATTCAGACCGACAAACTTATGGTCTGTGAGCTTACCATTTTGAGGAGTTCTTCTTCCATATGAGCATGAAATTTTTTGATGGCTTCCTTACAGATTTTAGATTCTACTTTTTGTCTACAGCAGGAAAAAAAAAAAAAACAAAGAAGAAAGGATCACACTAGGTATCATACAAAGGATTTTGAAAGGTGTGTTTCATTTGCTTAGCACATCAACAAACCACGATTTGGCATATACTATTCCGAAGAAGATGGCCTGGCTAGTGTGCTGCCTTTTCATCAGGCTAAAAAAAGAAAAAAACTACCGGACAGAATCTCAACAAAAGAGAAAGAACAGCAAATATGTTCCCCTAAACCTTCAGGTACATGGTTACCTGAACTTCCTGATACGGGCCACGCCCACAGGTGAAGGCGTGAGACGCAGGAAAGGCTCACGGCCCGTGTTCACCCTTTACTGTCCTGCCACTAGTGTGGTCATCGGATGACCAGCAAGCCGGCCCCTCCCTGCCCGCTGACAACCAGAGGAATAATCGTGTCACACGTCCGGACTAGCCAACAGGCGGCGAGAAGCCAGCCGGATTGGTAGCCACAAATTTGGTTCTTCAAACACTTACAAGGCTCACCCACACAAAGTGGTTCCGGTCCGTCATCAGGACAAAAGCCTCCGAGTCTCCCAGTTCGGCGCGCTCATGGCCGAACGGCAGAGCCACAGTGCTATGCGGCAGCGGGACAGCAGCTAAGCCCCGATGCTGCCTCGGCGCAGAAGGATACTAGAGTGTGAGTGTGTGCTTCCAGCCAGAAGTAATAAATACCTGGTATGAGTGACAGGTAGTTACCAAATGGTTTCTTTCTTGGGGGAAATCCATGAGGAGGCAAAGTCCCTCAGAAGAAGGGGACTGAGCTAAGCGCTACACAAGAGAAGGCCCGTAGGTCTGAATATAGATCTCTGTAGTTCTCATCAAGACTGTTAAAAGGTATGTCTAGTAACATCGGCAAGATAGTGGAATAGGAAGCCCCCCACATCAGACTCCCCCACAGGGAAACCAACTTAATAACTATATATGGCCAAAAAAGCCTTGTGACAATTTCAGAAACCAACTGAGTCGCAGGCAAGTTCTAAGTCAAGAACAGTCATACTGAAACAGGTGAGAAAAGCTGTTTCCTATCAACTTCAACAGCCCTTCTCCCAAGCCAGCACAGCTTGGTTGAGCCAAGAAGCTCCGTGCATGGTTTCTCCCTTGGGAAAGAAAGAGAAGAGTGGAACGTATGTCCAATGTCATGGCTTTTCGGGGGGCTGCCCAAGGGACACCTTTCCACCTTGCCTGATTTGGAACGCTAACAGAGCCAGCATACTTCAGATGCCTGACTGCCGTGGAGAACAAAGTCCAATGGCTTTCTACAGCGACAGAACTGGCAATGCTGCGGACAGGGGATCAGGAAAAATGGCCCAGCTCATGCCTTCTCCCTTGGTTGTGGGGGGCGGGGGGAGAGAAGAGCAAGAACGTTATCCATCATTTGGAATGGTTTCTGTGTCACCTGAAGTAGGACAATGGTGGGAACTGAAATAGTGTGGATGCCTTTGGTCACAGAGACCAAAAAAGAGCTCAGCAGCCTGTTGCAGAGAGCTCTAGTCTTCGGAGATTACAGATTCCTAAGAAAGAAAGAAGCAAACCTCTCCAGTTGGCAAATCACATGC
Source organism: Acinonyx jubatus (assembly GCF_027475565.1). Classification (NCBI taxonomy): domain Eukaryota; kingdom Metazoa; phylum Chordata; class Mammalia; order Carnivora; family Felidae; genus Acinonyx; species Acinonyx jubatus. The sequence goes on from NC_069382.1 coordinate 15,017,790, forward strand.
ACAAGCCCAAAGAAGATCCATCTCTCAGAAAGGACTGAGGGACCACCAGAACTGAGGGACTGCCTAGGCTGACTGGTGAAGGTACAAAGCCTGTACAAGGCCGGTATGTAAAGACCAGGAGAGGTGGCTGCTTTTTAAATGTATACAACACAGCAAAAAAATAACAAGGCACTAGAAGAAACAAGAAAACATAACCCAAATAAGTGGGGGGAAAAATCCCCAGAAACAGACCCTAAAGAAAGATATGGAGATCTATGAATTTGCTAACAAAGAACTAAAAAATGATCACCTTAGTGAAGTTCAATGTGCTACAAGAGAACACAGATGAATAAACTAAATCGGGAAAATGATGCATGAGAGTATCAACAAAGAGAGAGAACCTATAAAAAGAACCAAACAAGTTCTGGAACTGAATAAGCTAACTGAATTGAAAAATTCACTAGGTGTGTTCACAGCAGATTTGATCAGGCTGAGGAAAGAAATGGGAAACTTGTGGATGAGTCATTTGAAATTATCAATCAGAAGAACAAAAAGAAAAAAGAATAAAATGGAAAAAAGCATGTGGGATTTACAGAAAACATTCAACACACCAAAATGTGCATTATGGGAAGCAGAGAACTTATTTGAATAATGGCCCCAAACTTACCAAATCTGAGGATGAAAATGGACACCCAAATTCAGAAAGCTCAAAAAGCCCCCACCTAAGAGGAACCCAAAGGGGCCCACACTGACACACATTATATTCAAACTGTCAAGATTCAAAGGCAAAAACAGAATCTTGAAAGTAGCAAGAGAAAAGCAACTTGTCATGTACAAGGGAGCTCCCACAACACCACCAATGGATTTCTCAGCAGAGACACTGAAGAACAGAAGGTGGCACGGTCTCTACAAAGCACTGAAGGAAAAGTGCCAACCAATAATACCGTACCTGGCAGAACTGTACTTCAACAATTAAGGAGAAGTAAAGACTTTCCAGGTAAACAAAGGCTGAGTGGGTTCATCATCACTAGAACTGCCTTGTAAGAATTACTAAGGGGAACCTTTCAAGTTTAAACAAAAGGACACAATACAGTAACACAAAGGCATATGAAAATATAAAGGTCTGCTAAAGGTATATATACAGATGGATACAGAACCCCATAATACTGGATAGTGAGGCATAAATCACTCTTCATACTGATAATAGATTTTAAAAGCTATAAGCATAAAAATAACATGAAACTGTGTCAATGGTTAAAAATATAAGAAGGTGAGGGGCCCCTGGGTGGCTCAGTTGGTTAAGCGTCCGACTCTTGAGGTCTGCTCAGGTCATAATCTCATGGTTTTGTGAGTTTGAGTCCCGCATCAGGCTCTGCACTGATAGTGTGGACCCTGTTTGGGATTCTCTCTCTCCCTCTCTCCCTCTCTCTTTTCCCCTACCCTACTTACACTGTCTCTGTCTCTTTCAAGATAAATACATAAAAACTTAAAAAAATATGTAAGAAGGTGAAACCTGCAACATCAGTAACAAAGTGTTATCCCCATATGGTGGGGGAAGGAGACATAAAGAAGTAGAGTTTTTTTAGGTGACTGAGGTTAAGTTTTTATTCTTTCTTTCTTTCATTAACTAATTCATTTATTTTAAGTAGACTTCATGCTCAGTGCAGAGCCCAATGCAGGGCTTGAACTCACAACCACGAGATCTGAAATCTGAGCTGAAATCAAGAGTCAGATACTTAACTGACTGAGCCACCCAGGCATACCTAAGTTGTTACCATTTGAAAGCAGACTGCTATAAGATAATTTATGTCATTCCCGTTTGTGTAAGTGCCCGTGTGTGCACACGCGTGCACACACACACACACACACACACACAAGAAAATAGAATCAAGGCACATCACTACAAAAAAGAAATCAACAAAACACAAAGGAAGGCTATAAGAGTGGAAAAGAGACAAAATAACTATAAGACTTAGAGAAAACAAAATTTAGTAGTAAAATAAGTCAATCACTACCAGGAGTCCCCCCATTCAAAAGCCACTGAGTGGCTGACTGGATTTGAAAAAAAGGATCCAACTATATGGTGTCTATAAAAGATTCTAGTTAGGTATAAGGAAATACACAGGCTGAATATGGAAAAGATATCCCATCCAATGATAACAAAAAGAGAACGGTGGTGACCATACTTACAATGGACAAATTATACTTTAAGTCAAAAAAAAGTCACAGAAGGAGATGATATAATGATCAAAGTGTCAATTCACCAGGAATATGTAAAAGTTATAAATATATATGTACCCAACACTGGAGCACCCACATATATGAGTTAACAGAACTGAAAGGGAAAATAGGCAGTAACAGTAATAGTAGGTGATTTCAATACCTCACTTTCAACAACAGATCAAACAGAAGCTCAATAAAGAAACGAGATTTGAACAACACTATAAACCAAATGGATCCAACAAACCTACATAGAACATTCCACCCAGTAAGAACAGAATATACATTCTTCTGATAGGCACACAGAATATTCTCCCAGACAGATCATGTTAGATGATGAAATAAGTCTGAAACAATTTAATATGATTGAAATCATACCAAGTATCTTCTCAGACCACTGTGGAATAAAACTAGAAATCAACAACAAAAGGAAAACTGGAAAACTCACAAATATGTGGAAATTAAACAACATAGTCTTGAACAACAAATCATTCAAACAAGAAATACAAGGGAAATTGGAAAATATCTTGGAACAAATGAAGACAAAAACATAATGCAGCAACACTTACGGGATGCAGCCAAGGAAGTACTAAGAGAGAAGCTGATAGCAGTAAATACCTACATTAAAAAAGAAGAAATATCTCAAATCAACAACCTAACTTTACACCTCAAGGAACTAGAAAAGGAATATCAAACTAAACAACAGCATAAGACAGAACAGTAAAGATCATAGCAAAAATAAATGAAATGAAAAATAGGAAAAAAATTAATGAAACTAAGAGTTTTTTGAAAAGATCAACAAAACTGACAAATCCTTAGACTAATACAAAAGGGAAAAGACGCAAAAAATGAAAGGGGAGGCATTACAACTGACACTACAAAAATAAAAAGGATCATAAGAGACTACTATGAACAATTATAAGCCCACCAATTAGGTAACCATGAAGGAATGCATAAACTTCTAAGAACATAAAACCCACAAAGACTGAATCAAGTAGCAATAAAAAGTATGTTCAAACCTATAGCTAGTAAGGAGACTGAATTACTAATCAAAATCCTCCAATTTAAGGCCCACAAACCAGATGACTTCACTGAAGAATTCTACCAAATATTTGAAGAATGAACATTAATCTTTCTCAAACTCTTCCAAACACTTTAAGAGGGGGGAAACACTTCCAAACTTATTTTATGAGGCTGGCATCACCTTGCTACCAAAATCAGACAAAGATACTACAAGGAAAGAAAACTAGAGAGCAATATCCTTGATTATGGATGCAAACACTTAATAACACACTTAAGTGATTATACATCACAAGAAAGTGGTATTTATGCCTGGAATGCAAGGATAGTTCAACAAACGAAACACAATCAACATAACACAATAACAGAATGAAGGACAAAAGCCTCATGCTCATCTCAATTGATACAGAAAAAGCATCTGACAAAATTCAACACCTTTCATGATAAAAACTCTCAGCAAACTAGGAATAGAAGGAAATCACATCAATGTAATAAAGGCCATATATTAAAAGCCTACAGCTAACATCATATTCAGTGGTGAAAAGTTAAAAGTTACTGCTCTCAGATCAGGAACAAAATGGAGATGCCTCTCTTGCCATTTCTATTCAACACAAGACTGAGAATGCTAGCCAAAGCAATTAGGTAAGAAGAAGAAATAAATGTATCCAAATTGGAAAGGAAGAAGTAAAATGATCTCTGTTCACAGAGGACATAATTTTATATGTAGAAAATCCTGAAGATTACACACACACACACACACACACACACACACACACACACTGTTAGAATAAACAAATTCAGCAGGATTGCAGGATACAAAAATCAACAAAGAACAGTTGCATTTCTATGTATCAACAATGAACAATCCAAAAAGGTAATTAAGAAAACAATCCCATTTACAATAGCATCAAAAAGAATAAAATACTTAGAAACAAACTTAAGGAGGTAAGGTATTTATACACTAAAAACTATAAAACATTGTTAAAAGAAACTGGAGATACAAATAAAGAGAAAGACCTCCTACGTTCATGAACTGGAAGATTTAATTTGAATACTATTAAAATGTCCATACTACCCAAAGCAAACTATAGACTCAATGCAATAATTACCAAATTCCCAATGGCATTTTTTTGCAGAAATAGAAAAAAAAAAATCCTAAACTTCATACGTAATATCAAAGGACACCAAGCAGCCCAAACAATCTTGAGAAAGAAAACCAGTGCTGAAGGCCTCACACTTCCTAAGTACAAAACATCACAAAGCTACTGTAATCTAAACATTACAGTACTGGCATAAAGACAGACATACAGACCAATGAAAGAGAAAACTCAATGATAAACCCTCACATATATGGTCAAATAATTTTCAACAAGGATGCCCAGGCTACACAATGGGGAAAGAAAAATCTCTTCAACAAATGGTGCTGGGAAAACTGGATATCCACATCCAAAAGAATGAAGATGGACCCTTACCTTGTACAAAAGTTAACTTAAAATGGATTAAAGACCTAAATGTAAGATTTGAAACTACAAAACAGCTGAGAAAACACAGGGGAAAAACTTTATGACATTAGCCTTGGATTTCTTGGATATGATACCAAAGCCACAGGCAACAAAAGCAAGAATAGACACAATGCGATGACATCAAACTTCAAACCTTCTATGTAGCAAAGGAAACAATCAACAGAGTATAAAGGTAACCCAAGGAATCACAAAAAATATTTTCAAACCATATGTCTGATAAGGGGTAATATCCAGAATATATAAAGAACTCCTACAACTCAACGCCAAAATAACTCAAATTTTAAAAAGGGCAGAGGATTTGAACACTTTTCAAAAAAAAAAAAAAGTATATAAATGGCAAACAAGCATATACAAAGGTGCTCGATATCACTAATCACCGGGGAAATGCAAGTCAAAACCAGAGTGAGCTATCACCTCACATACATCAGAATGGCCACAACAGGGGCGCCTGGGTGGCGCAGTCGGTTAAGCGTCCGACTTCAGCCAGGTCACGATCTCGCAGTCCGTGAGTTCGAGTCCCGCGTCGGGCTCTGGGCTGATGGCTCAGAGCCTGGAGCCTGTTTCCGATTCTGTGTCTCCCTCTCTGTCTGCCCCTGCCCCGTTCATGCTTTGTGTCTCTCTGTCCCAAAAATAAATAAACGTTGAAAAAAAAAAATTAAAAAAAGAATGGCCACCACAAGTAAACGAGATGACGCGTATTGGTGAGAAGGCAGAGAAACTGGAACGCTGCACCGTGGGTGCGACTGTAAAACAGTGCAGCTATGATGGTAAACAGGAAGGAGCTTCCTCAAAAAGTATAAACCCTACGGCCCAGCAATCCCACTACTGGGGACGGATCGATCCAAAGGAACTGCAAACAGGATCTTAAAGAGATATTTGCACACCCATGTTCATTTTAGCATTATTCACAACAGTCAAGAGGCAGGTGGATGAATGGATTAAAAAAAAGTGTGCTATATTCATACAATAAAAGATTAGTCAGCCCTAAAAAAGGAAATCCTGTTATGTGCCACAATATGGATAAGCTTTGAGAACATGAGGCTACGTGAAATCAGCTGGTCACAAAAAGAAAAATACTGTGTGATTCCACTCATGTGAGGTATCGAATGTAGTTACGCATAGAAACAGTAAGTGGGTTGCTAGGGGCTGCAGAGACGGGGAAATGGGAAATTGTTTAATGGGTACAGACTTTCAGGTTTGCAAGGGGAAAAAGCTCTGGATATTTGTTGCACGACAATATGAATATACTTAACACTACTGAATTACGCACTTAAAAATGGTTAAGATGATACATTTTATAATTAAACAAATACATCAGCTCCAGTTTTAAAAAAAAAAAGTATTTCTAATATAAATATGAAATCACAATTTTAAGATGTTAAAAACATAAAAAATTAGGAAAACCGGTTAGGTAGGCCTTTCTGCATATGGCTTATAATGTTGATAAATTGGTAGACTGTACCATTGAAAATGGTGGTGGTCTACATACAAGAGTCAGACACAGCTCTTTCAAATTCTAGTGCCTTAAAAATCTGGTCGCTTCGCTACAAATAACTAATTGAATCAGTTATAGAATAGCCTAAGTTTGTAATGTTTGCATTTCATGGCATACTTCCCTAGGTATATGTACATTGGCAAACTGCTTACAATCAATCAGTAAGTCTTTTAACAAACTATTCATGTGTGAGTTCCAGATGAGTATTAAAAATAGAAGACCCTCAAATAGTTAACTTGATTCTGAGAAAACACAACTTTTCACGTGGTCGAGAATACTTTATATCAGGAAAATAAAACAAGATCAGTGATTCTACCAGAATCACTGGGTATGACAGAAACACAAGGGTATTTTATAATTTTAAAAGTCTATGGGGGTGCCTAGCTGGCTCAGCTGGTGGAGCATCTGACTCTTGATCTCAGAGTCATGAGTTCAAGCCCATGTTGGGCATGGAGCCTATTTAAAGAAAAAAAAAAAGTCTAACAAAAATACTATACCTCTTCTAAATCTTTTTTTCTTTTGAGTGGGGTGGGGAGGGGCAGAGGGAGAGAGAGAGAATCTTGGCAGGCTCCAAGTTCATCATGGAGCCCAATGCTGGGCTCGATCCCATGACCCTGGGATCACGACCTGAGCCGACATCAAGAATCGGATGCTCAACTGACTGAGCCACCCAGGCACCCCTAAATCATTTTTTTAAGTTCATTTTTTGAGGGGGAGAGAAAAAACAAGTGGGGGGGGGGGAGGTGGGCAGAGAGAGAGGGAGACCAAGGATCTGAAGGGGCTCCATGCTGACAGCAGAGAACCTGGTGTGGGGCTTGAACTCACAAACTATGAGATCATGACCTGGGTCGAAGTCAGAAGCTTAACCGGCTGAGCCACCCAGGCGCCCCCCTAAATCATTAATTACATCAAAAATATATTATGCTAAAATTCAAGATACTGCCATTTTGCCACAACATCAGAAATCTATAGTAAGTCTCTTCTTCCTTTAGAAGAGATGTATGAATGGGAAAAGGGTAACAGTCAAGATGGTCTTGGGTATGGTAAGAGACCTTCTGTACCAATTTTAACAGCAAACTGGCTTTAACACATACAGTAAGTACAGAAGAGTAAAACAGATAATTCCTACAATGATAATGATGAGTTAGTATGACAGGCTGGCTCCTTTCCCTGAGATCAACCCCATAAGAACCCCAGAGCGAAAATCCCCTCTCAAAATGGGTTGAGCTGTGAAAATCCCCGAGGGGAGAGGAAGAGGTGTTTAGAATGTGTGGGGGCTGTGACCCAGGGCAGGAAAGGAGCTGTCAAGGTTGTCTCCTGCTTCTTCCCCCGCATGATTCTCACAAGCCGCGCTTCCCTAACTGCTGCAGCCAATCAGACCTCTGTCTGCGTCTTGCGAGAGTCAAACCTGGGCTGTGCTTGTGGGGCCTGGAGAGAAACAAGGACTAAGTGGGCAGCTGCCTCCTCCGCCTTCCCCCACCAAACCCCCAGGGCTGGAAAATGATGGCAGAAGGAGCGTATCTGCTCTTAACACTACTTATGTCTGGAGGGCAAGGCTAAGTCCTGACCTGACAGGTTACTTTGTGGGATAAGTGACTGAGGCTTCCCACCTAGGCCTCATCTACCCCCATCCCTTGCACTCCCAGGAACCCAGGGATCAAGACTCGGTCTTCCCTTATACACACTGTCTGACAAGGAAGCTGACTGGCGCAGGGGTAACTAAGCTCACAGGCTGGGGAATAACACACTGGAGGAACACGACTGTGTCAGAGAAAACAAACTATCAGATCAGAAATTGTAACAGAAGCAGGTATTTCATAATAGATGACTCAGTAATTTGACTTTAGCCTAATAAATATTCTGAAGAGGACAGCAGCAACATAAGACATAAAAGAGAACCAAATAGAAATGTTAGTTAAAAACTCATGGCTAAATTTAAGAACTCAGTAGCTGGGATAAATAGCATAATGGATATATCACAGAAATAAGTTAGCAAATTTCTAGTTTCAGGATTGAGGAAATCTAGAAAAAGCAAAGGGCAGGATAGAATAAAGGACAAAAATATATTTTAGAATTAAAAAAAGGACCTTAGATCCAAAAGGTCAGGCCCCATATAGTGAAATTTAATAATATCAAAGACCAAATGTTCTAAAAGCTTATAGAGAGAAAGAACACAGCACATATAAATAAGACTTCGACAAACACCAAATTTTCCAAACCAACACTAGAAGACGAAGGAATAGTACTCCAGAGTACTTAAGGAAATTATTTAGAACCTAGAATAGTATATCCAGCTAAACAGTCTTTCAAGTTCAAAGTCACGACCAAAATAATCAGAAGGATTTAGAAATTTTACAACATAAAAGTTGTAACACCTAAAAGTGCTGGATGAAGCACTTAACTAAGAGACATATCCAGAGGTTGTTACAAGAAATATATGAAATAAAGGTGATCAGATAAATACCTTAATAAAGTTTATTATCTTAAAAACGGAAAGAGAAAACATTTGTATATCTTACCCCAGAATTAAAAATCTCTAGGTATTATAAATATGATGGATTTTGGGGTAGGGGAAGGGAGAGGTGGAAGTTTTTATTAGTGAGGAGTTAAAAATTCTATTTTTAACAAAAGTTAGAATTAAAAACCTCAAAAAGGAGAAAAAAATCTAAGAAATCAAAATAATAGATCAACACATTCTTCTAAATGTATTGATAAGTACAATACATGTAAATGGATTGAAGTCAACAAAGATAGACACACTGGATTTAAAGCTTAAGATTTCTTATTAAAATTTTTTTAAGGTCAGACAAAGGCTATGCAAATTCTGACAAATGCCAGCAAAAGAAATCCAGTGACACAATAGTAGTATCAGATAAACTAGATTTTAAGCCAAAAAAACAAAAAAACAAAAAACATTTTTAGGAATGGAGAGGGTACTAGAGAAGTATAAAATGTTTCATCTATGAGACAGAGCAATTTTAAACACGATGTCCTAACAAAATAGTCTCTAAGTATATATAGCATAAATTGATTAAAAGAATCAAGAAAAATATTCATTCTACACAGATCCAATAATTAGAGAGTCTACATAAACCCATGAATTAGAGTCCCCAGATTTTGTGCTAGGCCATGAAGAAAGCCTCAAAATTACAAAAAATATCACCAATCAAATTTTCCCACAACATATTTAAGATGTAAGATAAATACAAAGAAGTCACATATTTGGGCGTATAAAAACATACTACTAAATAATTCACAGGATTAAAGAAAAAATTATAACGGAAATGTAAATATATGTAAAATTACACGATGATGAAAATACGAGGTGTCAAAAGCCATGGGATGAGCACAAGTCGTGCTTTAAGGACAATGTATGAGGTGCATGTATCACAACATCAGAAGACTTACTTATACTCTAGGATGGTTTTCTCAAATGCAGACAAAACAACATCTAATTCCATGAGATCACTGGCTTTCTTTCCTTTTAGACACCAAATATGAACACAGTCGGCCGTATCTAGAATATTAAGATAAGTCAATTTAATATACTGATTATCAATCTTTTGGCTCTAGGTCCAGGGTTCTGAAAGCCCCCAACAAAAAAAACTGTCCTACCCAATTGCCAAAAATAGCTTCAGCTGAAGAGGCACCTAAGGGGAGGCATGACTCACTTCCTATCCTGGTGCAGAGTCTCACAGATCCTGTCTACACTGTCACTCTAATTGCTGTCTCCTTGTTTCTACTGAAAGAGTCTGAAGTACTGCTGACTCTTAACTACCTCGTTGTACCTTTTATGTAACAGTCTGTTGTTACTCAACACTACTGGTAATAGAGCTCTTTTTGGTTACCTGTGATTCCTTAATTTTAATCTACCTAATAGGCCACTTCTAGCACACGTAACGATCACTCAATGTGATTTAGTCTCAGTAGTGTACTGTAAGACATTAAGTTCTGGTACATCTGTGGATGAAAGGTCATGCGTTCGTTAAGATGGAATTGTAGAATACTTAAACATATGATCCCATTTCGGGTGAGAAAGTGCGATAAAAGGCTTGAAGAGTAGAGAGCAAACAAAAAGCATGGCGGCTCTTTTTGGGTTATGGGTGATTTTTATCTTCCTTTCCATACTTTCCAAATTTTCTAAACATAAAGGACTTCTCCTTTAAAGAACTGTAGGAGAGGGACAAAATGGTTTTCCACCCATTTTTCAATAAACTTTTATTTTTATCGATAAAAAAGTACAGAATCAGTCTCAAAAAAGTTATGCCGACTAGAAAAAGCCTATACAGAAGAGTATATGCTACATGATGTATCAAAAGAATATAGACTGTGTGATGAAAAATTAAGGTGATAAAAGGAGGTATAACAGTAAAATCTAGGTGTATAAATACATACTGTAAGATTCTTTCACCTTTGTTGTAGGTTGAAAATTTTCATGATAGATGTTGGAAAAAATCAGTTACTACAAAGTCTCATATTTTCAGCTTTTTAAAGTAGCAATTTTACTGACTTACAATTTACTATTTTAACAACAAAAAGTAGGTGTTTAAAGTGAAATTCTTGAATGACTGACAAAGTATAAAACACTATTCTGTACCTGAGTCTATGGCTTCACTTCTTGATTTCTTCCTTTTGCCGGGAAACATCTTCTTTTTCTGAGTTTTCTACAATAAAAACAAAAAAAAGCAAAGATTTTTATTTAAAAATTTTCCTTCTCTTAAAACATCAGTATTATAACAACAGTATCAAACACTCTCCATTCTAGCTATTACTCTCATTTAGTTCTAAGTGGTTCATTATGTATACTGGCTAAATTAACATAAAGAGACCCTGGAAAAATTAAACTGTCTCAACAGAAAAAGTAAATAAAGCTCTTCATTGGCTTTTAACAACGATCGTCTTGGAGGTAGCTGAACTTTTCTTACTTAAGGTAATGTACTGCGTGGAGCCCGGCTGATTTCTCCCCAAGCTAGGATGAAGTATCGGCTTCCGAACTAGCTCTCTTGCCACAACCAACCACGGAGTCGGGGTGGGGATGAGGCGACTTGATTCAGGTGCTGGAGAGCGGTCACCCAGGACTGGGAGACCGGGGACCCTGTGAACTCCCACTCCCCCGCCCCGCCTGCGCCAGGGGGCAATTTCGACAGCAGCACAACAAGCTAAATTCAAACAGAGCACGTAGTCCCACTCTGCTGAGGCAGCAGAGACCAGACTGGAGCAGGTGAAGCACTTGGAACCGGAGCTCAGAGGGAGCACAGAAGTCCAGGTGTGTGTTCCCTGCGGTCCCGGAGTCCTCCGCATGCGCAGAATGAGACTACGTCAAGCTTACTAGAAAGCAGCCGGCATGGGATTCAGAACACAACAGGTAATAGGGGACAAGCCACTGGGGGGAAATTACATGCAGAAAATGCAGAGATCTCATTAAACCTCATTAAAACCTATCTATCCAGCTGAGCTAGGAGGAAGACTGCAACTTGGGGCCACAAGGATACTCTAGAGCGTGCAAGCCTCAACAGGGAGATAGTTTTCCTAAGGAGCAAAAATGGGATTCTTCAGGAGAGGATGCAGAAACAATTCTTAGGTATTAAAATGGTCTGTGACTCTCCAAAGGGCCCCACTTCATAAAGAGTAATACAGTATATTTTGGTATTAAAATTTAATTGGGGGAGGGAGTGGTTAGCAGAGAAAGTGTCTAAAAGGCTTTTTAGTCAGGACAATAATGAAAAGGATTGAGAAACCCTACCCTAGAGGAAGGCCTACTCTGGACCACCCTCACAAACCCTAAACCCAACGTCTGACCATATTCACTAGAAAGACACATTGTAGACTCTCAGCAGAATTGGAAGATGATCCTCAATGACCTGGTTAACTCCTTCCCCTTGAATGTGGGGGGCACCTGCAGACAGGATGGGATAGTTGCTCCCTGGATGAGGTCACCTTACAGAAGACTCCACTGTAGCTGACTGGAGAAAATCCTCTGGCTCTGAAGATGTTTGCCGCCATACTGTGAGAGAGCCGCATGACTAAGACCTAAGGAGGACTCCCAGCTTCCCCCACGGAGAAGCCAAAAACCTCAGGTCTACAAAGGCAAGGACTCAAATTCTACCAACAATCTGAACGATCCTAGATGAGAACTAGGTGACTCAGATCAGATTTCTGTCCTGGAGAGCACCTTGATTTCAGCCTCGTGGGACCCTACGTAGAGAATCTGGCTAAGGCTGGCCTAGATCGGACCTATAGAAACTGTGAGATGTAAATATACGTGAAGTCACTGAGTTTGTGGGAGGTAATTTATTATGCAGCAACTGAACACTAATACAGAGGTTGAGTCCCAGTGAGTTAGAGCTGCTTGAAAAATCCCTTAGGCTTTTTGCAAATTGACCCTAACCAAAGATAAAACAAAGCTTTCAGAAGCTAAAGATGATCAGCCAATAAACAGGCTACCAATGAGAATAAAAACTCAACATTCGTAAGAGAATTCAGAGTCTCAACAGCCTGTCAACAATTTCCAATACACAATTTAAAAGTACTAAAATACAAATGTTACACAAAAAAAATGTGACCCATAGAAAAAACAAAAAAAAAACATACTCAAGAGAAACCGACCCCAAGTTAGCCCAGAACAAAGACTTTAAAGCAGCTATCATAAATATGTCTCAAACGGGGCTCCTGGGTTAAGGATCCAACTCTTGATTTCGGCTCAGATCATGATCTCTTGGTTCGTGAGTTTGAGCCCCGAGTCAGGCTCTGTGACAGTGTGGAGCCTGCTTGGGATTCTCTCTCTCTCTGCCCCTCCTCTGCTTGCACTCTCTTGCTCTTGCTCTCTCTAAATAAATAAATAAACTTAAAAAAAAAAAAAGTCCCCAAAAGTAAAGAAAATGATGGCTTAATGATAGCAGAAAAAGAGAAACTACATTAAAAACAAAAATAAGCTAAATGGAAATTCTAGAACCAAAGAGCACAAAACTAAGAAGTCATTGAATAGTGTTTTAGTTTTCTGTAGCTGTTGTAATAAATTGCCACAACTTGATGCCTTAAAACAGAAATGTATTCTCTAACGGTTCTGGGGGACAGAAGTCCGAAATCAGTTTCAATGGGCCAAAATCAAGGTGTTGGTAAGACAGCCTTCCCTCCAGGGATCTGGCCGGGGCGGGGGTTGGTAAATCTATTCTTTCTTTCTTCCGGCTTTTGTGGCTCTGGCATTCCTCAGCTTGCAGTCACATCACTTCAATCACCTTCTCCGTCTTCACATCATCTTCTCCTGTGTGTGTAATCTCCCTCTGCCTCTAAGGATACTTGTGATGACACTCTTGGGCCTGAGCATGGACACATCTGTAGGGGGCACCATTCACTAATTGGGGGCTTAACTGCAGGTTTTAGATGGCAAAAGACTGGTCAGTAAAATTGAAAACAAAGTGATAAACATTTACCGAATTTGCAAATCAGAGAGAAAAAGTCTGGGGGAAAAAAAAAATCAGAGCATCTCAGGAACCTGTGGGACAATACTAAAATATACATAATAAGAATTCCAAAAGAAGAGTCAGAATGGGATAGAAAAATTAAATTTTGAGAAAAAAAAATGACTGGAATTTTCCAACTTCTAGATCCAAGAAGCTCAGTAAACCCTAAAGCAAGATAAAACCATACTTAAGCACATCATAGTCAAAATGCCAAGAAACAAAAAAGAAAAACAGGAAAATCTTGACAGCAGCCAGAGGAAAGGGACAGAGTCAATATACAAATAAACATGGGAACAATGACCCATGTCACGGCCTTCTCACAGAAACAAGAGACACCACAGAACAACACAGACACCTAATTAAAGAGTGGAGGGGAAAAAAATGTCAACCCAGAATTCTGCATCCAATGAATCCATCCTTTAAAAACAGGGGTGAGGGCGCCTGGGTGGCTCAGTCGGTTAAGCAGCCGACTTCGGCTCAGGTCATGATCTCGCGGTCCGTGAGTTCGAGCCCCACGTCGGGATCTGTGCTGACGGCTCAGAGCCTGGAGCCTGTTTCAGATTCTGTGTCTCCCTCTCTCTGACCCTCCCCCGTTCATGCTCTGTCTCTCTCGGTCTCAAAAATAAATAAACGTTAAAAAAAAAAAAAGTAGACATTTAAAAAAATAAAAAAAAAAAAAAAAACGGGGTGAATAAAGACACTTTCAGATCAAGAAAATGAGAGAAAATGTTGCCAGCAGACCTGCACTAAAGGGTTGCTACAGGATGTTCTTTAGGCTGAAAAGAAAAGGTATTAGAAGGAAACACAGATCTATAGGAAAGAGAAAAGACAACTGGAAAAGAAAAATCAGTGGGTAACCATAAAAACTAGATATTTTTTCCTTTTCATAATTTCCTTAAGAAATAGCTGTTTCAAGCAAAAATGACAATATCGTAAGGTTAGGTTTACAACGTATGTAGAAGTAAAACGTGACAAAAACAGCACAGAGGATGACGGATGGATAAATGGAATAATATTGTTATGTAATTAGATTCATGCAGTGGGAAATGGTGAACTGTCAGGAAGTAGGATGTATGGTAGGAAGTGGTAACATACTGATTCTAAGTGGACTTTGCCAATTGAAGGATGCAAAGTTTTTAGTTTTATGTTTATCAATTTTTGAGAGACAGAGTGTAAGCAGAGGAGGGGCAGAGAGAGTGGGACACAGAATCCGAAGCAGGCACCAGGCTCTGAGCTGTCAGTCAGCACAGAGCTCGATGTGGGGTTCGAACTCACGAACCGCGAGATCATGACCTGGGCCGAAGTCAGAGGCTCAACCCACGGAGCCACCCAGGTGCCCCAGACGGATACAAATTTTTAAACCCAGACGCAACCACTTAAAAAAAAAAAAAAATAGTCTTAAAAAAATTAAGAGGCATAGGGCGCCTGGGTGGCTCAACTGGTTAAGCATCCGACTTCGGCTCAGGTCATGACCTCACAGCTCGTGAGTTGCAGCCCCCGCATCGGGCTCTGTGCTGACAACGTGGAGCCTACTTCAGTTCCTCTGTTTCCCTCTCTCCCTGCCTCTCCCTCCCCCGTCTCTCTCAAAAACAAATAAACATTAATAAAAAAAAATTAAGAGGATAACTGAGAAGTCAATAGAGGAGAGAAAATGGAATACCAAAATATATTCAGTTAATCCAAAATTAGCAACAGAAAGAAAAAAACAAAGGGAAAATGGAAAACAGTAATAAGATAGTAGACTTGAACTTGATTATACTTAAAAATTACATCAAAAGTAAATGGGCTTGGGGTGACCATTTACTGGGTGGCTCAGTCGGGTGAGTGTCTGACTCCTGATTTTGGACTCCCTCTGCCCCTTCTCCACTTGTCTGTACACATGCCCGAGCTTTCTCTCAAAAAAAAAAAAAAAAAAGCTGAACTCATAGACACAGACAGAAATGGTGGTTACTAGGGGCTGGGGGAAATGGGGAGGTGTTGGCCCAAAGATCCAATTATAAGACGAATAAGTTCTGGGAATGGAATGTCCAACAGAGTGATTATAGTTAACGATACTGTATTATATACTTGAAAGCTGCCAACAGAATAGATCTTAAATGTTCTTCACTTCCAAAAAGAAATGATAATTATGTGAAGTGATAGGGATATTAACTAATACCACTGTGGTTAATTTTGCAATATATAATTGTATCAAACCGACACCTTAAACTTACACAATGTTATATATCTATTATATCTCAACAAAACTGGAAAAAATAAACAGGTTGTAAACAAATGGGCGAAAAGAGATATACCGTGCAAAGTGAGCATAAGAAAGCTGCTGGGTTATATGAATATCGAACACTATGTATTTCAAGACAAAAAAATATTATAAGAAATTACAAGGAGACCTTTCCTAATGATAACAGAACATAATGATAACAGCCACTCATCAAGAACATAGAACGTTAAGTAAGCATGCAATTAAAAACATAGCTTCTGTACTTGAGATAACAGTATTATGTCAAGGTTAATTTCCTGGTTTTAATCACCGCACTTTGGTTATGTAAAATCTAAGAATTAGATTAAGATAGGGAAAAAATGTGTGGGAACTTCCTGAACTATCTGTGCAACTATAAGTCTAAAATTGACAAAACAAAGAACAAAGCTACAAAATTCACAATGCAAAACTTCAGAGAACTAAAGAGAATCCGCAAAACTGGGATATTAACAAACACCTAAAACATCTCCTTTGTAATCAAGTAGACTATCCCCGCACCATAAAAAGACTCTACGGAGACATAATATCTGAACGCATGTCCATCAACTTGACCTGAGAGGACATTCACAGAAAACCTCCAACAACTGCCAACTCAAGTTCACGTGGGATATTCACCAGACAGACCAGAAAGAGGCAGATCAACATGAATACGCTTCTGTTTGCGTAGAAAGGGGACAGTAAGAGAAAATAGATCCCTCTTTGTTTATTTGAGCAGAAGGAAACTCAGGAAGAGAACACAGAAACCAGCCGAAATGTTACCTGTTCAGTGGGGGAGGAAGACGGAAAGCGGAGAATGAGGCAGCAGGAACACAATATACTTAGAATTCTTTTTGAACATGAATGAGATATGCAAGCCAAATGGATAAAATGACATATCAAGAGCTTGTCCCAAAGATAACATATGCCATGAATTTAAAACAGAGTGTTTAGGACCCGGAAATCTTATCTTAGCAATGTTTTTCTACGGAAATGATCGAGGCTGTACACAAACATTTAGCTAGGAAGAAATTCATGAATGAAAGCACCTAAAAATTTTTGATTGCAACCATTCATTCGTAAGAGATTAAACTATGGCACATTCATGAAGGAAATGTCGTGCACTTGTGAAAATGGCATCCCAGAACACCAAGTGACCAGGTCCACTCGGGGAGGAAAAAGCTCCGTTAAGGGACTGAGGCGCACAGATCAAAGAGCACGCATCTTTTACGGGGATGGGCTCGTGGGTGATCTCATCCTCCTTTCTACACCTTCTGAATTTTCTAAAATAAACATTTTTATAACAAAAATATATACTAGCTTTTTAAAGAATCAAAGGAAAGAGAGGAAATGCTTTATTTTCCTCCTCAACATTTTTCAGTCAACTTTTTTTCTCCCCAACGGGGATGACAGACGCGCTCTTACCGACCGACTTTCTGTTGCCAGGGTCTCTTTTTCAACACCAGACGTGGCACTAAGGGGTCCTACTCTTTTAGGAGTGGTGGACTCAGCTGGTTTCTCTGGAAGTTCCGAAGATATACGCGGTGTATCTGAAACAGGTTCACGTTGTTCTGTACTCATTTTCTCTGCTGCTTTAACTTTCCTTCTTATATCACCTTCTTCGGGGCTTTCAGATTCATTGCTAATGGGCTTGACTTTTCTTGCTGGCTATGCCAAGAAATCAGCATTACTGCTTTAGAAAACACAAATGCTTACCATCCTTCCTGTAATAGTAGACAGCCTTAAAATCCACATTTCTCATTTCCCACCCTCAAGCCTGAACATAATAGGAAGATGGCAACAAAATTAGTGGGTAAGTGGGGAAACCCAGATTTAAAGGCTCCATGTGAACACTCCAAGTTCACTCTGCCTCTGTAGATCCTGAACTAAACACAGGAATGCTGTGAAAACTGACAGGGTACATGCGGGTTTGAGACCTATGTAATGAAAAGCACTTAAGACATAAAAACACATTTCCCTTTTTACTCTAAAAGTATCTTCTGAAACGTAATATTCTTCCTCTGCGTAAAATGTGCACATTTTCTCTGCTTGCCTCCAATCGAGACAGGATATGAAATATGTTGCAAAAGATAGAAGAGAAAATTCCTACACACCTTTTTTGCACTCATTTCTACAGACATGTCTTCACTTGCTTCGATTTCGTAAGTGTCTGACCTGTGCGAAAGAATAAACCATCAACATCTTACACTTCCTTCATTTTTATTCACATGCTGCATAGAGGTTGCTCATCCAATATGAAAACAAGCTCAATTTAGTGAGATTTCTCACGTGTCCCGGATTTATGGGTCATCTCCCACTTCTTCCGACGCCCAGGGCAGCCAAGCATCCTGTTACTGCACCACACGACATGTGGTCATGTCTAAGAAATGCCCTTTCCCTGGCGTTCCCACTCCCAGGTACATGGGCCACCAGTTGAACTAAAAGCTAATCCACAGATGCTAGACCTATCATTAGGGGATATAAAAAGGAATACCTTTTTCTTTGAAACGGAAAAAAAAAAATAATCCTAAACTTCTGATGAGAGATGAGGGTTCATTTCTTCATTCAATTCAACATTCATTTAATACCAACTTCAAAATGCAAAGCGCAGTGAATAAAATTACTTTAAAAACGAGAGCCTTCAGGGGCGCCTGGGTGGCTCAGTCGGTTAAGCGTGTGACTTTGGCTGAGATCATGATCTCGCGGTCCGTGAGTTCGAGCCCCGCGTCCGGCTCTGTGCTGACGGCTCAGAGCTTGGAGCCTGCTTTGGATTCTGTGTCTCCTTCTCTCTCTGCACCTCCCCCTCTTGCTCTCTCTCTCTCTCTCAAAAATAAATAAACATTAAAGAAAATTAAAAATGAGAACTTTCCTTTAAGTCCACTGTCTGGTAGGAAGGCCAAAGACAGTAGCAGGCCTGGCCATTTCTGCCCACTACAGGGCTCCATGAACAAGCAGTCCCTCGGCCAGGGTTCCCTCCATGAGTTGGCCAGAACCGCAAGGGCTGCCCTACAGTCTGGGTCCATCTCTGCCCGGTCCCCATTCTTCTACCTTTAAGTTTCACAGAAAGGTCTACTAACAAACCTCTTCCGTTCTAATTCTGCCTCAGTGTACTTACCTGGCCTGGCACAGCGGCCTTCTACGCCGTGCATACAGGCCACAGAGAGCCCCTCAAGGGTGCGAGGCATGCCAGGGAGAGAAGGCTGGCATTTCAGAAGGATGGCGCTGGAAGCCGTATGGTGGGCGGGCCAGAGGGAGAGAGCAATCCCGGAGCCAAGGACAGCAGGCCGGGCTTTGCTGTGGGAGTGCTGGCGAGATCAGCAAGGGCTTACGCTGTGGCAGGGCAGGGAGAGGAAAACGCAGGCCCTCTGGGTCATCACAGGCCACACGAACAGGACTGGTCAGAGATGAAAGGGGGATGACGCCCAGGTGACAGCAAGGCCGTTAATCTAGAGAATGCGGAAGGAGCCTGTTGACACCGGGTGAGAGAGGAAAGGACTGAGCTCGGTTTTGCCTTTGTGGAATCCTGGGTGCCTATGGGCATCTAGGGGTACCCGGCGGAGCCAGGATATGGCGTGCCCTGTAGAAAGGCGGGGCCAGACGGACAGACGAGGGGAGCAGAGGCATGACAGTAATATTCGGGGCGGGTGGAGAGAAGAGAGCTAAGGGCAGCATCACCTGTGCACACAGCGGCGAGGGAGCAAGGAGATCAAGGAACAAAGAACCGAACACATCCCTGGTAAGAGACAGCAGGTGCTGATGCCTCCGCAAGTCCTGGGAAATGCCGCGCTCTCTCCAGTGCCTCCCTGCTGCCTTGACTCCCCTTTGTGTCCACACACAGACCCTAACTTACCAAATAGTTTATTTTTGGGGAGCTTACCTCACGATCAAAACCAAGATTACCAAGGACATCCATATGGTTAAATACAATGCACCCGTTCAGTCCTTGCATGACTTGCTTCTCAACTGCACTCGGGCCACCTGACCACCCAACACACACTCCCTCTGCTACTCCTGTGAACAAGCGCTGCCCTGGTTTTCTTCTTTTGCCTCCAGATGCTTTTCTTCTCTCCTTCACAAGCTCCTTCCTCTCTTCGGGACGGCAGGTGGGCTTTCAAGAGGGGGGGCCCGTCCTCGCCTGCTCTCGGGCAGCCTCCCCCCGCGAGGCCCCACTCGCCCACAGCTCCACACCCCCACCACCAAGAGGCCAACAACTTCAGCCACAAGTCCAGCTTGGCCCTCTCCTCTGAGCGCCAGACCCAAGTACCTGGCTTTGCCATGTCCACACCAATTCATGATGGCCTCAGGATGAAGTTACTGCATCTTGTAGGATTAAGCGCTAGTCACGGGCACTGTCGTCGACCCACGTGTACAAACCAGAAAGCCAGTAGTCTGCCAGTAACTCTCACCCACCCTCCTAGAGCCAACCCACCACCAAGCCCGCTGGGTGACTTTCTATTGCTTAAGCTCAGTCACTTTTTCCCTCTGTTGTAACTGCCCAAGTCCTGTCGGCCCTGGGCTACTAAAACACTTCCAGACTGGTCTCTCCGGTGCACTCCTGCCTCTCTCAAATCCATTTTCCACACAGCAGCCAGAGGGACAGTTTTTACATGCAGTTTTTACCTGGCCACGCCATGCTTTCTTAAAATTCCTTAACTGCTGAGCTTCAGGACAGAACTCCTTACCAACTACATACGATGGCATTAGGTGTGGCTGCAATGCTAGAAAATATACCCCCAAAATGGTTTAAACGAGACACTTTACTTGCCTCTTAATAAAACTCGAGATCGTTCATGGAAATTTGGACAATCCCACCGTGATCAGAGACCCGTATTCCTTCCACTTCACGGCTCCACCTTCTCTGCCCACAACGCCCGCTCAAGCTTCAGCTGCCACATCCACTTCCACCATAAGGAAGAAGGAAGGAGCAAAGAAGGGCATAATCCTCCCTATAAAGACACTTATGGAAGCTGCAAAAATTCAGTCACGAAGACACCTTAGGGGCAAGAGAAGCTAGGAGATCCACTCTTCATTCTGACAGCCACGTGCTCGGCTAACATCAAATGTGCTGTCACTGAGGAAGGAGGGGAAGACACTGGGGCGGACAACCAGCACGCTTTACCATCCGTGACAAAGTAATTACTATCTTGCAGTGTGCTCCCCTCTTCAGTCTCCATACCCCGAGTCACCCCAGCTCTTTTCAGTCCCACAGACGCCCTCTGCTCCCTGCCACCACGGGGCCTTTGTGCCTACCATTTCACCTCCATGGAACATTCACTCCTCCCCCACCCCAGCAACCCGATTCCACATCACAGCGTCACCCGCTTCCCCGTGAGATTCATCAGGGATCCTTCAGTAATATCTACTGTTCCATAAGCTCCAGGACAACAAGGATTATGTCCACTCTGAGTTATTACTATAAACCGAGAGCCTCACACAGCGCCAGGCATGTGGGCGGTGCTCAATGAATGCTGACAAAATACAAATAATAAGAGCTCATATTTGAAAGTTTACTATGTACCAACCGGTTTTAAGAGCTTGAGAGGATAAATTCATCTTAAACAATCCATGACGTAGATTGTACTACTACTTTACTTTCCAGATGAAGGAATTAAGAAGTTAAAGGTCTGGCCCCAGGCCCAATACCTTAGAAGTGGCCTAACGAGGACCTGAACCAGCACAAGAGGTTGAGGGCCAGTTGCCTTAACCAGGGCACTGCACTTACACCTCACGAACAAAGGGATTCAAATATTCACTGAATGCCTACTGCGTGCCAGGTGGTGTTCTAGGCACCCGAGGAACAGCAGGGAACAGAACAAAGTTCTGCTTTTTAAGCTACTCCTATTGGGGAGAGACAATGAACAAATTAAAAAATGAACATAGAGGGGCGCCTGGGTGGTGCAGTCAGTTAAGCGTCCGACCTCAGCCAGGTCACGATCTCATGGTCCGTGAGTTCGAGCCCCACGTCGGGCTCTGGGCTGATGGCTCAGAGCCTGGAGCCTGTTTCCGATTCTGTGTCTCCCTCTCTCTCTGCCCCTCCCCCGTTCATGCTCTGTCTCTCTCTGTCCCAAAAATAAATAAACGTTGAAAAAAAAAAATTAAAAAAAAAAAAAATGAACATAGGGGCGCCTGGGTGGCTCAGTCAGTTAAGCGTCCGACTTCAGCTCATGATCTCACAGTTCGTGAGTTCAATCCCTGCATCGGGCTCTGTGCTGACAGCTTGGAGCCTGGAGCCTGCTTCGGATTCTGTGTCTCCCTCTCTCTCTGCCCTTCCCCCACTCAACGCTCTCTCTCTCTCTCGCTCCCAAAAATAAACAAACATTACAAAAAAATTAAAAAATGAACATAAAATATTGGCTTGGTAGAGGTGAATGCTATGAGAAAAAGATCAGAGTAAAGAAAATATACTGATGGAGAAAGGTGATATTTTCTATGAGGCAGCAGAGTGGATTGCTATGATATGGTGACATCTGAAATCTAAAAGGAAGCATAGGAGCAAGCCTTACAGAAGGCCTACAGAAGAGCAATCTGGGCACCTGAGATGGTACATGCAAAGGCCCTGAGGTGGTACATATTTAAGAACTTGATATTAAAATGCTGAGGGAAATAAGCCAGTTACAGAGGGACAAATAAATACTGTATTATTCCACCTATATGAGGTATCTAAAACAGGCCAATGCATAGAATTGTTTTCTTTTATGGGGCGCCTGGGTGGCTCAGTCGGTTAAGTGTCTGATTTCAGCTCAGGTCATGATCTCACGGTTCTTGGGTTCAAGCCCCACGTTGGGCTCTGTGCTGACAGCTCAGAGCCTGGAGCCTGTTTCAGATTCTGTGTCTCCCTCTCTCTCTCTGCCCCTCCCCCACTCGTGCTCTGTCTCTGTCTCAAAAATAAACATTAAAAAAAATTAAAAAAAAAAAAAAAAGAATTGTTTTCTTTTTAAACTATTCCAAAAAACAGAAAAGGAAGGAAAACTTCCAAATCCATTCTAGGAGGCCAGCATTATCCTGATACCAAAACCAGATAAAGACACCACAAAAAAAGAGAACTACAGGCCAATATCTCTGATGAACACAGATGCAAAATCCTCCACAAAATACTAGCAAACTGAATCCAACAACACGTTAAAAAAAAAAATCGTTCACCACAATCAAGTCGGATTTATTT
Organism: Acinonyx jubatus; assembly: GCF_027475565.1. Lineage (NCBI taxonomy): Eukaryota > Metazoa > Chordata > Mammalia > Carnivora > Felidae > Acinonyx > Acinonyx jubatus. The sequence continues at coordinate 15,040,885 of NC_069382.1, forward strand.
CTGGGCTGTAAGGGTGGTTTAATATTCACAAATAAATGTGACACAACACATCAATAAAAGGATAAGAACCATAAGGTTATTTCAATAGAAGCAGAAAAAGCATTTGACAAAGTACAACATCCATTCATGATAAAAACCCTCAACAAAGTAGGTTTACAGGGAACTTATCATAATAAAGGGCATATATGAAAAACCCACAGCTAACATACTCGATGGTAAAAAATTCAGCTATTCCCCTAGGATCAGGAACAAGACAGGGATGTTCCCTCTCACCACTTTTATTCAACATAGTACTAGAAGTACTAGCCACAGCAATCAGACAACAAAAAGAAAGAAATCCTCATAAGGAAGAAGCGACTCTTTACAGACAAGATACTCTATGTAGAAAACCCAAAAGACTCCATCAAAACACGGCTAGAACTGATAAATGAATTCAGTGAAGTTGCAAGATACAAAATTAATGCACAGAAATCTGTTGCATCTCTATACACCAATGATGAAGCAGAAGAAAGAGAAATGAAGGAATAAGTCCTATTTACAACTGCACCCAAAACAATAAGACGCCTAAGAATAAATCTAATCACTGGCATAAAAGACCTGTACTCTGAAAACTATAAAACACTGATGAAAGACATTGAAGACAACACAAAGAAATGGAAAAACATTCCATGTTCATGGACTGGAAGAACAAATATTGTTAAAATGTCTACACTACCCAAAGCAATCTATACATTCAATGCAATCCCTATCAAAATACCAACAGCATTTTTTTAAATGTTTATTTATTTACTTAGAATACAAGCAGCAGATGGGCAGAGAGAGAGGGAGAGAGAGAATCTCAAGCAGGCTCCACGTTGTCAGTGTAGAGCCCAACGCAGGGCTTGATCCCATGAACTGTGAGATCATTACCTGAGCTGAAATCAAGAGTTAGATGCTTAACTGACTGAGCCACCCAGCTGCCCCAACAGTATTTTTCACAGAACTAGAACAAACAATCCTAAAACGTGTATGTAACCACAAAAGACCCCAAATAGCCAAAGCAACCTTGAAAAACAAAAGCAAAGCTTGGAGTCATCACAACTCTGGACTTTAAGTTATATTACAAAGCCGTAGTGTGTAATATGCCACTATGGGACTGCACAAAAATAGACACACAGGTCAACAGAATAGAAAACCCAGAAACAAACCCACAACCCTATGGTCACTAAGTCTTTGACAAAGCAGGAAAGAATATCCAATGGGAAAAGGACAGTCTCTTCAGCAAATGGTGCTGGGACAACTGGACCACTTTCTTGCACCATACACAAAAATAAAATTGATGAAAGACCTAACTGTGAGACCTGAAACCATAAAAATCCTAGGAGACAGCACAGGGAGTAACATTTGGCATTAGCCATAGCAACTTTTTTTTAGGCAGGTCTCCTGAGGCAAGGGAACCAAAAGCAAAAATAAACTGATGGGGCTTCATTATAACAAAAAGGTTCTGCAGAGCAAAGGAAAAAGTCAACAAAACGAAAAGGCCACCTACAGAATGGGAGAATTTTGCAAATAACATATCTGAAAAAGGGTTAGCATCCAAGATGTATAAAGCATTTACAAAACTCAGCACCTAAAAAAACCCCAAATAATCCAATTATACACTGGGCAGAAGACATGAACAGATATTTCTCTAAAAAGGCATCCAGACGGCCACAGACACATGAAAAGACGACCATCACTTATCCTCAGGGAAATGCAAATCAAAACCTCGCACCTGTCAGAATGGCCAAAATCAACAACCCAAAAACAATGGGTGTTGGTGAAGATGTGGAGAGAAAGTAACCATCACGCGCTGTTGGTGGGGATGCAAACTGGTGCAGCCACTGTGGAAGACAGTACAGAGGTTGCTCAAAAAGTTCAAAATAGAACTACCCTATGATCCAGGAATTGCACTACTGAGTTTTTACACAAAGAATGCAAAAACCCTAATTCCAAGGGTACGTGCACCCCTATGTTTATAGCAACATTAGTTACACTAGCCAAATTATGGAAGCGGCCCAAGTGTTCATCAATTTGTGAACGGATAAAGCGGTGGTACATATATACGACGGAATATTACTCAGCCATTAAAAAAGAATGAAATATTGCTATTTGTAATGACATGGATGGAGCTGGAGACTATTATGCTAAGCAAAGTCAGTCAGTCAGAGAAAGACAAATCCCATATGATATATACAGAAACAAAACAAAGGAGCAAAGGGTTTAAAAAAGAGAGAGAGAGAGAGAGAGAGAGAGAGAGAGAGAGAGAGAGAGAGAGAGGCAAACCAAGAAGCAGAATCTTAGCTCTGAAGAACTGATGGTTACCAGAGAGGAGGTGGGGGGAAATGGTAATGGGATTAAGGAAGGTACCTGTGATGAGAACCAGGTGATTCGAATTAAAATAAAAACTTGAAAAATCCTTTCCCTCCCTCGTCTTAACCTTAAAGCTAAACTAGCTTCACGAGCATGTTTTCTAGAATAATCAGTTAAATGTCAATTGTAATGACTCTATTTTTTAATTAAACTGGATTTTTTATAAGTGAGGTATAGCGGACATATGTTAGTTTCAGGTGTACGACATAACGATTGGATACTTGTATATACTGAAAAATGATCTCCACAATTAGTTAACGTCTGTCACTAAACAGAGCTACAAATTTTCTTCTTCTTGTGACAATTGTCCAGATCTACTCTCTTAAGAGCTTTCAAACATACAACACAGTATCACCTCTATCACCATGCTGTAATTACATCCCCGTGACTGTTTTCTTTGATGGGAAAGTTGTACCTATAATTAATTATAAGTAATGTTAATTTTTGAAAATAAGTTTTTATGTACCGGTTCTCTTGAGGAAAAACTAAGTTGGCTCCAAAGATCTTTAAAGAGCTTTAGTTTTAAAAGTCTCTACCTGAGAGCGCGCCTCGGAAATCCTACTAACCCCAAATAAACAACTGCTTAAAGTAGAAGCTTACCTTTTCTCCACTTCTTTTCCTTCAGGAGTTGAAGGGATGGGTGAACCACAGTGTGTGGAGAATTCTTCTTCATCAGCATATATAGCAGTGCTGTGTAAAGGAGGGTCTGCAAAAGACGTTTTTTTTTAAAGTACAACTTTCAAAGTCTGGCAGCTTGGGCAGCGTTTAAGTTTGTTCCCTTACAACGGCGACCTCAGTTTTAATGGCTACCAATTACACAGGCTACTTCCTTCCCGAATGTTCTTGCGCTCACACCTCAACAATGAGAAATTTAAACGATTTCATTCGTAAATACGTGGGCATTTATCAGTGGTAACCTGTATTACTGTATTTACATGCTATCTGGAAATTTTTTAAGGATATAAAAGAAATTTAAAGAAGCCTGATGTTCTCAGTCCTCACCTGACAGAGCATCACGGCCCTACTTGAGAGATCACTACACTCGTGATCAGCTCCGAGGCTTACAGGGCTTGGCCCACGGGACTCTAGAACCTCATCAAGTTCCTAGCTGGGAGGAGGGGGCCCTCTGGGGAAGGGTTCCAGTCTTCTCCCTCCTTCTCTTCCCCTGCACCGTTGAGCCTTTCACTAGCACAAGGAGCTAACTTCAGCAAGCAAGATGAAAGGGAGGGCGACCAAATGGCCTTGGTGGAAAGGCACAGAAGAGGACCCTGGGGGGAACAGAACACTCCTACCTACTCAGGTAAAAAGAGAGACCTCAACACACTGGGCTGGGGCTGGGCTGGTGGCAAGAGGGGAGAGCCTGGGGGAGGGTGGGAGGCGGCCAGGAATGGGAGAGTTGAATTGCTGCAAGTGGGGGGTGGGGGGGGGGGTGCCTGGTAAGAGCCAAGCTACCACTTGTGTTTGAATTTTAGCAATTTTAGTCCGGCAGTGGCAGCGTAAGCACCATGGTGTGGATTAAACGGCATGGGTTCAGACAGACAGTTGCTTAAGCAGTGAACACGTCCATGCACAATTTTAACATCAGTAATATACTCTGTGTTGCCCTCAACTAGGCAAAGGGATTTATTCACTACTGCCCATCACAAAGAGTAAAAGAGAAACAAACCAATCCTGAATCTCCGTGTGTAACCAGTCATACAAACTGGACCCTCACACCTCAACACATAAAGATACCCCAATTTTAACAAGATGAATACTCCAATTTAAAAAATGGATAAATGATTTGAATAGGCAGCTCCAAATACACAAATGGGCCAAGAGACACATAGAAAGATGGTCAGCATCATTAGTCACTAGGGAAATAAAACTCGAAGCCACAATGAGATACTACTCCACATCCATTTGGATGGCTAGCATCAAAAAACAAAACAAAACAAACAACCCCAAGTGAGGATGTGGAGAAACTGTATTACTAGTGCAAATGTAAAATGAATGTGGTGGCCTCAAAAAAGCGAACACAATTACCTTATATCCAGCAACTCTACTTCCGCGTAGGTGCTGCCAAGAAGTGAAAGCAGGGACTCCCATGGATGTTTGAACACCCGTGTGTATGGCAGCATTATTCCCAATAGTCACAAGGTAAAGGCAACCCCAGCGTTCACTGCCAGATGATTGGACATACACACAGGATGGAATATTACTCGGTTTCAAAAGGAGAACTCAGACACAGGCTACAACACGGGGGGACTCTGAAGACATAATTAAGTGGAAAAAAAGAGGAAAAATATCGTCTGATTCCTCTCAAAGGAGGCACCTAGAGCAGTCAAATTTATAGAAACAGAAAGTTGGGCTGGGAGGTGTGGGGAATGAGGAGGTGTGGCTTAATGGGCACAGACTTTCAGTTAGGGGCAAGGGGAGGTTCTGGGGGGATGGGGAGGATAGCTGCAGGACAACGGGAGCGTGGTGATGCCACAGAAATGTACTTTTAAAAATGGTTAGGGGCGCCTGGGTGGCTCCGTTGGTTAAGCGGCCGACTTCAGCTCAGGTTACGATCTCATGGTTTGTGAGTTTGAGCCCCGCGTCGGGCTCTGTGCTGACAGCTCAGAACCTGGAGCCTGTTTCCGATTCTGTGTCTCCCTCTCTCTCTGCCCCTCCCCCGTTCATGCTCTGTCTCTCCCTGTCTCAAAAATAAATAAAACGTTAAAAAAAAAATTTAAAACAAACAAACAACGGATTATGGAGCTAAAACATTTTTTAGGAATGCAGTATGACGCCTGCTACAGCACACAGGAACCGTGAAAAGACTCTGCTAAATGCAAGAAGCCAGTCACAAATGAACACGGAGTAGGACTCCATTTGTATGAAGAGGCACAAACAGGAAGGAGGTGTATGGCTGGCAGAGGCTGGGGGGGAAGGACGGGTGGGGACTGAATGCCAACAGGCACAGAGTTTCTTGCCAGGGTGCTTAGGATGTTCTGGAACAGACAATGGTGACGGTTGTGCAATTTGGGGGCCACACTAATGTACCACTGAAAAGGAGGTATTTTCTTTAAAATTTTTTTAAATCTATTTATTTTTGAGAGAGAGAGAGAAAGAGACAGAGAGAGAGAGAGAGAGAGCGCGCGCACAGGGGAGGAGCAGAGAGGGAGACACAGAATCCGAAGCAGGCTCCAGGCTCTGAGCTGTCAGCACACAGCCGGATGCGGGCTCGAACTCACGGACAAGATTCATGACCTGAGCCGAAGTCGGACGCTTAACCGACTGAGCCAGGTGCCCAAGTTCTGCTCATTTTTGACCTCTGAAGTGGCCAGTGAAGTAAACAGAAGCAGTCCCACCTGGACCAGGTGCCAGCCCTGCTTTCCTCACACTCCAAGAAACACAGATGGAGCTCTCCCCCTGGCTCTCCCAAAGCATCCTCTGCCTCTGTGTATTTCCGCAAAGGGAAAATTATCCCTCTTCTAAGTAAAACCTCTTACTGAATCACTCTATGGTTTGAGTGGTCATATGGAGTGAGAAGTATAGTTCATATTCCTCTTTCTACAGAGTACTATAATAGGTGTCCTATTAGGACTGGCTTGTGGACAAATGCTCCTAGAAGAGTTCCACTTTGATAAATGTTTAACAGACTTCTTAATGGGGTGCCTGGGCGGCTCAGTCTGTTAAGTGTCCAACTTTGGATCAGGTCATGATCTCATGGTTCATGGGTTTGAGCCTGAAGCCTGCTTCAGATCCTGTGTCTCCCTCTCTCTCTGCCCCTCTCCTGCTCGTGCTCTGTTTCTCTCTCCCTCTCTCTCAAAATAAATAATGAAACATAAAGAAAAAAAAATTTAAAAAAAAGAGTTCTTACTTCTAATGTACTTAAAAGTGAGAAAAATTAACTCAAAATATTAAGTACTCCCCAGAACACTACAGTCATATGCAGACAGCTGATTTTTAAAATCTGAAAAGATGTCCATATTAAGAAAAAAATTTTTTTAATGTTTATTTTTGATAGAAAAAGAGACAGAGGGAGAGCGCGGGGGAGGGGTGGAGGGAGAGAGGGAGACACAGAATCTGAAGCAGGCTCCAGGCTCCGAGCTGTCAGCACAGAGCCCGATGCATATTTTTATTAGTAACTAGCCCAAAGTTTTTAGGATAAACTACGTTAAAGTTTTTAAGATGAAGATTTAAGATACTAACCGAAGATTTCATAAGGTTCTTCATCTTTCTCATGTTCACCCAGTCTGCTGATGCTGGAGATACCAGAATTATCGGGAAAATCAAATACATTAGTAGGCTTCTGCTCTGGGCCAGCTTTCTAAAAGTAAATAAAGTCAAAGTCATTGAATTAGTTGTAACAACCGGGAACATTACAAAGTTGATTTATTTAGAAAGGATAATCCTGCTATCGTTGCTGCCTAAAGAAATGATCCTTAACACTTTTTGAGGGGGGAGTTGGGGGAAACAGACCCCTTTGAAAAACCAAGACAGGGGCTGGCTAAATTCTATCAAGGACCAGAGACTCAATATAGTAGGCTTTGCATCTGTTTCAACTGCTCAACTCAGCCACTGCAGTCTGAAAGCAGACAGTGACCTTGCAGAAAGAATTAAGCATGGCTGTGTCGCAATAAAACCTTATTTATGAATACTGAAATTTGAATTTCGTATCATTCTCACCTATCACGAGATAGTTGTCTTTTGATTTTATTCCAACCAATCAGAAAGGTAAAAATCTTTCTCAGCTCACAGGGTTGTACAAAAACAGGGAGCAGGCCAGATTTGGCCCATGGGCCATAGTTTGCCAACTGCTGATCTAGGGGAAGCTATGGGCCCTCTCCCCCACGCACCTGAAAGTTCATAAGGATACACATGGGTAAAAACTCCCAAAGAAGAGACAAGGGTTTATGGTTCAATATACTAACAGGCCCCATGACATTTACTACCCCAAATCTTCATGAAAGACCAAAACATACAGAAAATGAGAAAAAAAATCCATCACAGCTCTGGGAAATGGGGAAGGATGCCATTTACAGAAAAGAAAACATGAGGAAATTCTAGAAGATATAAAGGAGATGGTGTAAAATTGACCAAACAAAAACTTTCCCACTTACAGACCCTCACTATAAAATCTGTCACGGAGTACTTGGGGGTGGGATGCCAGAGAAGGGGAGCTGACAGGCCTTCCCATCCTCTGAGATGCAAATCAGCCTCCAGCTTCCAGCTGCCTTCCAAGAAAAGAAAGAAGTCAGGAACGCTAAGAAATCCATCTCAGGCACTTTGGACTTCCAGCGAAGGCAGGCTGGGAGCAGAGCTTTAAAACTTGAAGAATTCCGTGCCAGGTATGCCGGACTTTAGCCAAATGGCTAAGTGAAAAAAGCAAAATACAGAAAGCTGTACAAATTTTTACAGGATATCAATTATCCAAATGAAAATAAAACCAACCTAGGCCCAGAAAAAAAGATTCAAAACGTTAACAGGGATCATTTTTTGTAACATACTGGCAAAGATGGGAGGCAAAGGAATACACTTTTCACTACAATAGAACACTGAGCTCACCGAGTGAAGTCTATGCGACTCGAAGCTTCCCACAAAACGTTCATCATTTCGTATTGTCAGTTATGAGATAATTATATTAAAGTGAGACGATAACTTACATCTTTCGTGGAATGTGTTTTTCCTATAGAGTTCTTTGAAGATCTCACACTATCGAACAGCAAAAACACACAAAAAGGAAATATTTAAAATAACTGGGGAAACCCCATAACTTACAACCCTTTCGAAGCATTTTTTTCCCCCAGATTATTGTCATCAGTTGCACAGAGAGTGAGCACCCAGAGAAAGTCAGGTTATGGCAAAATCCTTTGGGAAAACAGAACCTGTATCTCACACACATTTTTTTTTTACAGGTCAAATCATATCACCGGTGTATAAAATAGCACACCTCTCTCCCTCAGGGACACAGAAAACTCTTCATCCTGCTATTTTCCTTTCCCCTGAAGACAAGTCATAGTAGCGACTGACAGTTTCAGCAGAATAGAGCAAAAGGGAAGTAGGCTGGCATTTACTAGGCACCCGACACCCATTCTAGCTTGTGCCTGGCTCTTGCACGTATATTTCCTCATTTAGCTCCAACGGTCCTATAAAGTAGAAGTGAACCCCATCTGCAGAGTAAATTTGCCCAAAGCGGCACACAGCCAAGAAGCCGCCCACGTCAAAATTTCCAGCAGTTCAAATCCACAGCTTTCCCCTTCCCACTGCTAATGCCCCTCCCTTGGGCACTGGGATAAAAGGACAAAGTTGTAGATCTTCAACAAGCGTAAACAAGATGTAACAACAGTGACTAAAATACAGACTGGAAATGGGGGGGGGGGGGAACAGTATTTCCAGTGAACATGTACCGTGTATCCTCCGTGCACCAGGCATCGCAGGACGGCACTGGGGGTACTTGGGTACGATACCATTACTCACTCTCTGACTCTACGACTTGCTGTGCAAGCACCATTCGTGGAAAGCAAAATCAGTCCGGCGTGTCGGAATCAATATTTCGTTGAGTAATGTTTTATTTGCTAGAATTTCAAGAACATTCTGTATATTCTCTACCCACGTTCACCTACTGTTCACATGTTGTCTCATATGCCCTCTGTGTAGACTAGAGACAACGTGCACCTTTACCCCTAAATAATTCAGTGTGCCTTTCCCAAGAGAGCATTATCACACATTGCCACAGTACCATTTCCCAATTAAGAAAATGAACACCAATAGGATCATATAATCTACTGTCCATATTCAAATTCTACCCACGTCCCCAGAATTTCCCTCAACATCTTCTTCTGTATTTTCAAAAAGGAAATACAAAAGAATAGAAAATGTAAGATTGCATTGAACGTTTGATCTTCATAACCTTTTTGTTGTTGTTGTTCTAGAAGTGTGTGGTGCACACGTGTGTATTAATTGGGATGTAAAACATCATTACTGTGAGTCACAGTAAACAAAACTGTGGAACTCTTTAGAGCGGTGGTTCTCAAACTTAAGACATCAGAATCACCTGGAAGGCTTCCAACAGACTGCTTGGCCCCACCCCAGAGATTCTGATTCCATCCACCTGGGATGGGATCTGAGCTGCTGCGTTTCTAACAAATGCACATTTCTAAAAACACTTTAAGGACCACTGCTTTATTTGATTCTCCGTTCCAAAGAAGAAGGTAGACCAGGTACTCATTTTACAGCATTTATGATTCCAGGGTTCGGGAAAAAGAAGTTACGTGACTTATCAAAGGTCACACAGCCAAGTAACAGAAAGAGGACTAGAAACCAGATTGCAGAACTTCTTATCCTCCTTTGACCCCTGGCTCTTGCCTCCTCTGTGCTTAAAAAAAGGTCAAGTTTCCACCTTCCCTAAGGGTAGGAGCAAGGTGCTGTTTCCAAAGATGGAAACCTCTGCGATACCGTATGGAAAAGTTTTGGTAGATGTGCACCAGTGAGTTTGGGGGAGAGGGATGAACAGATTTCAAGAGTCTCAAAGGCAAAAATGTTGTATGTATACACACACATGGAGAGAGTGGGACTCTCCATTGGGAGAGTCTTTGGTTCTCCCCCACCATCAAGAGTCCCCACAGCAGTCTAGTCTCAGTTCATTCCACCTCCCTGCTCTGTCCTGCTCCAGGCTTTCCCCTAAGCTCTGCCTGGCTTGCATTCCGCTGTCACCCTGCATCCACAAATGCCACCTCCTACAGGGAGTCTTCCCACAGCCCAGGAGGAACTCCTGGACATGTGTATGTATGACCTTGCGTCCCCACCATAGCAGGCAGAGACCCCTTTAGCTAGGACCACACCAGGCCTTCGGGTGCGCTCAAGACACTGCCAGCAGGGCAACTGTCAACAAATCCATTAAAAATAACATTCCAGGGGCGGCTGGGTGGCTCGGTCGGTTAAGCGGCCGACTCCGGCTCAGGTCATGATCTCACAGTCCGTGAGTTCGAGCCCCGCGTCGGGGTCTGTGCTGACAGCGCAGAGCCTGGAGCCTGCTTCGGATTCTGTGTCTCCCTCTCTCTCTGCCCCTCCCCTGCTCGTGCTCTGTCTCAAAAATAAATAAAAACATTAAAAAATTTTAAAAAATAACATTCTGGAGAGCAGTTTGGCAGCCTATATTTAAATGCATGCCCTTTTTGATTAAGACTAAACTGCGTGACCCATCCTGGACCCCTTTTTAAGAATAACAAGCGACAGCTTGGTGCACCGGCTAGAGATTTGGTTCAGCTTTAACGTTCGTGTTACAAACACGGCAGGGTCTCGAAAATAAGAATCCTGACCGCCAGCCAGAGGGCAAACTTTCTAGAATGTAAAGTCTGGCAAGCAGGAGGCGGCTCAATGAGTTATTTGTTGGATATTTTGTTTCAAAATACTTCCAGCCTGCTTTAGCCTACACTCGCGCACACAAAGCTAACCTCTTCCACCCGCCAGGCAGTTTTCAGCTGTAACTGCTTTAAATCTCGCGGCCACCCTATGCACTTGGGGCTAATATTCCCATTTTATAGGTGGAAGACGAGACCCTGAGCGAGTTCCGCAGGGGCAGAGCCAGGGAGCCTCGCTACGCAGCACGAACAGCTCCGAGAGGCACAAAACGCGGCAGGAAGCGAAAGAGGTAAACGCCGGTGCCCGGGTTGCGTCCGCACGAACCGAAGTACTTACCCGCCGCGCCCCGGGCCCCGCACCCGCCGCGACGGAGCCATCCGAGTTCAAGGCTCTGCGGGTAAATGGAGCCAGAAAAATCCCGCCAAACCGCGCGCCGCCCCAAGCGGTCAATCTGGACCGAGCCTGCGCGCACGCCCCGCCCCGCCCCGGACCGTTTAATCCCGCGGGTCCTCCCGGTCCTGGAGCGCCTGAGAAATCCCGGCTGGGATTGTAGGAAAGCGGATCTGGAGTCAGCGCCTTCCAACCAATTGCTGATGGTCCCTGAGACGTCAATAGTTAGCCGGGCTTTTCCCCGCGCCCGCGCCCGTTTTCCTAAACTCGGCAGTTCCGGAGCCGTAGGGGCCCGCCCAGGGGGCGGGGAACGGGAGGAGCCGGAGCTGAAACCAGGCAGCGCGGTGCTTCTGTGGGTACCCGGTCCAAACCCGGGTGGGCGCTCCCGGCGCTTAGGCTCCTGGGCAGTGAGAACGATGCATCGCCAACAAGGCAGGATTTGACTCTGCTGCTGCCCTTTAGCCAGCTGTGTGAGCTCGGCCTGTTATTTTCACCTCTACTCTAGTTTCCTCATTGTAAATGGGAAGGGCCCTTTCTGGAGCTAGTATTCTCCGATTCTTCTGTTTACAAATTTATTCTGCGAAAGAATGTTGGGCCTTTACCACACTATAAATAAAAATGAACTTAAAATGGGTCAAAGACCTAGACTTAAAAAGGAAAATGATGCAACTTTAAGGAGAAAACAGAGCAAAGATACTTAATGACCTTGAGTTTGGCAATGATTTCGTGGCTGTGATGCCAAAAGCACAGTTTGGGATCACGGAAAGTTCTGGAGATGGATAGTAGGGGATGGTTGTGTAACAACGTGCCTGGACCTAAGTGCATGCCGCTAAAGTGTACAGTTGAAAATGGTTAAAAAGCTAAAGTTGATGTTATGCAGATCTTATCACAATAAAAAGAACATATTTCATGCATACAAAAGAATATAACATGTATAACGTAAAGACAAGCAGAAACACCCATGTACTCACCACTGCATTAGAAAATAAATCGTGATCATTCCACCAGCCTTGGTAAATCCCTAAAGAACGTATTAATTACTGTGTATTTCTCAACTTTATATAAATGATATTTAGTATGTACTTTGCAAGTGCTCTTAATCAAAGCTATGATGTTTAGATTTAGCCACATCGATTCATGTAGCTGTAGTTCATTCATTTTCATTGTCTTTGGAATGCTTTAAGTAAAGACTCCACATTTCATTTATCCATCCCCCTGTGTATGGTTGTTTCAGTCTTTTTGCTCTGATCAACAATGCAGTGCCCAACATTCTTATAAGTGTTTCATATGACACATATCTGAGAGGTTCTCTACGGATAGACCTGGTAGAAATATTATTGCCTCAGAATAAAGACATTTTAAGCTTTACGTGATAATGCCAATTTTATACCTTGTTTTGTAGATTACAGTTTACATCCCCCATCGGCAGTATATAAAAGTCCCCTTAGCTCTATATACATGTCAACACTTAGAGTTTTTAAGACTTTTACATTTTTACCTAACTAGTGAGTTGAAATGGTATCCTATTATGTTTTTCATTTGCATGTCCCTTAAGACCATCATCTTTTCATCATTCCCAGTCCCTTCCTGATTCCTCCTCACTGAAATCACCTCACCCAGGAATCATTTGGGCAGTTGCCATAGGGGAATAAATCACCTTTCAGGAACTGAAGGTACCACCCTGCTGACGGGTTTAGAAATGGGGTTCCTGGAGCCACTGAAACTCGTCACTCTTAATAGAGTCGACAGGTAGCTCCATTTTCTGGGAAAAGGGCCATGGGTCTCAAACTTGTGGATCCGAAAAAAGAAACTGCCCAACAGTGAAGACGGGAAGATGTTCAGCACTGGATATGAAATAAAAACTAAACCCAAATAGGTGTAAAAAAATGAAAGGAGTTTATGAGCTTATGTCACTGAAAAACCCAGATGCAGGATGGCTTTGACAGCGACGACAGTTTGACCTAGAGGTCTGAGAAGCCGTCAGGGCTCTGACGGGGCCATTTTCTTGCCCTTCTTGTACATCAGCTTGTTATCAGGCCGTGTACATCAGCAGCAGCATTGGCAGCGACACTTGGGTTTATTGAGCATTTACTATGATCCAGGCACTGTTTTAAGTAGTAAACCATTTAAACCTTTCCCTAACCCTATGTGGTGAGCACTATAATCCCACTTTGCATACGAGGAAACGAAGGAGCAGTCCCACAGGTGCTAAGAGGTAGTGCCTGCATTAGATCTTAGGATCCGAGCCCAGAGCTTGCACCTAGCAGCTGTTCCAAATCTCACATCAGGACTCCACCATTCAAAACAAAGGGAGTAGCTATGTCCCAGTATTCCCAGAAAAAAGCTTAAGCTTTAACGGGGTTTTGGTGACATACCTACATGTGTCAGTGTTCTCCAGGGAAACAGAACCAATAGGAGGCGTGTGCACACCCACACTGCCTATATATATGTATATGTATGTATATTTATAAATATAAAATAAATCTCTCACGTATACGTATTTAAAAAATAAAGTACCCAACTGTTAATACAGGAAGAGGTTCAGCACTCTGGATGGAATATTTATATACATCTACATGAGAGAGATTTGTGTTCGGGAATTATCTCACACGATTGTGGAGGCTGGCAAATCTGAACTGGAGAGGGCAGGCCAGCAGCCTATATATTCAGGTAAGAGTTGGTGTTGCAGCCTTGAGTCTGAATTCTGCAGGACAGCATGCTGGAAACTCAGGCAGAATTTTTAGGCTGCAGTCTTGAGGCAGAATTTTTTCATCACTGGGAAATCCCAGTCTTTGCTCTTAAGGCCTTCAACTGATTGGGTGAGGCTCACCCACATTGTGGAGAATAATCTGCTTTACTCAAAGTCTACTTATTTAAATATTAATCACATTTAAGGGGCGCCTGGGTGGCTCAGTTGGTTAAGCGGCTGACTTTGGTTCAGGTCATGATCTCGCGGTCCGTGAGTTCGAGCCCCGCGTCGGGCTCTGTGCTGACAGCTCAGAGCCTGGAGCCTGTTTCAGATTCTGTGTCTCCCTCTCTCTGCCCCTCCCCCGTTCATGCCCTGTCTCTCTCTGTGTCTCAAAAATAAATAAACGTTAAAAAAAAAATTAAAAAAAAATAAATAGTAATCACATCTAAAAAAAAAAAAAACACAAAAAACCCTTTCCAGCAACATCTAGACTTGTGTTTGACCAAGCAACTGGGGATTATAACCTTGACCCAAAAACATTAACAAAAAAACAACCTCTGGATCAACTCCTGGGGTCAAAGAACTGGAATACACTCACAAACTTCCCGGAACCACATGGATTCCTATTGGGATTGGGGTGGTGGGTAGGGGTTGGAAATTGGGAAAGCAGGAAATGGATGCTGTGGAGACAGGCAATTCCAATTCCCCTGCAGAAACTTGCCCACGGTTGGTTGCAGAGCTCATCTGTCATAGGGAAGGCAGGATTTCAGCCTAGGTGTTCTAATACCAAACACATTGGTTCCACTCCCTCATGCTGCCTTCTCGGTTAAACTGTCAGATGCGAGCAGTGATTCTCAAATTGGGTGAGGAAAGGGGAGAGGAAAGGGGGCGGATTCCAGGCTCTCTGGGGTGCGCGTGGTATGATGAAGCAAGTAATGCTATAACATGGACAAGACTCCCAGTTGCTGTGGTCAGAGGTTGGGAGGGAGCCTTGCCTAAGATGGCAATTTCGAAGTTTCTGTGGTTTTTCGTCCCGCTGGGGCGGAGACCAGAACACCTTCATGAGCATCTGAATGCATAAAGCCCGGTGTAGAGCCCGGTCTGGGTGGAAGAAAGTGAACGCGAAGGCCTAAGACAAGTATCAGAAGTGTGGGGGCTGGAGGCCAGCGGCTCGAGAGGCGAGAAGGACCAGTAAAGGGAAAAAGAAAAGCCCAGCAGATCAGAGAGGTTGCAGCCAAGGGAAGATGCGGTCACTGGGAAACTACGAAGACAATGGCAGATTACTTTTTCAGGAAGCCGTTGCCCATCAATACAGGAAAACCTTGGTTTGCGAGCATAATTCATTCTGGAAACATGCTTATAATCCAAAGCACTTGTATATCAAAGCGAATTTTCCCACAGGAAATAATGGAAATTCGGATGATTCATTACACAACCCAAAAATATTCATATAAAAATGATTACAGTACTGAAATACAATACAATATAACAAAGAAAATACAAAATATAAAGAAAAATAAACAAATTAACCTGCACTTCTGTTTGCAAACTTCATGGCTGGTGTGAGAGAGACAAGACACAGGAGGGTTATTGTGTAGGAGATTTTCACTATCACTAACGGATGTTGACTGCAATGCAGTATTAATAAACTCTTGTCATTTACTGTATTTCATGTAACTGGCAATAAGACAGCAAAGGAAAGGGTCTATATCTGCAGGCAGCCTGACCTAGAAGGAAGCAAAGCATTCCTAAGCTTACTCTTGGATGGAAAAACAAGGGACTGTCCATAGGTGCTTGGAAGTGACATAAAATACACAAGTGCCAGTTGTGGGCACCTTCCAATGTTCTGAAAGATCACTGATTTCTGCAAACACCACAGCCTGAGACCAAGCATGCAAGCGTGGGAGATGATCACCCACAGTCCCACAGCGCACACGTGTGAGATAGAGAGAGAAAGAGAGAGAGAGAGAGAGAGAGAGAGGAACCATTGGCTCGGTTGTGATCATGTGACATCCGGCGTCTCGTACTACTCATATTACAAGACATCGCTCATTTATCAAGTGAAAATTTATGAGAAATGTTTGCTCATCTTGCGGAACACTCCCAGCCACAAGTTATCCGCAATCCAAGCTTCTACCGTATTTTCTATCGTCAGATGCGTGCATTGTGTGCACTCTTTCCATCGCCGTTAACCCTTTGTGAATGCTCGTTAAAGTCAACAACCTTGTAATCTTAGCGTACCTAGGGAGGTTGGGAAGAATTAGGGACAGTGGCCAGGACGGGTGAAGCATGGGTGTGGGAAGAGGGCTAAACACACAGGAGTGGAGGGAGGAAGGTCTGGAGCCCTGTAAGTAGCCTGGGCATTGTGAACAACCAGAGGGTGCTGGGGGATAGCAGAGGACAGGTGATTGCAGAAATTCTGGAGGACATCACGGTGGGAGGAGCGTGATGTAACACACTTTCATGTTTGGACAGTGAAAAAAACCCCACCACTATTGGAGCACCTGGGTGGCGCAGCAGGTTGAGCATCCAACTCTTGGTTTCGGCTCAGGTCATGATCTCTGGGTTGTGGGATCAAGCCCTGCACTGAGCTCCACACTCAGTGTGGAACTGCTTAAGATTCTCCCTCTCTTTCTCTCTCTCCCCACCCCAACCCCTCTACTCTGCTCCCATTCTCTCCCTAAAAAGAAAAAAAAAGTTTGATAAAACAAAAAAAACAACCAAAAAACCCCACCACAACGATTGCTTTTATAATACAGATGTAAAAAATAAAGAACTACAAAACATCTCGGACCTCGGGATGAACTGAATGCTTGGGCACAGACACTCCTCTGTGGAAATATATCTTCCCCATGAAATGGGTTGATGTATATATTAACTTCATGTTTTGGAATTATTAGTTTGATTTTCATTTCTTTATTTATTTTTGAGAGACAGAGAGAGACAGAGTGCGAGCAGGGGAGGGGCAGAGAGAGAGAGAGAGGGAGACACAGAATCTGAAGGAGGCTCCAGGCTCTGAGCTGTCAGCACAGAGCCCGACACAGGGCTTGAACTGGGCTGCCCAGGTGCCCCTATTAGCTTGATTTTTAAGTGAGAATATTATTATTTACCTTACAGGTTTACCATGAAGGTAAGAGGTAAAGAATGTGGAGTATTCATATACATTTATGTATACGCTTACATATATACTTACATATACACTTACATATACGTCCATATCCATACATACACACATGCTTACCATTTCTTACTGGGCCTCCGCTTTCTTTCAGGGGAGCTCTTCTGTGGAATTTCCTGTTCAGAACCGTGGCCACCAGAGGGCAGATGAAGACCAGGACTGGAGGTTTGAAGATGTAATTGGAGACCAGAGTTCACATTTTCTGGTTCAAAGTCTGTTCAAGATTAGTAAGGCTATGTCTCTGAACTACCTGTTGCTCAACTCATTTTTCCTTGTCATGTGCATTATCCTTTCTTATACGTCAAGCTCATGCCTTTAAGTCTCCCTGAAGGCAAAGGGTATGATATTCTCGTGTGGGAAAGAAAATAAAGGAAATAATTTCTTTCTCAAATTTCCCTTCTGTTTTTTTTTTTAACTTCCTGCAGCACCTACTAATTACTGGGTGCACAGGAATAACCCACTGAACTTGGCAGCTCTCTTTGGGAAGAAACTAAGGTCGTTATCTGTGGTAAACAGACCAACTGCTCACCATCTGTAACAATGACGCTGCGAAACGAACTGAAAACGTCCCGCGGGGCAAGGCCAGGGCCAAGAAGGAGGAGACCTCGGCTTGGACGTTCCCTTTATGACAAAGAGGAAATAAAATTCAGAAAGGAAGTAGTACGCGGTATATTTTTCAGTTGGGGGGGCAGAAAGAATTTTCCATTGCCGCGAACTGCGATGACGTTCGATCCCTCTGTGTGTCACAAGCTCTCGGACGTTTCCTTGGCTCTGATACCCACTACTGAACTTATTTGCCGTGCAACCAACGTCCTACTTTTTCTAGACCTAACTGGCACTGCCCGCAGCCAAACTGAGATCACATGCCTGACCACTGCATCATGACCTGCAACGTCACATGTTTCAGATTCCATTCCCAGCTCCCTGCAGGGCTGCGTCTGGTGCAGGAAGCCTGGCAGGACCATTCCAGCAAAGTCCAGGATTTCTCTGGCCAAGCAATAGCTGATTCCAACCTGCAGAGGAATTCGTTTTATGACTCAAACTTGCGAAAGGGACACATGAGCGCACAAGTGAGAAAGAGAAAACAAAACAACACCCCAGAGGAAGAGATTTTGGTAAGAAAATTAAGAGAACTAAAATCTCTACAGTAGAAACTTTCTTTGTCTCTATGATTCACTCTCAAGCTGTGCCCCCCCCCCCAAAAAAAAAGAAGAAGAAAAAGAAGTTTCTGAAAACAGTTCTCATCCTTTTAATGTCCCTGCTCTCTGACACGACTTTTGGGTGGCCTGAGGACACACAGTTGTGCAGCTGACCTTGTTCACAGAGTTCAGGGCAACTGGAGTCCTTACCTCAGGGATCCTTCACTGCTCAGCTGAGAAAGGAAAAGAGCCAGAGCACCATCAGCCAGACAACCTCACGCCAGACGTACTTCCCTCTCCAACCCCCAGGTGACACAAAAACCTTCTTTCTGGAACCTTCTGTAAGAGTAAACAGCTACCCCTACCCTCTGGCTGCCACCCTGTTCTCACAGGGCAGCCTGCTCACCCCTTTAACCTTGTCACTTAGCATAAAGAAAATCACTACCAACCACCCTCCCTCTCCACCTCACACCATTGCCAGGCCGCAAACATGCCAGGCTCTTTATTTCCTAGGCTTGGAGAATGGGAGAAGGCTTCCCAGAGGAAGTGGGATCTACAGTTTACCTGGAATAGGAGCAGGAGCCAGGTAGGCCAGGGTAAGCGTGCTCTAGGGAGACAGAGCATGTGCAAAGGCCCAGTGGTGAGCGAGCATGTGACGTATTCTGGAAGCTAGCACAAGTTCAGCGTGGCTGGAGCAGAGTTGGGGAGGCAGCAGAAGACGAGGCTAGGGACATCAGCAGGGGTCCTCCAGTTCCTTCCTCCTCAAAATGTTCTGCACAGACCAGCAGCGCTGGCATCCCCTGGGGAGCCTATTCAAAACGCACAATTTTAGGCCCAGCGCCCAACATGTTGAATCCGCATCTGCATTTTAAGATCCCCAGGGCATCTGAGGCACAGTGAAGTCTGAGAAGGCCTCCTCTAAGTCTTTTAAGCAGTTCAGACTTGGGAGCAACAGGAACTTTCTGAAGGTTTAAACGGGGCAACCACACGATAAGACTTACGAGTTAGAAAAATCATCCTTGCTGCAAAGCAGAGGAAAACAGGGTGAGTCAGTAGAGACCCACACAGAGACAAGGAGGCAGGAGGCCAGCGAAGAGGCCAGTGCAGTGGTCCCAGTGGAAGACAGCTGCCACTCTGGGCAGCAGGAAAGGGGGAGTGGACACATCCAACAGATGATAGGAGAAAGCCTCAGCAAGACAGTGGCGGCCCTGGAATCCCTCCTGGGTGCACCACCTGGCGGGGTGGGGGGGGGGAGGGCGGGGGAGGGGTGCCGGGGGAGCTGTCGGGAGTGCAGCAGGGTGGGGAAGGCGTTATCAGTGGGTGTGGGAAAGCACAAGACTCTTAAGGGAGAGTCCCTCTGTGTGTGCACAGGCTGCAGATGTTGCCCAACGCAGAATGTGAGCAAACCGGTTTCACACACACTTCACACGTGTCCCGGACTGTGCCTGGGGCTTAGGTGCCCCTGTGGCAGGGCCCCGCTGCTGCTCTCAGGACTTACCCTCCGACTTTGGCCACATGCAAAGCAGGGAGCCTGCCCAGAGCTCTTGGGGGAAAATGCAGCAGCTTCAGTATTTAGCAAGGACAATTTCTCTTAGGGAACGCTGACATTCCCCTCCCCACCCCCATGAAAAATCTCAACAAAAGTGAGTGGCTAAGAACTTGTACTTACCCAAAAACAAAACCCTGCGTCTGGCCAAGAACAGAACATCTCTGTACCTTAAGAACAGTGCCGAGAAGCAGAATTGAGCCAGCAAGACGCCTACCATTTCAGCAGGCCGACAGTGAGAAGTTAAAAGTCAAAAAGGAAAAATGTGGATTTTTTTTTTAAATGCCAAATAATGGCTAAAGGGTAAGGTGGGTCGATTTCCCCGTGACTCGTGCTGAGCGAAGGAGGGAGTTCAGATTTGGGCATCTCCTCCAGGACCCCGTGGAGAAAGGGCTGCCCTCGGGGACCTCACATCTGCAGACTCACGTGGTAACAGGGGCTGCGCTTTCTCGGCTCTGGGCGCTGAGGCTGCTCCGGCCGAGGACGGAGGAATGGCCACTTCCCGTGATACATGCAGAGGGGGCTGGAGGTGGAGGGATGGGAGGGACGCTCGGTCTACAGCCCTAAGGCCTTCTGCCCTCTGTCCTCCTGCCCTGCCTGGCAATTGGGACAGACTGGCAGACTTCTCTCCTGCTTCTGCTGCCAAGAAAGGAAAAGATCACTGGAAACGTGGACGAAAATTCCAGAGTCGATGGCATCTGCCCGCCTCCACCTTGTGACATGAACTAAGCTGCCAACTCTCCATTTACAATGGAGAGGTTAGCTATACCTGAGGACTGTCTAATGAAGGAGACTTGTCTGACACAGTGATGGGCATCACACCAGGGAGGGGGAGGGACAGCAAAAAAGTTGACCGAGGCAGAGAGGTCTTGCAGTCGGAAAACTCAGGAGTAGTTAGCTGATCTCCCGGACTTCCCCGGAGCCCCTGTCCCCACCGCCCGCCCCCCACCCCCCGGCTTCTGCCCTTTCTGCCCTGCTGGAACGCTTATGTCCACGGTGGCCACCACTGTGGAATCAGCAGACGTTCCTCTGTCCCCTACCTTTTGATAGCATATGACATAACTGATCCCCTTCCTCCCCGAACCTTTTCTCTCTTGGCTTCTGGGACACCCCATCTTTGGTTTCCCACCTTCTTCCACGGTAGGCCATTCTCAGTCCCCACTGCTGGCTCCTTAATTCCCTTTCAAATAGGCGAGGCCGGTTCTGTCTTAGACCTCCTCTGGTTCGCATCCAGGTTTTCTGGTCCCCCAGGGTCCCCGGCCGAGTCTCTTTCACCTTCTGTGCGCTGTTGGCTTGCCAGTGTGTTATCTCCCGCCTCACTGTCTTCTGGGCCGCACACTCCTGTCTTCACATGCTGGTCGGGCAGCCACCTCCAATAGAAACGGTCCAAATTCGACCCCTGACTCCCTCCCCCCAAAACCGATGCGAGTCTTCCCAGCTCGGTGAGGGCGGGTGCACGTCCACCCCCCTGCGCTCACATCCTGAAACCTCCGCTCCCCCAGGTCCCCACGCGCGGTCCTCCCCCCGCCCTTTCCTCCTCTGTCTCGGCTGCCACCAACCTGGTTCAAGCCACCATGCCCTATGCTGTCCTCACACGGTCTCCAGGAGTGGTCTTTGAGAAGGGGAACTCAGGGAGGGTAACTCCTTGCCTCAGACACCTCTTTGGTTTCCTCCTGAACCCAGGGTAAAATCCAGATTCCTTCCTGGGCCGCGAGGCCTGCTAACTTGGCCCTCCTTCATCTCTAACTGTTCCCCAGTACTACACTTTCCCTTGCTTATGATGCTCTAGCCTTACTCACTTTCTTTTGGGCCCTGGGATGCATCGGGCTCTTTCTCACCTCAGGACCTTTGCACTCACGGTTTCTGCTTTTTGACCTCCTTCCCCAAACCTTGCAAGGCTGGTTCCCCTCCTCCTTCTTCCGATCATCCCCCACAGTCACCTCCTCAAAGGGACCTCGTCTGACCGCAACACTTAAAACAGGCCTCTGGTCCCCTCCCCAATCCTCTAGCAATTGTTTTCGTCAGAGCACCATCCCAATCTGAATTCTTGTGTTTGCTTTTTTGTTTCCTGTGTGTCCGTCCATCTCTGTTACACAGGGAGCCTCGTCAGGGCGAGGATCCTGTCTGCTGAGCTCACTGCTGTGTCCCCACAGCACAGAACTGGGCCTGGCCCTTAGCTGAGGGTAAACACATAACTGTGGACTCACCCCCTGCCTAACAGGGGTTTGTGAGGACTGAATGGGGACGTCAGTAAGGAATGCACACTGGCGGGCACACTGGCCGTACCAAATCCACAGCCCCTGCAGCTGTTACTGAGGAGGGTTTCTAGAACTTCTGAGGGACCTCATGAACCTGCCGTTGGCCTGTGACCCAGCTTTCCACGTATCTTCTTCCTCAAACAGAGCGGCTGGCTCTAGGAAACTTTTAGTCCTTGGTGGATTTGGGGTTACCAACATCACAGAGAGCAACTCTAATTTCTGAGAAGCCGTAAAACCAGAACAAAACTCTGGGAGGTGGTGTTAGCTCTTGCCAGGACAAAGAACGATCATCACAGGGCAGGAATCGAAACCATCTGTACCGAAGCTTCGAGGCAGAACTACTGGCACTGAGGAATAACTCCGCCGGCAAGTCTCATCAGGAAGTTCACGGTCTAAGACAAGAAGAAACATCCATGGCGTGGGGTTGAAAGCTTGGGTCCGGAGCCAGACGGAGTCCATGCCGTCTGGGCGTGGGACACTGATCACATTATCTGTGTGCTTAGATTTCCTCGTTGTAAACTGGGGACAACGGTAGCATTTGGCTCCAGGGGTTGTAATGTAAAGTGGGTCATCTGTGTAAAAATGCCAAGAATCGTGCCTGGCACGGGGCGACGACGTCCAAAGCATTTTAGTTATTATTATTATTCCAAGTAATCTGAAATGTGGGAGTGGGGCAAAAATATTTACCAAGTGCCAAATATACTTAAAAACAAACTGCTTTTCTGAGTTTAGATCTAGAGTGAGGGTGGGTCACAGCTGGGGCCTGCAGGGGGGGGCAGGAGGAGCCGGGAGGGCACAGCCACTAAAGCGCTAAGTGGTTTAGCATTTCTGCCCTACTCACACCTCCTCGCTAGGGCTCTACAGGGGAGACTCCTGCTCTCTGGCTGTTGTGTTGTTTTGTTTCAGAGAGAGCATGCACAGGGGAAAGGAATAGAGGGTGGGAGGGAGAGAGAGACAGAGAGGGAAGGAGGGAGGGAGGGAGAGAGAGACAGAGAGGGAGAGAGAGAGGGAGAGAATCTTAAGCAGTCTCCACGCTCAGCATGGAGACCAACACAGGGCTCGATCCCACAACCCCGGCTGGGATCATGACCTGCGACAGGATCAAGAGCTGGACGCTCAACCGACTGAATCACCTCGTCGCCCCTTTGGCTATTCTTGAAAGAAGCTTAACCCCCAGGGCATCTGGACGGAAGAAAAGACTGCCTCATTCCAAGTCAAGCCCCTCTCTTCTCTTCTGGCTGGGTTTGAGACACAGACCACAGGGCTTTCGAGGTCTAGTTTTGATTTGTGGGATGGAGTGCCACTGGATATCTACTGCCGTTGAACAGGCACGGACCCCCAACAGAGCACCATGAAAGGTAAGAATCGAAAGGCGGTTAGAACTCCCAGAGCTCAATAAAACACACAAACAACCCAACTTGTAAAAAAAAGAAGAAAAAAAAAGGGCAAAGGACGTGAAGAGGCATTTCTCCAAGGAAGATGGACAAACAACCAATAAGCACAGGAAGGGGTGCTCACCCTGACTAATCATCACAGAAATGCTCAGCGAAACCATGATGAGATAGCTCTTCACACCCACTAGGATGCGCACTATGAAAAACACAGAAACCAACAAGAGAGGATGTTTACAGACAGGATGCGGAGAAACTGGAATCTCCGTACATTGCCAGTGAGACGGTCAGTGCAGCCGCTGGGGAAAACAGTATGTTAATTCCTCAAAACTTAAGCACAGAACTACCCTATAATCCAGCGATGGCACTTCTAGGTAAATACCCACCAGAATGGAAAGCAGGGACTAAAACACGCTCCCAGCAACGTTATTCTCAATAGCTAAAAGGTACGAGCGACTCAAATATCCTTCAACAAACGAACGGATAAAGAAAACGTGGTCTGTGCACACAATGGGGTATTCCTCAGCCTTAGAAAGGAAGGAAATCCTGACACATGGTACGACCTTAAGGATATTGCGAACAGTGGAAAAACCAGTCCCAAAGGACAGCTACACCGTAGGATTTACCTAGGGTCAAATTCATGGCGACAGCCAGTAGATTGGTGGTCGGAGGCTGGGGAGAGGGGGGGATGGAAGCTAGTGTTTAATGAGTAGAGTTTCGCTTTTGCAGGATGAAAGAGTTCTGTGGACAGATGGCGCTGATGGCCGCACAACAATGTGAACGCACCTGATGTCTCTGAACCGTAGGCTTGAAAATGACTACGACGAGGGGCGCCTGGGTGGCTCCGTTGGTTAAGCGTCTGACTTCGGCTCAGGTCAGGATCTCACGGTTCATGGGATCAAGCCCATGTTGGGCTATGTGATGACAGTGTGGAGCCTGCTTAGGACTCTCAAAATAAATAAATAAAACATTAAAAAAAAAAATTAACTGGGGGCGCCTGGGTGGTTCCAGTCAGTTAAGCGTCCGACTTTGGCTCAGGTCATGATCTCACGGTTTGTGAGTTTGAGCCCCGCGTCGGGCTCTGTGCTGACAGCTCAGAGCCTGGAGCCTCTTCAGATTCTGTGTCTCCCTCTCTCTCTGCCCCTCCCCCTCTTGCACTCTGTCTCTCTCAGAAATAAACATTACACAAATATTTTTAACGATTAAGATGATACATTTATGTACAGGATACAATTTTTTTAAAAAAGGATAAACCCAACGTGTACATCAGCTTCATTATAAGAGAAGTTTTGTTCAAAATTCCAAGTATTTGTTCATATTTACATGGGAATCCCCTATTTAAATGGGATTTATTTAATGAACTCCTACTGGTGTGCAAGCCATGTTGGGCACTAAGGGAGGGAAAAGGAGGTCATGTCCTAGTGTGAAGAAACTCACGTTTCCTCAACTCAGGGGAAGAAGAGAAAGATGAGGGAAGACAAGAAAAGGAATTTAATAACTCAAACAAAAGGCAGAACGTGTTTGGAGGCTTTCAAGAGATATGCGCAGAGGGCTTGAGCTTTAGAGGGAGAAACCAAACATCTCCACGCCAAACATGAGATTTAAGGGAGGGAGCGAGGGCAGCAGGCGGATTGCAACGTCACAGACTCCATAAGGAGCCGGGGGCGGACTACAGAGCACCTGAAGAGGAAATCTTTACAACGAGAGCACAGCGTGGAACCAGAGGAAAAGGGGAGAGGAAACAGCAGCTGCTGTAAGCGAGACATCTAAAACAGTGCTTCGTAAGAGAATTACTAAAACACACAGAATCAAACCCAACGACAGCCAGTGTCTCCTGAAACCCGGCTGCCCAGCAAAGAATTTGCATTTCCAAGAATATCTGTATTGCTCACACCATGGTTTTCTTCACCACCCAACAGGGCTGTCGCCAGAGAGCCCAGCCAGGGGCCCCGGTTGGCCCCTGTAAGCGTCGGCTAAGACACGGGAGGGCAGGGCTGAGGCCGAGGGCCCTTCCGGCTCCCTTGTGCACATGCAAGGCTATCCCGAATATCACCCCCGACACGAAAAGAGAGGCTTTCACCCACTTGAAATGCAGAAATATTTATTTTGGTTTCCTTCATTGTTTTTGGAAATTCTGTTTTGGTTTATAAAACATAGAAATAGCCAACACTTAAAGCAAACATTCAAAACCCCAAGGTGACAAATTATTGACTTTGTGTGCAATTAAGAATACACGTACGAAGTTAGGCTACCAAATAGTGTTACTACAATGACAATTCTTTAGTGCAAACCCTGTTGTGCTTGTATAATACATGGACGCTCACAAATCCAAAACCAACTGCTTTCGGGATCGAAATGACAACTTGATTCAGTCACACGTGGCAAAGACTTGCAGTAAAGTGAAATGCAGCTAATTTCCCAAATTAACTTAGAAAAAAAAAAATCCCTTGAGAAGTTAATCCCCGGAAATGAATTTTCCAGATGTCTACGTCCTAGAATTTTGGCTTGGCAAATACATTTCATAAAAATCAGGTAGCATTGTAAGAGTGTTTATTACTGTCCCTTTCAATAAGTACCCAAGTAGATCTATTCCCTTAATATTTTGAAAGACATGCCTTGCCTGAGAGTTTACTGGGGGCGGGGGGGAGCCCGTTAATCACAACGTAATCTTCTGATATGAAAACCACATTAAAACTCCATCGGCCATCACAAATAGTGACTGGTTCGGTGAAGATAAAGTGAGCAGTTACACAGGCGTCACAGTTGAGCATGGCTGACCCAGGTGATTTTATTTCCTTCTTGAAATGCTTCTCTTCACTGCAGAGTCTAAGGCAGATTTTTTAATAACCCCTGGGAAGGGATGGAGGGAGGGAAGCGGGCGTAGAGAAGAGGGTCTGAGTGCATTCTGCCCCATGGATGCCAGAATCCATTCATTTGCTCAGGTGAGCAGCCATTCGTCGGAGACTCCGTAATCTGTGCTCTTTTCAGGTGAGTCTGTTCTGTCCTTCTCCGGGAAACTTCTGCTCCTACGGGACAACAGGGACAGCGGGGAAGCGTGCGCGCTCCATACCCCGGGATCAGAGGGGTCGTCAGAGTGCGTGTGAGGCGGTGAAGGGAAGGAGGCAGGGATTAAAAAAGAATCTCTGGTCCACTTGTGATGTTCTCCAGCTGGGACAGTTCTTGTTTTTAAGGGACAGGTTCCCTCCAGGGCACTGTACTTGAGAGCAGCAGACAAATGCAGAATTTGCAGCAAAATCCTAATCCCTTGGTTAGAAAAACAGGGAGACGGAAGTTTTCACCCGCCTTTTTTTTTTTTTTAAACTGAGGAAGTCATAAATAACTTAGCACATTTATAGTTCCCCCTTTACAATTTTAAGGCTCATTTTGGAAATTGTGTATCACCATAAGCATGGTCTGCAACACGAGGGGGCTGTAAGGCAGTGTTCCACGTCCTCTAATATTCCTATGACAAGAACCCCGAATGCACAAGTCAAACATGGACGCTCCCTTTCCTACGCGTGCTCTAGTCAAAATTACCAACGTGAAGGCCATCAGAAGGAGACGTTGGAGGTGTGTGGTTTCTTTCTCATGTTAAACTTTGATGGTGGAATAAAGTTCATCTATCTGTGACCTGAAATAGTTCCGAAGCTCTGGCCGTTTAGCCTTCATTGTTGGGGTCAGGAGGCCATTGTCAACAGAAAATAATTCGGGGTGGAGAGTAATGCCTTTGACCTGCAAATAAATGAGGTGATTGAAGCAAAAACGAGGGCAGACACAACTTGAATCTAAAAAGCCTGTAGACCTGAAGGGATGGAGGCCCTGTGGCCGGTCCAGTCCCTCCGACTCAGGCCAGCCGGCTCTGTCCACACGGCGTAGGGGCTATGCCCACGACAGAATCCGGGCCTGGATCCCGACCTCCAGGAAAGGAGAATGCCTACTCCTTGGTTACAGAAACCCCCTCCCGCTGCCGAGCCACTCCATCATTCATTCCCCGTGGCTTTCTTTAGGTCACCTCGTGCTCCACACCTACTCACACAAAATCCTCAAGTCGGAAACCTGTTTTGCAGGGGTTCGTGCGCCGTGATGAAAGTCTTACCTGTTCAAATGGTTTCAGGCCAGAGTCCTTCCCGAGCCTCACCATGTCTTCTAGGACGGCTCTTCTGACATCCTAGTAAGGCAAGAAAACAACACGCTTGCTGTGTTGGAGGTCCCTGGAGGCAGGCCCGGTGCCAGGCGAAGGTCCGGGAGGTGGACCACACGCTTCGGAGCCTTACCTTGTTCCTGCAAAGTTCCTCAAAGGAGCCTGCAAATCCTCTCTTTTGGGCCCAGGGACATAACGTCTCAACATCCGGTACCACGATTGCGATGAGAAATGCCTTTAACACAGACGAGTGAGTTAGGACACGGCTTGATGCAGATATTCTGAGATAGTGCTTCTTTGTCATCTTGTACCATGGACCCTGGGAGGATCTGACAGAGGTCACGGACGCTCTCTTCAGAATATATTCCAGCCCCAGGGGTCGATGGAGCCCAGGTTAAGAACTCCCAGCTGTAAACTACACCCAGCATCAGGAATTTTGCGATTAAATGTTTTAAAAGGGCCACTGGGCATCAAAATCTGACAAAACCCTAATTTGTATTTACTTTTGCATATTATATATATACAGATTTTTTTTTAATTTTTTTTTTTAATGTTTATTTATTTTTGAGACAGAGAGACAGAGCATGAACAGGGGAGGGTCAGAGAGAGGGAGACACAGAATCCGAAACAGGCTCCAGGCTCTGAGCCATCAGCCCAGAGCCCGACGTGGGGCTCGAACTCACGGACCGCGAGATCGTGACCTGGCTGAAGTCGGACGCTTAACCGACTGGGCCACCCAGGCGCCCCTATATACAGATTTTAATAAAACTGCATCAAATAAGCAAGTGGGGCAATAGATATCATCAAATAACTGCTCTAAAAAAGAGAGAAAATTTATACAGATTCATTTTCTTTAAATCTTTCCGATTCCGTCTCCCTCTCTCTGCCCCTCCCCCCCCCATTCGCACTCTGTCTCTCTCTGTCAAAAATAAACAAAACGTTAAAAAAAGGGGGGGCTGGGCGCCTGGGTGGCACAGTCAGTTAAGCAGCCAACTGCAGCTCAGGTCACGATCTTGCGGTTCATGGGTTCGAGCCCCACGTTTGGCTCTGGGCGGACAGCTCGGAGCCTGGAGCCTGCTTCCGATTCTGTGTCTCCCTCTCTCTGTCTCTCCCCCACTTGTGCTCTCTCTCTCTCAAACATAAAACATTAAAAATTTTTTTTTTTAAATCTCTAACGCCTTTTTCTTTTTTACACTTTAGTAACAATAAAACTAAAAATCAAAGGCATGTTAAGGTCAAAAAAGGTCAAAAAAAACCCAGTACACACTCAAAGAAAAATAGGTGTATTCCTTACAAGATAAGAAAATATTCTTTCGAAAGTATTTAAAAGTCTCAAGATTTGAAAAAAAGATGAACTTTCAGGAAACCAGACCCCTTTCTCTTCCTTGCCATCATCCGCCCCACAGTTTGCAAAGAGACGTGCCCCTACAGCGTTGACCTTGGTTTTCAACTTTACGCATATATACCGGTTCAGAACCACCACTGCTCAAAAACAGTTCAGGAGGCACAGCATAGCTACGTTGCGTTTAACATGTTTGAAAATCCTAAACTTTCTCATAATCAACGTATCAATATTTCCTTTCATAATTAAATTAGAAGCGTATTGTACCCACTCCCTCATATCTTTTTTTTTTTAATATGAAATTTATTGTCAAATTGGTTTCCATACAACACCCAGTGCTCCTCCCAACAGGTGCCCTCCTCACTCCCTAACATCTTTATCCAACTCCCCTTGGTACACCAGGCCACTCGAGCCAGGTAAAATAAAAATCTGCAATTTAAAGAGAAAAACTCTTCTGGATAAGAAATGCCAGGCAGCAAAACCCAGTAGTACTCTGGCACGTCGCACATGAAAGTCAATTCAATACCCATCGCCAACTCCCCGTGGCACCGAAAAGCTCCGGAGCACGAGGCCTGGCCGTGCCCCCGTGACATGGCTCCCAGGGCAGAGGGCCCATACCTGCAAGCTCTCTCCGTACACAAACACCTGAGCGACAGGTTCGCTTCGCACATAGATGTTCTCAATCTTCTCCGGTGCTATGTACTCTCCTTGCGCCAGTTTAAATATGTGCTTTTTCCTGTCGATAATCTTCAAGGTACCATTCTGTTTATTAGAGGGGAGGGAGGGGCTGGCAGTGGGTCCGTGGCTGGTGCCCCCTGCCCCTGCCCGCCCCGTGTCAGTCACACACAGTTCAGGGCACTTTGCACAGGGCATCATTTAATCCTGGTAACATGGCACAGAGGTGAGCTATCAGCCCATCTGAGAGGCAAACTCAGGCTTGGAGAGACTAAGTGACTTGCCCAAGGCCAGTGAGTCAAGTAGAAAGAGAGAGAGAAAAACAGAGAGAGAGAGAGAGAGAGAGAGAGAGAGAGAGAGAGAGAGAGAGAAGGGACCCCAGAGCTCATGCTTTCACTTCGTCCCTAGTAGCTTGCTACCTATCTGGCTCCCCAAGAATGAGTCCTGCTCCTTGAGAGTACAGACAGGGACGTATCCTCCCAGAGCACTCTGTCTGCACAGAGTGAGGGCTCAGTGGATGTTTGCTATACAGAGGCCTAACGTCTGCTTCCTTTGGCATTGTTTCGGGGCGGGCGGGGGAGGGGACTGCTCCTGGCCCCAGGGGCAGCGTCGGTCAGCAGCCCACACAATAACCGTGGGGAGGCTACAATCTCTGCGCTAGACTGGCCAGATGTCAGGAGTGCCCGCCTCTGGTAACCCAAACCTCACCCCATTCAACCCATCCCCATCCCAGGGTCATTCTTATGCTTCCAAAAGTCAGCTGTTGAGGAGTTTCTGTGGTTCTCTCATTCCATGTTGGTTCTGCGCCATTTTCACAAGGAGTAGACTGAGGTCCAGGGAGATTATGAAATGTGTTCATTAGCGCCAGAGCCAGAATTAGAACTGACACGTAATCCCTCTTGAACTTGGAAAGAGGGACTTAATTTATTTCTGAATAACTGGGGTATGCTGAAGTCTGAATTAATTGGCTCGGCGGGATGAGGGGTGGATTTTCCACTTCACTAAAAATTTCAGGGAGTATTGTGCACCTTAAATCTATAAGAATCGACCAATACACAATAATGAAAATTATATTAGCCATTTCAGTGCTTGTCATTAAACATAGTAACCACTTAGAAGAAGCAGTGGTTGGTACCACAGCAAGCAAAATTGGCCAAACCTATGGATGTGGCTTCGTGTACATGACTCTCCCTCTCATGGTGGACTCTGGAATTTCTCTACATAAATTTAAGACTAAATCCAAAGGAGCTGGCCTAATCCGTGGAACACTTATCCTATTTGTAATGAGATGGCAGACCTAACAAACGCATATATTCACAAATTCTTGCCCACCACACCTTCCTGGAGGTCTACCACAGTGCTCCCCACACCTTGTTAAACCAAGGCCTTAACATTGAGGTCCAGCCCGGATATATAAAAGGCCGTACGGAGTCTCTCTGGATTTCAAATGGGAAGCAGCCACCAGAATTGATGTCAAGCATCAAAAACAAACCTATTTGTTATAGTTAAGATGAAAATCCTACCCGGGCACACTCAGAGTGTAAGTGTATTCCCTTCAGGAAATGGAAGAGTCTACACCATACCCCCTTGGCAGGAAAAGAGAAAAATGAGGCCGCCCCCTGCAACCCATGGGACATTTTCTTCTCTATGGCAGAAAACAACAGTCTCTGGGAACAGGGAAGGGGAGAGCTTACTGGTAACCACTTTCCAATGTCCCCTGTGTGTAACCAGCCATCTTTATCCAGAACTTCCGCCGTTTTTGCTGGGTCCTTCAAGTAGCCTTTGAATACATTTGGCCCTTTCACACACACCTGAAGAGGAAAAGCATGGAGGGGGGTGAGGAGAAAGTAGAGGAAGGGGGTGAAAAGGTACAAACTTCTAGTCAGAAGAGAAGTACCAGGGACAGAATGTGCGGTGTGGTGACTACAGTTGGCACTATTATGTGATATATTTACATGTTAAGATATTATGTGATATATTTACATGTTAAGAGATGAGGGGCGCCTGGGCGGCTCAGTTGGTCAAGCATCTGACTCAGGATTTTGACTCAGGTCATGATCTCATGGTTCATGAGTCTGAGCCCCATGTCAGGCTCCATGCTGGACTTTTTCTCTCTCTCTCTCCCTGCCCCTCCCCTGCTCCCTCTCTCTCGAAAAAGAAGTAAACTTTAAAAAAAAGTTAAAAAATGAGATCCTAAGAGTTCTCATCACAAGGAAAGAATTTTCTTTTTTTCTTATATCTATGTGAGATAATGGATATTCATGAAACTTATTGTGGGTAATTCACTACACAATATATGTATGTCAAATCATCATGCTGGTTAGCTATTGTTTTTAATGTTTATTCATTTTGGAGAGAAAGAGACAGAGTGTGGGTGAGGAAGGGGCAGAGAGAGGGAGATACAGAATCTGAAGCAGGCTCTAGGGTCTGAGCTATCAACAGAGAGCCCAACACGGGGCTCGAACCCACAAACCCTCACAAACCATAAGATCATGACTTGAGCTGAAGTCAGACACTTAACTGACCGAGGCACCCAGGGGCTCGAACCCATGAACGCTCACAAACCGTGAGATAATGACCCGGGCTGAAGTCAGATGCTTAATCGACTGAGCCACCCAGATGCCCCAATCACTGTGCTGTTTAAACATACAGCACATACAGTGTTGTAGGTCGATTACATCTTGACGGAAGTGTGGGGGGAAAAGATAATCTGTTAACAGCATTTACTGGGGGCTGTCCAGAGAAAGCTGGGGTGCGTGTGTGTGTGCACGTGTCTCCACCTTTAGCCAGAAGCCCTGAATTCTATAACCCAGGAGTTACCAAAGCCACTCTGGGATCTTGGGGGTACCTCCAATGCTCCTGTTTCCTTGTCTTAATGACCTCAGCTGCAGTCAGGTTGTAGGGCTAATGCTTGCCTGAGGTTCCTGCTCACAGCTGCTGGAAAGCCCCAAGGGGGATGAAATCACTTTGAAGTCATTAGGCTTTCCTTCCGCTAGCCAGTAGCTCACTAACAGGTATCCAGGGCAATTAGCCCACCAGAGCTGTGCTCTAGACCCTGAAGCACTGGAGCCTTTGCACGCTCTGAAGCCCAAGTCCCTCTGGTGTCTGATAGAAGAGATGTTAGTGGTACCCCTCCCGCATTAGGAACCTTCAGAAAGAAGCCTGTTGGATCCCAGAGCACCAATGACATCAAGCTCAATGCCTTTACACGACAGTGCCGAGGTCACGGCAGTGCAGGGGTCACGGCCGGCAGTCAGAGGAATGGCGATGAGGGTGAACGACGAGGGGCGGGGGAGGGGGGTTCACTTACCTCGCCCTCGCCCTTGGCTGCCAGGTAGTTCATTTCTTCTACGTCAACAAGTTTTATAAAATTACAAGGCATTGGGGCACCAACGTGGCCTGCATGTTCAATAAAAGAATGATCATTCCCAGGAGGACTACTAATACCCTGAAGCCGAATTACTTTTATAGCAAACAAGCCTGCTCCTGCTCATAATAACAACAGCTGGTGTAAACTTCTGTTTTCTCCCATTATATCCTGTCCCTCCCCACCTCTCTCCCCCCGCAGGAAGTGAACCTAGAGTGTTTATTCTTCAAAGAGAGACAAGTATTCAAAAGTCTTTTAGGGACCTCTCCCAAGTTTGGTGCTCCAAATTATTTTTCAGAGTAGAAATAATTTGGCTGCTGGTTTTAATGGTTTTCTACATACACCCGGAAGCAAGCTTTCTAAAAGTTCCACTAGGCTCCCACGATCCTATGGCCTCTGCTTATCACCTGCCGCCTCTCTCTCAACAGACTTAACATCCCTGCTTTCTGTAAGAAAACAACACAGGGGTGCCTGATGGGCTCAGTTGGTTAAACGTCTGACTTCAGCCCAGGTCATAATCTCAAGGTTTGTGAGTTCAAGCCCTGCATCAGGCTCTGTGCTCTCAGTACAGAGTCTGCTTTGGATCCCCTGTCTCCCTCTTTCTCTCCCACTCACGCTCTCTCTCTCAAAAACAAATAAACATTTACTAAAAAAAAAAAGAAAGAAAGAATATGCGCAGCTTTGCCAAACCTGGTTTATTCTCTCCCACACCCCCTGGCTCTGACCAAGACCATCTTTACTTCCTTACGTATGGGAGAACTTGTTTTAGATTTAAGTTTATTAAGATAGGATGGTGCTTATTTTCACAGCTAACTCAACTCTCCTGCCCAACGTGGTTCAGACTGGGGTTGTCTTTTCCCAAACAAACAAAAAAATAACAGAAATGAGATAGGTTTTAAGAGCATCACAAAGAATTCCTCCTATGTTTTAATAATTTTTGCATAAGTTAAACCATGAAAAAGGGTCACAGACAGTTGGTGGGAGTCCCAGCAGAATTGTGCTACCAGGGTCTAAGACACTAGAATCCACGTTACCAGATTGCGCTCGTATTTCTAACACGCCAAATAAATCAGCGGGGTCTGCAGAGTGGAGAACTCTGTACTACCTGTGTGCTACAGAGGAGAGCACAGAAACTTTGCAGTCAGACCTGGGCTGGAATCCTGGCTGCAAAGCCTACTGCTGTGCAAATTCTTATACATTATTTACACGCTTTTTAATCAACAATCACTTCCTCTCCGGGGTCACAGGGCCTGCTTCACAGGGATGCGATGAAGTGCACATGATGTACATCTCAAGCACCTAACACACAACCTCATCCATGACAGCTGCTCCATCGATGACTTCCGTATTTGCCTCTACTTGCGCCTTTTTGGAGAAAGGACTTGTTTCTTTGGCTCTGTGGTCTCGACACCTAGCACAGCACCCAGTGTAAATTCAACTCAAATTTACTAGCAAATAATTAGACCCCAATCAATTCTTTGTAGGCTCTGTTGGGCCCAACATTCTGAACCTGGTAAAAAGGGCATCATGTCTCAGCTGTCAGCCTCAGAATCTAGGTACATTGCCCCCTGTGTTACAGCTGGGTCCTCAAAGCACATCCTGCTCTGCCACAGCGGCTGTTTTCCACCAGGCGCCCTGATTTATGAGGCTGCCCCAAGGCCTAATCACTTGAGACACAGAACTTAAGTTGGTTAATGAACCAATGATGAACCCAATTCCAGTAATTCTGGTTGGAATAACAGGCTTCCAATAAGCAGTGGCCCGCTATGCGTACCTGCTGTCCAGTCTCCAGGCATGGTCAGGCAGCACCCGGCAGTGCATTCGGTCTGTCCGTAGCCTTCGTAAAACTGGACCAGCAAGAGATGAAACGTTATTAAAGGGAACAGTCACACCCATGCTGCAAGTGCACAAATCATTAAGTTCTTGTAACTCCCGAGCAACGGCTGACCATGACCATAGTGAAACCTCTTTTTAAATGTTGTACAAGTAAAACCTTGGATGGCAAGTAACTTGTTCCGCGAGTGTTCCACAAGACGAGCAAACATTTCTAATGCACTTTAACTTGATAAACGAGCGATGTCTTGCAATAGGAGCAGTATGTGAGGCCGAACGTCACATGATCACAGCTGAGCCAATGGTTCTGGAGATTTGCTTTGACATAGGAGTGCTTTGGATTACAAGCATGTTTCCGGAACGAATTATGCCTGCAAACCAAGGTTTTACGGATGTGGTAAATTTGTAGGCTACTGCTACGGCTTTGTTATGGCACCCAAACATCTTCACCCCCAACACAAAACACCAGCCTCTGTCCATGGTCATCTTCTTCTACTTAACCTCCTGCAGACAGGCCAGGGGGACACTGACATGGCCCGACAGGTCACAGTGCACACCACCCACTCGGGAATGTCCTGGCTCTGTGAGCTCTCGGCTCTGCCCCACGCATGTCTTATATGTCACCCAGTCTCTCCTGCCTCCCCCCAACCCCTTTAAGGCAGGTTTTTCTCCATGGTTTGCAAGTGGGGCTTATCGCTTGTGACCCATTTCTATACCTCAGGCCTGATTAACGGCGAGTCTTCTGGACTGTGCTTGACCCTAGAGAAAATCACACAGTCCGTGGTGGCCACAGACGCATCTTCTTGCGCCTCGTGTTAAAGATATACACGCTCCTTTCTCCGAGCAACCTACGCATAACACGATCTTCCCAGCCAAAATAAGCCACCGAACTATAAGGATGACTTTTGGAAAGGAGATTCCTGGGCTTGGAAAAGGCGGAGACAATCGGCTGCAGTGACACCCATCTCACCTGACAGCCGAGCGCTGCTCTCAGAAACGTCAGCACGGTGGCGGACACGGGCGCGGCTCCTGTGACCATCAGCCTGACCTTTCCTCCCAGGCTCGACTTACAAGGCAAGGAGAGAGGAGACAGTGAGGGTCAAATGGCTGCACGTTGGTGGCCTTCTCCAAGACACCTTTTGGGAACCCAGTACCCCCAATCCACCACTCCTTCTCCGCAGCCACACAGAGCTCACCCATGCACACACAATTCACAGGCGTTCAAAGGAGGAATGCCTGGCTGGAGCTGAAGCGACACCCTTCACTCTCAATGGGTATGAAGAAAAACCCAACACCACTACTTGTGGGTATTGCTTGGGTTTTTTTACTTGCAATTAAAAAATATTATTTTTTTAATGTTTATTTATTTTTGAGAGAGACAGAGACAGACCTTGAGCAGGGGGGGTGGGGGGAGGGGGAGACAGAGGGAGACACAGAGTCCTTAGCAGGCTCCAGGCTCTGAGCTGTCAGCACAGAGCCCAACACGGGGCTCGAACTCACGGACCGTGAGATCATGACATGAGCCGAAGTCGGATGCCCAACTGACCGAGCCACCCAGGTGCCCCTACTTGCATGTATTTTTAAGGAATTAGCACAAGAGTGTGGTGGACTGGGGGCAAATACCACATTTTTTGGCATTTGTTTGGACATAATATCGTCATTCCACATTCTTTATCACTTGTGCCTAAAAAATGACATTGAAAGTAACATACCTGTTTCAGAAAGCAAAGCAAAATAAACAGTTAGAAAAGCTCTAATACCCTGATTCCTTTCCTTCCCTGCCAACTCACCACGTTGCTCAGGTTTATACTGGATACTGAGGTTTACTTAGTGGCTTGGCCCTTAATTTTTAGAAATGTGCCAGACTTAATAAAAACATGCCATTCTCTCTTACCTTCATACTTTGCTTTAAAAAAAGAGCCCTCATAGAAACTCTGAAGCCAAAGTTAGTTTACATGACAAACAACAGTTTTGAGTCTGTCACCTGTATCTTGTGGAAGATCAGTTTGTCCCACAGGCTGTTGTTTCTAATGATGCCACTGCGAAGCTCTGATTCTTTTCTTTTGGAGGCAAAGTCCAGGAGCCATCGCTTCAGGGTGGTGTTTGCCTGCCCAAAAATCTGATGGGTCAAGAAAAGAGAAGGTTTCAAAACGACGAGGATGGCTAGAATCAGAAAGTCAGACAGCAACAGGTGTCGGCAAAGGTGCGGAGAAACTGGAACCTCCCCCCCCTACGTTGCTGGGGGTGGGGTGGGAAATGTCATACAGCTCGGTCACTTTGGAAAGTAGACTGGCAGTTCCTCAAATAGTTAAACACAGAGTTACCATGTGACCCGGCAATTCCGCTCTAATGTAAGTACCCAAGAGAAAAGAAGGCACGTGTCCATGCAGAAACTTGTACATGAATGTTCATAGCATCATTATGTATGATAGCCAAAGAGGGACGACAACCCAAATGCCCACCCATGCATGAAAAGATAAATAAAATGTGTTATATCTGTTCAATTTAAGAAACACAACAGATAAACATAGGAGAAGGGAAGGAAGGAAAAATAAGATGAACACAGAGAGGGAGGCAAACCATAAGATACTCAAATACAGAGAACAGCCTGGGGGTTGCTGGTAGGGTGTTGGGTGGGGGCGGATGGGCTAGATGGGTGATGGGCAGTAAGGAGGGCACTTGTTGGGATGAGCATTGGGTGTTATATGTAAGTGATGAATCACTGGGTTCTGCTCTTGAAACCAATATGACACTGAATGTTAATTAACTTTAATTTAAATAAATAAATTTAAAAAATAAAATGCCAAACCATTATAATAGGACTGATCTTGTTATGTCAAAAAAAATGTGTTATAGCTTTCTGCCCGTGGACGCCGCCGAGTAAGCATCGTGAAAGTCTCCCCTCCCACCACCGTCATGTCTAAGTCAGAGTCTCCCAAAGAGCCTGAACAGCTGCGGAAGCTTTTCATTGGAGGTTTGAGCTTTGAAACAACCGATGAGAGTCTGAGGAGCCATTTTGAGCAATGGGGAACGCTTACGGACTGTGTGGTAATGAGAGATCCAAACACCAAGCGCTCCAGAGGCTTTGGGGTTTGTCACCTATGCCACTGTGGAAGAGGTGGATGCAGCCATGAATGCAAGGCCACGCCACACAAGGTGGATGGAAGAGTTGTGGAACCAAAGAGGGCTGTCTCGAGAGAAGATTCTCAAAGACCTGGTGCCCGCTTAACTGTGAAAAAGATTTTTGTCGGTGGCATTAAAGAAGACACTGAAGAACATCATCTAAGAGATTCTTTTGAACAGTATGGGAAAATTGAAGTGGTTGAAATCATGACTGACCGAGGCAGTGGCAAAAAGAGAGGCTTTGCTTTTGTGACCTTTGATGACCATGACTCTGTAGACAAGACTGTCATTCAAAAATGCCGTACTGTGAACGGCCACAACTGTGAAGTAAGGAAAGCTTTATCTAAGCAAGAGATGGCTAGTGCTTCTTCCAGCCAAAGAGGTCGAAGTGGTCCTGGGAACTTCGGTGGTGGTCGTGGAGGTGGTTTTGGTGGGAATGACAACTTTGGCTGTGGAGGAAACTTCAGTGGGTGAGGTGGCTTTGGCGGAAGTCGAGGTGGTGGTGGATATGGTGGCAGTGGGGATGGCTATAACGGATTTGGTAACGATGGAAGCAACTTTGGAGGTGGTGGAAGCTATAATGATTTTGGCAATTACAACAATCAATCTTCAAATTTTGGACCCATGAAAGGAGGAAATTTTGGAGGCAGAAGCTCTGGCCCCTATGGTGGTGGAGGCCAATACTTTGCCAAACCACGAAACCAAGGTGGCTATGGCGGTCCCAGCAGCAGCAGTAGCTATGGCAGTGGCAGAAGGTTTTAATTACTGCCAGGAAACAAAGCTTAGCAGGAGAGGAGAGCCAGAGAAGTGACAGGGAAGCTACAGGTTACAACAGATTTGTGCACTCAGCCAAGCACAGTGGCGGCAGGACCTAGCTGCTACAAAGAAGACATGTTTTAGACAATACTCATGTGTATGGGCAAAAAACTCGAGGACTGTATTTGTGACTAATTGTATAACAGGTTATTTTAGTTTCTGTTCTGTGGAAAGTGTAAAGCATTCCAACAAAGGGTTTTAATGTAGATTTTTTTTTTTTTTGCACCCATGCTGTTGATTGCGAAATGTAATAGTCTGATCATGACGCTGAATAAACGTGTCTTTTTAAAAAAAAAAAATGCGTTATAACCATACAGTGGAATATTACTTGACCATTTAAAGGGATGAAGTACGGACCCATGTTACAACATGGATGAACCTTGAAAATACGCTAAGTGAAAGAAGCCAGACGCAAAAGAACAGGTATGTCATGATTCCATTCATATGAAAGTCCAGAACAGGGAAATCTATACATGCAAAAAGTAGATTCATTTTGCCTGGGGGTAGAAGGCGGTAGGGGATAGCTATAGGTCAGGTATAGCGTTTCCTTTCAAGGTAGTAAAATTGGGTTCTGGTGATGGGTGCAGAGCTCTGTGAATGTCCTAAAAACCTTTGAATTTTACACTTAAATGGGTGAATTATACGGACGGTAAATTATATCTCAATCAAGCTATTTTAAAAAGTTTCTTTAAAGAACCATTAAAAAACCCAAGAACGTTCTCATAGATAACAGAAGCCCTGCTTTCCAATAAAGAGCATGAAAACTGCCCGGTCCAAATTCATCTTGAAGAATGCTCATGCCACAAGCTGGTCTGGCCCAGGATGTGTGGTCCATGCCACAGTGACGCCCTACGGAGAGGCTGGCATTCTCTCCATCCCTGGCTTGGCTCAGTCGTTTCTTTCTATGTGGCTAAGTAAGTCATGTTATGTGTGCATGGACATTACAATTTATAGAGTTGTTTCATAGTTATTGTTCTCATGTGATGCGATTAGCAATTTTATGAGCTACACAGCATGGGGCGGAGGGAACAGTCCATCGTGCAGATGAGAGAACGGAGGCTCAAAAGAGTTTACTGTACAAATAAGATGACCTCCCACTTACACCTGTGTTGAGCCTTTCAGTTAACAAAGTCTGTTGGTCTCTTTTTTTCTCAGAGTCCTTACCAACAGCTCTGTGAGGTAGATGATTTCTGGTTTTACCGATGGGTAAACTGCGCTTTCCTGAGACCATGGGAACAGAAGGTACCCGGCTGAGCCCGATTCAAACCCAAGTCTCGGACTCGAGGTCCCCCTCTCTGCTGCTCAGAACTTACTCGGTCAAACATCCGGTTCAGCAGTCTGGGGACCACAGGAAAGATAGTGGGTTGAAGTGCCTTGAGGTCGTCCATAAGCAGCCTGATATCTCCTTGGAAAAATCCGATTTTAGCTCCATGACACAGCATTACACACTAGGGCAGGAAACGAAAATAACATCAGCATCGCAATAGGCGCTACACAACATACACACAGATACCCAGGGCTCCAGCTTGAGCATTTTGGACCAGTTTCCAGAAAGCCTGAAGTTTCTACACGTGGGTATCTTTTCAAAAAGTGTTCTTATATTCCCCAGTCATTGCACAACATGGAAATGCGGTATTTCTCTTGATCATCCTGAAGATAAAGGAGCTGGTTAAGAACCAGGCGGTGTTGTTTTTAGGGACGATGATGGAGCTTCTGCTGTTTTAGGTTTATGATAAATGGGTGGTGAATGTCATGTGATCCAAGTATTTTACTCTTCTAGAAACTTTAGGCCTAATTTATTCTCAAAACAAAAACCTAGCTACGTTGCAAACTTGGCTACTTGCCAAGCTTATTAAAGTCCCATTTTGAAAATCTGAATCTAACTAAAAATTTCTGAAAAGCCACTGGATAAGTTGCCATTGAGATCTCGGGCCATCCAACACCAGAGTGGCCTGCTGTAGGATCCATTGTGTGGACGTGTTCCTGTCTGATGCAAATGGCACTGGCAAGCCATAAGTGCTTGACAAACAGTCAGCCTATTTTAAATTTTAAAAAGAAAGAGAGATTCAAAAGATGATGTCACGGAAGTACAAATGGTCTCAGGCCCGAAAGCAGAAACCACTGGAAAGGGACACCACAGTTCACGGTTGAAATTTTCAAGCGCAGGGGGCTTTTGTTCAGGTGTGCCCCGACCTCCCAGGCATCCTTCCAAAACTGCCATTAGTTATACATGGTCCATTATCAGCTCGCTTGAGATCACTCTGGAAACTCACAAGATCTCCTGAGGTGTGCAGTAGCAGAGGTAACAGATGGAAGCCGGGATCTCGTGACCCTTGATCCTTTAGGGCTAAGAGTGCCCTTGAGGGCAGCAGCCAATCAGAGGGCCGCTAGCTCTGGATTAGTCACCTCTTTGTCACAGACACCTCGCACAGTGCCCGGCACACAGCTGCTGCTCAGTAAATATTTGTTAAATGAATGGATGGCAGCCATTGTTTTTTTTCCTAGAAGTATACGATCCAAAATTGTCCAAGAAGGAAAAGAGATGGTTCTCGGTCAGTTTTTAAACTAGTCACACAGTTGTGCACAGGGAGCCTGGGCAAAGGTCAGCTGTACATCACCCTGCTTTCCCAAGGGCACTGAGAATACTGGTGAAAAAAAGTGTGTCTTAAGCCGACTTGTGCGCTATTAACAAGCACCATCAAAAATAGAGACTTCTTACAGAGGCAGAAGCCTCTCAAGGCTTTGTAGGATGGTGTTCATAAAAATTCTACTTTTAAAGTTAAATTTCTGGAATCATGCCCACGTGCATATCCTTTGAAAGTCTGAGCTTCTAATTTTAAAATGAATGATTAATAAAGTTCAGATATCGGGGTGCCAGGGTAGCTCAGTCAGTTAAGCGTCCAACTTTGGCTCAAGTCATGATCCCATGGTTCATGAGTTCGAGTCCTGCGTCAGGCTCTGTGCTGACAGCTGGAGCCTGGAGACTGCTTTGGATTCTGTGTCTCCCTGTCTCTCCCTCCCCTGCTTGTTCTCTCTCTCTCTCTCTCAAAAATCAATAAACTTAAAAAAAAATAAAGTTCAAGTATCCGGACCCCCACCCCCAAATTTATACTCCTTAAAATAATATACTACTTAAAATAAAAGTAAAATTTATACTCCTTAAAATAAATTAATCATTCATTTCTAAAACGGGGCTGAGCAAAGAATTAACTGTGGGGATGACAGTCTACACATAAGACTTACCAGCAGAAGCTGCTCATACATGTGTGCGAGTGGCAAAAACGAAATGTGTGTGTCACTGGCATTCAAGGCAAGTACCTTCTGTAAAACATGACAACTTAGCACAACAAAAACAAGCAAGCAAACAAGAAAAGTAAAACAAGGGGCCTACCTCTACAACTCTTTCAAACATATGGGCGAGAGGCAAGAAAGAGATCAAAGTATCATCTGGGGAAGGATCAACTGTATTCTGCAAACAGATACCAGCAAGCAGAAAAGCATTAAGATTCCCAGCGATTCCCCATTTGAATTTCAGAGCACATAATACCTCAATACCAAGGAGAAACAGCTTTTGCTTACATTCTGAAATCGTTTCTCTCCAAAGGATTAAATAAAAATCAACACTTTAATTATACAGTTAGAGTAGAGCTCACTCCTGATGAAGTAAACCCACTCATGACGACGTTAACCAAAATAAGGCAGATTTTGTCCAGATTGGGATATTAAGGAATCATGTGCTTTAATTATTTAGTGTTTCCAAGATACAGTACCCCACAGCCCAGTAAGCTCAATTTCACCTTAAGAAGTAAAAGGTCCGTTCCAACACAAGGTAACGTATTATGTTGTGGAAACAGAAGATCTATTACAACATAAGATAGTGTATTGTGTTGAAAAGGGAAAGGATGAGAGAAGAGAAATTGAATTTCCAAGCTCTTTTATAGTATAAATGCGTGTTGAATATTTTAGTTTGATCAACGTCTTCACCTGAATGGCCTACTTCACCCCGTGAAAAATAATCTTGATTTGTTTGGTGCAAGCTCTGATCTGGCACCATCTGCAATAAAATGCTGATTGTGATACACGTTGCAGCTGGATTGAGCAAGGCATCTGGTTTCCGTTTCAAGGCTAAGAATGTTCATGTTATTTACGTACAAAATTCTGGCCAAAGCAGGGGCTGCCTTACAGCAGCTGTTGCCACACCAGTTAAGAAACGGAGGCCTTGTCGGGTGTCTATGCAACCATTTCTGGGGCTGTGCCCGTCCCCTCCTTGAAGCTGGCCTGTCTCTCACGATAATGTGGTGACAGATGAAAGCACCAGCAAACTCAGCAGCTCCAGAAGCGGGTGATGGAGGCTGAACATGCCACATGCCATAATCTTAGCTTAATGTTATTCAAGCGTGATCTGCGTCCCAAATAGTACATCTTGGTAGGAAACTGCTACATAATGAGGAGTCAGACTCGGTAATT
Organism: Acinonyx jubatus; assembly: GCF_027475565.1. NCBI lineage: Eukaryota > Metazoa > Chordata > Mammalia > Carnivora > Felidae > Acinonyx > Acinonyx jubatus. Next base: position 15,083,962 of record NC_069382.1, read on the forward strand.
TCTATACTTTTCAATTTTCTGATTTGGTACCCGCCCCGCCCCCCCCCCCCAAATGTATGTTACTAAGGTTAGAAGTTTTACAAAGTTGTGAGTGCCCCCGATAGTATAATTAATTTTAAACAAAGTTTGTAGCCATTCGCCTCCATGAGCCACTAACCTTATTTTAAGTTTTCTTTGAAGGCTAATTAGGAAATTAAAATTCCAGGTGGATGAGGCACTAAATATTGAATTCTGTTTATAAAGCTGTATGTCGAAAAAGGAACTGGGGACTAAGAAAGTGTGAGTGTAGGTAAGAGACAGACCTTCTCCAGCCACCAAAGATGCACATTCCCCAAAACCATTCAGCACAGGCTCCCAGCACAAAAATTAGGACCTACGCAACCCTCCCAGAGACGGCAAAAGCAAATTATGTAAAATGTGCCAAGGGCATGAGGGAAAGGCATGATATTGCTTGATAAGTACTTTTTTTTTAAAAGGCAAGTTTGAAATATACCCTTGGTGCTACAGACTGAATTGCGTCCCCCTCCCCAAATTTATGTTAAAGCCCTAACCCCCAGTGGGACTGTATTTGGAGATAGAGCCCCTGGGGAGGTAATTCAGGTTAAATGAGACCATAAACTGGGGGGCTCATCTAATAGGGCTGGTGCCCTTGGAAGCAGAGGAAGAAACACCAGAAACCTCTCTCTCATTCTCTGTGTGCACAAAGAGGAAAGGCCATGTGAGGACGCAGTGAGGAGGCCAGAAGAGAGCCCTCACCAGAAACCAAATTTACTGACACCTTGATCATGGATTTCCAGCCTCTAGAACTGTGAGAAAATAAATGTCTGTCATTTAAGTCACTCAGCCTGTGCTATTTTGCTATGGCGGCCCCGCAGACTAGGACACTTGGAGGGCAAACTTTAATAGGAAACCAACTGAAGGTCAAGGTTTTAATCTTCTTATAAAATAGAAGTCAGATCAACTGTAATAAATAACAGTAATTCAAAAACCTTCCGCAGCATTTAACGTTTCATTGTCCGCTTAAAGAAATTATTTTCCCCACCCCAGGATGGGAGCACTAGAGAGTCATTTCTTCTTGGTCCTCTCCTGGAAACATTTATATAGGGCAGTACCCACATGAAGTGTTACTACATAAAAGTTATAATAACTTGTCCGTCAATTCAGCTTAATGGTCACAAGCAGGAGTTGGAGATTAGGTCCACAATGAAAACTATCTGAGAGAAGGTGATCTTAGACCATATTAGAGCTCAGACCTCATCGCCACGTCAAACAGTGCTCCAAACACAGCAGGGACCAAACATGGCGGTTCTGCCATAAAACACTTTCATTCTTGAGGCCTAGTACCAACCACTGAGCGTGAAGAAAGATGGCAATATACCAAACACTTACCTCTGTTATTTTCACAAAAGCTGAACAATCACTCACTATATTTTGATGAGTGATCAGGGCTCCTTTGGGGTAGCCTGAGGAACACACATGAGCAGAAACCAAGTTAAAGAAACGCCATCCCCACATGACAGGAATTAAGGAAGCCCAGAACCCTGTATAATTGGGGCCTCAAATGCCTCTAGTGTTCGGTGCAACTGTGAAAGCCAGATGCTGAATGACATTAAATCCCTAAACAATCTGCAATCCTTTACATGAAAAGATTGTCTTAAACAACCTTTATTAACATGGGTGAGTGTTAGAGGGCGTGTGTAGTGGGAAGAGGAGAAAACAGGAATTTTATTTCTGGAAATAAAATGTTGGTTTATCCCAAGAAACGGGCGGATCCACTGTCGCCTTCAATAAATGTCTGAGGAAATACACGGCACACTCAGATTCTGGGAATGTCTGACAGGGCCACAAGGACACTGCGCTCGCAACACTTCTGTCTCCTCTGCTTTTAGTCCATCTGTAGTTCAACTACGTCACCTGTCGGTCACCCAAGAAAGGGGGCAGGGAATACACACCTCCAGATACCACTTAGAAGCAACTGCATTTCATTGGGTAAATTCCTAGCAGTGCTACTGCTGGGTCATAGGGTAGGTCTATTTTTAATTTTTTGAAGAACCTCCACACTGTTTTCCAGAGCAGCTGCACCAGTTTGCATTCCCACCAACAGTGCAAGAGGGTTCCCGTTTCTCCACATCCTCACCAGCATCTACAGTCTCCTGATTTGTTCATTTTAGCCACTCAGGAGTGCTGATGCATAGGGGCACTTGTACCCCAATGTTTATAGCAGCACTTTCACCAATAGCCAAATTATGGAAAGAGCCTAAATGTCCATCAACTGATGAATGGATAAAGAAATTGTGGTTTATAAACACAATAGAATACTACTTGGCAACGAGAAAGAATGAAATTTGGCCTTTTGTAGCAACGTGGATGGAACTGGAGGGTATTAAGTGAAAATAAGTCATATTTAAGTGAAATCATCATTAAGTGAAATAAGTCATACAGAGAAATCATCATTAAGTGAAATAAGTCATACAGAGAAAGATACCATATGTTTTCACTCTTACGTGGATCCTGAGAAACTTAACAGAAGACCATGGGGGAGGGGAAGGAAAAAAAGAAAAGGTTAGAGAGGGAGGGAGCCAAAACATAAGAGACTCCTAAAAACTGAGAACTGAGGGTTGATGGGGGTGGGAGGGAGGCGAGGGTGGGTGATGGGCATTGAGGAGGGCACCTTTTGGGATGAGCACTGGGTGTTGTATGGAAACCGATTTGACAATAAATTTCATATAAAAAAAAAAAAGAGGCAACTGCATTTCAAGCCTTACCTGTAGTTCCACTGGTGAAGCAAATCACTGCAAGATCTTCAGGTGCTGGCGGCTAGAGCACATTAAAAACAAACACACAAACAAACAAACAAACAAACAAACAAACAAACCCAAAGGTGGTGTAAGTCAGAACAGAAAGAAAACTGTAAGCCATACATTGATCCCCAAGGTTTCTACCAGTCTTGGAGACTAGTTATCAGCAGGGCTTAGCAGGGCTGACATCGTGTACTCACCTTAGGTCTCTGTCTGTTGGCTCTTCCCAGGTCCTTAAGGAGAAGAGAAAAAAAAAAATCTTAAATGGAAACATTTTCAAAATGTAAAGAATAAGGCGACATCGATAAAGTCACTTCAACTTGACTCTACTGTGGGATTCACTCAGAGCTGCCTCAAAGACAGCGTCTGTTTCAAATGAAAGAAACTGACCACTTTCATTAACCTGAAGTGACATATTGATGCATTGCTCTAACAAGCCATTTCCCAGGGGCATCTTAGTGGCTCAGTTGCTCAAGCATCTGACTTCCACTCAGGTCATGATCTCACGGTTCTTGAGTTCGAGCCCCGCGTCGGGCTCTGTGCTGACAGTTCAGAGCCTGGAGCCTGCTTCAGATTCTGTGTCTCCCTCTCTCTCTGTCCCTCCCCCACCATGCACGTTCTCTCTCTCACTCTCTCAAAAATAAATAAACATTAATAAATTTTTTTAAAAAGGAGCCATTTTCCAGTTGTCTTCTCTCCTATAAAACCAAATAAATGGTGTCAGGACTAGCCCTTGAAACAGGATTTATCCAAAAGACAGCAATCAGAGGTTTTTTATGATGGATTTCTTGTCCGCACTCCCACACCCTTTTATGGCTGGCTCTTGACCAAAAGCAAACCATAGTCATAACCAAAGAACTGCAGATGCTCTGCACCCTCCTGAGACCAGAGCACAGCACCGACGTGTGGTCACCCAGCTCTGGATGACTGGATCACCGGCAGTCCCTGCAGGATGAAATGCTACAGGCTCAAATATCTACACTCCTCACATGGAGTGGATAAAAGATTTGGGAACCTCAGATTATAAAACAGTCCTTGACATGGGGCTCCTGGGTGGCTCAGTTGGTTGAGCCTCTGACTCTTGGTTTCGGCTCAGGTCACGATCTCACAGTTCGTGGGTTCAAGCCCTGTGTTGGGCTCTGCGCTAACAGTGCAGAGCCTGCTTGCGATTCTCTCTCCCTCTCTCTCTGCCCCTCTCCCATTCATTCTCTCTCTCTCTCTCTCTCAAAATAAATAAACAAACTTAAAAAAAAATAAAAGTGTCCATGACAGAAGACGGAAGAGCACTGCTGGATGGACACGAAGAGCTGCAGGTTCATTTCCGAGGATGCATCTCCCAGCAGCTGGTTCCCAGTCACTACCTGGGGTCCATTGTGATGTTGTTCAGTTCACTGCATGGAGGTATCTTGGTGGCCACTTCAATTAGCTATTAATTTCTTTAATGAACTATTTATATTCCTTTCCTATTAAAACAGAATAGCTTGAATGAGCATATGGAGTGAGCATGCTAGAATTACATGGAAAGTCGATCAGTGTGCTTAGGGCTCAGTGAGTTTCTGCCCAGCATACACTTTTAAACCATTTTTTTAAAAAAGTTTATTTATTTCGGACTTTAAGCTGTACTACAAAGCTGTAATCATCAAGACAGTATGGTACTGGCACAAGAACAGACACTCAGATCAATGGGACAGAATAGAGAACCCAGAAATGGGCCCACAAACATATGGCCAACTAATCTTTGACGAAGCAGGAAAGAATGTCCAATGGAATAAAGACAGTCTCTTCAGCAAGTGGTGCTGGGAAAACTGGACAGTAACATGCAGAAAAATGAACCTGGACCACTTTCTTACTCCATATACGAAAATAAAGTCAAAATGGATGAAAGACCTAAATGTAAGACAGGAAGTCATCAAAATACTAGAGGAGAAAGCAGGCAAAAACCTCTTTGACCCTGGCCACAGCAGCTTCTTATTCAACATGTCTCCGGACAAGGGAAGGGAAACAAAAGCAAAAATGAACTATTGGGACCTTGTTAAAATAAAAACCTTCTGCATAGCGAAGGAAACAATCAGCAAAACTAAAAGGTAACTGTCAGAATGGGAGAAGGTATTTGCAAACGACATATCCGATAAGGGGTTAGTATCCAAAATCTATAGAGAACTTATCAAACTCACCACCCAAAAAACAAATAATCCAGTGAAGAAATGGGCAAAAAACATGAATAGACACTTCTCCAAAGAAGACATCCACATGGCCAACCGACCCATGAAAAAATGCTTAACATCACTCATCATCAGGAAAATACAAATCAAGACCACAGTGAGATACCCCCTCACACCTGTCAGAAGGGCTAACATTAACAATTCAGGCAACAAGAGATGTTGGTGAGGATGCGGACAAAGAGGACGTCTTTTGCACTGCTGGTGGGAATGCAAATTGGTACAGCCACTCTGGAAAACAGTATGGAGGTTCCTCAAAAAATTAAAAATAGAACTACCCTATGACCCAGCAATTGCACTACTAGGTATTTACCCAAGGGATACGGGTATGCTGTTTTGAAGGGGCACATGCACCCCAATGTTTATAGCAGTACTATCAATAATAGCTAAAGTTATGGAAAGAGCCCAAATGTCCATCGATGGATGAATGGATAAAGAAGATGTGGTGTGTGTGTATATATTTATATATATATGTATACATAAATATATACACACACACACGCATGCTCACACACACAATGGAGTATTACTCAGCAATCAAAAAGAGTGAAATCTTGCCCTTTGCAACTACGTGGATGGAACTAGAGGGTATTATGCTAAGTGAAATTAGTTAAGTCAGAGAAAGACAAATATCTTATGACTTCACTCATATGAGGACTTTAAGACACAAAACAGATGAACATAAGGGAAGGGAAGCAAAAATAATATAAAAACAGGGAGGGGGACACAAACATAAGAGACTTAAGGACACAAACATAAGGAGACTTAAATAGCTGAGTAATAAGGAGAGGGTTACTGGAGGGGTTGTGGGAGGAGGTATGGGCTAAATGGGTAAGGGGCATTAAGGAATCTACTCCTGAAATAATGGTTGTACTATATGCTAACTAACTTGGATGTAAATTAAAAAAATAAATAAAAATTAAAAAACAATAAAACAAAAAAAAATTTAAAAAAAAGTTTACTTATTTTGAGAGAGAGAAAGAGAGATAGCACACAAGCAGGGGAGGGGCAGAGACGGAGGGAAAGAGAGTGAGAATCCCAAACAGGTTCTACACTGTCAGTGCAGAGCCCAATGCAGGGCTTGATCCAATTAACAGTGAGATCATGACCTGAGCTGAAATCAAGAGCCAGATGCCTAACTGACTGAGCCACCCAGGCACCCCAAACCATTTTTAATCTTAACTACATTTTAAATTATGTATATAATAGACTGCTGATTAAAAACAGGAACAGTGAAGTCCAAATAGAAGTCAACTAAGAACTAAAGCAAAAATAATTCCTTTTTTTTTAAAAGTAATCTTTATCAGACCCAAATCTCCACTCATCTGTTCAAAATTCTTACATAACTTCTTGAGATCTCTAATTCTTCAAAAATTGATATTAAGTAAAATACAGCCACAGCTACATGCAGTTTGGCTTTTATTTTATTGGGAACACACATGATCAAAATTAGTGCCCTATATGCCAAGAAGGTTCACAGCTTCAAACCTGTATAATGACATCATGTAGAAAAGAGTACGGCAACCATAAAAATAAATGAGTTGCCATCTACAGGCTCCAAATGCCCAAACAAAACAAAACAAAAAACCTTGCCCAGGAGGAAAACTGAATTCTAGTTATTGAATAACATGCTGAAGTATTTGGGGGTAATAAAATCTGCAACTTAATGAAAATGCATTAAAAAAAGATAATGAATGAATAGAGGGACAGAGTAATGCACGAATATGTGATAAAGCAAATATATTAAAACATTAGCTGCAGATGTTTGGTGGGCATATGGCAGTCTACTGTACAATTCTTGGTACTTTGTACCTGTTCTTGTTTGCATGTCTGAAAATATTCATAATAAAATATCCCCCAAAAGCAAAAACTCCAAATACCAATATTTCTCTTTTTGATCCTATATATCAACATAAACTTGATCATATGATCAACCAGAAGGCCAATGTTAAATTCCCTTCTTAAAAATTACTTAATCTTTTGCTTACAAATTTTTAAAACCCAAGTATGAATCATATGACACAGGTAAGTGGAAAACAATGTCTTTTATAAATAAAATCTTTAATGTTAACTTTACATTACAATCTTCATTTACCTAAATTTTTTAATCTTAAAATTATGTCATCATAGAAAAATAAAAAAATACCAAAAAATCCCTGTGGGTGTGTGCATGCGTGTGCACGTTTGTGTGGTGGGGTTAGGGAAAAGATGGAGGAAAAAAATTACATTGTAAATGGCATTATTGCGATCACAAGTGAAATTAACAAATGTGCAGAAATGCTAGGTAAAAAGCTAGCTAAAAACCCAACTGAACAGTACAGCACACCCATTCTTATGGACTAAGCATCTATTCTACTGTGTGCGTCTCTGTATAAATGTGAGGCAGAAGGCTCTGTTAGAACAAATTAGTTTCTCTATGACCGCTAAGTTCCTCCGGAAAGGTATTATATAGATCCTTGTTTATAGCCTCCAATTCCTTGTAGAAGGAGAACTATAAGTAAAATTTCAAACCCTATTTATAACAGTTCTAGGAAAATATTTATAACATTTTCAGAAGGAGAACAGCCAATTCCTGTGATATGTACCTGACAAGATCCTCCTCTTACTAGCTTCTCTGGATTAAACTCTAATCCAAATCCAACTGGGAGAATCAGCTTTTTACATGTGATGTCAAACAACCAATTTAAATATACGCCACATTCGTTTTCCTAGAATGGTTACCCTTAAAGTTCTGATTAAGGTGAATCTCAAGAAATTTAATATAAAAATAAACCAAATCAAACATCTATGCTGGAAATCCACCAGGACGCTACAAAAGCAACTTGGGAAAAAGAATAATGAGGCAGATTTCTATAGCTGGCTCCATTTTAGAAACAAATCAGTAAGTAAATGGCATTAAAGGCTAAAAAGACATACAAACTTAAATCTCCACCTGAATCAGAAATTCACATTTCTGGAGCACTTGGGTGGCTCAGTTGGTTGAGCATCCAACTTCGGCTCAGGTCAGGATCTCACAGTTCACGAGTTTGAGCCCCACATCGGGCTCACTGCTGTCAGCACAGAGCCTGCTTTGAATCCTCTGTCCCCTCTATCTGCCCCTCCTCCGCTTGTACTCTCTCTCTCTCTCTCTCAAAAATAAATAAACATTAAGAAGAAAAAAAGAAATTCACATTTCTACCATTTATTGGCATGGCTGGTCAGTGCTCTAGAATAAATGTGTAAGCACCTGCAACTTGTTTTACGAGAGTACTTTTTATCAGATGTGATGGATTCACACTGAGACACGCATGTAGAATCCTTCCTTCCAGTAATGAGGCAGCAATTTCCATCCTATGTCTTTTATGGGTTGCTGCGATGCCCAACCAGAGCTAGGATTGCATGATTGCACTGGATACCACATGTGAGCCAAAATGGCCTCAGGGGCACCCACCAGGGAAGTGGGAAGGATGACTCACCTCCATTGCCTTCAGACTGATGATTTCCACGCCACACCTTTTGCCTCGTTCTAACAGATCAATGCCATAGGAGTCCATGACGACTATGGTTTTAAGGCCTGGCGTTAACTTATTTTCTACACCTTCTAATAGCGTGTTGGCCTTCTCTGGCTTGTCAACAAAAACCAGAGAGAGTTCGGCTGGGAATGAAGAGATACAATGAAGAATGAGCTCCGAGATATTAAAAGCCTGACTGTATGACATCTGACACCAGGCTATTTTCAGGACTTACAGTCTTTGAATAGAAAGACAGGTGTGTATTTAAACATAAAATCCCTATCAAATCAAATATAACCAAATGTAAAGTCATCAAATCTAACTGATAACTAGGCCAGTGCCCACCTGAAGACCCCAGACATACCTTTGTTGACTATGTAGGTGATGGCTTCAGCTCCAAGCGTATCATAGAGGGGAACGGACACCATGGAGTAAGCAAAGCATCCCTGTTCAATGATCACCCACTAAATGAACAGTAAAGGTCAGGGAAAGAAAACGAGATGTCATCATGGAACCACTCCAAGGAGAACAACACTCTAGAGAGATTCAAAGTGGAAACACTGGATGGGGCAAAATCAACATTTGTGTGTCTACTCCTATGTGCCAGGCACCACGGAGGATTCACGATGCAAACAAAACACCTGCCCGCTTCTTAGAAGGACAGTGCAGTTGGCCGGAAGAATCGAGGCAAATATGTGAGAAGATAATTAACCGTACGAGATAGTGACCGGCTCAGACACGAGGGAGCCGGAAGTGACCCACCTCCACGGGGCACGTGACTGAGCTCGCCCTCTGCAAGGGCAGCACGGTTTGGACAGATGGAGAGAAAGGCAAGGAGACTCCAGGAGCGGGGACTGCGTGAACAAAAGCAGGGGGGAGGGCAGTGAGCACTCAAGGGTGCCCCGGCAGGCAGGGTCGCAGGTGGTCTGTGGAGGGGCCTGGCCCCATCCCCAGGTAATGCGCGGCTACTGAGGGCTTCTCGGTGAAATGGAGGCCCTGGGGTGTGAGAAGATCAGCTGTGCAGCCGTGTGCGGTGAGACCTGGGAACTGGGGAAGGAGGGACACCCCTGTCTAACAGGAAAGATGTTCTGGGCAAAATCTCCCCAGAAAAGTGATGAAGAAGTGGTACAGGGACCGGTCTCCTTGCCTCTAACTCATCAGCCATGTGGCAACTGATCTGCCTACAAGTCAAACATGGCAAGATGAGCCTTTCGCTAAAAATCCTTGGTGGTGCCCCTCATCTCCAGCTGCAGGTCTCGAATCTGTGGAATCCGACACGCGGCCACGGCGCAGATAAAGGCACAGCTGCTGTGGAAAGGCAGCACACCCCACTTACATTCACTCGGTCTGGGGCAGTTTTGCTCCTTTTTCTTTCCTAGCATCAGTTTCAAGTTACCAACATGGAGGGCAGGTCCAAGCTCCTCAGCAGGGTCCATGTGGCACATGTAGTCCTGTCTTCCCTGCCCCTCCAAGCTCTACCAGATTGAAATCCCTCAACCCCCAGCACAGATACGCTGCTTGATGCAAACATGTCATTGTTCTGGACACTCCCTTAGCTTCCCTGCTCTCATATCCTTCAAGACTCCACTAGGAGGCCACCTCCAGGAAGTCCTCCTTGACTGAGCTCCCCATAACCCTTTTCCCTGTGTCCACGCTTGCCACGCTACAGACAAAGCAACACCCTACGGGCTGGTCTTCCCTCATACGGTACCTTAAGAGAAGGATCCAAATCACTGTTGTGCTTTGGTGCCTCACGATGCCTGGCACATAGTAGGTGCTCCATACACATCTATTAAACTAGTTCATAAATGTAGGAAGGAGCTTACCCTATGAAGTAAGGTCCTAGTTATAGATTCAGCATAAAATGCCACTAACGCAAACATCTGGGATGTGTTCACTTGAATGGGTTTCACTTACAATGAAAGAAACGAAATTCCATAAGCCTAGTCGTAGTCCAACTGTGGAAAATGCTGTGTATCCCTTACCAGTACATAAAACTCTAGGAAACCAGCCTAATTTATCAAATAGTCGATAGCACAGCGATTGAGCCAACATGTCTTTTAGACACAAGAACGAATTCAATTCCTTCGAGCCTAGTGCTTGAATTTTTCCAAGCCAAGTTATGCCATTTGTTCACCAACGCTATAATACGTGTATTATATATATTTGGAACAACAGCTCCAGAAGAGCTTCTCATTTAAATTGACCTTAATGCAAGGGTTTACAGAAGCACCACGCAGGGGCCTTGGCAGCCAGACAGACCGTGTCTACACCGAGGCTGACTCGTGGTGAGGTACTTTTCCCGCTGCCCCTGGTATTTTAAATTTTGTAACCTGATCACAGGGAAAGCTCCCACCTTTCAGAAAGCAAAGAGGGGAGTCTGCTACTGCCAAATACGTATCCAAGTTTCTCTATAATTTATTGATGCTATTTTTCTAATCACAGAGGTAGGCCTGGAGGCTAGGAGGATTCTTTGTTAGTTATCTGTTCTAGTAACTTCCTTCTTAGTTTTTGTTTGGGACCTGGTTTTTGAAAAAACAAAAACCAACAATCAAAAAGTGATATATAGATTTTTTCCACCTAAAGGCCAAGGAGGCCTGAGCCTGGGTTTTCATATGTGTAACTTTCTAAGGAATAACATAGAGACATATGCTCAGTAGAGATCAGAGCACAAAATCGGGTCCCAAGCAAAGGTCTGTATGAACTCCAGTTGGCTCTTACATGTGAGGACTCTCAAAACCGCACACAACTGGCGTCTAACGGTCAATACCTCAGGTCTATTCTGAGAAAAGATGCCAATGTACTGATCCGGGGAAGTCTTGAAGCCCTTCTGGATGAGCGCTGAGCCCACACACTCTGACATGTCCGCAACCTGAAATGGGGAGGAAAAAAAAAATCAGGAACCACATCAGGCCCAGCTCAGGGAACAAAGCTCACTGGAGTGACAGCCGACCGAGTCTGCTACCTTGGCCAGCAAGTGGCGCCACACGGCGAAGGGCAGCAGGAGCGAACGGGGTTCCGTCAGCCCTACAGTTTTGTAAAACACGAGGCTGGCTTCACCAGAACTCACTATTAGGAGAACTGGTCATAGGGTTCCTTCTGCAAAGCAGAGGAATCGGATTCCGACAGCTGCAGGTCAGAGGTCACTGGATGCCCGGGCTTCTCACGCACATTTCTATTTTACACTTTAGTTTTATAAAATTATAAAAGTAATGCGAGGACGTAGAATGATAGAAATTACTTGCATTTATAAAGAGCAGCAAAGCAGCCCAAACTTGTCATTTGCTATAAATACAGAACTAGCAAGTTTGGGGGACACCTTCAAAAAACTTGTGACAATTTTAAGTAAAATGAGTAAGTAAATAAATAGTATTATTGCAACTAAGTAAAAATAGGTAGATTCATAAAAATGAGGTAGGATTATAAACCTGCCCCCAACCTCTCCCCATTCCCACCCCGAATTAACTACAAAGAAATTTTTTTTTTCATCTTAAAGTTTGGAGTTATTTTCTTCATCTCAGTTGCTGAGTTCTCGGGAGCAGTCCGAATTCCCACGCATGCCCGTAGGGAATGAAGCCACACCTGTTCCTGCCCAGAACCCCATTTGTCCTGGCACACAGTGCCACCTCGCTCTGCCTATGGGAACGAGAGCTGAAAGGTGAGGTGACAGCAAGAATGATGTTTCCATATCCCCCAGCCTTCTCACAACCTCTGCTTGCACATAAGGGACGGGAACCCGTGAGATGCTACCCTGGTTTGCGGAGCTTTCTAGGCTAGTGTGTGTGCATTTGTATCTCTAGAAAGAGGCTCCCTCAGGTTTTCCCTCAGAAAACCTCACAGGGTTCCTAGCCCCGCAAAGGGCAGAGGCACCAGGCTGACCAGAAGACTTAAGTCTACAAATCCAAAGCTGGCTTCTGTTATGTCCTGTTTTATATCGTCACCAGCCTCTGGCTGAAATGTACAAAACACGGATTAACACCTTCAGGAACCGCCGTGATTTTCAGTCTGCCTTGAAAAGTCCCATCTGCAACGGACCTGTCTTCTGCCTTCCAGCCAGCATCTAACACAAGTAATTCACAACACACCTGTGGATTCTGGGAGGCCTGAACACCACCATGCAGCGTTACGTGTCCAATGCACACGTGCACAACTGTTTCTACACCCCTCGCGAAAATAAGGGACCTTGGCGGCTATTTTACCTTGGCTCTGGAAAGGCACACGAAAAGCGGTGAAATCCCTCTGGTCCCCCGGGCCACGCATCTCATCCCTCCTTCCCCAAGAAAGGTCCGCTAAGCTGTTCTGCCTCTTGGCTCTCTGTCAAGAGATACCCAAGCCAAGCCTTCTGCATCTCACTGATCCTCAGATGAGGGGAGGGAAGGGAAGGAAAAGTGGTGTGGGGTTCAGTCTAGGGAGGGCCAGCGAGCACTATTCTCGAGCCGGCTTTGTGGCTCCTCGTGACGACTCCCCTGTCACATATACACTCCAGAGCACAGCTGCCAAACGTGCAAGGAGGAAGCTCACGTGGATTCATGAATGCCACAGGATGATCTGCCTCTATGGCAGGGAGCCATTTCCCCGACAGCTGTGCCGGAAACAAAAGGCAGCAGAAACTGATGCTTCCGGTGGCTCCCATACGTCCTTGGGGTCCTGCCTCCCCAGGGAGAGGCGGGGGCATCGAGATGTCTTGCTATCACGATCGAAATAAAAAGCAGCATCTTCCTGCTCTGCTCCCTCCCTGCCAGTGGAAACTACTGAAACAGATGTAGCTGTGGATCAGCTAGGACCGCAGAGTCACAGGAATAAAGAGAAATACACCCAGATCCCAGCCTCCTTTGTGTTTATACAGTAACACAGGTGACACTTCCGCATATCTGTTCTGCTCACTATGGCCGCCTGGGGCTCTATGTCAGCGCAGTCCCAAGTTGGTCAGGTTTATACAATGCACCAAAGAGCCCTGTACCGGAAGGTATGGACCTCGCTTCTGCTCCTGTTTCTGTCATTGACCAGCTTGTGACGTTAGGCGAGGCCCATCCTTTCCTGGGGTATATTTTCCTCATCTATCACATGAGAGGGCTACTCTATGTTGGGGCTTCTAAATATCACTAGTACCCCTCAAGGCAGAGGAGAAATTCTGTTCTCCCATGGACTCTGAGCACACTTCTAGAACGTCATCTTAGAATTAAATTCAACTCCATAATACATCCAATGTAAGTCTAAAATAAAGTGCTTTTGAACCACCAATTAAGTTACTTAACCAGTTTTTCCCCAAATTGCTGTGTAAGACTTCTCTTGCATGCTGCACATTGTTCCTGAAGCTCTGAGCTAGTGCAACACAGGGACTCAGTAGCGACCCTCCAGCCCTCACAGCATCTCCAAGAGCTGACCTATTTCAGTACCACATCCTGTACGAGGACACACAGAGCCAGAAAACTCACCTCTTTGTATGAAAGCCATTCATAGGGTTGGTCTGGCTTCCGAGAGCCTAAACAAGGGCCATTATCTGGAAAAAGGAAAACAAAAAACAAAAAACGGGCTTAACATGCATAAATATTCTAATTTGTACTCCATTCTATAAAGGATCAGGTAGACAGACTTTTGTCCCTTGATTAGAAATAATGAGTTCAGGTCGGAAATATGTCCTTCCTAGGTTTTGGTCTCATTTGTTTGTTTCTATTTTGTTTCTTAAATGGAGTGGGAGAAGAGGGAAAAAATGAGAGGATATAGGTAAATACAATTTTTAAAGACACTCAATTTGTGAATTCTTTTTCAATACCCTATCGGTTTAGAAAGGAGTCAGGAGCTGAATGGCAAAGAAATTCTGGTGTAGGTGTTCAGAAGACTCCCTCTAAATTTCTAAATTTAAAGCATTCTAACTCAGAATGTAAAAAGGAAAATACGATTCTTCAATGTCCAAATTCTGATGACCTGGACTTTATTTACACAGGCGAAGTCTTAATTGCAGAGAAACAAAAATAAAGAAAAGATGCAAAATGAGAGAAAATAAGGGGGTATTTATAAAAGTAAACGTTAAGAAATATCAGGATGGGAGCACCTGGGTGGCGTTAAGCGTCTGACTCTTGATTTGGGCTCAGGTCACGATCTCTAGGTTAGTGGGATCGAGTCCTACGTCGGGCTCTGCACTGACATTGCAGAGCTTGTTTGGGATTCTCTCTCCCACTCTCTCTCTGCCCTTCCCGCCCCCCCCCCCACATGCACTCTCTCTCTCTCAAAAATAAAATGAACATTGAAAAAAAAAAGAAAAGAAAGAAATATCAGGATGTGTTCTGATTCTAACCCAGGTAACGAATAAACAGGAAGAAAGAAAACTCGGTATTAATTATTCACACTAAGTGCTAGCACAGTAATGAATATCATTCAAGTCATTTATATTTGGAATTATGCAAGTTTCTTTCTACAGATTAACCCCAAGCTAACTTTATGCTCAGTTTGTAGCTGTTGAAGGAAAACTATGTCCACTCCACCCCCAGCCCCCCACAAAAAGCTGCCATATTCAGATGATGATCAGGGTTGACCACATACCAGAATGTTTCTTTTTTTTTTTTAAGTTTATTTATTTTTGAGAAAGCGGGAGAGAGAGAGAGAGAGAGCACGAGCCAGGAAGAGGCAGAGAGAGAGAGAGAGGGAGACACAGAATTCAAGGCAGGCTCCAGGTTCTATCAGCACAGAGCCCAACGCGGGGCTTCCACTCACGAACCGTGAGAGCCAAAGTCAGACACTTAATCAACTGAGCCACCCAGGCGCCCCCTGCCCCCGAATGTTTCTCGACTAGAAACACGGGCCCTACCACCATCTGTGTGTCTGCACAGCTTCTACTACAGACTGTTTTGTCACCACCCCTCTGAACAGGGTATCGGCATTTCTGTCTTGTGACTATAGCATATCTGGCTTCCCCATTCCAGGCTCGAGTGGCAGTTCAGATGTTCTGATTTGGTCTGTGGGACTGGAAGAAGAGGGAGGGATGGTGGAGCACGGCCCCCCGTGGCAGCCTTGATATGCTGGACCTATTACACGGAGTCCCCCCGCTAGAGACGGGTGCCGCGTGTGTGGGTCAGTCGTGAGCACGGGGAGGACCCAGGCTGGACAAGTTCTCTGCTCCACACTGACGTCCTGGCTTTCTCTACAGCAGCCTTCATGCAAACAGAAAGAGCAGAGAGGGCCTTATTCTCAGACCCACTTCAGTTCACAGGGACTGTAATAAAGGCCACGCTGGACAACACAAGGCTCATCAGAGGCTGTTTTCAGACATTTGCCATGCGAAATAACGTGATTTTATTCTTTAAGAACAGGGACTGGCGATCTGTAGGCAGGGGCCGAATCAAGCCTGCCACCTGTTGTTGTAAATACAGTTTTACTGGAACACGGCCTCGCTTGTTCATTTACGGATGATCTAAGACTGCAGCTGAGCAGTCATGGCAGAGACTGTATGGCCCTGAAATCCAACCATCATTACTCTCTGGCCCTTTACAAAAAAAAATATGCAGACTCCAGCTCCCGGACACTGGGAACTTAAAAAAAAGATACTATACCCAGGCCCTACTAACAAAATTTTTGATGTAATTGGACAGGGAAGGGGCCTGGGCCTCGGTGGTTTTTAAAAGCTCCCCAGGTGATATGCAGTGTAGCCGGGGACAAGAATCCACTGACTGGCAGGCAGAGGGCCCCTCCTTGCAGTGGCTTCCTGCATGCGGTCTGAAAAGACCAGGTTTGAAAACTCCAGGCTGGCTGGCTCCTCCTGTCATTCAACAGACTCCTAACTACCTTATCTAGAGGCTGGATTTTGCTCTCCTGTAAAGGCTTAATCTTATGGTAGTGTAGAAAATTAAAGCTTAGAATAAAAAGCTCCTCTGGGGTGGGGGGAAGAAGGCAAAGTGATCTGCAGACTAGTTTCCTTCAATCAGTACAGGTTAAGAAGACTGAACTTCGTTTTCTTCAACCTCTCGGAAACATTCACGTAAGACCCTCATTTTCCAAGTAGAGGAAGGTGACCAAAAAAAAAAAAGTTACTGTCCTAAGATGAGAGGAGAGTCAGAAGTAGAATGTAAGTTACCACACGACCTAGATGAGTTCATTCTCTACTAATAGTGGAAAATCATATAAACACTTATACACGTGACTCTGTGGTAGTGGTAAAGGTCACACACACATATGAACATGCATATACATACCCACATATATTTATTATATATATAGAATATATACAAATATTTTGATGTGGCCTTATGTTAGGCTGCTGTACCTTATGGGTATTTACTATCACAGACAAACCCTGCCCCTCCCCCTAACTTTGAAGAAGTTCACAAATTAAATGCTCGCCCTTTATCGTGGGGCTTAATGAATCTGCTACAGGAACACCAGGGCAAAAACACAACAGAGCAATCCAATTTTACCAGTATCAAGTAAAAACCACGGCACTTCCTGAGCACATACCACATGCAACATGTCGTGGGGACACAGACAGTAATAGCACACAGCCCCTGGCCGTCAGGAGACTATGGCCTAGGGAGCAGTAGGAAAAATAAAAGCTAACCACCGAAAGATTTAAATAACAAACGTGTGGATCCCAAAGACCATTTCTAGAGAGTAACCTGGAATAAGCCAAAATGAAGGGGCTGAAACAAAAAGAGGGGTGGGGGGAAGTAGAGAGGACTCTCTCCATCTCTGAGGACACATTAATAGAGCACCTACGGTTCTGCAGGTGCCGAGAGAAGAGACAGCTGCCTGGTTCATGGAGCACTGGCTAGTGGGACAGATGGGCAGTAAATGGCCTCTGTTCCCTGGAGGGGCTGGTACAGAAATAGGTACAAGATGCTGGGGAAAGTGGGCATCTCCACCTGGAGGTAGGAGATGAAAACAAGGGAATAGGAAGGTTTTATAGAAAAGGTAAAAAAAAAAAAAGCAATACGAGGTTTACAGGATTAGTAGGCATATAACAAGCGCCCGGGGCTGAGGTAGGAAAGCAGCAGCTTTATGATCAGGAAAAAGACAAATGCACAAAGGCACGGAGTGATGAGAAAGGAGAGGGGTTCTGGTTTTGCGAGAAGTTCAGTGTGACGTGAGGCAGGTATACATGGAGCCTGGAAGAAAGAGAGGCTGGAAAGGCACGCAGGTGCACGGGGTCTCTTAGGCCACCGTTACTAATGAAGCGCTACCCACGGGCCAACGCTTGCCAAGTGTCTCATGGAACACTGCTTCCTTGGGATGTCAGTGTTTATTTCTCAAAATATGGGTCTCATGCTCAAGTAAGTTTGAAAATGTTGGATTGGGTCCAATTAAACAGATCTTTTGACCTCAGGATATGTCAGAGCCCACAATGAGCTAACATATGTGTGACCCTCCACAAAATGCGGGACATGATGAAAACATATTCCACCACGGAACCCGCTCTGCCAGGGGATAAGCTGGAGGGGCTGCTGTGCTTTGGAGGTCACTCTGGAGAAGTTACAGGAGGAGACAGGGAGACCCGAACAGGTGGAAACAGGTGGAAGACGGGAGCAAAGATGACTTTCTCCAGAAAGACCACTCATGCCGAATGAGAACCGTCAAGCATTCATCACACAAATCCCGCAAATGCTTACTTGACACCTGTAAGCCCCGCTGGAAACCCTCGTACATGGTTGTGACATCATCATAGAAATACACCAAGGGCTCGTCGCCATCCAGTAGCACGGATCTCCGGGCACCATCACTACCCTGTGAAAAGACACAGACACGCGAGCGGTTAGAAGAAAATGTTGAAAACAAAAGGCCTCGCGTGCACGCCCGCAGTGCCCTGCAGGGGGCCCCTGTGGAGCAGCTGCTCGGTATTTGCTGAATGAACGGAAGTGCAGGATTTGCCAAGATGGAGCATTCAGCTGGGGTCAACTCCTGGCTTCAGAGAAGCAAGGCTAAGAGGGGCCCTGGGAAAAGAAAACAGGGGAGCAGATGTCTGAGCAGGGGTCTGGCAGGAGGACTGGAAGCCTGCCACCACCACACACTGTGACAAGTCTCAAACCTCTGCCATCGACAGCACAGGAGACTGCGTTTGGGTCAGCTCTCGTGGAAATGACACACCATTCAGTTGTGCTTCCAAAATGCCATGTATATTCCTTCCGAGATTATTGCCACTGTTACATCTCTGTGTCAACAGCAGTGTAACCTGGTAGGAACTTTAGACGCTCACATAGCATCTCACAGTTGACAATCACCAGCTACAAAACTTAGGGAGGTGCAGGGACATGTCTTGACTGCTTTGACTCGCTGCATTTGTAGGTGCACAGATTTTGTATCTCTGCGTACCCGTCTCTTTGTGGTCTTCCTTGGTTGGTGCAGAAAGTTTACCTCCTATCCACAATAACTCCTAACTAGTTGCAGAAGTTATCATAAGAGGAAGTAGCTCTCTAGGGGTGCCTGGGTGGCTCAGTCGGTTGAGCGTCTGACTCTTGATTTTGGCTCAGGTCATGATCTCACAGTTTGGGAGTTCGAGCCCTGTGATCTATGCTGACAGTGCACAGCCTGCTTGGGATTCTCTCTCTCTCTCCCAAGGGGGTAGGGGGGTAAGAGGTAGTAGCTTTCAACCTCTGAGCTGCGCAGCCCTCCAGGGCCACAGAGATACTGTGGGTCCAGATAGCCACAGAAACACCAAGCATTCTCTAGGAACTGATAAATCAAAGCTCAACTACTATGATGTCAGAGCCTACAATTTTTTTCTTTTGAATTTCAGAGAGGGGGGTCTTCACATGTGCAATGGTCAGGAAACACTCTCTTGGGGAAATCACGCTACGATATAAGAACTTCTTGGTACTAAGAGAAAGGACTGTTCATAGTAGGAGAGATCATTTCTAGCACGAGATTTGAAGAAAGTAGATAGGAAAGCCTTCATGAAGAAGGGGGCAAAGGACTAGGTCTCAGAGACTAGAGTGTGAGATGAAAAAACGGGACACATTCCAGCGGAAGAACCAACATGGAGACCTTTATAGGTAATGACGGCCAGAGAGATTTTGGTGGATTCTTTTTCTTCTTCTTCTTGTATTTTTTTTTGTTTGTTTGTTTTTAGGATTTAATTGGTATCCTTCATACTCCTCCTGCAAGCTCTCCTCCCAACCAATTTATCATATATGTACTTCAAAAAGAGCAATAGTACAGAAGTATATTAAGGAAAAAAAAAAAGACTTGTCCCTATTACCAGTTTGATGAGTTCCTTCCAGACTTCTTCTATGGTCTACATTTATATAAAGTCTTTCATTATCTACTACATATCAAATACGTGTTTGACACTTGCTCTAAGGCTACTAATAGCTTTCTGGAGTAAATATCATTCAATGATATATTTTACAATTGTCACACAGTCTTCTCTATCTTGGCAGAAACTTTCTAACACCTGTAGCCATGATTCCAAACATAATTATTAATTATAACACACTACTTTATAAAGCAGTTATTCTTTGTGTGCATAATGGTGGAAAAATCTCTGCACTGTAGACTCATGATTATTACTCAATCTCTGCATCTGTTTGTTTTGCAAAATGGGGATACCGTGTGTCCACATCCAGGGTTATTTTCTGCTAAACAAAACTGGCCTTATAAAACATGAATATGTAGAATACTACTCGGATATCCTATAATAGGCCATAACTATAATACCAGTCCTTCTTAGACTGTATCTTTTCTCCAACAAATACTCAGATTAAAATTCAGAAGCAATTTTGTTGCTTTATGTTAAGCACTGGAAGCCTTTTCAATCCAGGAAGCCACCAAAAAGACCCAGGGCCTCACGGCTAAGGTAGGGAAAAAAGGCGCAAGGGACTGAGTGACAGAAAGCTAAGAAAAGAGGCATGCCTGGTGCAGAGGTGCAGACTGTCACAAATAACTGCCCCCTGGCCACTGGCCCAGCCCGCTCTGCTTATCAACTCATGGCCAGGATGGACAGGCAGCGTGGTAGCCCACAGGGAGGTCCTCAACACCTCAGCCTGGGACAGGGTCCCCTACACCTCTTACCATGACTCTCATTCATTCATGGTATCCCTCAGTGGTGTCTCTGCTAAAGCAATACTGCCCTCCCCATGCGTTCTGCTGAGGACCCTTATAGCTGTCAATGGGTCAGATGGGAATCAGGCGAATAAGACTCAGAGCTTTTTCTGAAGGAGCCCAAGTCTTATTCTTACATCACTCGAGGGGCTCCAAAGAGCACCAGCTAAGCAAAGAGCGCAGAGGAAGTCAGAAAGAATAGACAGGAGTAGCCTGGAGTCTTGGGAGCACGGGCTCACCCTCAAGCTGAAGTCCTCCAAGGATGGTCTGGGGAACACCAGGCCTTTGTAAGGAAAGCAAACTAGCTAGCCCTGCGCCGGATGTACTGAGTCAGAAACCCTGGGGGTGTGATCCAGCAGGCCGTGTTTTAGCAAGCTCTCCAGGGGATTCTGGTGCACGATATAGTGACAACCAGCAGCCTGGAGGCATTAGGATCCCAGCAGGGATGTGGTGAAGATCCGAGTAATGCTTCAGAAAGAAATCTACAAGAAACGTGCGCAGCCTGAAGAATGGGAGGGAGGGAAAGCCACTCATTTGGACCTGAGTGAGGGCAGTGGCAAGTGGGCATGGGGAGAAGGGCGACCCCAGAAGCAGTACTGGCTAATGAATGGGATTTGGCAAGTACCTGGGTGTAGGAGCAGAGAAGGAGGTCTAAAGATAGCAGTTCCATTTTTTATCAGAAACAGAAGGCTGGGCATGGGGGCCAGGTTTGAGAAGGGAGTTAGCTGAGCTTTGGATATACGGAGACAATGTCCCTCTCAACACAGGTCAACTTCCCAAGTCCTATTTTGAGAATCCCCTGCTGTAGAGTATAATTTCACAACACACTCTGGTTAAATAATTCTTGAGTTAAGGTTAATCTTTTGGTGGTATATAATCTTCAGAACTTTGAGAAACATGGAGGTAAAACAGCCAAATCCAAGTTCAAGAAGTTAGTCATATCCCAAACATCCCAAATCATCTTAAGAAAGTAATCCGAAGACAAGATATTTATTATTATTCTAATTAGCCATTAGAATAATTAGCAGAAGTTTGAAGAGGAAGCAGTGAAAGAGTTCTATGCCAAAAAGGCACACCGATTTGGTGAGACTGGATAAAAGGTCACACTCACTGACTTGTAAGGTAAGTCTGTAATTTCAACAGAGGAGCCTGAAATGAAAGGGTGGGGGGGGGGGGCAGGGAGGGCACTAAACAAGATCTATGCTTTGAAATGTGTCGCTCTGTGAAATGAGCACACGTTCCCCTGAAGAATCATTTTTGATGTGCATACGTGTTACCATTCTTCTTGAACAAAAATGTTATTTGTAAACACTGGGTGTTAGCAACCTTACTTATGCCTACAAAGGGGAGGGATTGCACTGAGCATTGGGAAGCCCAGCTATAACCACCAAGCTCAAGATGTCTGTATGTGCTACAAATTCGAATCATTTCAAAAGAAGGGCATTTCATTACTGGGTCGTGCAAGTACATGTGGCTATTTCTAGGAACATCTACTTAAATGGAAAAAAAAGTACTTTAAACTTGGCCCTTCTGGACTTCTGGTATAAACCTACAGATTTGGGGGTGTGGGGGTGGTTTCAATGGTGCTCAAGAAATGGAGAGCTAAACAGACAACCCCAATTAAATGTACAGGAAATCAGTCAGTAAGATTGACTGTCAAGGAGGATTATGCTATACGCTTCTTTAATGTGGTTTTATAGGTTTTCCAGCTAAAAAAAATAGAAGATGATGAATCAATCAAACACACGATAGGCAAATCACTGCTCATGAGTACATTCTGCAACATCTATAGAAGCTAAGGTTCCTCTTGAGGTCAGTCTCCCCACGTGGGCTGAATTAGGAAATAAAGGTTCAAGTTCAATCCACTTAGGGTCAATAAGGGCAGGGCCACAGTGGACATCTGCATTATCAGTGGTCCCCGAGACCAGAACCCTTGCCGATACAGGGATCCCTTGCTTTCTGAAAGTTCATTTTATGGCACTTTTATGAAAGACCCAATGAGTACTTGTCTGTTTTCACTAACCAGAAGAAATCTGAAGAGGAGTTCTGCTTTTATGAAAGAGCTGTTACTGTACTAATGTAGGTGTTTTATAAAAGGGAAGTGGCTAACTTGAACTTTTGGAAAATGGCGGACGCTCTTGACTGATGCCATTTAGACCTACAGAAGCTTTCATGGGGGTGCTCTACTTTCGGATAACAGGGGAAGCCTGTATTTGACAGAAAGGACTCTTGATGGTGATGGTCATTTTGTGCACTCTCATATCTAAATGCAAAACAAAATGACACCCTTGAGGGTTTCTGCGGGATGGAAAGACCCAGGCCTTAGAAACTGTGGTGTCACTCACCTCAATCTGGGCCCTGACAGTCAAGTTCCTCCTTTGTTACTACTGTTTAGTCCCTCTAACGGGGAAGGGGCAGGAAGACAGAGGGAGACACGGGAGGGAAGGAGAACAGAACAGTGGTGTAACTTGTAAGGAGACTGTTGAAGACGCATGTGGATTTTAATGTTAAATCCGTCTCTGGGGGAAAGGCTCCAGATGGAATCACAGCCCTGGGTGGGGGGGCCACGGCGGGGTGGGGGGGGACCTTTTATTTTTTCATCTTTTTATTTGCTGTTGCCAACATCCTCCATGTGAACTACTCTTCCCAGCACTGGCATTTTTACACGTTTTTTCATGCATCTTACCCTCCACAGACCACACTGTCTGCTTCTTTCTACAAACAGGCACAAAACTACTCTTCCATCCACTAACCTCTTGGACTCTCTGCTGTATCAAACCAGGGCCTGTAAAGGTCAGCCAGTAAGTGGCCTTCCAAACCATGTTTCCAGAATGATAAGAGAACATCTAAAACACACCTAGATGCCCCATGATAGGCTACACCGTAAACGCCCCCGCGGAGCGAAGAGTCCTCAGGCTCACCGTTGATGCTCACCCTTTAACTAGCTGACTTCCCCAGATCCTTTCCACCCAGGGAGTAAAGAAAGGGCGGAACCATCACGTCAGTGCTGGGTTCTGTCATCTGCGTGCAGGAACGACGGAGGGTAAGTATTTCCTGAGCACCTGAGTGTAGCCAGCCAGCCACTCCACAGGTGAGCGAAGAACCTGCGGGGGAGGCTTTCATGTGACATCTCAAATGTTGTCCAGAGACACGGACATCCGATACGGTGAGAAGTTTCTTTGTGGATCACAAGCAGGGTTCAAACGCGCCCCCACGCTGTTAGTCTCCATCTTGGAGGAGCCGGGCCTGGATCATAGATGGCCGCCTGGGTTTCTTCGGTTCTTCAACACTTTCCTCTAAAGCCCTAGAACACCTTCCACCTCACCCCTCGTTCACTCTCCTGTTTCCTACTTCCTGAGCACCTCCCCACTGCCTTCCCAAGGGGAGGAGTTGCTTAGGTTGGGGGGTGGGGTGGAGGCTGACAAGCACATTTCAAGCTCATCACCAGGGGAAATCAGCCAACCACAGAAGGGAAAATGGCACCCTCCCACCTCTGCGAGAGGGAAGAAAGTCTGGAGTCACGAAATCCAAACCCCCACGAACACACGTTGTTCCAGCAAAACAAAACTGCCTACAACATCTCTACATGCCCGCCATTTGGAATATGCGAAACATTCTGCCCCACTTCTGACTTCTCAAGGGAACCGGTGTCTGTTTCCCATCCACGGTTGGCCTTCTAAGACATGAATGCGAAGCAGGGATTTTTTGTCGAGAGGCTCAGAAGGCTTACATCTGCCATTTTTCACCTGGCACCCGTTGACCCTGCTTGGGGGAGCCTATTTAAAAAAAATTTTTTTTTAACGTTTTATTTATTTTTGAGACAGAGAGAGACAGAGCATGAACGGGGGAGGGGCAGAGAGAGAGGGAGACACAGAATCGGAAGCAGGCTCCAGGCTCCGAGCCATCAGCCCAGAGCCTGACGCGGGGCTCGAACTCACGGACCGCGAGATCGTGACCTGAGCCGAAGTCGGACGCTTAACCGACTGAGCCACCCAGGCGCCCCAGGGGAGGCTATTTTTAAACTTAAACAAATATTCCAGCACACGCGTCTGTCGTTTATGAACATGTGTATGTTCCCTGCTTAATGAAGCCTGTGAGAGGCAGCGTCATTTGCACAAAATCAAATTGTGTTCTCAGACCTGCTTTACCATATTCCTGTTCGGTGAACTGAAGCTTTTACCGCCAGGTTTACATGGAATCCAGAAAGAAAAAAATTTTCCCCCTAAAACCTTTCTTTCTTTGAATTCCTCAAGGCAGCTACTTAATACTTCTGCGGCCTAGTCTTGGCACGAAGATCACAAACCTGCCTTCAGTTCTCTGCAATGCCCGTCTTTCACTCTGCAGCCCACTCGCGCCACCCACCGCTGCCCCATGACCATGACCAGCAGTGACACTTCTACCGCCTCATTCCAATCACTGGTCACTTCTAATTAGCAGACAAGCCTCAAAACACAGAGAACCTCAGTTAAGTTTTCTGCAACGTGAGTGAAGACAAAGTAACCAACGAGGTTTGTTATACTTAGTCATGAAGAAGCCTGTTTCGTTTTGGAAGAGGTGCTAAAGTTACCTAAAGGCATGAAAATGCTGACGTTCGTACACTCCCAGAATATTAGGTCTAAACAAAGACGCCCCTCCAAATACATTCTCTGCATCCACCCCCACGGCCCCAACTGCTAGGGCCGCTGGCTGAAAATGCCCTCGGATGCCATAGCCCTTTAGAAAAATGCATTTGAAAACTCTCTGAGCACCACAGCAGGCAAGCTACTAGGGGTAAGATGAGAAAGGCGGGGTGCCCGGGTGGCTCAGTCAGTTGGGCGTCCAGCTTCGGCTCAGGTCATGATCTTGTGGTTCGTGCGTTCGAGCCCTGCATCAGGCTCTGTGCTGAAGGCTCACAGCCTGGAGCCTGGTTCAGATTCTGTGTTTCCTCTCTCTGTCCCTCCCCACTCATGCTCCGTCTCTGTCTCTCTCTCCCTCAAAAACAAATTCAAAAACATTTAAAAATCTTAAAAAAGATTAGAAAGGCAAATCTTTGCAGACATCTTTGACCACATGCACAATTATTTTCCAATCAGACCAGGGAAGAACAGGCAGTGGGGAACAAGGACTGGAAACCTGCAATTACAAATAGCAAGTAAACGAAAGCTAATGCCTAAAAACAGGATTTGCACAAGCATTACCGGCAGGGAGGAAGCCAGAGCATCAAACCAGGAGACTCTTCCAAAGTCCTGCACATGCTTCTGCTCCACCACTCCGAGTCTTGCCGGAGATGGGAATTGTTTTTATGAATGTTTGTATTTACAAGTGACTGCAGAAACGACTAGACCGCTCCTAATATTTCTCCTTTCCTCGTCATGCTCACCTGCTACCTCCCACTGGGTTCAAATTCGGGAGTCTAACGCCCCCTCTTACAGATGCTTTGCCACTTGTTCCACAGACCGTGGGGCCGGTGTTAGTTCCACCATCTGACTGCACCTGCCCTTGCCAGACAACTTCCCTTCCTGCTCTGCCCTCCCAGCTCCCACTCAGACTCTCCCTACATCGCTGCCTCACTGTGGAGTTTGGTCCTACCCCACTGGACAACAGCACCCCCACCCGGAACCAGCCCCAGCCATTCAAGTCCAGGGTATCGCCATGCTTTGCCCTTTGTTTTTTGTTTGTTTGTTTGTTTTTTGGTTTTTTGGTTTTTTCCCCAGCCTTACTGAGGTGTAACTGACAAAAGTGTGAGATACCTAAAGTGCACGATGTGATTTGATGTATGCTTCCATGAGTCAACTTCTTTTTGGCATTGCCACTTTTGGCTCTGCCAATGTCATTAGCCCAGAGGTAGACACTTTGTCTCTGCAAGTCCTATGTGAGGAAACCATGACATTTATTGAGCAATGCTTCCACAAGCCAGATACGTTCCATTTAGTTTGCTTTTTTCAAGGTTCTGATCAGAGAATGAATCAGAGTTTTGGCTTTATGGCATAAGAACAAGTTGTCCTGTTAGTTTAAGGACAACCCTCACCCTCTGCCAGGGACAGAAGGAGACCTCAAGAGGACCGCTGGCCAGCCTACAAGCTGCATGAGGACAGCAGCCTCTTCTTCCAGGTATTGGGCGCATATCACATGGCAGATGACCAAGTGGTTGCTGAAGGGAGGCCATCAGATAATTACTCTGTGAAGCATGGAGGATTGAATCCAGAGTGTCACCTCCTATAGCACAGGCTTAAAATGCTAAGGCAAGGGGTGCCTGGGTGGTTCAGTTGGTTAAGTGTCCGACTCTTGATTTCAGCTCAGATCAGGATCTCACAGTTGTCGGATCAAGCCCTGCATTGGGCTCCATGCTCAGTGTGGAGCTTGCTTGGAATTCTCTCTCTCCCGCTCTCTGCCCCACCCCTGTTCGTGCGCACACACGTGAGCTCTCAAAATAAATAAACTTAAAAAAAAAAAAAAAGAATAAAATCTTAAGGCAAGTTGCTAATCATAAATATCCCAACATGTGGATGTATCAATCTCAAGCTTTTACGCCAAAAGGCCCGCCAGCCAGCATGTGCCTGAATGTCATGAGATCATTTGGTGTGGAAGTCATCCAACTTGGGAGCCAAGATGAGTGATCCCCAAAGAGCCGATCCTGCATATTGAAAGATATGAACCCACACTAGAACCAAGGTCCAGTAACCAACAAGTTTAAACAGTGAATCCGTTATGGACTGACTTGTTTGGTTACCCGAGGTAAGTCTGAAACTAAGCTCTGATATTCTGAAAATGAAGTCTTAAGAAAGCTATGGACTTAGAGATATAGAAAAGTTTTTTACGTTCTGCAGTCTACTCCCTTCTCTAATATTCAATGACAAGGCAAATAGCTTGGGTTTTCACTTAAGTACATTATAGATCCTTCTGTCTTAATCTGGCAAGTGAGCCATTTCAATGCTTCTGACATCTCTCACCAAATCTAGGAATTCCCATACTCTTTCCACTTCCTCCTTCAGCAATTACCTGGATTATCATTGACGCTTTGGAATGGTTTGTTGCCTCAATCCGTTAAACTCCGGTAGGTGGACCTACGACCGACCGGCACCGAGTTTTGCCCTGACCCCATCTACATCTGACCTGGGGCACGGGCAGAGGATGCGGGGAGGCAGAAGCTCACCAGAAATCTGGTTTTGCCACTGCCGCCCCGGCTGTGACAATACTATGCTCCCGGCCCCAGCCTCACACCCACACCACCCCGCTTTCTGCTCCCACACCCAACTCGTGTGTGGAACCTCAGCCCCCATTCTTACGTCACCAGCCCCGCTTCTTCCTTCCATCTGCATTACCTTCAGACGGTTTTGCCTCCAACACCCATTTTCGGAAGAGCCTGCTCCTGGGTTCAAAGGTCTAACCACTGACTCTTCAAATTAATCTACACAGACCCCAACTTTATTATCCTCCCCCACCCCCTGTAAAGCCCTATTACAATACCTGACTTTCAACCACTGTAATGAAGGCAGTATAACAAAGCTCTGGATAGTTCACTAACTATGTAATATAATTTCGCCTCTTGGGACTCAGCTGTTTTCCTGTGTATAAAACTTGAGGGTTAAAAGAGGAGGCCTTCATAGAAGAAGAAAACTAACACTTACTGGACACTCGGTATGGGCCAAGTGGACCCTCTGCAAGTATCTAGGCAGTCCTCTTAACCGTGAGGGAGGGAAGGATCTATCACTTCTGTTCTCCAGATAAGGAATGTGAAGGTCAGAAAAGTCAGGGGAACTTGTCCAAAGCTGTCTTCCTGGTCTAAGCAGAGGAGCGAGGTCCAGCCTCTGCCAAATCCGCTCGCTTCTCTGGTCCCTTCTAGCTGCATCACGCTCTCCTATGTCCCTAAGCTGCGACCACCACGGTCTGGGCCCCTGACCAGCCCCGAAGGGTTTCCAGTCACTGCGGTTAAGGTCATCTTCACCCGGGGGACACGGGCATCTCAATCTCGGCCAACAGACAGAGACCAGCTGAAACCTGGACACGTGTGAATCACTTGTGAAAGTGAGTAAAGGCTACACGGACACAGAGACACTCGCTTCCCCCCACAGCTTGGAGTTACCGAGCAGAAGCAAAAGAATTCCGTGGAAGATGGAACTCCTCCCTGACACGCAGGGAAAGGCAGGCCTTCGGGTCACACTGCTGACACACGGTGTCAGCTGCCACCACAAACGCACGGGCTCAGCCCTCAACATAGGGTCTGGATCACACCGTGTGTGAAACTGAAGAGACACTTGTTGGACTCAGTTCC
Source organism: Acinonyx jubatus (assembly GCF_027475565.1). Taxonomy (NCBI): domain Eukaryota; kingdom Metazoa; phylum Chordata; class Mammalia; order Carnivora; family Felidae; genus Acinonyx; species Acinonyx jubatus. The sequence goes on from NC_069382.1 coordinate 15,112,745, forward strand.
AAACTTCAGCTTCTCTGTCCCGTTCTACAGCTTATGTCCTCACTGCTTTTCTTACATGGGGCACAGCATGGTGCTAACGTCCTCTTTATCACCCTTTTTATTTATTTATTTATTTATTTACTTACTTACTTACTTCTATTTATTTTAGTTCATCCAATTTCTTTAACAGGAAGGTAAATACTACCATAGCAAAATATTTTTTTCTTCACAAAGTAGCTTAGAGAACTATAAATGGGATGTTACTTTCATTTTTATTCATTTGTTTTTCTTGTCAAAAGGCTGACAATTTAATTATTCCCACTTTTATGCAGTTCCCCAAGACAATAAATGACTATTTTCCTTCACAGTGGACACCCTCTACATGTCCACAAAATCAGAATCTGTTTCTCCAGTGCCACCCTGACTTCTAGAAGGAAATGTTAGAAGCTGTAACTTCTCAAGAACCTCCGGGCCACAGCTTTAAGAAGGTGTAGTTTGGAATCAGCCAGTGTGGGTGGTATCAGATGCAGCAGAACCAAAAAGTGCAGACTCCTCATTTTAACACCCATGGAAGGTTTATGGGAAGAGGCGGGTGGAAATCTGGAGGCGAAATGGGGGAAGGGCGGGAGACCAGGGTGTGGACTGGCAAATGGCACTTGTTTTCAAAGGAACAAAGGAACAAAACAACAGTATTTTATTCTGACGATCAGTTCCTACATCAGTGCCGGATACACAGCCTCCTGATGAATACTTAATGAAATGAATTATGTGCTTCTTTCTGCCACAGAACTCCTTATGACCACGCTACCTACAGGAAAGCACCTGTCGTTATGGAGCATCAGAACTCAAAGCTTGTCTTTATTTCACTATTTTAAGTTTTGTTTTTAGAAATGAAAAGCAGGGGAGCCTGGGTGGCTCAGTCGGTTACACGTCCGACTTTGGCTCGGGTCATGATCTCGTGGTTTGTGGGTTCGAGCCCCGCGTCGGGCTGTGTGCTGACGGCTAGGAGCCTGGAGCCTGCTTTGGATTCTGTGTCCCCCCCTCTCTCTCTCTCTCTCTCTGCCCCAGCCCCACTCACTTGCTCTCTATCTCTCAAAACAATAAATAAAATCTTAAAAAAAAAGAAATGCGAAACAAATTTTGTATCTACTCCCAAGACTGACAAATTCTGAAAATCAGAGCTGAATCCAGTTCTGTAAGCGAAGAGAAAAATCAGGGAGACTCTACCAGGTAGTGGAATTATAGATTTTAATTTTCTTTCTGTTTATCAGTAGTTTTCCACCGTTCTACAGAGGACATGAATGCTTATTTTAATAAGTCTCAGAATGACTTTATGCTAAGCTGGAACTTAAAAAGCACACTGTAAGTGCCTCCACAATTTCTCATACAATTAGAATTAGGCATTTACAGTTACTGCTAAATTATAAATATCTTAAATCTGCACTTGCCAAGTACTCTTTTCATAGCGATGGCGATGCTACCCTGAGGCACCAGGTCCTCCGCCAGAAGAGAAGGAATGTCAAAAACCCCACACTCATGTATTAGAAAAATTAAATTCTACTCCTTCTTGGCTTGTTATTAGCTGAAGTGAAATTTTGTTTTTTTAATTTTTAATGTTTATTTATTTCTGAGAGAGACAGAGGGTGAGCAGGGGAGGGGCAGAGAGAGAGAGGGAGATAGAATCCAAGGCAGACTCCAGGCTCCGAGCTGTCAGCACAGAGCCCGACGCGGGGCTCGAACCCACGGACCACGAGATCATGACCTGAGCTGAAGTCAGACGCCTAACCGACTGAGCCATCCAGGCGCCACTAGCTGAAGTGAAATATTAAGTCACGTTTACCTTCTAAACAAGGTATGAAAACACCTTTTCTTGGCAATAATTCGGCCATTTTATCTTTACATTTTGGTCTGAATTAGACTGATGTATCTTCTACAGATTATAAAAATTTCAAGTTAATGAATCCAAGAAAATTGTCTATAAAAGAACTAAAACCCTGTAAGTAATAAAATGGTCCTTATCAGGCAGGCCAAGGCTTCGTGTGGAACGGTACCCTCTCCTCCTCATGGCCATCAGCCTGGGGACCAGGGCAGGAAGGGGAAGAAGAGACATTCTTTATGTACATTTAGAGTTATGAATACTGAAAATCAATTCTGACTTAGGTAGGGAGAAGCAAGAAACCACAACGCAGAGAGTCAGGGCACCAGTGAGAACTTGGCTGCTTCATCTTTTCAACCCCTCACATTTTATACTAAAGAGATTCAAAAGGGAGAAAAGCAGAGCAGAAACATCAAGAAAGAATCTCTCTGGGGCGCCCAGGTGGCTCAGTCGGTCAAGCGTCCAACTCCTGATTTTGGTTCAGGTCGTGATCTCACGGTCTGTGGGTTCAAGCCCAGCATCGGGCTCTGTGCTGACAGTGCAGAGCCTGCTTGGGATTCTCTCTCTCTCCCTCTCTTTCTGCCCCTCCCCTGCTCGTACGTACTCTCTGTCTCTCTGTCTCTCTCAATAAATAAATAAACATTTTTTTGAAAATTAAAAAAAAAAAAGAAAAAACTCTTTCTGAAAGGGTCCCTTGCTTTCCCTGTCCCATCCCACCCACTATGCCCTAACCAGGGAATGCACACTCTGGTTTCATTTTCATGAGAACAAGAGCATGGCCTGTAGTTTGGCCATGTTATGTACAACCACAGTGCTCAACAATTCAACCTTGGATCCCTCCTGAATGCCCTTGCTTGATCATGTCCTAACTGAGATTCTGTGGCCATGTTATTCTGGCAAGTTCCTAGCCTCACTTCATCCTAGATGAAATCTCAGAGTCCCTTTCAACAGCTGGGGAATGTGTTCTAAGTATCAGGTATACCGCAGATGAAATCCTTCTTTCTGGAACATTTGTTTGACATCTCTCTTCTCTGCTGGAACATCAGCCCTGCGAGAGCAGGGACTCTGGGCCCATCCTTTCTGGAATCCTCCGGGCCCCCACCCTCCATTTATTAACATAGACAAACGTCAGTCTGTTGAACACAGTTTAGCTTACAAAGTGGCCTTGCAAATATCTGATGGTGACAGAAACCGGTCAGTGTCGCATTCAATGGGAAATCTGGGGAAATGCAGAGAAAACCCACATGGCAGGCCGGCAGGCCCCTCCACTTACCGCCACCTCCACAGACTGCAAGGACAGGTCGCACGGTGGCTTCAGGGCTTTGGGTCTTGTGGCGTACCAGAAGGTGGTGAGGGCTGCAAAAGCTCCAAAGCCCATGAGCGTGTTGGTCGGAAGAGTGCGAACGTACTGTCGTAAGTCAACCAGCTCTGGCATTCGAAAATACCGGAACAACTCATGGGCTTGCATTGTCCTGTGTCGCTGGCTCCCTCAGCTGAATTCTGTCAGGAGAGAAAAGATGTCATGTTCATTCCAGCAAGGCAGGACTTGTCTCCAGAATTCCCGACGGCCAACCATCCCACTTGATGCCTGGCTGACCAATCGAGGCATTAAACCCACAGGCCTGATGGTCCAGCTCTCTTCCTGGCTGCCAAAGTTCATTTTTCTAAGAACATGTCAGAAATTCACTTGACTTCCATCGTTTTGTGCAAAGTGTCCATTCCCCACATTAAAAAGATTTCACTCACAAAGAATTCTCGCCATAACGTGCTCAAGTGGCGTAAGTTACCAGTTTCTTCCCTGATAGTGTGCCTCTGTTCTCTCCCCCCTAATCAAATACACTCAAGTCTCGTTATCAGGGCTAATGAGGAGAAAAGGGGAAGAGGCACAAGTAAGCCCAAACCACCCAGCAGCCGTCTGCTCCCCCTTCTCCCGAAAGATTTCCCATCAGCTCTGGATCGGTCCAACGGACCAACCTACATGTCGGTATGTCTCTCGCTTTCCCCATGCTCTCTGTACCATAAAAGCAGCAATACAAATGCAGAGGAAACTGCAGTACTCTATTCTGCTAAAATAATTTTTTATATTCCTCAGGATATTATAACCAAAATATAATAATAATAAATGGATGTACATAAATTCTAAACCATCTACCACGTATCTGGAGGGAGACTGAAGCATAGTATTTGAGAAGAAGTATAGAATAATATTTAAGATCCCAGATTCTAGAGCCAAATTCTGTCTTCCCAGCTTATTAGTTGTATGATTTGGAATTACTTAACTTCTCTGTGCCTCAGTTTCCCTAACCAAAAATGGAGATTGAAAACAGACCTATCTCATGGGGATTTTATAATGGTTACATGATTTACAGAGAGCTTGGAATGGCATGGGGCCCCAGAAGCTACTCAATAAATGCTAAGTACTATCATTATTTCATCTACCAACATCCTGTGATTGGTCCTTTATGCAGAACCGTAAGGTACAGAGTTAATAAAACAACAACAACAACAACAAAGCAGTCAGAACACAGGGGTGCCCGGGTGGCTCAATCGGTTAAGTGACTGACTCTTGATTTCGGCTCAGACCATGATCTCGTGACCAGGGGATCGAGTCCCAGTCAGGCTCCATGCTCAGTGTGGAGTCTGCTGGGGATTGATTCTCTCTCTCTCCCTCTCTCTCTCTGCTCCTCCCTCACACACTCTGTGTCTCTCAAAATAAATAAGTAAACTAAAAAAAAAAAAAAAAAGCCAAAACACACAGAAGAAAATTGGACAAACAACCTAATGTATATGAAAGTCTCAAATTGGATGGGATAGACAATTTATGTATACATCAGCATAAAAAGTGTCAGAACAGGAAATAAGTACGAATAATTCTAATTAGAAAACAATTGATGAGCCACTACTATAAAGTATGTTTGGCAGTAAAGGGAAGGAAATCATAGCGAATGCTCTGAAAGGCTTTTCTCAAAACCTGCCTGCCAAGTGTGAACGCTTTAGCTGTGCTTCAGATGGTAGCTGTGAGTTCCTTCTTGTATGTCCTTTTAAATACTGAGGTCACAAAACTGAACATAATTTTCTTTTTTCAGATACAGAAATCTTTAAATCTCACTCTCTACCGCTGTAAATTTTGTTTAGAGAGGAGCAGAGTATCGGGTGTTTTCACTGGCCATCACTATCTTAATGTATTTGCTCAGCTCGTGCAATCTTGCGTCACAAGTCTGTGTAGGTACGCGTGCGTGCACACACACACACACACACACACACACACACGAAAGTTCCTTCCATGACAACCGAGAAGGAACAGATAAGCAAAATTTCTTCAGGTCATACTTCTGGAGGAGAAGCTCCACTACTTACAATACCACTCACCATAGGTGCCACCAACAGCTGACTGCTAGGTGACTACTGCGGAGCAGAAGAGGTGGTGGGAGGGAGGTGGGGGGAGGAGCTCAGCTGGCGTTTGCCCGACCTGCCAAGGTCCCTCAGGACATTTGCCACAGGCCGACTCCTGTCCTGCTGCCCACTGGGCTAAAGGTAACTATGAGACAAAATTCACACTTGACTTCCCAGGAGAAGCGGGTGGAGGATGGGCCAATGGGCAGCTGGGAGCACAGTCACCCCACTGCTCCACCCATGGGCAGGGACAGGCATCAGCCAGTGTCACTGCCAGTGCCAGATCTGAAAACAGACACTGTTTTCTTTCTGCCTGGCTTCCCAATGAGAAGAGACAATGGGCATATTTTTAAAAACCAGTGAAATAAACGATCAGATGCTGGGCGGCATGTCGAACCAACAGGCGACGGACCACGAAAGAAACAGATTGTCCGTGGTAGGGCCACAGCAGATTTATTCTAGAGGAACGCACAGGAGCGGAGCTGCTGCAGCTCGGGAGCACAGTGAACACACAACACACGAGGCCAGCCAGGGTGCGCGGGGGGGGGGGGGGGGGGGGGGGGGGCCGGGGGGCCTGGAGCCGGCGGCTGGGAGGACGGCGCCCACCACCCGGTCCAGGCTCTCGGCGGCGGAGCCAGCTGGTGGGGGACGTACGACACTGAGCCGGCGGTGTCGGCGGGGCGTGCTGAAGTGAGGGCTCCCTGAGCAAGGCCCGCACTCACGGAGACCGTGAGGATGAGCAGACAGATGGGAGTCGGGCCCGCTGGCAGCAGGCGGCCAGATTCCATACACAGCACAGCCAGCCTACGCTAAGCAACCCGACTGCGCCCTGTGCGGACCTGCCTGCCCCTCAAGTCACGCCCCCTGGCAGCCTTTTTCACGCCCACTGCGCCCCTGCGGCTGGAAAGGAATCTCCCACCCCTCGCAGACACACCCCTGCCCTTGGCTTTTCTCTCCCCGGGGTCCCTGAAGTCATTTCCATACAGCCCAGATCCTGTGAATCTGCAGGGGCTGTTCGACAGAATCCAGTCCTTGGAGGGGAACGTTAAATAATCCCCCCATAAACAAATACAGTCATAAGCTGGTGATTTTTTTTTCTATTTTAAGCATCAGCAGGAGCCAAGCTGTAGACAGCATTAGACGAAGAAAGAAAAATGTCTATTTCTAGAGATAAGTCTAGGAAAGAAACTTGAAGAAAAAAAAAAACACTTCAGAAAATTACTGATTTGGTAATCTTGCACCGTTGCAAGAACACTTTCTTAGATACTAATCTGTAATGCTAAGGGTTGAAACCCAGCTAAATTCTTACCTTTAGTGGGTGATAATGACAAGGTACAACAGTTTAATTCATGCCTCTCAGCTCGCAGCCAGGTGACAGACAAGCTGAAAACCAGCTTCACTTAATCAACTGGTTAATGCTGTCCACAGGAAAACTAGAGCCCATCCAATAAAGAACTAAGACAATCCTTTTAGATCCACGTGAAGAATGACTCTTAAACATGAATACAAAACATTCTAAATCTTCTTCCTTCTATGTAACTGCTATTAAGGAAAAGGCACTTCGCGTATTTAGAAATGCAGGCAGACCTCATTCAGAGAATATTAGCCACAATAAATAGCCCTTCAATGCTGCAGGTGAACATTAACACCACGCTTTAAGACAGCCCCCAACAGGTCTCTAAGAAGAATCAAGACGCACACTTGCCAACAGATGACTAAAACCCAGACAGACTGTACTTCTTATTCCAACGGTGTTCTAGTTGGAATATTTTTTTATTAAATTCTTTCAAAAGCAAATTTCCACATCACCCTCTCAGGAAGTTTACAGCCCAGGCAAGTAATAATGCTGCTATTTGCTAAGAATATGATTCAATCGGATTAAAGGCTTAAGCAGCCAGTATTTCTCAGTTGAGAACACACAAGACTATTGGCAGCTGGCTTCTCCCTTCCCCAACAGCTACACCTGCACACCCTTCCTCCCAGCACTTAGGAAAAGTGTGTTTGTTCATTTGGGTCCTTTGAATTTCCCAAAGAGCTGGAGTCTAAAACCACAGAACGACAGAGAACACAGCAATGGTTGGGGGAACATGGCACACATCCAGCGCAAAGAACCATTGTGAAGGATGCCTTTAAGTAGCCCTGTGCACAGGACAGGACACAGGACAGGATACACAGGACACGGTAGTAGAAGCTGGATTGCACGACTGTCAGGAAACAGAAGTCCTGGTATTTATCCACCCAAACTTTGGGAAGAAGAGCTGGCAACACAGCACTGATTTAGTGTTTCAGAAAGGCTTTCACATCCTGTAGCTCACCGGAACATCGCAATACAAAATGATCATGAGGAAACTGAGGCTGGAGACTTAAGAGGTTTCCCCAAGGTGTATCCCAAGACGGGGACACCAACTTGACCCTAAAGTCATGCTTTTTCCTCTACACGAACAAATTCCTAACCTCTGCGGGGCCGCTGATCCTCTCCACTGGGAACATGCACATACTTCTCTGCACATGCGGCTCACAAGTCCCCCGCAGCCCACTCCGGCTTAGAAACCGTGACAGCAGGTGGTTTCTAAAGGTCCTCAGCACTGACACTGCATGGCCTGATGAGAACCGGGCATCTGAACTCCCTTGTCTTACGTAACCACCAGGATTTGCCCCATCATCCTGGACTCTGAACATATGGGTCTAAGGCCACCCGGACACAAAGGTTTACCTCCTACCATTTTGTTTACACCACACAAAAGTGGTTTGGGGCCAGAGGTGACTCACAAGGGCATCATTCTCTAAGGACACAGGGACGCGCGCACACACACACACACACACACACACACCTCCTATGATTTTGCAGATTTATACTTACATCAGCATTTTATTTTCTTCATATTGTTTATAAACCCCCCCCCAAAAAATGGGTGACCGGGATGTTTCTCCCCTTCTAAAGTTCCTCAAGCTTTCATTCGGTTGAATAACAGCGGTTTGATGAAATACTTTGCTAGGAATGCAGCCTTGAAGCAAACCCACATAAATAGCACCCTTGCCCCAGCAGCAGCAAATGCAGAAATCCTGACATCTTTCCTTAAAAGCAGCGAGCCAAGCTGGCAACGCTGCCATTCCTTGCTCCACCTCCTGCCCTTGTACAATAGGCTATTTACAGAAGGCTGAAACTCCCCCTTTGTCCTGAGCTGGCTGGGCAGAGCTCAGCCTTGGGGAGGAACAAGAGAGCAGCAGCCAGACCGCGTGCTGTTCTTTCAGTGCCACTCCAAAACCCTTGGATTCGTGCTCCTTAACCCTGGCTGGCAATTTACCTAAAGCTAGATTTGCTTAAGCTGTCCCCTCCTGAACCAAAAGAGCAGTCGGGCTCTCCCCAAACAGGGATGCCGGCATCCACCAGTTAGAAAGGAAAACAGAGGTCTCTGTCCAAAGCCCATTCTATACCTGAATTCCTGACCACGTTTGCTGCCTTTGGATCATCTCCTCATCCTGAGCATGAGAAGGAGAGAGACCATCTGGGTAACTTCAGGATCCCACGCACGGTGGGCAAATACTTCCACAGGGAATTAATTACTCCCATCCACTGCCATGGGGTGTTTCTTCCCAACGAAGTACAGTGAACCTTAAACCCACATAATTTTCATTAAAGTGACTCTCTGGGATCACGAATTCAATTTCCAAGCAGATTTTAAAAGGAGAAATGAAGGAGAGGTGCTCTGCTTTTAGAAACCTGATTTACTGAAATATTCAAGTCAACTTGAAAATTCTTTACGACACCACTCTCTGTCCACGCCATCAAAGTCAGAAAGAGCAGGACACAAAGCGTTTAAAGGTAAGCAGGGGGATGCTTGGGTGGCTCAGTCGATTAAGCATCCGACTCTTGATTTCGGCTCAGGTCATGATCTCGTGGTTTGTGGGTTCGAGCCCCGTGTTCGGCTCAGTGCTGACAGCACAGAGCCTGCTTGCGATTTTCTCTCTCTCCTTCCCTCTCTGCCCCACCCCCACTCATGCGCGCACGTGCACGCTCTCTCTCTCTCTCTCTCTCTCAAAATAAAGAAATAAACTTAATAAAAAACTGTAAAGGTAAGCAGAAGGCGAGACTAATTTTCTAACCGGTAATATTAGGGCCATACCTCACCTGTTCATATTGGCCACCAAGCCATGACTCCCATATACGCCCCCAAGTAACGAGATTCCAAATACAATGTGCCCAACTTGAATGGATAAACTCGTAGGGCTTAGATGCAATGGTCAAAGTCTATCCCTAACAGCTTCTGTATTTATTAAATTACATATCTATTGAAGTCACGTGACAAAATAAATTACTTTAGAAATGTGTGCTCTTTCCCTACTTACATTTCCCTGATAGTTTATTAAAATTCTTTGAACACACTTCTTCACACAGGGTCTAAGGCATCCCTAGAGCCAGCCACTTTTGGAGCCACTTTTGCCTTCGTAAGGTCAAGCCTCCAGAAATAGCAACCCAGCTAGTGTTAAATTCCTTTGCTCAGGAAAAGTTGAATTCACTTAGTTGGCCTTTCTGAGAACGAGGCAGTTTCAGGAAAGGTGCCTTCTCTACCTGATGGTGTTCAAAAGGAAGTGACCAAGAGGACACCCCCACAAAATGAAAGCCTCAGTGACACATGATGACTACAAGAGGGTTGTCGGAAAATCCCCACCCTCTCTTGGGTGCAGGTGCATTACTTAACATTCAAATGTGGGTGCAAACCGTGAAAAACTGGCAGACCCCATTCGTGAGGCTTGGAAATCAAAAACGTAACACAAATATACACACAAAACAGTGCAAAACGAGGTGGCAGTAAGTGCACAAGAAATTCTGAGAGACGGCACACGCTCTCAAGGATTGCTGCATGCAGAAAGCAAAAGTGAGCCGGTCCTCGCAGGATGAGGGAGGCCCAAGAACGTGAGCTCCACTTCGGGCTCTGGGGATAGGACAGGACGGCCAGAAGCAACTCCCCACCTCAGCTCTAGGATTTTTGGCCAGGTAATCTGGAACAAGTGACAGGATTCCACTAGGTAGGAGAAAGGAAGGAAAAATCAGCTTGAAATTGCGCTTTCTTTAAGAGCCACCGTTTGCTAAGCACTTGCTGTGTATCAGGCACCGTGCTGAGTAATCAGACACATGACGAAAATGTCATCCTCCTAACGGTCCTTACTGTACGGAGTCCTCATTAGCTTCGACTCAAAGACAGGAGACTGCGTAGGAGAAGTCAGGTGTCCTGCCTCAGCCCCACACAAGAACAAGACCAGAGGCCAGGACCGAAGGCAAAGCCTATGGACCATAAGAGGCAGGCCTGTCACCGAGGCACACGGTGGTTCAAATGCAGACGAAGGTGCAAGGCGATGAAGAGGATGCCAAGAAGCTGGGACAGACAGAGCTTTAAAAAGCCAGGATCTGAATCCCAATGTCCACCAAGCGATGGAGGGATACACACGAAATGTGGCCTGTGCAGGCGATGGAATATCCCTCCGCCTTAAAAAAGAAAAAAAAAAAAAAAAAGGAGATTCTGATACAGGCCATAAGCTGGATGAACCTACAAAACGTTATATGTGTTCCAGGGACTTCGATGAGGCAAATTCAAAGAGACAGAAATGGAAGCTACAGGAGTGGAGGGTGGGAGGGGAAAGGGGAGTTATTGCTTCACAGGTACACACTTTGTGTTGGGGATGATGAAAAATTCTGGAACTCGGTAACGGTGACAGTTACACAATATCGATAATGTAATGAATGCCAATGAACTGTATGCTTAAAGTGGCTAAAATGGTAAATTTTATGTTATGCCTACTTTACGATAAGGCATTTTTAATCGCTAAAAAACAAAACAAAACAAAACAGTATTTAGTAACTCAGTGGATATAAGTGGGAAAAAAGAGTCGGAGTCGGAGGGCTGGGTTTTTGAGCCCGGGAGATTGACCGGTGGAACAATGAGGAGCAAAGCGGTGGGGGAGGCTGGAAGACGGTTTGTAGGCAGGTTCCCAGGGTCCTGGAAGCCTCCTTGTGCGAGTGGACTGGCCCATCCTCTCCCCACGCGTCTCTGGGAGAGCTCCCCTCCGGTTCCCTGCCTCAACAAGGCTGGGAGGGCCAGTATCCCAGGGTGGAGCTCTGGCCCATTCCAAGAGTCTACCAGAAAGTCTCCCCATGCCTCCAGGCCCACGCTGCATTCTCCAACCTTGGGGTCTCCTTCCCTTACGGCCTCCTCCCAAGCCCTGTCTTAATAACATGTCCAAACCGACCCAAATAGTTCAGTTGCTCTAATAAATCCTTACGTGACCTCCTCAGTCAGAATATGTTATCTGTAGCCCTTGCGTGACCCTTAGCATCTCCTATTTTATACTTATGTTGAGCGTCTGCTTCTCTTACATAGATGCTTCTCTCTCCTGGGGCCAGGGCCCCTTCCCATCTGTCTTCATAGGCCCCTGATGCTGGATATACTGCCTTGCCCAGAACAGGTGCTTCATGAACAGTTACGGAGTTAGGAACGACCCTCTGTGATTCTGACCAGTTTTCTGCTACAGGCCCCAGGAGGGTGTATTTATAGAACAGTGATTCTCCAAAGAGCAAGGAGGTATTTGAAACATTTCTAAACTTTAGCATTCTCCCTGTACACCCCATGCTGCTGCTGCTGCTGCTGCTGCTGCTGCTGCTGCTGCTGCGAGCCATTGTGCTAGAAAGGAGTAAGCAGCACCTCCTAGGTGATGTGGAGGGGAAAAGAAAAAGCTTGCAAGACACTGATTTAAAGGCTACATAAAAATACTCCCTTGCCCCTTGTTGTGATGAGCACTGGGTGTTTTATGTAAGTGATCAGTTACTACATTCTACTCCTGAAGTCAGTAATGATAACTAAAAAAAAGCAAAACTCTCTTGCCCATCTTCCCATGATGTTTTTCATTTCTCAAACTGTTACACTTCTACATAATGTCACCTCAAGGTCATCTAAGGGCAAGGATCCTCTTTCTCCTTAGCAGATGTGTAGACAAATATTCAGACAGGAGACTGTGGATTACTTTTTGAAAGATCAAGGTTGCCCACAAGAAGGGGAAGAGGGTAAACAAATACCTCTCTTGAGTAGAAGTGCAAATGCCAGAAGGAGGGCTTGAGTCCAGAGCTTGATACCCGGCTGGCCACCAACGTCTAGAAGTGACTATTCTATGACAGAAAAGAGAATCCTCTAAACCAGAGAAGCATCCCAGGAGCTAGAGAGCAATGGTGCGACTGCGGTGAGGAGAGCCCTCAGAGACTCCCCGAACACCGAGCACGAGCACGAGCACCGGGTGGGTGGCCATTTGAGCGGTAAGGGATGCTGCAAATATGACTTGCCCAGCATTCTCCGGAGGGCGGGGGGTGGGGGGGAGCCATCTGGTTCTCCTCCCTTCTCTCTTCAGCATAGACACGAAGACCTGCCATGTCCAGCCAATTGGGGAAGTGATAATTCTAGTTTGGACATGCCCAGCGAAGACATCCAGGTTATGTGAGTGGCATGGATTCACGAGGGAAAGTTTCTATTGAAAAAAAAAAAAAAACTCTTAAGAGAAGCAAGATGTTTCCGTTGGCCTTCAAACACTGTTAACACTGTTAAGTGAGTTCTCAGAAGTCACTTAGACGAGGCAGGGACATTTCTTGGTAACGGTCGGAGAAGGGGCAGGCTTGGGCAAAATGGGTGACCTCAGCCAGTCAGCCTCACTTCAGCTAATGGAGACAAGACCAGTTTGCTAGGTTGACCCAACCCTTCTGAAGAGGGTTCTGTGGGCCCGGCCCCCCACCTGTCAACTCACCAAGTGAATCCAACAAGGCATGTTATCTCAGCTGACATCTGGCCCAGGAAGGGCCCTAATTATGTCTGTAGGACTGTGTATTAGAGAACACGACACCATGGTCCGGGGGGTACGGCCCATTATGTACAGCCTATTATGACCATAGCTAGAGAAGGAAATAAAATTCCTGTTGCCACGAAAATAATCCACAACAGACTCTCCATCTTCCCGGCCTCTGGGAAACCACAAAGCAAGGCAGGAAGCAGGAGGCTCCTCTTCCTGGGAGGTGGAGAAGAACTTAATAGTTAAGAGGACGAATGTCCTTTTACAATAGCCAGAGCCAGACCCCGTGAGGCAGGAACTCCTGTCCACTCAGGGCGCTGGAAATGGGGAGTAGGGTCCCTCTGTTTGAGAAACCGCACACAGAGAGGGTACCTAAGTCCTAGGGTCCCTCCGGATGTTTTGTCCCAGACTAGTCACTTTTAGGAGTGAATACGGAAGGAGACAAAACAGGAAGAGTAGGAGGTAGGCTCAGACGTAACAATCTGGTTGTTTCAGGTCCCGGCGGTGCCCCTGATGGGCAACAAAAATCTTGAGCTAGCTTCGTCGCTGCCTGTGTGGGCCTCCGTGGGGATAAAGAAAGGACGGGAATAGAGGAAATGTGTGCCCCCTTCAATCACTGACACCATGGAGCATTTCCAAGACAAGGCCAGAGAAGGCAAAAGATGGTGACACACCCCTGACGTTCAGAACTGAACAACAGGATTCCACCACCACCCAGAAACTCCAGATGACAGCACGACACAGAGAAAAAATAACTGTTAGAAACTGCCAATTCTAGGGGCGCCTGGGTGGCTCAGTCGGTTAAGCAACCGACTCTTGATTTCGGTTCAGGTCATGATCTCATGGTTTGTGAGTTCGAGCCCCGTCCGGCTCTGTGCTGACAGTGAGGAGCCTGCTGGGGATTCTCTGTCTCTCTCCTTCTCTCTCTGTCACTCCTCCCTCCCCTCAAAATAAATAAATAAATAAATAAATAAATAAATAAATAAATAAATAAAATTAAGGAAAAAAAACTGTTAATTCTATGCTGTGGCATTTGGGTATTTATGATTTTATTATTCTACTATGTACTTTGCTGTTATTATTTTTTTATTATTTTTTTTTTATTTCTCAAGATAAAGAAGATATAACTAGGTCAATTCAGTTCATTTCCTCTTGTATTTATGTATTTCCCACCTGCTGCATAAACGGCCTCGGGCGGCAACCTGTCCTTCTAGGAGAGCGACAGATGGGGTGGAAGCCCTGCCCAGAAAGTCCATCCCTAGGCTCCCACCGTCCGTGTTGGGCCCTGACCAGCTATGTGGGCACTTCCACGTAAGGGCACCTTTGAGAAAGGTTCCACTGCTAATGAACAAAATCACAGGGAAAAAAACCCCACTTTCCCTCTCTCCCAAACAGAAGTCGAACAGCATTTGCGGTGTTTCCTCTGCCTTCAACGAGTTTAGGGTATCAGTGAACAAACACACCTGCGAGAAAGAGTTAACCTAACTATCTAGACGAAAAGTGAAGAAGTAAGTGGTGGAGGGCTTCGGGAGGGAGAGAACACTATGGATGAACCAGAGTGCGATGGGAGGGCCGGCTAGAGAGCCAGGTGGAAGCAGCCAGAGGCAGGTGGTGGGGGTGAAATGCCCTGAGACCCAGCTCGTGCCGGCCGGTGCTGGGGCAGGGGCGGCTGGCAGTTAGAACGACAGAGCCACAAACCAGGGTGGAGGATGCCCTGCCTCCACCCGGGCTAAGCAGCCGTTAGCTGCAGGAGCTTGTCCCCGTGCAGCGGGGTGTAGTTTGCTGAGCGTCCCATGTCCCCGCCAGGGTGAGGCCTGGTGCAGGAGACAGCGAAGAACAAGTCCCAGTCCTTGCTCGCAGAGGTCACCACGATCAGATAGCAGTGACCTGGATAAGAAGGCTGAAAGGACACAAGGTTGGGTAGAGTTACTTACACCTCTTAAAATAGATCGAGGTTTCAGAGGGACTGACAAACTAGTGGACCGGCTTAGCGGCACAGGGTTAAGTGGGAGATAGAACATAGACAGACCTCTACCCAGAGAGGAAGGCCGGCCACTCACACATGGGGACGCTTTTGAGGGTTTACAGATTTCAGCGTGGGACTGTTGTGTCCCTAAACAGCAGAGATGAAGGGAGCCCACCAAATATGCTTAGGCTGTGGGCCTCCTCAAGACAGAACAGAGCCTTTGAAAGAGGCTGGGACCCCGTTCTGACTTTTCGATTTCATCAGCTCTGGGGAAGACGTTGGTGGTGTCGGGGGAAGCAGCATGTGAAATAGAGAGAGAGTTGCAGGATTAAGCCCACTGCAGGAGGAGGGAAAAGGGCGGGGCTGGAATAACTCCAAGGGTGCGGGGAACCATGGGAAGAGTGGGTGGCCCGCAGGAGGCTGAAAACCTAACAAATCCAACAAGTTGCAGAGGACTGTAGAGTAACGACCTGGCGTTTAAAAGAAGGAAAGGAAGACAAAGAGATGGTCTCATCTGGCTGTTACCTACTTGGAACATGTGACACTAGCTTGGGGTCTACTTTCCCCGTACGTTTTGTTTATATTTTATTATGAAAATGTCCACATGGATTTAAAAGTACATAGAATAGGAAAACAAACCCCCATATGCCCATGACCCTAGCTTCGGCTTTCCCAGGATCAACACTTTGCTAATATTGTCTCATTTTACACCCATTAAAAAAAAAAACAAAAAAACAATTTTAAAGCAAATCCCAAACATCTTACTATTCAGGTGACACTTCTGAGGCCCATTCGGCGCTATGATCCTGCAGTTTGGGGAACGATTTGCGGGGAGTAAAACTGACTAGCACATCCACATGCTGCTTCCTGCTAAGTGACTAAACGTTCAACAAAGAAAGCCAACCTAAATATTGACTAGAGGTGCTACACCCAGCATGATATTTGATTGTCACACAAAGAAAGGTCTATCTGTTCAATCTGAGATTTACAGAGCACTCCATATCAAACATTGCTCCCATCTCAGGAGACACAGTAGTGAATAAATCAGAAAATAAAATAAAATCTTTGTCCTGACTTTAAGGCTTCTGCGTTTTCAAGCTTTGGGTCCAAAGTCAAAATATACTCTGGATTTAACACGACTCTCCTGAAGTCCAAGACCACTTTTAAAAAATTTTTAAATTTATTTCTTTAAGTTCAAGTTAGTTAACATACAGTGTCATATTGGTTTCAGTAGAACCCAGGGATTCATCACTTACAACACCCAGTGCTCATCCCAACAAGTGCCCTCCTTAACGTCTGTCACCCATTTAGCCCATGCCCCCCCACGTACCTCCCCTCCGGCAACCCTCAGGTTTGTTCTCTGTATTTAAGACTCCCTTATGGTTTGCCTCCCTGTCTGTTTTTATCTTATTTTTCCTTCCCTCCCCCTATGTTCATCTGTTGTGTTTCTTAAGTTCCACATATGAGTGAAATCATACGACGTTTGTCTTTCTCCGGCTGACTTATTTCACTTAGCATAACACACTATAGTTCCATCCATGTTGTTGCAAATGGCAAGATTTCATTCTTTTTGATCACCGAGTAGTATTCCACTGCATATGTACACCACATCTTCTATATCCATTAGTCCATCGATGGGCATTTGGGCTCTTCAAATGACATACTGGATAAAGGGTTAGTATCCAAAAGTCTATAAAGAACTTAGCAAACTCAACATCCAAAAACCAAATAATCCAGTGAAGAAATGGGCAGAAGACATAACTAGACACTTTTCCAAAGACATCCAGATGGCTAACAGACACATGAAAATATGCTCTACGTTATCAGGAAATACAAATCACCACCACAATAAGATACCACCTCACTTCGAGACCAATTTGACATCAATCACAACCTAGTTTCGCAAAGGAGTTTCGATTCCCCCTTAACTGAAAAACTGAGTTCTCTTGCTCTTTTTTTTTTTTTTTCCAAGTGGCATTCAGAGGTATCTTGCCATGCTGTTGGTAGAGAAGGAGTTAATTTTCCGGTTCTCTGAGCTTTTTATAATGCATCCAAACTAATCAATAAATGCCTCTTAATATGTAACTACATTTATAAACTCTAGACATTTGCAAATATTTTCTGAACATTATAAAATACACATATATGAATTTAAGCTAAAAAATGAGTATCTGTAGTAGTTCTAATATACCTACCCTGCACCCTGGATGGCCTACCTCCACCACGGGGCACATGGGCCCAATTTTGGGACGACTGAGCAGTTCTTGCAGCTTCTCTGGGCACCTGCCTGGCTAGAGTCTCTGTCAGTTCTTGACTCTGGGAGGCAACAAATAAAAGTGCTAATTGCAGGGGTGCCTGGGTGGCTTAGTCAGTTAAGTGTCTGAGTCTTGCGATTGGCTCAGGTCCTGATCTCACAGTTCGTGAGATCGAGCCCTGGGTCGGACTCCACGCTGAGCATGGAGCCTGCCTGGGATTCTCTCTCCCTCTCTCTCTGCCCCTCTCCCCCTCGTTCTCTCTGTCTCTCTCAAAATAAATAAATAAACATTAAAAACAAGTGCTAACTGGAGCACCCCCCCCCCCCCGAAAAGCTTGCTGCCGCTAGGGGGCAGTGTAACAGTGCTTGCACACAGACTTTCCGTCTAAGAGGGAGACAGAGGTAATCAACAACTCCGTGAGGGAAAGGAGTTGGAGCGGGCAGGACACTGGCAGTGAAGTCACCTGGCCCAAGCCTGAGAGCCCGAGGGGGCTGGGCCAGCTACTCTGGAGGAAGGAGAATCAAGGTCGCAGGGCCACGGCAGCCCAAAGCTTCAGCCCCTGCCTCACGGGCCAGGGATGTTCAGTCTGCTACACTTTAGAGGGGTGCCAGCCTCAATGGCGCTCATCTCTGATTCCTGTCCGAAGAGGGCAGCACAGGCTGGCTCTGTCTTCACAGTCTAGCCTGTCTCTGGGCTCTCAGCCACACCTCTCTGAATCTCGGTTCCGTCCTCCCATGAGGTGGTTGGTTGGACTGCTTGGCAGGCAAGTTCCCTGCCAGCCCCACATTCTGGGGCACCTTGGAAGCGTGCCTGAGGAACAATGCGGGTAATTGTCCTACAGAAGGAACAAACAGCTATTTGACCATTTCACTAGTAGCACAGAAACAAGGTATGATTTTAAGGAGGAATACCAGGTAAATGAAGACGACGGTACAGTTATGTAAGATTATCTAGAACTTGACACTGATCTGCTTCCCTTCCACATCCCGCAAAGCCTACTTACAACCACCTGCTGTTGAAACCTCTCTGAAAGTACCCTGAAAGAGACACCACGGCTGTACTCCTAAACACTAAGTTCAACCCAACGAAAGCACAGGCTTGGTCTAGTGATTTTCGATACCTTGATCTTTGCTGAAAGATCTCAGTTTTGCGCAGCATCATAATTTACAAATTTGGAACACTGAAATGTATATTCTTGTCAGCGATCCCCTTCTACAGGACACCTGACTGTCTGAATGTCTCCTGGTCTCAACTGGACATCAGACAACATTAAGTGCTTGCTAGCAGTTAAGGTGCCACGTTAAATGCTGCTGAAAACATGCAAAAGATAATGATTAGGTCTCCTACATGCCCAGAGCTTAGAATGCGGCTGGGGAGTCTATATGAGGAAGCAAGATATGCTCACATGAAAAGGCAAATGAAGGAGAGAGGGGGGTGCTATTCATAACACGAATAACCAGTACAGCCAGGTATCAACCGATCCAGAAAGAAGTAGGCCACTGCCCCAGAATGGGTTCAGGAGATCCTTGGATGGACCAGGCACCAACCCTTCAGAATCTGAATTAGGGGTGGGGGCACTTGGAGTAGCAGCTATTCCTAACCAATATGGGAGAATTTCAGCATTTTAACCACCACTGCAGCTGCTGGCGCATCTCAGCCAGCTGAACGTTAGCCTAGGGTTCCAGTGAGGGATCCAGAGTCTCTGAGGAGCAGGTCCACGAGGAAGGAGGCTGGAATAAGGAATGTCATTGCAGACAGGCCACAGTAAATGCACAGGGTCCATGAGGCCCTTCTAGGACATGGGAAGGCCACTCAGGCCAAAGAGAGAGCTCACGGATAGAATCTTGGGATGCAGAGACCTTGGTGCAATCCCGTGCTCCCAGAGTCTGCTTTCCAAAAGTCCCGGGATGTGGGTGGTTTGGGACAGGCACAGGAAACAGCAGGTTGGAACCAGACTCTAGAAGCTCCCAAGAGCCAAGCTAAATAAAGACTTGGGACCTTATAGAGGGAGCCCTGGAAGGCTTCTGGGCAGAGGAGGGACTCAATCAGAGAGTTATTCATTAAGGAAAGTCATCATTCTCTCCCTCTTTTTTCAACGAGGGGTCTCTACTGTCTCAACCAGAGAGGTGACAGGCTATGGTTTGGGCAGTGACGTTGAGGAAAAATTGGTGTATGTTGTGCAATACTGTACAGAGTAAGTGAAGATAGGTCGACTGCAGGGCACAAAACAAGAAGTACACTGAGATCTGGTCATTCTCCGAACAGGCCCGGGGCCCAGGAACAAACTCCACTGGGTATCATGGCCAGAGGGGAACACAGGTTGTGTAACCTGGGCTAAATCACCCATGACCTGCACAACGATTACTGTGTCTGCAAGGGAGCAAGTTATGCTATTTCGATGTTCAGGGAGCCTGAGATATTTAGAAGTGCCGCAGACAAAGGTGACTCAGGAAGCAAGTATATATGTGGGAGCTGGGGTTCCCGCCCCTGCCCCCTGCAACCACAGCAGCCCTGCTTTTATTCCGTACCTTGGGGTTCTGCCTAAAACTGTACTAGAAAAAAGGCACCCATATCCAGTAGGCGATATAACACTGTGCCTCCAAACCCTGAAAACTCACAATTCTGTTCTCTTGTCTCTAACATGCTGAGAAAGTCTATTTTTGGTAAAAGTAACCCGAGATGCACAGCAGGAAGCAAACCTACGTGCCATGGTGAGACCAATCTCTTACTTAAGTGAGTGGCTCGACCATCTCTGCCGAGCGTGGGTCCCTGTTCCCAGCCACACCCTCTCTTCCTGCCACACACTTGATGCATTACCCGTGCACCTCGACGGTTCACCAGTCTTAATGCGACCAAGGGCAGGCAAAGCCTTTAACTCTTTAATTCTCTAGAAAGTCATAGCTCTGGACCAGGTGATCTTGTCACTCACTGAAGCAAGCTGAATCAAAATTTGTTGTCATTTCAGCGCTCTGGTGGTACAGGACAGAGTGTAAAAATGAGGCCAGGAGATATCAAGGAACAACGACACGGAAAAAGAACCACTTCTGTCCTGTCTTGCCACTAGCTAGGTAACCTGGAACTTTGCTGACCCTCCTGGGCTAAGAACCTTTCAAGCTCTAGGGAGGCAGTTGAGCCAACCAATTAGGAGCTCAGGCCCCGAAGTCTGACTTGCGTAGGTTCAAATCCTGGTTTGGGCAACTTCATTCCTGCCCTTATTCTTTTATCTTTTGTAAAGCAGGGATAATAGCAGGACCTACCTTGCAGGGAGGATTAACTGAATTCACACGATATCAGAAGCACTGAGAACAGCGCCTTGGACTGTTGGCTGTTATCACCTTTCACGTCCTGAGCCTGCCCCTGCTGGGCTGTGGCCACTGCCTCAGTCAGCTCACAGACCCTGCTTTGTAGCTGACGGCTGAGCCCTGAGGGAGAAACTAGTCTCTGTAGCAACCTTCTCTTTACTCTGGTTATTTAAAGAATAAACAGTGTTCGAGGTATTTGGGCCTTAGATATACGCACATTTCTCTCACAACCAACCTGAGGGGAAAGTACCAATTTCTTCCTCCGCCACAACTGTGCAAAGGGACAGATAATACATTTATCAGAAGTCCTTCCAGAAAGAGGAAATGGTATAAATGTCAATCCACGTTTCCTCCTTTGATGCCCTCATTTTTTCCACTTATCTTTCCAGACCATGAAATCGACAGCTTTGGACTAGAACACATGAACCCAAAAGTTCATTAAAACCATTCACTAACAAAAATAATTTTCAAATCATTGCCAGTGTCAACAGTTTTAAAGCAGAACACGCCTTAATTTTTCCAAAAGATACATTAAACACAAAAGAGGCTTGGCAAACCGTTCTGACGCAGTTGTTCTTAAATATCCAACAGTAGGAGAAGGGTAAGTAAATTGGAACATATCCCTTACACCACATTATGCAGCCATTCTCAAAACTTAGTTTTGGAGGAGAAGGTAACAACATGGAAGAATGCTCACAATATAACTTAGGTGATTAAAATTAAACTATCAGGAGAGCCTAGGTGGCTCAGTCAGTTAAGCGTTGGACTGTGGCTCACGTCATGATCTGGTTTGTGAGTTTGAGCCCCGCGTCAGGCTCTGTGCTGACAGCTCGGAGCCTGGAGCCTGCTTCAGATTCTGTCTCCCTCGCTCTCTGCCCCTCCCCCAATCGTGCTCTGTCTCTCTCTGTCTTTCAAAAAAAAAAATGTTAAAAAAATTTTTTTAAAAACATTAAGAAATTTTTTAAATCATCAAAATTTTTATCTTCAATTAAAACTATATGCTTAAAGTACAAAAAAAAGTTGTTTAGAAAAACACTAAAAGGAAATACACAAAAAGGTTAATAGCATCTATTCTCTTGAAGACCTTTTTTTATAGTTCCCAAATTTTCTAGAAGCAGAGGTTCGTGCTATAATGTAAAAAGTATATAATATACAATATTCCTATGTTAATATAATTCTTATAAAAGTATATATTCCTATTATAAATACTTTCACATTTACATGCTAAACTTTTTATAATTTTATATTTTATATACATATACATACACACACATATGTAGGTTTTCTGAGGCAAATGGTTTTGAATTAGGTGTTAGATAGCTTTCAAATTTCATTTAAAACTTGAAAAATCCTCATAAAGAGAATTAGCCCAGGTACCGACACAGAGCCACCAGTTTTGAAATCTTAGATTTTTTTTGTGCCTCCAGCCAAATGCATTCTTCTAGGCAGGCAGCACAGGGGAAGAGAGCACTCACCTACACCTAAGCTTTCGTCCAAAGAATGTGCCCTCCCTGCAAGCCAGCCATGTTTCAAGAAAGGCTCCATATTTCATTCTGTCCTCGGAATTGCACAAAAGTTACAACAAACCAAATTCCATATTGTCTACAACTCAGCCAAGAACTTCTAAACGTCAGGATGTAAAGAAAAAGCAGAGAAAGTAACATACCACCGATTACACAATAGCTTCCTCTTGTCAATTTTTTCAAATTATGTATCACTTTGGGCTCACACAAACTAGAAATTCCTGTTGAGCTGTCATCTGGGCATTTTCGGTAAGGAATTGGAGATAAAAGGACAATCTTGGAGTTGCAGCCACAAACACTGGTAAATTGCCTCCACTTTCTAGCTTGTGCGCTTTCCAAACGTGTTTCTGTAAAAGCTCTCAGAGCCCCTTCAAGTACTACAATGTTGAAAATTAAATCTAACCACGTGCAGCTTCAGCTCAGCTCTGTTCAAGGAGACTTTGTCTCTAGGCATGAGTGCCAAAGACAAATGATCCTGATGGGTTTGTCTGACCGCCAAGTTGGACTGACCACCTGCAGTAAACACTGTGCATCTACAGTCTACCTCCTGACGAAGAACCTGCCTGCGAGAGAGAAAGGCTTGGATCCCAAGATTTCAAGTAAGGCCACAGGATACCAATAGCTTGGAGCTGCCTTAAAGGAAGTTCCTCTGTATTTTTTAACACAAGAGTCTATCCCATTGCATCATCCAAACAATACTGTTCATAAAACGTTATTAATGGATTCTAACTTAACAGTATTTGGATACGAAAGTCGGTATGTGCAGAAGAATAATGAACTCATGCTTTATGAGGCAAACCTGCCCAATACATTCAGCAACTGCCCTTAAAAATTATACATATTCATCTCGGGTTATGGAATCTCAACATCTAGAAATTACTAGTATTCTTATAGTCTTGCTCTTTCCAGAAAAGTGAAACTTGAAGGGAGAGAGGAGAAATCCCCAGCTGTGATGACAGAACAACCTGGTCTTTCCCCAGCCCCTCCTCTGAACACAACCATTTTCCACAAGCCAGCTAACATCAAAAACGAAAGACATAGTAAGGCCTGTGGCATGTGAGCATGCTTTCAGTTATTTCAAACTTTATCTGAAAGAGAGGTAGCTAGGAAAATACCTCTATGATATAAACCGAAACCTGTCCCAACCTGCACTTGTCACAATTAGCTATCTCTTAAACACCCCAAGTGAAAAAGCCCAGAGATCTCTTTTGAGTCAGGCTGCCTGCAATAATAATGAAAATATTGCCAAAATATGCATAACAGAGCCAGGAAGGAAATAAGTCAAAATGCTTATAATTGTGAGGGAAGGGTGATTAAAAAAAAAAAAAAAGTTTTTTTCTGTTCACAGTAAATGCATAAAACAGAGGTCTATAATATGCCTACACTATTTGAAGGGAGGAAGGGAGGTATGAGGTTGGCTACTTTTGAAGATTTTTTTCCTAGTCCTAGAATCTTAGCTCATGAAAGACTTTCGTTTAACGCAGACCTTTCACAACTAAGGAGTCAAGTTTCAGACTGGGAAGGGATTCTCCCAGTTGAGTGAAGGCAAGAAAGAACATCTCATCTCAGAAGACCGGCTCCATGCTGATGGGAAGCAAGATTTCCTTTAAAAGTTCCACCTCCTCAAGTCCACTAATGTGCCCATTGAACCTGCCATGGCCACTTGAAAATGCAGAATCAACCAGAAACTTTCGATTGACTTTTTGTTTGTGTTAAGCAAATAACTGTTTACACCGAGATAAACACAGGTGAAATTTGTGTCAGACACTATGACATTTCATGTTCTTCTCATGCTAAGCAAAGACGAAAAATAAAAGAAAGGGTACTGACAGTCGGGGGGCACTTTGGATGCTCCTGTATCAAGAAGATGCTCAGAACTGTTAACTTTAAATGGCAAACAGCACATCTACAATGGTCTTAATTAAGCTCCATCACCTTGTAAGTAGGTGGGGTGGGGAAGGGATCTGCGATTGTAAATACACACTGATAAGTGTCGGTCTCTAGGTTCTAGTCCACGTGACCATTCAAGTCCTTTACCACCACTTTCCCAGGCTACAAGACGATAGATATCATCGCTGCTTCCTAATTTCAAAAAACACCAGGCTTCTTACATCAGTGACTCCAACACGGCTATGGGCACTCCTCCAGAGACACCGCGAGAATTTCTCCTTTTAGCAACCGGCTTTTGAGGCTGCATTCGACCCTCCTACAAGCGCTCCGCGCAGGGGCCACCATCACGCCGAGGTAGCAGGACGTTCCGGCTCCGACGCTTTCAGGCGCGGTCCGAATGCGCCTCAAAAACCCTGTCACGGGGACAGGCGCCCCGGCCCCGCTGGACCATCCCTCGCATCTGAAGCTCGGGGTCCGGCTTCCGGGACGGGCGGGTCCCCGCCGTCACACAAACCAGAGGCCGGTCCCGCGGCGCGCGTCACCCGGACCCCGCCGTGCACCAGCCCCCGCGCCCGCGCAGCCCGCGGGAAACGGCGGCCGGGCATCCCCGGCTCAGGCACAGGAAGCGGCGGCGAGCTCTGGCGGCCCGAAGGCCTCCGCTGCCGGGAGAAGGGGAACCGAGGGCAGAGGCCGGAAAAGCGGAACGTCCCCGGGAGTCGAGGGGCGGCTCACGCGTCTCCGCCGCGGCCGTCGCCTCCCGGGCTCGGGCCGGCGGAGCAGCCTCAGCCCAGCGCCTCCGCCGAGACCACCGGCGCCGCAGCCGGGAAAAACGCGGCTCCCGGCGGCAAAAGCACTCACCTCCTCGGCTGGCCGGGCCGCTACGCCGCCGGCTGTCACCTCAGCCCACTGCCTGCCCAGCGCCGACTCCGGATGCTATTTAAGGGCGCCGCCGTAGTCGCTGCGCCCTGGCTGCGCCCCAGCCTCAGCCGCCGCGGAGCCAAGCTGCTGCGAGTGCGCCAGCCGCTCCCGCCCCGCTGGCTCCGCCCCGGCCCCAGGCCCCGCCTCCGCTCTCAAGCCCCGCCCCCGACGCGCGCCCATCTCCCGTCTGGGTGCGCGCGTGCCGGGCTGCCTGCTGGCGGGTGCAGGGAGGCGGCGAGCAAACTCAGGAAGAGTCGCTTCTCCTGCCTTCGATTTCATAGCGAATCTGTGGAAGGGCAAAGGGTATATTGTAGAGCTTCAACCTAGAAGCCCGGCCAGCCCTGGGGTCCCGTTGCCATGAGGACCGGCAGACGCCCTTTGTCATTTTCCTCCCCCAATTGCCTGCCTTGCTGACTTCTAGGCGGGCAAGGATTAATGCGGGAGCAGGGGCGGGGGCGGGATCCTGGTGACCAGAGGGCTTCCTTTGCCTTTTTTTTTTTTTTTTTCTTGTCATCCACATGCACGACCCCTTTTAGCCCGATTTCACCACGGTTTTCACATGGAGTTTCGCCATAGTCTTTGGCTGGGAACACTCTTGTCTGGACTTCTGCAATGCCCTGGTCGTGAAGCAACGTTGAACAAATCAAACCGGGTATAGTGAGAGCAGAATGCAGGCTTGATATTGCTCAAGGGCACTATTCACCTGCCAAGTTCTTGGGGCCTGTATATCCTGCTCAGCAGTGGCTGTGGTTTTGAGGGGTTCTGCATCCCTGCGTTGGCCATTTGGAATGAACTCAGGCACAGAGGCTGAATGCTAGTGAGGGCGAAAGTACTCTTGGAACTCATGCAATCTGCTTCCAGAGCATATGCACATAATAACCACTGGACTGGACTGATACTTACGTTTTTGTGAGCCTGAGCTCCCCGGACACCTCAAGCTTATTGGGTTCCCTGGAGCAACTAATATCTCAAGGACTTACCTCCCAAAGTGTGCCAGGTACCCCAGGACAGCAATGGTGAGGGCCACCCACACTCCAGTGGCCTCTGTAACCGCTCAGTTCTCCAGGATCCCCTTCTACACATAGGCTCTCCATCTAAAATTAGAAATGTACTCCACTTTCGTTTTTATTGCTTTCCACTTGGTTTCTCTGCTCAGATCTCTCCTCACCCATGATTTCATCATTTGAGCCTCTTCTTTTTTTCTCTTGCTTCTCTAACTGGTCCTTCCGCCTCTCCATAGGCACGTCCAAGTTCTGTGCTGTATTGGTTTGTAACCTGCCATTACACGGTATCACAAACCAGGTAGCTTAAACAGAAATGTATTGTCTCACGGTTCTAGAGCCGAGAGCTTCAAAATCAAGGTGTGTGCCCGGTTGGTTCCTTCTGAGGGAGAAGGGAACACAATTCAACCCCACAACACGTGACAGCTGTCACTGTCTTCCCTGTCCCTTCCCCCTCCAAGACACGTTTCTTCTAACTGGCATGCCCTTCCCTGATTTCTAGCCCTAGTGCAGATAATTTAAGGCCCTAGCGTAGGAGAGGCACACAACCAGGGATTACATCTCAATTCCTACTCTCTGTGGTAGAGCTGCTGTGTGATGTAGAGTGGCAAGTTCAGGTTTCTCCTCTGGAAATAAGAGGACTAGACTAAATAACTTCTCAGGTCCCTTTCAGTGCTAACACTTTTTTAAAAAACGTATCTCCCTTGTCATTTCAAAAAGTTTCACACTTGATGGCGTTGTCCTGTGACCACCAGATAAAGACTTTGAAGGTAAGCAGTATTGCACGGTGGTTGAGCACATAAGCCACATAAGCTTTGGAGTTGGGCAGCAAGGCCCGTCTCACCCTCTGTAAGACAGGAAGAATGGGACCTACCTCAGAAGGATGTTGTTGGGACTGACAGCCCACGATCTCAGTTTTGTCATTAAATAAAGGTTCTGTACTCCATAGTTGGGGGCTCCATTTTGTGACTCCGGGAGAGGTAGAAACCCAGTCTTTTTTTAAAAATTTTTTTTAACATTTATTCATTTTTGAGAGACAGTGTGAGCGGGCAAGGCACAGAGAGAGAGATGGAGACACAGAATCCCAAGAAGGCTCCAGGCTTTCAGCTGTCAGCACAGAGCCTGACGCAGGGCTTGAACTCACAGATAGCAAGATCGTGACCTGAGCTGAAGTCGGACACTCAACCGACTGAGCCACCCAGGTGCCCCGGTAGAAATCCAGTCTTAAGCCTCTTTTCCACCTTCTTTTTTCCCAGACACTTCTGTAGCCAACCGAACAGGAGCCAAATGGGATGTTGCAGTGGAACAAAATTCCTAATAGAAGTTTGAGTCTCTCTTCTTAGTTATTCTTGGCCCCATTTTGGCTCGATTAAACTTCTGTGGCTAATTCTGGCTAGATCCAAATCTATAGCTCTCTAAAATTGATTGATCAATCTTCCAGAAAAGCTAAAGAGAGTCAAAGTCTTTTTTGGGACATGCTGAGGGACAGGTTGACAATGACCTTGTCTCAAAATCTCCCACTTGTGATTGCCAACTGCAGAGTTGTGACAATTATTGATCTTCTATATCTACTGCTTTTGAGCATGGTCATCTGAAGTGTAGCCACATCAGTTATTGGTGGCCAATGGGCTTTAAATTCCAGACCTTGGTAAGTGGATGGTTAAAGAAGGGGTTGGCATCAGTGGCTGGGTGCTTGTCACTCAGTCTATTTTGAGGTTACATCTACATTAGGCGTATATCCATTTCCCCCAGGAGATGTAAGTACCTAGAGAGCAGGCACTGTATGCCATGAATCTCAGATTTGCTGGGAAATCTGAGATATTTCCACCAAACAGATGTTGCTCTGTAACTACTGATTATCACATGGTCTCCAGTGGCCCTAATTAAGCCATAGTCCTCCCTTCTCCCCACCCCTTTTATTGTTCAAGTGCACTTGATCCACTGACTTCATTAACTTTACGAGGGAGAGTTAGTCCGCAGCTGTGTAGGCAGTAACTTCCATGGGTACACCCCTCTTCCCACTGGGTGAGTTGTTGGACAACTCCAGGCCTTCCAGACTCTACCCTGCAGCCCCACAACACGACTTTCTGTTTCTTGAGGTGGTATGAGTATTGTATTCAGTCAATGTCAAATAAATTCTAAGTACTCCAATCTTCCAGTTCAACTAGCTCTTCGTTGTCAAAATCAAACTCTTTACAAGAACTTCTAAGATGTCCTTCATAACCTATCTCTGCTTTCCTACCAACCAGCTCTCCAGACACTCCCCCATCCAGGTGGATGGAAGTGCTTGCAGGGTAAGAGCAAAGGCCTGGAGTTGGACAGCATGGATTCAAATTCCACAACTTACTGGTTCTAGACCTTGGGCAAGAAACCTTCTGATCCCTAGCTTTCTTACCTGCCAAGTGCATGTAATACTGTATTGCATCTGATCTAAGTCACAATCAATTGTAAGATGCACCATTATTTTATGTATCCCGGAGAAAGAAAAAAACATGCTTCCCATTATAATTATGACATCATCAGCTGGAAGATGTACTGTGTACTGCTTAGCTTTTACTGCATAGCAAATCACTGTAAAATTTAGCGGCTTAAAAAAGCAATCATTTATTAGCTCATGATTTTGTGGCTTGGCACTTGGGCTGGTTCAACCAGGTAGTTCCCCTGCTGGTCTCTCCTGAGCTCTCTCTTGCAGCCAGTCAGCTGGTGGATATATGGGCTGGATGGCTCAGGAATGGCCTCACTCACTTGGATGTCAGGATATTTGCTGGGGTCCCTTGGTTCTCTTCTACATGTCCACTCCAGTAAGCAGTTCATCCGTCCTAAAATGGTGGCCTCAGGGCTCCAAGCTCTGCAAAGGGGATAAGCCCCAGCGTACAACTGCTTTTCAAACTTTGGCTTGCTTTGTGTTTGCCACTATTCCATTGGCTGAAGCAAGTCACATGACTAAGTCAAGTATCCATGTGGGAAAGGATTACCCAAGGACATGGATTCAAGGAGAGGAACGACAGTGGCCATATTGCAAAAAGTCTACTATACATCCTGATGCCAGAGAGATTAAAATCTGGAAAAATATGCATCTGAGATTACACAAAATATAGTAAAAGTCGTGGATGTTAAAGATTTATTTTGGTGATCATTTCACAATATACAGATATGGAATCATTATGCTGGACATCTGACACTAATATATGTTCTCTATATCGATCAAGTCAACCATATCTCAATTTAAGAAAGTAAAGAAGAAACAGGGGCACCTGGGTGGCTCAGTTGGTTGAGCCTCTGACTTCAGCTCAGGTCATGATCTCACGGTCCGTGAGTTCGAGTCCCGCGTCTGGCTCTGTGCGGACAGCTCAGAGCCTGGAGCCTGCTTGGGATTCTGTGTCACCCTCTTTCTCTGCCCCTCCCCTGCTCGGGTTCTGTCTCTCTGTCTCTCAAAAATAAATAAACGTTAAAAAAAAAAAAGAAAGTAAAGAAGAAACATATTAGCTAAAGTGAAAATAGAATCAAAGAATATTTAATTTATAGTTCTGTTGGTGGAGGGACACCCTGTGTTTAAAGAGATGAGAGGCAAATGTTTTGAAAAGCAGCTAATGTCATTAGCTTCTAGTGAAAGAAAACACATTTTTCTGGGACTGGAGAGAAAAAGGTGCAAATGGATATAGGTAAGTTTGAAAATATTAGAGCTGAAAGAGGAAGAAAGCCTGCCCTCCACTCTTGTGACCAAAATAAATCCAATATCCTACATTCCAAGGAATATATTGTTGTGACACCTTTTCCCTCCCCATTCCTCTGTGCTCCTTCTGTTTTCACAGAAGAAATCATGTTTCCACAGGAAAAAATCATGCTTTGGGGAGTATTAGCCAAGGAAATAGTTCATTGGTCAATCTGAAAACACACATGATTGTCCAGTTCAATGCACAGCGGTGGTTATATTGTTTCCCTTAAGAGTTTCTACCGTTGAGTATTCCTGGCAGGTCCATCAGTGAGCCCTCCAGTCTTCTGTAAACTTTAGTGAGTCAGTAGGGTTTTTAGAACTAAAGTTCCCAGTTCATAACCACTAATGCTCTAACAAGCCATGAATTTCTGCTCTAAAATCTGGAGTGTCACTTTAAACAGTTCAGGGTGACTAGATGAAATATATCACTGAGAAGGTCTCCCTTCAAGGTATTTAAATATTAATCCTGCCTCTGCCTTCCAAACATTGTGTTCTCTTTTTGTTCAGTCATCCCTCAGCTGATCTAATAGAGGATTATGTAAATCAAAACTTTTGAAAGTGTGTTTTCTGCTTTTTAGAAGAAAGCCATAATTTCTTAAGAAAATAAAATCCTATATCTGATTCTGGAATAAACACTCGGATAGATATAGAGAGATAGGTAGATGGTATATAGATAGATGAGAGATAGATAGATAGATAGGAAGATAGGAAGATGAGGGTTACCTGGGTGGATCAGCTGGTTGAGTGGCCAGCTCTTGATTTCAGCTCAGGTCATGTTCTGACGGTCGGGGGCTCCACATTGAGCATGGCGTCTGCTTGGGATTCTCTCCCTCTCTCTCTGCCCCTCCCCCATGTGCTCTCTCTTTCTCTCAAAATCAAATCAAATCAAGTCAGATAAAAATATATAAAAGATAGAAAGATGAGCAGATAGACAAATTAGATAGAGATGGACAGATAGATATGTCTGGAGTATGGTAGGCCTTTTGGGGATTGAGTGTATCTCTTATCCAAGAAAGGATGATTATGTTAAAAAAAAAAAAAAAAGCAGGGGTGGTGGTGGTGAGTTGCTGTGTGAGATAATGTCTGCAAAGCACTTAGTACAGTACTTGCCCCCAGTGAATATTCTATTAAGTGGTATTACTTACGATTCTCTTTGGAAAGCCTTTGTAGCTATGCTTTTTGTATCTGCAACCCTATAAATTCTTATTTACCCTCCAAAACCTAACTCAGGCATCCCTTTCTCCAGGACACAGACACACACAGATACGCAGACACACACACACACACACACACACACCACACACCTTGTTATCCCCAGAGTTGTGCTAGCCTGCCATTTAAGTTGCACTGCCTGTTTGTGATAGGTTGTCATTTCTGTGCTTCTAGGTCTGTGGACCTGGCTTTGAGCTCCCTGACAGCAGACGTTGTGTGTCTAGACATCTCCTCCCCTCATCCCAAGACAATGCCTGGTACTCGATACGTGTTTATCCCATTGAACCGGTATGTCACCACCAATAGTACTGCTTCTCCTTCTCCAAGGTGTAACTGCTGTTTCCTCCGGAGGTGGTCCCACAGCTCTGTCTGATGGTTCTGGCACAGAACTTGTCACATTCATTGTGATTACTTGTTCGTGTAATGCACACGCAGATAGGAGGTGCCTTCTTCACACTCTACGTCTACGTGAGACTCCCCCTCACCGTGCCTGGTGGTAGCAGTGAGTACTCTGCTCATCCTTGTGACATAAATAAAAAGTGTCTCGAATCTCCATTCTACTTATTCTCAGGAAGGCCTGTGGCTAGAAGTCTAGAGGAAAATTGGATTGAGTATGTGATTCATCAGGGGTTGTTTCTAGTCCATTCCTAGAACCTGAGCTCACTGGCTTCCCTCTCCTCTGAGGTCACAATGCTGCTCCCTCATCATGTGCTTGAGTGCCCGGGGGAGCCCAGCCCCCGTCCCTGGGGTCTCTCTCACCCTTCCACCCCACCCAAGGAACAGTCATGTCGCGGGCCCATGACACCCAGCAGTATTTGAAGTTTCTCTCAGTGAACAGAATGTGTCTAAAAATACCGCAAGGAGCATATGGGACTCGGACCAGATCATTTGTCACCCGATGTCTCTGGGAACAGGACACTGGTAACCCCCGTGGGGTTGGGACATCGGTTCAGAGTGGTGTTGAAACTGGGTGAGTGGGCAACATGCATCCTCCCTTAGTTCTGCTCTGGCCGCTCCTTCATGCCCGTTGCACCAGCCCAGCCACTGCAGGCTCCCCCCAGGCCCACACCTTAGCCTTCTGGAGGCCATGGCCCACCTTGAGAATCTGATGAAAAATATGGATCCGCACCTCATAAACGCTTCCTGTGTGCTGTCTGTGGGTGTCCGAGGCTCCCTAGGTTAAGAGCCTGTGATAGAATAGAAAAATACAAATCTCTAAGTTCAAGGCTGGACTCTACCTCTTCCCGGTGTTTAAAAAATGGTTAAAGAAGACAGTTTAAGGGGCACCTGGGTGCCTCGGTCAGTTAAACATCCGACTCTTGATTTTGGCTCAGGTCCTGATCTCATGGTCGTGGGATGCGGCCCCATGTGGGGCTCCACACTGAGTGTGATTCTCTGTCAAAAATCAAAAGAAAGAGAGAGAGAGAGAACAGAATTTAAGTGATATCAATAAACTATTTAACACTTCATGGAACCGATAGTCCCCATTCAAGAACGGCAAAACAGAGAAGAAGGCAGGAAGCATTTATAAAATAAATAATAAAGAACAGGGAAGAGAAAAACAGAAAATATCTGATTGGCTGGGGCTGCTTAGGCAACCTTGATTGGAATGAGAAGGAACAAGGAAATAAGTACAGAGCCTGAGTTGGCTTTGCTTTGGGGGACTAGCCAACTCACGTATTTCTGGTCAAGTGGATCACTTATAGGGACATGAAAGTGATCTGAATTTTG
Source organism: Acinonyx jubatus (assembly GCF_027475565.1). NCBI lineage: Eukaryota > Metazoa > Chordata > Mammalia > Carnivora > Felidae > Acinonyx > Acinonyx jubatus. The sequence continues at coordinate 15,145,333 of NC_069382.1, forward strand.
ATTTGTTGATGGTACACCCTGGTCAGGAGCAGATCCAACTTGGGCCTAGAAATTTATCTTAACGCTAGTTATGTGACTTATCTCCCTGAGCCTCAGTTTCCACATACGAACAATAGGTTGTAAGGGGCCCGCCACATAATAGGTCCTTGGTCCTCGCTTCCCCATCCCAAGCTTCCAGATATGTTTTCATTTTTAAGTGCATGGTGCTATCAGTTTGGCACATGTAGGCAGCAAAGTGTTGACGTTAAATTCAGCTTTTCAGGTATTCACTTAAAAACGTTTGCTGGGCATTTACTGTGTGCTATCTAGGAGGTAGGTGTTGGAGTGTGTAGGTAGGTGTGTGTCTGTGTGTATATATACCTGTTCACGAAGGATGTAGAGTTGAATATAAAATGGAACCTCAGTTCACAGCATGACGACCTAGTGCCTATCTATCCCTAGAATATACCCTCTCTGAAAAATTTTCGCACAAAATATTTCACCTAATTAACTCACTACAAAGACACGGTATTGGTGCCCCAGTATTTTGGCCACGTGATCAAAGTCTGGCCCTTGTTTGGTGCCCACCTCCCTCTGTGACAATACATTCTTGTCCTTGACTTTGTTAAATTCAATGCCAAGAGTCTCCATCGGGAATATTCTTACATAGTCTGAATTGAAGGAGATGTCTTAGGTCTAAATATAGGAATACATGGCTGGTTTTGTATCATTGCCGAAAATCCGTGTGTGTGTGTGTGTGTGTATCTGACAGGCTTTTCTTCAGTTTAAAATGCAGGCTGCCCGCATACATATGGGCTTCTGGTCATTTGGACTCACTATTGAAGACATTTAGATGACTCTGTTCTCATGCGGTCTTCTTCAGGTCAATCGATTTGCCAGAATTTACCAAGCTCCCATTTTCCCAAGCCCATGGCTTTTTGCTAACAATCTGGGGAGGTTACTGAAGACAATAACTAAATTTCTGAAATCTCTGTCTGCTGGGTGTTGTTCCTACTGAGATACCCCCATGCTATTAAGCTTCTACACTTTTCGTGTTAAAAAAAATAGTATGGTGGTCTAGTCTCAACTTTGGGTGAACAGGTCTGCTTTAATTTGTCTCTTTTTCAAGTTTATTGAAAATCATCCTTACCATCCACTCACATTTACTGGGCAGCTACTATTTTGCACCGTCTGGGGCTGGGAACTGTTGTGGGTGTAAGCCATGATTTCTGTTTCCAAAGGTTCTGGGCTTTTTTTTTTTTTTTTAATGTTTATTTATTTTTGAGGTGGGGGAAGGGCAGAGAGAGAGAGGGAGACACAGAATCCAAAGCAGGCTCCAGGCTCTGAGCTGTCAGCACAGAGCCCAATGCTGGGCTTTGAACTCACAAACCAAGGGATCACGACTGGAGCCAAAGTCAGACGCTTAACTGACTGGGTGACCCAGGTGCCTCTGATTCCAAAGATGATATGATAAAGAATATATTTGGTCTTTGCCCTTAATTCCTGCCATGGAGTCCCTAAAATCCTTGGAATTTCCTGAGTGCTCAGTGTCTTTTGTTACTCAAAGTGAGTCCCTTTAGTTTTAGAGGGTCCCTTTTGTTTTATGCTAGCCAGGAGATTTATGTTAGCCTCAGAATAGGGTTGATCTTCCAGCCTCACTCATTGAGTTCCAGGAAGGAGCAGCTGGAGATTAAGTTTCTAGAAAACCTCTGAAAAGAAGAAATTTGATGAGCTTCTGGGTTAGTAGATGCATTCACGTGCCCCGAGGGTGGCATATTCCAGCCCCACACAGATAGACAGTCCTGCACTCAGGACCTTCCTGGACCTTGCTCTATGTACCTCCTCATCTGGCTGCTTATTTTTTATCCTTTATAATATCCTTTCGAGTAAACCAATAAGTGTGTTTCCCTGAAATCTATGAATGGTTCTAGCAGATTATGGAACCTGAGAAGTGGGTCACAGGAACCCCAGTTTGTAGCCAAATTAGACGTAAGGGTGGGGCCTTACTACTTGCAAGTGACATCTGAAGAAGGAAGGCAGCCTTTTTGGGACTGAGCCCTTACCCTGTGGTGTCTGTGCTAATGCTAGGTTACAGATTGGATTGAATTGTTGGGCACCCAGTTGGATGCCAGCACAAAATTGCCTGCTGGTGTTGGAAAACACTTTGGGAACACAGGATATATTTATTTAAAGATAAATAATAATACCAAATAGCACATGAAAACTGTAAGTGAGTGGTGCCTTAGTCAGCTTATGTTAGGTTTTGCTACAGTAACGTCAACTTTAAATCAGTGGCCGATAACAAAGGTTTATTTTTCATTCTCTTGATGGCTGAACTAAAGATCGACCGTGGACTCCACAGATCTTCGTCTTTCCAGGACCCAGGGTGGAGGGACAGCCTCTCTCTAAGGAGATGCCACTCTTATGACAGAGAATAAAGTGCAATGGGAGAGCTACAAGATCACTCTCAAAGCTCCGCTTGGATGGGACACATGTCACTTCTCACATTTTAGTGGCCCCGTCAAGTTATGAGGGTGACGTGTAATCCTTCCACAAGAAAGGGCTGCGAATCATAGGGACCAAGAATCCAATCTATCATAAATAGCATAGGGAAAGAGTGCTATGGGAACGAAGAGGTGGCAAGCTCATGGGCGGGGGGGGGGGGGGGGGGGTCAAATGGAGCCACTGAAGGGGCCTTGAAGGATGGTTAGGATTTAGACAGATGGAGTAGGTGCTAGGTCCTTTAGATGAGGCAGCAAAGTGTCCAAAACATATTCAGGTGACAAGAAATAGACAAATCAGAAAGAATAGGGTTGGAGGAGACAGGCTGTCTTAGAGAAAGATTGAGCTCCCTGTGTCAATATACATGGATACATGATACTAGTTGCTAATATTTATTGAACTTTGTATTTAATTCTGCCATGAGATTTTCTCCCCATTTTATGGAAGTTGTGGGTTAGAGACGTCAAGCTACTGACCTGAAGCCACATGGCTGCTGAGTGCGGAAGTCAGGATTCAAACCCTGGCAATCTTAGGGGCGCCTGGGTGGCTCAGTCGGTTGAGCGTCCGGCTTCGGCTCGGGTCATGATCTCACAGCTCTTGAGTTCGAGCCCCATGTCAGGCTCTGTGCTGACAGCTCAGAGCCTGCAGCCTGCTTCAAACCCACTCGCATTCTGTCTCTGTCTCTCTCAAAAATGAATAAACATTAAAAAAATAAAATAAATAACCCTGGCAATCTGCTGCAGAAGTGTGTAATCTTTACACTACTACTTCTGGGAGAGCCTGGGGGGATTTACACACCCACCCTGTGCCAAACAGTTGGCTTCCTGGCTGTAAGCAACAAAAACCAATTATGACTGATGTGAATAGATACGGGACCCTGGAAGGAACTCACAGGACGTTGACCTGGTACCTAGGCTGAGAAGCTGGAAGAGCAGAGCCATCTTCTAGCAAGATTAGTCTCGTCAGAATGCCACCACCACAGCCACAGTACCTGCCATGAGGGGATCCCAGCCCTCCCTTTGTGTCTGTTATACTCACTCAAGAGTCCAAATTGTAGGATGGGCTTCTGGTTGCCAGACTCTGGCCCAGTGCCTGGGCCCAGGCTGCCAGGGATAGAGAGAGAAAGAGGATCTCTCTGCTTTGTCATCTGTAGTCACAGACCAGGTCATGTGACACTCCTGCTCCCAAACAGAAGGAGGGTTGAACATCGCACAGTAAAAATGACAAATGTCCACTACCTTCTGTAACCCCATGGAAGGGGACAATTCGGTTATAACATTTGTAGTGACAGAAGCAAGGACTAGGATTAGAATTAATGTAGAGGAGGGGAATTAGTTATTTCTCAGAGACTTGGGGGGATGGTATAATGGTAGGCCTCATGGTGGAATAGCCCCTTAAATAAAGTTTTGAAGGATAAATGGGTAAGAATCATCAAGGCAGACGATAACAGGTCCAGACACAAGTGAGCGTGTATGGAGGTACAGATGTGTGAAACAGCACTGAGTGAGATTCACTGGGAACACAACAAGAACGTGGGTCCAACATGGCAGCTGCTCTCAGCGAGCACAGCTGATTGGACTGAGAGATGGAGAGGCACTGAACAGCGTCAAGTAGAGGTGAGTCACGCTTGCATTTTCGAAGCTCACTCTGATCCCTGATGGAGGGCAGATGGCAGGAACTGGTGTGGGTCAGGGTTAAGCCTGGTAGGCCACGGGAGATCAAGTTTCTAATTCTGGCCCTTTCACCAATTTACTGTATGATTTGGCCTCTAGCTTATGCTTTCCGTGTTTAGGCCTCACTATTCTCATCTTTAAGATGCTTTGGGTGGATAAGATCATCTTAATGTAGTCCATTCTACCTTTGAAGTTCTAGGACTTAGTCGCCCCAAAGGAAGATCGGAGTACAAGTATAAAAGGCTTTCAATTCCAGGGTAAGGTATTTGAACTACTTATTTATTTATTCAACAGATATTTATGGAGTGCTTCCTATGTCAAGCACTGTTCTAGGCTTCAGGGAAATAGCAGAGAATAAGAAAATCCTCCACCACTATGGGAGATTTTTGGAATAAGAACTTACACTCTAGGGGAGACTGGGTGGCTCAGTTTGCTAAGCATCCGACTTCGGCCCAGGTCATGATCTCGCGGTCCATGAGTTCGAGCCCCGTGTTGGGCTCTGTGCTGACAGCTCAGAGCCTGGAGCCTGTTTCAGATTCTGGGTCTCCCTCTTTCTCTCTCCTCCCCCACTCATGCTCTGTCTCTCTCTTCTCAAAAATAAATAAACGTTAAAAAAAATGTCCAACTCTTAATGATCTCATGATCTCACAGTTTGTGAGTCTGAGCCCCTCAATGGGCTCTGCACTGACAGCGTGGAGCCTGTTTGAGATTCTGTCTCCCTCTCTCTCTGCTCCTCCCCCCACTTGCTCTCTCTCTCTCAAATAACAATAAACCTAAAAAAAAAGAGGTGCCATCCTAACCAGGTGGAGATTAGACGCAACTCTCTAATAATAGAAGGTGGCGCTATGTGCTAGCAGAAAAAGGAAACAATAGAAAAATAAAAGTTGGGGGGATTGAGAGTGACGGGAGAAAGGCACTCCTTACATGGGCTGGCAGGGAGGGCTTCTCAAGGAAGCGAAAGAGACTTTTAGGAGAGGTTTAAATGAAGGAGGGATCAAGTCCCGTGAAGACGGGTGGGAAGAATTTTCCCAGCAGAGTGATCAAATAAATGGCAACTGCAAAGGTGTCAGGGTGGTTTGTTTAAAGGAGAGCAGGAGGTCAGTGGGGCAGAGCAGAGTAAGAAGAGCTTCAGGTAAAGGAAAGAGCAATTGTAAAGGCTCTAAGTTATGTTTAAGAAAGACCAAGGCATTCAATATGGTGTAATGGAGTAAGCCAGGAAAAAGGTCTCAGTAGGTGACTTCAGAGAAGTGGCCAAGAGCCAACTTTCCTCCATGACTTGTTTTTTTATTCCATTATTTCAGTGTGTGACAGGCACTGGGCTAAGCTCTGGAAACACACCCATGAACTGGCTATGCCTTCAAGGAGCTGAAAATGTTTCCAATGGACTCACAAGTACGGCAAACACATTTCTAGTCATCAACCTTATTATCTAGCACTTCATGTCTTGCCAACTTTCATCAAACTCTTCTGATCCACCAGGCTGTTGTTTAACGTGTTTGCTTTGCCTGGGTTTGCCCTTATCATCCCACACATCTAAAGCTTCCTTAGTCTTTAAGGTCAGCTCAAATACCAGTTCCTTCAGGAAATTTCTTTTGCCCTAGACTGGAAGAAATCTCTGTTGTTCTGTGTCATGCATCTATCAATTTGTCCCTCTATCCATTTGTCCATCCTTCCATCCATGCACCTATCCATCCATCCATCCATCATATTCTCTGATTCTTTTTCTTTTTAACAGGTAGCAGCCCTGTCCTGGGAATTGTTGAAGCAGCAGTAAACAAAACACCATCTTGCTTTCAATGATGTCAGAATATAATGCCAAAGTAACAAGAAAAGAAACCATTGAAATACAGGAAATGTTACAAGCTATCTTTTTCTTTTTTTTTTTTAATCAGGCACTTGCTGTTTGTCTAATGCCATAGTAAACACAATGACTACTAATAAAAAGTGAAATACTGAATCCTGACTTTAAGGGCATCTCCTGTTTCATAAATAGAATTTGTAAACAATTTTTCAGTGTAGAGAATAGATATTAAATATCTGCTGATTAAAGACTTCATATAAAGTTCAAGTAGTAGAAATACAATTGGATGATTTAGTCTGATGACAAAAATACAGTGGACCCCTGAACAATGCAGGGCCGAGGGGTCCTGACCTCCCCACACAGTTGAAAATCTACCTGCAACTTTGGACTCCCAAGAAACTGAGCCACTAGTAGCCTACTGTTGACCAGAAGACTTACCTATAACATAAACAGTCGATTGATACATATTCTGTATGCTCTACGTATTATATATTGTATTCTTACAATAAAGTAAGTTACAGGGGGTGCCTGGGTGGCTCAGCATCCAACTCTTTATTTGGCTCAGGTCATGATCTCACAGTTCATGAAACTGAGCCCCACGTCAGGCTCTGCAGTGTGGAGCCTACTTGGGATTCTCTCTCTCCCTCTCTCTGCCCCTCCCCTGCTCATTCTCTCTCTCTCCCTAAATAAATAAATAAGCTTAAAAACACTAAAGTAAGCTAGAGAAAAGAATATGTTATTAAGAAAATCATAAGGAAGAGAAAATACATTTATAGAACTGTACTGTATTTATGAATCCCATACGTTTACATCATTTGTTCACGAGATGCATCATCTGTCAGTACCTACCTCAATATTACATGATACAAAGCAATGTAGATGTTAATACGTATAACACTAGACATCAAACAATGAAAATATAATGTGGAAAGAAATTCATGTTTATTTACAGGTATAATGATTCATGCATTGACAATGAAAAAGCAGCAGTGTGATTGCTTTATGGTAGCCTAGTATATCCCACATGACTGCTCCACAGTAGCCTAGCCTGTACATTAATGAGTGAATTGCTGTAAAAATTTTATGGCACAAAGCATCATGTGCTTTGTGCTTTGATTCATAACAGTATTGAAAACATTGTTATGTTTTGTAAAACCACTTACATGTGATTGGCTGACACGCAGTTTCTCCACTTACGAGAGACAGCGGCCTTCCTTTTGTTTCAAGTTGTCCTATAATGACTTCCCTTTTTCTTGAACCACATTAGAGGCTACAGGTATGCCTTTCTTACAGCAATCCTGCATCCACATAAAAGCTGCATTTTCAATACGACCCAAAAGGGTATTTAGCAAGAGGTGCAAAGTTTTTTGGTGTGCCTGGGGTGGCACAGTTGGTTAAGCATCTGACTCTCGATCTTGTCTCAGGTCACGATCTCATAGTTGGTGAGTGCATAGGGCTATGCGCTGATGGCCCAGAGCCTGCTTGGGATTCTGTTTCTCCTTCTCTTTGCCCCTCCCCTGCTTGTTTGTTCTCTCTCTCTCTCTCTTTCTCCGAAAATACATACATAAACTTAAGAAAAGGAAGGTCAAGGTTTTCATGGCTACTGGCCTGGCTGTGGTCATGGCCTCATGCAGTTTCTTTTGTTTTCTTTACAATGGTCTCTATGCTGGATTCATGCACTTGAAACCATAGGCAAAGGCAGCTGCAGATCACGGTCCACAGTACATATTAAGAAATTCAACTTCCTCTTGTCATGTCAGGACTTTGCTTCTTGGGAGCATTTCCAGCGTCACTAGTTGCACTTCACGTGGATTCCATGGCGTTATTTAAGGTTTACAGTATTGATTAAACATGATGAAAAATACGCAAGAACTGTGAGCGGTCACTTTTTACTGCAATATGCAATTGACTCGAGAGAGGAGCTGCCCACATGGAGATAATTAGCATCACAGGGTGTTTTTAAGCTTGAGCTCGCCACAATGGTCACAGGAGGTAGCTGTGAAATTACCAGTGTAGTGAAATATGTACTACAGTTAGTTTTATGCAGTTATGATCTAATACTGCATCTGCATTTACATTTCTCCTAACTGCAGATGGGAGTAGGTATGGTCTGTGTGCATGAGTTTTGATAAATGTTAACTTTTTATAATAGATTTGTGCATATTTTTTTTTGGCAGCAAATGATAAAATAGTCTGTACACATTTTATTCATTCGCGACGTACCTAACCCGTGCATAATTTCTTCGATATTTCTAGGCTATGTGGTTTGTCTATGAGGTTTTTTTTCCACATTGTCAGAAATCTCCATAAAATTTTCCAATATAATTACTGAAAAGAATTCGTGTACAAGTGGACACACACAGTTCAAGCCCGGGGTGTTGAAGGGTGAACTGCAGTGTATGTATGACTTTCGCCAATAATGGAGCAGATCTCTCAAAGAGTAAATTTCTAATAGATCAATCAAAAATATTGCAAAACACTCTATCAGCTAGACACTGTGGGAGAACCCCACTCAAAGTATGTATATTTATGTTTAGCTGTGGGGATAAGACCCACGCATTTCGAAGAGTAACTGCACTAAAAAAATAAGACGCTGGGGGCTCTGGGCTGATGGCTCAGAGCCTGGAGCCTGTTTCCGACTCTGTGTCTCCCTCTCTCTCTGCCCCTCCCCCGTTCATGCTCTGTCTCTCTCTGTCCCAAAAATAAATAAAAAACGTTGAAAAAAAATTATAAAAAAAATAAGACGCTGAAGAATGGCAGTGAAATTAGTGGTGTTTGCAAAATAAATGATATAAATTCAGACAAGTATCGAGGAGGGATGCTTTAAATCGGTCCTTTCGCGGTGAGCAAAATTCATAGGATGATAACGAACGGAGGGTGGAAGCCCCATTTGGGGAAATGATGAACACAAAGGCCCAGCTGAGAGATGGCGAAGTGTTAAAAACCACAGGGAAGAGCGTGGCGCTCATTCAGTCTTAGGGAACTGGCACTGGCCTGTTTCGCTAATCAGCATCCCGAGCATATGGCCTGACATAAATGTCTGTTGGATGAATGAATCTTTAAAAATGAATGAACAAGCCAGACGAGCTACCGCGGATTCTTATTTAGGAAAATGACTTCAAGAATATGGTGCTTCTGGAAGATTCGCCTGGCAGAGTAGAACTGAGTAGGAGAGAGTGAAAAGAGGGCTCCCTCCTGGGAGGTGTGGCGTCACACGGAAGAGCCGAAACTCACACGGGAGAGGGCCAACGACGGCACAAGGGACTGGAAAGGTGGCGGGGGGTGTTCGAGGAGGGTCGTCCTAGGAGAAGGCGAAATCCAGGGGCAGCGGGAGGGGGGACATGGAGGTGTAGAGCCCCCAGTCGAACTGCAGAGATGTGCAGAGCAGGCACCTGCTCACCTGCATGGAGGGAGCTGGCAGAACCCCGTGTTAGGGTTCCATCTCAGCGTGCCCTCTTCCTTATCTAGGCTGAGTTAATTTTCCTTCAATTCTGTAGCAATACAAACTCTTTATAGAGCCAAACCAGCAAAGCGCACCTATGGTTTATTTCCGTAAGTGTCTGAGATCTCCTTTATCTTTTCCGTGATCCAGCAGATAGATGACGGCTATTATTTTATGTTTTGTATGTTTTAGGTGGGGGCAAGGGGTGCACTTCATTGGCTTCTGAACTGGGGGAACACTGTTGGCGGAGGTCCCCAAAAGGCGGCAAGAAGCTGCACTGGGCGGGGAGGGGGAGAGTGATGTTTACTCTGCTGTTGCACCAACACCCAGGAAAGGCGCGGATCATACAGCTAATAAATGATGGGGTTAACACCTCCACTCGCCTGTCTCTGGGTCCCACATCTGTGGACAGCTCAATAAATGGAGCAGATTTTTGTCTGGACAAGCTGAAGCCCTGCCCGAAGGCTGGTGTATATTTAGATGACTGCCCACCTGTGTCCATCCTGAAGTTGGTATGCTCTTTTGAAACACATTTGTTAAATACAAATAAAAGTCATCTTCCCATAAAGTTTATTGGGCATCCATTTTGTCAGAAGGATAATAACAGTTCACAGAATTTCTGAGGGCCACGGCAGTAGTACACGGAGCAATTCAGAATATGGTAGAGAAATCTGGATGCATCTGGAATATATTTTGCAGTAAGAACCAATAAGTTTTATTTCTTGATTGGATGGGGTTGGGTTGTGGTATTAGTGGGGGAAATAGAGTACTCCAGAATGACTAGTGTTTTTGCCCTGAAAGATTGGTAGATCATGGTGCCATTTATCAGCCATTTATCGGACGGGAAAGATTTGGGCGGGAATCAGTTTGTGAAGAAAATAAAGAATTCTGCTCTGGAGGTGTTAAGTTTGAGATGTCTGTGAGCCACCTCCGTGGAGTTTCTGCGAAGGCAATCAGATATACACTCAGGCGAGTTCAGGGCTGGAATTCAAGTTTGGGAGATGGACTTTTGCACATCTCCTGCCTCTTTCTCAGATGTTAGGTTCAGGAAAAAGGGGACAGAAATGTTTCTTGCTTCAGAGAAATGAATAATACTGATGTCCATTTGCTCATTCATATTGTTATTCATTCCTCGAATATTTATTCAGTGCTTTTCAGTGCTAGATACTGTGTTCAATTCTATGAATATAATGGCAATTCAATGAGCGCATACGATCACTGCCCTCGTTGGATCTGACATCTAGAGCGGCACGGTGAACATAATCTGAGCTTCATACGAAAGTTTAAATTTTCTGATAGCCACATTAAAAAAGCAAAAGGAGGGGCGCCTGGGTGGGTCAGTCGGTTGAGTGTCCGACTTCAGCTCAGGTCACGATCTCGCGGTCCGTGAGTTCGAGCCCCGTGTCGGGCTCTGGGCTGATGGCTCAGAGCCTGGAGCCTGTTTCCGATTCTGTGTCTCCCTCTCTCTCTGCCCCTCTCCCATTCATGCTCTGTCTCTCTCTGTCCCCAAAATAAATAAACGTTAAAAACAAAAATTTTTAAAAATAAAAATAAAAAAATAAAAAAGCAAAAGGAAATAGATGAAGTTAATTTTAATGCTTATGTTATTTAACTCAATAGGTCCAGAAGAATGTCATTTTGACATGCAATAAATATGAAAATTATTCATAAGATATTTTACATTCTTTTTTAAACTTTGGTTTCCAAACTCCATTGTGTATTTTATACATACAGCACGGGGGTCAGACTGACCCTGCACTTGAGGTACTCAAGGGCCACATCCAGCACAGATCGAGAGGGTGTTGTGCAACTTGGCTCCTTGATGTCTAAACCCCTTCCTTCTGCCCACTGGTCATTGTGAGTTCAAGCCCCATATTGGGCTCTGTGCTGACAGCTCAGGGCCTGGAACCTGCTTTGGATTCTGTGTCTCCCTCTCACTCTCTGCCCCTCCCCTGCCCGTACTCTGTCTCTCTCTGTCTCTCTCAAAAATAAACATTTAAAAAGTTAGTAAAAGAATTTTATTTTCAGTAAATCAATCTAAGTCTCAGAGTTCCCGTAGACAGGTTTCTTTGTCTTGTTTCCCTGACATGTGTTAATGATGCTATTAGACAGTACTTCCTCTCTGAATCCCAGCACCCAGCCATGATAGGGCACAGGGCGTATTTAATGAATGAACACGGAACGGTATGCTTGCTCTGTGACCCAGGGGAGGAGAATGTGTGGGATTCTGTTTTTGGAACTGGTTCCTTCTTCGAACAACAGATCCAAAGACTAATGCCTTCTGTGATGTCACTCAGAAGGAATCAACATGGACGGTTCTTTCTTTAATGAGTGTGTATCATATGTGATGCCTCTTCCCCATCGCATGCAGTTCAAAGGTCAACAAAAACAGATTGTAAGCAAATACCATTTCATTCATGTGTGGAATTTTAGAAACAAACAAGTGAAGGGGGGAAAAGAGCGATACAAGCCAAGAAACAGACTCTTCACTGTAGAGAACACACTGATGGTTCCCAGAGGGGAGGGGGGGGTGGGGGGGGATAGGTGATGGGGATTAACTAGCACACTTGCTGTGATGAGCACTGGGTGATGGATGGAAGTGTTGAACACCTGAGACTAATATTACACTGTATGTTAACCAACTGGAATTTGAATAAAAACTTAAAAAAAACAGGTCGTGAGGACAGCGACTTTTGAAACCTAAGAGGGGTACAGAAGGCCAAATAGGAACAACTTTTGTCAGCAGGACACAAAGGAGCTTCGTGGGGGTATCACTGCTTAGGAGCAACCACTTCTCCCCGACCCCTCCAAGCAGGCTGCCCAAGCAAACACGCCCATGGCAGCGTTAATTTCCCCACCTAACGTTCTCCCTGAAGATTCCCCCGTCTAAGGACAGGTTTGGGTCAGCATTGGCATGCATGCTGAAATTTGCCCGATCTTTCTGTCTTTTGCCTTCTTAGTTCTGCTAATTCACCAGAGTCTGAACACTAGGTTCTCCTCCGGGTCCCTGAGCCTGGGGATGTGCCTTGCAGGGGCATCAGCAATGAAGGAATGAGACAGGCTGGGATAATCGGGGCCTCCGACCAACAGCAGCCAAGGATTTGCTTAGGGAGCTGGAGAAGGGTGGGATTGCCATCAGACTGGAATACAAGTGTGATCTTGAGTGAAGGAGGGGGAGAAAGGTGGAGTGAACACTTCCTTGGCTCCCGAGCTGTCAGGAAAGTTGGGCAAGGCCAAAGGGCGTCCTGAGACAAAGTCACCAGTCAGTGGAGTCCCACGTATCCCACAAAGGGGCCCGTCCTAGCGCCCTGCCCCCTCGGTCCTCATTGGCGGGGCACAGCCTGTGGGAAGGGTGATCTTGGTGAGGCAGAGGTGGATATCAGAGAGAGCACAGAGGCGGGTGCCCTGAGCCAGTTATGCCCCCAAGCAGTCGGAGGTCTGCATCCTCAGGGCCCCTGTAGGCCCACGTCCAGGCTCTGTCTGGAACAAGCTGTGTGGACCCAGCTCGGCTCATACACAGAGCAAGTCCATATGACACGGTGGAATGTGCCCTGGAGTTGGCATGGAGGTTCTGGGTGAAGCCCCCGATCGCCGCTAGCTCTGTGACCTTAGATGAGGCGCCAAACCTCTCAGAGACTTGGTTTCTTGATTTTAAAGTAACACCTCTCTCCCAGCGTCGTGGGGAATGACACGAGCCCACAGGTGCCGACCGCCTGGTACAATGTACGAATAGGCATGTTGTGACACAATCAACAAAGAGCAATTGTTAAAGACTGATGACAGGAAGCCTGGAATTCTGCTGTGAGGAAAGTCTGTGGCAATGATAGGGATGTGCCCACCTTTGTGGTTATGTTTGTACCGTGCTGTGAGCTAGTTCAGGATTCAAATTCTGTAGGGTCTCATCACTTAGTAGATGTCGGTTTCTACATTAGGTTCTAGGCAGATTATTTGTTTATTTATTTAAAGTGTATTTATTTATTTTGAGAGAGAGCATGCATGCAGTGGAGGGGCAGAGAGAGAGGGAGAGAGAGAGACTCCCAAGCAGGCCCCGAGCTGTCAGCGTGGAGCCCAGTGTGGTGCCTGAACTCATGAACTGTGAGATCATGCCCTGAGCCGAAACCTAGAATCGGACGGTTAACCAACTGAGCCACCCAGGCGCCCCTAGGCAGATATTTAAAATTTTTTTTTAATTTTAAAAATGCATAGGGATTGGGGGAGATAGAGTATTTCCAGAAAGACCTAAAAATTTTACAAAAGATGGCTATTCTGCTGCTCCCGAATAATTCACGGTTGATGATAATTCATGGTTAAGTCATTGGTAGCTGCTTCATGCGTCCTGCTTTCCATTTCTGCCTTCCAAGAAGAGGAGGATGCTGGTGAGAAAAAGCTTAAAGGGTGTCCCTCAGTTTTTATCATAAGCAAACATTGAGGTTCGAAGGGCCGGACAGCCACCTCTTAGATGGCTATTGGGTAAGATCACACGCCTCAGCAGTGACTGAGACCTCATTCAGAGACTCAGATTCCTGGGCAAATCACTCATTTCGTGAAGGGTTCCAGAGGATGGAGTGTGTGATGCTGGAAAGCAAAGCTGGAAAGATCCCATGGATTTATTTCTAAATAGTTGAAGGATTCGGAACTGTATAGATTTTATTCTGAAAATGGTTGAAGCAGACAATACGATGTCAGACCCTTGGGTTGTAATGTTAGCTCTGGGGCTGTGGGTAAATGAAATGACATGTTGGACCGGTAGGAACAGGTAGGAACCGGGTGGCCGAGGGTGGAGCCTGCACCACACCGAGTGAGTCACCCCCGTAACAATTTACTCGACTATGAGAAAACAGGCCACTCCACCCAAGGACACCCAAGGACACCCCCAGAGAGAAGATTCCCCAACCAGGCTACTTGCCTCCCTGCTGATCTCAGTGAAGTGTTTTGTTTCATTCTGCCGCCACCCAAAGATTAAAGGCGGTGATTTCTCCTTCAAGGGCAGCCCTAAACTGACACCTTTCCCAACTTCTCCTTCCTTCTGGCCATGCTACCTCTTCCACTCTATGGCAGTCCTGCATCCGTGGCCAGTTCAAAGGGCACATGACTACAGCGATGAGGGAATAAACCAGATGCAGAGAGAGGGGTTTGACTAAGCCAGGGTTTCCAAAAGTGAGGTTCACCGCCCGCCTGCCTCAGAGTCTCCTGGAGAGCTCATTAAGAAGGAGGCTTCATCAATCTCATCTAGACCTACTTATTCAGAATGCCTGGGTGTGGAATCCAGAATCTGTATTCTCTCCCCCACCACACGTACACTAATTTTCCCCAGGTGATTCTTTTGCACACACAAATATGAGTCCCAATTAGATGATGTCTCAGCTCTCAGCTCAAAAAAAAATCCTGCGGCTTCATGATCCTGGTTTGAGAAAATTTATCTGATTTTTCAGTTATTTACAGTCTTAAAGTTTTACGCTCCTTTTTCTCTTGGGTACTCTCTTTGCACCTTCTCTTTTATTAGTCAGAGATCTATTTTTTAAGTCTCATCAAAATTATTTTATTTTATTTTTTTAATTTTTTTTAACGTTTTTTTAACGTTTATTTATTCTCTTATTTTATTTTATTTTTTTTAATTTTTTTTTTAACGTTTATTTATTCTTGAGACAGAGAGAGACAGAGCATGAACGGGGGAGGGTGAGAGAGAGGGAGACACAGAATCCGAAACAGGCTCCAGGCTCCAAGCTGTCAGCACAGAGCCCGACACGGGGCTCGAACCCACGGACCTCGAGATCATGACCTGAGCCGAGGTCGGCCGCTCAACCGACTGAGCCACCCAGGCGCCCCTCATCAAATTATTTTAAAATAATATACACAGTATATTACACACAAGACTCTATGCTTTGCATGGGGGATGGGATACTTCCAAATATACATAAGGTGCCCTTCCTGAAAGGTGTATTCAGGTCAGAAAAGGAGCTAAGAGTGTGTGGAACCAACTTCACTGCACGGCTGAGGGCAATCCCAGGACCCTAGGAACCCTCCCCCACCCCCGCTCCTGATTGGTCAATGCTTGGACATGCCAGTTAATAAATATCAGAAATATCAATCCTGGCAATAAGTAGAAAGAAAGTTCTTCAAGATTTGAGAGGAGGAAGATATCACAATCAACTGGGACAATGGGGGGGGTGGGGTCCATAGAAGTGGCAATTGAGGGAGACTTTAAAGGATAGGTATGACTTCAATGGGAAGAGGACATTTCAGTAGAAAAAAAGTATGAGAAAAGGCACAGGTGCAGGGAATTGTTAAGATGTGATCGTGGGAGAGATTCAGTTTGGATTGAGCGGAGAGGGGTTTAATTGGAAACATGGATGGGGTATCCGTTCTCTAGTGCTGCATGACCAACCACTCCAAAACAACAACAATTACCTATCTTGCTCATGAATCATGAATTTATTTCATCCGTGGCAGCTTAACTGGGGGGAGGGGCTGGGGAATTCATTTTCAAGATGGCTCTCTCACGTGGCTGAAAAGTTGGAGGTGGCTCTCTGTTCTTCCTTATGTGGGCCTCTCTGCAGCTTGGCCTTCCTCACAGCCATTGGGTTGCAACGTAAACATTCCAAGAGGGCCACATGAAAGATCTCTCACCTTGTATGACCTGGCTTTGGGAGTCACAGTGTCACCTCGGCTGTGCTCACCAGTCTACCCAAATTCGAAGAGTGGGAACAGAGACTGCAACTTTTTTTTTAAATGTTTATTTATTTTTTAGAGAGAGATTGAGAGACAGAGAGAGGGCACAGGTGAGCAGGGGAGGAGCAGAGAGAGAGGGAGAGAGAAAATCCCAAGCTGGCTCCATGCCATCAGCACAGAGCCCCACGCAGGGCTTAATCTCACGAACAGCGAGATCATGACCCGAGCCAAAATCAAAAGTCAGAGGCTCAACTGATTTAGCCACCCAGGCACCCAACTTCAGAGACTGCAGCTCGTAAAGGTAGGAGTGTCAGAGTCTTTGTAAGAAGAGTGCAGGAAGGGAGATATTGATGTAGCCAATATTAGAAAATACCTGTGAAATAACTCTAATAATAGTAATACAAAGTGCTTTTTAAAAACATAGATGATTTCATTATATGTAGCACAACAACCTCCCAAATAGGTAAATAGTATTCTTTTTTTTTTAAATTTTTTTTAACGTTTATTTATTTTTGAGACCGAGAGAGACAGAGCATGAACGGGGGAGGGTCAGAGAGAGGGAGACACAGAATCTGAAACAGGCTCCAGGCTCTGAGCTGTCAGCACAGAGCCCGACGCGGGGCTCGAACTCACGGACCGCGAGATCATGACCTGAGCCGAAGTCGGCCGCTTAACCGACTGAGCCACCCAGGCGCCCCAATAGTATTCTTATTTTGCAGATGAAAAAAGAAACTGAGAGAGGTGGAGTGGAGAGGTGGATGTGCCATGAATTTGATGAAACTTCACTAGCACTCACACCTTCTTCCAAAGCCCTAAGAGGGGCCCAGAATGGTGGTTACATAGCTATAACTTTCATAAATATTCAGAGGTAAGATGTATTAAGTGCAACTGGTTAAATCTACTGTACTTTTTCACCTTAACCTCTCCTCCATCCCATTGCTCCTTGTGTGAGGTGTCATTGGAGGGGAGATAGGCATTTTGGAGATCCAGTTGAGGGGAAATTAAATTACGGATATATTTCTTTTTGGTGGAGTGAGACATATTGATGTGTTTTTCAGTGACTTCAAGGTATCTAGTTAAGGTATTACTGGGAATCCCAAAGTACAACGACTTCCAGGAATACTCCTAGAGCTTATCGGCTGACTCATCTAGTATTGTGATTCTGAAGTCCAGGACCAAAGCTTATAGTGTATATGGCTTTGCTCTATAGCACCTGGAATTAGAATTAAAATATATGGGTAGTGGAGGAGAAATAAAGTTGAAAGGCACATAACCAGAAGCTTGTCCATGGAGAATGCTTTTGATCAGGACGGATTTGCTATATCTTCCCAAAGGCAGAAAAAAGTTCAAGTTCAAGGAGAGAAGAAAAACACTATGATACCAGTATTAAGAAAGAGGGTCTGTCCTGAAAGTCTCTGAAAGGAAGGCTGGATCTCAGAGCCGCTGACAGGTAAGGAGAGATGCCTGTACTGGGTTTACAGGAGGTGGGAGAGAGATGAGGCTCCCTAGTTCTCACCATAAAGAGGAATTTGCAGAGCATAGGAGTATGGTCACCCTCATGATCAACCAGCAACAAAAAGCTGGTTTTTTTGTTTATAATTTATAATTGTATTTTATATAATTTATATAAAATTATAAATGTTTATAATTTATAAATTACCATTCTTTACATGACGCTGGGTGGGGATCCTGGAGTGTGGAAGGTGACACACAGGATTAGACGGTTTCTGACCTTGTGATACAAAGTCATGTCCAATGAAGCTAACTCAGACTGGCTTGGGGAGTGAAACCAATAACAGAAGGAAAAGCAAAAATTACTTATACAATGCAGCAACTGTGTCTACGCTATTTGTTGGCACATACTATTTGTCGCTTGAGATGGAACATAGATATCGTGTTTGGGAAAGGATAGATGGGAAAAAATCACCAAAGTCCCGTGCTTACCCAGGGCAGGAATTAGAGAAATCCAACTGGAGAGGCTTTGTGGAGGAAATTGATTCTAAGAATCACTTACAAAGTGGGCTGGGGAAGGGAGGTTATTCCTGGGGCATGCTCCAAATAACACTTGGGGGGTTCAGCTCCTGATGGAATTACTGTGTAAGAAGTGAAGGAATTTCGAGTGTGTTTGAGAGGAGTGATCTAAAACCCACAATGACTGGGGCACCTGGGTGGTTCAGTATGTTAAGCATCTGACTTCGGCTCAGGCTCAGGTCATGATCTTGTGGTTCGTGGGTTCGAGCCCTGCGCCAGGACCTCTGCTGTCAGTGCAGAGCCTGCTATGTACGGATCCTCTGTCTCCCTTTCTCTCTGCCCCTCCCCCACTCACTCTCGCTCTCTCTCTCTCTCTCTCTCTCTCCCCCCCGTCTCTCAAAAATAAATAAACATTAAAAAAAAATAAAACCCACAATGAAAATAACTGCTATCATTTTTTTAGACACCTGTGTGAAACCAGATAAAAAACCAAAGTCGGTAAAATAATCTTCAATCCCGACGATGCCTTTGAAAGAGACCAGACAATCTTGGATGTGTTTGCTAAAGGTCTTAGGACTCAGGATGTCATCAGAAATGGTGCGGTTGGGGTCAAACGGGCCAGGCTGATGAGTGGTAAGTGAGACCTGAAGAAGACAAGAGTTGTAAGACCATGACCATGGCCCCGGCGATGGGAGAGGGGAGCGTGTCCGTGAAGCGATGAGCCGTGGTAAGGGGTGGACAGGAACTGAAGCTCACTCTGAGGTTTATGGGTGGTGCTGGCCTCCCTGAAAACAAAAAATAACCTCCTGTGTTTCTTTTGCGACTATCTCCAGACACAGCCTGGTCCTCTGTACACATACCCCTCTAATAAATGGATGAACAGGCAGCGCCCGCTGACTTTTATTGCCACCTGGTTCCTGCCAGTCTGGCTTCCAGCTGTCACCACACCAACTGCAGAGTCTTTTCTGGTCCCCCCGGTCTTTCCTCCCCTCAGCAGCCCTGGGCACAGAAGACCTTTGTCTTCTTTGGAAAATCCCTTCCCTGTTATGGCTTCCGTCATCTGCATTAACTGTCACTTTTTTTTTTTTTTTTGGCCTTACTGTCACCTCTCCCTCTGCTCCTTCATTTTGTCTTTCAATGGCTCCTCTCTAATCTCCTGTTCCCCAAATGCAGGCACTCCCAGGTGTCAGTCTGAGTCTTCTGGTCTTCTCTCTATCAGGCTCTAGTTCATTTTTGTTTTGCAAATACAGACAATTGTTACAGTAATCCCCCAATCTACATCTCCAGAGTCAACCTTTTGGTCCAAGATTCTAGTACATAGTCCTCGAGGTATTACCCTCATTTCACGCTCCACATATCCAACCCGTACGTAACTCCTCATCTGATTCCTAAAACTAACTCTGTCCCTTGCTTCCCGATTTCTGGTCATGTTATCACACTTCTCTGATTCTCCTACATTTGTGTCTTTGGGTCTGTCTTTTCCTTTGTCCCCCAAATCAGCCGCCAAAGTCCTATGGACTCATCTTTGCCGTTTTTGTAAACTCGTTCCCACCTGTCTCTCCTTATCCCAGGAACTCCAGAGTGTAGTCTGGTAGCTGTCTTTCTCTGAACTATCATCTGGAAGTGCTGCTTTCACGGCAGTGGTAGTAGCGGGAGTATCACGTGTTAAGCGCTTACTGTATGTGAGGTGCTTTAGCAGAAGCTTGAAATACATTACCTCACTTAAGCCTCTCCCCCTATGAATGGGGCGTATCGTAAAACATATTTACAAACAAGAAGACAACCTCGGCAAGCTCAGCTGTTTCCCAGAGTCATTCAGCTGACGTGGAGTGTGGCCTTGAACTCATACCTTGTCTCATTCCAAACTTTGCCATGCTATGGATGTGCTAAGATATCCACAGCAGTCTCCTGTCACTTACCGGGTCAAGCCCAGCACCCTCGTTCAACATCCAGTGTCTCCAGAATTGAGCTTGACCAACCCGTCTAGTTTACTGCTTTCTGCTCTCCAGAGGGGACCCTTCTTCCTAACTCCCCCCACCTTCCTGTGTGGTGGGTGGAGCACAGACATTGAATCATGATTCTGGCATTTAGTACTTCTCTAAATTCGAGTTCTCTCATTTGTAAAATACCCAACCCCAAATCCCAGATTGTGGCGAGGATTAGATATAATGAAGGTACAAGAGCCTGGCATGGTGCAAGGCACATACTAGGGGCAAAATAAATAGGACCACTCTGATGGTTACTATTATTTCTGCTTCGGTGCCTTTGTTCATGATATTCCCCACATATGGAAATGCTTGTCCTTCCTATTAGTCTTGCCTAACAGTTCTTGTTTTGTTTGTTGGTTTAAATTCTAGTTAACATAGAGTGTGTTATTGGTTTCAGGAGTAGAACCCAGTGATTCATCACTTACATACAACACCCAGTGCTCATCCTGACACATGCCCGCCTTCATGCCCATGACCCATTTAGCCCATCCCCCCCACCAACCTCCGCTCCAGGAACCCTCAGTCTATAATCTGTATTTAAGAGGTTTGCCTCCCTCTCTGTTTTTATCTTATTTTTCCTTCCCTTCCCCTATGTTCATGTGTTTTGTTTCTTAAATTCCACATATGAGTAAAATCATATATTTGTCTTTCTCTGACCGACCTATTTCGCTTAGCATAATACACTCTAGTTCCATCCACATTGTTCCAAGTGGCACAATTTCATTCTTGTTGATCATCGAGTAGTATTCCATTATATATATATATATATATATATATATATATATATATATATGTGTGTGTGTGTGTGTATATATATGTATATGTGTATATATATGTGTGTATATATATATATATATATATATATATACACACATATATGTACACACCACATCCTCTTAATGACTCATCAGTCGATGGACATTGGGCTCTTTCCATAATTTGCTATTGTTGATAGCACTGCTATAAACATTGGGGTGCCCCTTCAAAACAGCATACTTGTATCCCTTGGATAAATAACTAGTAGTACAATTGCTGGGTCTTAGGGTAGTTATATTTTTAATTTTTTGAGGAACCTCCATACTCTTTTCCAGAGTGGCTGCACCAGTTTGCATTTCCACCAACATTGCAAAAGGGTTCCCCTTTCTCTACATCCTCGCCAACATCTATTGTTTCCTGAGTTGTTCATCTTAGCTATTCTGACAGGTGTGAGGTGGTATCTCATTGTGGTTTTGATTTGTATTTCCTTGATAATGAGTGATGTTGAGCATCTTTTCACGTGTCTGTTAGCCATCTGGATGTCTTCTTTGGAAATGTGTCTATTCATGTCTTTTGCCCATATTTTCACTGGATTATTTGCTTTTTTGGTGTTGAGTTTGATAAGTTCTTTATAGATTTTGCATATGAACCCTTTATCCAACAAGTTGTTTGCATATATCTTCTCTCATCCTGTCAGTTGCCTTTTAGTTTGTTGATTGTTTCCTTTGCAGTGCAGAAGCTTGTATCTTGATGAGGTCCCAATAGTTCATTTTTGCTTTTGTTTCCCTTGCCTCTGGAGACATGTCTAGTAAGAAGTGCTGGGCTGAGGTCAAAGAGGTTGCTGCCTGTTTTCTCCTCTAGGATTTTGATGGTTTTCTGTCTTACATTTAGGTCTTTCATCCATTTTGAACTTATTTTTGTGTATGGTGTAAAAAGTGGTACAGTTTCATTCTTCTGCACATCGCTGTTGAGTTTTCCCAACACCATTTGCTGGAGGGACTGTCTTTTTTTTCCATTGGATATTTCCTGATTTGTTAAAGATTAGTTGGCCATATGTTCGTGAGTCCATTTCTGGGTTCTCTATTCTGTTCCACGGATCTATGCGTCTGTTTTTGTGCCAGTAGCATACTGTCTTGATGATTACAGCTTTGTAATCTCGCTTGAAGTCTGGAATTGTGATGCCTCCAGCTTTGGTTTTCTTTTTCGACATTGCTTTCGGCTATTTGGGGTTTTTCTGGTTCCATAAAAATTTTAGAATAATTTTTTCTAGTCCTGTGAAGAATCCTGGTGTTATTTTGATAGGGATTGCATTGAATGTGTAGATTGCTTTGGGTAGTATCAATATTTTAACAGTATTTTTTCTTCCAATCCACGAGCATGGAATGTTTTTTCCATTTCTTCGTGTCCTCTTCCATTTCTTTGGTAAGTGTTCTATAGTTTTCAGCATACAGATCTTTTACCTCTTGGGTTAGGTTTATTTCTAGGTATCTTATGGTTTGGGTGCAATTGTAAATGGGATCAATTCCTTGATTCTTGATTTCTCCTTCTGCTGCTTCATTATGGGTGTATAGAAATGCAACCGATTTCTGTTTGTTGATTTTATATCCTGTGATTTTGCTGAATTCATGGATCAGTTCTAGCAGTTTTTTTTTGGTGGAGTAATCAGACAACAAAAAGAAATAAAGGCATACAAATTGGAAAAGAAGGAGTCAAACTTTCACTCTTCACAGGCAACATGATACTCTACGTGGAAAACCCAAAAGACTGTAGCCAAACAGTTCTTACAGGCCAAATCCCACCTTTATTAAACTCCCCTATACTCCAGAAAACACTGATCTCTCCCCTCTGCAATTGTAGACACACTTTTTATACACATGAGATGATTAGTATTATATACTATCTTATTTTCCAATGGTTTCATGTAAATGAGTCTCACACATTACTTGTGAACTTGGTTGTATTTCTTCTGTTCTCATCCTTTTTTTTTAATGTTTATTTATTTTTGAGAGAGTGAGAGAAACACAGAGTGCAAGTGGGGGAGGGGCAGAGAGAGAGGGAGACACAGGGTCTGAAGCAGGCTCTAGGCTCTGAGCCGTCAGTACAGATCCCGACACAGGACTCAAACCCATGAACGGTGAGATCATGACCTGAGCCGAAGTTGGAAGCTTAACCAACTGAGCCATCTAGACGCTCCTGTTCTCATTTTTCTGTTTTCATCTCAAAAGTCCCGGCAAAGGGTACCAGAGTGATTTGTTAATTGATTGATGGAGAAATTTAAACATTAGGAGAAGGAAATTTAAAAATTATGAGAGAAAAAAGAGCAAATTGGGTATTATCTTGTTTGATTTGATTTAGTAATCAATGGTTTGTGTTTAGGTAGCCCTGTAAGAGGCCCGGACCAGGGGAGGAGATTCAGAAAAACAGGTAATAACAGCTGTATTCTAGGGAGAGAGAAGGAGTAGATCTCGATATTATCGAAGTCTTACTTTGAAGAAATGATTTGAGATACATTTTCAGGGAGTAGTAGTGCAAGAGACACAGCTAAGTGTGAAGATTCAGTGGGCTGGAAATAGTGAAGGGACGGTCCAAGACATTCATTTTTTAAAAATAACATAAAAACCAGAAAGTATATTTCAACAGAAAACCCAGAGGTTACATTAAAGAAGTAAGGTTGTGACTGACCTCAAGAGGAAGAGGAAAAGCCTTGACTGAGCTCAGGGACCCAGCTAATTGGGTCTTGGAAAGCCAGAAGCTTTGCTTAACTAGCTACTAACAAAGGAAATTAGATAACCATATTACTGTGAAAGACACCAGATCACATTTATTGAGTGATCTGAAAGAAGTGAAGGAGCTAGATACGAATGCTTTGTGTTGGTTTCTGAGACTGAGCCACACCAAAGCCATTTGACTGTATTCACTCAGTTGCCCAAATAGGCAGACATCTTGATAAGCTCATGAAGCTTGACGTGTGAGACTGGCCACCATGGATGAGAAGCAAGGATAAGTTGAAAGGAGAGGATGTGTTCACAGCTTTAAACCCCCTTCTAATTCTGCTGAGAAGATGTAACTTACATGACTTAAAGTGGAGGCAGAGTAAATAGTAGGAGTGTCATAAGTCAGTTGTGACATGCCATCTTTGTGCCATGTAGCGAGGCTGTTTACTCCAAAGACTCCTTTGCTTCTGCAACATAAAGGAGAAGAGGAATGTTTCAGCCAAGTCTGTGTCAAACAGTCCCAGAAGTCCCGCGATTCACCTCATATCCAGTCAGGTAATAAGCATGTGGCCTTACCCATAATCGTTCAGGGACATGGCTTCTTTCATGTAGTTCCACTGTCTTCAACACAGGATTTCAAGCTCATCCTGGTGTCCTCCAGTCAGCAGATGGGGGAAGAAGGACAGAACCTCCTTAGTCCCTCAGGGCCAGTTCACTTTCACTACATGCCATTGATGAGTGCTGGTTGTCGGGCCTCATGCCCATGCAATGATGATTGGGAAATTAATTTCACTATGTTCTTAAAAGGATGAGATAAGCTTGGTGAGTCAATCTCTTTAGAGAAAAACAGTATTGTGCCGGGTAAAAAAAAAAAAATTCAGGTAATGATTCATATTTCTCTACCAATCAACATACCTATACACATGGAATGATTTAACCTTCCGTTTCAAACAGATGTTTTGGGTTGTGTAAACCCAAAAAGCATATGGGTCTTATGTGCTTTCTGGTAAAAACATTTGTGTAAATGCATATTGCAAGAGTTTGTTTGTTGAATGAATGTGTTATTAAATCAATGAATTGTTTACAGTGATAAGGTGGAAGCTAACTTTGTCCCACCAATAATCAAGGAAATTTTAAAACTCTAAGAAGCAGAAATGGGAAAGGAACTATGAAAAACTAATCAGTCAGCCAACAATTAGAGCATACATCAAGAGACTAAAAGTATAGAACATTGAAATAGTTGAAATCCAGAGACTATTTTTTTTAATGTTTATTTTTTTAAGAGAGGGAGCATGAGCTGAGAGGGGCAGAGAGCAAGGGGGACAGAGGATCTAAAGTAGACTCTGTGCTGACAGCTGTGACCTTGATGTGGGGCTTGAACTCAGGAGCCGTGAGATCATGACCTGAGGTGAAGTCAGATGCTCAACCAACGGAACCACCCAGGTACCCTGCAATCCAGTGACGTTAATGTTCCATAATATCAGGGTGACATTTCGTTTCAAAGGTTAATTGCTTGTTTTAGGTCTCCAAAACACTTTCGGGTTGAAGGAAGTTGTTATGGTTTTCACACAAGTAACTTAATGTACAGAGTGGAGGGTATTTTACGGAAAGTGGCAAAGGTAGATTTGAAGGTAAAATCACCTGACCAGTATGATATAGCTGATATAGATAGAAAAGGTCATTCTGAGGCCATAGCAGGAGGGATAGGAGTCAAAAATAGACTAGAGCTCTTTGTCTATGATGGAGAAAATTTTCAGACTCTCCTCCTGGATGACAGATAGATCTAAAAGAGTTAGCCCAGGAACCATGCTTTCTTCCCCAGAGTCCTCAGATAACAGAAAAGATGCCTCAGCTCTAAATTCAGAGTTTTCTAGCAGGAAGATGTCATCGAATTTAATGCCCATTTTAACTAGGAGGAAATAAAGCCTCAGAGCAGGAAAATGATTTGCCTGATGTCACAGATGGAGTGGACCATCCAATTCTACTCCATAAAGGCATAGTAGCAAGACCATCATTGTGTTGAAATTGAGGCTATTTGGGTGTAGTATATCATAGGTCCTTTGAAAAAAATGGGTGGTGGGGAGTAAAGAAAGGAGGTCTGCCCTAGTTTCTGAAGCAGTGGGTGAAGGAAGAGTCCACAATCAGGTGGGCAAGGCCTGGAGCTAGGGGTGCGAGCAGCCTTCAGGTGCTCAGGAGCCAAGAGGACCAAGCACTGCTCCCTGAAATCTGTCTGTTTATGGCAGGAAATGACAATATGGGTCAGTTCATGCCCCAGAGACAAGGCCAGGATGGATGCCAAGGCCACCAACAACTGAACTGGAATTCAGAATAAAGCTGGCCTCCCCTAACCTAGAGACTAGGCAGGGCAATGGACCCGACTCCAGCTGGAGTGCCCAGCTAGAGAGGAGTGCAGCAAGAGAGAGAGAGCTGGGACTATTGGAAGCACTTCTGGAAGCTGCCGGGTCTGACGCACAGCAAGGTCCCTCAGGAGTCACCTGAGCCCAGATATTATTATAACCAGGCCATGGAACTGGGGCTGGGCTGTTGGCTTATTCTCAAGCCCCACCAGGCATGAGAGGAAGGTGGAACCCCTCATGTTTTTGTATCTGTGGCATTCAGGGCTGGCTCTGGGGCTGGGACTATGAGAGGGAGTAGCTGGAAGTGGATGAGGAAGCAGGGCCCCAGACGCAGGCTAGATTAAGTAGAAATGAAGAACAGACTCAGAACCTCTGTGCCCACCCAAGGTCCAAGATAGGTCTTCTAAAGACCTAGAATCTCAACTCAGCATTGTCACTTACTGGTTGCTTGAACCTGGGCAAATTTTTTGTACCCTCTAGGTTGCAGCTGCTTCTTTTAAAAGGTGAAAATAATATAGTTGAAAAGTAGGGACACGAGTCTCAGCGAATTGGTGATTGACTGAAGTTCTGTGCAGGTGGTGGGTCGTTGGAGTGTTAAAGGGGCTGAGGCACCGAGAAGTTCTCTCTGAGCTGGAAGGTGCTGGGTGGATGCAGATGCTACCCTTCACAGTCACCTTTTCTCTGGGGCAAAAACCCATTGGGGTGCCTGGGTGGCTCAGTCAGTTAAGCATCCCACTCTTGCTTTCGGTTCAGGTCATGATCTCATGGTTTAGTGAGTTTGATCCCCACATTAGGCTCTGTGCTGATAGCTCAGAACCTGGAGCCTGCTTCGGATTCTGTCTCCCTCTGTCTCTGCCCCTCCCCCACTCATGCTCGCTCACTCTCTCTCTCTGCAAAAATAAATAAACATTAAAATAAAATAAATAAATAATAGCTTTTCTAGGGGGCGCCTGGTGGCTCAGTCAGTTAAGCTTCCAACTCTTGGTTTTGGCTCAGGTTGATCTCACGGTTCTTGGGTTCCAGTCCCGCATCGGGTTCTGCATTGACAGTGCAGAGCTTGCTTGGGATTCTCTCTCTCCCTTTCTCTCTGCCATTCCCCCACTCATGCTATCTCTGTCTCTTTCAGAATATATAAATAAACTTAAAAAAAAAAACAAAAAAACCAGAACCATTTTCCGAAATATTCCCTCACAGGTCAATTACCCATTTTCTCCTCACGTGACCACGACCAGGGTTGGACAAAGGCCATGAAGAAAGAACTGCCTACCTAAATAATGTTGCAGCCTAGACCCACTGGGGTGTAGCTTCACTAACAGTGGACATGTATTAAATCCTTCAATCGCCAGGTTCTACCTGAGATACTTTACATTTATTACCACCCCTGACAACCCTGTCACGTAGTTTCTATTATGAGCCCCTATTTGCAGATGAAGTCACCAAGGTACACACAGAAGTTACCAAAAGTGGTGGAATCAGAATCCGAACTCAGGCAGCCTGAGTTCACTCACCCAACCACACAGTCTTTCTTTCCTAGATTAAGCTACTAGGTCATGAACAGGTAGCGATAGAGAGTAAAGAAGGAATTTTCCATGGGAGCAACTGATAGCTGGAGATTTGGGGGAAAAGGGAGATGAAAAGAATTGAATGGAGAAGAAAAATGTCAAGTTTTTGTGGGGGAAACAGAGAGTAAAATTTTTCTTGGGAATAAGATCAAAACAAAGCCATCGAGGCTGGTTGTATTCATGTGTCATATACTGATAAATTGAACCTTCATCGGATAGCTGGAATTAAACATTGCATCAGCCTTCAGGGGACTCACAGTCTAAAACCAGACGTTCGCACACCTCTAAAGTCTAGTTTGATGACGAGAGGTTTCTGACAGAGGATGGAAATCACTGCCTAAAATAGATCCTTAGGCCAGAGGTCACAGAAGAATTACAGGAGGACTTCAGCAAAGACATGGGTGGGGGTCCCCTCTGACGGTCTCCCATCTCTCACAGAGGGAAGCATATGATTTCTCCTGTGTCTCCTCAGAGCAGAGATGGTTGGGGGGGGGTGTCTCTGCATCATGAGCAGTATACTCAAAATCTACTCATCCAGGTCAGGCCCTTCCCTAATTCTGGCTAAGATCAGACAAGGATGAAAAAAACTTGGGGTCAATTATTTGAGGGTGGAGAGGGCATGTGGAAATGAGGCCACTGGGGACTTTCTACATTGCAAAACCCTGAAATCATTCTTGGTTTTGCGCTGTTGTAAGACGAGCCAAAAATTAGCAACCATTTCTTGGTGGAGAGGTGAGGAGCCAGTAAATCTACTAACCTCTGCCCGATATTTTCATACTAGCTTTGTGAGTCCCTACAAGACGTACAATGGTCTAACAGAAGTAGACAGAGCGGTGAAAATAATTATTTAAAAGTTATTGCAGGTAAAATTTTATTTATTTATTTTTGAGAGAGAGATCGTGAGCAGGGGAGGGGCAGAGAAAGAGGGAGAGAGAGAATCCCAAGCAGGCTCCATACTGTCAGCGTAGAACCCCACGCGGGGCTCAAACCCACGAGCTGTGAGATCATGACCTGTGCCAAAATCAAGAGTCAGACACTTAATCGACCAAGCTGTCCAAGTGCCCCAGGACTGTTTTTAAGGGGATAAAAATCTTGGTACCAGAAAAGAGCTCTTAATCTTTTGAACACTGACCTAAACTATTTTTGTGGTGGAATAGAGTGAGTAGGATTAACGGAGCAAGTGGATTCCGGGTGCTTCTGGAAGCCAGGAAGCCCAACACATAACGAGGAGAAGAGCAGGATGGTTGAGTGAGCAGGAGCTACAGGTCTCATTCCTGATATTTTGCACCCCACTCCACCTCCTCACCCACCATCACCAGACCCTTTCCTCTCTACGATGAGAGCATATGAGTTGACACCAAGGGAGAACGCCCATCTCAAGCCAGTATCGCTTTTCATAATTACTTCCCTTCTTCCACTTACACTTTTTCCCCAAGTATAAAAATAGCACACTCGTTGACAAGGATTCAGGACATACAGAAAGGGTCAAAGAAGAAAATTTCTTAGAGTCTCAGTATCTGTTATCCTTTGCACTAAGAGTAGGGGTCATTTGTCTTGTTTACCAAGCTCTATCCCCCACATCCTGGAGGACTAAGTGGCACACAGTAGGTGTTCAATACAACACCTTCTTTGTAGGCATCAACCATATTTTTCAAATGAATCAATCAGCATACAGAGATGACATCTTTGTATCTAATTACACATTATCTAATATTTCAAAGCATACATTTTTGGGTAAACTTGGGCATATAATTTTTTTCTGTGCATTTTTATTGTGGTAAAATACACATAACATAAAATTTATCATTGTAACTATTTTTTTTATTTATTTTTTTTAACGTTTATTTATTTTTGAGACAGAGAGAGACAGAGCATGAACGGGGGAGGGTCAGAGAGAGGGAGACACAGAATCTGAAACAGGCTCCAGGCTCTGAGCTGTCAGCACAGAGCCCGACGCGGGGCTCGAACTCACGGACCGCGAGATCATGACCTGAGCCGAAGTCGGCCGCTTAACCGACTGAGCCACCCAGGTGCCCCCATTGTAACCATTTTTAAGGACACAATTCAGTGGCATTAAGTACTTTTACAATTTGTACAACCATCACCACTATCCATTTTCAGAACGTTTTCATTTTCCCAAACTGAAACTCTAGCCCCATTAAATACTAACTCCCCTTTCCTTCTTCACCCCAGTCCCTGATAGCTTCTTTCTGCTTTATGTCTCTCTGCATTTACACATTCTAGGTACCTCATATAAATGGAATCATATAGTAATTGTCCTTTTGCATCTGGTTTATTTATTATTTTTTAAATGTTTATTTATTTTCGAGAGAGAGAGACAGAGTGCGAGTGGGGGAGGGGCAGAGAGAGAGAGGGAGACACAGAATCCGAAGCAGGCTCCAGGCTCTGAGCTGTCAGCCCAGAGCCCGACATGGGACTCGAACCCACGAGTCGTGAGATCATGACCTGAGCCAAACTCAGATGCTTAATCGACTGAGCCACCCGGGCACCCCATAGCATAATATTTTCAATGTTTACCCACTCTGGAGCATATTAAGGCTGAATACTCTTCCATTGCATGTATATTATAACTGCATAATAAATATAGTTATGATAATCATTATATATTCATCCATTTTATTATTTTATTTGGGGGACACATTCTATCCGATTGAGTGACAATTTCCCTATGAGTTCATAAGAGATGACCTAATCATTCTCCTATGCTTGAACATTTAGGTTATCTCAGACTTAAGCCATGGTACGTAAGCCTGGAACCCCCTTGGACATAAACCTCGGTCCAGGTGTGTGACTGATATCACCGTTTCCCAGTAATAGCTTCCTGGAAGGTGAATTACTGTGACAGTTATGTTATCTAAACTTCTCTTGAGGGTTTCTTTCCAATTTGCTTGTCAAATGGTTTTCCAGAAAGGTGCATGGTTCTTCCAGTGGTGCGTGAGAAAGTCTACCATACCCTTTCAACACTGAGTGTATTTATATGAAATGTCTTGCTAATTTGGTTGATGAAAATGGTATCTTGTTGACCGGAGTTGCATTTGATGGGTTATTTTTTAAAAAAATTTTTAATGTTTCTTTATTTTGAGAGAGAGAAAGACAGAGACAGAGCGTGAGCAGGGGAAGGGCAGAGAGAGAGGGAGACACAGAATCCGAAGCAGGCTCCAGGCTCTGAGCAGTCAGCACAGAGCCCGATGCGGAGCTCGAACTCATGAACTGTGAGATCATGACCTGAGCGGAAGTCGGACACTTAACCAACCGAGCCACCCAGGCGCCCTTTTGATGGGTTATTTGACCTCACTTGGACAGTCTCTAATATGTCCATGTCCTTCCCAGCAGCTCTCAATGCACCAAGAGTGGAGGAGTCTGTAGTTGTGGGGGTGAGGGCAGGGAGGGTGAAAGGTGAGGAACAGGGGAGTGCGGACCAGCTGGCTCTGTGTATGATTATGTGGGGCTCCGATAAGTTAGCCTCTACCTGCATTTATAATGTCCTGAGTACTTAGCTAAGCTCAGCCCTCTGCTACAATTTCAGTCATTACAACCTGAATTCTCTCAGTTTCTCAGGCTTGCAGGCTGACTTCTGTTCATCCGCAGTCCTAAATAATTCCTACACAATTCCTTTGGCTTACCACCAACAGGTGTTATTATTTGCTTTTTGCAGATGAGAAAAATCAAGCATCGAGGAACTTTTCAAGGAAACACAAGTGATAAGTAGCCAATCTGGGATTTGAGTTACCTGACTAGAAACCTATGCTTTTCCCACTACATCCACTCTTAAAAAGCTTCACAAACTTGAAAGTGCTCTTCGTTTATACAAGGTATATAGAAAAGAATATTTATTCCTTGCATTTTACTTAGGTGTACCTTTTTAATAGCATTTTTATATAGATTGATGATATTCCCAGGTGAATTGGTAAGTGTTAGGATTTTCTATGTTTAATCTTTTGATTTTAAAAGCCCAGGGGAATGCAACAAACACACCAGAACCTAATCCTGGCTCTGCTGCTTGCTGTCTGCTAGCTGTTTGACTTCCACAGATCACTTGATCTCTCCAAGCCTCAGCTAAAATGACATCCAACTCACAGAGTCATTGGGAAGATTAAATGTGACGATATATGCCACTGAATCTAGCAGCGTATATGGCATGCATCAGGTGGCCAACACAAAATTTTAAAGGTGATGGTGAGAGGGCAATTGGCAAAAGGAAACAAATTGGGGACAGTTCAGGAGAAAAGGAACCGATGCATTTACTGCTAGTCTATATCTGTAAGGGAAAGGAAGATACATTTTCTTTAACTTTTTGTGGACGTGTAACACAAATACAGAAAAGTGAGCAAATCGTCATAAAGCCCAATGAATTACCCCCAAGTAATTGCTCTCGTGGAACCACCTCCCAGGACAAGAAACGGAACATCAGTAACAGAGCCCTCTTGGCTTCCTCTCTTGATCCTTTTCCCCTCGGTTCTCTCCAAAGGTAACCACGTGCTTGACCTTTAAACCAATGGACAGAGTTTTCCCCATTTTACCTAAATGAAACTTGGCCCCTATCTCATACCATATATAAAACATAAAGCATCTAAAAAAATATGGATGACTCTCAAAAGCATAATTTTCAATGGGGGAAAAAAAAAGAGCCATTCAGGGAAGAATAGCGTTTACATAAAGTTGAGTCTTTTGAGTAACAAATTCTTAATGTAGCCATATTTGTCCATCTTTTCCCTTACAGCAATATTTTTGTCTTGCTTAAGACTTCCTGTCCATTAATCTATGATAAAGAAGAAAAGAATATATAATAGGAAAAAGAGTCTCTTCAATAAATGGTGTTGGGAAAACTGGACAGCTACATGCAAAAGAATGAAATTGGACCCATATCTTACACTATCTACAAAAACAAATTCAAAATGGATTAAAGACTTGAATGTAAGACCCCAAACCATAATACTCCTTAAAGAAAACATAGGCACTAAGCTCTTTCAAATCTTTATGTTGTACACTTGAAACTAGCATGTTGATTATATCTCAATAAAACAATCAAAAATAGATAAATAATTTAAAATATTATTTTTTGCTTGTTGTTGGGATAGAAGGATAGATTTGATTTTTGTCTTTTGGTATCCAACAACCTTGCTAACTAAAGTCACTAATTAAATTTAAATAATTCATTGGAAGGGGAACACCTGGGTGGCTCAGTCGGTTGAGCATCTGACTTCACCTCAGGTCATGACCTCACACTTTGTGAGTTTGAGCCCCGCATCGGGCTCTATGCTGATAGCTCGGAGCCTGGAGCCTGCTTCAAATTCTGTGTCTCCCCCTCTCTCTGCCCCTCCCCTGCTCATGCTCTGTCTCTCTCTCTCAAAAATAAATAAACATTAAAAAAAATAATTAAAAAAATAAATAATTTAGGGGCGCCTGGGTGGCTTAGTCGGTTAAGCATCCAACTTCGACTCAGGTCATGATCTCACGGTTTGTGAGTTTGAGCCCCGCGTCGGGCTCTGTGTTGACAGCTCAGAGCCTGGAGCCTGCTTCGCATTCTGTGGCTCCCTTGCTCTCTGCCCCTCCCCCACTTGTGCTCTGTCTCTCTATCAAAAATGAATGAATGAATAAATAAATAAATAAATAAATAATAATTGATTGGTAGATTCTTTTGGGTAGTCCATGTACATCACCAAATTGCGAGTAGGAGCAGTTTTTATTCTTGTGTTCATATTCTTATACTTGTTTGCTTTTATCTTGCTTATCAGATTGGTAGGACATTCTTATCTCATTCTCATATCCAGAGGTAAAGCTTTTAACATTCAATCGTGTTGTGTAAGATTATTTATAGGTACATTTTATTAGATTCAAGCAATTTTATTTATATTTGGTAAAAGTTCTGTTCATGAATATATATTGGCTTTGGACAAGTTCTTGTTCAGAAATTATCTGGAAGGTAACATGTTGTTTTCCCCTTTATTCCGTTAGAGTGACAAATTTCATTTTTTTTTTCAAACGTTAAACGATTCTGTTGTTGTTGTTGTTGTTCCAAACGTGATGGATTTATTTCATTTTACTCTGCTACAAAACAAAAGTTCCAGTACAGCACAGAGACCATTATCTTTTAAAAGGTCTTGAAACATGTGGGACATACAAGACATGATGTATAAAGTGGAAGCTTGGATCACACTTCCTTTATAACCCAACACTACATTGTCGCTGAGGCACGCATGTGAAAATAACACTGGGGCACTGAACTGAAATGTGGCACAGATGTGACAATTCTTGGCCTGCCTTCAAGCACCAACCTTAGGATGGACTTAGGATCTCTAGACTTCAGTGTGGGGAAGATTATTACCATTCTTGGGAAGAATAAAAAGTTCACGCTTCTGAAATTTCACAGAAGAGTTTTAAGGCCCGAACACAGTGTGTCCATTTCTCTTCGTGTCCAGAGACAAAACGGATGCTTCACTCAAAACCACGTGAAGCTTCATAGCTCAGACCCCACCCCAAACTTGTGACCTCCTGCATTCATGTTCTTTCCATCAGTGAAAGCCGATAGGGTAGGTTTGACTACTGGCTGAAAGGTTTGAGTATAACCCAGTCCAATCAGACTGGGATTACTCACTTTGGCCTATAGAGAAGTTCTACAAGCCAGTGTGTATTTAGCAGCAACGTCAAAACAGGTGCTGGTGACAGCTACGCAAGCCAGGTTCACTGGCAATTCAGTCTTCTCATTTTAAGCCCCTGGTAGATAGAACCTCCAAATTCAGTGCCATCGTTTACATGCGTGTGCAGCTGGAGGTGTGCATCCCTGTAGCCCAGGGCAAAATGATCCTGTGACAGTTTGGATTTGGCTGTGTCAAAACTCATCTGAGAGCCAGCAAGCAACCTCCAGTGGCTAACACAGCCCAGTCATAGATGGTTGGTCCAGAAAAATCTGTATCCGCATCACCGTCAAGACAGAAACAATCTTATTTATAGGGGATTTCAATTTTCTGCTCTCCCTCAGTATAAATATGGTACCGAGAGTCAGTTTCAACCCTTCAGCCAACTTACTCTACAAAGAAGTTTCCGTCCCAAGAGTGTTGTCCATGTTCCATTTGTTGATTGAAAGTAAGTCCCCAGTTACAGATCTTCTATTTGGTCTCTAGGTGGTCTGATGTTTTCCCTGTATCCGTGGAAGCATGACCAGAAGTAGAAAATTCCACTCCGCTACAAGATTTGGTTCTCAGATGTGCTGACTATACCAAAACCAAATCCTCTGTTGAAGACATCCTTGGCAGCCATTCCCAGGTCATGCTAAGTCAGTGTGTTACATGTATCTCCAGCCAGAGGGCTTGTCCCCATTCTGCCAGGGCAACCAGAATATTAAACCATTCTCACATTCTTGGAATAGCCCCGTTTGGTCACAGTGTATTCACCAGACATTGCTGGATTTATTTTGCTAGTAGTTAATTTATTTTTTACATTTATGTAAAACATCATGTTATTAGCCTGTAATTTTCCTTTTTTAATAATGTGCTTGTCAGGTTTTGGTATTGAAGTAACACTGGCCTCAGAAGACAAAATGGAAAGTGTCTCACTTTTCTATTCTCTGGAGAAGTTTATACACAATTGGCATAATTTTTTCTCAAATATTTGGTAAAATTCACCAGTGAAGTAATCTGGATTTATTTTTTTTATGGAAAATTTAAAATTATGCATTCCATTTCTTTTATCGTTATAGGGCTATAGAGATTTTCTTGTGTCAGTTTAGGTAAACATTGCTTTTCTAGAAAATTGTCCACTGGTAAAAAAAAATTTAGTTATTTACATAACATTGTTATAATATCCTCTAATAATATTTTAAATATTTGTAGGATCTATAACAGAGTCCCCTCTTTCATTCTTGACGTGGGTTATTTTTACCTTTTTTTCTTTGATCTCACCAGGGAATTAGGACTTTATTAGTCTTTTCAAAGAGTCAACTTCTTGTTGGGTTGGCCCTCTCTCTGTTGTATTTACTTTATATTCCATTTAGTTCTCTTCTTATTATGTTTTCCTCTCTTCCACTTTGAGTTAGGTAACTTTCCAACTTTTTGAGATAGATACTTAGATCAGTGATTTTTCAGCTTTTCTTCTTTTCTATTATATGTGTTGTAAGGGTATAAATTTTCCTCTAAGTATGGCATTAACTGCAACCAATATGCTTGCAATATTTTCATTATCATTCCAGTAAAATATTTTCTAATTCCCCTTGTTCTTTCTTTCTTTTTTTCATGTTTATTTACTTTTGAGAGAGAGAGAGAGACAGAGCACAAATGGGGAAAGGGCAGAGAGTGGGGAAAGGGGAAAGGGAACAGAATCTGAAGCAGACTCCACGCTCTGAGATATTAGCACAGAGCCTGACGCAGGGCTCAAACTCACAAACCTTGAGATCATGACCTCAGCCGAGGTCAGATGCTTAACCAACTGAGCCACCCAGGCACCCCTCCATTGTTATTTCTTCATTGACTTATGGGTTATTCAGAGGATAATTCTTAATTTTCATACCTGGAGGGATCTTCAAATGGTCTATTTATAATTTATTTCTAATGTAATTCCACTACTGCCAGACAATAAGCTATATCATTTCAATCCTTTGGTGTTTGTTAAGGTTTGATTTAAACCTAGCATGTGGTAATTTTTTATAAATAATCCAAAAGTAATTTTAAAAATGAAATCTACAGTGTTGAGTGAAATATTGTTTATCTATCAATTAGGCCAGATTTGTTAATTGTGAAGTCCAAATCTATATTTTTTATCTCCTTAATGAGAAAGGCATGTGAAAATTTCACACTATGCTTGGAGATTTATCCATTTCTTCCTGTAGTTACGCTGAGTTTTGCCTTACACGTTTTAAGGCTATTTTATGAAGCGCATACAGTTTAGAATCACTATATATTTCTGGTAAATTAAACTACTTATTTTTATAAAATAGTCTATCTCTACCAATTATTTCTTCCTTAAAGTCCACTTTGTCTGATAATAATATAATAACCCTGGCTTTTTTGGTTAGTATTTGCATGATACATCTTTTTTTTTATTACCTTACTTTCAATATTTCTGTGTCCTGATCTTTGTGATGTGTTTCTTATAAGCAGCATATAGTTGTTTTCTCACTCCATCTTACCATTTGCTTTCTAGTTGTCCCACATATTCTATGTTTCTTTTATTACTTTCAAGTTGATTGTTTCTGTTATCCCATTTTCCCACTTATTTTGGCATTTATACATTACTTTACTATTCTTTTAGTGGTGACCCTAGATATTATTACACACATCCTTAAAAAAAATCAACATCAAATAGAAATACTTTTATCTCTTCCTGGACAGTACTAGAACTTTATAGCACTTTAACTATATTTACCTTATTATCCAACTTAGATGCTATTTTGCCATATGTTTGTAAATTTAATTAACTTTATTAAGGAGGAGTTGGCACGGCATAAAATGTTCCTGTTTTAAGTGTACAGTTTGAGGAGTTCTGACAAATGCATACACCCATGTGACCATCGTGATATAGAACATTTACTTCACCCTGAAAAGTCATCTCATGCTTAGGTAGCTATTGATCTCTTTAAGATTGGTTGGTTGTGATTGATTTTTAAAAATTTTTTAATGTTTATTTATTTTTGAGAGAGAGAGAGACAGGGCATGAGTGGGGGAGGGGCAGAGAGAGAGGGAGACACAGAATCCAAAGCAGGCTCCAGGCTCCAAGCTGTCAGCACAGAGCCCGATGCCAGGCTCACCAATGAAGATATCATGACCTGAGCCAAAGTTGGACACTTAACTAAGTCACCCAGGCGCCCCTGATTGATTTCTTTAAGATCGTCATGATCCTAAAGACTATCTCATGTTTTGAGATTCATTCATGTTCTTACAGATATCACTGGTTCACTACTATGTATAGCTGAATGATATTCTATTGTGTTAATAGTTCACAATTTATTTATACATTCACCACTTGATGGATATTGGAATTGCTAGGTCTCATATGTTTGTTTAATTTTTTTAAAGAAACTACCAAATTGTTTTCAAAGTGGTTTTGCCATGCATTTTGATTTTTATATATTTAAACCCCATAAAATTTTATTACTATGATCTCAGTCATCAATAATTATTTTTATTTCCCCTTTCTGTGTATCTTATATTTTTCTCTTCATTCTTTTTGTATCTCTGAGCTGCTGTCTGGAATAATTTTCTTTCTGCCTGAAAAACATCTTTATTTTCATTAGTGTAGGTCTGCTGATGATGAATTCTATTTTTATCTGTCCCAAAATGTATTTATTTCGCTTACATTTTTGAAGGATATTTTGGATGGTATTGAAATATAGATTGTGATTATTTTCTCTTAATATTTTGAAGACACCATTCCATTGTCTCCTGGCTTTTATTGTGTCTATTGGAAAGTAAACTGTCAGTCTTATTGCTATTACTTTGAAGGTAATGTTTCTTCTTTTATTAGCTACTTTTAAGACCTTTTTTACCCTTCATTTTCAGCAGTTGTATCATACTATGCTTAGATGTGTTTTTATAGTTATCTGCTTGGTTCTATAGTGCTTCTTAAATCTGTAGTTTGATATCATCAATCCATTTTGGAAAATTCTCAGGTGTTATCTTGGCAGATAACAATACTGTCCAATTCTCTTCTTTCGTCTCCTTCTGGACACCAATTATGCATATCACAAAACTTTTCACTGTATCTTTTATGTTTCTTAGTCCCTTTTCTTCATTTATTGTACTTTTGTTTCTCTGTGCTTTTATTTTGGATATTTATTACTGATCGTTCAATTTCCTATTTCTCTCTCTAGCTGTTAAACTCATTGCCAAATTTTTCTGTTCCCGAAGTTTCATTTTAAAAATAATTTCCAGTTTTCTGTAAAAATTCTCAATTATGTCTTTTATTTCTGTAAACATATTAGTACAGTTATTTTAACATCTGTGTCTGATTATCCGGATACCTATAAGTCATTTTTTGTGTGTGTTTTCCCCTTTGGTTATCTATTACATTAACTTGTCTCGTCATAGTCTTGATTATTTAAAAGTGAATATTAGATATAGTACATGAAAAATTGTAGAGAAACACTGAAGTTTAAGATGATAGTCTCTTTCAGTAGAGAGGATTTATGTTTTTCTTCTTGGTAATAGCTAAAGGTTCTAGCAATCCTAAATAACCTGAGTCTAACAAGGGATTGGGATTATTTGAAGCTGCTTTAGTCCCTTTGAGATTAGATTATTTATAGTTCACTTATTGAGATTAGATTATTTATAGTTCACACTTAGTCCTAGGGTGCAGCCATGTAGTTTATCCAAAGTTTAGAGGGGTACTTGGATCCTTGTCACCCTCTATTGAACTCCTCAGCCTCTCATCTGCCTCTTCTAGAAGCTCCAGAGTCCTGAATGCAATGCCCATCTTCCTGTTTTCCTTCTTTTCTAAGATCTTGGCTCCATGATTCTTCACTGGCTTCTTAATTCCCTGATGCCTTCAAACATTTTTAAAAAATAATTGTTCAGCTCTTCTAGCTGTTAGCAATAGGATTAATCTGAATTACTTAGATTACCACAATCAGAAGGGGGCCTCCCAGAACACAAATGTTTAGGTATAAATGAATCAAAGTGAAGAAAAAGTCTACAAAATAAAGTATTAGAAATCAGATGCACATGAACATGAGTACAAAGAACATAAACAGTACAAGTGAAATACAGCTATAGCCTCTTAGGTAGTCTTCAATATCTCTGTTATCGTCTATATGCTATCTTTTATATGTTTTATCTCCTGTAT
Organism: Acinonyx jubatus; assembly: GCF_027475565.1. Classification (NCBI taxonomy): domain Eukaryota; kingdom Metazoa; phylum Chordata; class Mammalia; order Carnivora; family Felidae; genus Acinonyx; species Acinonyx jubatus. Next base: position 15,184,540 of record NC_069382.1, read on the forward strand.
ATATTCTACCTTATGACTAATCACCTCCCTACTTTGGTACATTTGCCTGGGAAATGTAATGGAATTTGTTGTATAAACCTCAATTGTCAAGTTATTAGTGAGAACATACAAGAAATTGAGAGAGGGAAAGTAAATGATATATACTACAGTTACTTGGGTAATAAAATAAGAATATAAGATGCAATTGGTTGATCAATTCTCAGGGACAAAACAATTGCCACTCAAAAAATTAACTGATAAAGAGATGTGAGGAATAGTAAAGATATAAAATATAAAAATTAGGATAACTCCATGGTGTTTGTGAGGGTGGAGGGAAAAAAAGCCAAACTAAGAGCAAAGTAGTATTACTAAAGCAAAAGGGCAGTAGCATTTGAAAATAAATAAACAAACCTTCAAAGAAGCTTTATCATCAAGAAAAATAATAGAAAATGAAGTGGTGGTAAAATAGAAATCAAGGAAATAAAAGTTCTCAAACCCCAAACTCCTTTAAATATAAATTCCTATTGAAAAATAACTTTTCCATAAGTTAATCTATTATTTTCTGCTTCAGTAATTACAAGGCATATCATGTATTTCAATAATTTTTGTTACGTTAGGACTTTATCATCAGTTTTTTAGGATTACCACTTTGATCATAGCCTTTATTGAAGAGATGGAAGATGTCAAATGTGTATGGGACTAGGATGAGTCTACACAGACCCAACTTATCCTGAACAATATTTTTTGGAATCAATTCCTGGCATAATTTTTTTCCTTGCCTTGGCTTCTTTTTCTTAAAAATCTGCTCACAAAGGGGTCCAGTGAACTCTTTCCAGTTCAGTAAACTGTCGTCCAGTCCAGCTCCAGTGAACTGGTTGATCCATGACTTGAAAGAAAAGTACAATTTCCAGAGTTGTAGCAATTTAGTGTCACTGTACCAAGTCAAAAGATGCATTTATAAACGAGGGAGAGGAAAGGAGACAGAATTATTGAGAATGAAGTATGAGAAGCAGTTAAATATTTTAGCTTGAGGTCTTTCTTCGTTGTCATGACAAGAGAGTGTACTGAATGATGTTGAAAGCCAAACAAGCCATCCCAGGCTAGGTAGGACCTCAGAGCTTCAAGATTCGTTTACTTGAGAACAAAAGAGGGCACCAAGCACAGTACTGCAGGTGCTCTAACGTGGTACATTTTGGAAGTCAACATGGGGAGCACATGATGCTAGATAGACCCAAGAACTTTGAGCTCTTTTAGTCTTGCTTTTATAATTGAAGAGCAGGTTGGTAATATGGGGAGTATATTAGACAACATATCTAGTAATGTTGAACACAAATCTGGCATTTGAAAATGGGAAACTACATTTGGAAAGACTGTTCACACAAGCCATCAAAATAGATCAGAATATGAGTAAAAATGCAGAGATTGCACTCTCAAAATAGGATATATGTTTCTTACTCTGAACTTCTGACTCAGGATGTCTCCTCTATGGATTTCTTTGCACTTGCTGTTATGAAATGGTTTGATGAAACCATTTACTGTACTGACCCAGAAATTCTCCTCTTGTTTTGAGTTATCCTACATTATCTTTAGTTGTTTCAAAGAAAGGTATGAAATTTTCAGACAAATGAACTAATAGCTTTAATTAGAAACTAAACATATATGAGAAGGGATTGAAGGAGATTGCCTGGAGTGTTAGAAAACAAAATAATCCAAGGGTACATCCTTTCTAAAAGTTTGATAATCATTGCATTATCTAGATTATATCTAAAAACACTATATAATTTCCATACATGTGTCTCTTTTTTAATGTTTTATTTTTTGAGAGAAAGACAGAGCACAAGCAGGGGAGGGGCAGAGAAAGAGGAAGACACAGAATCCTAAGCAGGCTCCAGGCCCCGAGCTGTCAGCACAGAGCCTGACATGGGGCTCAAACCCACAAACCGGGAGATCATGACCTGAGCTGAAGTCAGATGCTTAGCCAACTGAGCCACCCAGGCGCCCCTCCATACATGTGTCTTAAAGTGAGCTGAAGCTACAACATATAAACAAAACAAAACAAAACAATGAACTGGGAGAAAAAGTCTTGTCTCAAGGATACATAATCAAAGCAATTGGTGGATTTAGCTTTTTGCTTTTTGTCACATTGAGTCATGTACCACTTATAAAACTATTGTCTCTCGAGTTCTGATTTACCTTCTGTGCTCTGCTTCGTAATGGTGGGGCTGGGACTCTACCCACAATTTTCTCGTGCCAGCTGGCTCTCTCTTGGAGTGCCAACAAGGAGTATTAGAGGAAGCCTAGTAGGCAGGAGGAAGGAAAGAAACCTACTCCTTTTTGTAGCTTCCTGTTTGCTTCCTGTTCGGGTCAGCAGCAGAAGCCCTGCTTCCTGCCCCCTGAAGCCTTACTCTGTGCCACAGGCAGCAGTTTCCAGTTCTCTTAACCTTTAGAGAACCTGCCTCAGTGTCCCACCCCCACCCCCTCAGAGACGCCACCACTAGCTGCCGGCCTCTTGTCCTCAGAGGTCTGAGCTTCTGCTCTGTGGGACTTTTCTCTAAGCTTCAAAATTGTCAGCATTCCAACATCTTCCCTTCATTGGAACCCTAGATGGGTTGCTGCTTCCTGCAGTTGCTAAGTCAGTCTATAAAATGCAACATCTTAGTGTTCCATTTTTGCCTTGTCAGTTACTTTGATGGGTAGAATAATGGTCCCCCTAAAGACATTCACATCCTAATCCCCAAAACCTGCGAACCTGTTACCTTACATGGCAAAAAGAATTTATCAGTTAAGGATCTTGAGATGGGAAGATTCTCCTGAATTATCTGCATGGGCCCCGCGTAATCACAAGGGTCCTTATGAGAGGGAGGCAGAGGGTCAGAGTCAGAAAAGGGGGTGTGCCAGTGGAAGCAGAGGATGGAGTGAAGCCAGGGCCAACGAGACGAAAAAATGCAGATGGCCTCTGGTAGTTGGAATAGGCAAGGAAACATAAATGCCCTGGAGCCTCCAAAAGGAACACAATTCTACTGACACTTTGATTTTAGCCCACTAGAAATGATTTTGGACTTTTGACCTTCTAGAAATTTAAAGTAACAAATCTGTTACTGTGTGGTCTCAGGCCAATAAATCTGAGGTAGTTTGTTATAGCAGTAATAGAAGCCAACTCTCATTACCTAGACTAATATTAAACCTACCTACCTAGTTTAGAATATATTAAATTCTGTCTGTTAAACTAACTGTGGGGGTTTGAATCTCCTGACTTGACCTTGACTGATTCAAGTAGAGCTGGATGTCTAGGTTAAGTACTGCTCAGTTATATTTTATTTTATTTTATTTTATTTTATTTTATTTTATTTTACTTTATTTTGTTTGAATAATCAGGTCTCAGTTGTGTTCTCCAAGGTTACCATTAGTTTGTGATGACATACTTAGCATGGAATGTTTTAAAAATAGTCTTTCTATTTAGGCCAACTTTACACTGCAGAATATAACATTAAAACATATGAACTACATTAGAAATTAAGACAAAAGACACTTGCCAATTTGTCAGGTTGTTGTGAAAATTAGGAAAACCCAGCGTAAGGTCTGTGGCACTCATTATGGTCAGTGTGTGGGAAACAGAGAAGAAGACCTGGTCTGGCTGAGACCAGGCGTCTGGTGAGTGAGGAAATGAGTGAATGTTACTTACCTGGACATGAAGGTACAATTCAGTAACTGGGAAGGCCAGGAAGACTGGGAGACAAGGTCAAGTACAAACTCTAGGGATTTAGCAGAGGTATGAAATCATAGCTATACAGAGTGATTCAGGTTGTTGAATTAAATCCAACATTCAAGAAATGCCTAGTGGATTAGAAGCAAGACTGCCATCATGTTTTTAGTAGAAAAATAGAGTTCATCGTCCAGGGGTGTCTACAAAGGTAGTAATGAGCAAGTCGATCCACAAAACTATCTCTTGAGAAGGGATTTGATCTCTATTCTCAAAGCAGTTACATGAATATGTGTAGGGTTTACTCTGATTTCTGTAACTTCTATCCCTCAGTGTGAAAATGTACAAGGACTCCAAGTCCATTTAGGGTTAAATACATCTACAAAATATATGTAATATATGACATGCTTAATATTATATTTATATATTTTGACACATTAATGCTTTATATATTCGTACTTAATATATTTATATTTATATACATAAAGAGACTTGTTTTAAGGAGTCAGATCATATAATTACGGATGCTGGCAAATCCAAAATCTGCAGGATGGGCCAGGAACCTTGAGAGTCCGGTATAGCTGATGCTGCAGTTCGAGTCCAAAGACCATCTGTGGGCAGAATTCCCTCTTGCTCTGGTGAGGTCAGTCTTAATTCTATTAAGACCTTCAACTGATTGGATGCGGCCCATGAACCTTATGGAGGTCAATCTGCTTGACTCAAAATCCACTGATTCAGATGTAAATCTCATCCAAAACACCCTCATAGAAATATTCGGATTAATGTTTGACCAAATATCTGGATATCATGGTCCGGCCAAGGTGACACAAAATTAACCGTTACAACCTCTTACCTAGCTGATGAGATAGAGGAAGATATTATATTTTAAGAGCAAAGGATATTCACATAGCCTTGCTATAAGCTTTTATTTCCTCCAGTATCCTGAAGACAATAGAACAAATTATTTTGTCTCCAGAGAACTCCTATTCCCTTTGATAATAGAACAATTTGAGAACTAAATTATGTAGTTCTCTCTTCAAATGCAGGGTCCAGCTTAAACAAACCAATTTTATTTTGTTTCAAGGTTGTTTTTTAAAAAAAAGTATAATTATAGTAAAATATCACCTATTTAAAAAGAAGTAATCTGAGAAATTTTTCTTATTAAATGTAATTGCAAAAACAGAAATAATCATCTCCCCTTAAGGGAGGGTTAAGAAGCAAAAGCTTCTAGGGGCACCTGGGTGGCTCAGTTGGTTAAGCATTTGACTTCAGCTCAGGTCATGATCTCGTGGTCTGTGAGTTCAAGCCCCCATGCCAGGCTCTGTGCTGGCAGCTCGGAGCCTGAAACCTGCTTCGGATTCTGTGTGTCCCTCTCTCTCTGCCCCTCCCCCACTGGTGCTCTGTCTCTCTCTCTCTCTCAAAAATAAATAAGCATTACATTTTTTTTTTAAAAAGAAGCAAAAGCTTCTATAAAGCACATATATTTTTTTCTAAAGGAAAAGCAACTATATTAAACATTAGACTACCAATTATAATAGCAAGACACATTGAAAGAAGTGAGAAGTGACAATTCATAGCTAAAAGAAACAATAACCCTTAGACCTCTGATTGCTTTCTACTTCTTCAGTAATCGACTGGGGGTCACATAGTGTTTGGGTACAGGAGTGCTATCCATCCCCTGAAGGTAGTATAGTCCCAGAGCACACAATGGTAATTAACAAAATGATTGAGTCATTCAATTGGCTTACATTCAGAACAACACTGAATCTGTAAGAAAGGTTAGATATTAAATCAAGATGAAAAACAGGGTGCATCTTTCTCTACCCAAAATGTCCAAAAAAAAAAATCTTAAAACATTCAAAGAACACATTAAAAAGAGAGAGAGAGAAAAAAATAAGAAGCACAGCCAGAAAGCTTCAAACTTTGAGGAAATTCGTGAATGATTAAAAGCAGATGGGATCCTGTTAATTGAGGAAACCCTAATCCAAAACACATGCAGGAGAAGGCAGCTATGGAGTCCGGGAGAACTTCTGACAGAATTTCCAGCGCAGAGTCAAGGGAAAAGGAGAGAAATAACTGAGTCGATAAGCAATTTGGCAACTGAACAACGGAGGAAGGTGGACCTCTCCTCCTTCCCCTTCTCGTGCCGAGTGACAGCAGCCACAGAGTGTAGCCCCGGTGACGGCAGGGCTGGCCAGGCAGAGTGGAGGACCTGGGCCACCGCCCCTGGTGAGATCTGAGAAGCGCCTCCGATGTCCAAGCTGTCAAATAGGCAGGCGCATACTTGGTTGTGGAACTCAGGGGAAAGGTAGGGACTGGAGAGACCAGCCTGGACTCATGGGACCTGGATGGTATTTGAAGCCACGAGACTACATGAAATTACCTGGAGAAAGAATGCAGAAAAGGAAGAGCTCCAGGACATCTCGACAGATGGAGGACAGGTTTTATCTACGTGACACTGAAACAATCAGTTAGTGGAATCAGTTCATGGTTGTGAAAAAAAGGGCATTGGAGGTTATGTAGAAGGGGGCTTTGCCTACCTAGAGCAGAACTGAGACACATTCTAGTCCCCCTACCGAATCCAGGGCCGTCAGGGTTCCTGGGAGATCTTTGAGGGGAGGCTGCCTTGCTTCTCTTTACATATCTGAGCTGCCACACAACAGGTGCTTGATCAGTGTCTATTTAATGAACACATTTTTACATTTATAAATAAACTTCCATAGCTTGGGGAGAATTTGGACCAAATTTCTCATTGTTGTTGAGCATTTTCTCCACCCACCTCAAATGCTTGCTCTCCATTCTTCTCCCTTTGCAGGTCTACAAATGTCTACAAATATATCTTTTGGATTTAAAGACTTTTAAGTAAAAAGGGACATCCTTCCTTTTTACCTGTCTCAATATTAAATTGGCCTTTTGTCATTTTATTTCTAGTTTTCCAGCTGGGACTAATTTCACTTTTCCATCAAGACCTTTATGCAGAAAATATTGAATGAGGAAATATTCCCTCCGCAGGGAATACCTCCAAGGACAGTAATGGAAGATGATTATCTGACAACAAGAGCAGTGACCACACGGTTCAGCTACTGTTTCCCAAATGGAGATTTGACCTTCATGATGATCTCTGAGTGTGATTTCATTAAAGGAACCAGCGGGTTCCTTGTACTGTTTAACTGGAACGGTAACAATACTCATATCCTCTTGGAATTCTAATGTCTATCTAGATCCCAGTGGAGCAGAGTACCTGTTTACTGATATTCTCTAGAGTTGATAGGAGCACCCATCATTGCAAAGAGGAGGAGGGAAACAGACAAGAGATAGATGCACAAGGAAAAAAATGTGTTGTGCGATATTTCCATGACCATAAATATAGCTCTACCTTATAATTTTTTATGACTTCAGAGATTCCATTTTACAAATGTATAACAACTTCCTTCACCCAATCTACATTCTTGGACGTCGATTTTTTTCCGCTCGTAAACATCTGTTGTGGACAGTTTTGAACCCCTGTCTGATTATTTCTTGAGATAAATTCTTAGAAGAGAGATTAGTAGATTACAGGATATTCACTGTAGAGGATTTTTGACATGTACTGCCAAAGTGCTCTTCCGAAATGTTGTACCAACAGGTCCTCTCGTTATCAGTGACCCCTTTTCCCACTCCATTGCTAACTTAGAGCATTAACGTTCTTTGAAATCTTTGTCAATTATTTGGGTGAAAAAGGTAGCTGATTGTGGTTAAAATTTACTTTTCTTTGCTTACATTTTTTACATTTTTATTCAGGTCCAATTTTTCAAGCTGTTAAAGATGCAACAAGAAAAATGCAACCTAGTGCTGCTTCTTTTCTCCAGGGTATCTTGTACGGTGGTAGATTTTGTTCAACAGGCTCCCACCAAGGGTCTTAGGACCCACGCATCTGGGCAGTCACGCAGCAAGACACAGAAGAGACTGAGAAATCTGAGCCTGTGTGTCCCAACCCTTTGCTTCTTACCCTGAAACCATGATCTTTCACAAGACAGCAGAATAGTGTCTTAAGGCTGAGGAAATATACCTCTTTTAAACAGAGTTCACCTAATGATGACAGACCTTTGCTATTGGAATGTATTGGAGAAAAACCAACTTTTTTCTTTGAGAAAACAACTTTTCTGCAGGGTAGCAGAAAGCAGAGTAACGAGAATGGGATATTGCCAACTTCACCACTTTATGAAAAGCAATGTCGACGGCAAGAAGCCCTCTCCTTTCTGGGCCAAAGATCAATCAAGAGCCTACTCTTCACATATCCCCTCTAACAATTTAGTAGGAAACTTTACAACGCTGACCTAATTAAAAGGTTTCTTTTGTAGTGCCTGCAGTTTGGGTTAGTGGTTTGTTCTCGCTCTCTCTGTTATTGATGCAAAGCCGTGCGAGCTTCGGTTTTCCCACTGTTATGCACCAGGCTTGCCTAGGTCAGTAACACACTGGGTTGCAGGCTTTTAGGGTTTTAGAGGATTACAAATGGTAGCCTATCATGGCCACAAGATCATAAAGTGGCATTTTATCCCACAATGAAGGGCTTGGGTTTTCTCTGTAAAAACAAATTGTTATATTGCAGATGGGCCATCTTTTCTTTAAAAAGGAGAAAAGACCTACTTCCAATTCAAGCAGGATATCGCATGTTGCAGAGGAGCGAATGCTTTTTGGAACAAATTGCTTGTACAGGGCAAAGGAATGCGGGCAAAATGCTGATGAAGTTCAGAAACAAACCTAGTGAAGGGTGGAAAACGTCTGGCGTGGTATTCGAGCCATAACGAAGCACTTAGCTTATGACAAGAATGCACTTCAGCCACCCGTGTTCAATGGAGATGTGGACACCCCAGCCCAGAACTGGCCTCAGTGAATGCCCTCATGTCTGGGCCTCCAACAACCCAGCAGGGGCAGCCCCTCAGGGGAAAGGACAGAACCTGTGTCTTAGAGCCAAAGGGACCTCAAAATGTGCCTAGTACAAACGCCTCGTAGGTTAATAGCCAGCCCAGAGGAGATCCACAGGACACCCAGCTGGACCTGAGATGCTCGCCCTCCACCCATGCCAGGTGCCGCTCAAGTCCCTCTCCTATCAGCTGCCCCTCTGTAGGAGAGGGAAGAATTCTCCATACATGCTAACATATATTTACAGATGGAACAGAGGATGTCTGGGATTCCCAAGGATGCAAAAACCTTGGTGGGGACACAGATGAAACCAAGTTGGCTATGGGTTGGTCATCATTCAAGCTGATAATGGCTACGTGGAGATTATTATACTGTTCTCCTTTCACCTGTGTTTTAAAATTTTCATAAGAGGGGCATCTGGGTGGCTCTGTCTGTTAAGCATCCGACTTCAGCTCAGGTCATGATCTCGTGGTTCGTGAGTTCAAGCCCCGCATCAGGCTCTATGCTGACAGCTCAGAGCCGGGAGCCGGCCTCAGAATCTGTGTCTCCCTCTCTCTCTGCCCCTGTCCTGCTCATGCTCTGTCTCTGTCTCTCAAAAAATAAATGAATGTTAATAAATAAATAAAATTTTCATAAGAAAATGCTTTAAAAAATTTTTTTAATGTTTATTTATTTTTGAGGGGGAGAGAGAGAGAGAGAGACAGAGCATGGGTGGGGGAGGGGCAGAGAGAGGGACACACAGAATCTGAAGCAGGCTCCAGGCTCTGAGCGGTCAGCACAGAGCCTGATGCGGGGCTTGAACCCATGAACTGTGAGATCATGACCTGAGCTGAAGTTGGACGCTTAATCAACCGAGCCACCCAGGCACCCCAAGAAAATACTTTTTAAAAATCATGAGACAAGAAAGAAAGAAAGAAAGAAAGAAAGAAAGAAAGAAAGAAAGAAAGAAAGAAAGAAAAAGAAATCATCTCTAAAACTCAGGGTGTGAGGAGCTAGGAGGTTCCTGCAGAGCATTGGTCCGGTGTCCTGCACATGGCTTTTGTTCAATAACTACGGACAACATTGATAATGATCAGAAAAATGACATGTGGAAAAAAAGTGGTACAGAGAAACTCAGTAGATGTGAAGGCAGTCCAAGACTTTATCCTCTAATAAAGTACTTCAGCTGATTCACACATAGGTGGCCCAAGGACCACAGTTTGAGAAATTCTTCACCCATGACTTATATGACATAGCCTGATTTCTAGCTTCCAATTGGGCTAATTTCCTTTATTCAAGCAAGGCCACTCTAACAGTAGGATGTGGGCAATTAACTCAATTTACCTCAATAGCCCAAAGGATCTGAAAAGTGTGATGAGAGGTAAGTGCTTCCTAAATGCTACACACACAATTATTCTACTCCCCGAAAATTTATTGGCAGAACAGCCTTCTGTAGTTCTTAAAAATCCTTACATATCAGACTAAAGAAGAACCACTGGCTAGCAACCATTTCATTAGGAGATTTAGTGGGAAAACTGTTAATTATTAAGGAAAAAAATAGGAATATATTGAAAGTTCTTAGCATTCATGAAGGTATTTGATTTAAAGAATGTTTTATACCTTATCATTTGGGGTGCCTGGGTGGCTCAGTTGGTGAAGTGTCTGACGCTTGACTCTGGCTCCGGTCATGATGTCACGGTTCGTGGGATCAAGCCCTGCATCAGGCTCCGTGCTGACAGTACAGAGCCTCCTTGGGATTCTCTCTCTCCCTCTCTCTCTGCCCCTCCCCTGCTTTCTCTCTTTCTCTCTCAAAATAAGTAAACATTAAATAATAAAATAAAACTTATCATTTATTAGAACAAAATATTAATATGCTAGCATTTCTTTGGCAGGTCTAGGGAGCCAGGTCAGGTTCTGGGGAAAAGAGAAACCAACCGTATTCCTCTCTTATTTGCTTGATTCTGCATAAAGAAAAGCTTGAAGGAAGTAGTGAAAATAGTTAACTACAGATAGGGTAACCATATTATTTTTTGTCTAAATGGGATATTTTTGAGAGGGAAAGGAATCACCATTAATATTTATATCGACACAGTTCTTACAGTTTGGGACTGTCCTAGACAAACCAGTCTGCATGGTCACCCCACCTAGAATGGGTGGGGACGGGGCATGGGGAACAGAGTAAAAACTTCACAAAGTACTCCTTGTTATATTGCTTTGACTTTAGAATCATGCATATATATTACCTATTGGAAACAATGAGAAATAAAATTTAGAAAATATCTGTGAATACCACAGTCATGGTAAAATGGACTACTGGATTTTAATGGTCTGTATGGTGGAGAAGCATTTAATGATATATCAACTCCCTATTGGCAGTGTTTGAAGACAAGATTGGAGCATGCATGAATACATCCTCACGGGTGAATTCTCCAATGAAGAGTGGAAGATAGTCAGCCTTCATTTATTCAGCCATCCATTCGTCATTCATTCAGCTTTCCACAAATATTAATCAAGCACCTTTTACGTGCTAAGTGCTGAGGTAGGATAGATACTGACCTCCTTCCTCATGGAACTTTGCATCCAGAGGAGGCTACAGATAGTACACAGGCCATAAGAAAAGCATAACAAAGTTTGGTGCCCAGGAAAACAGCAATGCTGTGGGCACATGAGCTTCCCTGAGGACATCCCTGAACAGCTGAATGAGTGAAAGAACGAAGGAATGAAGACAGTAGCATAAAATGACCTCTTTTATCTTCCAAATCTGCAATTTGCTTGTTGTATGACACATGGAGCTACTAATATTTTGGAAGAACAAAAATGAATAAACTCAAATTATTCTGACTAGTTGACAAGAGGGTTTGATGACATAGAATATTCCAGAGTTCTGGGTACCAGTTCTTGCACTGGCTTGCTGTGAGACTCTAGGGAAGGTAATAAGACTGTCTAACCTTTAGGAAGTATGCAGTAATGGTGTTTGGCAAATTGCTATCTGTGAGACTTCTAGATCCATAATTCTCTGTCCAATATTTCTCTATTATTTCACTCTACTTCAATAGAAGGCATTTAATTTTCCCCTCTCAGGATCTTTGCACATGCTATTCCCTCTGCTTGGAATGGGCTTGTTCTTCACACGGCCAGCTCCTCTTCATCGTTAGGTCTCAATTTCCCCTTTTCAAAGAGGCCTTCCCTGCTCTCTCTGGCGCAGTTAAGTGCCCTTGTTATTTCCTGTTTCCTTCACAGTTCATATCATGCTGTGATAAGAAATTGTAAGTCTTATAAATTGTAAGTTTTGTAAAGCAGGAATGGTGTCTGTCTTGCATCCCTAGGGCCTAGCACCTGGGAAGTAGTAGGTTCTCAGGGGATATGTCGAATGAATTGGTAAAAACAAAAACAAAACCAAGAAGAAAGTCCTTTCATTTGGTCATATTCTGAGAGGTGGCTTACACTGCCTCATCAGCTTGCCATTTCCAGCTTCAACGCAGCTGTGTCTTATCCAGACTCACTTGACACAGCAACCCTGTGTCACCGCACACATTTGGGGGTCATGGGTTTGCCTCCATTAGTGTTGCTGCAACACTTAAGTGACTGCAGGCTGTGGTGCAGGTCTTGGAGGCAGTTAATCCTGGTTCCAAATCTGGATATTTCTGAGACGTAGCTCCCACAGGACACTGGCTTTTCTGTCTGCATATAATTTTTGCAAAACCGATAATTATTTATAGCAGTTTACACAATTGACATGTAATTCAGCTGGGACTAAACTAGCAAAGTTGACAAGAAGCCTGCCAATTATGTATTATTTTGGGCCCCTGGGCATAAATCTGTTCTCGAAGAGAGACCGAAAATTATCTTCCCCTGGGCCTCTTCCTTTCCGTGATATTTTTTTTTCCATTTCTGCTTTTACATTGAACTTAAGAAGCTACAGCTAGCTTAATTTAGTAGTTACCACTGAGGGCCTGTCGCCGTCCTCAACCACTGACTCATCTCTCCATTCATTTTATCAATGACATCAGCCCAGGCTAGAAATAAATGCCGAGGAAAAGCCAGCTGAGGAGAACGTACCTACAAAGTTTTTCACTGGGCTCTGAAAATGAATAGTTGTTTTGAAAATGTTTTCATGGTCACCAGTGAATCTAATCCAATTCTCCCCTCTTGCCCTCTGCGGAGGCCTAGCTCCCTGAGAATGCCACAGAACGATGGAACATGAGAGGGAAGATTCTAGAATCTAGACTGATTGTGAGGGCAGAGCCAGTCTTCTTTCCTAACGAATTGGCTATAGTTTGTGAGAGAAAGGGAAGAGTCAGGAATGGCTCGACGAGGCGGGGCCTGAGCAAGTACAGGGGTGGGGTTCCTGTCAACTAAAATGTGAAAAAGTGGGATTTGAGGGGGAAGATCAAGAGCTCAGCTTGAAATAAGTTTGAGATGCTTGTTAGACACCCAAGTGGAGAGGCCAGAGTGCCTACCCGTAGGACAACCCCGCCTTCATCAGCACGTCACTACCACCAGTGGTATCCTTGCTCCTTTCAAAAGAATCATGGTGTTTGCCTCCCTTTCTCCCACTTATTCCTGCCTCCAGGAGTTCTTTGGCATGTTTCCTCGTTCTCAGAGTGTCCTCTCAACTCACTTCTTCCTGTCCGAATTCAAGTCACCCTTCAGTTTCCATTTTTCATTCAACAAACATTTACCCTGAGCCAGCCGGGTGGGGTCCCCACGCCTCCCGGGGGGGAGGAAAGGGAGCCTTTCCTTTCATCCGCACTGCCTCCTCTGATCTCAACCACACGCTGAGCCCCTGCTGCCTGGAGCCCTCCTTCTGACTTCCAGTCATATACAGCCCTGGTTGTCATTTAACAACTTGGGGTGAATATCCTGCCGTCTGCATCGAGTGCTTGGTGCACGATCAATGACTGCTTGTGGGACTGTATTCACAAGTCTGGCTGAGTCGTTTGGTCTGCAGAGCCTCTCTCTCTGGATGCATCTCCAGACCCAACCCAAACTCCCCCTACCTAGGGGTCTCCCTGGAACACGAAGTAGGAGAGGAAAGAGAAGAGGGAAGAGAGGGTCTAAGTTGTCAATATTGGACTCTTGGCTTTCATCTAATGGACTACAAGCCCTTGACTCTTCTCCAGCACGTAGCCCTACCCCCCTGAGCCAAGTTAATTAGCACTTCTGTGAGAAGGAGGCTGCATGGTGTCCCATAAACAGCATGGGCTTTGCTCTCAAGCTGACTTGGGCTTGAATTTTGGCTCAACTACCTGCTAGCTGGCAACATTAAGCAAACCACTTAGCTTCTATCACCCTCATCTTACTCACTTCTGTAATAACATACCTTCAAGGCTTTTGTGAGAATTAGTATATAAATAGATAGATAGATATGTAGATCGATCGATCTATCTATCTATCTATCTATCTATCTATCTATCTATCTATCTATCTATCTAGAGAACTGCCCAGAAAATAAGTGCCATCTTCCCTGAAAGGGCTCACCGGCACCTTCTCTGATTCCTGTGCTGGACCATGCCAATTCTAATAGGATCAGTTCTTTGCCTGCTGGTTTTGGCCAATTCCAGAGGGCAACATATTACCTAATGACTTTCAGAAGTGAGTCCAGCTTGAGGTACATGCCCTTCAAGAGTGGACAGTTGATGTGTCCCCAGGAGAACTAGGGATGAGAGAGAGTGCTTATGGAGAAATTACAAAGAAGTTATGGGGATTCCATGTCAACATTCATTTTCTTCTCTTGGATCTTGACAACTTCCCTCACTCCTAATTTGTTTGGTTTTTAAAATTTTTTCTTAATGTTTGTTTTTGAGAGAGAGAGAGAGAGAGAGAGAGAGAGAGAGAGAGAGACAAAGTGCAAGTGGGAGAGGGGCATAGAGAGAGGGAGACACAGAATCTGAAGTAGGCTCCAGGCTCTGAGCCATCAGCACAGAGGCTGACACAGGGCTCAAACCCATGAGCCATGAGATCATGCCCTGAGTTGATGTTGGACACTTAACCAACTGAGCCACCCAGGAGTCCCTCCTCACTCCTAGTTTGATATGACTTGATCCCAATAATTTTAGGGGCATGGATAGTGGCAGGAATTTTAGCCTTTCCCTACTGCTCTAAGAGCGTGAGTGTGATTGGTCATAGGTGAAGTGTTGCTGGAAGGACTGGCCACCAAGCTTATGCAACAGTAAAGTGAGTCACAAGGCTCAGTCTACAAAGGCCAAATCAGAGGACTCTCTCCACAACTCAGACAAGAATATCTGAATAGCTGAGAAAGAAGGAAGGGATTGTGGACTTAAACTATAGGGGAACCATTCTCTGCAACTTCTTCAATGCACTCACAAAGGCATGATTCCATTTAACATTTATCCCTCTCTGGGGTGTAGAGTCCCCCAGGTCATAGAGGAGGACATTGCTCAGAGCAACTACAAGGATAGAGTCTTGCTCAGAACCCAGGTCTTCTGATCCCAAGACCAGTATTCTTTCCCCTCCTCTATCCTGCTAGATATAGGTCTCAATTCCTCTCTTCCTGCACAATGAGCATACCTGACAATCATCTCACTGATTAATCCCACATTTTATGCCCTGCTTGACTTTTTAAGAGGATGACAGACTACATTTTTTAAGTGCCCACTTTCCTATAATTTGTGCAGCACTTGAAGTTTGGCCATGGAAGAATCTTTGTGAGGGCTATGACTTTCTTTTGCTTGAGTTGGCCAATATGCAGCCACCAAATCCGAATAAATACAACTGCTTTCTTCAAACAAGCAGGAGCAAATCAGAACCTCGTCTCTTTACCCTTTCTTTCATTTGTTGTTGTTTTTTTTTAGGTACAAGGGTGAAAAGTCTCCAGCTCTGCAGAACTGCTAACAGGTACATATTTAATAGGAAAGGGCACTGGGCTGGAAGTCAAGGCAACATTCTGCCTGGTCAGCAGCCCTCACCTTTGTCCCTGCACCATCCCCTATAAACACCCCAGATCTGCAGGCTCAACTCAGTCTGACATCCTGTCCACATCTCAGTGGGTTTAGCCCAACACTGACATCCTTTTCTGGCCCCTGCCTTGAATGCTCTTGCTTTACTCTCTAAAATGAACCTCATCTTTCACCTGGTTATTGAGTTCCTCCACTATTACTTAAACTTGAATATCCATGTTTATCTCTTGCCAACCATATCAGTCCCTGTGGGGCTGAGTTTCTGAGTTTCTAGTGCCAGAGGCTGTCCCAGAGATAGACACCTGTTCCTGAAAATGGTCCAGTTCCTGGGACCTGCTCCCTGCCACCAGGGCACCACTTGCCTGCAGGATCTCTCAACATCATTTCCTCCCAGCTTGTCCTTGGGTTCCAACAGCTGTTGGTTACACCACCTCTTTCTGTAGCCACAACCTTCACAGACCTCATTGTTTCCCAGACTGTACCTGCTTTTAGCAAAGGTCTCTCAATGTGTTCTGTTCAGGTGTCTGTCCCATTTAGGTAGGTATGCTTAGTCCCAGGTTCTGATCCTCATGGTTTGTTCTATCTGACCAGTAACCAGGTCATGCAAGCCACATCCAAGACAGAGGCGTACAGAGAAATTATTTCCAGTCTTGGCTCTTCTACTAATTAGCTGAGTGGCCCCAGGCAAGTCAAGTGACCTCCCTGAGCCTCCTCTCTTAACCTCAGAATGTAAGTACTAAAGGTGCTAAATGTATGGGGGAGGGTGTGGAACTTTGGTAGATCATCTGGAATTTGAGCACTGTGTGAGCTCCACATTTATACAGTTGGTTTATACAATGAATAAGATGGAACACCACTGTTCTCAATATACAAACTGACACACCAGTGATGGTTAACTTTATATGTCAACTTGACTAGGCTTAGCGATGCTCAGATGGCAGGTTTCTGGGTGTGTCTACAAGTGTGACTCCAGATGACATTAGCACTTGAGTAGGCAGATTCGGTAAAGAAGATTGCCCTCAGTAATGGGCATCATCCAATCTGCTGGGAGCTCTAATAGAACAAAAAGGTGGAAGAACGGCAGATAGGCTCTATTCCTCTCTCTCTCTCTCTCTCTCTCTCTCTCTCTCTCTCTCTCTCTCTCTCACGTGTGTACGCTCTCTTGTTGAGCTGGGAACATCCATCTTCTCCTGCCCTCAAACATTGGTGTTCTTGGTTCTTGGGCCTTTGGACTCAGACTGAGATTTACTCAAATGGCCCCCAGTTCTCAGGCCAATTTTTTGGCCTCCATAACCACACAAGCCAATTCCTATAACAAATCTGTCTCTGTCTCTCTGTGTGGCCCTATCTCTGTCTATCTCTGAGAGTGTTCTATATATGCTTGCAATTCTGGTGTGTCTAGAACAAAGCAAAGAAGCTTGGTTGCCATAGGCTGCCAGCCAAGACAATCTCCAGGGAGTCTGAGGCCCAAGAGAAGCGATACAGCTATGTGGAGTGGGTTCTCATTACTCTCTTCCCCTGACCCAGTCTTGCCTCAGACTCATTTTCAACAAGGTGCTCCAGGCAGCCAAAATCAATTGATCACAAGATAAAACTTATTTTTCTCCTTCCCTGGAGCAAATCCCACTGTGTATAACCATTGCCCAAGATATATTAACTCACATTAAGTTCCATGCACACTAGAGATACTGTGGAAGAGGGGGCTGGCACTGAAGGACAAGGAACTGACTGACAGTGGCCTGGGGAGAAAATAAGAGGTACTCTTGCCTTTTGTTCAGCTCTCTCCCCAGGGTTGTGTGCTTCTAGGAGCTTCGAGCCTTTTCAGGCTTGACTGACACGTCCCTCTATTACTTGCACAGCCACATACTGTGTTCTGGATGACAAGGACAAGTCCCCTACCCAACTGTGGTTGAACAAAACTCTACCCTGGACACATTTCAGAGCAAGGAGAGGCGATTCCTCATGAGTGCATCTAAATGACCTATTCTGGACATTCCCAAAATAAAGTCTTTTGAATTGATTTCACTCCTTATACCTGGATAATTTTATAGATTTTATAGACCAGAAGGAGACATAATTTCTTATCTGTAAAAACTAACAAAGTATGTTTGTTAATAAATATGTATATCAGTTTCTTTAACCAGCTATCATATTTGTTATTTGTTCTCTGAATCCGAAAAGCTGAGTTTATTTTTCAAAATAAACAACAGCAACAACAAAATCCTGCCCATGCCACCAGGGAGCTTGTGGAGGGCTGGGCAGATGGAGGTTTTGGCAGAGTGGGGAGGGCTTCCTGCCTGCTTGTTCACATTAAGTCCTTAGGTCTGTCCTGCCTTAGATGACGTGTGCTAGAAAGAAAACATTTCCATCGTTCACAACAATCTTGTAAGTTAGTTTAGATAAGTGTTATTTTGCAAATGAGGAAATTAGGGCCCAGGGAGATTAAAGGGCCTGTCCAAGATCTCATGATTGGTTATGACTGGAAACAGAGTGCTATCCCCTGACTTTTTCTGCAGTTTTCACTGGGACCCGTAGCCATGACAGTTCTGCTCTGATATGGCTTGTGACTCTTTTCCCCTTTCCATCTCCAGAGATACGTTTCCATGCATGGAACATCAATACACACAAGGGAAACTTCTTGATCACCAGCCAGCCTCAAATGAAACTGTTGTCCTCACTAAGTGATTCTCTAAGGAAACAGATACAGGGCCACAGTCACAGATAATGCAGGAGGGACATAGGGAGAGTGTTGGAAGAGGTCACTGAGAGAGCGGGACCACTGGTTGATGGATGAGCTGAACCTAGGTAATCAGAGGCCTGTCACCCCCTCCCCTGGCATGTTCTGCTTGCTTTCCTCATGCCAGAAACTTCCCCAAGAACATAGCCTTGATGTGGTCTTGAAACCATCTGGATGGTAGTGTTGACTGAACCCAGTTAAGGCCTCTCTAGAAACTTTTAAGATCTGGTAGCCGGGTATGGAGATCTACTCTTCCTGTGGCCACCCAAGATAGGCCACGTAAATAAGTTCCCTTGCTTATTAAATCTACCACCTGCCAATCAGGAGTGTTCCACCCCTTTCTCTGGTCTTTCCTTTTCCTGAATGCATGGGGGCTAGTTTGTGAAGAGGCACAATTTGCAACTTTATTTGGATGCCCACAGTGATCACTCTGGAAGTTTTCTTACAGGCTGCTCCATGCCGAGCCACATGGGCAAATCAATGAATGTTTGTACATCTCTGGGTCCAGGTCGGTAAGATGGGCAAAGAATAAGAACACTCACCTCACAGGGTCATCATGAGGGGGAATTGAGACCATTGTTGTGTAAACACTGGATTTCTATAACAATGTCACCATTATTATCATTAGGGAGGTGGAGTGTGGAATATGGAAATAACAGATGGTTTCTGCTTCCTCTTTGAAAGATTGCAATCGAGGAGGGATATTCACTATGTTCACAAGTCAACTGCATTCCTGAAGAACTACATCATTCAAAACGCACGTAATCCAAGGATAATTTTTTTATAATCACAAAATGGGCCAGGAGATAGGTTCTCAGAGTGTACCATCTGTAATAGTAGCATAATTTTGCTTTAATGATGCTCTTTTAAAAAGCCCTAGCAATATCCCTTTTATTTTGTGGTCTTTCCCTAAAATTAACAGCACCAAGGGTCACGGCCACTGCCAGGCCTTCTGCCTCTATCCCATCTGACTTCATTTCATAGTAAGTCACAGCACGTTTTCAGGATTGCTACTTTATAGAAGTTTAGATGGTACTATCATAAGCTAGAAAAGATATCAAACTATGGAAGCAATGCATGTTAAAATAACAGCACTGGTGTCAACAAAATCACTCACAAAAGCCTCTGCCCGAGATTCACACCATGGTTTCCCACGATAATGACCAAGGCCCATGCGGGTTTCTGTTTACCTCTAATGTAAGCGGCCACCAGACAAGGGACTAAATGTGGTTTAAATTTCACTGAGTTGGTGCTCTGGCTCTGTTATGCCATTCCAGACGAATCATACAAATTTGGAGGAACTTTGCACTATTTTGAATGTTGCCTGTTCAGTTGTATTTTATTACTATTTTACATAGCATTATTCAAAATTTACATAATTCAAGTATACATGAAGTGGGAGTGCATGGTTAGAATAAGGGCAAATAACATTTAAGGGGCCTCTAAGCCCTGAGAATAAAGGTGGGAACGACTTGATGTAGAGGGAGGCCATTCCCCTAATTGGGGAATACTTTTTGAAGAATGAACATTTTGAATACACTGAATAAAAATACATTTTGAACATGTCTGAATAGAAAATAATTTGGAATGTGTTGAATAGAAGACATAGCCTAATTACTATCATATGTCAATTCTTTTTGTACCACTGGAAATTGCTCAGTTTCAGAATCAATAGTTGTTCTTCTGATGGCTGCACTTTTGAAGGAAGCTGGGATCCTTCCTTCCTATTTTCAAAGCCTTTGTATCCCTCAGCAGCATGATAAGCACCCAGGGGCAGGGAAGGAAGCCACCCTCAAAGGTTAAGTTCTGCCCAAAATTCCTGGAATGTTGGTGGGGACAGGGGCAGAATTTCCAAACTCTACTTTGCCAAACACAGGGCACGGATCATACAATATTTCTCAATAACCAAAAGTAACCACCAATATCTACTTGAAAGAAGCTTAAGTGGGAGTTCTATCTTTGGTTGCCAAAGGATACATTAAGTCCTTTTGGGTGTTTGTTTGAATAACAGAATAGATAGTTTAGGTTGCTTAGGAGAACACAATGCATATTTTTATCCTGAATGAATTTTTATCCACAATGAATTTTTATCCTGAATTACCCTTGCTTTAAAACAATAACAAACAGTAACCAAAATTCCTTCTTTGCTTGAATTAGCACACTAATCAGTTAGTCAACAAATATTTATTAAGTTGCTGCAATGGAAACTTTGACTTCCCTGTTTAATAACACTTGATGAATTCTCTCATATCCTGTGAAAGAATAACCCTATCGTCTTAAAACCTGCTTATTTTTCCATTTCTTCTTTGGACTAGCCAAAGGTGTTTGTGTTTATTGTGCTTTTTGCTTCCCACCACCCCCCACGAAGAGATGGATTATTCAATCCTATGTCTCTTTCCAGTTCTAAATTCTACAACCTTAGGTCAAGAAAGGAAAACTACGTTTCCATGTTATAGAAGACAAACCCACTCGTTAAGATCACCTACCTACCTAGTGCAGTAGTTCCCAAATCTGGATGTGCATCAAAACCACATGGCGGACATACAGACATGTAATCAAATGGTAGTCAGTGTACCTTAACCCAAAGAATTTCACTTGGGAACTACTGACCTCATTTTACAGGCAAGGGAATTGAAGGCACACGCTTTGCTGCAGAGCTCAGCCAACAGCCCCAAGCCTCCTCCCAGCTCGCAGCCCTGTTTCAGATCCGCTCAAGCCTCTATTACATTCAATAACCTCCAGGATTAAAGAGATAAGTATCTCTCAAAGAAATCTTAAATGGATTTTTAGACATATCAATTTTATTTCTTTCCCTTAGATCTCCACTCTCTAGGAATATATGGGGTCTCAAGTTCCTTGAGGGCAAGAACCTTTCTTAAAAGTGACTGAGAGCACATAATCCTATACGGGGTGCAATTGAAAACAAACCACAAATACTCCATTTCACCCCATTAGTTCAAATTGATCATTGTCAAATCAATCATTCAGCATTCACTGAAGGCTCACTAGGTGCATGGCTCTATGCTAGGCTCTCGGCGGATAGAGGATTCAATTAAAAAATTTTTAAAAAGTGTCCCAAAGAAACTTGCAGTCTAATTGAAGACAGGGCACCAAAACACAGAGAAAGGTAATTAAACCAATTTATGGAATAAGTTCTCTAGGGTGTGTTAGGGCCGGTTGACTGCTGTAACACACAAAACCCCCACTCGTGTAATATAAATTTCTGGTATTTGGGCAGATTTCCTTCAGCAGGTGATGCAAGAACATGGTATGAGCTATCTGTTGATAGAGATTTAAAATAGTTAGAATCTTAAAGCAAGATTGCTTTATGGTCCTCTCACTGAATCACATTATAAGGTGAGTCTTCTGCTTGGCATTCTCTTCAAGCATTTGGGGACTCAGGGCTGAGTGTCCCATCCAACCTTCATAACTCGTAGGACCTCACCACAGGCGTTCTGGGCATGAACTTCCCCTTGGGTCTTCTCATTCTCTACTTTTATTTTCCCTTTACTCTGATGCCTTGCCTTTTTCCTTCCCTTCCCTTCCTCCTCCCTCTTCTTTTCTTTTCTTTTCTTTTCTATTCTTTTCTTTTCTTTCTTTTTTTTAGAGAGAGAGTGCAAGTAGGGGAGAGGGACAAAGGGAGAGAGAGAGAGAACCTTAAGCAGGCCCCATGCTCAATGTGGAGCCCAACATGGGGCTTGATCGTACAACCCTGGGATCATGACCTGAACCAAAATCAAGAGTTGGATGCTCACCTGGCTAAGCCACCCTTCTTTCTTTCTTCTTCTTTTTTAAAAATCTTACTGGGATGCCTAGGTGGCTCAGTTGGTTAAGCATCTGGTTTCAGCTCAGGTCATGATCTCACAGTTTGTCAGGCACTGTGCTGATGGCTCAGAGCATGGAGCCTGCTTCAGTCTCCCTTTCTCTCTGCCCCTCCCCCTCCCTCTCTAAAAAAATAAACACTTTAAAAATTTAAATAAAATAAAATAAATAAAATCTTACTAATGTATACATTTTGGAAAGGTAAATATATAAATTTATTAAGTGAAGCCAAACCCAAAAATATAACTGCTGTTATGTCCCTTCAAAGCCTTTTCTGATGAAGTACAAATGCATAAATAAATACATGGAAATAAAATACACTGCCATTACACTAGAATAAGAAATAAAAGGCATCAAAATTGGCAAGGAAGAAGTAAAACTTTCACTATTTTTAGATGACTTGATACTCTATATAGAATACCCTAAAGACTCCACCAAAAACTTACTAGAATTGATAAGTGAATTCAGTAAGGTCGCAGGATACAAAATCCATAAACAGAAATCTGTTGCATTCCTGTACAATAATGAAGGGGCAGAGAGTGAAATTAAGAAAACAATCCCATTTACAATTGTACCAACAAGAATAAAATGCCTAAGAATAAACTTAACCAAAAAGGTGAAAGACTTATACTCTGAAAGCTACATATAAAATGTTGATCAAAGACATTGAAGATGACACAAAGAAATGGAAAGATATCCCATGCTCATGGATTGGAATAACAAATATTGTTAAAATGTCCATACTACCCAAAGCAACCTACAGATTTAATGCAATCTCTATCAAAATACCAACAGCATTTTTTAGAGAATTATAACAAATAATATTAAAATTTGTATGGAACTCCCAAAGACCCTGAATAGCCAAAGTAACCTTGAAAAAGAAGAACAAAACTGGAGGTATCACATTCCCAGATTTCAGGATATACTGCAAAGCTGTTGTAATCAAAACAGCAATCAAAAGTAGACACATAGGGACGCCTGGCTGGCTCAGTCAGTAGAGCCCGCAACTCCTCATCTCAGGCTTGTGAGTTCAAGCCCCATGTTGGGTATGGAGCCTAGTTAAAAAAAAAAAAAAAAAAAAAAAGATACATAGGTCAGTAGAACAGACTAGAAAATAAACCCATGATTATATGGTCAATTAATCTATGACAAGGGAGGCAAGAATATGCAATAAGAAAAAGACAGTCTCTTCAACAAATGGTGTTGGGGAAATTGGACAGCTACAGGCAAAAGAATGAAACTGGACCGCTTTCTTACACTACACACAAAAGTAAACTCAAAATGGATTAAAGATCTGTGAGACCGGAAACCATCAAAACCCTAGAATAGAGCACAGGGAGTAACTTCTTTGACACTGGCTGTAGCAACTTTATTCTAGATAGGTCTCCTCAGGCAAGAAAAACAAAAGCAAACATAAACTACTGGGACTACATCAAAATTAAAAGCTTCTGCACAGCAAAGGAAACCATCAACAAAACAAAAAGGCAACTTACTGAATGGGAGAAGATATTTGCAAATGAGGTATTTGCTAAGGGGTTAGTATCCAAAACATGTAAGTAACTTCTATAACTTAACACCAAAAAACCTGCAGACAATCCAATTAAAAAAGAGGCAGAAGACATGAACAGACATTTCCCCCAAGAAGACCTCCAGATGGCCACTAGGTACATGAAAAGATGTTCCACGTCACTCATCATCAGGAAGATGCAAATCAAAACCACAATGAGATACCACCTTACACCTGTCAGGATGGCTAAAATAAAAAACACAAGAAACAACTAGGGTTGGCAAAGATGTAGAGAAAAAGGAACCCTCTTGCATTGTTGGTAGGAATGCACACTAGTGCAGCCACTGTGGAAAACAGGATGGAAGTTCCTCAAAAAATTAAAAATAGAATCACCATATAACCCAGTAATTCCACTACTGGTATTTACACAAAGACTACAAAAACACTAACTTGAAAAGATACACACACACACACACACACACACACACACACACACACACACAATGGAATATTACTCAGCCATAAAAAAGAATGAAGTCTTGCCATTCACAATGTGGATGGAGCTAGAGGGTTTAACGCTAAGTGAAATAAGTCTGAGAAAGACAAAAACCATATGATTTCACTCATGTGTGGAATTTAAGAAACAAAACAAACAAAATACAAAGAGACAAACAAAAACACCAGACTCTTAGAGAACAAATTGGTGGTTACCAGAGAGTTGGTGGGGGGGAGAATGGGTGAAATAGGTGAAGGGGGATTAAGAGTACACTTATTGTGATGAGTACAGAGTAATCACCATATTGTACACCTGAACCTAATATAACACTGTAAGTTAACTATACCGGAATTAACATTTTTTTAAAAAGGAGAAAATGCGCTGCCATTGAATTCAAAGAGAAGAATACAGCAACTTCACCAGCCTCTTTGCTGTGTGATGTTTTTTAATCCAAAAGAACCAGTAGGTCAACACAGAATGTTAGGTTCTCTTGCTAGACTGTGTACTGATAGGCTCCTCCCCATGCATGCAGCCCATGGAACCAGAGGGGACAGAGGTCTTGAAAGGGCTCTCCTTTGTGGCCAAGCAATGGGATCCAGTCTTACCAACAGAACAGCTTTTAACCCAAATAAACAACAATGAAAGTCTTTTTGTGTGTGGGATAGGGAGAGAGAGAGCGATAATTGAGGAAAGCTTTTTTTTTTTAAGGAGAGCTCATTTTTAAAGATCATGTAATAATAGAAAATTTTTTCACTGCGAGTTTACGTACAGCCATTCTTACCAATGTCATAACTAGATTCCATCCTCCCTGCTTCCTGGCAGTAGGTTGGGCAGAGAGTTTAGGGAGCAGGTATTTTCTGAGGATTCTTTTTGGTTCTTCCAAACCCCTCCCCCCCCCCCCCCCCCATGATCCTGACATAAGCTACCACTCAAGGCCAAGTGTAAGAATGTGACACTGGATAATTCCTCTGGTCAGATGGGTTAGTGCTGGACAGGCCACATGAGAAAACAGAATATATATGTACTATGTACATGTATATATTATATATGCACACACACAGATGTGTATTCAGCTTTCACACACACATGGGTGCTTTTTCTGATTCTGAAACATATGCTTATTGTAAACTTAAAAGTTAATGAAAAATTTAGAAGAAGAAAAAAAATCATTCCTTACCCCCATTGCCCAGAGTCAAACTACTTTTTTTTTCAAGTTTATTTTGAGAGGCAGAGAGAAAAAGTGAGCGTGAGCAGGGGAGAGGCAGAGAGAGAGAATCCCAAGCAGGCGCACGCTGTCAGCATGCTGAGACTGATGCGGGACTCGAACTCATGAACCTTGAGAACATAAACTGAGCCGAAATCAAGAGTCAGCCACTTAACCAACTGAGCCACCCAGGCATCCCTCAAACTACATTTTTATACATCTCTATCCTTTCTTTTTCAAGTTTATTTATTTATTTTGACAGAGAGAGGAAGAGACAGAGAGCGCATGAGCAGGAGCTGGGCAGAGAGAGAGAGAGAGAAAGACTCCCAAGCAGGCTCAGCATTGCCAGTCTGGAGCCCGATGTGGGGCCTGAACTCATGAACCATGAGATCATGACCTGAGCTGAAACCAAGACCCAGATGCTTAACTGACTGAGCCACCCAGACACCCCTACATCTCTATCCTTCATGTATATGTATATGTGTGTGATTTATACCTCACATAACTGGGTTTATACTATATATCCTGTTTATAGTCTGCTTTTTGGATTCAACATTATATCATGAGACTTTTGTCTATCCCACTGAAAAATCTTTACGGATACTATCAGTAAAAGCTGATATGAATGGACCATGATTTCCCCAATCATTTCCTATTACTGAACATTTCAGTTGTTCCCTGTTCGGGTAGAGCAGAAGGGAGAGTCATGTTTCGAATGTGTCGGTTGCCAAGCTTCTGCAGCGTAACCTAAAAGAAAGCATGTGGCTGGATGCCCTGCTCTGATCCCTTTGCGGAGCTGCGAGGGATGGGTCTGCCTTCAAATACTGTGAGTCAGTGGCTCTGTGTTTGGTTGGAACCTGATTTTCAAGAATGTTGTTTCTTACCGTCTCTAGATAGGGCTATGCTGTTTTGCTGGAGCAGGAGGCTCCCTCATTCCACACACCTTGTGTTTAGGAAGAGTGTACATCCTCATTTACCTGAACGGTCCCAGTTGATGCCAGTTATCCCTGTGCAATTGGTAACAGCATCCCTTCTCACGCTTAAAAATGTTTGCGTTTGGAAAATGCATGATAGGATCCGACACCCCAGCTGCTTTGCTCCTCCAACTTCCTGCCCTGGAGGCGTGTGAGATGGCAATGTGCTCCTGTCCATTGTGGGAACGTGGTTTCCATAGAGACTAGGAAGGGCAGCAGGGCCTCTTGGGTCTCCCTAAAACTGTACCCCAAGGACATTATGCCCATGGGGCACATAGACTTTCCATCTTCCACACATCAGATAGCATGTGATAGAAGCATCTCTACTAAAGTTGGTGTGGAAACTGATCTGGATCTTATATTTTTTGCATATTGCATGGGATTATATTAAGTCCGGAGTATAAATATGTATCTATTTTATTTGTGTTTTCCTAACACAGCATGACGTGCACAATGGCTATTAGATTAATGCTATGGAGTCACCGTCTTTAACATTGACATCGAAAAACCTGAATACAGCTTGTGATGGTTCGATGCAGAAAATGTTCCTGCCGGACAGAGCTAACAGAAGGGACAGTTGAACCAGATTGTTGACAATGGCTGCATTTTGAATGTAAGCACGGAAGTGGAATATTTTGTTATTTTTTTGTCTGAATAATCTCAACCTGGCATTCACTTTTTAAAAAACAGAAATAGTTCTATT
Organism: Acinonyx jubatus; assembly: GCF_027475565.1. Taxonomy (NCBI): domain Eukaryota; kingdom Metazoa; phylum Chordata; class Mammalia; order Carnivora; family Felidae; genus Acinonyx; species Acinonyx jubatus. Next base: position 15,211,463 of record NC_069382.1, read on the forward strand.
TTTAGCTGATACGAAAGTATCACCAATAACTCCGTCCTCCAAAATAAGCACGGGAAACATTTTGGTTTGTATCTTTCCAGACTATACCCTATAAATGCAATTACCAAACAGATGTGAGATGGGAACCCCTCCCCCACCATCTCTTCTGGGGGCTGGGGAGGGGCAGCATTCTCTCTTTCCAACAAGTAGTTGGAAAGCCGGCCACACTGTCTCTCTTGCTGGATGTTCCCTATGCCCGTGTTGCAGTGTGGGACCCTGAGCTACGGTCCCCTCCAGCTGGAGTCTGGGAGGAGGTGCTGGGTGGGGGTAGAGGGCTAGGACAAGCCTCCTTTCCCCCTGCCGCCTGACCTTTTCCATTTCCACTAGAGTGGCAAAAAGGAATTACAATGACTTGCCCACCAATGTTCACAGCGGCATTATTCACAACAGACAAAAGGTGGAAACAGCCCTGGTGTCCATCAACAGGAATGGAGAAACAAAATGTGGTCTGTACCTTCAGTGGAATACTACTGATCCTTAATAAGAATGAAGTGCTGATACATTCTAGACCATGGAGGAACCTTGAAGACATTATGCTAAGCGAAAGAAGCCAGACCCAAGAGGACAAATACCATACGATTCTATTTATATGAGGTACCTGAAATCGGCAAATTCGCTGAGACAGTAGAATAGAGGCCCCCGGGGGTGAGGGAAGGGGGAGTGGGGAGTTATTGTTTAGCAGGTACGGAATTTCTGCTTGGGATGGTGAAATAGTTCTGGAAATGGATAGTGGTGATGATGGCACAATATTGTGAAAGTACCTCAAGCCACTAAATTCTGAGGGGCGCCTGGGTGGCTCAGTCGGTTGAGCGTCCGACTCCGGCTCAGGTCATGATCTCACGGTTTGTGAGTTCGAGCCCCGCGTCGGGCTCTGTGCTAGCAGCTCGGAGCCTGGAGCCTGCTTCAGATTCTGTGTCTCCCTCTCTCTCTGCCCCTTCCCTGCTCATACTCCGTCTCTCTCTGTCTCTCAAAAATGAATAAACATTAAAAAAAATTTTTTTTTAAAAAGCCACTAAATTCTGCACTTAAAGGGAGTAACATGGCATATTTTATGTTATATCTATTTCACTCTAAAAATTTACTTGAGAAAAGAGAATTACAATGTAAGACAGTAAGTGTTAAGATCCTACCTAAAGACAGGCTTCCTTGTGGCCCTCAGGACTTCATCTACTGTGGGGAGGCACCTGCTAGCCCTCCAAACCAGGCCCATCTCTTCCATCACTACACTTTGCCTTATCCTCAGAGAAGCTGCCCAAAGGATATTGCTTCTTTCTGTGGCTAAAGTTTGAATCAGGTGATTTTGATAACAATTAAACACACTTCTGCTCTCTGCCCCATCTGCCCCTTTGTCCATCCAAATAAACAAAAACAGAACATAATATTAGCAGTAAGGCACATGACAGGTCAAATCCAGACTCACCGGCGAGGAGGAAGGCCTCCATCAACCCCTGACCATTTCTATCACCCAAATCACTGCCACCAGAATGCTGCCTTCATAGGCTCAGCCCGACAGAATTTGTCCTTTACATTTACCTCGCTGGGTTATCAGGTCATTTCTTTGGGAAAATGAAGTTGTGTTTCTGTTCCTATGTGGGTTTGAACAAACAGCCCAAGGGGAGAAATAAATTATCCTTAAAGGAGGGAAATTGTACATCCTCTGTCAAGCACCTTGAGGACAGACTGCCTTCTGTGGACAACCTGTAACTCCCAATAAGTAGTAAGACACATAAGGAGCAATCAAGTGGACAGATTCCTTCCAACAGGCCACACATGTTTGCTGCCCTTTGGTCTTATCATAGTGTCACAAAGCATGGCTTGCCTCCACACAGGTAAGGAACAGGTTTAAGATAGTGAAAGAATCTTCTGGGAACCAACAGTGGCCATGATTGGCAAGAGGGAAGAGCACAGAGGGCCTGATTCCTTCCCAGAATTTCTCATCAACCAAGCTGTGGCTTCCTTGGTGTGTGTAGCTGGCATAAGACCCTGCCCACAGCAGGTCTGGCTAAACTACAGACAGTTTCTAGGAAGCCCCGGGAACGGTCATCGTGTTGATTTCTCAGATCCCCAGGCCAATGCCAACGTGGGGCCTCTCCTCTCTGGCTTCTGACACTAGAATGACAGCCAGGGCCCGGAGGCTGGCCAGAGGAATAGGCAGTGAATGCAGGTGATATAAGCCCATTCACACTGAGCCCATTTGGCAAGCACGTCAGGGTCCATTCCATCCCACCTTTGGGGCACCTGGGTGGCTCAGTCGGTTAAGCGTCCGACTTCTGCTCAGGTCATGATCTCACAGTTCGTGAGTTCGAGCCCCGCATCGGGCTCTGTGCTGACAGCTCAGAGCCTAGATGGAGCCTGCTTCAGATTCTGTGTCTCCCTCTCTCTCTGCCCCTCCCCCGCTCATGCTCGCTCACTCTCTCTCTCTCTCTCTCTCTCTCTCTCCTTCAAAAATAAGTAAAAACATTAAAAAAAAAAAAAAGACCCCCACCTTTGATTTGGGCTTGAGAGCATGATTTTCATCTGTGTTTCAGCATTGTATCTTTCATAATGACTGGGTTCCCAGATGCTGGTGTCCCAGTGAAGTCGCCCTAATGTCTTAAAAATGTCTTCCTCACTCTAGAGAAGATGAAGACTGTGGTTATAGGAACAGGAAATGTATCAAATGGAAGAGCTACCAGGCATATCCCTGAGAACTGAACAGTGGCATCTCATGGACTAGGTCAATAGTGGCTATAGAACTTAGTCGGTTTCATTTCTTAGAACTGTGCATATGTGTGTGCACGTGCGTGTATACATGCATGTGCGCATGCGTGAGTGTGTAAGGTGCAGCCTGCAAAGATGACTTCTTTCTGCCCCGAGTACCTCAGCTTATCAGTTTACTCAGGGCCACAAGACTATAAGTAGATGGACAGGTGGCAAATTGGATTAAGGGGATGCCTGAGGGATGTTTGTCATTTGAGCAGGAGGCAGATTTTGTGTTTGCTAAACTCTCTCCCAGGGCAGCCTTAGGTAATGGGGGTGTAGGAGTATACTTAGAAGGGCTGAAGGAGAAGGTCTACAGAGAGAGACTGAGCACTGCTGCCATGGGGAATGGAAAGCTGGGAGGAGAGGGTAGGTTTAAGAAGACTTTTGAGGGGCTTTAGTGATTTATGCCCAGAAACTTCCATGAAAAGCCCACGTGTGTTACACAGTAACAAGGACAGAAACAAGGAGATAGGGGCTATCTCTGACACAGAGAGTCAGGAAAGACTCTACTCAAGAAGCAGCATTCCTACTTTATCTCGAAGGATGGGAGGGAATTTTCTAGAAAGAAAGAGATGGGTGGGGAAGTAGGTCTCAAAAGCAAGCCCATGGACAGATGCTGGTGATTCATTTTTCACTGTGTCTCAGGAGAAACGAGAAAAATAAGGGCAAGGTTGTAAGTCTTTCAGAAAGCTAGATTTATGGAATTTGAAGGAACTTTGGTAGAGACGATGTCCTTTCTACCTTGGGAGTATTGTCAATTTTCTTTCTTTTATGAAATCAAGGTGCTAATAGTTGGTATTATCATAAGATATCGTCTCTCTTGCTTGGCCCAATACAAACAACACACACATTTCCCACGTTAAAAAAAAAATGAACTGAAATCCCAAGGCCTGACTGAGGGCAGTGCATTCTAGGCTAAGGGAGCAGAGGACGAGAAGACCATCCTGCCCGGACAGGCCAGGGTATATGTGGAGAACAGAGAGGAACCGTGTGTGATGAGGATGGGGATAGAGCAGTGTGTAGGGTTAGATGGGGGAGGGTCTTTCATAGGGAGCTCAGAATTTATCCTTGAGGAAACAGGAACCAGCAGGGGTTTATAAGTTGAAGAGGGAGCTGATTAATTTTCTAGAGAGAGGGGCAGGGAGAGAGAGAGAAAGAGAGAGAGAGAGAGAGAGAGAGAGAGAGAGAGAGAGAGAGAGAGAATCCCAAGCAGGCTCCACGCTCAGTGTGGAGACCAATGCAGGGCTCAATCACATGACCCTGGGATCATGACCTGAGCTGAAATCAAGAGTTGGATGCTCAACTGACTGAGCCACCTAGGTGCCCCTAAATTTGATATTTTTTTTAGGAGGGTTAATTTGGGTTCCAGTAAAACAGATAAACTGAGGAAAAGAGAGATGAGACAAGAAGACCAATGAGGTAATATTCCACGGATAAGATGAGGAGATTTTGACCAGTAGCAGTAGGAATGAGGAAACAGAACAAGATCCCAGAGACTATTCTAAGATAGCATTGGCCTCAAAGACCTTTGGTGGAAGGCTGTAAGGAATCCTTTAGGGAACTATCAACTAACAGAAACAACCAGCAAATTCAAGTTTACCTCCACAAGCTCCTTAACAATTGTATCCACCTCATCATGTCATTGGGAGAGGTCAGTGAATGATAAGCTGTTACTTGGAACCCAGAGGGAGAAACTGGATTATAGTTTAGTCTTATCAAAAGCCTTAGCCAACCCTTGAGGAGCTCTGAAGCTGGGAGAACCTTTCAGAGTTGTCCAGAGTTGGGGTAGAGGGACTAGGTCTCTATACCCTGAGATGGGTCAGTTGCTGGATATGGGCTGCCGCTGTGAAGGCAATATGCCTCACTCAAAGTGGCTTACTTCAGCCAAAAGCAACTCCTGGAGAAGGGCTGAAAATGGCAGCTGTCTGCAGGCGAACACCCAGCAGTGGGAGAAGTGAGTCCTCCACTCTGGAATGGAGAACTAGATAGGACCACAGAGCATCCACCATGATCCAGCCACCAAAGCTCATTTTACATATGCATGGAAAACATAGTAGAAGTGATCAGTGAGTGATAATTTCAAGTATTTAGGTCACTTCCTCACTTTCAAAGCAGAAACAAAAATAAATACAGAATCAGAGAATACAGAATCCTAGAAGCTGGGAGGCATTTTAGGGTTTATCTCCTCTGATTGCACTCTTTACCCATGAAGCAAATTAAACAACAGAGAGGTTTAATGACTGACCCAGGACAGCATGAGTCTAGATTTAAATTCAGGTCACTGAACGTCAGTGGCCCTGCCACCATATCACAATAAACCACATTATAACAGGAATGGCGAGTAGATTTCATCTTTTATGCCAACGTTAGTGAATTGGTGGTGTCTGCTGAGATGAATATGTTGGGAAGGATGTTCAAACTAGAGCCTCAGAGACCTATTCTGGGACTCCTATTCTGGGTCCATGACCTAGAGACAAACACAAAAATGACAAGCAAGTTAAAAATGAGATTTATAGAGGAAAATAGACTATTATCCTACAAGAGAAAATGCCAGACTTGGTTTATTTAGAGCTTTAAGGTATCTAGCTGGATTTCTTTATTTCCTCAGATGATGCTTCCTTGAGTTATATTTCCTCTTTCCTCATTTGCATAGTGAGGGTGTTGGGCCATGTAATAATGGAGGCTTCTTTCAGCTATCCCTCAAGGGCATCCAGAAATCTCTGTTGAGGAGGTGAATGCTCTTGGGACAACTGAGAAGGCTGATGGCATTTCCAGCTCATCCTACATGACTGCATGAAGGTGAACCCTACACCACTGCTCTATCCCCATCCTCATCACACACGGTTCCTCTCTGTTCTCCACATATACCCTGGCCTGTCCGGGCAGGATGGTCTTCTCGTCCTCTGCTCCCTTAGCCTAGAATGCACTGCCCTCAGTCAGGCCTTGGGATTTCAGTTCATTTTTTTTTTAACGTGGGAAATGTGTGTGTTGTTTGTATTGGGCCAAGCAAGAGAGACGATATCTTATGATAATACCAACTATTAGCACCTTGATTTCATAAAAGAAAGAAAATTGACAATACTCCCAAGGTAGAAAGGACATCGTCTCTACCAAAGTTCCTTCAAATTCCATAAATCTAGCTTTCTGAAAGATTTACAACCTTGCCCTTATTTTTCTCGTTTCTCCTGAGACACAGTGAAAAATGAATCACCAGCATCTGTCCATGGGCTTGCTTTTGAGACCTACTTCCCCACCCATCTCTTTCTTTCTAGAAAATTCCCTCCCATCCTTCGAGATAAAGTAGGAATGCTTCCTCCCCCTCATCCCCAGTAACCTCTCTTCTACTTTCTGTAGAACATATATCCTCATTCCTCATAGTGACCAGAGGCTAGGGCTCCAGAATCAAAGCTCATAGGAATTAAACTTTAAAAAAATTTATTTTTTAATTGTAGTAAAATAGGCATACCGTGTAAGTTAGCATTTTAACCATTTTTAAGTGTACAATTCAGTGGCCAGAAGAACATTCACAATGTTGCTCAACTATGTCCAGAATGGTTTCATTAGCCCATGCTGGAACTCTGTGCGCATTAAATATTGACCCCCCCCATCCTTCCTCCCCCTCATCCCCAGTAACCTCTGTTCTACTTTCTGTGCCCATGAATTTGCCTATTCTAGGTACCTTATTTAAGTGGAATCACATAATATTTGTACTTTTGTGCCTGGCTTATTTCACTTAGGATAATGTTTTCAAGGTTCACCTACATTGTGGCATGTATAAGTAGTTCATTCCTCTTTCAAGCCGAATACCGTCCTATTGTATATATATGCCACATTTTCTTTATTTTGTTTGGTGTAAATAATGCTGCTGGGGGCATAATACTTTTTGCACCTAGTTCATGCCTAAAACTTTAGAATCCTGACATCACTGGAGATCATGTATTGCTCATGTTAGAGATGAAGAAAAAAAGGCCCAGAAAGACCAACCCTTCACTCATGACAGCCTGAAGAGGAGGCACAAATACCACAAGACAGAAAACTTGAATTCACTACTTGGCAGAATCATGGTAAAATGAGTGTACCACTTTTTACAGTCTTTGTTCAGTGTATTTGTGGGAGATGAGGGAGGTACGATCTTAAAATAATGACTTACTTTACTAGATACCCAGTTCTTAAACCAAGCGGTCCAGTTATCTATTGTTTTATAATAAACCACGCTAAATTTAGCAGCGCACTGTTTTGTTATGCTCACAAATTCTTTGGGTCTGGAATTTAGACAGACTGGGGATTGTCTCTGCTCCACAATAGCTCGTGTCTCAGCTGGAGAGACTCACATAGCCAGGAGCAGCTTGAACAGCTGGCCGCTAGAATCATCTGGAGATATCTGTACTCATATGCCCAAGGTCTGAGCTGGAATGCCTCAAAGGCCGGCTCAGTTAGACTGTTGATGAAGTGCATCTATATCTGACCTCTCCATGTGTACTGAGCCTCCTCACTGCATGATGGGATCAGGGCAATTGTACATCTTACGTGGTAGCTCAAGGCTCTGAAAATGAGTATTCCAGTCAACAAGGCAGAAACAGCATGACTTCTTATGAGCTAGCCTTGGCAGTCACATATCACTTTCACTGTTCCCAGCTGGTCACTCACAAGCCTGCTCATTTTCAAGGAAGGGGCACAAACCCCACCTTTCATGGGGAAAGTGTCAAAGAATGTGTGGTCTTGATTGAAAACCATTGCACCTGGTGAATATTGCCCCCTTCAAAGTGGACACCAACTGAATTCTGTCTCTTTCAAAGTGGTCCCATTGGGATACCTTGTAATATCCCAATGCTGCCATCGTTGCTTATGGCTTTCTAAGGTGCCCTTTTGGAAACCCATCCAGACTCCACTGAGCATCCTTTTGACTTACTGGTGGTGGTGAATCTTCAAAGGTAGATTCGATTTGGGGGAAACACAGGGATGGAGGTGGATGGATAACTGAACATTTATCAAACATTTTAGTGGCCTACAAGTATGTGCTGGGCACACATCAGTACGTAGTTCGATTTTTAGTTAAAAACAAACTAACAGACTTGAAGTCTGACCAAAAAACCCTAAACAGATTGACTGTCTTTTATGTCTAGCAATTGCTTGTGAAGGTCCAAAGGAACACATTTAGCACCATTTATATTTGGGGCAATAGTTTCCTCCTATCCCCCACATCTTCCAAGGAAAAGCCATGGATAGGTAAATTCTGGTGTGTTTACTAAAAATATCATCTCCATGATTTTTTAAATCATATTTTCAAGGAGGTAACAGGTTCATTGGACAAGATCCATGACTCCATATGCTTTCTTCTGAATTCACCCAAGTGGTAGAGCTGTGTAAGGGAAAGAAGGGATACATATTCTACTTACACACATGGCACCAGATCAGTTTTGGTCTTATGCTGATGGCTCTGCGAGCTTATTGAACATGGCCTTGGGCCTTCATGTTTTAGATATGAATGTTGTCAGGGAAGTCTTAAGCATAGAAAGCAGTATTTCTACAGACCTTGGCTCTGGTGTCCTTGCCTCCTGTCTATTTGGAGCCTTGTCCGAGAGGGCTGTTAGGTTGCCAAGGCAACCAGCGGTCCTCTGTGAAGTGTTCCCAGCGTTTCCCATGAATACACAGACAGTTTGTGTTTGTAGTATATCATCTGACTTTTTACATAGCCCAGAGTAGAAACTTAACGGTGCTCAGGTTGGAGAAGGTAATTTCTACCTCACAAACTAAGTGATAGCTTTGAGTCCAGCTTCGTAGGCTGAGCACAGAGGGATAGTAAACCCCACACTTCCTCCCACGAAAGTGACTGAAATGTTTGTGTTTTTCAAGAGAGCCCAAACTGTCTCATATTTTGTATATAACTTGCCCAAAGACCCAGCTCTGTGAGAGGCCTTTTTAATTTGGGAGTCTCTTCAACTACACCCACTAGGACCCCTATTTCTTTCTCTCTTAAAGGTCATAGAGTGGCCCAATTAGCGTTCTGAGTATTAGTCCCAAATAAAATAGGGGTCACCAAAAACAAATAAATGGAAGAGTCAAGATGTATGCTTTTCTAAGATGGTGATCTGACCAGCATGTTAGCCTGGGCCCTTGATCTGTCATGGTGCCTCTAGAAAAAGGTGTATCACTGTGATAAGAGTATTGGGCTAAGAATTAGAGTCCTGGTCTTCCCTTATGGCATGGCATTCTCATCTGAACCTCAAGGCACACCATCAACAGGATGGGATTCATAACACTGACTTCACAAGATGGCTTTCAAAGTCCTTTATAATAATTGATGCATTCTACAGGTATTTTTTAAAACTTTACAGGTGGAGGAGCACCTGGGTGGCTCAGTCAGTTAAGCGTCCAACTTCAGCTCAGGTCATGATCTCACGGTTCATGGGTTCAAGCCCCACATCAGGCTCTGTGCTGACAGCTCAGAGCCTGGAGCCTACTTCAGATTCTGTGTCTCCCTCTCTCTCTGCCCCTCCCTGGCTCACACTCTGTCTCTGTGTCTCTCTCAAAAATAAATAAACATTAAAAAATAATAATAAATAAATAAATAAATATAGGTGAAGGAATAGGTGAAGTAGGTGATGAGGATTAAGGAGTATACCCATCGTGATGAACACTGGGTAATGTATGGAATTGTTGAATCACTACATTGTACGCCTGAAACTAATATAACACTATATGTTAACTATACTGGAATTAAAATAAAATAAAATAAAGTTAAATTAAAATCTTTTAAGATTATTCATTTTAAGGACAGTATTAACCAAATGTTTCAAGTAAAAAAAACCCAAAAATCCTAAAAATTATTTTTACAACTTAAGCCTTTAAAGGAACAAGATGGCTTTGATTCTTGTAGGTCTTGAACAACCTATCATCTGAATATCAGAATCAGAATATCAGAATCAGAAACTTAAATACAGAGACTGATGGGGCACCTGGGTGGCTCAGTCGGTTGAGCGGCCGACTTCGGCTCAGGTCATGATCTCACGGTCCGTGAGTTCGAGCCCCGCATCAGGCTCTGTGCTGACAGCTTGGAGCCTGGAGCCTGTTTTGGATTCTGTGTCTCCCTCTCTCTGACCCTCCCCTGTTCATGCTCTGTCTCTCCCTGTCTCAAAAATAAATAAAACGTTAAAAAAATAAATACAGAGACTGATTCATAGGAATTAATTGTATCTGAGGTTTACTTATTATGTGGGGCAACCCAGGAATTGGTTCAGACTTTATCCTGGAAAAAGTAAACCAGGTTACGTACACCTTTAGACATTGGACACAGAGCACAGACAGAGGCAAGGCACATGTGCAAAGAAGATTGGTTAAATAATCTGATGTCTGTTTATTTTGAGCCAGGTGGATCTATAACATGGTCTGGAATGTCTCAAGCAAATTATTTTCTTTATTTAAAAAAAAAGCCTTGGGGTGCCTGGGTGGCTCAGTTGGTTGAGCGTCCGACTTCGGCTCAGGTCATGATCTCGTGGTCTGTGAGTTCGAGCCCCGTGTCGGGCTCTATGCTGACGGCTCAGAGCCTGGAGCCTGCTTCGGATTCTGTGTCTCCCTCTCTCTCTGACCCTCCCCCGCTCATGCTCTGTCTCTCTCTCTCAGTCAAAAATAAATAAAACATTAAAAAAAAATTTAAAAAATCCTTATGTAAGAAAACAAATAAAACCAGCCTATTTAAGCCCACCTGGGAAATACAAATACCTTCTTAAGTCAAAAGAATCATATCTGTTCCATAAATATAGAATAGAAAGTTAAATTAAAAACATCTTTAAATTAAATTTACTTATTATGCAATGTTATCATGTACATTTTCCCTGGAGAGTGAGGTAAGGTGAGGTGAATAGGTCATTTGACCTGAGTTCAAGTTTTGAACTTTGATCCCGAGCGGGGATCAGTTGTGTGTACTTTGGCCAGTTACTGAACCCTTCAGAGCTTTAGATCCTCTTATTCCTATAAAATAGCTTTAACTGTAGTTATATGAGACTGTAATTACAAGGATTCTAGACACCAATTCACCACTAGCAAATTTCAGGACCTTAGGCCAGCCATTTAACCTTTTGGTACTTTAGTTTCTCAATCTGTGACGTAGGGTAATAACGCCTATACTACCCATATTGTACAAGGATGCTAGTAAATATAATTACGCAGGAGATACGAAGTAGTAGACATGCTCTGATGCTCAAGGGAGCATTAACGCTGCCAGCCTAACATACAACATGAGACCACTTGCTCTCCCACAGTCCCAGAGGCCCAGGTCACAATTGCCCCTCCCCCTTTTCGCAACACCTCTATCCTATCCTCACTCCCAGCTGCTCACATTGCCTCCTATTTCACCGAGAATATCCAGGTGGTCAGAAAATAACTTCTGCCACCAGAGCCACCCCTCTAGCATTTGCACCCACATGCTCTGTTGCTGTGCACACTCTTATCTACAACCAGTTTCTGGCTTCATTGATTTTTTTTTCCCCCCAGAGTGTTCATTTTCTATTTTGATGTCTCCTCTAATTTGAAACATTTCTTCTTTCTACTTAGTTTGGGTTTATTTGCTCTTCTTTAAGGTAGAAGCTTACACCTACATCTTACATTTTTATTTTTATTTATTTTTTTATGAAATTTATTGTCAAATTGGTTTCCACACAACACCCAGTGCTCATCCCAACAGGTGCCCTCCTCAATACCCATCACCCACCCTCCCCTCCCTCCCACCCCCCATCAACCCTCAGTTTGTTCTCAGTTTTTAAGAGTCTCTTATGCTTTGGCTCTCTCCCACTCTAACCTCTTTTTTTTTTAGACCTTTCTTCTTTCCTAATATAAGCATTAAATTATACACTTCCTTCTAAATACTACTTTATCTACATGTCACAAATTTAAATACGAATATGTAGTGCTTTGATTATCATTCAGCTCAAAATATTAAAAAAATTGTCCTTGTAATTCCTTTTCTCTTTTTGGCCCTTAAGTTATTTAAAATGAGTTGTTTGATTTCCAAATATTTAGGGATGTCCTATATATCTTTTCATTGCCAATTTCTAATTTCAATCCAGAGATCTGGTCGTATAATTTCATTTCTTTTAAACTTCTTGAGACTTGTTTTATGGCCCAGATTATGGTCTACCTAGTAAAATTCCATGCACACTTGAATATATTTTCTGCTGTTGCTTGGGAAGAGTAGTTTATAAATGTCAATTAAGACAAGTTGGTTAATAGAGTTTTTCAAATCTCCTATGGCCTTACTGAAAGGAGTGTTGAAGTTTCTGACTAGAACTGAGGATTTGTTTTTTTTATCTTTTCGATTCTATCAGGTTTTGCTTCACGTATTTTGAAACTCTATTATTAGAAGCCTACACATTTAGGATTATGTATTGTCTTCTTGATAAACTAGCTTATCTATAAGTATGAGATATTTGTCCTAAGGTTATCAAGAGAGGGGTGTTGAAGTTTCTGACTATTACTGAGGATTTGTTTCTTTATGTTTCAGTTTCATCAGAGTTTGCTTCATCTATTTTGAAATGCTGTTATTAGATCTCTTCACACTTAAGATTATGTAGTATCTTCTTGAGGCTCATTTATCATGAGGAGATATTTCTCTTTGTCTTTGGCAATATTCTTTATCCTGAAGTCTACTTTCTAGGATATTTATATAGCCATTTTAGTTTTTCTATGATTAGCACTTTCTTACCCTTTTGTACCCTTTTACTTTTAACCTATCTACATCTGTATTTTTAAAAATGCATTTTTTTTGAGAGAGTGCAAGTGGAGGAGGGGCAGAGTGAGAGTGAGAGAGAGAATCTTAAGCAGGCTCAATGCCCAGCATGGAGCCCAATGTGAGGCTTGATCTTGTTACTGTGAACTCATGACCTGAGCCAAAATCGAGAGTCAGGCACTCAACCAACTGAGCCACCCAGACACCCCTAAAATGCATTTCTTATAGATAACAGATAGCTTGATCTTGCTCTTTTTTTTTTTTAATCTCTGCCTTTTTATTGGAGTGCTCAGACCATTTACATTTACTGTAATTATCAGTATGATTGAGTTTGAATCTATCATCTTGATATTTGTTTTCTATTTGTTCCATCTGATTTTTGTTTTCCTTCTTCCAGATTAATTTAATGTACTTTTACTATTTTATCTACTTTATTGGCAATTCATGATACCTACTTGGGTTTTTTTAATTGTTCTAGGGTTTACAATAGTATGATACCACTTTATATATAATGAAGGAAATTTATAATAATGTATTTCCATTTTCCCTTTCCCATCCTTTGTCAGGCATTTTATTTCTACATATGTTATAAATCTAGTAATACATTATTATTCTGTTTTAAGCAATTATACTTTAATAAAAGTTTTAAAACTAGAAGAAAGTCTTTTATAATTTCTTACATGTTTACCATTTCTCGCACTCTTTTTTTAAAAACAGTTTTTTAATGTTTATTTCTCTTTGAGAGAGAGAGACAGCATGAGCAGGGGAGGGGCAGACAGAGAAGAAGACACAGAATCCAAAGTAGGCTCTAAGCTCCAAGCTGACAGTGGAGAGGCTGACATGGGGCTTGAACCCATGAAACATGAAATCCTGATCTGAGCTGAAGTTGGATGGTTGACTGACTGAGACACCCAGGTGCTCCTCTGGTATGCTTTTTTCCTTTCTACAGCACCAGTTTTCATATGTTATCCCTTTCCTTTAGCCTAAAGGATACCTTTTAATATTTATTGCAGTATAAGCCTTCTGTCAAAAAATCTCCTCAGCTTTTCCTTGTCTGTTTCTGTTTTATTTTTTTTTTTAATGTTTATTTATTTTTGAGGCAGAGAGAGACTGAGCATGAGCAGGGAAGGGGCAGAGAGAGAGGGAGACACAGAATGTGAAGCAGGCTCCAGGCTTTGAGCTGTCAGCACAGAGCCCGACGCAGGGCTCGAACTCATGGACTGTGAGATCATGACCTGAGCCAAAGTCGGATGTTTAATCGACTGAGCCACCCAGGCACCCCTGTCTGTTTGTGTTTTAACTTTGCCTTGTCTTTGAATATTTTCTCTGGATATAGAATTCAAAGTTGACAAGCTTTTCTTTCAGCACCTTTAAAAAAAAATTTTTTTTTTTAACATTTATTCATTTTTGAGAGACAGAGCACGAACAGGGGAGGGGCAGAGACAGAGGGAGACACAGAATCCAAAGCAAGCTCCAGGCTCTGAGCTGTCAGCACAGAGCCCAACATGGGGCTCAAACCCATGAACCATGAGATCATGACCTGAGCCAAAATTGTACGCTTAACCAACTGAGCCACCCAGGAACCCCTCTTTCAGCACCTTTAAGATATCATTCCATTGTCCTCTGATTTAGGTTGTTCCCGATGAGAAATTTGTTGAGTTATTATGTCTATTCTTCCGCATGCAACATGTCTTTTTCTCTGGCTATTTTTATACTTTTCTCTTTATCAGGTATTTTCTATATTTAATTATGATGTGCCTTGGCCTGATTTTCTTTTTATTTACCCTGTTAGGGGTTAATTGAGCTCTTCAGGTCTGTGGGCTTATAGTTTGTATTAAATTCAGAAATATTTCAGGAACTATTTCTTCAAATATTTTTGCACCTCTCTTTTTTCTGGGACTCCTGCTTGATATTGACATACAGTCATTGAGATTCTGTTCATTTCTTTTTTTTCCAGAATTAATTCATTAATTAATTTTTCTGTGCTCCTATTTAGATAGCTTCTATTGCTGTCAAGTTAATTAATCTTTCTTTTTATATAGTCTAATCTGTTATAAAGTCCACCCAGTGAATTTTTTAATTCAAAATATTATATATTTTTACCTCTAGAAACTATAGTTATTTTAAAAATGTATCTTTTATTTCTTTCACCATATTCATATTTTTCTTTAATTCTTGAACTGCTATAGTAGCTATTTTAATGTTCTTGTCTGCTAACTCCATCTTTCTGTCATTTCTTCATCCTGATTGTATCAATTTATTTTTCTTAAGGTTATGGGTCACATTTTTCTACTTCTTCACATATCTAGTAATTTTTTATTGGATTTTCTTTGTGTTGAGAGTCTAGATTTTGGGTTTTTTTAAATTATTATTTCTTTATTTTCAAGTTAGTTAACATATGGTGTAGTCCTGGTTTCAGGAGTAGAACCCAGTGATTCATCTCTTACATATGACACCCAGTCCTCCTCCTGAAAAGTAGTCTCCTTAATGCCCATCACCCATTTAACCCATCCCCATCAACTCTCAGTTTGTTCTCTGTATTTAAGAATTTCTTATGGTTTGCCTCCCTCTCTTTTTTTATTTTTCCTTCCCTTCCCCTGTGTTCATCTGTTAAGTTTCTCAAATTCCACATATGAGTGAAAACATATATCTATCTTTCTCTGACTTATTTTGCTTAGCATAATACACTCTAGTTCCATCCACGTTGTTGCAAATGGCAAGATCTCATTCTTTTTCATCTCTGAGTAGTATTTCATTGTGTGTGTGTGTGTGTGTGTGTGTGTGTGTGTGTGTGTGTGTATCACATCTTCTTAACCCATTCATCAGATGGCAAAAAACACATGGAAAGATGCTCAACATCGCTCATGATAAGGGAAATACAAACATACAAAACCACAATGAGATACCACTTCATACAGGTCAGAATGGCTGTAATTAACTCAGGAACAAGAGATGTTGGGAAGGATGTGGATGGAGAAAGGGGAACCCTATTGCACTGTTAATAGGAATGAAAACTGGCCCAGCCAATCTAGAAAACAGTATGGAGTTTCCTCAAAAAATTAAAAATAGAACTACCCTATAACCCAGAAATTGCACTACTAGGAATTTATCCAAAAGATACAAAAATGCTCATTTGAAGAGGTACATGCACCCCAATGTTTATAGCAGCACTATAAACAATGGCCAAATTGTTGTCTTAAAAAAAAACACTGTTGAAGTTTATTTTGACAGGCAGTTAAGTTACTTGTTTGATCCTTTTACATCATGCATTTAAGACATGCTAGAACAAGTCTAGAGTAGCTTTTCCTCTAGACTAATTAGTGACTGATAGTTAACCCTTACTATTAATGTCTGATGCTTCTGGTGACTCTGTTGAGTGCTCTGAGTGTTCAGTGAGGGTTTTCCATTGTAACTGGTCAGAATTCAAACATCTCCCAGCCCTGAATGAAATCTGAGAATTCTATTCATTGTTCCCTCATAGTTATTCTGTGTCCAGTGCTGTGGAGGTTTACACTGTGCATCCACAGGTCAGTATTCAGCCACCAAAGATTCACCAGAATCCCTGCGCAGATTTATAAAGCTCTTTACCTTTACAGTGTCCTTCTCTCTGGTAGTCCATCCTGCAAATTGTTCCAGATGCCTTGGCCTCTTCAAACTCCGATCTCTATTTCCTCAACTCAGCAAAACTGCCTCCCCCTGCTTGAATTCTTCCCCCTTGTCTTGCACACCAGAAAGTGTCACCAGGCAGAAAGTCTACGTAATTTTAGGTTCCCTTACCTACTTCCCTTCTCTCATTCTTCCCTTGTGTTTTAGGCCTTCGTGGAAATTCCAGTACCAATTACTCCTTCATGGCAAGAAACTGAAGTCTTCTATGTAACTACCTAAAGCTAAAACCTCCTTTTGTGGACCCCATCTTTTTCACCTACTGGAGGATGCCTTCCCCGTCTGCCCCGCGTTATCAAATTTTTGTTCTCTACTGAATCCTTCCCACCACACAAACATGTAGTTTTCATTTTTCCCTTTCCCATCCTTTGTCAGACATTTTATTTCTACATATGTTAGAAATATAGTAATACATTCTTATTTTTGTTTTAAGCAACTAAACAACAACAAAAACCAACAAAAAACTTTTTCGCCCTACTTCCCCTGCCAACTATCACCCCATTAAGCTGCTCCCCTGTGTAGCAAAACACCTGTAAAATAGCTTTCTGTAATTGCAGCATTTAATTCCTGTTCTCTCTCTCTTAGGCCAATTCCAATCAGGCTTTCACTCCCTGTACATCTGCTCTCATCAAGGTCAATCATAACCACCATTCGTGTTGTTAAATCCAATGCCCTACATTCAGTCTTCATCTTCCACTGGATCCAAGATCTCTAAGCAATATTTGTCCCAGTAGGTCACTCCATCTTCCTTGATTTATTTTTTCCACCTGGCTTCCAGGGCCTGCACTCTCTTGGTTTCTTTTTCACCCCTCACTCATCACTCCTTTTTTAAATCTCCTTTTTAGGTTTGTCCTTCTCTCCCCAACTTCTAAACACAAGAATGCCCAAGAATCTTGGCTGTCCTTTTTTCCCTATGTGCTCTCATTTCTTTGGTGATCTCGCATAATCCCATGGTTTTAAATACCTCATATTCATCCTATGCGGACACCATACACGTTTCTATCTCCAGTGCAGACCTCTCTCCTAAATGCCAAACATGAATATATCCACTTGGATGGCTAAGAGGAATTTCAAAGCTAGCATATTTAACACTGCCTCCACCTTCAGTATTCCCCATTTCAAGTGGTGGCAAATCCATATTCCAATCGCTAGACTGAAAATATTCTTGATTGCTTTACCTCACACACATCACATATCCATTAAGAAATCATGCTGGTTCTACCTTCAGAACAAGCCCAGAATCCACACACTTCTCACCATCTTCCTTACTACTGCTCTGGTTCAGGCTACCACCACCTCTCTCCTGAATTACTGCTATGTCCTCCTAATAGGTATCCCTGCATCTATCCTTCAGTTTGCTACCGAACCCGTTTACACTTATTTCCAACAGAAGTTAGACCATGTCACTTCTCTGTTCATATTTCTCCAGTGGCTCCCCATTTCATGCAGAGGAAAAACTAAAGTTCTTACATAGTAGCCTATAAGGCCCTATGTGATCAGTTCCCATTACCTCCCTGACTTCATTCCCTGCCATTAATATCCTCACAGCCTTCTCCTTGGTCATACCGGTCTTACTGTTCCTAGAACATGCCCCTCCTTGCTACAATGTAAGTTCTATGAGGCAGGGGTCTTTGTATGCTCTGTTCTCTTTTGTACCCCAAACATACAAGAGAGCCTGGCACAACAATAGATTCTGCAATAAATATTTGTTGAACGAACAATCACATAACCACCAGGCACCCCCTGAAAACAGTGAGAGAAGGTGAACTCTCTCACCTCTTTGGCTCTGGAAGAGGGTAAACTGCTGCCTGCTGGCCAACATCAAACCCACTACTTGTTTTTGTAAATTAAGGCGCATTTAAACCATGGCCCAAAACATCAGTTTGCATGTTATCTGTGGCTGCTTTCCCCACACACCAGACCAGCAGAGTTGAGTAGCTGCCTCAGAAAATGTATGGTCCACAAGGCCAAAACTATTTACTGTCTTGTTCTTGATGGGAAAATTTTGCTGATCCCTGATCTAGAATTCAGAAAGGAAGAACTCAGCTATTCCTCGCCTCCCACAAAAATCTAACCACCAAACCCAAAGAATGAAACACACTCAGATTTGGGGCGGGTGACCCAGTCCCCCAGTACCATGCAAAGATGATGCGAGCACTGCAGTCTGGGGGGAAGAGTGAGCTTAGAAATGCTCCTATCCTATGCACAGGTGGTATTCTGTCTGTGGAGGCAGCAAAAAGTAGCCATGTCTGCCCACACACATCACCAATGGGAAGATTAAGGAAGTTAGCTCTATTTTTTACATCTATATCAATTAATCTCTCATGAGTTGAAAAATTTCCCCTAACTGCCTATTCTTAATCATGTTAGCACAGAAGGGTCATTTATATCATATTCTGTGACCAAATGACGCATTCCATTTCCTTAAAATAGAGTCAGCTCTCATCTGTCTTGAAAACAGGGCTTTTCTGAACACTGACTGACACAGTGGGTGAGCTGGGGGTTCAGCAGGTGCTCCTTCGGGATGCTAAAAACCTGGCTTGAAAGAGGCAAAGAGTGGGCTGTGGGACCCCCTCCAAAATGAGCCTGGGATGGGCAAACCTGGGTGGAGGGCTTTCCTAGGACGTTGTCATGGCGCTCAGGATGACTTAGGGTTGGGATTGCTTTGGACCTGTCTCAAATCCCAGCCTCCCTAGGGATTCCTTGGAATTGGAAGGACTCTGTATAAAGGAGCCAACTGAGAGCCATGTAGTCTAGATTCATACCTCTGGTACTTGCTGGAATGAGACCAACCTCCTGGGCGCCTGGTGACCCTGGACCCACAAATGTGGAACTCGGCTGCCTTTGCCCTGGTCCCAGGGGGAATATATTCCTATTTCTCCAGTTCACAGGCAGAACTCTCCCTCTGGTTACGACTCCCATCGGCTCCTCCCTCAAAGAGAAAGAAATAAAACTCTCTAATGTGAAGAAGAGAAGGCTGCAAAGCATTCATCAGTCAAATGGCCCCCCAAAGATGGTACCCAACCATCACTTCGTAAAACAAAACAAAACCCACTAGACTTCAGTGCAAGGCAAGGACCATAATTTAGAGATAAATTCCACCTGATAGCCACTGAAAATGCCAGAATAAAAACTGATCTGAGGAATATTCAAAAGTGCTTGCATACCAGAGAAGAAAAACAAACCTTGGTTAATAGTCAACCACGGCAACTGATTTCTGAGTTCAGGTCCCTCTGGGTGTCATGGAATCCCTATTCTTTGGAGAATGTTAAGACCAGGATGGCTCTGCTGGAACTTTGGCATATAACTCTGGCATACAGCTGGGTTGTAGAAACCTCTAAACTTTCCTCTGACTCCATGTTTCCAGGAATGACTAAAGTAAAAGGAAATTCAAAGAGGAAAAAGAGGCAGAGGGCTATGGTAGATCTCTCGTTCCGAGTACCCCGTGTGCTGCCCTGGAGCTTCTGTCTCCCCAGGGTACAAATCAAGATGGGGCTTCTAAAGGTGGATATTGCTGTTGTTAATAGCAGTACTTCCCAGGAGACTTCATCTGCTAATAGAATGGTGAGAGCAAGAGAAGATTCAGCAGAACATTTCAAAGCACCTTGGACTAGACCTTTGCTACATAGATGTCTCTTTTCCTTAGTGTGGATGAAAGCAGAGGACAGGGGGAAACAACTCAGTGGATGACCTTTCTTTGCTGCATTACCTGCAAGTCAAGAAGAGAATAATCCTGGAGGCTCTGGTCTAACCACTTCTCAGGCTCCTCCATGAGATAGTAAGAATTCGCAATAATCTACTAACGGATAAACAGGAAAGTTATTTGTTGCAAGCTTGGACTTAATATGTGTTAAGTAATAGAGTTAACAACCTTTACAGAGCAGGTCACCAAGCACTGCCTGGGAGGACGAAGACACCACAAGGGAGTGCTCACAGGGACACACAGATACAATATTTTAAAAATAATTTGTCATGTTATTTATTTTGAGAGAGGGAGGGAGAGAGAGTGTGCATATGAGCAGGGAAAGGGCAGAGAGAGAGAGAGAGAGAGAGAGAGAGAGAGAGAGACAGAAAATCCAAAGCAGGCTCCATCCTGTCAGCGCGAAACCCAACACAGGGCTCGAACTCACGGACCATGAGATCATGACCTGAGCTGAAATCAAGAGTCTGATGTCTAACTGGTGGAGCCACCCAGGCACCGCAGATATTCTATTTTTAAATAAGGTGTTGAGGTGCCAGTTACCTTGACCTCAGGAAAAATACTCATGCATAAAGTCACATTGAATTTGGACAGGAAAACTAGCATCATCGTACGATTACTTGAATACAACCGATCACCACTGTTAAGTGGTATTTTATTACTATTTTACATAGCATTATTCAAAATTTACATAATTCAAGTATACATGAAGTGGGAGTGCATGGTTTGAATAAGGGCAAATAACATTTAAGGGGCCTCTAAGCCCTGAGAATAAAGGTGGGAACGACTTGATGTAGAGGGAGGCCATTCCCCTAATTGGGGAATACTTTTTGAAGAATGAACATTTTGAATACACTGAATAAAAATACATTTTGAACATGTCTGAATAGAAAATAATTTGGAATGTGTTGAATAGAAGACATAGCCTAATTACTATCATATGTCAATTCTTTTTGTACCACTGGAAATTGCTCAGTTTCAGAATCAATAGTTGTTCTTCTGATGGCTGCACTTTTGAAGGAAGCTGGGATCCTTCCTTCCTATTTTCAAAGCCTTTGTATCCCTCAGCAGCATGATAAGCACCCAGGGGCAGGGAAGGAAGCCACCCTCAAAGGTTAAGTTCTGCCCAAAATTCCTGGAATGTTGGTGGGGACAGGGGCAGAATTTCCAAACTCTACTTTGCCAAACACAGGGCACGGATCATACAATATTTCTCAATAACCAAAAGTAACCACCAATATCTACTTGAAAGAAGCTTAAGTGGGAGTTCTATCTTTGGTTGCCAAAGGATACATTAAGTCCTTTTGGGTGTTTGTTTGAATAACAGAATAGATAGTTTAGGTTGCTTAGGAGAACACAATGCATATTTTTATCCTGAATGAATTTTTATCCACAATGAATTTTTATCCTGAATTACCCTTGCTTTAAAACAATAACAAACAGTAACCAAAATTCCTTCTTTGCTTGAATTAGCACACTAATCAGTTAGTCAACAAATATTTATTAAGTTGCTGCAATGGAAACTTTGACTTCCCTGTTTAATAACACTTGATGAATTCTCTCATATCCTGTGAAAGAATAACCCTATCGTCTTAAAACCTGCTTATTTTTCCATTTCTTCTTTGGACTAGCCAAAGGTGTTTGTGTTTATTGTGCTTTTTGCTTCCCACCACCCCCCACGAAGAGATGGATTATTCAATCCTATGTCTCTTTCCAGTTCTAAATTCTACAACCTTAGGTCAAGAAAGGAAAACTACGTTTCCATGTTATAGAAGACAAACCCACTCGTTAAGATCACCTACCTACCTAGTGCAGTAGTTCCCAAATCTGGATGTGCATCAAAACCACATGGCGGACATACAGACATGTAATCAAATGGTAGTCAGTGTACCTTAACCCAAAGAATTTCACTTGGGAACTACTGACCTCATTTTACAGGCAAGGGAATTGAAGGCACACGCTTTGCTGCAGAGCTCAGCCAACAGCCCCAAGCCTCCTCCCAGCTCGCAGCCCTGTTTCAGATCCGCTCAAGCCTCTATTACATTCAATAACCTCCAGGATTAAAGAGATAAGTATCTCTCAAAGAAATCTTAAATGGATTTTTAGACATATCAATTTTATTTCTTTCCCTTAGATCTCCACTCTCTAGGAATATATGGGGTCTCAAGTTCCTTGAGGGCAAGAACCTTTCTTAAAAGTGACTGAGAGCACATAATCCTATACGGGGTGCAATTGAAAACAAACCACAAATACTCCATTTCACCCCATTAGTTCAAATTGATCATTGTCAAATCAATCATTCAGCATTCACTGAAGGCTCACTAGGTGCATGGCTCTATGCTAGGCTCTCGGCGGATAGAGGATTCAATTAAAAAATTTTTAAAAAGTGTCCCAAAGAAACTTGCAGTCTAATTGAAGACAGGGCACCAAAACACAGAGAAAGGTAATTAAACCAATTTATGGAATAAGTTCTCTAGGGTGTGTTAGGGCCGGTTGACTGCTGTAACACACAAAACCCCCACTCGTGTAATATAAATTTCTGGTATTTGG
Organism: Acinonyx jubatus; assembly: GCF_027475565.1. Lineage (NCBI taxonomy): Eukaryota > Metazoa > Chordata > Mammalia > Carnivora > Felidae > Acinonyx > Acinonyx jubatus. The sequence goes on from NC_069382.1 coordinate 15,233,878, forward strand.
GCAGATTTCCTTCAGCAGGTGATGCAAGAACATGGTATGAGCTATCTGTTGATAGAGATTTAAAATAGTTAGAATCTTAAAGCAAGATTGCTTTATGGTCCTCTCACTGAATCACATTATAAGGTGAGTCTTCTGCTTGGCATTCTCTTCAAGCATTTGGGGACTCAGGGCTGAGTGTCCCATCCAACCTTCATAACTCGTAGGACCTCACCACAGGCGTTCTGGGCATGAACTTCCCCTTGGGTCTTCTCATTCTCTACTTTTATTTTCCCTTTACTCTGATGCCTTGCCTTTTTCCTTCCCTTCCCTTCCTCCTCCCTCTTCTTTTCTTTTCTTTTCTTTTCTTTTCTATTCTTTTCTTTTCTTTTCTTTCTTTTTTTTAGAGAGAGAGTGCAAGTAGGGGAGAGGGACAAAGGGAGAGAGAGAGAGAACCTTAAGCAGGCCCCATGCTCAATGTGGAGCCCAACATGGGGCTTGATCGTACAACCCTGGGATCATGACCTGAACCAAAATCAAGAGTTGGATGCTCACCTGGCTAAGCCACCCTTCTTTCTTTCTTCTTCTTTTTTAAAAATCTTACTGGGATGCCTAGGTGGCTCAGTTGGTTAAGCATCTGGTTTCAGCTCAGGTCATGATCTCACAGTTTGTCAGGCACTGTGCTGATGGCTCAGAGCATGGAGCCTGCTTCAGTCTCCCTTTCTCTCTGCCCCTCCCCCTCCCTCTCTAAAAAAATAAACACTTTAAAAATTTAAATAAAATAAAATAAATAAAATCTTACTAATGTATACATTTTGGAAAGGTAAATATATAAATTTATTAAGTGAAGCCAAACCCAAAAATATAACTGCTGTTATGTCCCTTCAAAGCCTTTTCTGATGAAGTACAAATGCATAAATAAATACATGGAAATAAAATACACTGCCATTACACTAGAATAAGAAATAAAAGGCATCAAAATTGGCAAGGAAGAAGTAAAACTTTCACTATTTTTAGATGACTTGATACTCTATATAGAATACCCTAAAGACTCCACCAAAAACTTACTAGAATTGATAAGTGAATTCAGTAAGGTCGCAGGATACAAAATCCATAAACAGAAATCTGTTGCATTCCTGTACAATAATGAAGGGGCAGAGAGTGAAATTAAGAAAACAATCCCATTTACAATTGTACCAACAAGAATAAAATGCCTAAGAATAAACTTAACCAAAAAGGTGAAAGACTTATACTCTGAAAGCTACATATAAAATGTTGATCAAAGACATTGAAGATGACACAAAGAAATGGAAAGATATCCCATGCTCATGGATTGGAATAACAAATATTGTTAAAATGTCCATACTACCCAAAGCAACCTACAGATTTAATGCAATCTCTATCAAAATACCAACAGCATTTTTTAGAGAATTATAACAAATAATATTAAAATTTGTATGGAACTCCCAAAGACCCTGAATAGCCAAAGTAACCTTGAAAAAGAAGAACAAAACTGGAGGTATCACATTCCCAGATTTCAGGATATACTGCAAAGCTGTTGTAATCAAAACAGCAATCAAAAGTAGACACATAGGGACGCCTGGCTGGCTCAGTCAGTAGAGCCCGCAACTCCTCATCTCAGGCTTGTGAGTTCAAGCCCCATGTTGGGTATGGAGCCTAGTTAAAAAAAAAAAAAAAAAAAAAAGATACATAGGTCAGTAGAACAGACTAGAAAATAAACCCATGATTATATGGTCAATTAATCTATGACAAGGGAGGCAAGAATATGCAATAAGAAAAAGACAGTCTCTTCAACAAATGGTGTTGGGGAAATTGGACAGCTACAGGCAAAAGAATGAAACTGGACCGCTTTCTTACACTACACACAAAAGTAAACTCAAAATGGATTAAAGATCTGTGAGACCTGAAACCATAAAAATCCTAGAATAGAGCACAGGGAGTAACTTCTTTGACACTGGCTGTAGCAACTTTATTCTAGATAGGTCTCCTCAGGCAAGAAAAACAAAAGCAAACATAAACTACTGGGACTACATCAAAATTAAAAGCTTCTGCACAGCAAAGGAAACCATCAACAAAACAAAAAGGCAACTTACTGAATGGGAGAAGATATTTGCAAATGAGGTATTTGCTAAGGGGTTAGTATCCAAAACATGTAAGTAACTTCTATAACTTAACACCAAAAAACCTGCAGACAATCCAATTAAAAAAGAGGCAGAAGACATGAACAGACATTTCCCCCAAGAAGACCTCCAGATGGCCACTAGGTACATGAAAAGATGTTCCACGTCACTCATCATCAGGAAGATGCAAATCAAAACCACAATGAGATACCACCTTACACCTGTCAGGATGGCTAAAATAAAAAACACAAGAAACAACTAGGGTTGGCAAAGATGTAGAGAAAAAGGAACCCTCTTGCATTGTTGGTAGGAATGCACACTAGTGCAGCCACTGTGGAAAACAGGATGGAAGTTCCTCAAAAAATTAAAAATAGAATCACCATATAACCCAGTAATTCCACTACTGGTATTTACACAAAGACTACAAAAACACTAACTTGAAAAGATACACACACACACACACACACACACACACACACACACACACACAATGGAATATTACTCAGCCATAAAAAAGAATGAAGTCTTGCCATTCACAATGTGGATGGAGCTAGAGGGTTTAACGCTAAGTGAAATAAGTCTGAGAAAGACAAAAACCATATGATTTCACTCATGTGTGGAATTTAAGAAACAAAACAAACAAAATACAAAGAGACAAACAAAAACACCAGACTCTTAGAGAACAAATTGGTGGTTACCAGAGAGTTGGTGGGGGGGAGAATGGGTGAAACAGGTGAAGGGGGATTAAGAGTACACTTATTGTGATGAGTACAGAGTAATCACCATATTGTACACCTGAACCTAATATAACACTGTAAGTTAACTATACCGGAATTAACATTTTTTTAAAAAGGAGAAAATGCGCTGCCATTGAATTCAAAGAGAAGAATACAGCAACTTCACCAGCCTCTTTGCTGTGTGATGTTTTTTAATCCAAAAGAACCAGTAGGTCAACACAGAATGTTAGGTTCTCTTGCTAGACTGTGTACTGATAGGCTCCTCCCCATGCATGCAGCCCATGGAACCAGAGGGGACAGAGGTCTTGAAAGGGCTCTCCTTTGTGGCCAAGCAATGGGATCCAGTCTTACCAACAGAACAGCTTTTAACCCAAACAAACAACAATGAAAGTCTTTTTGTGTGTGGGATAGGGAGAGAGAGAGCGATAATTGAGGAAAGCTTTTTTTTTTTAAGGAGAGCTCATTTTTAAAGATCATGTAATAATAGAAAATTTTTTCACTGCGAGTTTACGTACAGCCATTCTTACCAATGTCATAACTAGATTCCATCCTCCCTGCTTCCTGGCAGTAGGTTGGGCAGAGAGTTTAGGGAGCAGGTATTTTCTGAGGATTCTTTTTGGTTCTTCCAAACCCCTCCCCCCCCCCCCCCCCCCATGATCCTGACATAAGCTACCACTCAAGGCCAAGTGTAAGAATGTGACACTGGATAATTCCTCTGGTCAGATGGGTTAGTGCTGGACAGGCCACATGAGAAAACAGAATATATATGTACTATGTACATGTATATATTATATATGCACACACACAGATGTGTATTCAGCTTTCACACACACATATGGGTGCTTTTTCTGATTCTGAAACATATGCTTATTGTAAACTTAAAAGTTAATGAAAAATTTAGAAGAAGAAAAAAAATCATTCCTTACCCCCATTGCCCAGAGTCAAACTACTTTTTTTTTCAAGTTTATTTTGAGAGGCAGAGAGAAAAAGTGAGCGTGAGCAGGGGAGAGGCAGAGAGAGAGAATCCCAAGCAGGCGCACGCTGTCAGCATGCTGAGACTGATGCGGGACTCGAACTCATGAACCTTGAGAACATAAACTGAGCCGAAATCAAGAGTCAGCCACTTAACCAACTGAGCCACCCAGGCACCCCTCAAACTACATTTTTATACATCTCTATCCTTCCTTTTTCAAGTTTATTTATTTATTTTGACAGAGAGAGGAAGAGACAGAGAGCGCATGAGCAGGAGCTGGGCAGAGAGAGAGAGAGAGAAAGACTCCCAAGCAGGCTCAGCATTGCCAGTCTGGAGCCCGATGTGGGGCCTGAACTCATGAACCATGAGATCATGACCTGAGCTGAAACCAAGACCCAGATGCTTAACTGACTGAGCCACCCAGACACCCCTACATCTCTATCCTTCATGTATATGTATATGTGTGTGATTTATACCTCACATAACTGGGTTTATACTATATATCCTGTTTATAGTCTGCTTTTTGGATTCAACATTATATCATGAGACTTTTGTCTATCCCACTGAAAAATCTTTACGGATACTATCAGTAAAAGCTGATATGAATGGACCATGATTTCCCCAATCATTTCCTATTACTGAACATTTCAGTTGTTCCCTGTTCGGGTAGAGCAGAAGGGAGAGTCATGTTTCGAATGTGTCGGTTGCCAAGCTTCTGCAGCGTAACCTAAAAGAAAGCATGTGGCTGGATGCCCTGCTCTGATCCCTTTGCGGAGCTGCGAGGGATGGGTCTGCCTTCAAATACTGTGAGTCAGTGGCTCTGTGTTTGGTTGGAACCTGATTTTCAAGAATGTTGTTTCTTACCGTCTCTAGATAGGGCTATGCTGTTTTGCTGGAGCAGGAGGCTCCCTCATTCCACACACCTTGTGTTTAGGAAGAGTGTACATCCTCATTTACCTGAACGGTCCCAGTTGATGCCAGTTATCCCTGTGCAATTGGTAACAGCATCCCTTCTCACGCTTAAAAATGTTTGCGTTTGGAAAATGCATGATAGGATCCGACACCCCAGCTGCTTTGCTCCTCCAACTTCCTGCCCTGGAGGCGTGTGAGATGGCAATGTGCTCCTGTCCATTGTGGGAACGTGGTTTCCATAGAGACTAGGAAGGGCAGCAGGGCCTCTTGGGTCTCCCTAAAACTGTACCCCAAGGACATTATGCCCATGGGGCACATAGACTTTCCATCTTCCACACATCAGATAGCATGTGATAGAAGCATCTCTACTAAAGTTGGTGTGGAAACTGATCTGGATCTTATATTTTTTGCATATTGCATGGGATTATATTAAGTCCGGAGTATAAATATGTATCTATTTTATTTGTGTTTTCCTAACACAGCATGACGTGCACAATGGCTATTAGATTAATGCTATGGAGTCACCGTCTTTAACATTGACATCGAAAAACCTGAATACAGCTTGTGATGGTTCGATGCAGAAAATGTTCCTGCCGGACAGAGCTAACAGAAGGGACAGTTGAACCAGATTGTTGACAATGGCTGCATTTTGAATGTAAGCACGGAAGTGGAATATTTTGTTATTTTTTTGTCTGAATAATCTCAACCTGGCATTCACTTTTTAAAAAACAGAAATAGTTCTATTTTTAGCTGATACGAAAGTATCACCAATAACTCCGTCCTCCAAAATAAGCACGGGAAACATTTTGGTTTGTATCTTTCCAGACTATACCCTATAAATGCAATTACCAAACAGATGTGAGATGGGAACCCCTCCCCCACCATCTCTTCTGGGGGCTGGGGAGGGGCAGCATTCTCTCTTTCCAACAAGTAGTTGGAAAGCCGGCCACACTGTCTCTCTTGCTGGATGTTCCCTATGCCCGTGTTGCAGTGTGGGACCCTGAGCTACGGTCCCCTCCAGCTGGAGTCTGGGAGGAGGTGCTGGGTGGGGGTAGAGGGCTAGGACAAGCCTCCTTTCCCCCTGCCGCCTGACCTTTTCCATTTCCACTAGAGTGGCAAAAAGGAATTACAATGACTTGCCCACCAATGTTCACAGCGGCATTATTCACAACAGACAAAAGGTGGAAACAGCCCTGGTGTCCATCAACAGGAATGGAGAAACAAAATGTGGTCTGTACCTTCAGTGGAATACTACTGATCCTTAATAAGAATGAAGTGCTGATACATTCTAGACCATGGAGGAACCTTGAAGACATTATGCTAAGCGAAAGAAGCCAGACCCAAGAGGACAAATACCATACGATTCTATTTATATGAGGTACCTGAAATCGGCAAATTCGCTGAGACAGTAGAATAGAGGCCCCCGGGGGTGAGGGAAGGGGGAGTGGGGAGTTATTGTTTAGCAGGTACGGAATTTCTGCTTGGGATGGTGAAATAGTTCTGGAAATGGATAGTGGTGATGATGGCACAATATTGTGAAAGTACCTCAAGCCACTAAATTCTGGGGGGCGCCTGGGTGGCTCAGTCGGTTGAGCGTCCGACTCCGTCTCAGGTCATGATCTCACGGTTTGTGAGTTCGAGCCCCGCGTCGGGCTCTGTGCTAGCAGCTCGGAGCCTGGAGCCTGCTTCAGATTCTGTGTCTCCCTCTCTCTCTGCCCCTTCCCTGCTCATACTCCGTCTCTCTCTGTCTCTCAAAAATGAATAAACATTAAAAAAAATTTTTTTTTTAAAAAGCCACTAAATTCTGCACTTAAAGGGAGTAACATGGCATATTTTATGTTATATCTATTTCACTCTAAAAATTTACTTGAGAAAAGAGAATTACAATGTAAGACAGTAAGTGTTAAGATCCTACCTAAAGACAGGCTTCCTTGTGGCCCTCAGGACTTCATCTACTGTGGGGAGGCACCTGCTAGCCCTCCAAACCAGGCCCATCTCTTCCATCACTACACTTTGCCTTATCCTCAGAGAAGCTGCCCAAAGGATATTGCTTCTTTCTGTGGCTAAAGTTTGAATCAGGTGATTTTGATAACAATTAAACACACTTCTGCTCTCTGCCCCATCTGCCCCTTTGTCCATCCAAATAAACAAAAACAGAACATAATATTAGCAGTAAGGCACATGACAGGTCAAATCCAGACTCACCGGCGAGGAGGAAGGCCTCCATCAACCCCTGACCATTTCTATCACCCAAATCACTGCCACCAGAATGCTGCCTTCATAGGCTCGGCCCGACAGAATTTGTCCTTTACATTTACCTCGCTGGGTTATCAGGTCATTTCTTTGGGAAAATGAAGTTGTGTTTCTGTTCCTATGTGGGTTTGAACAAACAGCCCAAGGGGAGAAATAAATTATCCTTAAAGGAGGGAAATTGTACATCCTCTGTCAAGCACCTTGAGGACAGACTGCCTTCTGTGGACAACCTGTAACTCCCAATAAGTAGTAAGACACATAAGGAGCAATCAAGTGGACAGATTCCTTCCAACAGGCCACACATGTTTGCTGCCCTTTGGTCTTATCATAGTGTCACAAAGCATGGCTTGCCTCCACACAGGTAAGGAACAGGTTTAAGATAGTGAAAGAATCTTCTGGGAACCAACAGTGGCCATGATTGGCAAGAGGGAAGAGCACAGAGGGCCTGATTCCTTCCCAGAATTTCTCATCAACCAAGCTGTGGCTTCCTTGGTGTGTGTAGCTGGCATAAGACCCTGCCCACAGCAGGTCTGGCTAAACTACAGACAGTTTCTAGGAAGCCCCGGGAACGGTCATCGTGTTGATTTCTCAGATCCCCAGGCCAATGCCAACGTGGGGCCTCTCCTCTCTGGCTTCTGACACTAGAATGACAGCCAGGGCCCGGAGGCTGGCCAGAGGAATAGGCAGTGAATGCAGGTGATATAAGCCCATTCACACTGAGCCCATTTGGCAAGCACGTCAGGGTCCATTCCATCCCACCTTTGGGGCACCTGGGTGGCTCAGTCGGTTAAGCGTCCGACTTCTGCTCAGGTCATGATCTCACAGTTCGTGAGTTCGAGCCCCGCATCGGGCTCTGTGCTGACAGCTCAGAGCCTAGATGGAGCCTGCTTCAGATTCTGTGTCTCCCTCTCTCTCTGCCCCTCCCCCGCTCATGCTCGCTCGCTCTCTCTCTCTCTCTCTCTCTCTCTCCTTCAAAAATAAGTAAAAACATTAAAAAAAAAAAAAAGACCCCCACCTTTGATTTGGGCTTGAGAGCATGATTTTCATCTGTGTTTCAGCATTGTATCTTTCATAATGACTGGGTTCCCAGATGCTGGTGTCCCAGTGAAGTCGCCCTAATGTCTTAAAAATGTCTTCCTCACTCTAGAGAAGATGAAGACTGTGGTTATAGGAACAGGAAATGTATCAAATGGAAGAGCTACCAGGCATATCCCTGAGAACTGAACAGTGGCATCTCATGGACTAGGTCAATAGTGGCTATAGAACTTAGTCGGTTTCATTTCTTAGAACTGTGCATATGTGTGTGCACGTGCGTGTATACATGCATGTGCGCATGCGTGAGTGTGTAAGGTGCAGCCTGCAAAGATGACTTCTTTCTGCCCCGAGTACCTCAGCTTATCAGTTTACTCAGGGCCACAAGACTATAAGTAGATGGACAGGTGGCAAATTGGATTAAGGGGATGCCTGAGGGATGTTTGTCATTTGAGCAGGAGGCAGATTTTGTGTTTGCTAAACTCTCTCCCAGGGCAGCCTTAGGTAATGGGGGTGTAGGAGTATACTTAGAAGGGCTGAAGGAGAAGGTCTACAGAGAGAGACTGAGCACTGCTGCCATGGGGAATGGAAAGCTGGGAGGAGAGGGTAGGTTTAAGAAGACTTTTGAGGGGCTTTAGTGATTTATGCCCAGAAACTTCCATGAAAAGCCCACGTGTGTTACACAGTAACAAGGACAGAAACAAGGAGATAGGGGCTATCTCTGACACAGAGAGTCAGGAAAGACTCTACTCAAGAAGCAGCATTCCTACTTTATCTCGAAGGATGGGAGGGAATTTTCTAGAAAGAAAGAGATGGGTGGGGAAGTAGGTCTCAAAAGCAAGCCCATGGACAGATGCTGGTGATTCATTTTTCACTGTGTCTCAGGGGAAACGAGAAAAATAAGGGCAAGGTTGTAAGTCTTTCAGAAAGCTAGATTTATGGAATTTGAAGGAACTTTGGTAGGAGACGATGTCCTTTCTACCTTGGGAGTATTGTCAATTTTCTTTCTTTTATGAAATCAAGGTGCTAATAGTTGGTATTATCATAAGATATCGTCTCTCTTGCTTGGCCCAATACAAACAACACACACATTTCCCACGTTAAAAAAAAAAATGAACTGAAATCCCAAGGCCTGACTGAGGGCAGTGCATTCTAGGCTAAGGGAGCAGAGGACGAGAAGACCATCCTGCCCGGACAGGCCAGGGTATATGTGGAGAACAGAGAGGAACCGTGTGTGATACATCAGGCAGACTGATGCAGCCTGTGCTGTCTATGGGGAGGCCTCCCGCCTCCTGGGAAGGTCACTTCCCCCCAGAGACCACTATGGTAATATTCAATATGAGTATGTTTTAAGGAATTCTGTCCTCCCCTAAAAACATCTCTACCTGCAGCCACACCCTGCTTCCGTGCCCCCACAGATGCATCTCTCCCAGGCCAGGTGCCAGAACCTTCTCTGGAAAAATGCAGCCCCTTCCCTATGGGGCTGAACCGTCTCCTGGTGAGTACTGCTATTAATAACAATGGAAATAGCCAGCCTCTTCCCTACTTTCCACAGGAGTCCCAGTCTCCTGTGCCTCGGGAGTCTGGCAAATCTACGGTCTGGGGCTGTGGCCACCTGTCGGTCTGGCTTCTGCTGGCCGTGAGAGAGCTGGGAATACCACTCACGTTCTGGGAGAGGAGGAGGAAGAGGTGGAGCCTGCAGAGTGCTTATTTCCAGATCAGTCTCTCCACCAACAACCAGCAAGCAAACAGCCGGTATGCTCTGAAATTCACCTCATTACCCTAAGTGCCACCTTTCTCTGAAAGCCGACCATGAGCAATGAGGAAGGTATATTCCTCTAATTAATATGATTTGTACCTACCGTGCCCCTCTCAACTTCAAAACACACTCCCTTCCGATTATCAGAGAATTCCTCTGTCCCCTGTGAGGTGACAGTGAGAGCATGGTGCTTACCCCACCACACAGGACTTTCTGTCTGGGTCTGGCGTCTCCCGACAGCTCCTGGGCTGTCCTGTGTCTCAGGCTGATCTACGGAACACACAGCTGCCTGACTTTTGAGAAGGTCACACTGTCCTCCTGGGTCCGGCCTCTCTCAGGCCCATCCTGAGGTCCCTCTCATGGAAGGCTGTCCAGCACTGCCAGTCTTCTCCAGAGCAAGTCTACATACAGCAACACGCGTGCTGCCCCAGATGCGGGCGAAGGGCAAGGAAGGGCTGGCAGCCACCTTGAACTCCAGAACAGAGGAGGCCACTCTCACCTCCTCATCCAGGATGGAATGTGCTTTTCCCTTCTCACACTCAGGAGAAGTGACGAGAATCTTGTACCTTTGAGCTACAAGAAACTTCTGACTTTGGGCACCTGGGTGGCTCAGTTGGTTGAGCGTCCAACTCTTGAATTCAGCTCAGCTCACTATCCCAGTGTCATGGAATCGAGCCCTGCGTGGGGCTCTACATGGAGCTTGGAGTCTGCTTAAGATTCTCTCCCCAGCTCTCTGTCTCTAAAAAGAATAAGAATAAGAACAAGAAGAAGAAGAAGAAGAAGAAGAAGAAGAAGAAGAAGAAGAAGAAGAAGAAGAAGAAGAAGAAGAAGAAGGAGAAGAAGAAGAAGAAAAAATGTAAGGGGGCCTGGGTGGCTTCAAGTGTCCAACTTCGGCTCAGGTCATGATCTTGCAGTTCATGGATTTGAGCCCTGCATTGGGATCTGTGCTGACAGCTCAGAGCCTGGAGCCTGCTTTGGATTCTGTGTCTCCCTCTCTCTCTGCCCCTTCCCCATTCGCACTCTCTGTATCAAAAATAAATAAACATTAAAAAAATTTTTTTTGAATTTAAGGGGTGACTGCATGACTCAGTCGGTTGTGCATCCAACATCGGCTCAGGTCATGACCTCATGGTCTGAGTTCGAGCCCCACATCAGGCTCTCTGCCGTCAGCACAGAGCCAGCTTCGGATCCTCTGTCTCCCTCTCTCTGCCTCTCCCGGCTCACACTCTCTTTCTCTCTCTCTCAAAATTAAATAAACGTGAAAGAAAAAAAAAAAGAAAGAGAGAAAAGAAACCTCCAACTTTTATGAATGAGGAGACCAAAGCCCACGGCTGAGGTCAGAAGGCTGAACTTGGCCTCTTGACTCTTAATCCATACTCTTCCCACTGCATTAAACTGCCTCAAGCTTTATAATTATAGCCAGTTAATCTCTTCATTCTATACTCTTCAGGCTCCCAGAGTACCCCAAACTGCAAGAGGGAGCAAAGCTTCCAAGTGGTGCTTCGGAAGGGGAGGGGGAGAGAGGCAAGGTGGATTTCTTCTGGGCCAGGGCCGACTGTCTACAGCTTTTCTTCCAGAGTCACCATCGCTGAGCCTGGCCTCAGCTCCCGGAGCACCTCACACCCACCACCCTGACCCGCAGGCCTGGGAGCCTCTCCAGGGCATTGGCTGCTGTCCCAGCAGGAACTGGGGCTTCACAGCTGGGCAAGAAAATTCCTCAGTATTAAGAACTCTTCTTAGTGATGTCTCATGCCTGCTTCCTGGGGAATGACCTGCATGCCCTTGGGTTTCTACAAAGCTTTCAGTTCCTTGTTCCTTGTTTGACATGTGACCTATGACCTTTCATTGACCTGGCCATGTGTTTCCTGGACTCCCCATGGCCCAGCAGACAGCACCTTTGACCTGCTGACTCCTCTGATCTTCTGTAGGGCTCTGTCCTCACTCTGGAAACTCATGCTGTGACTGCGGCTTCTGGGTCCTTCTCCAGGCGTGCTCCTCACCTGTGCCTCCATCCATCACAGCTTCCCCTGTGCCGCCAAGTCCGTGACACCTAGCTGATCTCTACCCGGGTTTAAACCAGCTTGACCTCAGACACATAGGAACAAGGTTGCTATTTTGGCTTCAATTATGTCACTTTACAGTCCTGTGGAGATCGCTTCCACAAAACATGACATGTGCGGTGTGAACTTTCCAGACAAATATGCTAGGAAGCATTTGAGGTTTTTACAAAAAGGACTGGAAAACATTAAACAGCTGTATTTGGCAGGGACATTCAAAGTACTTCAGCCCGCCATCTCCCAAAGTGAGTTCTAAGGGAAAATCGAGGGGAAACGTATATTCCATGTATTATTCAAGGAAACAGAGTTCAGTGGTCAAACGAACTTGGAAAACATGGCACACGGACAGCTCTTCCACGGGGATTAAAAACACATGTTAGCACATCGACGGCTCCGGCGAGTCCTCTTTCAAAGAAACCTCTTGAATTTGGCTTAACTCAAATTAATTATAACAAAAAACACTTTGCTTCCTCAGTGCGTATTAATCCTGCACCTCACTGTTGGGCAGAATCCATGCCAGGAAATGTGACTGAAGGAAGAGATGCAGACGTGATGAGGTTCCAGAACTTGCCCAAGGTCACACAGTCAGGACCAGCCAGAGCTGTGTCCAGAACAAGAGTTCCAGATCCCCATTCGGGTACTCTTTCCACTAAACCCTGTTGATTCCCTTTTTTTTTTTTTTTTTCAAATGGATTCCTCTGGAAAATCCTTAAAACATCAAGCATTCTCAGTGCCCTTGAAATGAAATGCAAGGAACCCAGTTGTATTCACGCAGTGCTTCTGGAATATACATTTTGCACGAAGGGAGAAGAAAACTTGCTGTCTTAATTTAATTGATGGGGACTAGATGAACTTTTAAATTCAGTGTAGAAACTAGTTGACAACAGTGGGTATCCATCACTGAAAACAGCAGATAACTGTCTCCATAATTTCCACCCACAGCAACTTCTTAAAGGCGTTACGCTGGGTAAAAAAATTAATCTCCAAAGGTCACATGCTTTATGATTCAATTTGTATAACACTCTCAAAATGACAAAATTATAGAGATAGGGAATAGATGAGTGGTTGCCATGGGTAAGGAATGGGGGGAGGGAGCAGGAATAGGGATGACCAGAGAGGAGAAGCACTAAGGAGATCCGTGTGGGGGCGGGATACTTCTGTATATTGGCTGAGGTGGTGGTTACAGGCATCTGAGCATGTGACAAAATGGCCGACATGGTATCAGTGTCAATTTCCTGCTCCTGACCTTGTACTATGATTACGCAAGATGTAACCATTGGAGAGAACTGGTTGGTGGGGACCGGAGTTGGGGGCACTACTTGGTCCACTATCGTTGCCGCTTCCTGTGACTCTAATGATTTCAAAGTGAAAAGTTTACTCACACCTGTATTTACACACACACGTGTATAAACACATATACGGTCCACACGGTAACGTGAATCTCAAATACATTGTTATGCTAAGTGAAAGAAGGTAGGCGCAAAGGGCTGCGTTCTGGATGACTTCATATATATGGCATTCTGGAAAAGACAAAATTTAGGGACGGAGAACAGATTGGTGGTTCCCAGGGATTACACATGAGGCAAGGGAGTTTGGGGAGTTTGGGGCAACAGAACTGCTCTCCATCCTGGTTGGTGTAAGGTCACATGAAGCTGTACCTGTGTTAAAACTCAGGGAAATGTATATCAACAAAGAGGGAGTTTGCCATATGTAAATTTAAAAAGAAACATTAAAAAACAGGTTGTCAGTAGAACAGAAGAATCTCACCTCCATTCTAAAAACTGTGGTGATTACTTTTGCATAAATTACACATTTGGTCTTCACAATATAAATACCAATTGTGGCTCTAGTCAAAGGGGAAGACATTCGCTGAGATCATGTGATTAAGGACAGGATTATTTTTACATTGAATCTCTTCGATGTTTTGGATTATGGCAATACAAATAAGAAGCTTTGCTGGCACTTGGTTTCTTGACCAGCCAGCTCGAATTACAGCCAGGCGGTTACCAAAGTTTGAATGAATTATACCATGAAATTAAAGTCTGAACAGAGTATGGGAAAGCTAACTTGAAACCGAAATAGGGTTTTGGCAAAAAAACAGAAAGAGAGAAAAAGACAAAGCTCGGGAATCAATTGCATTACTTGAATTCATTTCCTGTTCCCTTAGAAACGTTCTCAAGCAGCGCTGAGAGCAGCTCAGGTGTGCACTCTTAACAAGTTGTTGGTTCTTGGCCTCAGTTGGACTTTTGAAATGTAATGTTTGTTTTCCATCCCAACCCACCCCACTCTGAGAGCCTCTGTAAGCAGGTTTATTTATTCACTCATTAACTTCTGTTGAATGCTTTCTCCCCTGGGTATATCAACAATGGGAGAAGACCAGAATTTATGCAACCACAAGCAGAAATCAGTGGGGGCAGGTGCCTAAAAGGTCACACCCACTTTGAATTTCAAGCCACCACTCTTCTTGCTCAATATTTTCTTTATTTATTTTTGGCTCCGTTCCACATCATAAGGTTTAAACTCTCAAGTTGTAAACAAACTGCTTTCCAGAAAAAACAGCTCGGGGCACCTGGGTGCCTCAGTCAGTTGAGAGAGGGACTTCGGCGCAGGTTATAATCACGGTTCTTGAGTTGGAGCCCCGCATCCAGCTCTGTGCTGATGACTCAGAACCTGGAGCCTGCTTTGGATTCTGTGTCTCCCTCTCTCTCTGTCCCTCCCCTGCTCACACTCTGCCTCTCTCTCTCATTCTCACTCTCTCAAAACTAAACAATTTGTCAATACATTGTATTAAAAAATAAAAAAATAAACATTAAAAAATTTAAAAAAAGAAGGAGAAAAACAAGCTCATCTTTTCACATCCATTTAACTGTTCAATCATCTTTTCCTAGCTTTCAAAATTTCTTTCTCAGAATCATTACTTAGAAACATTACAAATTGACATCGCAGGGGCACCTCAGTGGCTCAGTCGGTTAGGCGTCTGACTTCAGCTCAGGTCATGATCTCATAGTTTGGGAGTTCAAGCCCCAGGTTGGGCTCTGTGCTGACGGCTCAGAGCCTGGAGCCTGCTTCGGATTCTGTGTCTCCCTCTCTCTGCCCCTCCCTTGCTTGCTCTTTGGCTCTCTCTCTCTCAAAAATGAATATACATTTTAAAAATTAAAAAAAAAAAAACAACTGACATTGCAAGTGACAGCTGGTGTTTAATCATCAATAAAGATGGAATCTCAGATCTGGTCTGTGCCTTCTCCCACCACTGGGGAAATGCTGCTTCCCCTCTGTGTGGGTCCATCACCGCACTGGTGCTGAGATTCCCTTCCCACTTAAAAATGGAACTTTCTGGGGCTCCTGAGTGGCCCAGTCGCTTATGCGTCTGACTCTTGATCTCGTCCCAGGTCATGATCTCACAGTTCATGGGTTCAAGCCCCGTGTCAGGTTCTGCGTTGGCCATGCAGAGACTGCCTTGTATTCTCTGTCCCCTTCTTTCTCTGCCCCTACCCCACTCATGCGTTTGCGCTCACTCTCTCTCTCTCTCTCTCAAAATAAATAAATAAACATTTAAAAAAATGGAACTTTCTGGCTCTGAGCTCAAAGTGCCTCAGATGATATCGGTTGGAATCATGCTATGAAATATTTATCACTTGGTTTTATTTGCCAGTTCAGAGAGGCACATTGTGTGGGCCTTTTGGTGTTTGTTTACATTTTTCACTTTAATTTTTATTAAGTAATACAGAATTTTAAAGTGTTTTAAACTGTTTAAAGAGCCAAACAGTTCCATAATGTTTGTTGTGACAGGTTCCCACACTACCTCTTCTCCAGAAGATCTACTTTTAGTTTTGTTTTTTTTTAAACGTTTATTTATTTTTGGGGGGACAGAGAGAGACAGAGCATGAACGGGGGAGGGGCAGAGAGAGAGGGAGACACAGAATCGGAAACAGGCTCCAGGCTCCGAGCCATCAGCCCAGAGCCTAACGCGGGGCTCGAACTCCCGGACCGCGAGATCGTGACCTGGCTGAAGTCGGACGCTTAACCGACTGCGCCACCCAGGCGCCCCAAGAAGATCTACTTTTAAGTGTCTGAGCTGATGCCTTATTTATTTTTTAATGTTTACTTATTTATTTTGAGAGAGAGAGAGAGAGAGAGACAGACAGGGAGAGAGAGAATCCCAAGCAGGCTCTGTGCTGTCAGTGCAGAACCCCACACAGGGCTCAATCTCACAAACTGTGAGATCATGACCTGGGCCAAGATCAAGAGTGGGTCACTCAATCACCTGAGCCACTCAGGCACCCGTGAGCTGATGCTTTAGGTACCGACCTCTCCACCTCTAAATAAAATGCTTGTGTTGCTTTTGAAGGGTCAGGAAATGCCACTGTAAGATAGGACTGGAGGAGCCCAGTCCCAAATTTGTTACTTTCATATACTGGTTATTTCGAGCTGTAGGCAAATACGGGGAGAGGCTTTCTCTGAACTCCCCTCATCTGCCTAAAGATAGATCCTCTGAATGAAACTCCGTTGTCATAAATCCCCTCCTGTGAGTGTCATTAATGAGGGAGAACTGACTCTTGTCATAGGAAAGGAGCCTAGATGTCAACCCCGCACCCAGACTAACTTTGTCACAAACTACCACACCACCCATCTATTCTTCCAGGGGCCCATTCATCTATCCTACAAAGCATTTCCTCCCCCACTAAGAGGCCTACATTCCCCTCCCCTATCCCTATAAAGATGGCATTTAAGTTGGAATTTTTTTTTATTAAAAAAATTTTTTTAATGTTTATTATTTCTGAGACAGAGAAAGAGTGCGAGCAGGAGAGGGACAGAGAGAGAGGGAATCCGAAGCAGGATCCAGGCTCTGAGCTGTCAGCACAGAGCCAGATGCAGGGCTTGAGCCCATGAACGGTGAGATCATGACCTGAGCTGAAGTTGGACATTTTTTTTTTCAAGTTCTGAATTAGATTTATTTTTTTTTAATATATGAAATTTATTGTCACATTGGTTTCCATACAACACCCAGTACTCATCCCAAAAGATGCCCTCTTCAATACCCATCACCCACGCCCCCCTCCCTCCCACCCCTCATCAACCCTCAGTTTGTTCTCAGTTTTTAAGAGTCTCTTATGTTTTGGCTCTCTTCCACTCTAACCTCTTTTTTTTTTTTCCTTCCCCTCCCTCCTGGTCTTCTGTTAAGTTTCTCAGGATCCACATAAGAGTGAAAACATATGGTATCTGTCTTTCCCTGTATGACTTATTTCACTTAGCATCACACTCTCCAGTTCCATCCATGTTGCTACAAAGGGCCAGATTTCATTCTTTCTCATTGCCACGTAGTACTCCATTGTGTATATAAACCACAATTTCTTTATTCATTCATCAGTTGATGGACATTTAGGCTTTTTCCACAATTTGGCTATTGTTGAGAGTGCTGCTATAAACATTGGGGTACAAGCGCCCCTAGGCATCAGTACTCCTGTATCCCTTGGGTAAATTCCTAGCAGTGCTACTGCTGGGTCATAGGGTAGGTCTATTTTTGACTTTTTGAGGAACCTCCACACTGTTTTCCAGAGCGGCTGCACCAGTTTGCATTCCCACCAACAGTGCAAGAGGGTTCCCGTTTCTCCACATCCTCGCCAGCATCTATAGTCTCCTGATTTGTTCATTTTGGCCACTCTGACTGGCGTGAGGTGATATCTGAGTGTGGTTTTGATTTGTATTTCCCTGATGAGGAGCGACGTTGAGCATCTTTTCATGTGCCTGTTGGCCATCCGGATGTCTTCTTTAGAGAAGTGTCTATTCATGTTTTCTGCCCATTTCTTCACTGGATTATTTGTTTTTCGGGTGTGGAGTTTGGTGCGCTCTTTATGGATTTTGGATACTAGCCCTTTGTCTGATAGGTCATTTGCAAATATCTTTTCCCATTCCGTTGGTTGCCTTTTAGTTTTGTTGATTGTTTCCTTTGCTGTGCAGAAGCTTTTTATCTTCATGAGGTCCCAATAGTTCATTTTTGCTTTTAATTCCCTTGCCTTTGGGGATGTGTCAAGTAAGAAATTGCTGCGGCTGAGGTCAGAGAGGTCTTTTCCTGCTTTCTCCTCTAGGGTTTTGATGGTTTCCCATCTCACATTCAGGTCCTTTATCCATTTTGAGTTTGTTTTTGTGAATGGTGTGAGAAAGTGGTCTAGTTTCAACCTTCTGCATGTTGCTGTCCAGTTCTCCCAGCACCATTTGTTAAAGAGACTGTCTTTTTTCCATTGGATGTTCTTTCCTGCTTTGTCAAAGATGAGTTGGCCATACGTTTGTGGGTCTAGTTCTGGGGTTTCTATTCTATTCCATTGGTCTATGTGTCTGTTTTTATGCCAATACCATGCTGTCTTGTTGATGACAGCTTTGTAGTAGAGGCGAAAGTCTGGGATTGTGATGCCTCCTGCTTTGGTCTTCTTCTTCAAAATTACTTTGGCTATTCGGGGCCTTTTGTGGTTCCATATGAATTTTAGGATTGCTTGTTCTAGCTTCGAGAAGAATGCTGGTGCAATTTTGATTGGGATTGCATTGAATGTGTAGATAGCTTTGGGTAGTATTGACATTTTGACAATATTTAAAAATATGGAACGCTTCACAAATTTGTGTGTCATCCTTGTGCAGGGGCCATGCTAATCTTCTCTGTATCGTTCCAATTTTAGTATATGTGCTGCTGAAGTGAGCACTGAAGTCAGACATTTAACCAGCTGAGCCACCCAGGCGCCCCTAAGTTGGAATTCTTAAGTGGTTGTAGGAGTTACTTATTTGTCTTTGGGTGTTTCCCATGTATACATGAGGTATGCATGCGAATCAACTCCTGTTTTTCTCTTGTTAATCTTTTATTCCAGTGGCCTCAGCTGAGAAATCAGAAGAGAAGGAAACTTACTTTTCCTCCTGTACACTTTCCTTGATTTTTCACTTATAGGCTTTAGCTACTGGCTTACCACTTCGCAAGTTAGGGATCTGGCTCTCTTCCCCTTTCCCCATGAAACACACGCACACCCTTCCCATCCCTTTATCCTTCCAATACAGTTACATCATTAATTTTCCTTAGATCTTTATTCAGTAAATGTAACTCATAGCATTACGACCATGTAAATGCTACCCTGAACTAAGCCACGTAGTAAACTATAACGACTTTTACTACCCTGAACAACTTTTTTTAATTCCCTGGATAGTAAGTGTATTAGTAGTAGATGCACTTACCACAAATTCAAACAAAGTCTCCTGCAATGATATAAACATCTTCTCAAGACATTTAGAGCATCCCATATTTTATCAATCTGATCTTCTTGAAGAAACACTTTCCAGATTCTCTGCCATGTTCCAGTCCGGACTGTTTTGTTCTCAACAACTGGGGTGGAGCTGTCATCCTGAGGATTCCCTTCATTTCTCTTGAGTCGGATCTCCCGTTTCCTCTGTCTTGAGTCTTCGTTCGTGGTTTGTTCCCTTGTTTTGGTGAAACATACTCTTTAGTCGCTCCCTGATAAAGGCACATGGGAAATACACTTTTTGAAACATTGCCTTTCTAAAATGTCTTTCTTCAGCCCTCATATGCAATTGCTCTTTTGTCATTCTAAGATAGAAGTGGTTTTGGGGCACCTGGGTGGCTCGGTCAGTTAAGCGTCTGACTTCAGCTCAGGTTATGATCTCACGGTTCAGTTCGTGAGTTCCAGCCCCACGTCGGGCTCAGTGCTGACGGACAGCTCAGAGCCTGGTGCCTGCTTTGGATTCTGTCTCTGTCTCTCTGCCCCTATCCTACTTGCTCTCTGTCTGTCTCCCTCTCAAATATAAAAAATCAAACACACAAAAAAATTTTAAGGTAGAAGTGGTTATTCCTCCAAGGGTTGAAGGCATCACTTTCTCATCTTCTAGCCTCTGGCATTACTGTTGAGAAAACTGATGACATTTTATTTTGATCCCCTTATCTTTTTGGCAGTTCACTTTTTCTGTTCTCTTTTCCTGAAACTCCTGTTACTTAGATATTAAGTCTTGTGGATCCTTAAGTCTTGTGGATCCATCCCCCGACTTTTTTACTTTTTCTCTTTTACATCATTTGCTCTACTGTTGAGGAGAGTTCTTCAATTTTATCCTCCAATTCGTTACATTTTTCAAAATTTCCATTATGTTTCCGAATGTCTAGAGCTCCCTTTTCTTCAAAAGTTCTGTTTCTACATCATTCTTTTGCTGTCTCAAGGTTGAAATATTTCTTCTTGCCTCACTGAAGATACTACTGATGGGTTTTTGTTTTAAGTTTCTTTTCTTTGAATGTGTCTGCTATTTCTCATGTTGCTTTTTAAATGTTGGTTTGCCTTGGTCTGAATCTTTCACATTAGGGTTTCCGCACCTGTAAATCTTGATCATTTGCTCATGAGAGTGAATTTGTGGCCGGGGCTTTTCAACAGTGAACTTCACCCGAGGGTCATCATTTTCCCAATGAAAACTCATCATCAGTATGTGTAAGACTTTCTTCTTGGGCTGCTCAGATTCTCCAGGGGAACTTTCCAGTCTCCTGAAAGACAATGGCCTGGTTTCCAGTATTCTGGGAGCCCAGGAGATGGGGAGGACTGGAATCCCAGAAGCCAGTAAGACTGTAGTTACTCCAGCTCCCAGTTCCTAGCACAGCACCCACCTCCATCTCTGCCTACTGTCTTCCAACCCAGGGACCTTCTGTTTTCCTGTGCAGAAAAAAAAATCTTCTAATTCTGTGAGTGTGGAGGAGGCCAAGTGTCTGACTGCACAAATTGGAGAAGGTGGTCTGGGGATTAAAATGTTCTTTAAAAAGCTTCCACCAAGGGGTTCCTGGGTGGCTCATTTGGTTCAGTGTCAGACTCTTGATCTCAGCATTTTGAGTTCAAATCCCACGCTGGGTTCCATGCTGGATGTGAAGCCTACTTCAAAAAAAAAAAAAAAAAAAAAAACCAAACTTCCAACAAATCCTCTTTCTTTAAACCCCTCCCTTGACCCCCATTTCCAGAGGTACTCAGTGTTACCAATTCATAGCCTTTGTAGATTTGTGGGTCAATCCACTTTCCTCACCGCTGATCTAGGATTCAGCTGTCTCAGTTCTGCTAAATCAGCACTTGTTTATTTGCTTTCCAGATTCCAAAAGTTTGCTGTGATTTTCTCCTCTCCCATTTTCCCTTTGCCAGTAAAAATCTCTTCTATTGTAGTTTCAGAGAGACTTCCGGAGAAAAGGATATTAGAGGCATGTTTAACTTGCGGTCCTTACCTGGAAGCCACCATGTAACTCATGTTAGTTGCTTACGAAAACAAAACGATGGGGCCCGTGGGTGGCTCAGTCGGTTGAGCGTCAGACTCAGCTCAGGTCATGATCTCACAGTTCGTGGGTTTGAGCCTCGCATCGGGTTCTGTGCTGACAGCTCAGAGCCTGGAGCCCGCTTCGGATTCTGTGTCTCCCTCTCTCTCTGCCCCTCCCCTGCTTACACTCTATCTCTCTCTCTCTTTCTCCAAAGTAAATAAATATAAAAGGAAACAAAACAAAACACAAAAATAACAAGAATGATACAGAGCCCTGGTGTAGGAAAAAAATGTGCTGTTGATGTTGGGATATAAACTGAATCCTATTAAAAACTTTAAAAGCAGTCAAGATAAACCTTCTGACCTTGAACCAGTGAAACCTTCTTTGAACCTAGGGAGCAAGTCCACTAATTAAAATAAATGTATAAGGCATCTTGGTATGTAGTCTCCTACCCCTATGGTGTTTGTTAGGCAGTTCCCCAATGCTGAGTCTCTTCCTTATAATTCTCCCTGATGTTAAGTTATCCCTCTCCTTTGCTTCCTGGCTCTCAGTAACTGTGTGTCAGTCTCAATAACTCGGCTCGACTATGTAGCAGGTTCAAGGATACCTTCCCTTAAACTTAGCCCAGAGCCAGTCCTTAATTGCCACTCCTTAGTTCTCTTTTCTCTGGGCCCAGTTACATTCTAGAGCCAAGGATATTTCAAACATAAGGAACACCAAGTCTTACAAGTATGATGGAATGAGCGGAGGCCTCCCTTGCCACCCACCCACCCTCATGGCTCAGGCATTTGCAGCGAAATTAATCCCAGGAAGGAGGCAAGTGCTCCTTTGGCACCATTATGTCAGAGCTTTTCTTTTTGCAAGAAGCAGAATCAAATTATGTTCATAGGGAGGAACGTGAATGCTTCGCTGAAGACTAGAGTGTTGAGGGGTGCCAGGGTGGCTCAGTCGGTTGAGCGTCCGACTCTTGATTTTGGCTCAGGTCATGATTCCGGGGCTGTGGGATCGAGTCCCATGTCAGCCTCTGCACTGAACATGGTGCCTGACTGAGATTCTCTCTCTTTCTCTCTCTCTCCCCCTTCTCCCCTCTTATGTTCTTTCTCTGTCTCACACATACACACAAAAGACTAGAGTGTTGATATTTGGAGGAAGTTTTTGCATATGTTGGTAAAGTGTGTTTTCCAGTTGATAAATTAAGGAGGAAACCAGGCTCAGCCATTGTAAGTGGAAAGAAGACAATGGGAGCCCAATTTTCTGCTACTTCCACCACTTATGGGACTGGGGCACCCATATGTTTCTACTGCCAGCAGACGCCTGCACAGAGGAGAATTCTAATATCTAGCCAAATCCTGTGATGGCGGAGTATACAAGTCACGAGGTGACAGTGGGTAGCATGCCGCTTTACTTTGTGCAGAGGAGTGGAACTTTCCAGGGAGGAAGGTCTAAGGATGCTGTTTGAGGAAGGCTGACAGAAGAGAACATGGAGGAGAAAGAGGATGTTCAAGTGAGAGAGAGTTTAGGAAAGAAGGAATATTCACAAGGACACCCCCTTCCAACATGGAATCCTGAGAATAGAATGAGGGGATGAATTAGCTCGCACCTCCAGTCTCCCTCAAGTGAAATAATGACTTAGATCTTCATCAAGATGCAGTATGGGTTCGATCACAGCATGTGAGTTCCCTTGAGGAGGACAGGATCCCCTCCTGCTCACCTTTCAAGGCACCAGCCACTACCAGGTAGAGAAAGCAACAGACAGCTTCTCAAGCCTGACAGACACAAGATCAATTCACGTTAATCCCCTCTACCCACATACACCCACCCAGGAGACAGGGCTGGACTGGGGGATAGAAGGAAAAGTACTTGGAATTGGAGGATAACTTTGTTCGCTTTCTTCCTTCCTCACTAAAGATTCCATCCATTCCATAATACAAAGTCCTTTGGATATCCTGGTGACTCTGTTTAGTCCTGAATCCACAACAGAAGCCCTGCCTTCTGATGTTCGGGGTAAGGCTGGAGGCATCCTGGCTACCAAGACAGAGTCTTGCATTTGCATTTATACTCTTACCTAAAATATCTAGAGTCTTTTTCCATATGTTCTTTCATCTGATTTTCATCACAACACGAAGTTGTTAAGCATTCTAGCAGGAAATCCACAGCTCATTGCAGAGGAGCAAAGTCTCCTGTGTCATCCACTCTGGGGGTCAGGTTATTAGTCACTAGTCAAATTAATCGGAAATGCATCCTGCTGCCATTGGCTGCAGTCCAGGAGATACTCAAAGGGGACAGGCAGGAAGTGACCCAAGAGCTCTTGCTCTGTCAGGTAGAAGAAATGTAAATCAACACCCTCTCTAGAGCAACCCAGTAGACAGAAAAGAACACAGATGCTGGAGAGAGCCTTTACATTAGAGACAGAAGACACTCCTGGGATATGTTACATACTCCATCGAATGAGGCAACCCTCCATAGAAATAACATAGGGCAGTTAACTTTTCTTGAAACGCATCCTGAGGACTTTCCATATTCCTCAAGCTGCAAACACTAACACAGAACACAATTGCCCCTGTGAAATGTACAGGAGGAGTCCACACAATGGACACAAATAAATCAGACTTACTCCCGTACATTGGTCTCGTAATACCCCCCCCAAAAATTCAGCAGCTAAGTTACTACATTCATAAAACTTTGGTGTTGTTCTTAAACGGTGAGAAACACAAACATTAAATCCTCAGAGGTCAAGCGTTGGCTGGAGTAAAGGTCTGTACTCATGGCAATAATGAACCTCCTGCTGAACAAAGAGAAGCATAATGTGACAATATTCTCATGTGCTGATGAAGAACCACAGTGTAGAATGACATGGGGTAAAGGGTATCACAAAGACCTATGACCAGCCCCTGGGGAAAACCTGAAAGCAGGAATCAAGCCATGATTTCACATACGTCAGGAAGGCTGGGAGGAATGGGGTTGAAGGAAAAGCTTTGGGTCACTGGTATTCTATAAACTGACTGAGTGAGAGGCTAAAGATCTGTGAAGATTGGAATGAGAGAATATTCTGTTGAGAAATTACAGGTAAGGAAGAATATGAAATGAAGAGGTTTGGGGCTGGGGTTAGCAGGATTGAAAGACAGCTTTGGGGGAGGCAGGGAGTGGAGAAGGACAGAAGGAGGGGAGCTGGGTAACAGAGCCACCCTCTACCACAGCCCAGCGCACAGTAAGACAAACTATACCAACTATTGTGGGAGGAGCCAAGATGGCGGACCAGCATGGAAGTTTTTTGTGTGTCTCACATCCATGAAATACAGCCAGACCCACACTAAACCATCCTACACACCTAGAAAACTGATTGGAGGATTAACACAACAACCTGCACAACCTGAACCACAGAATTCAGCAGAAAGAGAAAAAATTCATTTTTATTTTCAATTTTTATTAAAAATATTTTTCTTTAATATTTATTACTATATTTTTTACTTTTGTGTAAACTTTTTCAAATTCTATTCTGCTTCCATCATTTTAGTTTAGTCTGCTTTAGTGTATTCACCTTTTCAAATTTTCAAACAATTTCCTTTTTTTCTTTCTTTTTCTTTTTTTCTCTTTTTCATTTCTTTTCTTTTTTTGAATGCAGAAAGAGAAAAACTTTATTTTTACTTTCAATTTCTATTAAAAATATTTTTATTTAATTTTTTAAATATATTTTTTACTTTTATGTAAATTTTTTCAAATTCTATTTTACTTGCATCATTTTATTTAATCTACTACAGTGTATTCACGTTTTCAAATTTTCAAATTATTTCTTTTTTCTTTTTTAATCTTTTTTCTTTTTCATTTTTTTTCTTGAATACAGAAAAAGAAAAAAATTCATATTTATTTTTAATTTTCATTAAAAATACTTTTCTTTAATTTTTTCTACTATATTCTTTACTTTTGAGTATATTTTTTCAAATTCTATTTTACCCCCATCATCTCATTTTAGTCTACTTCAGTGTATTCATTTTTTCAAATTCTCAAACGATTTCCTTCGTGTGTGTGTGTGTGTATGTTTAATTTTTACTTTTAATATTTTTTTAATTTCAATTTTTCTACCTCATTAATTCCTTTTCTCCCTTCAAAATGACAAAATGAAGGAATTCACCCCAAAAGAAAGAGCATGAAGAAGCAACAGCCAAGGATTTAACCAACACAGAGACAAGCAGGATGTCTGAACCAGAATTTAGGATCATGATAATAAGAATACTAGCTGGAGTCGAAAATAAATTAGAATCCCTTTCTGCAGAGATAAAAGAAGTAAAAAATAGCCAGAATTAAATTTAAAATGCTGTAACTGAGCTACAATCACGAACGGATGCAGCAGTGGCAAGAATGGATGAGAGAATGGGTCCAAGGATGGAACAGAGAATTGCAATATAGAGGGCAAACTTTTAGAGAATAATGACGCAGAAAAAAAAGAGGGAGATTAAGACAAAAGAGCACGATTTAAGAATTAGAGAAATCAGTGACTCATTAAGAAGGAACAACATCAGAATCATAGGGGTCCCTGAAGAGGAAGAGAGAGAAATAGGGGTAGAAGGGTTATGTGAGCAAATCATAGCAGAAAACTTTCCTAACCTGGGGAAAGACACGGACAGCAAAATCCAGGAAGCACAGAGGACCCCCATTAGATTCAACAAAAACTGACCATCAACAAGGCATATCATAGTCAAATTCACAAAATACTCAGGCAAGGAGAGAATCATGAAATCAGCAAAGGAAAAAAAGTCCCTAACCTACAAGAGAAGACAGATCAGGTTTGCAGCAGACCTAGCCACAGAATCTTTGCAGGCCAGAAAGCAGTGGCAGGATATATTCAGTGCGCTGAATCAGAAAAATATGCAGCCAAGAGTTCTTTATCCAGCAAGGCTGTCATTCAAAATAGGAGAGATAAAAAGTTTCCCAGACAAACAAAAATTAAAAGAGTTTGTGACCACTAAGCCAGCCCTGCAAGAAATTTTAAGGGGGTAAAAGATGAAGAAAAAAAAAAATATATATATATATATATATACACACACACACCAAAGCAACAAAGATTAGAAAGGACCAGAGAACACCACCAGAAACTCCAACTCTACAAGCATAATGGCAATGAATTCATATCTTTCAGTACTCACTCTAAACGTCAATAGACTCAATGCTCCAATCAAAAGACATAGGGTAACAGAATGGATAAGAAAACAAGATCCATCTATATGCTGTTTACAAGAGACCCACTTTAGACCTAATGACACCTTCAGATTGAAAGTAAGGGGATGGAGAACGATCTATCATACTAATGGTCAACAAAAGAAAGCCAGAGTAGCCATACTTATATCAGACAATCTAGACTTTAAAATAAAGACTGTAGAGGTGCCTGGGTGTCTCAGTTGGTTGAGTGTCCGACTTCGGCTCAGGTCGTGATCTCACGGTCCGTGAGTTCGAGCCCCACGTCGGGCTCTGTGCTGATGGCTCAGAGCCTGGAGCCTGGTTCAGATTCTGTGTCTCCCTCTCTCTGCCCCTCCCCCTTCATGCTCTCTCTCTCTCTCTCTCTCTCTCTCTCTGTCAAAAATAAATAAACATTAAAAAAATTTTTTTAAATAAAATACTGTATCAAGAGATACAGAAGGGCATTATATCATAATCAAGGGGTCTATAGACCAAGAAGACCTAACAATTGTAAACATTTATGTGCCAAATGTGGAAGCACCCAAATATATAAATCAATTAATCACAAACATAAAGAAACTCATAGATAGTAATACCATAATAGTAGGAGACTTCAACACCCCACTCACAGCAATGGACAGATCACCTAATCAAAAAATCAACAAGGAAACAATGGCTTTGAATGACACACTGGACCAGATGGACTTAACAGATATATTCAGAACATTTCATCCTAAAGCAGCAGAATATACATTCTTCTCCAGTGCACATGGAACGTTCTCCACAATAGACCATATACTGGGACACAAATCAGCCCAACTATTGTGACCACACAGGCTATTTTCGTGTGGGTCAGGACAATCATTTTTAAAAACAACCCTGAGATACAATTGTCATACCATAAACGATATGTATTTAAACTGTATAAATTTATTAGTTTTGGTCATATGCACATATCTGTGAAACTATCACCAAAATCAAGATAATAAGTATATCCATCACCCTCAAAATTTCCTCCCCCACTTTTGTGGTCCAGTCACTCTCATCCCCAGACAACGGGTCATCTGCTTTCTATCACTATACATTAGTTTCACCTGCTGGAATTTTATATAAGTGAATCACACAATACATATACTTTCCTGTCTGGTTTCTTTCACTCAGAATAATTACTCCGAGATTCATCCATGTTGCTGCAAGTATCAATAGTTCGTTCCTTTTTAGTGCTGAGTACTATTTCACTGTATGGATATACCACAGTTTGTTTAGCCATTCACATGTTGATGGGTATTTGGATTTCCAGTTTTGGGCTATTCCAGAGAAAGCTAGTGGGAACGTTGAGCACAAATCCATATAAGACTTTGGGTGGGCATAGGCTTTTATTTCTCTTGGCTAAATACCTAGAGGTAGAATGACTTGATCAGATAATACGTATAAGTCCAACTTTTTAAGAAACTGCTAGACTATTTAATGAAGTGTCTATAACATTTTACATTCCCACCAGTAGCATATAAGAGTCTTCACTGCTCCATATCCTTGCCAACATCTAGTATGCTTTTAGTTTCAGCCATTATAACATGCTCAGTGGTATCTCATTGTGATCTTTAAAATTTTTTTTATTTTATTTTTTAGTTATTTTTGAGAGAGAGAGAAACAGAATGTGAGCGGGGGAGGGGCAGAGAGGAGGGAGACACAGAATCTGAAGCAGGCTCCAGGCTCTGATCTGTCAGCACAGAGCCTGACACGGGGCCCGCACTCACGGACCTGACCGTGAGTACGTGAACTGAACCACCCAGTCGCCCCTCTCCATGTGATCTTAATTTGCATTTCTATTGGTGACTGTTGATGGTGAGCATTTTCTCCTCATGGGCCTATTTGCCACCCATATATCTTCTTTAAGTATCTTTCCAGATCTTTTGCTCATTTCTTTTTTTCCTGGATTGTTTATTTTCTTATTATTGAGTTTTGAGGGTTTAAAATATATATATTCTGGATATAACTGCTCTGCTAGATAAATGATTCACAAATATTTTCTCCCAGTAGGTAGCTAATCTATTCATTCTTTTAACAGTGTCTTTTGAAGACCAGAAGTTTTAAATTTTGATGAATTTCAATTTATCAATTTTTTCCTTTATGGCTTGTGCTTTTAGTATAATATCTAAAAAGTCTTTACATAGCCCAAAACCATAAAGGTTCTATTTTCTATTTACTTCTAGAAGTTTTATGGCTTTAGGTTTTACATTTATACCTATCATCCATTTTGAGTAAATTTTTGTATATAGTATGAGGTATGGGTCAAAATGTATTATTTTGCATGAAGATATCCAATTGAGCACCATTTGTTGAAAAAATTGTCATTTTTCCACTGAACCATCTTTGAACCTTTGTCAAAAAATCAGTTTTTGTGTGGGTCTGTTTCTGGTCTTTCTGTTCTGTTCCACCGACCTTTTTTCTCTCTTTACACCAATATGACACTTAATTAATGTAGCTTTAAAATAAGCCTTGAAATCAAGT
The DNA here is from genome assembly GCF_027475565.1 of Acinonyx jubatus. Lineage (NCBI taxonomy): Eukaryota > Metazoa > Chordata > Mammalia > Carnivora > Felidae > Acinonyx > Acinonyx jubatus. The sequence goes on from NC_069382.1 coordinate 15,262,669, forward strand.
AGTGTTAGTGCGTCAACTTTTGTTCTTTTTCAAAGTTATTCTTTCTATACTAGCCCTTTGCATTTCCTTATGAATTTTAGAACCCATTTTTTTCAATTTGTACCAAAGAGTCTACTATGATTTTCCTAGAATTATGTTGAATCTACAGATCAGTTTGGAGAACTGACATCTTTAAGTGGATCTTTGGGCCCATAAACATAGTATATCATTTTATTTATTTAGGTCTTCTCTAATTTTACTCAGCATTGTTTTGTGGTTTTCAGTATACAGGTCTTTCATATCTTTTTTCAGATTTATTCCTAAATATTTCACATTTTTGATGCTATTGCTAATTTTTTTCTTTTTAAGTTTCCAATTGTTCATTACTGGCATATAGGAATATAAATGACTTTCGTATATTGATCATATATCCTGCAAAACTCATTTATTAGTTCTAATAGCCTTTTTGCGGATTCCATCAGATTTTCTACATGGATGATCATGTTGTCTGAGAATAAAGACCCCTTTACTTCTTCCATTCCAATCTGGCAGCCTTTTCTTTCTTTTTCTTGTCTTACTGCACCAATTAGGAACTTGAAGTGCAATGATAACAGAATAGAAAAAGAATAGACTTACTTGACTTGTTCATGATCTCAGGAGGAAAGTATTCAGTCTTCTGACATGATGTTAGCTATAGGTTTTTCATAGATTCCTTTTATCAAGCTAAGGAAATTCCTTTTTATTTCTTGTTTGCTGAGAGTTTTTATCAGGAAAGGATGATGGATTTTGTCAAATCCTTTTACTGTATCTATTGAGATGATCATATGATTTTTCTTTTATAGTTTACTAACATGATGAATTATATTCATTAATTTTCAAACATTAAACTAACCTTTAATTCCAGAATAAACTCCATGTGGTCATAATGTATTGTTTTTTATCTATATTGTTGGATTTGATTGGCTTGTGGTTTTCATGTATCATCTTTGGCTGAGTTTAGTATCAGGGCATTCCTCGACTCAGGGAAAGAGTTGAGAAATATTTCCACCTTTCCAAATTTCTGGAAGAGTTTAGACAGAATTGAAATAATTTCTTCCTTAAATGTGTCATAAGTTAATCAATGAAGCTCTTTAGGCTTGGAGTTGTCTTTGTGGGAAGGTTTTTAACTACAAATGCAATTGTTTAGTAAATATCAGGCTACCCAGGTTATCTATTTCTTATTGGGTGAGCTTTTGTAGTTTGTGTCTTTCAAAAAAATTGTTCATTTTGAGGGAGGGGAAAGCGGGTGATGGGCTGTTGGGATGAGCACTGGGTGTTGTATGGAAACCAATTTGACAATAAATTTCATATTTAAAAAAAATTGTTCAACTAAGTTGTTGAATTTATTAACATTAAGTCATATACAATATTCCCTTATTATCCTTTTGATGTAGGGTTTCTCAACAGCACAGTATTGATATTTTGCAGTGGATAAGCCTTTGTTGAGGGGGCATGTTCTGTGCATTGTGGGATGTTTAGCAGCGTCTCTGGTCTCTGCCCACTGGATGCCAGTAACATTCCCAAAGCTCCCCAGCTGTAACAATCAAAACTGTCTCCAGGCATTCACAAATACCCTTGGGGGAAAGAGGGGTTGAATAACCTCCAGTAGAGAATCATTTTTTTTCTTAAAAAAAAATTTTTTTTAAGTTTATTGATTTTCAAAGAGAGAGAGAGAGAGAGAGGTAGAATGAGCAGGGGGAGGGCCAGAAAGAGGGGAAGGGCTAGAGAGAGGGAGACAGAGGATCTGAAGCAGGCTCTGTGCTGACAGCAGAGAGCCTGACGCAGGGCTTGAACTCACAAACCATGAGATCATGACCTGAGCCCAAATCAAGAGTCGGATGCTTAACCGACTGAGCCACCCAGGTGACCCAAGAACCATTGTTTTAATATCTGTAGAATCTGTAGTGATAGATTCTTGATCCTAGTATTGGGAATTTGGGTTGTCTCTCTTTTTCCCCCCAATCTATCTAAAGATTCTTAAATTTTACTGATCTTCTCAAAGAGGGAAGGAAGGAGGGAGGGAGCGAGGGAAGGAGACTGTTTTCAGTTGCTGACTTGGCTTCAATTCAATTTCATCCCAACTGGCATCAGGTTTTTAACATTAGGCACAGCCTCCACTAGGATCACCCCAAGTATCGCTCAGAGTGTACATAGCAGATAGATGAGCCCCAGATGGACATGAACATGGTTTGCATGTGGTCTGTCAGCAGCTCCACGATGATTTACACTCGCCTAGAAGTACTCCTCGGGCCATTTAGAGGCAATTTGTAAGTTAGAGCTTGTTTTGCCACTGTGGGCATTGCTGGTCTTGATTATTTCCTTCATGTCCTCCTACCCTTCTGTCCTTCCTTTCACAGAAATGAAGACGAGCCCATGGGTGGAGAGAAGAGAGGTCACAGATCTCCAGAAAAGCTCTACGGAACAGCCCACTTTGCACTTGGCCCTGGTTCTGGCACCGAGTAAATTCCCCCTTCATCTCCTCCCATGATCCAGAGCCCTCGAACTCTCCCTCCAGTCTCCTGCCACACTTCTTTTTCTCCACCATGGCTTTCCATAGTCCCCACAGGGTGGGATCCAGACTCAGCGACCACATCGCAACCATACTGAATGGTGTATGATTTTATGTTGTCCCCAAACACTAACTTGCCTACTGTGTCTCTTACCCCCAGTTAACTATGAACTCATACTCTGGGGTAGGCGTCTTCTGGAAAAGGACTGGTGAAAACATTTGTACTTGAGTGACAGCATTTCAACGTGTCACCCCTCCTAGGGGTATTTGCAGTTAATGGAGATCACAGAAATTAGTGCCCTTTTTTTTTTTTTTTTTTAAATCTTTCGTCATGCGAGAGCAGAAGTTGAAGATCTCTGCTATTGGAAACACTCTTCACACACTCGGTGGACTTCTGGATTAGATTGTGATTCCCAGATGAAATTCTACTACACGGGAGAATATTATTTTCTCTATTCGAAGAAGCAAGAATCAGAAAATGGGCCGTGGAATGAGGAGGAGAGAGAATTTGAGGGGCAATCCTTGCCTTGAAGAGGAGGTGGAAGAGGAAAGTGAAGTTATAATGAAGCCAACACTGTAAGATGCCCTCAAAGTGCTATGTTTTGTGGTCCTACATCCTTAACTCCAAGAAACAAAAACCGGAGCGCCTGGATGGCTCACTTGGTTAAGTATCTGACTTCAGCTCGGGCCATGATCTCATGGTTCATGGGTTCGAGCCCCACGCCGGGCTCTGAGCTGACATCTTGGAGCCTGGAGTGTGCATCGGATTCTGTGTGTGTGTCTTTCTGTCTCTGTCCCTTCCCTGCTTGTGCTCTCTCTCTCTCAAAAATAAATAAATAAACATTAAAAAGAAATCTTAATAGCAAAAGCAGGCATTTGTGACAGGCCGGTGGAGAAGTATTTCGTAGCAGCCCTGCAACCCCAAGGGCCCTCCTATTAAGACCTGGTGAGTAACTGCTTGGTGCACCCACGTGTTAGTCTGTTCCCGGGCAGAGCATGAGATTGGCCAGGTTCATGGACCACGGGTCCCATTTAGGGGATAAAGGCTCATTGTCAGGATGTTCAGGACTGTGAGGCAAGCTGCCTATCTAAGCATGGGGCATGTACCAACATTCCCAGAGCTCCAGTATGGCAAAGAATTTGGGACTCTGTGGGCTGGATTTTCAACCTCCCTAATCATCTGTCCCTTAAATGAGAAGTGTGAGATATATCACCAAGAATATGAAGCGCTTAGTAAAATAACACACAGTAAGTATTGATTGCTAACATTTTGTACTAATGCAGCATCATCTGGGATTGAAATTTCAGGCTAAAGTGGTTTGCTTGATCTTTGTTCAACTGCCTTGTGTATGCTTCAAGAGCAAGCATTTTATTGGGTTAATGTGTCACCTTTCCATTTGAAATATAGAATTGTTCCAAATTGTCTGGGACATAGCCAGGCTTTCCTGGGCCCATCTTATCACGTGGTTGCCTCTGGCTTAGGGACCAATCAACAGTGGCTGGAGGGGCATGTCTGTGTCACACCACATATGTGACATTGGCCATGACAGCTGATGGAGCAAGTTCAGGCCCCATCCCCGGGCAGGGTGACAGAGGAAGAAGCCAGGGATGTGGCAGGCATTGTGAGGCACTAGATGGAATTGAAAAAGATCCACAAGACAAAAAAAGACGCCATTCCTTAACCCAGAAGGTCCCATAGTCTAGCTGGAAAAAGCCAACTGGAAAATTCTTTCCTTCCTTTCCTCCTTCAAAAAATATTTATTCAGTATTAATTTCTACCGAGTGTCAATTTCTGTGCTGTATTCTAGGGTACAAAAATGATCATGACATAATTCCAATTCCTATTCTTTCTTTTTTTTTAAAAGTTTGTTTGTTTGTTTGTTTGTTTGTTTATTTATTTATTTATTTTTTCAATATATGAAGTTTATTGTCAAATTGGCTTCCATACAACACCCTTATTTATTTTGAGAGCAAAGAGTCCCAAGCAGATTCCTCTCTGTCAGCACAGGGCCCAATGCAGAGCTCAAACCCATGAACTGGGAGATCATGACCCGAGCTGAAGTCCAGAGTCAGACACTTCATGGACTGAGCCCCCCAGGTGCCACCAATTCCTGCTCTTGACGAATTTACATTCCAGCAGAGGACACAGAAAGCACTGAGATCCATACAAAGTGCCAAGGGCTATTGTGGAGCAGAGTGGGGGACCACACATGCCTGGGGGGGGTGGGGAGAGGATTCGAGTTTCAGAGGCACAGGAGAAGCTGGGGATGGATGAGAGAAGCAGTATTTGGCCACTGAAGTGGCGAGCACGGGATGGGGAAATTATTCCAGAAAGCGAGAACAGCAACACAATCCAGTCCTTAACACAAACATGTGGTGTATCTTTTCAAATTCTCTAGGAAGGGGTGAAGAAGAACAAGATCCAGGAGGGCTGGAGTGACTAAGGAGAACCTTCTGGAAGAGAGGAAATTTAAGCTGGCCTCAAAACACTGCGTGGAGGGGTTTTTGGAGGAGGGGATCAAGGTAAGATGAAAATGCTACTGTCCATCACAGCGTGCCAAGGAGCAAAAACCAAGGGCAGCCACGAGGATGGCTGTAATAAAAAAGATGTACAATGACAAGTGTGGGAGAGGAGTTGGAGAAATTGGAACACTCACACGCTGACGGAAGGAGTGTAAAATGACACAAAGGCCTTGGAAAACAGTATGGTGATTTGTCAAGTTAAGCATAGAGTTACTATAGGAGCCGGCACCTCTACGCCTACATATTTGCCCAAGAATACTGAAGACATAGGCCCACACGAAAACACGTACATAAATGCTCACAGAAGCATCATTCATAATAAACCAAAAAGTAAAAACTGCCCAAATGTCCGTGGATAAACAAAATGTCGTGTATCCAAACAACGGAATATTATTCAGCCATAAAAAGGAATGAAGTGCTGATTCACGCTACCACATGGATGGACCTTGAAAACATTATGCTGAGTGAAAGAAACCAGACACAAAAGGCCAAGTATTGTACGAACCCCTTATATGAATTGTCCAGAACAGGCAAGTGCTTAGAGACAGAGAGTAGATTAGTGGTTGCCAGGGGCTGGTGGAGGAGGGATTGGGGACTGTTCAGTGGGTGTACAGTTTCATTCGGGGGTAAAGAAAACGTTTTGGGGGGTGCCAGGGTGGCTCAGTCAGTTGAGCATCCAACTCTAGGTTTCGGCTCAGATCATAATCTCACAGTTTGTGAGTTCGAGCCCCGTGTCAGAATCTCTGCTGTCAGCACAGAGCCTGCTTGGGATTCTCTGTCTCTCCTTCTCTCTCTGCCCTTCTGCCCCTCAAAATGCGTTGATAAACTTTAAAAAAAAAAATGTTTTGGAACCGGTCACTGGTGATGATCGCACAGCTTTGTGCGCAGGCCTGGTCCTCCACAGCACAGTTTGAGACATACTGAGCTAGACCATGGGGTTTCCATCTGGTTCACTACTGTATCCCCAGTGCCTGCTTCTGGGGGTTGGGGAGCTCCATAGATGACACCTGCTTCCACCTGAGTTTAGAAGCAATTAAGAGTCAGGGCGCCTGGGTGGCTCAGTCAGTTAGGCATCTGACTTCGGCTCAGGTCCTGATCTCAGGTTCATGGGTTCAAGCTCCACAATGGGCTTCATGTTGACAGTGCTGACCCTGCTTGGGATGCTCTCCCTCTGCCCCTCTGCCATTTGTGCTTTCTCTCTCTCTCTCTCAAAGTAAATAAGTAATTAAAAAAAAGAAGAAGCAACTAAGAGAGACAAACATACTGTCGCAGGCAGCTAGAGATCGAAATAATGTTTCTCTTCTTGCAAGTTGATTCTGCAGCACATGGTTCATATGATGAGTAAGTTGCCTTCATAACAAGGGAATTCAAGGGTTTGACGGACTCATCCACTTTGTCAAGAGCACCACTGGACAGAGGCAGACCTCCCCTGAGCGGCTGCACCTGCCCCTGTCAGTGTGTGTTTCCCTGGGGAGGAGAGGCCGGTGTGCTGGAGAGAGCAGGAACGGTTTGTGCAGAGCAGGGAACATGCGTCCCCCCACACCCCGCACACAATAGGTACTCTACAAATACCTGCTCAGGTACATTAAACAAGTGAGCAAGCGTTTGTTAGTTGTAAGCAGCCCCAGAGTTCTTTATTTTTTAATTTTTTTGGAAATTGCCCCTTCCATACTTCGTGGGACCGGTAGGCACACTCTCTCCTCCTACCACAGTCAGAGTCCTTCTGGGGATGACTGTGATCTCCAGGACAGAGGATGTCTCCTTCCCTCTGAGGTCACCAACACCAGAGGGCAGGTGAAGCTGGAGCTCTGTTGATTTCCATCCTGGAGAGAGTCGCTGTGGACCGAAGCAGAGACCTCACACATCACCTCCCTGGGGAACAGGCACTTCCTTGCTGTGGCCTGGGCTCGATTTTTAAGTTTCAGTCACCTTCCACTCGAAAAAGTCCCGGCTAACGTAGGGAGAAACCATCATTATGTTCATCTTACACCTGCAGAAACTGAGGCTCCCAGGCCTTGGACAGACCACCTAAATGTTTGCGCCAAATACTAAGACCTATGGTTCCCTAGAGAATCGGGCCATTTGGGCAAGTAAGTGAAATCGTCCACCGGGGCCTGATACAGACAAAGTGCCCCATTAGGGCTAGTGATTGATTACTATTATCCAGGGCTTAAGACACTTCCCCCTGTCACATGGCAACTAAGTGGTAATGTCAGGATTTGAACCCAGGCTCTTTGGCTTCAAGCCCGGATGCTTAAGGTCAGCTAGAGGAAGGGGAAGGGGAAGGAGGAAGAACAGAAATCAGATTGGGAAGTTCAGGCAGGATCAACACTTGAGGGCCTTGGATGCTATACCAGGGGATTTAGGTTTTCCTTTGCGCATAATCAGAAACTTGGAAGTAAATCTGGAAGGTTCTTCTGGCAGAGGCACGGAGAGTCTAGAGGTGAGACTGGCGGGAACTGCCCTGTTAGAAGAGCTTGTGACAGCCTGGTGACATGGAAAGGAAGGGTGACCTAAGGGAGAGGCAGTGGGCGTGAAGGTGGGGATGAAGATTCAGGGCATGACAGCGCAGAGGATGTAGGACTTTATGGCTGCCAACTGGGGACATAATCCTCTGAACTGGAGACAAAGCCGACCTCTAAGTCCCATGCTGTCGAAATCGCGGCACTGCAAACAATCCTTCAACTCACAGTTGGGACACCATTCTGTAACTTCCAGAAAGGCAGGGGCTCTAGGGCAGGTGATCTGTCTCTGATGAGACACCTTCCCACCTCTGGTGAAAGAATGTAGAGTCGACCAACGAGGCCCCTCCTGATCCCGGATTGCCCCTGAGCTTGCCGACTCTCTAGAATGAACGCAAGACTCCAAATCCCAGTATCTGGGCGAGCTTTGGCCACAGAAGCCTGTAGCCACAAGAGAGAGCTGCTCGTCTAGGAAACATCAGCTTCTAGGTTTGCTGAAGATTGCATTTGTGATATAAAACATGGGACACTCTGGCCTTGGCTGCTGCCAGCCGGAAGTGGGGCAAAGGTGTCAGTATTTCAGATACTTCCTTAGCTTCATGACTGAACCCCCAGCAGTCTGCCTTCGGCTTCTAAAGGACCAAGAATCATTTTCGGGAAAGACAGCCTGCACAACCGTGCAGGGAAGGTGTTCAGTTGGAGTTGAGGAGGGGAAAAGGGAGAAGAAGAAAGCACCCAAAGATGCTGCCTGTCCACACCTACAGGAGAGAACGTGATGCCTTTCCCAGGAAGGGGGAGTGGGTTCAGAAGCTCAGGGAAGGGATTGCTATTTGGTCTTACTGAGAGATGATAGGCCACTTGAGGGGGAAACTGATATAGAGGCCTGGGTGGTCAGAGGCGGGGAGCTGGCCACTGTCGGCATGGAGGGATCACTGAAGTTGGGACTCTCTCAAGAGAGGAGACCAGGGATAGATCTGCAAAGGAGTGTGTGCAGCGTGACACTGTCCACAAGCAGCTCAGTCCAGAGGAACACCTAGAAGACCTCACACACATGGCAAGATAAAACAAGACAGGTTTCCAACCATCAGGGCTCCTTGGTAGATACCTGTATTAGCTTATTAGGGGCGCCATAACAAATACGACAGGCTGGGTGGCTTAAACAACAGAAATGTATTCTCTCACAGTTCTGGTGGTGGGAAGTCCCAGACCAAGGTGTTGGCAAGGTTGGCTTCTCCCGAGGCCTCTCTCCTTGGCTTGTAGATAGCCACCTTCTTTTTTATTTTTAAGTTTATTTATGTATTTTGAGGGGGGGGGCGAAGAGAGAGAGGGAGGGAGCTGGGGAGGGGCACAGAGAGGGGGAGAGAGAGAGAGAGGGGGAGGGAGAGAGAGAGAAAGAGAGAGAGAGAGAGAGAGAGAGAGAATCCCAAGCACAGAGCCTGATGCTGGGCTTGATCTCATGAACCTTGAGATCATGACCTGAGCTGAAACCAAGAATCAGATACTTAACTGACTGAGCCACCCAGGCTCAGTCTGTGTATTCCTGTTGCCTCTTCGTGTGTCCAAATTTCCTCTTATAAGGACACCAGTCAGATTGGATTAGGGCCCACCTGTTGACTTCCTTTTAACTTAATTGCCTCTTTAAAGACCCTATCACCAAATATACTCAGATTCTCAGGTGATGGTGGTTAGAGCTTCAACATATGAATTTGGGGAGGGAACAGTTCAGCCCATAACAATATCCATGATTGGTGAGATCCTTCTGGAAAAGGGGCTACTAGCTGGAAGCCCAGGTAGGCACTTAGGGAAAGTATTTCACCCCTCAGGGTGCTCCACATCCTCCCAGGGGAGGCTGGGAGTCACCTGCGTGCCCAGGAATTGAGTCAATGACACAATTCCTTTCTCCTGATTCTTGTTTCCAGAGGCACAGAGGAGGCTTGTATACACAGAGTAGTGGGAAACACAGAAAACTCCTTCCCTCCATGACCTTCAGAACGTGAGTACCAGGAAGCTGTCCTGTTAGTACAAAAGCCCCAGGAGGTTAAGACCGACCCAGCGCACAGGTTTCTGCCATGCTCTCTGGCTCCCTCTTTCAAGTGTTCTTAGAAAAGCCTTTACAAAGATGCTCAGACACACAAATGACAACATGTACGTGTGTGGAGAGAGGTGGGCAGAAGAGCAGTTGGGTGAATTCACCAATAACAGGTCCCAGGCCATTCCCATGGATTTCCAGAGGGCTGACCCCCGCCCCTTGGCATAACCTAGCTCTCCTCCCCTCTAGCTTGAGTAACACATTGTTTGGTACCAAGAAGAGGCCCTATTCTTTGCACCCTCATCCTTTTTCCCAGATGAAGGGGATTCCCTTGGAATAACCGGTAGAAGAATATCCTAGAACCTAAATCTTTTTAATTATAGATTTTTTCTTACACAGTTGCGTACATACAAGATGCACTCAACTGAAAACGTCTATTTCTTTGCTTACATGAAATCTAAACATCATGCAGCTTACTTATTATTTTTTAATTATCTTTCATCTTTGGAAAATAGGTATGACATCCCTGAAAGGCAGGGCGGCTGCTGTGGTAAGAGCAGGCATTCTGATTTACAAGAGCTGAGCTAAAGGCCCACTCCATCGAGCATCCAGTGATGCAGACGCCGCCATACGAATGCTGTGCGAGAGCGAGTGTGTTTGCACTAGAGGGCTCCGTTGCATGTTCCAGACCATCTCTGTTCCGTGCTGCCCCTTGTCGTCTGCATGGAAGCTGTTGCCACTACTATTCTGTGCTATTTCTCTGTTTGCTTACAGGTCTATAGCTGTCTCCCCCTCCACGGTGTAAACCCTAGGAAAGCAGTGCCCTTCTTGCTTCTCCAGCTCCTCAAATGTATAGTAGGTTCTCAATAAATGTTTGATGAATTGATGAAGGAAGGTCTAAACCAATACTCTCTTTGGTGTGGGCACCAGCCCACTTGCACCAGAATTACCTAAGATGCTTGTTAAAAGTGCAGGCTCTTGGCCTCATTAGAACCACCAAGTCAGAATCTCTGGAGGCAGGACCCAGGACATAGCATCAGTCATTCCAGACTGACTTGTTTCCAGAAAACTCCAAAAAAAAAAAAAAAAAAAAAAAAAAGCATGGTGTCTACTCCTCAGCAAACTCACCCTATAATTGGCAAGCAAGTAGCAAACGATTCCAGAAAATGTACGATCATGTGCTCCGCGGCGTGGTGCCCCTTCCAGGGGCAGAGGAAGTTTACCAAGGGTGGGGTCAGCCTGGGGCTCAAGTGGATTAAAGAAGCTTCTCAGAAGACATGATTCTGAGACAGTGATCAAAAGCTATGTTGATTTGAGAGATGGAAAGAGGTCCATTTGCAGCCCAGCAGGCTTTACAAAGATCTTGAGGTTGTTTATGAGGTTGGCAAAAATACACAAACCTAGAGAGGTCTGATACCGACAGCTATCAAACGACAAGTACGACCTTGGAGGAGAAGTAAGGGTGTCAGCTCCTATCTCGCCTCAGTCACGGACTAATTTTAGAGCCTTGGCATATCATTTAATTCCTCCACGCTTTCATTTCTTTGCTCATAAAAGAGAGAGAATACTTTATGTCAACCTCTCCCGTGGGCATAGGGTAAGAGGAGAAAGGAGCGAATAGCTAGAATAACAGCTCAGATAATGAAGAATAATAGGAAAAGTCTAGTACTGATATTACCTTTATGCCCTTGTGGTACGCAACTGGAAATCTCTCTGGACCCCTGCACCATGAAGGGTCTTGAAGCTACGAATTCTCTGTGAGCATTTTCTCTTCAGACCCATCCGGGTTTGCAGACACTAAAACCCAGTTGCCACGGTTTTCTTTTCCACTCTACGGCTCACCTAGTCACTACATGCTGAAATCCCAGTGTCTCCTTCCAAGTGGCTCCTAACACAGCAGGGTTCGCTCAGGCATGCAGGAGAGCAGGGCCCCTGGAACGCGTGCTCTGGCTGAAGCTACGTAAAAATGGAAAATATGACACGCTTTCAAATCGAACTTTCTCGTATTTTGAGCACAAGATCACACCTGAATTGCATTTTGTAAGGATCCCAGGGCTCTGCACCCTCAAGCGCGGGGGCTGGGGTGATGGGGCACCCACGTGATGTGTCATCCAGAGGACCAGCTTCAGTTCATGGGAAGAAGTGTTAGGTCTTGTCATCATATGAAGTCACACATGCTGCACTAGGTGTCTCTGATCTCACGAGCCTGTGTCCAAAAATATATATATAATTCTCTCTCTCTCTTTTTTTAAATTTATTTGGGGGGGGGGGGAGATGGGGAGCAGAAGGGCAGAGAGAGAGAGCGAGAGCGAGAGCGAGAGAGAGAGAGAGAGAGAGAGAATCTCAAGCAGGCTCCATACATACTGTCAGCACAGAGCCTGATGCGGACGGAGCTTGATCCCAGGAACCGAGAGATCTTGACTTGGGCTGAAACCAAGTCAGATGCTTAACCCACTCAGCCACCCAGGCGGTTAAGCATTCGACCCTCGATTTCAGTTCAGGTCGTGATCTCAGGGTCCTGAGATCGAGCCCCGCGACTAGCTCTGCACTGAGCACGGAGCCTGCTCAACACTGTCTCTCTCCCTCTCTCTCTGCCCGTCTCGCACTTTCCCTCTCTAAAAAATAAACAAATAAATAAATAAAATTAGTTTTTTTAAAGAAAGAGAGTAAAGAATCAATCCAGGAGGACAAATACTGTGTCATTGCACTCATATGAGGTACCCAGGGTGGTTAGAGTCATAGAGATGGGGGTACAACGGGGTTGCCCCCGGCGGGTGTAGTGGGGTGGGGGGTGGGGGTGGGGGCGGATGAAGAGGTCAGATTTAACGGGGACAAAGTTTCAGTTGGAGAGGCTGAACAAGTTCCGGAGACGGATGGTGGTGGTGGTGGCCCAACAGTGCGAATGCATTTCATGCCACGCTTAAAAAAGGTGAAAGTGATCACGTTTACGTTAGGTGTATTTTACCATACTAAAAAGCAACGAAACAAAACAAAGGATCAGCCCAGGTCACACGGTGCCTGTCTGGGCAGCTCTCGACACAGCTGGCACCCGTGTGAGGTGCCTCAGGCCCTCCAGCAGAGTCCAGCCCTCAGGTGAGCCTGCCTGCACTAACGCAAACTTTTCCCACACAAACATTTCCCAAGAGCAACGCATTTTTCTGCTCAGGCTAAATCCACATTTGAGGAGAAAAGAAATATTTCTTCTAACCCTGCGAGGCTGTGGTTTGCAGGCACAAGCAACTGCCCTCCGGGGATCAGGCCCCAGCACTTGCCAGCCTCTGTGGCCTCGAGCCCCTTCCTGGCCCTAGTTGCTCAGAGCAGGAAGTCTCTCCAGGGCCTTCGCAGCCTCTACTTCTCTCCTGCGGGGAGCCGCTGGCAAATTCTCGATGGCGTGAAACATCCGGGCTCTTCAAGCCCCCGGGTACGCATGGGGAGCCTGTGTGGGCACCTCTCGGTCTGTGTGGACGGGAAAGAGCAAACTTGAGTTCAGAGAGGATGTTGAGTCCTCCCTCTGGCTGCGCCCCTCCCCTTTCCAGTTATCCTCGGTCTCTGGCTTGAGGAGCATTTCGGTGGAAAGGTTTGGGAAGCCTGATCGCTGTCAACTGTTGGCAAAGGCCGGTTGCGTTCCTCCCGGCTGGAGGCCCCACCCGGAACCGGGGAAACACTGCCGGTCGAACAGATCACTCTCCTGCACTCGTGCACGCTTTGCATACAGTGGATGGAAAGGGAGTTTGAGTAGGTGAGGAAAACGGCACCGCGTTATGCGCTGCCGCGAACCCCCAGAAGGAGAAATCCCCAGTACGGTTTACAAGCCCAGGGCAGACCCTCCACGGCCAGCGTCTCCTCCGCACACCCCTGCTGGGCCTGGGAATGCCAGACACCCCTGCCGGCTCTCGGCAGGCCTCACTGGGGCTCTGGGCTTCGAGACACTCCCCTAAGAAAGAGAATGCCAGGAAGTCAACATGAATTGACCTAAGGTGGTCATCGACAGCATCTGAGCATCCGTTACGATGGGATTTTCGAAAGCAGGAAAAAATATCAAACCTGGACCCGAGTCCGTAGATTTTGTTTACTACTATTCAACGTATGTTCTGCTGTCCCAAATTTCTGAGAAGTCAATTTGAACAGAAATTATTCTTTTTGTTATTCTCTTTGGCTGCCCCGCATCTACAGGCTTACATTTCAGGAGCCCCCCCCCCCCCAGCCTCACCCCACCCTCACCCCACCCTCACCCCACCATCTTATTGAGGCAAAGCTTGTCTTGCGCCATAGAGGAAAATAGGCCAGAGGCTCACCTTCCCAAACTCTCCTGCCGCCCAAGCAGCGAGGCAGACTCTGTCTGCCCATCGGGGTCCCCAGCCCAGGCTTTCCACAGGAAGCTACTGATGATGTAAGGAAGCAGGGACAAGGCAGCACCCAGTTAGATGGTGGGTGGCGGGGTCCACACAAGCTCTAGAAAACACCGCGAGCCAGCACTGTTGGTGGCCTCTAGTCCCTGCAGGGACATCAGACGTTCTGGGCAATGATTCTGGCCCTTGTTTCTGGCCGTACACCTTCCAAGTTTAGTTGCCCAGCCCTCCCGGTCATTCTGTCAACAATCCGATATACCTTTTCCACATACCCTCTTTCTTCTTAAATAAACCACAGTCGGTTTCTGTTGTCCAAAACGAAAATTCCCCAATGAAGTATTCTCCTTGCATTATAACTAGCACCATGTACAGGAGAATTTTTATTTATGTTAGGTTAACCCCTGCCTGACTTTGCAAAAAATAAATACATATATAAATATATAAATATATATATATCGAACATACTAGAGTGCTGTTTTTTTAAAGTTTAATTATTTTGAGAGCGTGAGTGGGGGTGGGCAGAGAGAGAAGGAGAGAGAATCCCAAGCAGGCTCCTCACTGTCAGTGCAGAGCCCGACCCAGGGTTTGAACTCGTGAACCATGAGATCATGACCTGAGCCAAAACCAAGAGTCGGTTGCTTAACCAACTGAGCCACCCAGGCACCCCTAGAGTGCTTTCAAAGTAATATTCAATTCTCTAAAAACATCAGCAGTAAATTCACACTTCCTGTGTGCTTCAATACAGTCTTCATGGAGGGGACACAGGAATGGACATTGTAAAGAATTTGCAGTACACCAGGGGCACCTGGGTGGCTCAGTCAGTTAAGCATCAACTTTGGCTCAGGTCATGATCTCACGGTCCGTGAGTTCGAGCCCCGCATCGGGCTCTGTGCTGTCAGCTGGGAGCCTGGAGCCTGCTTCGGATTCTGTGTCTCCCTCTCTCTCTGCCCCTCCCCTGCTCATACTCTGTCTCTCTCTCTCTCTCTCTCAAAAATTAAAAAAAAAAACCAACACATTAATTAAGAATTTGCAGTACACCAAATATTCCCCGAATGGGCTGAAGAATTAATGTACCCAACTAAAGGATACCTAAAATGCAGGGAGTGCTGGACGAGGAAGAGTCCAGTCCAGATACAGGACCCAGAGGACAGACTCCAGAAGGAAAAGGCCCCTGTTGCTCCCCCCTCTCCTTCATCCATCTGTCCCTCACTGTTCCTCACACAGGTAGGTCAGGTCCGGGGACCCAGAGGGCCCCACGGGACTAGCCAAGAGGGTCCTTGGCTTCGAGAAGGATGGAAATCAGACATGAGCCAGGAGGGGATGGAAGCAGAGTTGAAGACGGGGGGAGAGAGAGAGAGAGAGACAGACAGACAGACCGACAGACAGGACAGAGCGTCCAGGAGCCTCAGAAAGGAAAGAAGCATGACCCTCATCTTTGCTTGGAGTCTGGGGTTTTTACTGGTGACTGTGTGTGGTGCACGTGTCCTCTTAGGCATCCAGAAAGTGGTCAGAACAGGACAGGGGCCAGGTGTCCTTCAGAAGTCATCATTCCCTGAAGTCAGTGGTCTTGGAGAATGTCAGGATAACCCCGCCCAGCCACTCCTTAGATGTTACCCATTGTGCTGGAAAACTCCAAAGATGTCATTATCTCTTGGTCGCTTACAAGCAGGATGTATGCTTTTGCCATTACAAGGCCTGTGTAGAGTGGGGTGGGGGTCCAGGCCCTAGCAAGACTAGAAGCTGGAAAAGGAGCAAAGGAAAAAAAAAAATGGCTTTTTTTCTTTTTTTTAATGTGGTCCCTTCCATTTCCCTGTCTCGTTCCTAGGACTATACTAGCCATCAGTGGAAGGAGAGAGCTGGGGCAGAGAGCAGGCATACTGCAGTTTGGCCCAAAAAGCTCTCCCTACACACGGCTATTCCCCAGCTGTGAGGTGGTGCCTGAGATGGCACAATGCTTATCCTCACGTGGAGCCTCAGTTTCCCCACTTGCAAAACAGGGCAAGAGGTGTGCATTAAACCAGTGGTTTTGAAATCCTAGAGCAAAAACTAGTACTGGACTGGGAGGAAGCTTTTGCTTTTCATGGGTCTATGCAGACATGAGAAAACACCCTCCAAAAATGTAATGAGTTTTTCACAAAGTGATTTCCCTTAAAACACTAAGTGATATTTTGTCATAATTCACTTTAGATGTAACATCATGGGGGTGATAGTGAACAACAGGTGCTTTCATTATTTTATTTGAGCAAATAAAAAGTTGGCAACTCTACATTGGTCTTCTAAATCCTTGTTTTTGGAATTTTATCAGTCTGCAAAATCCCCAAATCTGGAAACTGTTAGATTAACTCAATCCTAAATTCCCCGGGTCTACTCTAAACCTCTCTACAGATTTGACCCGTGAGAAGTACCCGGAAAGTATATGTGAGAAATAAGCCCACCGACCCAATCAAAGGAGGTTACGCGGCGATTCGGGCGACAGGGAAGCAAGGCTTTAATCAAGGTTGTTGCAGGAGCGGGTGTCTGATGGACAGGCACACTGGGGGCAGTTACAGCAGACAATTTATCCCCTAGGGTACAAGTCCCTCCCCTGGATCCTCATTGGCTGAGGACTAGAGAGGTTACAGCCTTACTCAGACATCGCCTATGCCCACCTAAGGCAAAGAGTAGTCTGATTGGAACAAATGTACATTGTTTGAGCTGCCTTGGAGACTTCAGTTCTTTGGCACATGCTCATTGTAAAACCTGCGAATTAGAAGCACACCAGATGGAGAGGGCAAGAAGAACCAGGAAGTGAAGGGTCTAAGGGTTTGGGACTCCATTGTGTGTGGGGGTGGGAGGTGTGTGGGGGGGGGGGTGTCATAGATCTTTCCAATAGGTTGTAAACCTATTGTTAACTAGACAGAACAGCTTTTATTTAGTATTTGTGAAAACGAGTCATCTTACTTCTCATAGTATTTAAATAGTGGAAAGTCAGATTTTAATATTTAAAAAAAAATTTTTTTTAACGTTTATTCATTTTTTGATAGAGAGAGACAGAGCGTGAGTGGGGGAGGGGCAGAGAGAGAGGGAGACACAGAATCCGAAGCAGGCTCCGGGCCTTGAGCTGCCAGCACAGAGCCCGACGCGGGGCTCGAACTCACGGACCGTGAGAGCATGACCTAAGCTAAGTCAGACGCCTAACCAACTGAGCCATCCAGGGGTCCCCAGTCAGATTTTAATATTAAAAACGGAGCATAATACTGAGGCAGTGATACATTCTCATAGCATCAGTTGAATTTAATTGATATCCCTGTTTTACTCCTTACTGTCTCTTATAGATGGATTACAGCAAAGGCAGTGCCTCCCTTTAGCCACTGGTGAATAGTTAACTTGGACTTCAGCTAGCTACCTATGTTCTTTCAGAAAACCTTGAGCGAAGGACATTATTCTAACCTTTTACCTAGATGGCAGTCAGCACTTGCCCTATTCCTAAGTCTTCCCGAGTCCCCACGCTTGCCTCACTGCCAGGGCTGGGTGCATACTCAGGGTGTGTCACCTGACTTCATTTCAGAAATAGTTGGGAGGTGACTTCAACTGGCAGGGCTCTAAGTGGATGAGTTTGTGCTTTGAGAATAGTAGGTCATTTCAAAGTCTCCATTTGTGAGTTGCTTATCGTGTTTATTTCCATTCGCTTTGTAAGGGCGTGCTGGGGATGGAGAAATGAAGGCATGTTAATTTATGCTAATATTTAATTATCCCTATACTTACAATATGAAGCTTTACTTTAAAAAAAAAAAAAGCTCTATTATTTAGTTTCTGGTTTTTGCCTGAGTAGCCTGGTTGCCACTCAACATATAAGAAGATCCAAACGCTTCCTGAGTTCTACTAGAAAGTAGGTTCTGTGTTTTCGTAACACTATCCCTTTCATTTGGATTACTTATCTCAATCTGTGCTGGGATGTAATTGCATGTATTTATTTGTGTGATTATTTGAATAATAGCTGTCATTCCCCCTGGGTGCAAAATACTAAGAGATCCAGGATCAGGTCTGATTGTGTTTACCACTGTATACCCATATGCCCAACACAGAGCAGGGTCTCAATCCGTGTTCACTGGTTGAATACATAAGATGAAGCACCAGGACACTTGTCTCTGCTTAAGGACAGGGTGTCAAAAAATACTTGTTCTTTCCTAACAACCAGCTTTCTGCTACTCTGTGCCTTCAAATCAAATGGCTTGAGATTCCTACTAAAACCAAATCAGGGTGCTGATATGAACCATTTGGAGTCTGGATATTGGGTAAAATCAACTGACAGGCCTTTTTAGCTTTTTCTGAAATCCCTTTCCCAGGTCGTTACGCTGTTAAAATAGCTCTACAAGTGGCCTAAATAGGTTACAGCAAAAGGTGATGAAATTTATGGGTTGGGATTACTTTCTCTTCTTTAACGACAGAATTTGCCAGAAGCAGAGACCATATGGATTCACCCAAGCTGGCCCCTTTTAGAACCATGCGCTGGATGAGGTGCCTCCCTTTTTCAGCAAACAAGGAACAGGCTTGCCCCAGGGACAGGACAGGTCTTGGAAACAGGACAAAAGTTATTCCAGGGCGGTGAGGACACTGGTGCTAAAACAGGTGCTGGCAGCAGCTTGGCCCTAGCAGGTGCGGGGTCTGTGCGAGCTGAAGGAGACGATTTCTAGAGCCCAGAAATCATTTCTAGAGGTCATGAGGACCTCATGGCTGGCCATGACTCAGGCCGGGACTTAGCTTCCTTTCCAAGCGCTGACGCAAGAGGCCCATTCTAGAATCCTTGCACACCTTGCAAGGACCCTCTCCTTAGCTATGCGTCTTATTCCTCTGTGTCAGCGCCTCAGGACGGTATGGAGCCAGACCCACTCTCCTGGGCTTGAAATCCCTGAAGGCACCAGGGGTCACCTTGGTGACGTGACATCACTTATGGGACTTGGGAAAATTGTCCTTGTCCCTGTGAGCATGTTCCAAGTCCAGCGTTCCCACCCTGTCTTTCCGGGGCCCTTCCCGATGCTCTGTCCTTTCCCCCGTTTGTCACACAGAAAACTCGTACACTCGGGACTCCTTCAGTCCCCCCCTCCTCAGTCTGTGGCAGAACTTCCAGGGCTCCATCCCACATTCCACTTCACCATCTCTCCTGCAACCAGCTTCCCCGGGGGAGCCCTGTATTTCTGTCACTGGTGCTAATATTCCCTCCGTCATCCAGGGCAAATGCCGCCTGCCTCTCACCTGTGTCCACATCCATCAGGGACCAAGACGAAGTCTTCCCCTGTGGGGCCCCTGTCGGTCATCCTCTTCTTGTACTGCAGACACCGGCGAGGCCTCTGGGACCTAATGACTTCCCCCCACCCACCCCGCCCCATCACTAGCACATCCTGGAGGGTCTCAGCCCCCAACTTCTCTATTCTTTAACCCAGCGGATTAAAAATGGCTAGGTTTTTAAGTTGGAAACCATGCGTTGTGCCTACTGGATCTCCTAGGGGATATGTCTACTACAATGCAGTATTCGGAGGTGGCACCGGGGAATCTGCCTTCCAACTGAAATCATGACGTCTGACCACATTCCGAATTCACACTGCTAATCCCCCCAGGATGGCTCAGTGATAACACCAACTTTGGAGCCACACACGCCTCAGGTTCAGATCCCAGGTTGAGCACTTACTGGTTTTGTGACCATTAACAGATTATTTACCTTCTAGGTGCCTCGGTTTGCTCCCCTGTAAAATGGTGCCAATGTGAGGATTAAAAGTCACGATATGTGATCTAAACCAGCTCAAGCACTATGTAAGGTCAAGATGTCCCCTCCCAGTACATCAGCCACAGATGGAATATCATTCCAAAATACTCCTTTCATCGGGTCATTTTCTTTACTCAAAAATATCTAATGCTTACGTCCAAAGAGCAGAGTTTGGAAAGCGAGGAGGGGGCGGGGGGGGGGGGGGTTGGTGGTTGGGAATAACTTTACAGTGTAGAAAGCCGACAAACAGTACCTTGGCCAGGTGGTCAAAGATAGTGTCAACAGTGATAAGTCCTGTTGACTGCCTGGAGCCCCTGATAGGGCGAGACACTTTAACCCTGTGGTCTTCCTCCCCCAACCCACAACCCCAGTACAACCATGACAAAAATACTAGACCAACCCAAGTTAGGCGATGATCTACAAAACACCTGACCACCATTCCTCAATACTGTCTGGGTCATCGAACTTAAGGAAAGTCTGAGAAACTGTCCCAACTGAGGAGACATGACGTACCCCATGGAATGTTGTATTCTGGTGGGAACCTGGAATAGAAACGGGATATAAAACAACAATTAAGGAGATCTAAATAGGGTGTGGGCTTCACTTAACAGTTTCCCATACTAATGAAAGGTATTAATAATAAGGGAAACTGGATGTCCAGTATATGGAAGCTCTCTATACTATCTTTGCAGTTCAGATGGGTACAGATTTCTAGGGGTATTCTAGATGAAACACTGCAGGCAGAAAAAGGACATTTGGGGAAATTTGAATAAAGAATTCTGTTAATAATAATGTATCAATATTGGCTCACTAGTTATGACAAACGTGCCCTCCTCTGAATCCTTCCACTCGTTCCCTCTTTCTCTCCTTTGGGATTTGCACTCTGTCAATGTCATTGAATCCGTCTCTCCTCTACCAAAAGGTCAACCACTCAAGGGCATTTCTCTGGGTCCCCATAGCATTTACCATGTTGCTCCAACCCTACATGTCACTTTCCTCCACCTAAGAGAGGCTTCGCAAAATGGTTTCTAAATTGTGGTAAAATAGACACCACCTGAAAGTTACCATTTTAGCCATTTTATTTTATTTTTTTTTATTATTTAAGTTTATCTATTTACTTTGAAAGGGGCAGGGGCAGAGAGAGAGGAGAAAGAGAACCCCAAGCAGGTTCCTTGACGTCAGTGCAAAGCCCCATGTGGGGCTTGATCCCACGAAACCTGAGCCAAAGTTAAGAGTCGGCTGCTTAACCCACCGAGCCACCCGGTGCCCCACATTTAAGTGCATAGTTCTGTGGCATTAAGCACATTCACATGTTGTGCAGCCCTCACCACCATCCATCTCCAGAACTTGTTCGTCTTCTCAAACTGAAACTCTGTTCCATTAAACACGAACTGCCTGCAACCCCCACCCCCTCCCAGCCCACAGTGACCACCATCCTGCTTTCTGTCTATGAAACTAACTGCTCCAGGGATCTCATGTAAGTGCAATCATACAATACTTGTCTTTTGTGAGCTGACCTCACTTAACATGTCTCTGAGATCCATTCGTGGTGTAGTATGTGCCAGAATTTCTTTTCTTTTTAAGGCTGAATAGTATTCTGTTGTACGTACAGACCACCAAAAAGATCTGTTTTTTAAGTCCTAAAAGGATCACAATTATCATGGGAAGGCTCCAAGGAGACCATGGGTGGAAAGATATCAGACCTAGTTTTGGGTTCATCAACTGCTCCCTGCCCCATGACCACTTGGTTCAGAGTTACTATTATGGGCTGAATGTTTGCGGTCTTCTAAAATTCCTATGTTGAAATCCTAACCCCCAAGGTGGTGGTATTAGAGGGTGGGGCCCTTGGGAGGTGATCAGGTCATGAGGTGGTGTCCTTACAAATAGGATTGGTGCTTTTTTTAAAAATATTTTTTAATGTTTATTTATTTTTAAGAGAGAGGAAGAGAGAGACAGAGAGAGACAGAGCATGAGCTGGGGCAGGGCAGAGAGAGAGGGAGACACAGAATCCGAAGCAGGCTCCAGACTCCGACCTGTCAGCACAGAGCCCGATGCAGGGCTTGAACCCACAAACTGTGAGACCATGACCTGAGCCAAAGTTGGAGGCTTAACCAACTGAGCCACCCAGATGCCCCAGCATGTGACAATATGAATAATAACAGTTATTATTGATGGTCTGTTCTTCCCACCGGCCGCAAACCATATCAATTTCCAGCTGACTGGAACCTAACCATGGGTGTGCCCCATTCCCTCGCTCTGAATTCCTCATTAACTAGTATAGCATTGCTACTGTCACGCGTTAGTAGAAGATAACATTGGATCATATTGGTCAGAGTCAGCAAAGGTAACCGCCTTCAGGATAAATCCTGCAATCTCAGTGGCTTAATACGGTTAAGGTGTGTGTCTTGCCCTTGTAGGTCAGGTAGCTCTCCTGCATGGTGCGCCTCCAAAAAGTGACTCAGAGTCACCTTCCTTCTTATGATTTCACCTTCTGAGTGGGAGAGATAGAGAAAGCAGAAAAGCCACCTCTCTCTAAACAGTCTCAGCCTGGAAATGATGTTCTGTTCAGAGTCACATGACATCATCTAGGCGCCAGGGGGAAAGACACCCTTCCTGAGGGTCCAGGAGGAGGAAAAAGATGACACAGCACTGTCTCTACCACAGCCGGCCTACAGATACCTTGAGCTCAGTGATCCTCTTGGAGACCAGAAAGGTCTTTGGCTAATTCTCTGCAGAGTCTATGGGAGTGATTTTTGTCCAGAGAATTCTGTTGTTGGGCTTCATGGGAATACTAGCCATCACTGACTGCGTGCATACGGAACATCAGACATCAAAATAAATGTTTTGCACACATCATTTCAGCCTCCTAACCGCATTATAAACAAATACAGATATTATTTTACAGATGGGAAAAATATTTTTGCTTCCCTGTACTGCTTTGCTAGAGTCGCCATAACAAAGTACCATGGGCTGGGCGGGGCGGAGCTTAAACCACTGAAATTTATTTCTCGTAGTTCTAGTGGCCACAAGCCCAAGAACAAGGTATCGGCAGCATTTGTTTCTTCTGAGGTCTGTCTCCTTAGCTTGGAGATGGTTGCCTTCTCCTGTTCACATGTTCTTTCCTCTGTGTGCGTACATATCTGTGTCCCAATTTCTTATTATAAGGACACCAGTCATACTGGCGTAGCGCTCACCCCAAAGACCTTGTTTGTAACTTAGTTTCCTCTGAAAAGAAGTTATCTCCAAAGACATTTACATGTGAGGTACGAGAGGTTAGCACTTCAACGTATAAATTTGGGGGGAGGTGGGAAACACAGTTCAGTCCATAACATTTCCCAATTTTTTCTTATGTGAATATGTCCTATAAAAACAGTTAAGAATGTGTGCAAAGATTTCACCATAAGTTGTTTATTGTATAGAACCTTGCTTCTAATAACAAAAATATCTTCTAGGAATGAGTTCAGCAGCACTGAACAGAAAATTCAACTTAAGGCTTAAACCTAATGGGTAGTTTGGCTGTAAGTGGTTATTGATATTGGGTCAGTGGCTCTCTGAAAATTTCTTGCGGTTGCATCATGCCCCCACCTCATGGTCACATGCTGGCTACTGCAGCTCAGATATCATGTCTTTGTTTAGGTAGGAAGAAGGAGACATCAAGAAGGATTGCATTTTCTGCCTCTTGTTATTAGGAAAGAAAAACTTTTCTAGAAATCTCCACAGAAAACTTTCTCTAATGTCTCATGGAATGGAACGGGGTGCCTTATCCAGCTCCAGTTGAACATCTAGGAAGAAGGGAGCATTTAGAGTGAGTTTTAGGGTGTATAAAGCTCTGGGATACCAGGTGGGAGAGAAGAAAAATCAGTATAGGGGTCAGTGAGACTCTATTTTCAAGATTAATGTTACTAGAACATTCTGGATGGATCAGGACTTCTCCAATTCACCTGGGAAGAAGTCAGGACTGGTGATGTGGGCTCAGCCAGTGGACCCGATAATTCTATGGGGAACGGCTGACACTCACCCAGGGTTTGGCTTAGGCAGAGCTCCCTTCCAGACTTAGCACACTTCTTTAGAAGCCTCGCGAGTGTAAGCTCTAAAAAAGGCAGGAAAGGGGGTGGGGGGTGGGGGAGAGGCAACTGGATGGCTCAGTCGGTTAAGCATCTGACTCTCAGTTTTAGCCCAGGTCATGATCTCACAGTTTCATGAGTTCCAGCCCCATGTGGGGCTCTGCACTGACAATGTGGAGCCTGATTGGGATTCTCTCTTTCTCTCTCTCCCTCTCTCTCTCTCCCTCCCTCCCTCCCTCTCCTT
The DNA here is from genome assembly GCF_027475565.1 of Acinonyx jubatus. NCBI lineage: Eukaryota > Metazoa > Chordata > Mammalia > Carnivora > Felidae > Acinonyx > Acinonyx jubatus. The sequence goes on from NC_069382.1 coordinate 15,286,607, forward strand.
CTCTCTCCCTCTCTCCCTCTCCCCTTTCCCTGCTCACGCTGTCTCAGTCTCTTTCAAAATAAATAAACCTTAAAAAAATTTTTTTAAAAAGGTAGTAGCCTCAGAGGTTTGTTACTTGTTTGGGAATCTGGTGCTCTAATATTCAAACCATTTTCCACACTGACAGTAAGAGAACAAGGATAGTAGATCACCCGGGCCTAGGTAAGCAGCTGACACTCTCCAACATCCTCTCCCATCTTGCATTTGGAATAAGAATCGAGCCTTCTGGGCCCCCCAGGATTATTAGGTAGTTGAGGAGAAAGGCCGCCCAACTGCCATGTGCAAGGACTCAGACAATTAACTGGAAAAATAAAAAGCAAGTCTACAATAGTGCCCCAGGTAGGTTGTAAACATGCCAAGTAGGTTATACTTTCCAAAACTTCCACAGTGAACATGCTTTGGTTTTGTAATAGAAAACAAAACATACTATTTTTTTAAGAATAAAGATAGTTACTATTGACAAAAAGAGAAGAGGCCCGATTTTTTAACAATTTCAAGTGATACCTTGCATAGTAGCAAAAGTAAATAAAACTTGTAAACCATCCACATGCCCAACCTCTAGGGTATTGTACATTCACTTGGTAGAATTTAGAGTTGTTAAAATAATAAATATGGGGACCGTGTCAACACATGGAAAGTGTAAATGAATAAAAAGAACAAAGACACACACGTTCATTGTTTGGCACCATGGAAAATCATGTTTAGACAATGATAAGAAGGAAACATAACGGCGTTAGGTAAATAGTTGGCATTTTCAAATAAAGGATTCTTTGTGCTTTGGAGAGGTGTGAGGTATAAGTCTCCATAGAAAACGTTTTTTAAAAATAGCAAACCCACTTGGTGCGGCCTCTGTTAGGGACAGCGTGGCCCCATTTGCCCCTCGGGTTCAGATCGTCAGGGCTGTCGTGTGCCAAAGTAGAACATAAGAAGTAAGTTCATCCTCCCATCTTCTCCCCAGCTCTGCCCTTCCGAGAAGCTCAGCGCTCCAGGTCAGTCGGTCAGCCAGTCTCTCCCTCAGCTTTCCACAGACCAAGTTCGTTGGACCCATCCTCTATCAACTTGCCCTCTGCTCCCTGGTAGGTCGCCAACATGCAGGAGTTAACCTCTGTTTATATAGCCGGTTGGGACATACTGGAGTTTGCCATCCTTCTTGGGAAATATTGTTCTTTCTTGCACAATATTACTTTCTACTCCCCCCACCCCGGCCTCCAACTTTAAAAGTACCCAAGTGCCCATTATAAGGAATTTCTAAATCTTACAAATTACATTGCGAAGCAGTCTATTATGGTCCGGGGGCCGGCCACGTCCGCCGTCATTCCTAGGCGAGCCTTACCCATGGGGCGCGTGCTGTGCTGCCCTGTGGTTCTGCCGCTTGGCCAAGACTGGCTGGACCAGGCTGGACACCTGCCTAGAGGCTAGCATTCTGGACAGCACAGCTCTGGAAGAAATCTGGTCCCCAGGTACAGGAGAAATAGAAGAGTCAAGAGCTTGGCATCCAGCGTCCAGTCAGCCCAACTGTGGGGCCCAGTCTGACCGTGTGGCCCAGGCCTGAGTCCTGGGCTCTCTGCCTTGTATTCCAGGATCAGGACATGGCTCCTACTTCTCTCCTCCTGCTGCAGTCCCTGCCCAAGTTCCCTTCTTGCTTCTTGTCCTTGCTCCCACACACCGGCCTTGCCCCCTACAGCCCTCTGGGGGCTGATCCTGCCCTTGGCCCCCTTCACAGACCAGTACTCCAGACATCACATTCCACTCACCTGGCATCAGCCTGCACCTCCCTCCCTCCCACCCCCACCCCTCTGAATCTTCTATTCCAAGCCTCACCCCTTATCTTTGAGATCTGACCTTGCCCCTTGGGACTCCTCCTAAATACCACATCTGCCAAGTGTGTTAGAAGGTTGAGTGAACGGAGGAAGCATGTGGAGAAACAGAAGTTACAGATACAACCCTCTCCATCCCAACCGAAGCCAGGCTTTGCCGGGTGCTAGGGCTACGCAGAGGGAAGCACGACAGAAGTTCACGTATGGTCTGGTTTGAAAGGTATACTAGACTCATGTCCAGCTTGAATTCCCCTCAAGCCCCCCGCCACCCAATTCCCCACCTGCCTCCACAGGACAGGGCCATCCTTCCCCAACCCCTGGGGACGCAGTAACAATCCTAAGGAGAGCTTGGCAGAGATTCCCCTTCTGGTCCATCCAAAGTCAACACCTGTCCCCGCTTCCAAGCTTCAGTTTCCCAGTAGAGGATATGGGTCTTCTAGGAAAACTAGGACACACGCGGCATTCATCGGGGTGGATATGAATGGACAGATGGCTTGCTCATGTTATCTCACGTCTCCCACCCTGTCCCTCTCAACTATGGCATTCCTGCTCTGGCTTTTTTATCATCATCTGAGCCGAAGCAACAATTCGGACAGCAGGCCTCTTATTCCTCCGTGTCAATGACATTTAAGTTCTCTGACGGGCAGGAAAAGGGATGAGGTGTTTGTTTGACATGAGCACAGTCCCGAAAAGTGACAAGATCTTGTCCACGAGCATAGAGTCAACATACTTCATCGCCAATGTGGCTAAGAAGTTGTTAGAGGAAGCAATGTACCTGAAGTGCGTATTTGGAACGCAAGTGGGCAGGAGGTCACAGCACAGTCATCTGGAGGGACACTTCCATACATATTCACGGTCCCGCCAGCCTGCACGCAGCCCCTGTCCTCAGGACATGCCATTGGACCCCAGCCGTGCCTCTTCTGCTGTGTGGTGAAGAGTGAATTAATAATAAGGGAGAGGGGAGGCAACAGTCCGGAAAATCCAGTGCTCCGTTAAAACGGGTTTTAAATCACGACCGCGGAAGTATTTTGTGAGTCCCTTTGCTGCGCAGCATTTAGGGTCAGACCTCTGAAGGTGACGTGATTAGCTGAAATGTGGTTAAATATATCTGTGCCACTCTAATACATCCTTTCCTGACTTCCGCTGCCATCTAAACTTTGTTTAATAATCAAACTGTGTTTCTTTTACCGGTAAAATGTGGCATCTTCTATTTAGCTACGTAATTTGTCATAAAACCTGACTGGAGGACAGAAGACTCTGGCTGACTTCCATTCCAGTTACAGGACCCACGGTGGTCATCAGACACAGGTTGTGATCAGAAAAATTGAGGGCTGGAAGGGCTCTTACAAAAGGTTGCCAATCTTCTATAAGCTTGAAGGCAGGAGACGGTTGTTAACGTCAAACTTTCTCAGCTGGTTGTTCCGTCTTCCTCTGATGATTCAGGCCTGTGACTCCCCCACAGTGCCTCGGAGACACCCTAAGGCCACCAGCCACGGGCTGCAGAAGACACGGGGGACCGTGCTGACTCCAGAAAACATTCGCATTTGTCTGTGTCCCACAGAGGTGGAGCATATTTTGTGTACAATATTCGGTTCCAGAGGCGGAAAAGTTTGGATTTGAGTTGGAGTTTTAGAGATGAGTAAGTCATCAGCCCTATGAAGCACACGGTTTAGACCACACTTGTGATCATTCATTGTAGTTTTTCACACCTTGCACAGAGCTGTTAAGATCTTGTGAGCGGTTCGCACTTGGAATAACTCACATATGGTTTAAAAGGTCTGAGAGATTTGACTGAGGGCTTCAGCTACGCTCCAGTCTCCCCTGCATCTCTCGCTGAGCCTGGCTGAGCACCACCCCCTCTGCCTCCACAGTTCCCTGGACACCCCACTTGGGTTGCCCACGTGCACCTCCAGCTGAAGAGCCTCCCCGTGGGTCTCCGAAGCATCTGTGCCATCCTGCAAGCTGGGAAGCTTGGAGTCATCCCCCTTTGCTCCCCTTCATCCCCAGCCAACAGGTCCCCAAGCCCCTTGGGCGCTGGATCAGAAACACGACGCGGGTGCTACCCCTGACTATTTCAGGCTTCCTCCTGCGGCAACGTGCCCACTGGCCCCCTGCTTCCAGGCTTCACCTCTTCCTCCCGCTGCTCTTCCTGAGAGTCCTTCTTCTTGAGACCAATCTGCTGAAAGGCTTTCAAAAGATCGAATTCAAGCTCTCCAGGGGAGCACACAATGCCCTCGAGCACCTGAACATCATGCTAACCTGGCGTCCCTTCTCCCACAGCCCTCACGTGCTCAATGCGCGAGCCCCACTGAGTTGCACTTCAGGCCTTGGCCATGAGCATGCTTTGCACCTAGCATGTACCCCTTATCCACATGGTAAACTCACTCATCCCTTGAGGCCTTCCTATAAAGTTTTCTCAACTCCCCCAACAGCCACACATCTCAGAGCCCTTATATAATGTTTTGCCTTCACGCATCTATGTGTCCCCTACTAGTCTCTGAGCTCCTGGGGGGATTGGAGGTGGGGGGGTGGGGGGGGCACGAAACTCATGCCCAGGGCATGCCATCTAGCATACATCTAGCCATACACATGGCCTGGCCTGATAAATCAGGTCTGTCCATGCAGATTTAACCAGTTCCATTATGGCTGAGACAGGGGAAGAGAAGAGAGCCCCTGAAAACAAGATATCACTTACTAAGCTTTTGTACCAGGGGTCAGATTCTGTGTCGGACCCTTCCTACATCAACTTCCTGGATCCTCACGACAGCTCCGTGAAGATAACAGTATTTTCATACGTTACGGGAAACCACATCCATAGCATACTGAGCCTCAGAGAAGCCAAGTCTCTTGCCCACGGCCCAAAGTCTGGACTCTTAGCTACTGCACTGGCAAAGCAATGGTTCCAGAATGCATCCTTTCATATCCAACAGTGGTGGTGTGGACTCGGCTCAGGGCTAAGTGCTCTTGGGGAACTTTTTACAGTTTAGGGGTAGCTGGGGGTGCAAGAGCATGTTGGCTGGGCAGGAACACTCAAAGAGCCATTTTCGTTTGGACTGGCATTCTGATTGGTTGAACAGTTTCTTTCCATCTTGGGCCCCATCTGTTGATTACCAGCTGCCTTGTAAGTGCCCACAAAGTCCACCTACAAAGCAGAGACATCCAGGGCCCTGGTGATCCAGCCAGACGACCAATTATTAAGTTCAGGTTGGCGTTGGAGGTGTCCTGGGCCGTGGCGACCAGAAACTTCCCTAGAAACTTGACATTCAGTGACAAAAATGGCTTTGGAGGGGCGCCTGGCTGGCTCAGTCAGTTAAGCATCCGACTTCGGCTCAGGTCATGATCTCACGGTTCATGAGTTTGAGCCTCACACTGGGCTCTTTGCTGTCAGCACAGAGACTGCTTTGGATCTTCTGTCCCCCTCTCACTCTGCCTCAGAAACACTCTCTCACACACTCTAAATATATATGTTTATTTATTTATTTTTTAAATGGCTCTGGATTGTTTGGGCAGGACCCATCCAAAAATACATACCAAAGGACCACGCCCCCCCCCCCCCCCCCCCAAAATCTGGCTCCTCGACGGACCCAAGTACGGGGCTTAGGCAGCTCCTGGCTGGATACGTGCCAACCCACCTGTCTCCAGAGCCCCTCTCCACTCCTCCACAACTTAATAACGCTCCGGATCTATTCTGGGCCACGCTCATTTCCCGTGGTGGAAATTAGGTTTTGACCGCGTTCCTCTCACATTTAATCTGTTCATTCTAATTACAGCCAGTGGCTTCAGCTCAAGGAGGACTCTTCCTGAGGTATGCGGACGATTCTGTGGGAACAGGAGGCCCCTCAGAAGCCCCTCCCTCGCTCTCTTTTTTGCACCTCCTGCTGAGGCAGGACTGCATGGAATTTGTTGCTGACCCTGGCCTTTCACTGTCACTCCATACAGGCTGGGCACGGAAGCCGCACTCTGGCCACGATTTGCTAGCCAAGGGGACACCTAGTGTTGGAAGGGACAAAATACAACAAGAGGTGTTCAGAATATTCTTTCTTTTTCTTTTTTTTTTTTTAGCAGTTTTATCAAAGTATGATGGACATATAAACATTGCATAGGTTTAAGGTATACAGCTTGATGTTTTAAAATGCATACATTGTGAAATGATCACCCAAATCAAGCCAATTAACATATCCATTGTCTCCATATAGTTCCAGTTTCTTTTTGGGTTTGTATTTGGGGGTAGGGGCACGGGGATGGGAATCAAGATCTGCTCTCTTAGCAAATTTCGAGTATACAAAACAGTATTGTTAACTACAGTCACCTTGCTGTGCATAGGATCCCCAGAACTCATTCATTGCCAATGGTAAAACTTTGTAGGCTTTCAGGTTAAGCATATTCTTTTGAGTCTCATTTTTCTCCATTTATCTTTCAGGGTTTATAAACTGTATCACTGAAGGTCAAATGCTGCAGATCGGAGCCTCACTACATTTTTTAATCTGGCATTTCTAGGGAAACTGGCCTTCTTCTCCCTCTTAGCTGCATTGGGTCTATGGGTGCATATTTAAAAACAAAATTCTTATTTTCAAAGTTCTTTGTCATCATCCCCCAAAAGTATTTTCAAGCATCTCTAATTTGAGGGGCGGGGTTAGCATTTGGCAAAATGGAGGCCGCCAGAGGTGGGGGAAAGAGGCTCAGCCAGCAGGTGGGGGACTAGATTCTGGTCCCTGCTCTGCCCTCTTGAACATGCCCATCAAAGCAAGTCATTGACCTCTGTGAGCCTCGGTCTCCTGAGCTGACCAATAAAGAACTTGAACTACAGAATCTTGAAGGTTCCTTCCAGCTGTAAGACTGTATAAATGTATGAGAGGCAATGGATTGTTATTGAGACCTCATGGGAGCTAGAGGCTAAAGGAGGAAGAAAATTAGAATGTGTCCTGATCACCTTTCTGGTATGTGAGCACTAGTTATTTAGGGCACAGGAGAATTAGCTGAAGGGTCCTCCAGTCCCATTTTGCAAGCCCGTCTATGAATTATTCATGCCTTACATGCAGCATAAAACTGGAGTGAGTAATTGCAGGTTTGACTTCCGAGAGGAGATAAACACAGGGAGGGAATGTTGTTTGCTAGAGAGCGTAGAACAGGCTTTTCAGACGGAAAGGGACTTTATAGATTATCTAGTCCACAGCCATCCACTTCCAGACAAAGAAAGCAACACTCAGACTGACTTCAGAGATGGGATCAAGATCACACAGCTAGTTCCTTGCAGAGTCGGGACGCTGCACTGATGGAAAAGAAGCTCGTGGCATTCACAAGCCAACCCATCCAATGGTAGCGAGACTGCTTTCCATGTCAATGTTTGCAAGAGGCACATGACACCAGGTAAAACGGTGACAAATGTTCAAAGTCATTGCTCTGTGCACACGTAAGTCACAAGCAGACCCCAGATGTCCTTGAGAGAGAAGAGAGAACTGGTCCCAGGAAAGGGGAAAGATAATTCTGAGGAAGCTATTTATCTCTCAGATATGGAGCCTGTCCGAGGATGATCGGCCCTGCCTTCCTGAATCTTGGGCCAAGTAACAAAATGTTCCATTTGCAATTTTTCTAATGGTGATGTTGAACATGAAGAATTACAATATCACTAAATTTTCTCCCCAAGTTTTTGCATACTGAAAAGAGGTCAACTTTACCAGCCTCATGTCTTTTCATCGTCCTCCTTCCCCACCGCCCTCCAACCTCAACGCTGGCCTCCCTGTGGGTCCCAGAACCTGGCGGCCCTGGTCCTGGGTCCTGTGCCTCAGCCCTCCTGCACGGATGCTTCCCCGCCTGGCATGCTTGTCTGCTGGGATCCACCGGACTCATTACTCCGCCTCCTTCAAGTCTGCTCAAATGTCGGCTTTGCAGGAGATCTTCCTTGATCACCCTGTAATTTAGGGGGCCACCCCACTCCTAGCCTCCTCACTTTGCTCTATTTTCCCTAGCACTCACCACCACCAACCCTCATACTGTCACCGTCACCCTCTAGTTTGCAAGGTGCTTGAGGGAAAGGGCTCTGATTTGTTGTGTTCTCTGTGGATCCCAGGGCCCTAGTACAGCGTCTGGCACACGGTAAGAGTTTCATAAATGCTCTCTGAGTGCATGCAAGCTTTTACCTGCTTCCTGTTTTCTGTCCCTCCTTTCCTCTGCCTCCAAACCGTAGCCTCTCTCCTAGACCTGGAAGTGTTTGACCTGCCTACTTGTCCTCTGAGGAAGCCAGAAAGGTTAGGTGAATTGTCCAAAGTCATGGAACCAGGACTTGACCTTGAATCTTTTGTTGACCCCCAGCCCAGGGCTCTTCCCATAGCCCTGAGTTTCCCGGGGGGATGCCTCCCTTCCCCACCTGGCCCTGGATTTCTCTGCTGGACATGCGTCCTCACAGCTCGTTTGAGCAATGCTCCATCCTGCCTCTGCCACTAGCTGGACATGTGGCTTTGGCCAAGCTATTTATCTCCCCTCTGCCTTGGGCTTCTCGTTGTTCAAGGGGAGTATGTGCCTTATAGGATTTTCCAAAGGATTGACTAAGCACAGATCCCCCCCATAATGTGAAGTGACCCTCTGCTGCTTTCTTTCCCTTTTGTTGGCTTCTGAGGACCAAGGAATTAAAAAAAAAAACAAAAACAAAAACATTATGTTTCTCGAAGTCTCCTCTGTTGCAAGGCTAAACTCCTCACAGAGACTGTAGAAATACTTAGGGAGTAAAGCAAATGGGAAAGGACAGATGGCAGGGGGAAAAGCCTCTACCTCATGGGGCCATGTCCTGGACAGGGCTGGCCCACGGCTTCAGGCTCCTGAGCCTGATGTCCCCATTAAAACTGATGATGAGACCATCAGGGAACTACAAATCAAAACCACACTGAGAAACCACCTCACGCCCATCAGAGTGGCTACAACGAACAAATCAGGAGACTATAGATGCTGGCGAGGATGTGGAGAAACGGGAACCCTCTTGCCCTGTTGGTGGGAATGCAAACTGGTGCAACCGCTCTGGGAAACAGTGTGGATGTTCCTCAAAAAATTAAAAATAGACCTACCCTAAGACCCAGCAATAGCACTGCTAGGAATTGACCCAAGGGATACAGGAGTGCTGATGCATAGGGGCGCTTGTACCCCAATGTTTATAGCAGCGCTTTCAACAATAGCCAAATTATGGAAAGAGCCTAAATGTCCATCAACTGACGAATGGATAAAGAAGATGTGGTTTATATATCCAATGGAATATTACTTGGCAATGAGAAAGAATGAAATCTGGCCATTTGCAGCAACCTGGATGGAACTGGAGGGTATTATGCTAAGTGAAATAAGCCAGGCAGAGAAAGACAGATACATATGTTTTCACTCATATGTGGATCTTTAGAAACTTAACACAAGACCATGCGGGAAGGGAAGGGGGAGAAAAAGTTACAGAGAGGGAGGGAGGCAAACCATAAGAGACTCTTAAAAACTGAGAACAAACTGAGGGTTGATGGGGGATGGAAGGGTGGGGAGGGTGGGTGATGGGCATTGAGGATGCCCACCTGTTGGGATGTGCACTGGGTGTTGTATGGAAACCAATTTGACAATAAATTATATTTTAAAAACAAAACAAAACAAAACAAAACAAAACAAAAATTGATGCTGAAAATGAGCAAAGCCTCCAGGAAGCTAGATAAGGCAATATGGGACATAGTCTGTTCTTCTCAGGGATCAGTTTGTTGGCAAAATACCTGTTTCAAAAGTCATCTTAAAGGGGCAGGAATCATTATTTCATTAGAGACGAATGTAATGAGTATTTCCCCAACTCTGCTCTTTGGTATTTAAGAGAAAAAAAAAAAGGCAGGGGTGCTCTGTGATCTCAGTATAATTCATAAAACACCGGGTTTAAGAGCTATCCAATTGCATTTATGCAGGACTTTTCAGAGCCTTGATTATGTTTAAGTATGCTGTGGTTCTCCAAGAGGAACGGAGCTATACACACGCTAAAATATTTTCCCCATTTACTTGTACCCTTTTTTCCCCACATAGCAGTTCTTGCAATTAGTGTTCTATGGATCCCATTTGGGGGGAAATTCAGCTATAGACAAACTTCCTTATATGAAACCTAACTGCTAGGGCCACACAGATTCAATGGCTTGACCAAGATCAGTAGCTAATTAGCGGCACAACCAGGGCAAGAGGCTGCATCCTGGTGTGTTTTCTATGCTGTTTCGTCTACACAGCATTGAGGGTGGGAAGGCCTTGAAGTCAGAGCAGCTCTAGCGAGAGATCGGGCTATTTCCACTCAAGGAAATAAACTGGCATGGAGCATAACCACTGAGACAGACGTTTTAGAGACAAAGAATAAAAAATGCACAAGAGTGTGTGCGTTGTAGGAGCAAGATCACCAGCACTGAAAGATGTCTTCTTCCCCCAAAGCGGTTGAATAGTCCCGGAAAACCCCAGCCCTAGCCCTCTCCTGCGCTCACACATTCCCGGGAATAGTTAACCACAAACTGGGTCTGCATCAGTGGCGGCAGCATAGTATGTCTCAATGTAAAGAGGCAGAAAAATGGAGCCCAAAGATAGCCATGTGGCAATTCCCAGGACCTGTCGATGTCACTTCATGTGGCAAAGGGGACTTTGTGGGTGTTTAGGTTAATCCTGGGTTATCCGGGTGGGTCCTACACGCAGTCACAAGGGTCCTTACAAGAGGAAGGCAGAGGGAGATTTGACTACAGAGGGGAGAAGGCTCTGTGATAATGAAGAAGATCAAGAAGGAGGCATCGAGTCACAGAGTTGCAAAAGGCGAGGAAACAGATTCTCCCCTGGAGCATTCAGAGGGAAGCAGACCTGTCCACATCTCACTTAGGACTTCTGATCTCCAAAACTAGAACAGAACAAATTTGTGTTGTTTTAAGCCACTGTATTCGGGATGATTTAGGACAGCAGCGATAGAAATTTAATACATCAAAGAACTAGAATGTGTTATGCCAAGTAAAATAAGTCAGTCAGCGAAAGACAAATATCACGTGATTTCACTCATATGCATAATGTAAGAAACACAACAGATGAACATAGCAGAAGGGAAGGAAAAATAAGATCAAAACAGAGAGGCAGGCAAGCCACAAGAGACTCTTAAATACAGAGAACAGACTGAGGGGTGCTGGAACGGAAGTGGGTGGGGGGATGGGCTAAATGGGTGACGGGCATCAGGGAGGGCACTTGAGGGCACTGGGTGTTGTATGGAAGAGATGAGTCTCTGGGTTCTACTCCTGAAACCAATATGACACTGTATGTTAATGAACTTTAATTTAAATAAATAATTTTTTTTAAAAGGATAGAAAGAAAACTAATACATCAAGCTTAATGAGAACATCCCAGCTCACTCTGGGAAGGTTGTGCCACCCAGATAAGGTGACTGCAGGTAATGGCACACTGGGTGGTGTGACAGGTCAGGTGTGTGGCTCAGTCACCCCACAGTGCTGGCAGCCGCCCAGAGTTCTCCTCCGAGCATGGCCCCTGACATAGCTTCAGGTGGAAGGAGTTAAGCTTCCCTGTTCAGAGATAAGGACATCTTATCCTTCTATGGAGTCATTTATTTGTCCCTCTTGCAAAAAAGTAGGAGGTGACAGCTCGGTGACACCACACCACTGATGGTTTTCCTTGGCACAATCATGTTAACGCCATTGGGCAAAATGCAAGTCTAGCAAGTCAGGTCTGCCTGGAACAGGATACACTTGCTTCCAAAGCATTTCAACATTTCCAGGGTGTATTTGTTCCCACACGTTCTGTGACACTTTTTGACGTCATTATCACTCCCGCATGGCCCGCACCGGCGCTTCATAATGTAACAGCTCAACATCGAATCTGAAGCCTAAGAAGCTATTTCGACGGAAGCCCTCAAAACCCAGCACGAGTTAGAAGGAATTTCTTACGGGCCAAGGCATCTGAAGAAGCATCTCCGTGATATCGGTCATTTTGTGCATTGAAAATAGGGTCTTGGGCAACACTTATTAAGTGGGTTAAACCCCAGCTGTGTGATACCATTGCTACAGGCTGCTCTGTTTTCTTGCGACTTCCCAGAGTGGGTAGGGAGGGGAGGGCAGGTGTCTAAGGCGACCATCTGTGATGCCAGCAGCAAACCAAAAAACCTGAGCCACAGGTTGAGTTATCCAAGCACCATACAAGTCACCAGGGCTAGACACGGGTTTGAACAAAATGGGAAAAGTTACACTGACCCCCCCTAGATTTAATCCCCTTGCCAGACAGAGGGTAAAGACAGGGGGATGGGACGTCACAGCCGCAGCCTTCATGACACTATTTCAGCCTTTTTCTTACTTCTCTTTCAGGATGGACAAATCCACGAAACCCTACAGGCTGCGCAGAAATAAGATTGCTACAGGCCCCCAGGTCTGGGAACTGCCGTCGGAATTGAGGGTGTTGAGTTGTACAGCTTAAACCTCTTAACTCAGGAGCCCGAGACTGGGTTTTGGAAGCACTGGAATTCTCTTCCTGCCAAGCAGATCTGTGGGAGTCTCATGTGAAATTCTCCTTGTCACTCAAGGGCAATGAATGGAGAATGTTACAGAGCCAGGCTGCCAGGGTTTGAATTCCAGCTCTACCATTTACCAGCTGTGTGACTGTGGCCAGCTATTTAAACATCTCTGCCTCAGTTTCTGCTTCTGTGAAAAGATTAAAAAAAATAAATAAATAAAGCGACCTACCTCAAAGTGCTGTGGTGATCTTGAGATGGGGTTAGTATGTATCAATGTCCCAATTGCTCCTGGAAAAGAAAATTCAGTAAAGGTTTGCTCATCTTCCATAATAAAATAATAGCCAAGGAATAACATAAAAGGTCGTTCACTGAATGACCCATTTTTTTAAGCTTATTTATCTGTTTTGAGAAAGAGAGAGAGAGAGAGAGAGAGAGAGAATTCCAAGCAGGCACCACACTGTCAGCACAGAGTCCAACATGGGGCTTGAACCCACGAACCATAAGGTCATGACCTGAGCCGAGATCAAGAGTCAAGTGCTTAACCAACTGAGCCACCCAGGTGCCCTGAATGACCAAATTAAAAAAATTTTTTTTAGGGGCTCCTGGGTGGCGCAGTCGGTTAAGTGTCCGACTTCAGCCAGGTCACGATCTCGCGGTCCGTGGGTTCAAGCCCCGCGTCGGGCTCTGGGCTGATGGCTCAGAGCCTGGAGCCTGTTTCCGATTCTGTGTCTCCCTCTCTCTCTGCCCCTTCCCCGTTCATGCTCTGTCTCCCTCTGTCCCAAAAATAAAAAAAAAATTAAAAAAAAAAAAACGTTGAGAAAAAAAAATTTTTTTTAGCATTTATTTATTTTTGAGAAAGAGAGAGACAGAGAATGAGCAGGAGAGGGGCAGAGAGATAGGGAGACACAGAATCCGAAGCAGGTTCCAGGCTCTGAGCTGTCAGCACAGAGCCCGATGTGAGGCTCGAACTCACAAGCTGTGAGATCATGACCTGAGCTGAAGTCGGATGCCTAACTGACTGAGCCACCCAGGCACCCCAGCTGAATGACCAAATTTTAAAATCGATAGTTTCTATAATCTTTATATTATGATCAGAAGGGCTGGCTGTTGTAACGGATCACTGCCCAGTTTTGTTGATTTAACACGATAGAACCTCCTTTCTCAGGGCAAATCTAAAGCACGTGTCCTTGATCAGCAGGCAGCTCTCCAGGGACCAGGCTTCCTTCCATCATGTGACTCCACATAATCCACATATGGCTCCAAGGTTGCCCTAGCTCTGCCCTACATCAGAACCAGTCAAAGCAGGACATGGGAGGAAGGACAAGGGAAGTTTTGTGGGCCTGGCCTACAAGCGGAACCTCTCAAGTGCCCACAATCCTTTGGCCAGAACCCAGCCTATATACCCACCTGCAAGGGAGGTGGGCAGCTTAACAGCTGGCATTCCCTACCATGCTTCATCAGAAGACATATATGAGAGGATTCCATTGCCTTCAAACAATCATCCCCCCATATCTGAATTTAGTTTTGGTTTCTAGTTGGGTTTTAGTTTCTCCCTAGCCACTCAAAGTTCAATATATATCAGGGATTTCTGGGCTTCAGATATGCTCTGGGGAATGAGAATCCCCTATATATTTCAAAGTACAAGTGCTGACGCTTTCTCAAGTGTCAGGATTTTATAAATGATGAGCTGGATTTTCTCTCTTGCAATAACATATTTTCAGCTTCATCCATTGCCTTTTGGTATCCCCTGATTCACAGGTTTGTTAAAATATTTCATCAAAGGAGTAGCTGGCTTCTAGTTTATGCAAAAGAAAAGACTCACAGAATCTAAAATGCGAAACACACAAGAAACTGACATTCAGTAGCATTGGCTACAAAGTGGCTGCTGTAAAACAACTACTTTTTAAATCACAAGGCAAGTCCTAAATTGTAACCAAAACTATAAAGCAGACTTAAAAGCTGTGGAAACTACCAAAAGCACCACGACTTATTCTTGACTTTACAAACTGCTCATTTATATTGTATTTTTATAAATGCCTTTTTTTTTTTAATGCCAACACTTTGGTTTCAAACAGGGAGCAATAGACATATATAGATTTGGTAGGGGGTTGCAGAAAGATTCAACATGAAGTGGTAAAACCTTTCAAAGTAGTGATGCTTAAAGGTATTAGTACAAAATACTGGGGGGCCTCCATCAGTCAAATATCAGATTCCATTTCAGCTCAGGTCATGACCTCATAGTTCATGGGTTTGAGCCTTGCATCAGGCCAAGTACTGACAGCATGGAGCCTGCTTGGGATTCTGTCTCTCCCTCTCTCTGCTCCTCCCCTGCTCATGCACTCTCTTTCAAAATAAATAAATAAACTTAAAAAAAAAAAAAGACTGTCTGTTTGATGAGTGCCTAAAATTCAATATATCCACACCATAAGTACAAAAGTGTAAATGAAGAAGCAAAATGGTAAAATAGGTTTTTTTAAAAGTTGAAATAGAGGTAAGGAAAAAAAAACAAGCTAGGAAGGAACAGGGAAAACTATATAACATACTAAAGTTTGTCTATTACTGGCTAGAAATTACCAATGAAGGGTTATAGAGTATTTAAGAAATTTGAAGAACATTCCTAAAACTGCTATTTGAAAAAAGTCAAACCAAAATGGGCACTCTAGCTGAAAAGTTTCCATATAAAGCTCTGAAATAGTTCCCAGTGATAAAATATGCTTTACTAGATCCTAAATATATTTATTCATAAGAGAGCTAAAGTGATCTATGATTGTTAGCCTTCAAGAAATTGAATCTTACTTCAATACTGCTAGACAGAACGCACAAAACTGAAAAACAGTTAAATCATTCCAGAAAAATGTTTTCTATCTTTTTAATTTTTTTAAGTTTATTTATTTTTGAGAGAGAGACAGAGCATGAGCAGGGGAGGGGCAGAGAGAGAGAGGGGGAGACACAGCATCTAAAGCAGGCTCCAAGCTCTGAGCTCAGTACAGAGCCTGATGTGGAGTTCAAACTCAACAGCCATGAGATCATGATGTGAGCTGAAGTTAGACATTTAACCGACTGAGCCATCCAGGCACCCCGAAAACCTTTTGCTATTAGTCATTTCTATTCAATACGAAAGACAAATTTAGTAAATCAGCAAATCTAAGTTCAGTGAATTCATCCAAATATGGTCAATTCAATGGGCTCACCATTAGGCAAGTTTTATTTCCACAAAAAAAATTTGGAAAATCATCTTTCAATGCATTTACCTAACATCAACCAGACATCCACTCCATAACTTCACAAATGAAAGATACCTGATTACAGTGGGGCAAATCACTTTTTGTATGAACTGACCATAATTTAGGAGCAATTAGTTTGCTCCCATCTCAGCCCCGAGCTCTCATGCATTAGGTATTTAGAATGCCTCCTTCAGGGCCGCTAGGTGGCTCAGTTGGTTAAGCGTCCGACTTTGGCTCAGGTCATGAACTCACAATTCATGAGTTCAAGCCCCGCGTTGGGCTCTGTGCTGATGGCTCAGAGCCTGGAGCCTGCTTCAGATTCTGTGTCTCCCGCTCTCTCTCTGCCTCTCCCCTGCTTGTGCGCTTGCTTGCCTCTCTCTCTCTCTCAAAAATAAAGAAACATTAAGAAAAAAAAAAAAAAGAATGCCTCCCTTAAAACGAGGGGGTGGTGGCTGAACTACCAAAATGTGAACAGGATACTGCCGCCACCAAGGCAAAAAATGGGTCCATGTGTCACCCTTATTAGAATCATATAGCCTCAGACATTCATTTCCTGCTTTTATTAGTTTCCTAGGACTGTGGTAATGAATTATGGTAAACTGGGTAAGACAACTGAAATGTATTCTTTCACAGTTCTGGAGGTTAGAAGTCTAAGGTCAAGGTGTCGGCAGGGCTGTGCTCTAATCTGTCTTATGCCTTTCTCTTGGCTTCTAGTCCTGCCAACGGTCCTTGGCATGGCTTGCTTTGAGGTTGCATAATTCCAGTCTCTGCCTGTGTCACACGGTGTCCTCCCTGTGTCTTCATATGACCTTAGAGGACAACAGTCATATTGGATTAAGGGCCCTCAACTTAACTAATTACATCTACAATGATCCTATTTCCAAATAACCTTAGGACTGAGGGGGCAGGACTCCAGCAAATCTTTCTGGAGGATACGTTTCAACCTGTAACACTGCCTTTGCCCTCACTTCCCAGACATGGATGGTCAATGACTATCATTTTAGGCAATCTCTCTCATGTCCTTTGTGATTTCTCCTCTTCTAATTTATTTAAACAATAACTTTAGGGCTGGGTGGCTCTGTCGGTTAAGTGTCTGACTTTAGCTCAGGTCATGATCTCACGGCTCATGGGTTGGAGCCCCATGTTAGGCTCTGCACTGACAGCTCAGAGCCTGGAACCCGCTTCAGATTCTGTTTCCCTCTCTCTCTCTCTGTCCCTCCCCTGCTCATGCTCTCTCTCAACACTTGGCTAATACAAAAGCAGTTTGGGCTAAATTAAACTTTGTAAAATCTCTCACTAAAATCCTGGCTAAAATAGAACATATAATTTTCTCCCTTTCTCATCTTCTTATTTTTTCTAAACAGCTTCACTGGTCTCAGCAACTTATAGTTCATATCTTCTAGAATAATTCCAAGTTAGTGTAATTTTATTCTTTTTCAGTAAAACTGGTATAGAAATCCCTTAAATGCAATATAATTGTGTTTCTTAAGGTTTATTGAGCAAATAAGTTCACAAATTTAAAAAAAAAAAAAGCCTATGTCAGGAGTCCTAATTTGGAGATCAGAAAATTTGTCACTGATAGAGATTAAAAAGCAAGAGTGTGGTGAAAACTTAGACAGGAGGCTGTGTAGGAGGGTACTGACCTCTATAGGAAAGTCTAGGATGTGAGGGAGAAAGCAGGGATGGGGCTAGTGGAACATCCAACCTCTCTCTCTGTGGGTACCACACCACTGACAGGAAGGACACCATGATTTCAGAATAATTTAGTTCTTAGTGGAAACTGTCCCTCCTCCTATTCTTCCTGGTAACTAAGTTTCTGAAGAAGGAACTTGAGAGGTGCTTGGGTGGCTCAGTCGGTTGAGTGTCTGACTTCGGCTCAGGTCATAATCTCACAGTTCGTGGGTTTGAGCCTTGCATCCGGCTCTGTGCTGACAGCTCGGAGCCTGGAGCCTGCTTCAGATTCTGTGTCTCCCTCTCTCTCTGCCCAACCCCCCCACCCCGCCCCACTCACCCTTGTGTGCGCTTTCTCTCACTCTCTCTCAAAAATAAACAAACATTAAAAAGAAGGAGGAGGAGGAGGAGGAGAAGGAGGAACAGGAACTTGGAATCAAGACTAGAATAGCACTGGCAGACAAAAGGCCCATCAGCTGAGAAGACGACAGCAAGAAGGGTGAAGCCGGGTCAGAACATGTACACAATCCTGGTTCCAGGTTTGCCTTCTGATGCACCACGAGAGCTGGGGCCTGGCCAAAAGATCTCAGTGTCTAGTTTCCCAGGACAAGCTAGGTTTCAAGAGGATACAGAATGAAGAACAATTCAAGATATGCTACAAGAGAAGAGAGTTTTCTCTCAACAGAGAGACTGCAGGAAAGAAACCTAAGTGATAAAGAAAGGAAAAGGGAGAAAAACAGATCCATGATGTGAGACAGCCATTCTGGGTCCCTGAATTTGCAACAGAAAAGGAAGAAACAGCTACCAGGGAGTCTGAGGGTCAAATCTCTACTGAGCATTAGCTAGGTACCAGGAACTGCATTAGAAAACTCTGGATATAAATAGAAACAGATAAGGTATGTGGAGTTTACTGTCAGACTTACAAACAAGTAATGATATGACAAGATAATTACTATACTGGAGGTATGATGAAAGGGCAGTGACAGAGGTATGTTAAGCATCTGTTTGGAGCCTCTCAGAAGGCATGTCTGAGCAGTTGTTACAGAAGAAAAAGCACTTGCTTGAGTGACAGAAAAAGGAGGAGTATTCTCAGTAAAGAGTCAGTGTTGGTGTTGCAGGTCAGTGTTGGTGAAGCACTGTGAAGCACAGACTGTGAGATTGAGAGAAGCTCAGCGGGGCCTCTTTGAAGGCTGTGGACACCATGGAAGTGATTTTATACTTTGTCCTAGAGCCAGTTGGGAGCCATTGGTGAATTCTGGTGAGGGAGGCAGCATTTCCTGATTTGTGGGACAGAAAGATCTTTCTGGAAAACTGCCAAATTCATTCTACCAGGGCAGCATTATCCTCATGCCAAAACCAGACAAAGACACTACAGAAAAAGAAAACTACAGGCCAATAACTCTGAATAACATGGATGCAAAAATCCTCAACAATTTATTAACAACCCAAATTCAACAATACATTAAAAGGATCATTCACCATGATCAAGTGGGATTTACTCCAGGGATGCTAGGATGGTTCAATATTTGTAAATCAATCAATATGATGCATCACATTAGCAAGTAAAAACCATATGATCATCTCAATAGATGCAGACAAAGCATCTGACAAAATACAACATCAATTCGTGATAAAGTCTCAACAAAGAGGGTTTAGAGGGAACATACCTCAACATAACAAAGGCCATATATGAAAAACCCACAGCTAATATCATACTCAAAGCTGAAAAACTGAAAGCTTTTCCTCTAAGATTAGGAATGTCACTCTCAGGGATCAAGAATGTCCACGCTCACCACTTTTATTTAGCATAGTACTAGAGGTCCTAGCCACAGCAATCAGACAAAATAAATAAATAAATAAATAAATAAATAAATAAATAAATAAATGGTATCCAAATTTGTAAGGAAAAAGGAAAAATGTCACTATTTGCAGATGACATGATACTATATAGAGAAAATCCTAAAGACTCCACCAGAAAACTATTAGAACCGATAAATGAATTCAGTAAAGTTTCAGGGTAAAAAAACAAATATACAGAAATCTGTTGCATTTCTATACACTAATAATGAAGTAACAGAAAGAGAAATTAAGAAAACAATGTCATTTACAATTGCACCAAGAAGAATGAAATACCTAGGAATAAGTTTAAACAAGAAGGTGAAACACCTATGCTCTCAAAATTATAAGACACTGATGAAAGAACTTGAAGATGATACAAACAGATGGAAAGATATACCATGCTCATGGAATAGAAGAATCCATATTGTTAAAATGTCCATACCACCCAACACAGTCTACAGATTCAATGCAACCCCTATTGAAATACCAATAGCATTCATTAATCACAGAACTAGAAAGAATAATCCTAAAATTTGTATGGAACCACAAAAGACTTCAAATGGCCAAATCTATGTGGTGACAGATGATGACTGCACTCATCATAGGGAGCACTGAGTTATGTATAGAATGGTCAAATCACGGGGTGCCTGGGTGGCTCAGTCAGTTGAGCGTCTGACTTCAGCTCAGGTCATGATCTCACGGTTTGTGGGTTCAAGCCCCACGTCAGGCTCTATGCTAACAGCTCAGAGCCTGGAGCCTGCTTCAGATCCTGTGTCTCCCTCTCTCTCTGTCCCTCCCCAGCTCATGCTCTGTGTTATAAATAAGTGTTAAAAAAAATTAGAAAAAAAAAAAGTATTGTCAAATCACTATGATGTTCCTGAGAGAGAACAAAGCTGTAGGTATCACAATCCCAAATTTTGAGATATACTACAACACTATAGAATCAAAACAGTTTGGTACTGACATAAAAACAGACATTTGGCTCAATAGATCAGGACAGAGAGCCCAGAAATAAACTCATGCATGTATAACCAATTAATCTACGACAAAGGAGGCAAGAACATAAAATGGGGAAAATACAGTCTGTTCAATAAATGGTGCTGGGAAAATTAAACAGCGACATGCAAAAGAAGGACAGCTTTCTCACACCATACAAAAAAATGGATTAAAGACCTATATGTGAGACCTGAAACCATAAATTCCTGAAAGAAAATATAGGCAGTAATCTCTTGGAACATTGGCCTTAGCAACATATTCACGGATAGGTCTCCTAATGCAAGGGAAACAAAAGCAAAAACAACTATTGGGACTATGCCAAAATAAAAAGCTTTTCCACAACAAAGGGAACATTAACAAAAGAAAAAGGCAACTTAGTGAATGGGAGAAGATATTTGCAAATAACATATCTGATAAGAGGTTAATATCAAAATACGTAAAGAATTCATACAACCTAACACCAAAGAAACAATCCAATTAAAAAATGGGCAGGGGCACCTGGGTGGCTCAGTCAGTTAAGCATCCAACTCTTGATTTTGGCTGAGGTCATGATCTCATGGTTCATTCTCATACTCCACTGAGTGTGGAGCCTGCTTGGGATTGTCTTTCTCCTTCTCTTTCTGCTCCCCTGCCCCCCCCCCCAACCCGCTCTACAACATAAAAAGAAAAAGAAAAAGAAGGCCATTGCATCTGAAATAAGGTTTTGGCAGTGGGATTGGGTGCTGAGGGGTGGTTAAAGGGCAGGGGTGAATATATTTGAGAAAAAAAATGAAAAAAAAATAATGAATAATGAACCCAGGTGCTTGGGAAGTGGGGAAAGGAAGCCCCTGCAACATTGCTCTTAACTCTGTTTGGGCAGCCGCAGGCAGTTACAATTCACTGAGATGTGAAACAGAAGTCGGCAATATAGGAATGTATTCATGCATGTTGAGGAAGATGATGGATCCAGTCCTGAAATGCTAAGTGGGACTGATCTGCCCAAGGGACATCTAGATGGAAATGACACATCTGGAGTCAAGGAGAAAAGTCTCCAGGGAAAGAAAGAGATGCTTTAGCATGATGAGCATGTGTGGGTACAGTTGAAAACATGGTTGTGAGTGAAATCACTCAAGCTGAATAGGAAGAGTATTTAAAAAAACCCTAAATCAAATACAAATCAAAACCACACTCAGATATCACCTCACGCCAGTCAAAGTGGCCAAAATGAACAGATCAGGAGACTAGAGATGCTGGAGAGGATGTGGAGAAACGGGAACCCTCTTGCACTGTTGGTGGGAATGCAAATTGGTGCAGCCACTCTGGAAAACAGTGTGGAGGTTCCTCAAAAAATTAAAAATAGACCTACCCTAGGACCCAGCAGTAGCACTGCTAGGAATTTACCCAAGGGATACAGGAGTACTGATGCATAGGGGCGCTTGTACCCCAATGTTTATAGCAGCACTCTCAACGATAGCCAAATTATGGAAAGAGCCTAGATGTCCATCAACTGATGAATGGATAAAGAAATTGTGGTTTATATACACGATGGAGTACTACGTGGCAATGAGAAAGAATGAAATCTGGCCCTTTGTAGCAACGTGGATGGAACTGGAGAGTGTGATGCTAAGTGAAATAAGCCATACAGAGAAAGACAGATACCATATGGTTACACTCTTATGTGGATCCTGAGAAACTTAACAGAAACCCATGGGGGAGGGGAAGGAAAAAAAAAAAGAGGTTAGAGTGGGAGAGAGCCAAAGCATAAGAGACTCTTAAAAACTGAGAACAAACTGAGGGTTAATGGGGGGTGGGAGGGAGGGGAGGGTGGGTGATGGGTATTGAGGAGGGCACCTTTTGGGATGAGCACTGGGTGTTGTATGGAAACCAATTTGACAATAAACTTAATATATTGAAAAAATAAATAAATAAATAAATAATAACAATAAAAAATAAAAAATAAAAAAACCCTACATCACGGGGGACAGAATCCGAGGAACATTCATATTTAAAGGACAGGTGGAGGTAAAAAGAAAAATCCACAGGAGAGACTGAAAAGAGCTCAGAAATAACAGGAAGACCAGGGAAGCATTGTCACAAAAACCAAGTGAGGAAGGAGCTTCAAGAAGGAGGGTGTCACCTGCACCCAATGCCAAAAGAAGTCAAATGTCCATTGGATTTCAGCACCAACATGCAAAGGACAGTTTTACTGGGGCCGTGAAAACAGAAGCAGGATTTTGCAGGGGTTACAAGTGAAAGGGCAGAAGAGACCATTAGCAGAGCCCATCTTGCTAGGTGCTTGGCTAAGAAGCTGAGAGAAAGAGAGCTACGAAGAAAAGCAGAAGCAGGAGAGGGTTCATTGCTGTTGCTTGTTTGTTTCAGGACACGGACATTTTGAGTGATTTTTTTATGTTAAGGGGAAGGAGTTAGTGAGGAGAGATGGACAAGATAGAAAAAGAAGGGGTGACCAATGGAGCAAATTCTTAGAGGCAGGAAGTTGATGGGAGTCAGAAAACAGTGGCCAGGCAAGAAGCAAAGAAGTGAGTCCCCGAGAGGACTAGGGGCTCCTCATCGCAGGGCTGGGAGGAGGTGAGAAGGAATGTTAACACAGGACTGTGTGTGGACAGAGAACAGAGGAGCAGAGGGTTCTTTTTGGCATTAACTACTTTCCTTGTGAAGTAAGACACCAAGACATCTCCAGCAAAAAGGGTGTAGACCCTACACTGTTGAGCAAGTCTGGAATAACCACCAAGGAGGCCAGCACACAAGTGTGAGCGTTGCTAAGCAGTCCTGAAGGTGCATCTGGGGCTGGATGTCATCAAAGTTGGGGTGGGGGGAGGGCGTCTGCAAGACTCAGTCAGTTAAGTGTCTGACTTTGGCTCAGGTCACAATCTCATGGTTCGTGAGTTTGAGGCCCGCATCAATCAGGCTCTGCACTGTTACTGGGATTTTCTCTGTCCCTCTCTCTCTGCATCTCCTCCTGCCCCCACTAAAAAAAAAAAGAAAAAATAAAGAAAAACTTAAAAAAAAAAGTTGGGGGGAGGGCCTCGATTCATGCTGTCCTGCGATTATTAGCATCACTCAGGACCCTGGTTTAACAGAACAAGATACAAACCTGGATTCACTCCGTGTTTGTTGGCCTGCCAAGAATAGGGGGCAGCTGGTAAGAGAACACTTGAATGAGGCAGCATGGAAAAAAGTATGGATAAGAAAGGGCTCATCGTGCCTGGAGAATGCAGAGGAGACCAGAAGAGTGTCTCGAGTGGGACGGGTGGCAATGCTTTTCTTCACAGCATGTGCCTGGGTTTACTTCACAATGAAGTCCTTCTCGACTGTTGTTCTCGTGCAGTTGGTACAGGTTCTGAGTGAGGAGAGACCGGTCGCTTTGGTTCACCCCTGCATCTCAGCACCGTGCACCGTCCCTAGAGCATAGCAGGTGCTAATGAAATCTTTGTGGAATGTGCGACGAGAGAGCCGGAAGGTGTAGGAGAGACTAGACTGTGGTCAGAGAGGCACTCGGACCCTCTCCCAGGTGGAATATTTCCAAGAGATGATGAGACCCAAGGAGGAGAAGCAGCAGTTGGTGGCTGAGGCGGAGTGGAAACAGAGAACCACGGAGGTAAAGGGGTGAACACACAGAGGCACCAGAGCCCCTGGGTCACATGATGCGACCGCACTTACGGCAGTCTAGAAGTGGTCTCGCAAAGAGAAGGTGGTCTTCTCTTGGCCCCGTGGCATGCGAGCCATGGGACGTGAGAGAATGAGCAACTCTATAGGACGTAGGCTCTCCAGACAAGAGCAAGATGTAGGACTTCCGGTGGCAAAGGGCAGAATGGAAAACGTTGGTGGGAAAGTCAGCAGGGCCACAGTGACCTACCGTGGAGAGAAGGGAGGACGAAGGAGTGGAGGTGGCTGGAGAGGAAGGGGATGACAGGCCAAGATTCACTCGGCTCACATTTCTGACCAGAACCGGACCCAGAAAGGATCTGAGTGTTGAGATCCACGCAGGCCCTGCGTGTGGAGGAGGCGCTAACAGCTGCTTGCATCTGGCGCTTAGAGCTGGTGGTGGCTGGAGGCAGAGCTTGTCAAAGGCAACAGCAAGTGTTAGGAGGGCTCACCCAGGGCCAAAGCGATCATCGTGAAGAGACACATTCTGTTCGCGGGCACATCTCAGTTTTAGGCACAAATTAACTGAAAATCCGCTATGACACAGCTGCTTCGTCTGTCAAAATTCCTCTGCAAATACTTTTCCTTCCACAAGAATATTCTGCATCAGGTCCGCCTTTGATATGGGCACATATATAATCACGTTTATGGTCCAACCCTAAACTTTTGTAACCAGATGCAAACATCTGGGTCAAAAGACAGGTATGCATGTATGTGTGTATGTGTGTATACACACACACATATACACACACATACACACACATATGATGGAGTATTACTCAGCAATCAAAAAGAACGAAATCTTGCCATTTGCAACTACGTGGATGGAACTGGAGGGTATTATGCTAAGTGAAATGAGTCAGTCAGAGAAAGACAAACATCATATGACTTCACTCATATGAGGACATTAAGACACAGAACAGATAAACACAAGGGAAGGGAAGCAAAAATGATACAAAAACAGGGAGGGGGACAAAACAGAAGGTACTCTTCAATATGGAGAACAAACTGAGGGTTTCTGGAGGGGTTGTGGGAGGGAGGGGATGGGCTAAATGGGTAAGGGGCATGAAGGAACCTACTCCTGAAATCATTGTTGCCTTATATGCTAACTTGGATGTAAATTTAAAAAAGAATTGTTTTTAAAGATGGGCGTGATAGCATTATTTTTAATACGCCTGTGATCCAATTGGCTGTAAGCATTTTACTCTCATGATTAGTCTTTAATTCTTATCATAGATTATTTTTATTATTCCTAGAGTGATTCTAAGGATTTATTTTTTACCAAAGAATCAGCTTTTGGATTTGGTACTATCTTTTCCTATTTTCTAATTCATTAATTTCTGCTTCTTATCTGTGTTTTGTTCCTTATTTCTGCTTTTCTTTGGTTTCTTGTTCTCTGCTTCCTAATCCTTGAGTTGAATATTTAATTCACTTTTCTCTTTTTTTATTCATGTCAGTATTTAGACTATACATTTTCTCATGAGCTCTGCTTTATCTGTACTCTATAGGTTTCATTGCTGCTGGTTTCTAGAAATCGTACAATTTTTTCTTCTACATCTTCTTTATACCAAGAACATTTAAAATTCTTTAGTGGAAAA
Source organism: Acinonyx jubatus (assembly GCF_027475565.1). Classification (NCBI taxonomy): domain Eukaryota; kingdom Metazoa; phylum Chordata; class Mammalia; order Carnivora; family Felidae; genus Acinonyx; species Acinonyx jubatus. The sequence continues at coordinate 15,311,907 of NC_069382.1, forward strand.
TTCCAAACATATACAGAAGTAGAGAGAATAGTGTAATGAATTCCTATGTACCCATCACCCAGCCTCAACAATTATCAATGTATGACCACTCTTGGCTCATCTTACCCCCAACCCCAGATATCTTATCATTTCCTCTTTAAATATTTCAATATGTAAATAGAGAGATTTTTAATCTCCTAGTGGAAGAGACATTTTACTTCTGGCTTTATTATTATTTTCTAATGTTTATTTATTTTTGAAAGACAGAGTGTGCGTGGGGGAGGGGCAGAGAGAGAGGGAGACACAGATTCCGAAGCAGGCTGCAGGTTCCAAGCTGTCAGCACAGAGCCCAATGTGGGGCTTGAATCCACAAACCTCGAGATTGTGACCTGAGCCGAAGTCAGATGCTTAACCGACTGAGCCACCCAGGCGCCCCTCTGGCTTTATTATTAATGCCTGATTTTATTGTGTGATGATCACTGAATATTTTCTGCACTGTTTATACTCTTGGAATATCTGTAATTCACAGATATTACACAGGCACTTAGGAAGAAGGTACATTCTTCGTTTCCAGGATAAGAGTTCAATCTCTAGCAGTTAGCTCTGCCTTAATGTCACAGACTAGAAGTAATGTAGACTTGTCTTTATATTGCTTGTAATTCCTACTTTATGAATGGAGCTGCTATGTTATTCAGTTTACAACTCCTCCTTGCTACTTTATCTTCTTATAATTATACCTAGTAGTATAAAAGTGCCTTTTTGGGAGAGGGGGCCTGAATTCCATTTTTTCTGATACTAAGACTGAAAGCTCTAGTTTCTTTTTATTTGTATTTGCTTTTACACTGTGGCCTGTCCTTTGTTTTCAATTTTGATGATGCCATTCTTCTAAATACCTTAGGTCCTAACGAGTGTTAGCAATCCCACCCGTCAAGGTGTTTAGTTGCAAGCAACAGCATCCGCTACTGTGTTCAAAAGAAACTGAATTTGTCAAAGGCTATTAGGTAGCTTACAACATTTCTGGGAGAGGCAGAGAACCGGTCTGGGGGGCGATGCAGCCAGAACATCACCCACCCCACCCACCTGCTCTCAGGCATGACCCCATCACACCCGGGCACTGAGGCCACAGCCCTCACCCTGACACTGAGCAATGGAGGATTTTATCAGTCCACTCTGTCACTGCTGTTCTGAAGGGTACGTGTCCCGCCACCACCCTTTCCAGAAGGAGACCCCACGTGGCTCTCTTCTCTGAGATTGCCTTCTTTCAAATAAAAGTCTGACTGGCAGAATCTAGGTCCATTCTTTTTTTTAAATTCTTTTAAAAGTTTATTTATTTTTGAGAGAGAGGGAGAGAGAGACTGAGCATGAGTGGGGGAGGGGCAGAGAGAGAGGGAGACAGAGAACCCGAAGCAGGCTCCGGGCTCCGAGCTGTCAGCACAGAGCCCAATGCGAGGCTCGAACTCACAAACCATGAGATCATGACCTGAGCCGAAGTAGGACGCCCAACCAACTGAGCCACCCAAGTGCCCCTAGGTCCATTCTTGTGCCCGGACTTCAAGGGAAACTGGGACATTGAATTCTGGTTTCTACCTCCAGGAGAAGAATTCATTATATGGTGATTCCCCCTAAATATAGGAGCCTGTATTTGCCACAAATAGGATCACTACCTTTTCCAGCTACGTCAGTCTTAACCAAAAATAGTTCAAGAATCTATAACCAGATATTCCTGATACTGTATTAGATGTAGTTGTTTTTTTTTTTTTTTGAAAGCACGCAGGATGTTCTCTAATAACATCCGTCCATACCTTTATCAAAAAATAATACGTGATCATAAGTTTTGCCTCTCCTTTCTTGCTCTCTTAGGATCATTTCTTCCTCCTTATTTCTATATCCACATCTCTATACTAGGCTTGCACCTTCTTACCCCGGATACTAGAATCGCTTCTGATGGCTCTCTGCCTTTTCTTTTCCTTTCTCCATGCTGTCCTACGTACTGTCCAATTCAGACATTATGTTTTGACATCCTGGCGTCAGGGTCCAGGCTTTGTATAATCCCGTGGTGCTTCCTCATTTGGCAAACGCACGCCGAGCAACGATGCCATGCAAGGCACTGTGCTTGGAGGTACAAGTCTGAGTAAGATAAAGCCACATGGTAAGGGGTCTCTCAATCCAGTGGTGAGACAGACAACCAAGCAGGAAAATGCAACATAATTTAAGGCTCTATCGCTGTGGCCCACAGGAGGAACACTGAAAACAGCTTGGTGGTCAGAGCTCATCTAGGGAGGCTCCTGGAAGAGGTTCCCGAACAGAGTGGTGAAGGATAAAATGAATTTCCCGGGGAGAAGAGGGGTGTTGTGAGCATCTGAAACTGCCTGTGCAGAGGCACATAGAGGCAGGCACGAGGGTGCTCAGGGTTCTAAGAAAAAGCTACAAGTACTTTTAACACAGGACTGAAGGCTGCCCGAAATAATGTAGCAGGAGAAGACCGGTATCTTAGGACAAGATAGGACATATTGGGGAGCTGGGATACTCTTCCTAAAGGCAACTGAAAGCTTCTTTGCATTTTAGGAAGATCACCCTAGCAACAGGATACACAGAATGGACAGGTAGAAGTTAGCGACCGTGGGGGGCAAAGCTGGAGTCACAGATGACACCAGATTTCTTCGTTCCTTGAGTGAAAGAATTCTAAATCGAGGCTATGAGAAGAAGTGCAAATTTAGGGGAAGAGGCCAGAGTGCTGTTTTGAACATCCCAAGTTTGGGATAGCCAAGGAGTGATCACACAAGAATCCAGAAGCAGGGGAGAAACGTCTCAGGAGAGGCTGAGTGGGGCAGTGTTTCTCAGCGTTGGGCACACATCGCCCACACCTGGAAAGCTTTGAAAAATACTGAGGCCTGGGCCCTGGGCCCAGAGCTTCTGATGTAATCGGCCTGGGTCCTGACACAGCACCCCAGGTAATTCTAATGGGCAGCCTGGGTTGAGACTCTCCAGGACAGAGAGGAGGGTACGCAGCCTGCAAGAGATGCCTCTGCTCTCTGCCCCACGCCAGCCGGGTGACCGTGGGGAAGTCACTAGCCTTTCCCGTCCTAAGTCTCCTCCCCTAGAAAATGAAGATTGTGAACACGTCAAAGAACTGAGATTATTAAATCAAATAATACGGGTAAAGTCCCTCACCCGATTCCTGGTACGGACAACAGACCGCACCAGGATTCACTGCGGGACCAAGTCTGGGAAGGCAGCTCTCGGCCTGCATTCCCAAAAAGTCAGGCTTTCTGTTTAGTAGGAAGGGAAACAAGAAATCTCCCAAGCCTGTAATCAAAGAAGGACACTCCTTTGTGTGCGCATGATCTGGTGGGTCACACAACAGTCTTTGGGACTTTCTATAAGAAATGGGAGGCGGCCAGATGACTCAACACTCCATCAAGGCTCTGGCAGCCATGACTCTCGGTGAGGATAGGACACCGGGTGGGGGCTTATGGGAGACAGACCACAGTGACCATAGGTGCATATTCATTCAGGCTCCAAGATCTCTGAGAAAACTTGAGATCGTAAAGTTAAAAATAACCTGAAAGGACTTGAGTGAATTGCCCTTGGAAAACGTGGTCTGTTCTCTAGTACGCCCATAGGGATGTTTGGCTTAAAGGAAGCCAGCTGTATATAGCTCAGTGCATTCACTCCCCTCTTTGTCTTTGCTTCTATTGTAATGATTCTTATCGGAACATGTGTACCTGCAAGACTGCTCTCATACGCAAGATATGTACAATAGCTGAATCAGATGTACATTATTGACATGCTTTGCTAAGCTTCCGTTGTTAATCATTGCTGATCTGTTTTTCCTGAAAATGTGTATAAGGAGATGTACAATAAACCTCGGTACCTCAGGCTGTTGGCTCGAGGTCCCCTGTGCCTCTCTATACTGTCGTCTCTGCTTCTCAGTTCCTTTGCCGCCCCAGGTCCAAGGCCCTTTGAGGTCAATGGGGCGGGGGGGTGGGGGGAGGGGGGCGGGGGTGCCTGGGTGATTCAGTTGGTTAAGCCACCGACTCTTGGTTTTGGCTCATGTCATGACCTCTTGGTTTTGTGGGTTCGAGCCCCATGTCGGGCTCTGTGCTGGCAGCACAGAGCCTGCTTGGGATTCTCTCTCTCCCTCTCTCTGCCTCTCCCCCACTCATGCTCTCTCTCAAAATAAATTAGTTAAAAAAAAAAAAAAGACGCGACGCTGGGAGCACAACAAATTCATTCATTCATTCACTCACGAAAGTGTCAGAAAAATATTCGGGAAGAACCACTGTGCACCAGGCAGGCATCTACTAGGAATTCCTGCATTCTGTAACCAAAGTGACTGAGTCCCTACCGTGTGCCCAATGCCACACTTAGTTCTGAGGAAATAATAATAAATAAGAGATGTTCTAGAGCCCTGAAGCAAGCAGATCCTTCTCCTGGAGATCTGCCTGGTCTGTCCCCTCCCCAGCATCCCCACAGCCACCACCATAGGCACCCTGCTATTTCTCTCCTGGGTTTTGGCAAGGACCCCTCACTCTTTCCCTGCCACTGGTAGCGAGCTCCCCCTGTCCATTCTACCAATTACAGACTATTTATCAAATAGTCACCCAAAAACGGTTAAATAACTATGTGATTATGTGTCACAAGTACATGTTGCTATGGGACTGAATATTAGGCTTCAACCAAATAGAAAAGCCAGGAGGGCTTCGCTGAGGCAGTGATAAGCAAACAGAGAAGGGGAGCAGCGAGGAGACTTCTCAGGCCTTGCCCACCTGCCCAGGGGCTCCTCAGTAGCCCCGCACTCTGCTTCACACACTCCCTCAGCCTGAACTGCCTTGCCCCCGGCTCAGTCCCCGGCCATCCCATGCCCACATCCTCCTCGGCGTCCCTCCTGACCACGCCCTGCTCCCCAACCACCTCCCCTCCATTGTGTGTCTACCGCCCACCATCACCGGTCTACCCACAGACCTCTGATCCCTCACTGCAAGGGCCTCTCTCAGAAGACCGAGTCTCTCAGGTGTGTTTACCACTGCACCCAGCAGCTAACACAATTCCAGGTGCACTGGTCCCGGGTGAGAGAAACAGAAGCAACAGGGTGTGTGTGTGTGTGTGTGTACAAGGGAGACAGAGGTTTTTAAGGAACTGGCCCATGCAATCACGGAGCCTGACAAGTCCCCACCTTGCAGAGGAGTGGCAGCCGGACCCAGTACCCAGGTCTCCTGGCGCAAGGCCTCTGCCAGTAGCTGTGCGCAAACATCGCAGTGGGGACCGCCTGAGAAGCCATAAAGGGCCCCTCGCAGAACTTGCTTCCTCGTGAGCTGCGCTGCAGGGACCCCCACGCCCTGCCCTAGTAAGCAGAGGGGACCCTGCGTATGCCGCAAGACGAAGAATTCAGGAGGCTTCCAAGGCTCTGGTGTCAGGACCCAGGGGTTTCCTCCCGGCAGCGTGAGGCCTCCAACAGCCGCGCCAGCCGCTCCGGGTCACGTGGCTGACGTGAGCGTGCAGCGCTAAGCTCCGCTTTGCAAGACTCAATCCTGCGCTTCCATCTCCTGAACAAATAGAAGCAAGTCCACCAACCCACCTCTCTTCCTCTTGCCCTCCTTTCTTTCAACGTTTCCTGAATACGTTCTGCCCTGTGCCAGATGCTAGGAACACAAAGACGAATAAGCCAAGATCCCCAAGATCCCCGTCTCGGAGAGTTCACGTTTCAGCGTGTTGGTGTGGCGGGGCCGTGACAGGGGCTCTGTGCCAGGCATACCTGCCCCTTTGCCTACACTTCACACATGACCGCTCTCCCGGGCAGCCCTTTGTATGAGCTGACTGCCTGGTCACTAATATCCTTGTCTACCCCTTCCAATTTATACATAAAAATACTGTGGCCGGAGAGAGGAGGCACCCTGGCAAGACGTAGCTGGTCTCCGAACAGCAAGGCCAAGGCCGACTAATGTCTTTTTAAGCCAGCAGCCCACGTGGGTCGGTCTTTGCCATAGAGGTTGTTGAATAGTTCCAACCACTAGAGGGCACCAACCAATCCCCCATCCGTCCAAACCTGCCCAGCACAGGTGACCGCTCCCAGAACTAGAATCCTAGTTAACACCTCGTGCCTTTTCTCAGAACGAGCTTTGCAAATCAGGCAAGCTTTGAACAGAGCATAGACTTTACTCTTGAGCCAATAAGGTAAGGGGTGACAGAATCAACTGTCCTAATACAAAGAAAAAAAGGCCACAGACTGACTTATTAATAAATATATCAGAACCAATGACAAAGGATTTTTAAAAACCTATGCTCATTATCCTATACATCTATCAAATTCACATCAGATAACCACAACACAACCTCACGTTATCGACGAGCCATTGTATAACAGTGATATCAAATAAATGCCAGATTATGTGCATCAGAATCACCTACTTTTTTTTTTTTTTTTTTTTTTTTTTTTTAAGATACAGATCCCAGAACCACACCATGGGAAATTCTTTTTTAATAAGCCTGGAGTGGGACCCAGGGATGTGTATCGTCAAAAAGCTTTTGGTGTGTAAAAGAGCTTAGAAGCCATTGATATGTAATTGGAGTCTCAGAATGTGGAGAGAGAAAGTTGAATTCAAATGTCATAGGACTGTGGGTCATCTTTGCACTTTGGGGGGCTGTAAGAGGGAGAACAAGTCTATGAGGTCACTGGGCATTCTAAGAATTGCCTTCCTGCTTGGTGAAGCAGTAGCCACATTTGGTTGTTGGAAGGTGGGCGTGAGTTTCGTAGCTGAGAAGTCTTCTTCCAAGACTTCTGATCTCAGTGGGATCGAGGTTACAGCAAAGCCAGGCATCCTGCTGGAAAGGGTGCTGGTGTTAGAGTTAGGTCAGCCTCGTTTGTATCCAGTTCTACCATTTAATGGTTTCATGCCCTTGGGTTAAATCTCCTTGACCTCTCCATACCCTTGTTTCTTATCTGCAAAATGAACATGATACTCACCTCACTGTGGGGACTAAAGGAGCAAAGATCTGCAAAGCACTTAGTTGGGGGAGGAGTACGATGTGTGGGCGGGAAGGGTGCTGGCTACGTGCAGACCATTATTATAGGCAGCCTGTGAGAAAGAACAGCAGGACAGCACCACCACAGCCCCCTGCAAGGTGCCAGTGGCCTGGGCTCCCTGTGGATCTATACTACACAGACAAACCTCATGGCCCCTGTTGGCAGTTTATGGAGAGGACGGTCTTCTCTGGCACGTGGTCTGAATTCATCACCTGATATCCTCACGACACTCCTTCTCGGAATATCTCCTTCTGGAACCATCTGTACCCTTGTTCCTGGGAATCCTAGCAGCTCTCTGAGCCCTTCTCCTTCCCTTCCGGTGACTCCTTCCTGGTTGATGGCCTCCTCCCTCTCCTTGCCTGTGAGCATCTCCCAGGATTCTATCCTTGGCCCCCTGCCCTTCTCCTTCTCCTTTAAGCTTTTAAGTGACTTCATCCCCTGTCACGGTCTGTTGGTCCCTGTACACGGACACCACCCTTTTTATCTCTGAGCCTCAGTTTCATATCTCATCTGTCTTCTGGTTGCCCAGTTATGAATGTCCATATGAGCTCTAAAATTTATATGCCCCCAATTAAATCAGTCATTGTCTCCTATACCTTCTGCCCCATACGCACACCCCCTTTACATGTTCCCCTTATTGCCAATCTCAGTGGGGTCACCGTGTGGTCAAGTACCCAAATCAGAAATCCAGCAATAATCTTGGCCATGCTTCTCCTGCCAGGTTTAATCCTTCCCCAGGCCCTGATTTTCTCTCTCAAACATGTTCAGCCATCTCGAACTCTCATGCGGGACCTCAACACCTTTACCTCAACCTGTGACAGAAGTTAAGCTACTCTATGCTGAGTCTGCCCCCGGCCCCGATCCATGACTGCCTCTCCACTCATTCCCTAACACAGTTCTCACAGTCCCTGGTCTAGGAAGACTACACTGTGGTTTCCCCAAAACAGAAAGCCATTGCACACCCTTGTGCCACTCCCCTTACCGAGAGCACCCCTTCCACCTGGACTTTGCCCAGGAACCTCTGACTCACTGTGGTGGGTTGAATGGTGGCTTCCCCAAATTTAGTTCCACCTAGACTTGCGGTCGTTACATTATTTTGCAAAAGGGTCTTTATTCATGTAATTAAGTTAAGGATCTCGAGAGGAGATCATCCTGGATTATCCAGGTGGGCTCTGAATCCAATGACAAATGTCCTTTTAAGAAGACAAGGAGAGTCACATGGACAACCACGTGAAGACAGAGGCAGAGAGCAGAGTGATGCTGCCCCAAAGGACCGTCTGTGCCACAGGGAGCTGGAGGAGACAAGGAACAAAATCTCCCCTGGAGTCTTCAGAGGGTGCAGGGTCCTGCCGACACCTCGATTTTAGACTAGAAGCTTCCAAAACTAAGAAAATTAATGTCCATGTTTTAAGTTACCGAGTTTGGGACAGCCCTAGGAAATAATACACTCGCCCTGCAGAACCCTGTTCATTCATCATCTCCTCCAAAAAGTCCTCTCTGAGTGCCTTTTACCATCACCCGCCTCCTGCCAGCTTTTATCAGACACCCTTCCTGGGTCTGCCTCACTCAATAGTCTCCTAAAGGCAGAAAGTGAGTTCTGTTCCCCATTGCCGGATGAGGGCCCAGCACGGATCCGGGAAGACAGCAGGCGATGCACCAGATCAACACCGAGGATCTCAGTTCCTGCACACCAACTAGGCTCCAGGCATGATGGCAAGAACTTAAAAAATGTTACTTCATGGAGTCCGCTCAATAGAGCCTAGGAAGCAGGTATCATCTCTGCTTCACAGATGCAGAAATTGAGGTGCAGCAACGGACCCAAAACCCTTGCATAAGCAGGGTCAGGATTTACATCCAGGTCTCCTTGACGCACAGGCCCTGGTGAGCAGGAGTATGGCATTTTCAAAAGAGCAGCGGCCACCTGTTGGAGGGGCGCCTGGGTGGCTCAGGCTGTTAAGCGTCCGACTCTTGATTACCGCTCGGGTGGTGATGTCACGATTCGTGAGTTTGAGCCTCACATCAGATTCTGCTCTAGCAGCGTGGAGCCTGCGTGGGATTCTCTGCCTCCCTCCCTCTCTGCCCCTCCCCCACTCTCTTACGCTCTCTCAAAAATAAATAAACATGAAAAGAATTTTTTCCAAGAAAAAGGATGTTGGAGAAGGGTAGGGAAGGGAAAGGTTGAGTCTTTCTTTTTAAGTCTATTTATTTTTGAAAGAACGAGTGGAGGAGGGGCAGAAACCCCAAAATGGGCTCTGTGCCAAGAACAGTGAGCCCAATGCGGGCCTCAAACTCACAAACCGGGAGATCATGACCTGAGCCTAAGTCAGATGCTTAACTGGACTGAGCCGCCCAGGCACCTCTTGCTTTATTCTTAATTAGCTAGTTTTGAGACAGAGCCATTGTGTGTGTGTGTGTGTGTGTGTGTGTGTGTGTGTGCGCGCGCACACGTGTGTGCACACGCACGTGTGTATTATACACATGTATATGATAACAAGGGTGTAGGTTACAAATTAAAGATGATGTAACATACACCAGGTTATAATGCAGCATAAATAAGTGACTGCAGCTTTAATCCTGAAGCCTGGGACAAGGGGTCCTGTGACGGCAAAGGGGGTAAGAAAGCATGAAGAGGGAGAAGGGGAAATGGACAGAAGACAGGAAGGCGGAGGGGTAGCTCTGCTAAATTTGGAAACAGAACATTCCTTTTTGTTTATTTTTAACTTTTTAAATGTTTATTTATTCTGGAAACAGAGAAAGAGTGCCAGCGGGGAAGGGGCAGAGAGAAAGAGGAAGACACAGAATCAGAAGCAGGCTCCAGGATCCGAGCTGGAAGCACAGAGCTCGATGTGGGGCTTGAACTCACAAACCACAAGATCATGACCTGACCCGAAGGTGGACGCTTAACCAACTGAGCCACCCAGGTGCCTCCAGAGCGTGCCTTTCTTTTCTCCTCTCCCCCACGTCCTCTGGTCCATGCCTCTGCTCCTCTCCTGGCCTTGCCCCAGGACATCAGTGTGCCTGCTGTCTTAGCTCCCACTATGGTACCTCACCAGGAACCGGAGCTGAATAATGGCCCCCCAGAGGCATCCACTCCTGGAGCCTCTGAATGTTACAAATGTTACCGAAAAGGGGGAGGGGAGGGGAGGGGAGGGGAGGGGAGGGGAGGGGAGGGGAGGGAAGCCAGGGATGTTGGCAGGCACCAAGCTGAAAAGGCAAGAGAGACTCTGCTCTAGACCTCCCAGTGGAAGCATGGCCCAGCTGATGCCTGATTTCAGACCAGGGCCGCTGATTTCAGATTTCTGACCTCCAGACTGCGCGAGAATAAACTTCTCTTGTTTTGAGTTTAGGGTAATTTGTGGCAATTTGTTACAGCAGCCACAGGAAAGGAATAGAGCAGGTCTTCCAAAATTATCTCAATCACAACTTACACTCTTGACAGCATCCTTTAATTTGGGGTTACAGAAGATCAAAATCGAGTTATGCCAAATCACCACAAGACGAGTCCCTAATGCTCTAAGAGGCAGTGAAGTTTTTAAAGGGAAGGATTTAGAATTCCTGAAATTCATGTCTAATCGGTAAGATTAATGTAAAGAAACAGCATAGTTCCTTCTTGTCACACGTGAGAATTTATAGATTCTTCAAAAATTCTACCTTTGTTCCCAGTAGCTCCAGTGTCACCCCATCCATTGTCTGGCACACAGTGAATGCTGGATCCGGTGGTGAATGAATGTAGAAGACAGGGAGGAAGGGGAGGAACCTGGCCATCACCTGCATACACAGATCAGGTGACCCGCCCTCAGATCTCTGCTACTTGAGTACGGCCCCATACAATGGAACGGTTATTAACATTCCTGTAACTGACATTTCTCCCCAACCTGAATCTTTCCCCCAAGTTCTCTGTCATGTATTGTAATTTACGAGAATTTCTTATTTTCAGTATCCTGTACCTCTAGTTTTGTGTGCAAATTTACCCTGGAGACATGAAATCTTTATGCTATAGAAAGAGCCATAGCTCCTCAGGGATAACTTCTGGATGGCCACTCAAGTTAATCAAGAGCAAAAAGCTGTAATCATTAGCCCCAAAGAAAGCCAGCTGCCTAGAATAATCAAAGCAAGCCCATAAGGAACACCATTCACAGCATCTGCACCATACTTTTCTAAGTAATGTTAACATCAACACATGGAAAGCAACAGCCTCATCCATCCTGCAATCTCCCTAAAAGTATTCTTCCTCAATAGTTAGATCTATACATCCCCTGGTTCTTGTAGTTCTCTCAAAAGTCCAAAAAATAAACGGTGAAATACGACAGTATGGGGTCCCGAGAGAGATCGCCTGTAGCATTAGCTCTAGCATTGATGCCGAAATAATTCTCGGAGTGCCTCTCCCAGTTTTTCTTCATTCAACAAAACTACGTTGAAACACCACATGTGAAAGCATCTACTACTTTCAAATCCTGGAGGGACAAGCAAGGAAATAAATCCTTGCATATAGCGGACAGTACTTGAGGGAAGTACTGTAAATACTCTATAGAATATTTGAAAAGGCAGAGCTACAAGGCCCCCTGTGTTCATGGCAAGCCTTGAGCTGCGACCTCATTCACCAAAGACTATCCGGTACTGTATCTAGACACAGAGGGGCACCTGGGTGGCTCAGTGGGTTAAGTGCCCAACTTCAGCTCAGTGCAGGAGCTCACGGCTTGTGAGTTCGAGCCCCGCATCTGGCTCTGTGCTGACAGCACAGAGCCTGCTTTGGATCCTCTGTCCCCCTTTCTCTGTGCCTCTCCCCGGCCTGTTCTCTCACTCTCTCAAAATAAATGAAAGCTTTCAAAACAGAAAGCAAACAACTGCTTCAGAGACCAGAACAAAGGAGATAAAGCCCTGGGAAATCTATGACGAATCCAGGTTTCCTGAGTCTCTGGACTGCTTTCAGAGAAAGCGGGCACTTTCTGTCCTCACGGTTGGAGAGGTCGAAGTTATTCCCGAAGTTATCATCTTCACCTGGCTGTGCCAATAAGCACCGTCCCTTCCACGTAACTTCCTGTTGACCTCATTACTGAATTGAGGATACTATCGGTGGTCAGAGGGGGTGAGGAATCAGGGACGCTGCTTAAGGAAAAGTCCAGAGAAGTTGTCAGCCCAACAGGATACCTGATGAACACCAGCTAGAACAAACAGCGGTGGTGATGGTTGTGCTGGGGCTACTGGACTGGGGCCATCAACACAATGTTTTCTTCTTTCTTAGAGTACAAGCCCATGGCCCTGTCTACTTGATATTCCCAGCTTCTGACTCCTGTCAGTGCTCCCAACATGCTGTTATCACAGGACCTGTTAGAAGTGGCAGCACTGGAGGGAGGCTCAAGGACACAGCTGATGCCTCTGATGGCAATCACACCCGCCAGAGGCAGCAGGATGTTCTGCAAAACGCTCTCCGCCATGAGAAATCAGTGTCCCCGACGGGACTCTCCTTCACAATAACAGAGAGTAAACAGAAAGAGTTGGCCGTGGAGGTCACACGGCAAATCCACCAACAGTGAGACACCTTGTGACAGCTTGCTGTGCACAGCCGGGCATTGCCAGGTCCCCTCCGTGCTGCTCAGATCCTCCCACGGTAAAATGGTGTGTTGGATGTAATGGTCTTTCAGGCTCCTTTCAGAGGAAGCATCCTGCCATCCCAGGTCCTGTGACGCTATTCCAAAAATACAGCCTAGGAATTTGGTTCCCTTCATGCCTTGTTTGCGGATACCTGAGAAGCACAGGTGGGTCAGCCATAGCTGTGTTTTCTCTACTCTCTGACGAGACCCACATTTTCTCACTTGATTAAATCCCCAGTCCCATTAATGCAACCGGAAAAACCTGTACTGGAGGGGAGCCTTGGAGGGAGAGATTCGGAATCACCCAGAACACTTTGTCTTAGAGCAATTTGGCTGAAATTACCAAATACCCACTACATTTTCCCCCCTTTCTATTCATTTCCCCTTCCCCATTCCCAAATCCATAAATCCTTGACTTCGAGAATTCGAAAGAAACACAAAAGAATCCATCTTTTGGTGTTTAGAAGCTACAGGTCAGCTCTATGAAGCAAAAAAAAAGTAATAGTAAAAATAACAATATTAGCAACAGTAATAAGCATTCTGCCTGTGATTGGGGTATTCTCCAACAATGGCCTTTAGACACCAGGAGTCTATGTGCAGACTAACATTTAATTAGCATTGTCTAATTCCTAAGTAGTCTTCCTCGTTTTGCTTCAATGCTCAAGTCTGAATCACTCAAAGCGACTACGATGTTAAGACGTGTCTGCACTTAGAGCCTTTTTCCGTCTCCCAAGCACAGAGAGGACCCAGGTGGCCAGCAGGCACCAGGTGATGTCACCTGCGGGGGGGGGGAGGGGGGTCATCCAATGCCCCAATCATTTGCCCAGTTCAGGTCAAGTGAACATACTTCAGGAGAAAGTTCTGTGGCCTTTTCAGGAAAGTGAGGCTTTCTCAGAGATGAGAAAAAATATGAAACAAATTAAAATATCACACAACAGCACCAACCCCACAAAACACTACTTACTACCCGAGAGTCGCTGCAGAAGAGACTTCTGGGCCAAATGAAGCCATTAATCCAGCACTTCAGCCTGATTGGAGATGCCTCGCCTATATTTACTTATTTCAGTGGCCACACTGTGACCTAGTAGATACGCTGATTACGTCCATTTCACAGAAGAGGACGCTGAGGCCCAGCCCAATGTCTGGCCCAGCTGGTGGGGGTGGAGCTGGGATGTGAGGGACTGTAGGCTCTGGCACCCACAGGGCCTCACGACCCTGCTTAGTGGAAACTCGGTCAAGATCAGGGAACACCATGGCCATCCTGGAGAGGAGGTTGAGGAACGATGGCCTTGAGGGTCCTGGCGCCCCAATTTCTGGCAGTGCCATTGGAGCCTTCAGGCCCGGAGAGAAAACAGTCGTAGCCTCACCTTGAACCTGGAGCGGCGTTTCCGGTCTCCCAGAAAGGGCTGCAGCCGCTGGGGGACTTGGTGAGGGATGCGCGCGCCTGCCCCCCACCTCCACCCACCCACCTACCCACCTTCACTTGCCTCCCCCCCCTCCAATCCCCAAGCCACACGCGGGTACTTACCGCCCTGGGGCCCAGCTCCGCGAGCAACCACGAGAAATTAAACAGTTCGCACAGAATGAAATTTGGCCCGTGGAAGGTGCCTGCAGCTGGCGGTTAACACCAGCAGTAAGAGGATCAACTCCTAGTCCGCTGGCTTAAAAGGGGGGGGTGGGTGGTGTGAGAAGTGTGCGCGTTCCCTTTTACCCATTCACGTTAGTTAATTTGGATGATAAGAGTTCGTGTTTAATCCCTTTGTGTGCGAGTGAATATACTGAAATCGACAACCCCTGAGAGGGCACCGGCGGCTGGCAGAGCAACCTGCGCGGGAGGGTGCGGGTCGTGTCCAATCTGGCGTGAAGCAGAAAAGAACCGTCCCAAGGAGACTGAGAGGGAGACGGAGAGGGAGACCCCAGGGGTGCGTGGTGCCGACCGGGCCCCACAGCTCCCAGGCCGCGGCGGGTGGGCCGCTCTCTTCCCCAAGGCCCAGCATCCCGGGCCCGCCTCTGCGCCCTAGGAGCTCCCCAGGTCCCACCGGCGAGCGGGGCTCCCCTTAGCCACCTCTGCCGAGGACCAACGACACCCCAGGGAGAGCTCGGGCCCTGCCACGGTCCAGCAGAGCAGAGAGAATTTAGGCGAGGTGCGGAGCAGAAAAGGAGGGAAGGATATCTAAGGAGAGGGCTTGGTTGTTCTCAGATGGAACAGATCAGAAAAAGGTGAGAGCTCGGTGGCCCTAGAGCAGGTCGTAAAACAAAAGCCATTTTTATAGTTTCCATCTGCGAGAAAGCTCACACGCCACCCATACCCCGCACGCCTGGAGACCCCAGAGTGCGGGTCCGAGGCAGCAACTGCGAGCGAGCCCGGTGGGTGGGGGAGGAGGCCCCCGGCCGCCGGCCAGGCTGCCCGCAGAGGCGCGGGAGGCGGTGGGAGTTCCCAGCCGCCGCCGCCCCCCTCCTTCCCCTCGGGCCCGTCCAGCAAATTTCCTCCCTCGTTTCTGTTGGTGCCTTCCCTCCCTCCTCCTCCCCCCGATATATTCGCTCTCTAAAACCATAAAAAAGAGATCAACTTCCCTAACTTCACGGAGCCCTTTTCAGTGACAAATATTGATGCCCAAAGTGTCTGCGCTCTCCCGCCCCCAAACGTTAAGAAAAGGCGCCCGCGAAAGGGGGACATAAAAAGTTAACAATGCTGTGAAAATATGTTTGCAGAAAATAGACAATCGTTGGATTAAACGTATTCAAGTATGAAATAATGCCTTTTTGTGTCAAAACTTGGGCGATGGGCGGGTACAAAAGTTCCCTGTGGCAGCTACTTGCTCCCTTTGTGAGCCGTGCGCTTTGGCGTCTCCACTTGGGCGCATTACTCAGAGCCCTCTAAGCGCGATTGTTTCTCCCTTTCTAATGACATTTACCGGATCAAAACATGCTGTTAATTCGATCAGAAGGCTTCACCCTCCCTGACAAAGCCACAATAATTTCTCCTGAAGTTTGTTAAATTGACCAAAATTAGGCAAATGAATAGGGGTCTGTAGGCGCCCCCTCTCGCAGGTGACGTCGCATAATGCTCGCCTGGGCCAGCTGCATTCCCCCTTTTCTTCTCGGCCCACTCTTCTCCGTGTTGCCCCCCAATCCTCCCACCACCCCCCCTCACACACACACACACACACACACACACGCACACACACACACGCCTGCCTGTCTCTCCTCCCCCCACCCTCTGGCATTATTAAAATTTAGCCCAATGAAACTATTCATACATTTCAATGGACATTTTCGTATAGGATAATAGGCTACAAATTGAGCCTCTTTCCCCCCGCGAAGAGAGAGCCCGGGGGCGGGGGGGGGAGAAAAGAAAGCAAGCGACGTGGTCAGGGAGTCGGGGGGAGCGTCGCGTGCCAGAGACCGGCGGGAGGGGCGAGGCGAGGCGGGAGCCTCGTGTGCCAGCCGCAGCCCCACACCTGCCGGGATGTCCGGACAAATAAAGCGGTGTAAACAAAAAGGGGGGAGATGGACGTGTCACCAAGTCGTGTGAGAAAAGCCTGGGAACAAACGGGGCGCCTCCGTCTCCAAGAGCTCTCCCTTGAACCCGGCGGAACAGCCTATTAAAGGCTTACTTAATTACTTTAATGACTCTGGACAGGCTTTAAAACGCACTCGGCGCTGGGACTGCGGGCTTGCTGGGATTTGTAAACAGGCAATCGTGTGAGACTCAGCGGTGGGACTAAAGGAGGCGACACTGTTTTTGTGAGGGTCCTCGCCCCCCGGTGCCCGCGGCCGCTGCGCCCCTGCGCTCTGCGCCTGCTGCAGGCGCTCGCTCGCCCGCCGGCCCCAGTTTACCGCCTCCTTTTCCCGCCGGGGCTGTTGCCATGCAAATGTTAGTCCCCCGCCGATCACGTGTCCTTTGAAGGGCCACGTGGATTAACAAAGCTGATCTGCCCCCAGCTCGCCCCCCTCGGCTGCTAATTTTTTTTTTCTTAACTTCTTTAAAACTGATCTTGAATGCATACATCCCCCCAAACGCAGCTCCCCTAATCCTATGGAATAATTCAACTCGTGAATGCACTTGGAGCCCTAGATGACCGCTTTATAAGGCAGCCCCTCGGAGTTGGGAGGCTGCAGTCTACCTGGGACACTCGAGGAGGCACACGAGGCGGAAAGTGGACGGGTGACTCGCGCCACCGCCTCTCCCGAGGGCGCGTCCTGACCAGGATGTCAGACAAGCTTAAGGAACGCAAAGTGAGTCGGCTGAGCCCAGACAGCCCTTGCGCCCCACTGGTGGGGGCGTCTGACTCCTGGAGCCGCCACCTGGCTGGACCGACGGCAGGGACGTGGCACACGGGACTCTCGTGAGGAGGAAGCTTGAGTGGTTGGGGCGGGGAACGAGGACAGAGAGAGGAGCTTCCTCAACCCGGGAGGCCGGTGGCCACCTCCCCAGTGCCCTGGCGCTCAGCTGGACGGCGTGGCCCAAGCCGGGCGGGCGAGCGGCCGGACAAGGAGCGCACTGGTGCGGGCGTGAGAGGGCAGGGCTCCTCTGACCCCCGTCCGGGGGGAGTCCCTGGGCCGCGTTGGGGGCTGGGAAGACGGTTGACACGCAGCTGCAGCCATGCCTTTGACGACTCCCTGGGCAACACTATCCTAAATGTACAAACCTCTGTTCGCAGAGAACCCCTGTTTCCCACAAAGTGATAGAAAAGCGGAGGAGGGACCGGATAAACCGCTGCTTGAACGAGCTGGGCAAGACGGTACCCATGGCCCTGGCGAAGCAGGTAACGTCAGAGGCCGAGCTAACAGAGCCAGGCGCTGGGGATCCTCCGCTGCCACGCTCGGCAGGGATGCAGGGAGTCTGGAGACGGAGAGGCCTTTGCAGCGGCCTCTTCTCCCCGGGGGTCGAGCGCTGGGCGAGCCCCAGGCGGCCCTCGCGCGGATCCGCCCCAGCGCCTGCTCGCTGCCCGGGATAAAGCCGTGCACCCAGCCTGCCCGCGTTGGCTTGCGCCCGCTGGGTCGCTGCGAGGAGCTCTTCCTCCTTTTGCAGAGTTCCGGTAAGCTGGAGAAGGCGGAGATCCTCGAGATGACCGTTCAGTACCTGAGGGCCCTGCACTCCGCTGATTTTCCCCGGGGAAGGGAAAAAGGTGGGCGCGGGTTGGACAAAGGGGAACCTGGGCGGGGAGCGTTCGCCACACTGGCACTTGGGGCCGGGAGTGGGGGTCAAAGGGTCCTCGTGAGAGGTCTCCACTCTGGATGCGGCCCGAGGGGGTTGGGGGCGGGCTGAGGTTCTACGCAAGCAAGGGGACAGGAGGACAGGTTTCTGGGGACGCTGGTGCCGTCCCCTCCTCTCAGGTGGGGAAGGGTGGGGTCAGGCTCTTAAGGAAAAGGAGTTCTTTTGCTTTCGCTGTTCCGGTCTCCAGACTGGGGGTAAGGGAGGACAGGCCTCAAATGGGATCTCGGGCCAGAAAACGTGACGGGAGGGTGCCTCGGGCTCCCGGTGGGCAAGGGGCTGCTCATGGTCTGTTTTTTCCTTCCTGCGGGTTTGCTCGCCGCTCCAGCAGAACTGCTAGCAGAGTTCGCCAACTACTTCCACTACGGCTACCACGAGTGCATGAAGAACCTGGTGCATTATCTCACCACCGTGGAAAGGATGGAGACCAAGGACACCAAGTACGCGCGCATCCTCGCCTTCCTGCAGTCCAAGGCCCGCCTGGGCGCCGAGCCCGCCTTCCAGCCGCTGGGTTCGCTCCCGGAGCCGGATTTCTCCTATCAGCTGCACCCAGCGGGGGCCGAGCTCACGGGCCACAGCCCCGGGGAGGCCTCCGTTTTCCCGCAGGGCGCCGCCCCCGGGCCCTTTCCCTGGCCGCACGGCGCGGCCCGCAGCCCGGCGCTGCCCTACCTGCCCGGCGCGCCGGTGGCGCTCCCGAGCCCCGCGCAGCAGCACAGCCCCTTCCTGACGCCCGTGCAGGGGCTGGACCGGCACTACCTCAACCTGATCGGCCACGCCCACCCCAACGCCCTCAACCTGCACCCGCCCCAGCACCCCCCGGTGCTCTGACGCCGCCTCGCCCGCCAGGGTTCTCCGCGCGCGCCCGGCGCGACGTAGCAAAAACACCGTACGTTGTACAGATGTAAATAGTGTGCCAACAAAAAAGCTGGGTGGGGGAAGGTCAAGAGCAAATTAGTCTCCAGAAGGATCTCCCCCTGGCAATAAACGTTTTCTGATAAAGACCCAAGAGATGGATTTCTTTGTTACCTTCTGCTCCTCCACAACCACCCTCGGAGGTGCCCGAGGGCGAGCGCCTGAGAGGGTCCAGGTGACGGTCATCAGTACTTGGGGGCGGGAGGCGCTGCGAGGTCCGAGGGGGGGGGGGGGAAGCCTAAACGGAGCGTCGCTTCGAGGCGGGAATTCGGGGCTCCCTCCCCTCACCCGACTGGAGCGCGTCTTGGGCATTTGCCTCAAGGGAAGGGCGCACGCGAAAAACTGGGGCCCCGGCTCTCAGAAAATGCAAATCAAGGACCCGCCCCAAGCCGGCCCCGGCGGACTGTCGCCAGCTCGGACCTGGGCGCCCTTCCTACCCCGAGACGAGGCCGGGGGTCGCGCGCGCACCTCGCGCCGGCGGGACCCGAGAGCCGCGCAGCTCGGGCCCGCGGGACGCGTGACTGGGTTTACAGCCTTCACACGTCTCCGTAAGACACGGAGCGAGGAGTAACTTCTGAGTTCTGGCTCAGAAACAACGTCCGACGAAGTCTGTTATTTTAGGATGACAACTTCTCCGCGCGCGGGAGGGCTCGGGGAGGCTGGCCTTGCCTTTTGCGCACAGATCGGCTCAGCTTCGGAGACGCTAGGCGGCCGCGTGAGGAGCCGGCGACCTGCGGGTCCGGAGACGCGCTCCCCAGGGGAGTGTTCCCTCTGCGGCTCCGCCCTCCACCGGCGAGGGGTCGAGGCGCAGGACTCTCCGCGCAGGCTCTCAGGCCCGGTGAGAAAAGGCTTCCCTCTCCCCGGGGGAGGGAAGGTGGATTTTAACCTTCTGCTCAACCCAGAACGTAGCGAGGCAAGTTTTCAGGGTCCAGGGGAGACTTGGTTAGTGATCTTTAGGAGACTGGGGTTTTCAATGCCAGTTGGATCTGCGCCTTACCCACAACACAGCGATACATTTAAAGCAGCAAACAAAAATTTTGTTTTTCTAAGACCCAAACGGCAAACTGAGACTTCTGTTGTTTTATGGAAACAGGTAAAATGAACAAGGGATCCAACTGGCTAAAGTTGTGTTTGTGGGGCTTTACATTTTCCCCCTTCGTTGATTTTTTTTCTTTTGTTCCCCTATTTCCTTTTTTGTTCCCTAGCTTTGACGCCCTTCACATAAATAATTCGAAAACAGGTTTTCCTGTTTCCAGAGGCCATTTAACTGAACTACAATGATTTGTCTTCTCCCAGATCAGCTGGAGAACAATAAATTAACTTACTCCGTTTCTACGGACACGGTTTCAGGGAGCTCTGACCTAGGCTGTTGACTGAGGTCGTGGAATGAGGTGACCTGGAATTTGTAAACCATCACACTTGATTGTACAGAGACGGCGCAGAAAACAAAGATAAAACCCAGTTCGTTGCGTTGCCCATTAAATGAACCTTAAACGTGCATGCAAGGGGCAGGGGGATTCTGTAAACCTTAGAAAAGGTCTTGCAAGTAAGGAGTTCTAGCCCTTACACTACATGTCACTACAGTACTTACCTAAAATGTGAGACCCCAACAAATACCTCCTGCCTCATGAACTGATATAGTTAGAACATGAAAGCAAGTGTCAGGCCGGGAAGCCTTCCGGATAACAAATATACATTGCACAGTATGGGATAAAAACAAATTATGCAGAAATGAGAGAATGCATGGTGCCTATTATCGGAACACATGTCTTACACCCATTTTCATCAGCGCTGGATACAGAATATGAAGAAGGCCTTTCAGGCTTTTTTTCTCTGAGCATTAAGCCAATCTGAATTCCCTTTGGCAGTGAAGCATTAAAGATATAGTGTTACCCTGGAAATATAAATTATTAATATATTCAGCATTTTTGTCACTTCTCAACTGTTAACCAAATTAGACAAAACTTTCTTTTACTAAGTAGATTTTCTCTTTGGGATTAGCTTTGGGAATGCACAGGGCCACCACAGTAAAAACTTTGGTCATTTACATATAATTTTGCAAACTTCCACTGGCCCATGACAGTCTTTGTACCTCAAATGTTGGTATTCTTGATTTTTTTTTCCTTCTCATTTAACTGTGGAGGATAAAACCCTGCTTTGGATTTACAATGACTTTAGGATAAAAGTCTCCCTCCCCATTCTCTTCCTCCCCCTTTCTGTGTGTGTGTGTGTGTGTGTGTGTGTGTGTGTGTGTGTGTGTTGTGTCTTTTTCTGAAACCTTCATCCAAAGTTCCAATTCTCCAGGCTTGGCCAAAAGTCAAACTTGGAATAGTCAGACTTTGCAAAAGATTTTTAAAAAATGTCACTACAAAATGGAATTGATTCAGATCAGATTGTGACTTTAATGTGTCCTGTCCTGCACTTTCTCTGACAACACATTACTCCCAGCCTCCCTGTCCCAAGCCCCCCACCTCCCCCGCCTCTGTCTGAGTCTCTTATGCCCAATCCTTCCACTCTTTCTTTTAAGTAAGTTGTATAGTAATGGTTTCCAAGAGAGGCTCAACCAAACCCAGAAATAACAAAAAACAAAAAACAGTGGGTTTGGCTGGAGGTGACCCATTGTGATACCTCTGAAAAGGGCAACCTCTTGTTTCTTGGGCTTCATCCTTGAGTGGGCAAGAATAAAAATAATCATCCCCATGAAATCAAAGGTTTTCTCCAGAGGCTTGAGGAACAAAGCTGATGGCTGGCGCTTTGGGTCGGTCCCCGTGGCTCTGTAGGGCTAGAACTAGGGGCTCCCAGGCGCTCCAGCCGCCCCTGCCGAAAGGGTGGTAATACAGAGCTCACTTGTGCTTCCAAGCGTTTTGAACACAGTCCATGTGTCAGTGGGGGCCCTCCGGTCTGGGCTGCGAGCTACCAGGCAAGGAAGGCTTGGAATTGCGAGGAACCTGGTAACGGGTGTCTGCATACAGTAACGCACCAAGAAAAAGGAGGCGACGGGGGGCATTCAGTAGGTGCTCAGTAAACATTTTTGTGGAATGTCGAAACGAACCCCCTGACAGTGCTGAGCCTCTTGGAATTCTCTATCTTGGCTGGACCGCTTGTTTCCGGCCCCCGGGCCCCCACCCACTCACTGCAGCAGAGGCGAAGTACTCTGCACACATTCTGAGAGTTTCAGACACGGCAATGGCTCCGCCTTTGCCTAGAAATTCTACCTGGTGCTCTGGCAGAAAGAGACGCCCTTGGCCTGTTTGGTTAAGGCAGTTAACTCTCTCTGAGGGCCCAGCTAAATGCAGACCCCAAATCCAGGATTTGAATTTGATTTCGGGACTAGTCTTAGGAGGGTTCTGCTCCTTTCGCATGAGAAAGAGCCAAGATGGGGCTGAGCCAGACTCTGCCCTCTTTTCTGCCACCTCTTTTGGCTTCTGGAGCCAAACCACCTGGATTTGCATTCCAGCTGTGCTGCTCACTAGCTGTGTGCCCTCAGGCAAATTGCTAAGCCTCTCTGTGTCTGTTTCATGATCTATAAAATAGATTAAAAGCGCATAACTTCATGTGGGTTGCTACGACGACGAAGTGAATTGGTACCTTCAAAGCACTCTAGACAGTGTCTGGCCCATAGTGAATGCTCAATAAACGCTAGCTATAATAATAATAATGATCTACTACTCCCTCCTTTCTCCCAAACAGTCAGATCCTCTTCAAAGTAAAAAGCAAAATGTCAAGGCAATCACTAAAAAAGCATCTTAACCCCCCACCCCCCAAAATTAAGTCCCAAGGCTTGCTCTGGAACAAGGCAAAATTCCCCATTTAGGGCAAGTGGGGCTAGGGAGCCCTAATTCCAGCCCATGGTCAATTTGGGGGCCGGGAGCCCCTCTCCAGGTCGTGGCTGGTAGCAGAGCCCCCCGATAACCTTGAAATGCCATCTCACACTCCTCCACATACAGAAGGCTGACCTGATGTTCTTCTGCAACCTCTCTTGTACCCACCTTCCCACGTGCTCCTTCCAATTACACATCAACGCCCGTTAACATACAACTCTTGGCCCTTGCAAATTCTTTTTGGAATGTGGGGGAAACAAATAAACAAATTCAGTATTCTTTAAGCACACTTTCCTTTTTTTTTTTTCCTCAGCATTTCCTCCCTTTTTCCCATGAAAGCCTTTCACCTGTCCTCTCCATCACCCATCTGCTCCGCTTCTGGCCCCAGACTCACCCCCTGATGTGGATAAAGGCTCTAGAGTGACCCTGTCTCAAGTTCTCACTCCCTTTCTCGCTGGCCCTTCAAGTCTGGATTCTCCCCACTTTTCGGATTGCTTGGCTTCTGCTATGTGCTTCTCCATGTGTCAGTGGCCTGGCGTACGAATGGGCCTGTGTGGGGCCCCCAGCAAGGAGGGGTATCGCAGGAGTGATCCCTTCAACACTGCTGGTGCTCCCTTCCTGCTTGCTCTGCAGCTATACGGATGGTAGTGCTCAGGAGGCGGGCCCAGCCCTGCTCCTGAAGCCCTTTCCCTCCTGCCAACCTTTCCACAGGAAGCAAGCAAGCGTCCCTACTAAGCTGGCTGGCAGATTCGCACTTTTCCTGGATAAGTTTACTTTTAAGGTCAAGGGTTGCAAGCCCCCATCCACCTTCTCTACCCACAGAAGGCACATCCTCTAATCGGTAGCAAAATAGACATTTTTATCTCCATCTGACACCTGTATCTACATCTCAAATGATTCTGAGCACAGCGTGGAGAAAAAAAATGACTAGTTTATCAGATACTCCAAAACCCCAGAACCTGGGGGCCTGTGTGTGTGCACCCAGGAAGGCCGTACACACAGATGCCTGCGTGCATCAAGCGGTGCACGTATGCACAGGATATCTGCTTGGGTACACAAGTGTGCACATGGGGGGGGGGGGCAAACTGGGGCCAGAGGAAAGAGCCACCGCTGAAGAGAAGGGCAAGGTTAGAATTTGAGGGAGCCAGCTCTTTCTGGTTGGCTTGGAAGATAAGGAGCAACCGTTATGAAGGTCTGCCAGTCTGTCCCGTATAGTCTTTGACAAACCCTGTGTACAGTGGGGACAGCTAGAGCAAAGCAGAAGAGAGGCAGTAGGCGGCATTATGCCCAACAGGAAAGTCACCGGAGCCATAGGAGATGGGGTGGCAAACAGCACAGGAACTCTGGGCTGAGCTAGAGAGGAAAGGACCGCAAGCGAACTGGGAACCTGAGCACTTTTTAATTTTCTCTATTCCCAAATGGCCTCCCTTATTATGTGTAGTTTAAAAGCAAGAGTCCATAAAAATTGTTAGGTAAAACTTTATGCTAAAACATTTATTTTTTTTTTATTTTTAATGTTTACTTATTTTTGAGAGAGAGAGAGAGAGAGAGAGCAGGGAAAGGCAGAGAGAGAGGGAGACAGAGAAGCTAAAGCAGGCTCCAGACTCCAGGGTGTCAGCACAGAGCCTGACACGAGGCTCGAACCCCCAAACCGTGAGATCATGACCGGAGCCGAAGTCGGACACGAAACCTACTGAGCCACCAAGGCGCCCAATAAAACCCTTTCAACACAATATTTCTAAGGGACCTTTTGCGATGTTTCACAAAACGAAAGTCAGCCCCTTCTATCACTGGTTCCTTACAGATCCGTCAGTCGAGATGTTCCACACTAAAACAGTGGAGTTTCTACTCAATAACACCAGGGCTTCATTTTTCACATAAGCGTGATCTCTCGCTTCTGTTTGGGTCAGAATATAAAACTATGACCTAGCCCCGTTGCTCCGTCCACATACGACGTCAGGTGTACTTCGTGAAGAAAGAAAAATTGCGGGGGGGTAGCCACAGGGAGAAGACCTGTGACTGCAACCCACCCGGCCTCAGCAAAACTTGGGGGGGAATCTGGGGGAGGCTCCTCCGGGCACTCAGAGGAGTTGTTCTGGAAAAGGTCAAATTGGAGGGAGGCTCATTTGCAAACGCGTATTCCGGCCGGGAGCCACGAGCCATACGTCTGTGAAAGCGTGAAGGGTCGCTGATCTCATAAAGGCTTCCTCCTCTGACATCCAGGAGAGAGGCAGACTCGAACACAATTGAACCTCATCCGAATGACATTGCGGCTCAGCCAAAAGGGCGAGAGCAACATGGGTTTTGTCAGCTCAGAACTGAAATCATACCTGTTCTGCCCCTGGGCCCTGGCTGACGACGGCCCAGACCTACGTGCTGAGGGAGGCCGCATATCATTGCTGGATCGTTCATCTTGGAGGGACAAAACGGAGCGAAACATTTCTTAGAAGGCAACTAAAAGTCGAAAGGCAAATTTTAACAATTTGAAAGCCGCTGAAAGTAGGATCGTGTTATCTGCTTTCTTGGTATGAAAATTACATGTATTTGTCAGTGAGACCACATTTTCGAATCTCTTCAATTACGAATTACACAGACAGATGGCAGGAAAGCTGAATATGCTTTGGAGGGTGATGGATGCTTGGAAACAGTGATTCCCAACAAGCGTGGAAGGACCTCCTGCGAGGACAGTCCTGTGAGTAATAACAAAGTGATGTGGAGAAGGAGAATATAGGACGAATTTATGTTGTACCTGATGGGGGTCTCTGGACACAAGGTGTGCGCTGTGGTTTGCAAACTTCTTCCAGGAAACATCCGTCGTCTGTTTTCTCATCTTACATCTGGTCATACTTTGACGGGACACGGTGAACCTCATCTTCATTAAGGAGGAAGCTGGAGAGCGTCGGCACTGACCCGAGTTCTGGGAGGGAAAGGGAGACACTACTACCAACATCCAGCTTCCAGCTTCTGCAAAAGCCCTCTGGAGGGTCTCCCAGTCACCCTGGAGCTACAGGAGAGAAGGCCACTGGACGAATCAACTCTTTCGCCCTAGAATATATAAATATATCAAGACTTAAATGTTTTCTCCCTTCCCTTCTCCCTTTCTTCCTCTACCCACGCCGTCCTGCCCCGATCACCAACTTTTTCTCTTACAGGGTAGGATCCAGTTATCCTGAAGGTCTCTTCTGCCTTCCTTAATCTAGGCAAAGGCATCCTAGGCAACAGAAGGGAAAGTGCTTGGGTTTCACTTTCAGCTCTCCCGGCCTCCAGGTAGACTCACAGTCTGTCTCCCGCTGAGTCACCGCTATGCCTCGGCCGGCCTCTCTCCCTTCTCAGCTCCACATCCACACCGTCATCACATCGGCTTGGTTTTACCTGCTACCTCTTGAATCCACTCATTGCTATCTCCACTGCCACAGCCAGAGACCAGCCTGCCAATGTCCCCCTTCAGTTCTTCCCACCAATTCTCCCAGCTTCCATGTCTGCTTCCTCTAATTCACTGTCAACATGGCAGCCAGAGTGATTTCTTTCTAAAACACAAATCCAAAATGCCCGCGTTTAGAATTGTTCAGTGCCTTCCCAGTGCTCTTAGGATAAAGTCCAAGCCCCTGTCAGGTCCTCCTCCCGTGGGCCCTGCATACTTCCCAGGCCTCATTGCCTGACACTGTCCCACACTCAACATCAGGCACACGGACTTCTTTCATTGCTCAGGACTACAGAGCTCTCTTTCACGCCGGGTGGGTTATGGCAAACGCCACATTTCAGAGGCAAAGAAAAGTTTCGGGTACCTTTTCCCCTAGGCGACCGGGCAGCACTCTCAGACCTGCCTACTCTTCTCTGACGAAATATTGATCTGGATTCTCGTCAGGTGTGGGAAAGCATGATTGCAGCAACATTGCGCCCACTCATACAGACCCCTCTCTGACATGGTTTCAGAAGCTCTAGGTATGAAACACTGAAAAAATTACATGAAAATTATGTTCTGGTCTATATGTTTTCCCTGGACTTTTAAAATCAACCAATTAGCATCATTGTTTGAGGCATTCAATATTTTCAGTAAGGCACGGTGATTAAGAACTTGGGCTCTGGAGCTAAAATGCTTGTTTTTTTTTTTTTCTTTTTCTTTTCTTTTTAAGAGAGAGAGAGAGAGCGAGAGCACGAGAGGGGGAGAGGGGCAAAGAGAGGGAGAAAA
This sequence comes from Acinonyx jubatus, assembly GCF_027475565.1. Classification (NCBI taxonomy): domain Eukaryota; kingdom Metazoa; phylum Chordata; class Mammalia; order Carnivora; family Felidae; genus Acinonyx; species Acinonyx jubatus. The sequence continues at coordinate 15,338,641 of NC_069382.1, forward strand.
AGAATCTTAAGCAACCACCATGCTGAGCACAGAGCCTGATGCGGGGCTCGTTCAATCCCGTGACCCTGAGATGATGACCTGAGCTGAAATCAAGAGTCAGACGCTCAAATGACTGAGCCACCCAGGCGCCCCCTGGCTCCGCCATTTTCTAGCTGTATAACCTTGAACAAATTATTTAACAGCTCTGTGCTTCAGTTCCCTAGTTAAATGGAACGACGGTACCTACCCCACAGAGGAAATGGGGGAATTGTTAATAGAGCAATGCCCGGACACTGGTCTGTATCCAGTAACTTAGCTATTATGGCTGAAATATGCATGAGATTGTTATACAGACTACAACAATTTCCTTTGAAATTGATAAACTATTAAAAATACTGAATTTCTAAAAAATGTTTATTTTTGAAGGGTGGGGAGGGGCAGAGATAGAGAAGAGAGAGAGAAACCCAAGCATGCTGCATGCTGTCCGTGTGGAGCCCACAGTGGGGCTCAATCCCACAAAATCATGACCTGAGCCGAAATCAAGAGTCGGACGCTTAACCGACTGCGTGTGTGCATGATATTGAATTTTCGAGAAAACAAAAACAAGAACTTCATCGTGTCAATTCATTGTCTCTTTTCTCTTGAGCCAGTCTTAGTGTTTTCCTCTCTGCATCAGAGAAGACATCTAGAGTGGAAGAAAGGAAGAGGTTTTTATTTTAGGACTTGCTAGGTATCAGACACAGAAGGTTCTAAATGGAGTTCAGAGCAGCTAGGGGACAGAGTAGGGCAAGGGGATTTGTCTTAAAGCTGCAAACACGCCCACTGGGGAGGCCTTAGCTGAGCTGAGGAAAATTAAGAGATGGCCCAACCCCCCAAAGGCACTCCTTGTGGTCCCTGCAAGTTTCCCTGCCTGGAACAGTGCTGGGCGCTCTACTTCATCTCCACGGTAACCTCTGGGGGAGGTCACATCACCCTCAAGTTTCAGATGAAGGCTAACTCAGAGAGTCTGTCCTAAGTCACACAAAGTCTCTTTTGTGGCCGAGCTGGGATTTGAACCATCATATGTTTGCTCCCCAGCCCAGAGCTCTTTCTTCCGTGCAACAGCTGCTACAATCAGGAACATTTTCACACTTTCTTAGAACAGTCTGGTTTGGATCTAAGTTCAAGAATACTCTTCTTGTGTCCAGTTGTGGTTCTCTGGGGCCTCAAAACCAGGCAGTTGGATGTCCTAAAGTCTCTAAAATCCAGGTTGAAAAAAATAACCTCCCGTTAAAAGACGAATTACAGAGGCGCCTGAGTGGCTCAGTCACTTAAGCATCTGGCTCTTGATTTCCGTTCAAGTCATGATCTCACAGTTCGTGAGTTCGAGCCCTACCTGGGGCTCTGCCCTGACACTGCAGAGCCTGCTTGGGGTTCTCTCTCCTTCTCTCTCTGTCCCTACCCCCTCTCAAAATAAACAAATAAACTTTAAAAAAACTAATTACAAAAGCAACATATGCTCATTGCAGAAGGCTATAAACACATCCAAAAGTATAAAAGAGGACACAAAAACACCTATAATCCCACCATCCAGTTATAAGCACTAACATTTTTTATACATTTCCTTAAAAACTTACTATGCACACACTAATTTTATTTTATTTTTTTAATTTTTTTTCAACGTTTATTTATTTTTGGGACAGAGAGAGACAGAGCATGAACGGGGGAGGAGCAGAGAGAGAGGGAGACACAGAATCGGAAACAGGCTCCAGGCGCTGAGCCATCAGCCCAGAGCCTGATGCGAGGCTCGAACTCACGGACCGCGAGATCGTGACCTGGCTGAAGTCGGACGCTTAACCGACTGCGCCACCCAGGCGCCCCCACACTGATTTTAAAATAAGTGTTAAATAGCCAGTATGCTTCTATGATATAAAACATTAAAAGTACAAAAGGGTAAACAGTGAAAAGTCAGTCTCCTTCCGACCTCTGCCCCCAGCCATCCAGTGCTTCTCCTGGGAAGCAGTCACTGTTACCAGTTATTTATGTATCCTTTAAAAGATAGTTCGTGCATACACATAAACTAGGTCATTTTACAATTCTCTTTATCTTAAAAAAAACTTTTTTTAAGTTTATTCATTTACTTAAGTAATCTACACACCCAATGTAGGGCTCGAACTCACAACCCCGAGATCAAGAGTCACATGCTCCTGTGAGTCAGCCAGGCACCCCCAATTCTCTTTATTTAAAAAAATGGTACATTCTTGGGGTGCCTGGGTGGCTCAGTTGGTTAAGCGTCCGACTTGGGCTCAGGTCGTGGTCTCATGGTTCATGAGTTCGAGCCCCGCGTTGGGCTCTGTGCTGACAGCTCAGAGCCCGGAGCCGGCTTCGGATTCTGTGTCTCCCTCTCTCTCTGCCCCTCCCCTGCTCGTGCTTAGTCTCTCTCTCTCTCAAAAATAAAAAAGCAAACATTAAAAAGAATTTTTTTAAGGATACACTCTTTTATGAGTAGATATAAACATATACCTAGTACTTCGTTCTCTCTAGATCAGACTCATCTTCCATCTCCTGTAGTATCACATGTCCTTCCCAGCATTTTGCCCTCGTAATCATTCAGGTGGTTTGCACAGGGCCAGCCAAAATCACCTTAAAACCTGCCTTGCTGATAAATCTGGTGAGAGAGGGACCAAGTTCTTGAAACTTCTTCCTGAGATAATCCCATAAATACTGCACCTGAGACAGGAATCAGAAACCGCATCCTGTGGGCTGCCCCTATAATGGGATGTGTGATGCTGTCTCTGGACAACATCCTTCTGGTAAATCACGTCTTTCTAAGTAGTAAGGGCCACTGGGTCTAAACAGCTTGCCTGTTCTACCCGTTACCATTCTGGCTTCCAAACTGCTTGGAGCTCCCTGAACTTGCCAAGCCCTCTCCTGCCTTTGCAAACGCCCTTGCCCCTTTCTTCTATAAAGTGGTTCCACCACCACCCCCAACCTCCCAAGCTCCCCTCTTTCCCTGCTGAACTGCAGCCTCCCCTTTGAGATGGCTCCACCTGCTCTTCCGGATGGCTTCCCCTGAAGCCCCACCTCCCTACCTCCCCCTCTCATTAAGCCCTTCTGTGTGTTACTCACTCCACCTGCCAAAGCCCCAGTCAGTCGTTCATTTCACAATACCTGTTAGGTGCCTACGCCAGGGATTGAGGAAATGGGGAGTAAGGCAAGCGAGGGCCCGATAGCCATCATTAAGCCTATATAGCCTAATAGAAGAAATCAGGCAAACAACTAAAGTGTGATAAATGCTAAAAAGGAACATGTGGGGTGCTGGTGGGGGCAGTGTCCCCAACAGAGGCTCCCAACTGGTCCAAATGGGACAGAGAAAGGGGAATTTCAGCTGATGCCTGAAGGAAGAATAGGAAGTGAGTTGGGGAAGTAAAGGAAGAGGGTTTCAGGTAGAAAAGACATCTTGTATGAAGGCTCAGAAGCATGAAAGAGGAGCTTTCAAGGAATTCATGGTTGCCCAGATGACTAGTGAATTGCTTTAAGATTTGACCAGATATGTCTTTTAAAAAGATCACTCTATGGGGCGCCTGCGTGACTTGGTCGGTTGAGCGTCTGACTTCGGCTCAGGTCATGATCTCACGGTCCGTGAGTTCGAGCCCCGCGTCAGGCTCTGTGCTGACAGCTCAGAGCCTGGAGCCTGTTTCCGATTCTGTGTCTCCCTCTCTCTCTGCCCCTCCCCTGTTCATACTCTGTCTCTCTCTGTCTCAAAAATAAATAAATGTTAAAAAAAATTTTTAAAAGATCACTCTATAGCCTGGTGGTTGCCAGAGCAGGGGGGAGTGGAAGGGTAAAATGGGGGAAGGGGAGTGGAAGGCACAGGCTTCCAGTTCTGGAACACAGATGGGACGAGAGCTACAGCACAGGCAATACAGTCGGCTGAACTGTAGTAGCCTTGTATGGTGACAGATGGTAGGTACGCCGTGGCGAGCACAGCATAACATAAAGAGTTGATGAATCACTATGTCGTATACCTGAAACTAATGTAACATCGTGTCAACTATACTTCAATAAAAAGAATTTTTTAAATACAAAGATCACTCCGATTTCTGTGTGGACTGAGTCTTCAGCGCAAGAATGGAGATGGGGGGACCCGTGTTCGTAGCATTTACACGAGATTTCTCTCTACAGAGTTGAAACCCAATATCAGTTTACTCAAGTTTTAGGATTCTGCATTATTTTTGACAGCTGATTGTTTCTGAGCCTTTTTATTTATTTTGAGAGAGACAGAGACAGCATGAGTAGGGGAGGGACAGAGGGAGGGAGAGAGAGAGAATCCCAAGCAGGCTCTGCACTGCTAGCACAGAGCCCAATGTGGGGTTTGAACCCACAAACCCATGAGATCATGACCTGAGCCGAAACCAAGAGCCACCCAGGCCCCCCTGTTTCTGAGCCTTTTAAAAGGGCACTAGATTAGGGACACACGGGTGGCTCAGTCGGTTTAGTGTCCAACTCTTAATTTCAGCTCAGGTCATAATCTCACAGTTCATGAGTTTGAACCCCACGTCGGGCTCTGTGCTGACAGTGTAGAGCCTGCTTGGGATTCTTTCTCTCTCTCTCTCTGCCCTCCCCCTACTCTATCTCTCTCACAAATAAACAAACATCAAAAGAAGATAAAAAGGGCACTAGAATGAATGAATGAATGAATGAATGAATGGGCAATAGATTATATTCCTCTCTTTAGCACCGGAATGTAGCAGAGGTTATAGCACAGCCTAGGGGCTCAAGAAAGGTCTTTAAACGACCAATGGAAGCCCATAGCTTACGCCCTAAGATTAGGCTCATTTCTTGTTAAGCAGAATAGAGCAAGAATGCAACACCACACGGAGTCTCCTACTGTTCCTATTAAAACATACTATCAAATTAAAAACAACATCATCTTTATTAAACTAACCCCAATTTCCAAACTGGCACAACACGTGACAAGCATTAGCTACAGCAGTGGAAGCAACCCAAAGGTCTAACCGTAAGCGGCCACTGAAACAGATCCCTGTGCAGGCAATGCCGGGCACGAATGACAGTGGTTCGGGGAGTGTGAATTCCCTGCACACAAGAATAAAGCCGGAGGGAAACGCGGCCGGATTGACTGCCGTGCCGGTGACGGCATTGCCAATGTTAGGGAAGAGACTAACGATAACAAAATGCTTCATAAGAACTAAACACCTTTTAAAATCTTTCATTGTGAAGTTAAAGACGCAGGAAACCACATGAAACAACTATTGGTTTGATGTATTTTAAGGCGGACACTCTCAACTACCCCGCAGGTCAAGAAACAGAACCCGGCCATCTCCGTGTCGCCTCAGCCCGGTCCCGAGCCCTTGATCCCCAACCACGTAGCCACTGTCCTGACTTCCACAGCAACCACTTGCTTGGATATTTAAAAATAGCTTTATCACCCAAACGCGCATCCCTGGACAGTAATATAGTTTCGTTTTTGTCTTGCTCGTCTAAACAAGATTTGATGTATCTTTTAAATCTTCTTTAATCTGTAGACTCTCCCCTCCATCCCGGTTCATTTCCTTACAATTTATCTGTTGGGAGGCCCACGCCATTTGGCCCTGGAGGGTTTTGCAAAGGCTGGATTTTGCTGGTGGTCAACTCGTGCCCCGCTCAACACTTTTCTCTTGCGTTTCCTAGCCTGCAGCTGGATCCAGAGGCTAGATCAGACTCAGGTTGGATTCCTTTGACAAAACGAAGCACTCCATTTTTATTAAACCGGAATGAACTATTAGTAAATCCTGCATTTCACCTTGGGCTCCCTCAGACTTGTTCCCAGCTCTGCCTGTCTGCTCTGCTCTCGGCTGTCTGTCTGTCCGTCGGGAAGATGCTCACCGTGTCCGTGCACATCCCCCTTTTGGCCCTAAGAGTTCGCTGCCCTGATCAGCATCTCTGACGCAGAGGGAAGCCACTAGTCTCTCACTGCTTTGGGCGGAGGCTGGCCTGGCCTGCTGACTGTATTCACTGACAGGACACCCACGAAGCTTCACAGAATGGACACATTCTCTCCTCTTCCACTCCAATATACTTGTCTTTTCCACACTTGTTTCCCAAATTTGTCTTTCAATCATACTGAAGGGGGGAAAATGACTTTAAAGTTTTATTTTATTTTTTTAGCGCTTATTTATTTTTGAGAGAGAGCGAGACAGAGCTTGAGCAGGGGAGGGGCAGAGAGAGAGGGAGTCCCAGAATCCGGAGCAGGCTCCAGGCTCTGAGCTCTCAGCACAGAGCCCGATGTGAGCCACCCAGGTGCCCCTGACTTTAAAGTTTTAAACTATTCCAGGTGGCTCAGTCCGTTGAGTGTCCGACTTCGGCTCAGGTCATGATCTCACAGTTCATGGGTTCGAGGCCCATGTCGGGCTCTGTGCTGACAGCTCGGAGCCTGGAGCCTGCTTCGGATTCTGTGACTGCCTCTTTCTGCCCCTCCCTGCTCATGCTCTGCCTCTCTCTCAAAAACTAATAGATGTTAAAAAAAAAATGTAAGTTTGAAACTGTTCCAGGGACCTCACTGAAAATTCTGAAACATACCTTTATGTCACTTTTTATCTTCCGAATGCACTTTTGTCCCAGAGGCATTCAAAACAACAGGATAGTTACCCGATCACTGTCATCAGCATATCCTACGAGCCAGCTGGTCAGAAATGAAGTCTGATCACGGTAATGGATGGCTTACGACGGTCGTGCTAATAACCAAAGTTTATGGAGCACTGTTTTTTGAAGAATTAAAACTACCCCAGCAGTGGATTTCTCCAGAGGTAGAATAAACAGATCCTATTTTTCAGATCAGATTGAGTCACATGCCATCCCGGCCTCACACGCCAATGACACAGCATTTAACTCGAGAGTCGGCCTCGGCACTTTCCTCTCTCGCCTCTACACACAGTCCTTCGCCAAAGGCTTACATTTTTCCACCTGTCCACACGGCCCGTGACACTCTGCAGTCCAAGCCACTATTTCTCATCAACAACACTGCGTGGCCTAACTGGACATCCAGGCTACACTTTTAGCTCCTCCAAACCCATTCTCCGCACGGCAGTCTGAGCGGCCGGTTTACCTGGAGTTTAGATCGTGTTTTCCTTTCCTCCCCCACCAGTGACTTCAATCACCTCTCGCTGCTGCAGTGAACTCCAAACTCCCCACCGCAGCCCGGAGGTGGGTTCCAGACCCCTGCCCACCCCTCCCACCTCCTCAGCCCTGTTCTCCCCAGGGGTCTCCCTGTGCTGCCCGCCTGCCGGGTCTTCCCTCGGTTCCTCTAAGTGGCTGTCCTCCTCGGCCTGGGGCCCTCGCACACTCTCTCCCTCACTCTCATGCTTTCCCTGTCAGGTGCCACTCACTTATCCACTAAAAAACCCACTAGGGGAAACCTGTTGCTTTTCTCTCTTTCAAACTACTCATCATAATTATTTTAAAATGTGGTCAACACATATACAACCTAAAATTAACCAGTTTCACCGTTTTCAAGTGTATGGTTCCATAGCATTTAGTACATTCACACTGTTGGGCAACTGTCCCCAACCAGCCATCTGCAGAACCTTTTCGTCTTCGCTTCCTGAAACTCCGTCCCCTCTAATAACTCCCCATTCCTCCCTCCTCCTGCTCCCTGGCACCCGCCCTTCTACTCTCTGTGTGAATGTGACTCCTATAGGCGTCTCATGTAAGTGGAACCAGTCGACGTTTGTCCTTTGGTGTCTGGCTTATTGCACTTAACCAATAATGTCTCGAGGTTCATCTGCATTCTAGTATGTGTCAGAATGCCCTTCTTCTTTAAGGCTGAATAATATTCCATTATATGTATAGATCACATTTTGTTTATCCATCCATCTGTTGATGGACACCTGGGTGGCCCCCACCTTTTGGCTACTGTAAATAATGCTGCTACGAACATGGGGGTACAAACATCTGTCCAAGCCTTCTTTCAGCTCTCCTGGGTATATGCCCAGAAGGGGAACGGCTAGGTCATATGGTTATTCTGTTCTTAATCTTACAAGGAACCACATAACTGTTTTCCGCAACGACCGCCACGTTATATGCCCACAAGCGACACACAAAGTTTCCAATTTCTCCCCATCCTCACCCACACTTGTTATTCTCTGGTTTGACAGCAGCCGTCCTAAAGGGTGTGAGCTGGTATCGCGTTGTGCATTTCTCAAATGATAACAGTTGAGCATCTTTTCGTATGTTTATTGTCCACTTGCGTATCTTTGGAGCAAGGTCTATTCAGGTTCTTTGCCTATTTTTTTAATTGGGTTGGCTTTTTGTTGTTGAGTTGTGGGAGTTTTTTATATATTCTGGACATTAACCTTTCATCAGATATGTGATTTGCAAATATTTTCTCCCATTCTTTGGGAGAAAGTGTCCACTCTGTTGTCTCACTCTGTTGTCTCACTCTGTTACAGACAGTGTCCTTTCAGGCACAAAAGTTTTAAATTTTGATAAAGTCCAAATTATCTATGTTTCCTTTTGTTGCCTTGCTTTGGGTGTCATATCCAACAAATCACTCAAGAGGTTTTTTTTTTAATTGTTTTAATATATTTTGAGAGAGAGAGAGAGCGCATGTGAGAAGGGGAGGAGCGGGGGGGGGGGGCGCGGTGAGGGGGGGAGAAGGAGAGAATCCCAAGCAGGCTCTGCACCGTCAGCACAGAGCCTGATGCGGGGGTTCGAGCTCATGAACTGCGAGCTCATAACCTGAGCTGAAATCAAGAGTCGGACGCTTAACAGACTGAGCCACCCGGGAGCCTCTCACAAGTTTTAATTATGTTTTTATCTGAATTTTTATTCTATGAATGCCTCCTGCTATAGACTATATATTACACAAAGGCAGAAACCTATTTCACTCACCATCCTATGGAACACTGGCAGGTGTTCCGATATATATATTTGTAGTCTGAGGAACACATATTTTCTGATGTTTTATAACTTGTGATATACACTATGGTACCCTATTAACTTATTTATATGAAAAATATTAATAAATGTGATTTCTGTGTGCTATTTAATTATCTTTTGTTTGAAAAGGCACACTAAATTAAGGTGCCTACATTTAAAGAAAACCTTAAGTTTCAAGAAATGTTGGGGAAAAAATTAAACACAGCAGAAACTATTGTCAATGGCTTATTTGAAAACCATCTCCCCCCCAAACCTTTACAGATCAAAAATGAAATGACTAAAAACACATCTCTCAGGTTTAACCTGTCCATTGCAAATGTGATGTGACTTCACTATATATTTCTTCATCGGCAGTTTTTCAAAAGTGGTACAGACCTGCTTCCTAGCTTAAGAGAGAGCCTGGAAAAAATGCTAAAAGAGCCTTCCATTTCTTTCTGACTTTGTGAACTTTTAGGAGAAAGTTAAAAAGCATTTTTCTGCCACGTAGATCAAGCAAAACCAGAAGGGGTTCTCTTCAATTGTTTCACTTGCTTGCTGCTGGGATTTAAAACTAAATGGGGCTTGTATTGTCATCTGGGAAACACCAGGGGGAGCTCATGAGGTTTTTAAGTCAGCTGTTACCAGCCACCCTTCCCCCTCCAAAAAGTAACATTGCTTTAAGTATAAACTGAACAGTACCAAGAACAAACCAGAAGGCGAAAAGGAAGCAACAAAAATAAAATGTCCTCTAATGAGAGGTGAAAATGACCAAAATCAATTTCATTATAAAATACTGATACAAACTAACACTTAAGCCAGACCTACAAATCCAACTTTGACTGTCCTTACTTACCTAATAAGCCAATGTCCCCCTGGATGCCCAAGACCCTATCACCTCCCTAGACCCTTAAGCATCTTTCTTATGTGTCAAAATTCAGTAGGCGGCTGGCTTAAAAACAACGATGCTTGAATTTTCTAAACATGTTTCTTAAATATTCAGTAAAATTCTTTGGCGGGGGGGCTTAAATTGTGTCCCAAAAAAATGGGTTGTAAATAACAGGAGAGTGAAAGAACATAACTAAATACAGCCCTTATTCATTGTAAAGAGTGAGGGGAACCAGGAGCTACATACTGAGTTGTAGGGATGGGGTTAGAGTCCCTCTTGTGAGGGCTGGAGTGATGTGACAGATATGAACAGGAGAGGATTTCCTATTTGGGAGAAATCTAACAAGTGACTCCCGTACTCCTTGCCATGATACCCTCTGAGGTTCGGCTGGGAGACCAGAATCAATGTTTCGTCATCAACAGCTTTCCTTTCATTCCTTGGCCTCACAGCGAAAGGAGCCGTGAGGCTCCAGACCGTGGTGCACAGAGGCTGAGGCCACTCGGCTCACCAGGGATGTGACGTCCTAGCTCTGTTCGTATTCTACCGACAAGTATGTCTGGAGCACAGCTGCATGTCTTAGAACACACCTTGAAGGAGCTATCACCTCTTCTAGGGGGGCTAATTTTGGCATGGGGAAAATGGACAGATTTTGGTGAGTGGCCAGAATGTCTTACAAACTGTGTGAGGTTCAGAGTCTTGTCTTGGTTTGCGACCGGTGTTTCCCAAAGAGTAGGGATCTCTCCTCGTGTTCTTTCAGGATGAATACCAAAGCTTCAGATACAATATTTTGAGTGGTATGACTACTGGAACAACGAGAGATCTCATCTTGAAAGGAACGAGGGTAAATATATGTATAGAGATACAGCCCAGCTCAGTTTCATGCCATTGAGTTGTGTATGTCTTCACGCTATTTCAAGGGCTTACAGAAAAGCAAGCTGCTCATAATAAAGCGGATGCTTCCAATAAACTCCATCAAATAAAAGCATGCCTGGATCACGCATAATGAATTATGACCGCTTTTCTTTAGGAGATTATCAATTCTTCTCTGAAACTCGATTATAATGTATTCTTGAGTAAAAGTATACATTGAGAAAGGAAATGAAACCTCGGGAAAAAAGGTCAGTGCAACTGTATGACCTTAAAAAAAAGCCTCTTTAAACAATATAAGGCTTCTCACCTCTTTAAAGGGATGAACGTGTTTTCCAGCATGAGCCCCCTTAAGTTCACTTCATCTACATGTTCAAATCCTATCTCTACTGCCTGCCAGTGTTTGGAAACCAGATTTTTAATGATCTTAAATAAATCTGGGAAGAAAAAAAGAAAAGACTAAAGGAAGCTTTGTTTTCTAAATACTAATTTAATCCAACCGCAGCAAGAGGAAACTCAGAACTCACTTCCAACTTTTATTTGGGTTACATAAGACAATTAAAATTCACCAGAAACTTCCAAATATAGTTATCTTGAGGAGTCACAGATAAACACCACAAAAAGTTCCTTGGTGACAGAAATTCACTTAATAGCAGCATCTACAAGAACAACAAAACAAGTAGTAAACTCACAAGAAGGAACAGCGGTCCTGGAATTGACAAGTGTAATATGGTCCGCACTTACCACATGGATAGCTAGCTCCTGTCATCCAGCTCAGTTGACTGATAATATATCTGATAGAAATGGCCTCTGGCAGGGGCGTCTGGGTGGCTCAGTTGGTTGGGCGATAGGCTTTGGCTCAGGTCATGATCTCACAGTTCGTGAGTTCAAACCCTGCATCGGGCTCTGTGCTGACAGCTCAGAGCCTGGAGCCTACTTTGGATTCTGTGTCTCTCCCTCCCTCTACCCCTCCCCTGCTCACACTCTGCGTCTCTCAATAATAAATAAACGCTAAAAAAAAAAATTTTTTTTTTAAAGAAGAAATGGCCTCTGGCAGGCTTTTCTCATACACTAAGTACTAACTATTCAGACCACCAGCTGAGTAACAAACCCAATGGTTACCCCAGTCCTTCTTTCCCTGCTTGTTAACTACCCTACCAAGAGGTGAGAAGCCTGTACTGAGTGAGACTCTGCTGGTCAGGCCGGAGTTTGGCCCATGGACATGCTTACCACTCTTGTTACTAGGGGAATGAGATCCAGAAGAGGGCCTGTACGTTTAGAGGAAGAGAATGGAGGCCCAGTTGGCCTCCAGAAGGAGCTCAGGATCTTTCCCACTCATCCTCCCCCTTGGTTCCCCAGTAGGGATGGGTCAGGACATTGCCTTTTACTCTGCCCCACCAGGCCAAGGACATTTTATCGTTCGCTTTAAGAGCAGATGAGATACTCCTTCTGTTGAGTTCCTTCGGTGAGTTCTGTCTAAATGGGTGCTTGCGATGACAAATGTTGAGGTGTTGGGTTATGACTAAGGAATGATATGAGAAATAAGAATATCCTAACCCTGCTCTAGACCACCCATTTTCAAGGGATTCTGAGGGAAGATGAAGGCAAAGAGGATGAGACACAGCAAACGGATGCTTCTAACAAGCAAAAGATTCCACCCTACCACTAAGCAGAGCTTGAGTGAGCAAGACTCAGCTTGAAGAATTTCCTTTCACCAAGTCTGATCAGACCCAAAGTAGGCTGTGAAAACAGTCCAAAGCCTGCTTTCCTCAGGGCTCACACCCAAGTGCCAGACCTATCTTCTGAAGTGAGAGGCCATTTCCACGGAACCAGAGAAAAGAGGGAATGACGCTGAAGGAGCATAGAAGAGGCTGGCCTTGGAGACCGTGTACAGCTGCACACACTGGCATTGTACAAAGGCACCAGGAAAAAGGGGGAAACAGGGGCTGAAACCAGCCTGCACTCTAAGTGCTGTGTCCTGCAAAGAGCTGTGTCCACCCAGAGGCTGGGGGTGGCCTTTTTAGCTTTGCGTAAAGGTGACATTAGGCTGGCAGCTCTGTTGGAGAGGCCTCCTCCCTGCTTCCGTGGAAAAGCCGACTACTTCGTCTCATTCACATTTATCAGAGACTGTCCTCTCAGCGCACTTAGAACAGTCTTCACTCATAAGGTGTCATCGGAGATACCAGATCTTGGCATTTCTTCTTATCAATATCTTCCAGTTCCTTAACACTTTTCTGAGATTTTCTCCTCTGCCCCAGCCCTATTCTTAAAAATGTCTGGATATTTATCACCAGATGCAGGTTTAGTGACTCATCCCATTTGCTGATATATACAATCTTGGTAATGATGTTCATCTGGGGCACCTGGGTGGCTCAGCTGGTTAAGACTGTTGATCTCAGCTCAGGTCTCGATCGCGGGGTCGTGAGTTCAAGCCCCACGTTGGGCTTCCACACTGGGCATGAAGCCTACTTAAAAAAAAAAAAATTATGATGATGACGTTCATCTCCTGGGAGCCAATCTGATACCCCTTTGAGCATCAATGCCTGATTGTTTTCTTACTGATTTACACCCTCTGGCAGAGGAAGCTGCCATGAAGAGTAGCTACAGGTAGGCTTCCGGTAGTCTTAGAGGAGTTAGAAAGAGCCTTGGCATACTTTTCCTTACAATGTGATACTTGAAAATGGTAAAAGGTGTTATTATTTCATAACATTTTTATCATTATTTATTTCTTATTACTTTATCATCACTTAAGCATACGATCAATAAGAACATGTGACAATTCATAAAAGTGCAAAGAAGAAACATCCCAAATTCGGTCAAACACCAACTGTTAACCTTTTCATGAACGATCTTCACCCTCTGCTCCGTGTGCACGTGTGTGAGCGCTCATACACGTGGCCCATATCTGTACAACACCGGGCCGATACTTTGATTCTACCAGGCACATTATGGAGACAAAGAGAATGAAGCAAAGTTTCCTTGAAATCTACAGTTATCTTCAGAATCACCTTGGGGAGACACAGCAGGGGTGTGATCAGGGAGAGAGACAAAGGCGGTGTTGGTCACATCTGAAAATGTGATCAAAGAGCTGAAGCAAATAGGGCAGGATGTTAACATCTGTTGAGTCTGGGGAGTAGGGCAACAAGTGTTTGCTCTAGCATTCTCTTATTAGTCTGTGAGTTTGAAATGTTTTTGTAACTTCCTAAAGCAAGCAAGAGCAACAATTGCTATGAAGACGTAGCGCGTGATGTCTCCGTAGAAGTTCTGCTGTTCCTGGGGTCTCCGCTGTGATCTTTCTTTCTGGGAGTGTAGACTCTTCTGGCTTCTAATAAACTGCTCTTTACAAAGCGCAGAGACATCCACTAGAGAGATTTCTCATCAAAAAGACCGGATAACCCTCCCCTGAAAAAAGAAGAAATCATCCTTTCTCCTTAGTGCAATGCTGATTGCCCCGGTGTCCCCAGCGTAACTGTGTGAAAACAAAAAACACTGAGCCCAAACTTGTAAGGCAGGCGTTTGAAATTACAATTTCTCTTCACTGTTAACATCCAAATTATGGATCTCTGGGAGACTGAAACTTGTTTTAAATTTTTTAAATTGTTCTTGTTTATTTTTGAGAGAGAAAGAGAGCACAAGAAGGGGAGGAGAGGGAGAGAGAGACAGAGACAGAGACAGAGACAGAGACAGAGACAGACAGAGGATCCAAAGCCGGATCTGTGCTGACAGCAGCAAGCCCAATGAGAGGCTCGAACTCACAAACCGTGAGATCACGACCCGGGCCGAAGTCCGACTCTCAAATGACTGAGCGACCCAAGTGTCCCCCCAATTTTTGTAAGTTGTTCAGAGATGACAGATTGATATAAATTCATGACTTTGGTGCCTGTGGCCTGAAGATGTGTTTGAGCTGGAACAGTGTCAACGCACAAAATATCACTCTGGTCAGAGTTCACCTCCCTGTGAGTTACACACAGCAGTGTGCTCTTCCAGAGCCTTCTGAGCCAAGGGATTTTGTTGACAGGGTGTCCTGACTTCATCTGGAGCCAAGATTATTAGCCTTTTTAGGATTCAGATGATGGAACCAAGTTCTTGAAGGGCTCTGACAGTTCAGCCTAGGAAGTCTGCCCTTCTGGGCAATTGCTGAAATGCACCCAAATATATCAAAATCCATTCTTAAAATTTTATCACATAAAAGGAAATACATAATGAGATTATAGAACATGTGTAGCAGATTTCCATGCAGGTTGTGGAGTCTACTTTTTCAAATTTTCATATGGTAGTACAATTTTCATTTACATCTCCTTTACGTACTCAAGAGAATCACTGTTAGTCAAAAGAAACAACTGTAAAACTCCACATAGTGAGTTTTTACTCCACGGTCCAGAAGAAGGATAAAAAATTACAGAGAGGCACCTGGCTGGTTCAGTCAGTAAAGCATACAACTTTTGCTCTTGGGGTTGTGAGTTCGAGCCCCATGCTGACTGTAGAGATTACTTAAAATAAAATCTTCAAAAAAATTTTTTTAATGTTTATTTATATTTGAGAGAGAGAGAAAGAGAGTGAGGGAAGGAGAGGGAGTGGGGGAGGGGCAGAGACACAGACACAGAATCTGAAGCAGGCTCCAGGCTCCTAGCTGTGAGCTGTCATCCCAGAGTCTGATGCAGGGCTCAAACTCATGAACAGTGAGATCATGACCTGAGCCGAAGTCAGACGCTCAACCAACTGAGCCACCCAGGCACCCCTAAAAATTTTTTTTAATGTTTATTTTATTTTTGACAGAGGGAGGGGCAGAGAGAGAGGGAGACAGAGAATCTGAAGCAGGCTCCATCCAGGCTCTGTGCTGACAGCTCAGAGCTGGACGCGGGCCTCAAACCCATGAACTGTGAGATCACGACCTGAGCTGAAGTCAGACACTTAACTGACTGAGCCACCCAGGCGCCCCTGAAATAAAATCTTTAAAAAAAATTACAAAGTAAATCTTGAAAATCCCAAAGTCTTGACAGTCAAAAATCATGGAAAACTTCTATAGAAATGTTGAAGGATACTGAACAATTGACTTAGAGAGTCTGAATTTTTCGATAAATCAGAATTTGGTCCCCATTATTTAAAGGCTATTATTTGCCCCCTTGGGAGGGGAGAGAATGGCTTGTGAGTGGGCAGTGGTAACCCAACATGAGGAGGCCTCAGCTCCAGGCACTTAAGGCCCAGCCCAGACATGGGGATCAGACACTTGTGAATTAGACGAGAGTCCTGCCTCTGGGCCCATAGCCTAAACAAAATGTGCAGCCTGAAAACGGGGAATGAGCAGTTGGCCAGTTGAAAAAGAAAAGAGAAAAAGCTAAGCCTCCACCCTCTCCTCTCCAGCAAAGGCCACCATGTTTCCTGAAAGACCGTGTAACAAACAGCCTGGCCAACAGACTGGGTGGGTGGGCACCAAGGCCTGGTGCTGTCTCCAACAGGGCGCCCAGCTGGGCCAAGAGACATGGGAGACAAGACACAGGCACACAAGGGCACTGGGTACAGAAGCCACGAACACACGCTACCCTAATGAGCTGCTTTTGCACTTGGGTGGAGGAAGCTCGTGACAGAAACCTTCCAAGCTTCTGTGTGGAGAAAGGATAGGTTTTCCATCCTTTTCGGGGGGGAAGGGGGGGAAGGTTGCTAAAAAGAAGGACTTTCCGAGTCTTCACAAGAGACGTGGATTTTAAGGGCAACCTTGGGTGCTACAGAACTAATCAAGCGAAAACAATAAGAAAATGAGCCTGACAGTCAGCAAGTATCTGAGGACTTTATCAAAAAGAATTAGAAAATGGACAGATTCACTGGGAGCTGCAAAGGATCAAATCTGCAAGGTGGCATTGTGTGGCTGGGATTAAATTATTTATTCATTGTTAATTTATTTATTTATGTATGTGCAAATGACCTTGCTGCTGCAGGTGCTAAGGGGCCTCTGAAAAGGCTGGGTTTTTAGATCCAGGCCTAGAATATTGGTCCATTTAACTCATTCTTTCCTTAAGGCGATCAGCACTGACTTTTATCTAAGGAGATAGAGGAGGAAAAACCATATGTGTGCATGGAATGATGCAGGCCTTGAGCAGCCCTGAGGACCCAAGTATTTCAGCTTCATTCAAGATTCTGGGGAAGGCTCCATGCAGTTTAATGTCCAAGAAATTAGCAAATGAATGCTTATGTCAATATGCGAAAAATCCCCGCTAGTTTAAACAGATAAAAAGCCTGTGGGGAAACCCCCGAAAATGCAGGCTCTTTTTCTTTCCCTTTTTAGTTAATTTAATTTTTAAAAGAGGGCCCAGCACTTCTGGAGTTCTATGGAAACCCGCAGAAGTTACAAAAAATAAAAAAGGTCTAGTGGATGCTTGATCTTGTACATGCTTGAAATAGTCTCAATGTGACTACTGGCAGAAATAAGAAGATTTTATCAGATGTTCTTTGTACCGTGTTCGTTATTCAATAATGTCCTGACCAAATTGAAAAGCACAGAATCCACCTTTCCCTCTCACACATGCCTACAGCATGAAAACAAATAATTACTCTCTCTGTACAGCAACAGTTTGTAGGGGAAACCTGAGGGAGAAATCAATAGGGATATTATTTTCTCTAAATTTAGGCAGATAATGATGAATGAAAATGGTCATCCTGTGTTCCTGCTGACCCAGCACAGTGGGGACACTTGTGTCGGACATGACCTCTGGAGGAACAGAAAAAAGAACTCAGCGTGGGGGGCTCAGACAAGAAGCTGCACATATTGAAGCCAGCGACCCCACGCTAGTGAGTTCTCCTTAAGGAGAAAGGCCCACTTTGCAAAGGAGATATTATATGACAGTCGAAGATCCCCGAGGGAGAATCTTTCTACAAGATTGGCAACGGACACGAAACAAATGATCTGACTTGGGAAACACTGCCTTTCATAATATACAGCTGCCTCTCAAGGTGAATTAAAAATCGCTTGCCATCATATCCTTTACTGATTTTTTGTGAGCAAGAATATACAAATTAAATCTGCAATAAAACAAACAATATTCAAATTAAAAAAAAAATCGCTTGCACTATAAAGAGGTAAGCTTTCCCCAGAAGGAGTGGGGGGTGGGGGAGGGGCACAAAAAAAAAAAAAAAGAGAAAAAAAAATGACCAAACAAAGGAAACGTCCTTAAATACAACAGCAAGATTTTGTTTTACATATTCAGTTGTCCTTGGTCCCTAAAATAGATTAGTACTCAAGTACTAAATAAATTATTAAGTCCTAAAGGAGAAAAGGAAAACTAGAGAGGACTTTTCCACATTGCCAAACATCGTTAATTAATTTGCAAGTTGTAGCTATTTTAATGGTTAATGACAAACTGCCTCAAGAATAAAAACTTCAAAATAATTTCTCCCCTCATAAACTTCTTGGATTTATCCGAGAATAAAGGGATAGTCAGTCTAAAACCAATAGCAGTTATAATTCTAATTTATAATTCATAAAATTATAAATTCCTTAGCTATATTTTCAATTTCTGAATCCCATAATTAATTTTCATATGTTATAGTTCTATTTGGTTTGTGGCACATCACAATTTAATCTATGCTTATTCTGAACAGGAGTTTTAAAAGCACTTTATTTCTAGTTAGGCTTCCATTCATAATACGGATAGTGAGGTATCTGAAATAACTAAGCAGCACATTAAAATTCTTCTCATAATGAATAGATGAGACTTCTTTCCTGTTCTTGCAGATTAAGGAGGATATTTATTTTAATAACAGAATAAAAGGAATAAAAGTAAAGATCTATCCCAAGGTATTTTATAAAAAAAACCAACTACCTAGGAAAAAAGCAGTTTGTCTTTCCTGGTATAAGAAGATAGAACATGTCATTAAAAAAAACAAAAAAAACCTAGGGTGCCTGGATGGCTCAGCGGGTTAAGCCTCTGACTTCAGCTCAAGTCATGATCTCACAGTTAGGGAGTTCAAACCCCACATGGGGCTCTGTGCTGACAGCCTGGAGCCTGCTTCAGATTCTGTGTCTCCCTCTTTCTCTGCCCCTCCCCAGCTCGCACTCCGTCTGTCTCTCAACAATAAATGATAAAAAAAAAAAAAATAAGAACAAACCCAACTCTGATACTCATGTATTAATTTGTGCTCTGTAAGCAATTTGCAAATGAGTAGTAACTTTGAAGAGTTAAAGTTGAGATATTTCAATCACAAAATGTTTTATGGAAGGGAGAAGAGGAGAATCACCATCATTTTTTTACTTTCTTTTAATCAAAGTTTGATTTATTAGAAACTACCAGGGCACAAATTAGCAGCTATCACCAAAATGGACTCATTTTAAAAATCAGCACCCTAAGATTGCTCAGGGAACAGACTGTGCTCAGAAAAGAGCTGAAAAAAAATCACAAAATTTTTAAGTATCAATTTTTCCAATTAATTTTCATCAGCAATATCTAATTCACTACCTGTTGTAAGCTTGAAATGTCAAAATAATCATTCAAAAATAAAGCTCGAGTACTGAATTTTATCATTACAACATTTTGCTTTTTCATTGAGTGGAGATTTTTTTTGTTGGTGGCTGCTCATGCAGAACACGAGCAGATGCTCTGGTCTGGTGAGGGCATCACAGGACACTGCTTCCTTCTTAGGATAATTCGGAGTTGGCCAAGAAATTCAAAAATTGTCCTTTTTAAACCCTGAGGTCATAAAGAGCAACTAAAGCAAAAAGAAAAATCTGTATTTTACTGTGCTCACCCTTTTCAAGTCATACATAGGTATTCGTTCTCTCTTTTTATAATAGCAATAAGCAACAGCAACATGTTCTGGACAGATGCCTTAGAATGTTCTAGGCATTATGCTAAGCAACTACCTTAGATGGTTTCATTTCAGACTCAAAATAACCCATGAGGTAGGTATTATTATTTCCATTTCCAAAAGGGGAAACTGGCCATCAACAAGGTTAAGTACCTTGCCCCAGGTCAAACAACAGTAAATGGTAGAGCTGGATTTGAACTTGTACCAATCTGATTCCAGAGTCTGAGCTCTTAGATACTATGGTTCTGTCTCTTGCAAGCATCTTTTACTTCTGGTTTTTTGTCTTCTTGTGCTTTTTTGGACATTGACTAAGAGTTACCATTGATTTTCATGGAAAACTCAGCCTTGTATTTATCATTAAACAGGCCACAAGAATGTGCTTTCTTCAGTGTCATTTCATTTGTCCCTCAAAACCGATGGCACTCTGAAGGTGCAGGTGGCCCAGGAACTCTGGCCCTTCCCTGATGTCAGTGACTCTGCTCACCAGTCCTCATGTTCAGAACCATCATTCTCTTTTCTCTGTTTTTGCTTTATTATCTCTTATCTAATACTTCTCAAAGCCTGATAAGAATAACAGACATTTATATGTAGCACTTCTATGTGCCCGGGACGGATCTGAACATTGTACGGACACTAACTAGTAATATCCTCATTAACACCACCACTGGGCAAGTGTAACCATTAATCCCCACTTATAGATATGGAACAGAGACAAAGGTCATGCAACTTAACAAAGGTCACACAGCTTTGGTGATCTAACCAATTCACTATACTGTGTGATAGACAGCACCTAGAATTATTTGTTTACATCTTTATTTTCTGCCTCCTACTTCTACTAGGTAAGAGGAGAAGAGCTTCTGTCTTACCCACCACTGGATCTATACCACGTAGAACGGTGTCTAGCACACAGTAGGTGCTCAATAAATCTGTTGCCTGACGGACAGCTTCTTTCTATCTTCCAGCCTTCAAGGGCATTTCTCTGGCCCTATAGATATTCCCAGATAACACAAGCACCTCCTTAATTTCATATGACATACTAGTCATTCACAGACCATCAGGTGCAATCTTCGGGTCTTTTGCTTTTTCCAAGGTTTTCTGGTGTTGTCTTTTGGTGGGGGGAATAGAACTGAGCCATCTGCTGCAAGTGCATCCCAGCCTCAAAGCTTACAGGTCTCTGAGATGGAAGGAGAGAGACCACAGAGACACATTTCTCTGTCTTGCTCAGTGCCCCAGGAAGATGGTCTCTCCCTACAACCTGCATTACTTCACTCCTCGTGCGTGCTGGCTGCTGGGTTTGCCCAGAGAGAGTCAGGAGCAGCAGATGGGAGGCTGGGAGGAAGTTCCATCCCTGCGGTTCCTCTGCCTGGGTGCCATGGTTTTGCCAGTGGCCGCTCCCTCCGTGACTAGCAGCTCCTCCTGGGTGGTCCCCCTTGCAGCGCTTGAAGGGTCCTCTCCTCCAGCTCCCCTGGCCTCCTCCAGTAGCGCTGCCTCCCTTCGCCACGCCAGGCCTGATGGGAAGGCCTTCCCACTGCGCTAGGTCTTGGGAGCCACATCCCTCACAGGCTCCCTCAATCTTGCGCACACCTCTGGAAGGGTTCCTTCATTAAATATGCTTCAAAATGGCAGCTGAAAGGTCCTCCTTCTTCCTGCCGGGATGCTGACACAGAGACGCCTGGTCTACCTCCCACCCAAGGCAGCACAGCCCTCCGCAGCATCCTCAGCTTCCGTCTGCTCACTGCCAACGTTCAAAGGAGTCTTCTTCTATTTATTAAAATGTTACTCCTCTTCCAGGGGCAGGAAAGATCTTCCCATGAAATCCTGTTTCTGTCTGCTGGAGCACACAGAGTAAGCCTCCTTTTCCCTCCGCCTGACAGCCCTGTAAATCCTGTAAATATTTAACCACAGCTGTCGTGGCCTCCCCCAAATCTTCTCTTCCCCAGGCTAAATGCATTCCACTTATTTTCCACTTCCTATCTCCCCACGCCTCCATCTAAATGCCTGACAACAAGGGAGTGGAGAAACAGGAGAATAAATTTGTAATAATTGATAGGTGTGAGTGGCAAGATAAAAGAACCAGGAAGGAAGCAGAATTTGTCTACTTCTGGCTTCATCCCTGGGGCTGATCTGCCAACTTCTCGTTACATATTTTTATTGTTATTACCACTTAAACTCATTTATCACGCCACAATTCCCTTCTCCTGCACTTTTTTTATATTGGTAAAACATCCATAATATAAAAGTTAACATTTTAACCATCTTTAGGTATATGGCTCGGTGTCATTAAGGACATTCACATGCCTGTTGTACAACCATCACCACTATCCATTTCCAGAATTGTTACATCATCCCAGACGCTTTGTACCCATTAAACACCAACTCCCCATCTCTTTCTCCTCTTGTCCCTGGTAGTCTCTATTTTCCATCTCTATGCCTTGCCTCTTCTAGGTACCTCACGTAACG
Organism: Acinonyx jubatus; assembly: GCF_027475565.1. Lineage (NCBI taxonomy): Eukaryota > Metazoa > Chordata > Mammalia > Carnivora > Felidae > Acinonyx > Acinonyx jubatus. Next base: position 15,360,524 of record NC_069382.1, read on the forward strand.
GAACCACACAATATTTATCTTGTTGTGTGTAGCTTATTTCACCAAGCATAATTTCGTAAAGATTCATCACATTGCAGTGCATGTCGGAATCTCCTTCCTTTTTGAGGCCGTGCGACATTCTGCTCTAGGGGCCAGACCACATTCTGTTTCTCCACTTGTCTGTTGATGGCCCCCTGGGCTGTTTCCACCTTTTGGCATTGTGAATACTGCTGCTGTGAACGTGGGTATCTAAATGCCTGTCTGAGGGCCTGCTTTCGATTCTTTTGGATATTTACCTAGGAGGAGAATTGCTGGATCACATATTAATTCTATGTTTAACTTTTTGAGGGACCCGCACACTTTCTCACAGTGGCTCTCCCCTTTCACGTTCCCATCAGCAGAGTACAAGGGTTCCCATTTGTCCACATCCTCGCCAACACTTACTATCTTTGGGGTTTTTTTTAAACAGCCATCCTAATGGCTTTTTGAAAAAAAAAAGGCAGCTTTATTGATATAATTTGTATATGATAAACAGTATATTTAAGGCATATAATCTAAGTTTTTACCTATGTATACACTTGTGAAACCGCTATCATGCTCAAGATTACTTCCATAGCTATGATTCCAAAAGTTTCCTCAGGCCCCTTCAGAACCCCTTACCCCCTGCCCCTCACCTTTCCCAGGCAACTTCATCCATTTTTTCAACCCTATGTATTTTGGGATATCCTGCTTATTCCCTGCCATCTGTGAAGCTGATCTCTTGGATCAGATGAAAGCAAGGGGCGCCTGGGTGGCTCAGTCAGTCAAGCATCTGACTCTTGATTTCGGCTCAGGTCATGGTCTCACAGTCATGAGACCCAGCCCCACACTGAGCTCTGTGCTGACAGTGTGGAGCCTGCTTGGGATTCTCTCTTTGCCCCTTTCCTCCTCAAAGTAAGTAAATAAATTTTAACAAGAAAGATGAAAGCAAAATTTCTTAGCAGATATTTTCAACAGATTTTACACATACCAAGTCCACCCTTCCAGAAAGCCACAACAAGAACAAAACAAGTGTCAAGAACAGAATTTCTTTGAACTTGCAGTCTCTGCTTACACCTCCCTCTTTCCCAAACAGATGCAGAGAAATCAGATTCAAATTACAGTTGCCTTTGGGGTAAGAATTCTTATTCCAATTTTATAAACAAAAGAACTCGGGCTTCAAGAGGTTAGACAACTTGCTCAGGATCCCACGACTTGACACCAAAAGCACAAGCCATTAAAGAAAAACTAGTAATTTGGGCAGCATCAATATTTAGAACTTTTGAACTTTAAAAGATACTGTTATTAAAAAAAAAACACAAGTTACAGACTGGGACAAAATATGTACAAACCATATATCTGACAAAAGACTTGCATCAGAATATATAGAGAGCACTTGACAGTTGACCAAAGTTTTTAAATGGGAAAAATATTTGAATATACATTTCTGCAAAGAAGATATACTTATGTCTAACAAGCACACAAAAAGATGGTTAAAATCATTAGTCATTAGAGAAATGCAAATTAAAACCGTAAGGAGATACCACTAGGCACCCACTGGGATGGTTATAATCAAAAAGGTAGACAATAACAAGAGCTTGTGAAGGGATGGAGAAACTAAAACCCTTATGTGAATGGGAATATAAAATGGTACAACCACTTTGGGATATAGCTTGTCAGTTGCTTAAAAAGTTACACATCAACTTGTAAGACAATCCAGCCACCCCACTCCTAGGAACCTATGAAATGAAAACACATGTCCACACAAATTCTCATGGGACCATTATTCATAACAGCCAAATTAAAAACTGGAAACAGGGGCACCTGGGTGGCTCAGTCGGTTAAGCGTCCGACTTCGGCTCAGGTCATGATCTCGTGGTCTGTGAGTTCAAGCCCCACGTCAGGCTCTGTGCTGACAACTCAGAGCCTGGAGCCTGCTTCAGATTCTGTGTCACCCTCTCTCTCTGACCCTCCCCTGTTCATTCTCTGACTCTCTCTCTGTCAAAAATAAATAAACATTAAAAAAAAATAAAAAATAAATAAAAACTGGAAACAGTCTAAATGTCCATCAACTGATGAATGAGTAAACAAAACATGGTATATCCATACAATAAAATAATATCTGTCAATTGTAAGTAATGAATTCCCAGTACTACAACATGGATAAAACTTGATGACATTATGCTAAGCGAAAGAACCTTGACACAAAATACATATTGAATGATTCCATTTCTAAAAGATGTCTAGAAAAAAACAAATGTTTAGAGATAGAAAGTAGGTGGAAATATCCTAAAACTGCCTAATGGTGATGGTTCCACAACACTACAAATGTCCATAAATCACTGAGTTGTAAACTTACAATGGGTGAATTTTTTTTTAAGTAGGTTCCATGCCCAACATGGGGCTTGAATTACACAACACTAAGATCGAGTTGAATGTTCTACTGACTGAGCCAGCCAGGCACCCTTACAATGGGCGAATTTTATAGGATGTAAATTATACCTCAATCAACCTGTTTTTAAAACTCACACAACTGGTAAATGGTAGTACAAAATATCAGGGGAAGTTATCTTGAAAGATCTATGATTAATGAATCTATGCAAAGAAAGAGGCAGGAAGTAGAATATAAATTGGTACTGGATTTCTTCAAACTCCCTAAAAATTAAAACAAGCTTATTTGGGGGACTGCATTAAGCAACCATTTTTCTTTCATAGGAAGCCATTAATAACTTTTATAGCCTATTTTGCCGTGTTTTAGATTTCTCATTTTTTTTATTCAGTCTATTATATTCCCCAAGATTCTGTTAAATTTGATATGGGTTGAATAACTTTTTGATTTTATTTTAAACTTTGTTTTATTTGAATTCCTGTAACTGAAAGCATTCTAGTAAACAGTAAGTAGTTATAGGGGTGTCTGGGTGGCTCGGTCAGTGAAGCATTCAACTTCGGCTCAGGTCATGATCTCATGGTCCGTGGGTTCGAGCCCCACATTGGGCTCTCTGTTGTCAGCACAGAGCTCACTCTGGATCCTCTGTCTCCCTCTCTCTGTCCCTCCCCTGCTCTCTCTCTCTCTCTCTCTCTCTCTCTCAAAAATAAACAAACATCAAAAAAAAAAAATAAGAGTAAATAGTTAATGTGAATGTACTCCTATGACATAAGAACAGTCTCTGAGCTTCTCTGAGGATGTCCAAAGGACTGCTTACTGGGCTAACTGCACCAGCCAGCTCTCCACATTATTGTTTCTGTAATATGGTGGTCATTACTTATGAGCAGTTAAGGCTTCATGGATACAGATAGAATATTGCAATGCAAAATTATCTGTGGCAGGAATTTAGTTCTCTACCACGACACTCATCTGCCCTTCCTCCCTCGCCCTCTTCCTAGCTGGGCACATTGCTACTCAGAACAAACGCTTACATTTCCCAGCCACCCTTGCAGCCTGCCTTATCCACATGCCTAAACTCCAGCTACATGTTATAAACAGAAGTGCTGTGGGAGATTTCTGGAAATGGTACTTAAAGTGAACAGACCCAGTGGAAAGAAGCCCCAGTTTGCCCTTCTGCTTTCTGTTCTTCTTCAGGCCTGCCACTAGGACTGAGAAGTTCTGGGCTGCCTGCCTCCGTCTTCTTTTATGGGATGGAAAACCACTTCTATTTTGTTTCACAGACAGAAGCCAAGTTTCGTTTACTCACCCAGAACCTCATCCTAACTGACACACTGTCTAACAGAAAAAGAACCCACTGGAATCATTTCTGTGAAGAAACAAGACAGAGGAGAGCAAGCAAAGTGCGAATGCTGACAGCAGTGTGTCTGTGAGGCCTCAGCACAGGGGGTACCATGATACTCAGTAGCCATGGTTACAAGGACTACAGCTGCCATATTGGAAGTCATCTCAATAACAGGATTTCTAGAACTATACTTAATGATTGCTGCCCAGCGAGGCAGCAAGGGGTAAACACTCACATGTCACATGCTCATTTCCTAAATCTGATTTATCTTTTCCAAAGATTGGAGAATTATCACAAGGTGAAAGCCAAGTCCACCCAGGAGTCCCTGAAACCCTGATCCAATCACAAGAATATTCCCTCAAAACACAAAAGTGTCTAACAATTTGTAGTTTCTTAAAATTCTTAAGAATACAGTACTTGTCGACCGTGTAGATGGTGAAAATAGTATCTGGTGTCTGTTATGGTCATCAATCAGGTACATAAAAAATGTGCCTTCAGACTTAGATTTGCCAGGTGTTGAGTAATGTGGTGGCTATCTTGGTGCTACGTGCAGGTAAATGTTTAGCAAATATTTCAGAGGAGACAAAATTTAATTAATTTTATACCCGTGACAGTGGTGAGATAATGTGCATGCCAATGTCCCTGGTGAGGAGTTGTTACAAAATACAAGTTTTAATGACCGGTGGAATAAATGTGGGTTGGTAGTTTGAACTCTGGTGTGGATATATGTATTACTAATTTAGGCTTAGAAATATTAAATGACTATGAAAAGTACTTAGACTACATAAAAATTCCTGAAATTAATCTTTGCTCCAGCGTCCCCAGGAAGTCATCTTTTTGAGTCTCAGACTCCTTCTCTGTACCAGAAACAGGATGGACAATGTGACCTCTAACCTTCTTTTTAGGGCTAGCTTCCTACAAACATGAATTTTCTCCTGGGAGTAACACACTACAAAAATAGAAATAAAAATAAATAAATAACTGAGTAAATGCGTTGTTTTCAGATTTGTCGAATGGGAAATTTTCTGGGAATAAACCAACACACATCCCAATATAGTTAAGAGTAAATGATTTGGATACTGAGGCAAATGAACTTTCCTTTAACATTTCAAGTTACTAGTTACTTTAGACTATCAAAGTTTACACGGTAGTATGTTAAAACTAAAAATACCCAGCACTGTCAAAATCAGAAGGGACTTGGCATGTAACTACATGTCCATTCCTACTGCTTTTAATAGACATGCTCGATACAGATACCCTCAGATATCTGCTCTGGCTGAGAGAAACACATTCCAAGGTTATCGGAATGGGGTGCATTTGCGTGTGGGAAATAAAGCGTTCACAGAGTCCTTCTGCTTTGGGGTTGTTCATCCATCGTCTCTGTAATTTAAAATTCAGGATGTGACCACTCCTGTCAGTACATCCAACCTGCCCGGGCTGAAACGAACTTCAAGGTTCTGGAAATTAGAAAGTGTGGCCAAGAAGCTGTTGGGGCTGACAGGTCAAAGGAGAGCTCATTACTTGTGTGTTTTGAGAACCTGAAATCCCCTCATAAGACTTATTTTAAGTTCCTGGAATCCTCAATTTCTCTGAAATCCCTTCAGTTCATCAGTAAGAACCAACTGGGCAGAACATAAAAAAGTTGCAAAGAAGCAATGACTCCCACCAAAGAGCCTATGGCCGCTCCTCATTACCGGTACACCAATATATTCTTATTGCTAAAATCACACCGACAGATTCTGACGTCAGTGGATTATGGGAACAGAGAACAGACCAGTGGTGGCCTGGAGGTCGGGGAGGGGACTGACCATACATTGTGAAGACAATGGATGGGTCTTAATGGTGACGGTCGCACCCATTTAGCAGAATCCACTGAATTGTATACCTAAAAGGTGTGAATTTTATTATTTGTATATGATACCTCAGTTTACCTGAGTTACAAGATAAAAATAAACGCATATATCAAAAGACACCCACCAGATAATCATATTTAATCCAATTTTCTGGGAATTTTAAATACACGCACACATACACACATACATACATAAATCCGGGCAAGAATCAGTATCTTAACTGCTCGCCTGAGTGTTAGACCAGAAGGACTTCAGCAGATGCCACACGACATTTGGAAAAGGTGCTGCCGTGAGTACTCTCTTAGAAGATAAAACGATAGTTTATCATCAGCTCTGCGGAATACATTCAGCAGTGGTTAGGTAACATGAGGAATAAGGACAGAATGCTACATCATAATTACCTGGGACTCTGATGTGGAATCAGAGCATCTGGTCACCAAATTTCCAGCCCTTATTTTCCCCTGCTCTTATGTCACAAACAGGAGACAGGATGCATTCATGACATGCATTTATTTATTTAGGAACTTTTTTTTTTTAAAGCACTTTGATGACTGCCTCAATATTTTCTTAATTTTACGATGATCAATCATTCTAGTAATTTTTTCCCATGTATAGTAATGTATCAAAACTTTCCAGTTGCTGCAGATAGATTTTTTTTTATAGAAAATGGAAAAGATATTCTTTTCATTTGTTTGTTTTATTTAAATTCAAGTTAGTTAACATACAGTGGAGTCTTGGCTTCAGGAGTAAAACCCAGTGATTTATCTCAGATAGATTTTCTGTCAGGCTTTTCCATGTCAAAACTGCTAAAGGCCAAAGACGAACTCACTGACTGGTTAAATTTATTAATGGGTGTAAATGTTCAGGTAATGTAACATGTTCTCAAAGAATCATCCCTAGATCCTGGCATCGTTCCTTACACTGGAAGGGCAATTGTATTGCTAAAATCAAAGCACATGAACGATACTCTAAAATGCTTTTCCTAGATAACTGAACGAATGTGAGTAAATCTGAGAAAATGAAGGAGAAAGTGGGACTAGTCATTAATCTACTCAAGGCTATTCTCTAAATTGCCTTTCTGAGAGTTCCGTTTAAACATGAGAGATAAAATGCATGAGTTTGTTTCCACTGATTCCTGAAACCCTTCTAAAATGACAGTAAGGGAATAAAAATGCTATCAACTCACAAGGACAAATAGCACAGTAGTAAAGACAACAGTGATATAAGAGATGTCAACAAAATTTTGATGCTGAAAGCACAGGGATGAATGGTAGCTGAGGAGCAGAGCTGAAGCCTCAGGACACGAACAGGGGTGTGCGGATGAGAAGGAAGTGAATTCCCAGCACAGACCCCTGGATAGGCTCAGAATCTGGATGCATCAGAGACCTTGGAAGGCAAGGATAAGGAAAGGTGCTGGAAAAAGAAGGTAGGAAGTTCGACTAAAGAGCCGACAGACCCCAGGCAAACGGACAACCACCCCTCCCCCCTTCCCACCAACAGAGGAGAAAACTAATCTTTAGAGAAACTGACCCAGTGAGGCTCTCCTTCAGACACTAGGCCCAGGGGTCAAGAGTCGCACTAAAACCAAGAATTAAGTGGAAGTCTACCCACTCAATAGTTCAACCCCAAATCCTTCATCCCCTTTGGCCCTCAGAATTCTGGTGGCCAGAACCTTATTCCCAAGGCAGAAGATAAGAAGATTCTCTATTATGGAAGGGACACAAGAGAAAAGACATCAAAATGGACATTTGGGAATCACCCAATGAAATGACTGGACCTTCAGCAATCACTGTCTTTCCACCAACACCCAGGGAGCATTCAACTGCCTTGAAAATAAATGAACACAGAAAGATCACTGAACATTTAGGAAAGTCCTTACCACAAAAGATCGAGAAAATTAAAAAATTAAATTAAACAAGAAAAGGAAAGGAAGGAAAAGGAGACCACAAAGACGACACAGGGAGAAGAAAACTTAACCTCCTATAATTAATACTTTCCGAGGATAAGAGAATTCATTTACCACTCATTCATTCAACAAAGATTTATTGAGCATCTGATTTATGTTAAGTATTGTTCTCATTTCTGAGGATGCTGAGGTTTTAAAAAGGATACAAAAATTCCTGCCTTCATGTAGCTTATATTCTAGTGTAGAATGTACCTATGAAACTAGGCAGAATGCTGTTAAGAGGAATAATCACACAATTTTTAAAAAGAGTACTAATAAATTAAAAACTATTATAACCATCTCCGTTCCTTCTGCTTTAGCTCAGGCCCTTGGATTTTTAGAGTAACTTTAAGAGGCCTCCTTGCATCAGATCTTACCAATACCACCCCCTCCGTCCTTCTCACAGCTGCTAGAATGATTTTTATTCAACTGCTACATCTTGATCGTGTTACTCTTCTTCCTAAAATCCTTGAATGGTACTTCGCTGCCTTTCGGATAAAATCCAAACTACTTTGTAAGTCATTAAGGCTCTCTATGATCTGGTTCCTGCTTACCCCTTCAGCAGCACTACCTACTTGCCACTCCTATTATATCCGTATCGAATCACTGCTTACAATCTGTTAAATATATGATGCTTCCTCTCATGCCTCTAGACCAATGGTTTCAAACATGATTTCAACCAACAATACGCAATACATTTTACACTGTAACCCAGTACAGTGTTTCCCTCCCTCACACACACGTACAATGAGGGAGCAGGAGTAGGGGAAGTTTCATGAAAGAATACTTATCCATAGTATCTGAGATGCTTTCTGATAGATTTTTTTTCTAATGCTAGCCATGACACATGAAATTGATTTCATGACCTACTAATGGGGCCCAATCAACTGTTTGAAAAACAGTTTTAAGTCTTTGCATATTTTAATGTTTCCATCACCTTTTCTTCTTCTGGCTAATTCTCACCTGTTATCAAGACTCAGTTTAGAGTGCTCATCCCTCTCCTTGCTCCCTGGATTTAGATATCCCTCTGTGTTTCTTTTCTTTTTTTTTTAATGTTTATTTATTTTTGAGAGAGACAGAGACAGAAACAGAATGCAAGCAGGGGAGGGGCCGAGAGAGAGGGAGACACAGAATCCAAAGCAGGCTCCAGGCTCTGAGCTGTCAGCACAGAGCCCGACGTGGGGCTCGAACCCACGAACCGTGAGATCGTGACCTGAGCCGAAGTTGGGCGCTCAACCACTGAGTCGCCCAGGCACACCCCTCCCTCTGTGTTTCTGTAGTACGCCTGCCACTCCCTATTACCACTGTCTCTTCAATGGTTTGTTTCCCCTACTTGACTGTGAGCTTCCAGAAGGCAGTGATTGAACCCCTACTTCCTGGGAAACAGTGTCCAGCACAGAGATGACCCTCAATGAATACTGGCTTCTGAATCCATCCATTCCATTCTTGACTTGGGTAAATGGAAATGTCTAAAATCACAGAGCTCCCAATCCCTTTTTTTTTTTTTCCTATTTGAAATAAGTAAGCTATCTCCTGGGGGATCTCTTACACATTTCCATAACAGAGCCACCCAGAAGCTTCTAGTTTTAGGCAAGAGCATTTGTCTTCCCGTTATGGTTTAGAGAGCGATTTTCAAACTTTTGTTCCAAGAGCCCCTCTATACTCTTAAAATTAGTGAGGGCCCCAAAGAGTCTTGACTTATGTGAGATTATTATGTGAGATTATACACACACACACACACACACGTACATGTTTGTATTTATTACACACATCATTTAAGCCTCCGGAAACTCCAGTGTTCACTTGTCAGAACAAGAATGAAAAAGGCAAAGAACATCTTAGTATTATTGAGAAAACGGTTTTGCTCCCCTCTGCCCAGGCCTCTGAAAGGGTCTCAAGGACAGACTCCCACAGGTCCTCAGACCACAGTTTGAGAACCACTAATGCAGAGTACCTAAGCCATAGATACTGTTGCTTAAGGGGGTTCAGTAACACCTCTGCTTTTAGCACCAGAGCCTGGAACTAATTTAAAGATAAAGGAGTGTCATATGGGTCAGTTTTATTATTGATAGAACTCTTGGACAATATGGCAACAAAGATCTTTCCATTATCACCTAATCACAGTCTAAAAATCTCAACTTTCCCACGGTAAGAGCAGACTCCCACAAAACTTTTGGCATGGGAGAGCAGTCCCAAATGCATGAATCCTGTGGACAGAGGTTCTTCCAAAACCCGAATCTGAAAAGTTACTCTTCTGTTTCTGGAGAGGAGAAAACAAGGAGGGTAGAATAGAGCTGAGAATGTCATTAGCGGAGCTCACTCGACATGGAAAGAGACACCAGGAACAAGGAATAAGTATTTCACCATAATGCTGGGCACCAACTCCGTTGCATCACACACACACACACACACACACACACACACACACACGTCCTATTTTAAAAATAAGACAAAAACAGGGAGGGAGACAAACTGTATTTAAGAATCTTAAATACAGAAAACAAACTGAGGGTTGCTGGAGGGGTGTTGGGTGGGGGAATGGGCTAAATGGGGCGATGGATGATGGGTATTAAGGAGGGTACTTGTTGGGATAAGCACTGGGTGTTGTATGTAAGTGATGAAACCATTTCTACTGCTGAAACCATTACTACACTATATGTTAACTATTTTGGATTTAATTAAAAATTTTTAGGGATGCCTGGGTGGCTCAGTCGGTTGAGCGTCCGACTTCGGCTCAGGTCATGATCTCAAGCCCTGTGTCAGGCTCTGTGCTGACAGCTCGGAGCCTGGAGCCTGCTTCAGATTCTGTGTCTCCCTCTCTCTCTGCCCACCCCCCCTCCCCCGCTCATGCTCTGTCTCTCTCTGTCAAAAATAAATAAACATCAAAAATTTAAAAAAAAATTTTAAACATAAATAAAAATAAATAACGTCCTATTTTAGCAGTGTGCCAATTTTACAAAAGTTCCCTATTACTAAAAAAAAAAAAAAAATTCTGCCTAATCTGTGAACTTCTTTATAACATATAGTGAGTGAAACACTGAAATGTGACTTACATTCACAGAAATGGGTACCACATTCTAATACAATGACATTTGCCTATGTTAACATCTCTGTTTAAAACACTGTTCACTTTTCTTCTCTCAGCCGATTCTTACCTTTATCTACAAATGCTTTCCTAACATTTTAAATTATTTTTTAAAATATTTTTATTTTTTTTTATTATTTAAAAAAAATTTTTAATGTTATTTTTGAGAGAGAGAGAGACAAAGTGTGAGCAGAGAGCGGCAGAGAGAGGGAGATACAGAATCTGAAACAGGCTCCAGACTCTGAGCTGTCAGCACAGAGCCTGACACAGGGCTCGAACTCACGAACCGTAGGATCACGACCTGAGCCAAAGTTGGATGCTTAACCGACTGAGCCACCCAGGTGCCCCAATATTTTTATTATTATTTTAAATGTATGTTAGGAATGCTGTGTCTTTTAAAAATAACTAACTCTAGGAGTGCCTAGGTGGCTCAGCCAGTTGAGTGACCGACTCTTGATTTAGGCTCAGGTCACAATCCCAGGGTCGTCCACACTGAGCATGGAGCCTGCTTAAGATTCTCTCTCTCCCTCTGCCCCTCTCCTGCTCACTCGCGCTCTCTCTCCCTCCCTCTAAAATAAAAATAAATAAAAATAAAAATAACTCTACGCTGCAGAATCTACTTGAACTCCTGCTGTTCAACAAAGACAAATTCTCCAACGGGGGTGGACATGGTGGTCCATGCCTTTTGGACACCTACCCATTTTCTACCAGAACTGGGTAGCACCTTGAGCAAAGATCAGAACTGGATTGTTTTCCACAGTTAGAAGTACATTCTCCCATGCTTCCTGTTCCTTAGACAGCGCTTATGAGATTAAGCAGCATTATAAACAACACCCCAAAAACATGTGTTCAGGACATAACGATGTAAATTCAAGTTCCTGATGAGTACAGCCACATCTTTCTTGACAAATATGAATAATTTTGTTGAACGGATACTCTTGGCCTAAGGAAGTGCCTGAACTGTTCCTTTACTTTTCCATCTGTCCAAGAGGTAAAAGTTCCTGTGCTTAACTCTGTTTCAGGCAGAAAGGCTTACATAATTTCCATTCCAATAAATTCCTCTTAAAGGGGAGAGCTGTTGACAGCACTGGAATACAGCACAGTTTGGATGTCAACGCCAGAGAAAAAGGGAGAGATGGGGAAAGAGGGTTGTACTATTGAGCAAGGTGTAAAAAAAAAAAAGTAAATTTAGCCATGTACTTTAGAGAAAATAATTCTTTTGGCAATGAGAAAGAATTTAAGACCTTTTGATCCAAAGGCAATAGTCCAAATATCTTTATAGATTCCTCTGAAAAACAACTTAGGATAGTTAAATAAATTGTTTTATTTTTTAATAAAAATAATGCTAGTGAATGAAGCAATGAGAGAA